>NC_140591.1:695590299-696883889 GCF_964204655.1 Triturus cristatus
GCTTTGGCTCCATCCTCTGTTTTTTTCTGCCATCGGGCTCGGATGTGATTTTCGCGCTCCGGTTCCGAACAGGTTTCCAGTTCAATCGACGCGCAATCCTCGCCCCAATTCGCGGTATTGTTTCGATCGCGATCTCCACACTCGACGCGGCTCTCATCGATCATGATCTTCGATTCCAGTCGTCGCCAGCCTTCATGCCTACCCAAGCTCCGGTCCTGGCTCATGTAAAGGACTCCCTTCAAGAAGTGCCCTCAATGTGGGTCCAAATTCCCCCACACCGATCTCCATGAAGTATGTAATCTCTGCCTCTCCCCTGAACACGAGGCTCGAGACTGTCCGGCGTGCAAGTCCTTCCGGTCAAAGAAAACTATTCGAGACCGAAGAGCAAGAAGGACCATGGCGCACTAGTCGACGGCGATTCCAGATGACATCTTCGGAGAGGGCGTCGACGCTCCAGAAGAACACCACACCGACGAGAGCCTCGTCAGCGCCACCGAAGCTGACGATTCAGATGTGGAGGACATCACTCCGGCACAGAGGGTCGTGAGTACCAATTTGCCCCCCACACCCTCGCCGGCACCGAAAAAGGCTTCGGTCACGCCTTTGCTTCCGGGCCTAGGTAAGACCAAAGACACTGCTTCCCACAACGCTCCTTCGGGACCGGTAAAGAAGCCGATTAAGCCTTCCGGCGGCTCTGGCTTGAGCCAGCCCACCGTCCGTGCCGACAAACACTCCTCCACACCGACACCGAAAGAAAATGGCCTCCTTCGGCACGAGCCCCATCAGGGATGTGGAATTCCTATAGCCCGACACCCAGGACATATTGTTTGGGGTCAAGGGCAACAAGTTTTAATTTGCATTTTGTCCTTGGGACAAGCAGGCCCAACCCCCTGCAGCACAAACCCTTTGGCTGCCAGTTTGCAGTACCCCATTAAGTATCAGGGAAGGGCACTGCCTGCAGTTAAGTTAATATTTGTGTGCATATGTTAATGCTGTTCAAACTTGTATTTATGGTTCATTAATTGAAAGCCTTTATTAGGGTGAGCGCTCTCAGTAAATGTAAGTTCTGACTGCACTACTGACAGTGGTTCCAGTATAAAAATGTGTACAAACGGGTTCAAAGTTTAGCAATATGAGGCTATGCATAATGCTCCCAGAATGCTCTCTGATTAGATGCAAATATTTGCAGAAGCTTGAAAGCAAGATTATTGAATCTTTGCTTTCAATATAAAATGTTACTAAAAAATGAAAGTAGGAATCTTTTTTTTTTTTTGCTAAACTGCTGTAAAATGTTAGGTACCATTTCTTTGCAGCATCATTTAGTAAAATGTGTTGATGCATGCTAGTATTTCTCCAAAATATTCATATTAGAAAATCAGTGTAACCAGTTTCAATAAGATTTTAGGAAACCTAAAAATAAACAAGCATTGGCAAAGACAATAGGTCTGAAATGGTGGTCAGCTTTTTCGTTTTGGCAATGCGTGACTTGTGTTGGCATGGTTTTTGTAAAACCTTATTGATGTAAGAGCTGCTGGACCCTCATCATTATAACAAACATTGGTAAAAGCAAAAATTGTTTCTGGTCTCAAAAAAGCACACACTGCCACATTAGTTACTGGCACTGAACAAAACTAATTTGTGTGCCGATATGCTCCTTGTGAAAGAGCAGAATGCTGTCACTCACCGTGAAGCCAGCCGATACAGAGAGAGAATTTTGATAAATACAAAAGGTCATGGTTAACACCAGACCAAACTAGGGGCCCCATTATTAAAGAAAGTCTCAAAGGTGCACCCTTGGTATATGTCCTTGCATTAAGGGCAGCAATATGGCTTTCGTGAATTAACAAGAATTTACAGCAGTAGGGCAAGAGATAGTACTCCTAGAAAATATTTGTGAACTGCATTTTAGCATGAGCAAATATGCATGTGTAGATTTGCTCATGCGAAAACCTGTTTGCAAGTTTATTTTCCCTCCAACCACTTTTTTTCCATTTCTGGAAGAAGGTTTACTTCTGCCATTGTCAAGAGTAAATTTCCAACATGTATTGGAAAAGATTAGAGAAGAGTTGTTGAAAACCCTTAAAACATGCAAGTTAGTAGGTTCGCACAGACTCAAAAGGACATTCCAACCCTTAATCTATTGTTTACCACTACCTTCGGTCCCAGTATGTAGATCTGCGGAAACGTAGCAACATAAAGGGATTGCTAGTATTAAAACACTACTATGGTATGAGCCCTGGCATAATCAGAGAGGCTATATAAGAGCTCTTATATAATGAGATTGCTGCCATAATTTGTCGCCGCACCAATGGGACAAGTGGATTTTGTTACAGGACAAGTAGATTTATGAAGCAACCTGCCCCATGGACAAGTAGATATTTTAATAAATTCCACACCCCTGCCCATACCGAAACACTCTGTGCCGAAACCCAGATCCACCTCCTCTGTACCGACTCCATCCCCGGAACCGACAAATGCACACAAGGCCACCGGCACAGTGATCTCGAAGCCGAAACCCATCTCGGCACCGACCAAACAAAAAGCCCTTTCCAAGCCGCATACTTCCAAACAGGACACTAAATCCAGAAAACCAACGGCCCGACTACTTCGCGCCGACGGATAAACCACCTTCAGAAGAACTCTTTACACCGGATCCCTTGCAAAAGACATTGACCAAGAATCCCAAAACTGGACATTTGATGCTCAGCATCAAAAAGACAGCTGGAAAAACCTGCCCCACCTCCAAAGAGGAAGGACTACCTCACTTTTCAGAATGCCTCCCCCCCCCCCCCCCCACCTCTTCCACCCCTTCCACCTTCTCCCCCTCCCCCTTCTCCACCCCCTCCTCATCATTCCCCAACACCCCCTCCGGATGATGATGATGATCATGACGACACACATGATGACATGGGGGACGTGCCCCATGATTTACCTACAGGGGACCCCACTCCCACAGGCTCCCCAGACCCATGGGACGACTATAACATCCCTAACGTCCCACAAGATGATCTCTATCCTTCGAGACCATCCCCACCAGAAGACTCATTGGGGTTCAACCATTTACTCCAAAGGGCTGCACACTATCACGGGGTAGATCTCCATACCGACCCCGTGGAGGAGGATTTCCTCCTCGATACTGCCAACACCATGCATAGGGCCACCTCCATACTGCCCATGCTCAAAGGAGTTGTAAAACATGCGCCAGAGGTCTTTAAAGACCCAGTCAGAGCCAGGGTCATTAACCCGCGCATTGACAAAAAATACAAAGCCGCCCCTACAGATCCCTCCTACATCAGAGGGCCAGCACCGCTAGATTCCCTGGTAGTGTCCACAGCACGGAAGAGGGCCAACTCCCAGGCGTCAGGCGAAGCACCACTTGACAAAGTCAAAACTCTTGGACGCATCCGGCAAGCGCACTGCATCACAAGCTGCCAACATATGGCGTATCGCCAATACAAAAGCGTTACTGGCTAGATATGACCAGGCCCATTATGACGAGTTGGAAGCCATAATGCAACACCTCCCTGACAAATACAAAAACAGGACAAACAAGTTAATTCAGGAGGGCAAAACCATCACTAATACCTCCATCCGTTGTGCCCTAGATGCAGCTGACACCGCCTCCAGGGCCATCCATACTAGCGTCCTCCTCCGTCGCCATGCCTGGCTCAGGATCTCAGGATTTAAACCAGAAGTGCAAGCTTCCATCCTGAACCATCCCTTTGACCAAGAACATCTGTTTGGCCCAAAAGTGGATGAGGCCCTAGAAAAAAATGAAAAAAGACACCGACACGGCAAAATCTATGGGAGCCTTACAATCACACCCTCCCAGGCGTTCCTTTCGCCGTTCCTCCTTTCGGAACACATCCAGAGGCTACTCCTCTGACGCTTCCACCTCATACAAAGCTCCTACCCAATCCACCTTCACAAGGTGTTACCAAAGAGGCGGCTACAGGGGCAACAATAATAAAGGCAGAGGCAAAACAAACACCGCCCACTCTGCCTCCACACCTTCCCAATGACTTTCCTCCATTCCCCCCAGACCATCCCACTCCGGTCGGGGGCAGACTCCAAAATTTCCTTTGTGTCTGGGCTACCATCACCTCAGACCAGGGGTCTCCAACCGGTCGATCGCGAGCTACCGGTAGCTCGCCAACAACCCGCCAGTAGCTCTCGGCCAATGCTCACTTTTGTATCCTATCGTTGTCATTATGTTTATTTTTAGGCCTTTTAGCCGCTTATCTGTTCTTGCCGATGTTACGTCTGATGTCACACTGCTGCCATTGGCTATTAAGGTATCTAGGGCGGGGAGAAGCAGGTGATGTCAGATTGCCTATCCTCGAGACTTACAATGCGTATTGCAATGTGTACATCGCTGTGGCCTTGGGACTGGCTGCGTGATTCAATCAAATGGAGACTCGCTCCACCCTGCTGCGGCCTCCTTGATACCACGTGGCCTGTCACAGCAGGACCATCACCCAGCAGTGCCCACACATGGATCAGAGGGGCGGTGCTTTGCCTTTTATTTCTGGCAAGGCGCGCAGAGTGGAGTAGAGTAGACAATGGCAACTGCAGGTTAAATTTGCTGTTCCTAGTGCCAGCCGCTGCTATGCTCAAGTTCAAATAGTACATTTTCACCACTTGGGAAGGAGGAAGTCGTGCTCTTTGGGGCTGTATGGACTAGGTGTCGGAAGATGCATGTTTTACTTTTTAATCCACCCCAAGCTCTGGCAGACAATGATTGCCGCCCCGTGAAAACAGGAGGAACACTGACATGAGCCCTCATGTGGGAGGTGGAGGGTGCGTAAGGCACACTGTCGCCCCCAGATCGTATAGATCAGGGGCCCTCTCCTGACAGGCCTACATTTTGGAGAGGCTGCGGCACACACCTGTTGTATAATAACGCCGTTACCAGCAGCGCTTAGCTGTCTTTAAAAGAGTGCTGCTGCAGTTTAAATGACTCCTCTGCACTGGCAGGCAGCATGCAGTCTGTGCACTCTCCGGAGCCCCAGGCCTAATCAAGAGAGACGTCCGTGCATCTTTGCCTAGCGTGACGCCAGCAGCAGAGCACCAGCATTGACTGAGGCCACAGAGGGACGAGTGATGCCCGCAGCCAGCAGTGTCCTTGACATGATACCACCTTCAGACAGAGAGCCGCTGCCCCTGTTGTACGTACGATCCCAGCAGATCAGCACAGCATGCACCAGCAGTAAGGCCAAGTTATGGTAAGTCTACAAATAATCACCTGGGTGCACTTTGTTCAGAACCAAATAGGGAAGTCATATGTTTAGTTCACAACAAGTCTTAAGTAGTTTGAAAAACCTTGGCCATGAGGTGCGGCCTACATGTGTAATCGTTTTTGAATTATGCTTGGCCTTAGCTCGCTGTGTAGTATTTCACAGAGAGGCATCTGTATTTATAAACTAAACATTGTATACTTAAGAACAGCTCACTCACAGATAAAACAAATGACCTGTCAATGTGGTAGAGAGTGTTTGTCCAATGTGAACCTTTATTTGAAACGTCTTGGGCTGAAAAAATGGTTACTATTTAATAACAATAAAGTAAAGTATGCATCTCAACCTTCCTTAATCCTATTTTTTTTTTAAAGAAATAGACAGTGTCGCCTTCTACTAATGTTCACAAAACCATTCATTTTGTGCAGTGAGTTTAAGTCTATGACCAAACTACCTTATTTTGAAACTAAATAAAGAATATACTTTCCTCTTTGAAGGGAGAGCATATAATTGAAGTTATTTGAACTGTAAGTTAGGTAATACTTTTTAAAATTTTTTGAGGCCTGCTCTGTTTTAAGGTCAGACACTGTGATTCGTGACCTTCCATTTCAGGGGTTACACATCAGTTTCAGAGCTGGGTTATTTGTGGTATATATTTGTTTACGGATATTATTGCTTAAAATTCAAACTTAGGCAACCTGAAAACTTGGCAGCTGTAAAGTTGTTCCTGGCCACAAACCGGACCCAGGAACATCATTTTACATTTCTTTTCAATAAAATTAAATGAAATGATGAGTGAAGTATATAATAATTTCCTGGTTTCTATTTGTGCCTAGGGACAACTTGGAAGAGGTCCCTTATTTTAAAACAAAATCCCTCTTTAATTTAATGAAATAATGGGAGAAATTTAAAATGAAGTGTAAATTTTATGGCACAATAAACATAAGGCTCAAAACTTCACTTTAAATGTATGCCATTTGAAAAAGTACCCAACCCCTGTAGTGGCTATATTTTTCTGCCACCAATGGACAGGGAAAGCTGAGACATGAACAAGTTAGGTGTATGACCCCTTCCTTTGACGAGCACTGGTATGAAAATATTGAAAATAATGACACAAAGGTCATACAAAAATAGTATCTTTTAAATAAAAAAATTACCAACTTTTATTTCTGCAACATGGTGAAGCATTTCATCGGAGCATCAAATTACACCACTGCATTAAAATGCATTTTTAAAAGTGATAGTTTTTAAAGATGAAACAGTCATGGACTGCCACCTTCCTTTATGACAATGCTATATTAATGTACTAAGAGGCAGGTCATGTGTAACAACTTTATAGTCTGTTAGGGGAGAATTTTGTACAGTGCACACCCTGAACTCAAGCATTTCAAGTTACTGTTATGTGTAATAAAGAAAAAGAAGGCACAATGTAATAAAATAGGTGTATCGCAGCATTTATATTAAGAGCTGTGGGGCACCGAGGTACTTACCTACATGGCCAGCAAGCTGTGCCATGTAGGGTGTGTGGTTGGTATGGTGTTGTCATTGTTTTGTGATCCTATGTGGAAGTGTTTCAGTGTCATGCGTGATGACCACAGAGGTGCCTTTACTGTGGTATGGGATGGAGCAGTGTAGTAGATGACCAGGTATGAGAGACAGATGTTCACTTTATGGCTTTCAGCTCTGCAGGTTCTGTATATTTTCTTATGATTGTAGTGTGCTTAGCTGGTGACTGCAGAGGCCAGGATCACGCAATTTGTTGAAGAGGGAGGCTGGGATAGGTTTTCTGGTTTCATGATGTGCATTGCATATACTAAATGGGTAGCTCCATCTTGTAGAGGCCATTTAGTCAATGAAGCTGGGAGTGGGGGCACTCTGGGAACAATTCGCGAGTTGCTCAGCATTTAGTAGCTCATGATGATTTTCACTGATCAGAAGTAGCTCCCACTACAGAAAAGGTTGGAGACCCCTGCCTCAGACAAATGGGTGACACAAATAATTCGGTCAGGCTAGTGCCTAGAGCTAATGTCTACCCTCCCCCCAAACATTTCACCCAGACAACGCCCAATGTCACATGAACATCTAGCATTACTAAAGCAGGAGGTAATCTCCCTCCTACAAAAAGTGGCGATAGAACACGTTCCTACCAACCAACGAAATCTGGGGGTTTACTCCCTATATTTTCTCATACCAAAAAGGGACGAGACTCTACGGCCTATTGTAGTCCTCCGGCCCCTAAACACATACATACACTGACCATTTTCACATGGTAACACTTTAGCAGGTACTTCCCCCTGCTCTCCCAAAACGACTTCCTGACCACTTTAGACCTAAAAGACGCTTATGTCCACATTCCTGTACACCACGCTCACAGGAAGTTCCTCAGATTCGTAGTGAACAACCAACACTACCAATTCAAAGTACTCCCATTCGGAGTCACAACAGCACCACGGGTATTCACCAAGTGCCTAGCAGTCGTGGCAGCACACCTCAGGAGACAACACATCCATGTCTTCCCATACCTAGACTACTGGCTAATAAAAGCCAGCTCATACAACCAGTGTGTACAACACACGCATGCCACTATCCAGTTACTTCACCAACTGGGCTTCACGGTAAACCACGCAAAGTCCCATCTGAAACCGTCCCACGTAAAACAATACCTCCGTGCCACCATAGACACCTCAAAAGCGCTAGCCTACCCCAGTCCGGGCAGGATCACAAGCATTCAGGCTCTACGCGCAAAATTTACAGCACAACACTCCCTTCCAGCTCGAGTGTTTATGCAACTAATCGGGATGATGGCCTCTTGCATATTCATAGTACCTCACGCAAGACTCAAGATGCGTCCTCTCCAAGAGTGCTTAGTGCGCCAATGGAACCAGGCCCAAGATCAATTAACAGATCTGGTGTTGGTAGACGGTCGTACCCATCGCTCTCTGCAGTGGTGGACCACCAAAAACCTTTCCAAAGGGCGACCGTTCCTGGACCCGGTTCCTCAGATAATACTGACAACCGACTCCTCACTCTCTGGCTGGGGAGCTCACCTGTTACATCACACCATGCTGGGCAGATGGACACCTCAACAAAAGTTACTCCACATCAACCATCTGGAGTTACTAGCGATATTCTTAGCCCTGAAATCCTTCCAAACAGATTTCAGGCAAGGCAGTCCTAGTCCGCACAGACAATATGACAGCCATGTACTACATACAAAAACAAGGCGGCACACACACTCAGCTAGCACAGAGTATATGGAGATGGGCCATACCCCAGAAAATCTTTCTCCTGGCCCAACATGTCCCAGGAGTCCAAAACACTATGGCTGATCTACTCAGCAGACGGACACAACAGATCCACGAGTGGGAACTACATCCACAAGTTCTTCACACGTCCTTTCAACTGTGGGGGCATCCACAGATAGACCTCTTCGCCACCCACAAATGCCCAAGCTTCGCCGCCAGATATCCACACCCATTGTCCAAAGGCAATCGGATATGGATGTACTGGTCAGGCAAATTTGTGTATGCTTTTCCGCCTCTCCCACTCATTCCTTTAGTGGTGCCAAACTACAACAACACTCCCTCACTCTCATACTAGTAGCTCCAACTTGGGCCAGACAACCGTGGTACACCACACTGCTGGAATTATCTGTAGTACCACACCAAAAGTTACACCTCTCTCCACACCTCTTAACCCAGAACCATGGAGAGATCAGACACCCGGACCCAGCTCAGCTCAACCTAGTGATCTGGCTCCTGAAATCCTAGAATTCGTTTACCTCAATCTTCCCCCTGACTGTATGAACGTCATCAAAGAAGCTAGGCGACCCACCACTAGAGCGTGCTACGCCGCCAAGTGGAAACATTTTGTTGTCTACTGTCACAACAATACCATCAATCCCCTAGATGTGTCCATTCAACACATCCTAGGTTATTTACTACACCTGCAAAGATGCAATCTAGCCTATACGTCTATTAGACTGCACCTCACAGCCATAGCAGCTTATCTGCAAAACAGGCAACATCTATCACTTTTTTGAGTACCTGCCATTAAAGCCTTCATGGAAGGCCTTAAAAGGATAATTCCATCCAGACTGCCACCCTCACCTGTGTGGAACCTAAAAATCGTTCTCACCAGACTAATGGGGTCTCCCTTCGAACCTCTGCACAAATGTGAACTCCCAATTCCTAACATGGAAAACCGCTTTTCTTGTAGCCATCACTTCCCTCAGAAGGGTCAGTGAGATACAAGCACTTACCATTCAAGAACCTTTTCTGCAAATGCACCATAACAAGGTTGTTCTTCGTACCAACCCAAAATTCCTCCCTAAAGTCATTTCTCCCTTTCACATAAACGAAGCGGTAGAACTGTTTTCTTCTCGCAACCACAAACCGTTGCAGAAAGCTCTTCACACAGTAGATGTCAAAAGAGCCTTACTCTACTACATACAGAGAAGACAACCTTTCCGCAAGACCAAACAGCTGTTTGTCTCATTCTCTCCACCACACAAGGGCAACCCAATCTCCAAGTCAGTAATAGCTAGGTGGATTGTCAAATGCATTCAGATTTGCTACTAAAAAGCAAAACAAACGCTATCCGTTCCCCCTAAAGCCCACTCTACACGCAAAATAGGGGCTTCAATGGCATTTTTATGGAACATCCCATTAGATATCTGCAGAGCAGCTACATGGTCAACACCGCACACTTTCACTAAACACTATTGTGTAGATGTGCAAACTAAGCAACAAGCTAGTGTGGGCCAGGCTGTACTCAAAACATTATTTCAAACCACTGCAACAGATACGGGTGGTTGCCGCCAAGGGAGGGTACTGCTATATAATCTATGCACGAGTGTATAATCTGCAGCTCGTATGCCTCGAACGGAATATGCTACTTACCAGTATGCATCTGTTCTTGGCATGTAGAGCTGCAGATCTACACACGCCCACCAGCCTCCCCGGCTACCTTTATCTGTTCAGTTTATCTTATTTAGATACAACACACATGGGCATCTTTCCTGTTATTACTATGCTCAATCTTTCCCTGTTGGCGAAAAACAATCTGAGGATGGAGCCAAAGCCTATGCGCAATACGATCCAAAGGAGGAGTCACCGACCTCGTGACTTCCAAAGACTTTCCAAGAGGAAAAACTGCAAACATCCGGGCCCAACACCAGATGGCGATCTATGCACAAGTGTGTAGATCTGCAGCTCTACATGCCAAGAACAGATGCATACTGGTAAGTAGCATATTCCTTCCTAATTTTGCAAATGAAGCCCAGTTATTTTGCCATCATTTATTAAACAAATTGTCCAAGAGTCTGTGGCCATGTTGGGGAAAAAAGTGCCTTGTGTTTCGTGAATCTGTGCAATCCACTTTAACAGCAATTGAAATAAACCCTTTCTAAAAGACTTTCAGTTTAAGAATTAGTGAAGAACAATTGGAAAAATGCTGAGCTATGACACCAGAATTTGAACTCCAGTTGCAGCATATTAATCCTATTAATCATGGAAGTAAACGTTGCATGTTTTTTGTGTAATTAGAGAAGGGTTGGTGGATTACTCTGAACCGCTTAAATGACAGCTACAAATGAGACCAGTTGAGATGAGGAGTGAGACATGGTAATCAAACAAATGTATTTGAAGAGCTATTGGGATTGAGTTGAATTTAAGATGCACCTTACAGAAGACTACCTTTAATTGTTTTGAATATCAAGCCAGAGTTACATGAGCATAATGAGAAAAGTGAGAAATCATCTAGCGATTGAATCTTGCAATAGAACGGATGTTGATGGTCCAATAATTGAGGAAAGAGTTTAAGATGTTGTCTCTGCCGGTTGTGAGTTTTTCTACAGGGTACTAGAATGGTATTCAATGTCTGGAGTATAGGTTCTATTTAGGTTTAAATCTTTTTAATTATTCATGACATAACAGCCAATAAAGCTAATGAAAATCAAGCTTCACATGTGAGTTACACTGAACTCAAAATGTGCAATGTGTTCATATAGTGGCATAATCAAATAACCATTACAAACCCACCCCGATGAGAGAGGGAAAGGAAAAACGGCAACGAAGAGCCCCCACCCCTGTCCACTATAGATTAGTTAGCACTGCGTGACACCCTTAAGGCCGGATCTACTCTGTAGTTGTCTAGAGGGGCCATCCTCTAGACACGATGCCCCAGGCATGTTAATTCCCGGAACTCTTGGGCTATGAGTGTCCGGAATGGCTGCCAAAGTTTGCTAAATGGCGAACCTTTCTCTGCCAAAGTGAGCGAGATCTTCTCCATCCCCAATATGTGCCACATTTGCTGGAGCCACCATGTGTGAATGGGAATCTGGGTGGACCTCCAATGTTGTTTTGAGTGGCCATCGCTATCCGTCACCTTCTCCTAATCTTCAGGGGATACGCAAGTGGGTTCGTGACACCCAGGAGAACATAGGCGGGGAACCTGGGAAGGTCTGTGTGCAGATGTTTGTCGATTTCGTCCAATACTTGAGACCAATAGCCTTGTAGGTGCTCGCACTCCCAGAGGAGATGGACTAATGTTCCCCGCTTCCCACATCCCCACAGATGTCGTTTATATTCTAAATCTGTTTCAAAGTGACCGATCAGAGGTACATGGAGCTTTGCAACGTGAATCTTTCTGGATTCACTATGCTGTGCATTATTCCGTGGTCTGGTGGTTGGGTCCGGAATCGTAGTCTTTATTTTGTCTTTTTTTTTGTAGCCCTGGTGGGCGTCGACGTCCCACCATTTGGTGTACTTCTCGGGACGTCGGCATGCTTCCTGCGGAAGTCCCACCTTGGGGCGCAATCTTCAGATTCTTTTTTCCGCCGTTGGGTCTGGATCGTCACCGAGAAGCTCCAGAGTTTAACGAAGAAAGAAGAGCACGAGTTTCATCGAAGGAAAATTAAAGGAGACTACAGACAGGAAGAACATCGAGCCGGGACGACTAAGGAGGAGGAGAACCTCGATCTTCGACGTCCAACGGAGAATGCGCACTCAGGGACACTGAGCGCAGGAATGGACAAAACACCTTTTAAATTCTGCCGTAACTGCCACCACATACATGCAGAAGGACCAACATCCGGTCTGCAACCTTTGCCTGCCAGTCGACCACTGTGAGAAAGTGGGTTTCTGTTGCAGTAACCCCCCCCCCCCCTTTTTTTTTTTGCCTAATAGCTGATGCACTTTTCCTTGTTGTGCCCTGGGCTCCTGCCAATCAGGTGCCCAGGGCCTGTGTTCCTTCCCTAAAATACAAACTCCCAATTGACAAACCCTGGCCACATGTCAGCCCCTAGTAAATGGTACCCTAGGTACCCATGGCCTTGTGACCAGGGAAGGCCTCTAAGGGCTGCAGCACTCATTGTGCCACCCTTAAAGGCCCGGTACCCTTACACACACACACTGCCTTTGCAGGCTGAGTGTCTGGGCACAGGACAAAACAAAGAGTCGACATGGCACACATCTCTGTGTGCCATGCCCATCACCTACACTGCCAAGGCATATGTCAGCCACCCCTCTGGCTGGGTGCCTTATGCCTATGGTGTGGGCACAGGAGCAGGAGCCCTGTGCCCCTACAGTACCCAGGTCCATTCCTGGGCACTGTAAGTACAGTGCTGCCATTTACAAGTACATGGTGCTGAGAGCTCGTCAAACACGAGCTCCACAGCACCATAATGGCACCACTGAAGACTGGGAAGTTTGGTATCAAACTTCTCAGCACATTAAACCCACACTGATGCCAGTGTGGGATTTAATGTACTAAACACCCCAGAGGGCATCTTAGAGATGCCCCCTTACAGCTAACCTACAATCCACGTCTGCTCTGAGGCTGCCCAGGCTGCCACACAGCAGACACGTTGCTGGACCCCTGGGTGGGAGAGCCCCTGCTCTCCCGGGCCTGCAACAATGCACATCCTGGGTGAGGTGAGAAATCTCCTCCCCCAGGATGAGCAAAGGGAAGCTTCAAAGGCATGCCGCCTCTTGGAGTTTCCCCAGGCCACTGCAATCCCCCACTCTGGCGGGAAGCTTGGCCGGAAACCCCATACAAGGACAGGGGATGTGCCAGCCTGCCCACCCCACCCCTCAGGTGGGGGAGGCGAGGTGAAGCACATCTCCGGGCTCTCGCCATCTTGAAGATGGGAGGCCCTACCCTATCAGGATCAGGCTACTGCCCCCCTCCCACAGGAGAGAGGCAGGATAGGGGGTGTACCCACCCCAAGACAAGGACCCATTGGTCCCTGGCCTTCACCTACCTGTAACGCCCCTAAATCTAGTATTTAGGGGCCCCCTGAACCTTCCTTCCCAAGATTCCAGATAGAAAACTACAAGAAGAGCAAGAAGAACAAGGACCTGCCCTGCAGCTGTTAAAAAGAGAAGAAGACACCAACTGCTTTGGCCCCAGCCCTACCGGCCTGTCGACTCTCGAACCTGCACCAGCGCGGCATCTCTCGTGGCCAGCAACCTCACCAACCCCGGAGGACCTGGCTACCTGTTGGCTCTAAGCCCCTGGGTCTCCCATGAGTAGAGGCTCTACTCAAGAAACCTATTTTTAACCCTGGGCAGCAGCCCGGAACCGCGGACCCAACACACTGCACCAGCCAAGCCTGGCCAGTGCCAGAGTGGACAAAGACCCTGAGGACGACCCCACTGCGACTGTGACCCCGAGTCCGGCACCCAAGGACCCCCCTCGACATTCCGGAAGAAGCCTGCAGCCTCAGAACATAGTGCCACCCCAACCGCGATCAACCAGAGGGTAAGATTTACGACATCAAAAGGCACCCCTGCACCTGGCGCCCTGCGGCCCCCTGTGCCCAATCCCGTGGTTCCCACCTAACCTACAACTACCCAACTTACCTCTCGAAGTGGTGGTGGCACCTGAAGCATCCTCGTCCCCGAGCCTGCAGCCTTTTTCCAAACCGGAACATTCCCATTGATTTCCATTGAGCGCCCGAAGGCTCAAAAGCACCCTGCACCCAGCCGCCAGAGTGGCCCTGGCAGTGCCCTCTCTACACTAACCTACTTCCCCACTTGCCCTGAGTAAGTGACCAGGAGCCCAGCTCCCACAGCCGCGTGGCTTGCCAGACACCAGCCACCAACCAAGGCCCCCCTATCCCTCCTAGGATAACATTGGGCCTAACTCTCTCTGCACCCGGCCGTCCTGAAACCGCTGAGGGTGAACCAACTGTACCTACTTGACACTGGGGGACCCCTGAGTCCATGCCCGGAATTTCAACTCTGCCAGTCTAGTACTTACCCTTAAACCGCTAACTTCATTTTCCTCATAGGGTAACATTGACTGGCTTTTTCTTCAAAAATCTTCTAAGTGTGAACTTTTCAAAACTGCAAAAATTCACCAAAAATCAGCCAAGTGACAAAAACGAATTTACTCACCTGCTCCTAGGTGAGCTCCCAGTGCTGGATCTTGGTGCCCAGCCCTGACCCTGAAAAGTGTTCACAACTATACTTACCTCTAACTCATTTTTCTCCCATAGGAAACCATTGTCCGCTTTTCTGTGAAATTTCTTCTAAGTGTCTACTTTTGCAAATTTGAAATATTCTTTTAAAATCGTACCATTTCTGTAAACGAAATTACTTACCTGTTTTTGATAAGGACCCCAGTCCTGGGTCTAGGTACCCAGTCCTGGATTACTAAAGTAACAATAAAGTACTCTACTGGCAATTTGAATTTCTTGCCATAGAGATCCATTGAATGTTTTCTTTGAAATATTTTCGAAGTGCTAACTTTTGAAATAGCTAAATATTATTTAAAAATCATTAGTTATTAAGTCGACTTTTATCACTTGATTCTGAATACTGACCCAAGGCTGGTTCTAGGAGCCAGACCTGGAATTCCAAAAGTAATCTGAAAAGTAATTAATTACAAATAACCTGAATTTACCATTGAGCTCAATGCATTGTTATGTTTAGGAAATAGGATTGTTTATTGCAACCAACTGTGACTGTTTATATAAACTTATTGCCTAAGACAAAAGTATTTATATTCAACCTCTCATTCTGAGAAAGTATATGTTCGAGGCATATGAGCTGCAGATTGTACACTTAGCATAGATCGCCATCTGGTGTTGGGCCCGGATGTTTGCAGTTTGTTTTTCTTCTTGGACAGTCTTTGGAAGTCACGAGTTTGGTGGCTCCTCCTTCGGTCCGTACTGCGCATGGGCTTCGGCTCCATCCTCAGATGGTTTTTTTCCGCCATTGGGCTCGGATGTGATACTTCGTGCTCCGGCTTCGAACTTCTACGGTTCCAGCCTCGACGGAAAATCCTCGTTTCTTCGAGTTTCTTCATCATCATCTTCCTTTCTCGAAGCGGCACTTTCTCCATCCCGTACATCGGCACCGGCCTTCGGGCCCTCCTCGACTCCGGTCCCGGCCGATGGAAAGGACTCCGTTCAAAAAGTGCCCAAAATGTGGGTCTAAATTTCCCCACACCGACCTACATCAGGTGTGTAATCTTTGCCTCTCTCCAGAACACGAGGCCAGAGACTGCCCCGCCTGTAAGTCTTTTCGATCGAAGAACACCATCCGGGATCGAAGAGCTCGACGCACCATGGCGCACTCATCGTCTGCAGCTCCACCGGACATCTTCGGAGACGGCGCAGAAGCTTCGGGGCAAATACACACCGAGCTGGAGGAAGACGTCAGCGCTTCCGAGGCCGACGACTCCGACGTGGAGGACATCACACCGGCGCAGCGGGTCGTGAGTACTGTGCCCCCTCCCACCCCCGCGCCCAAAACCAAAGAGACTCAGGTTACACCCTCGCCTGCTGGCCCGGGCAAAACCAAGACCAAAGCTTCTATCACCCCACCTTCGGGCCCGGTGTCGAAGCCTCCAAAGTCTCACGGCAGCTCGGGATCGAGCCAGCCGACGCCCGGTGCCGAAAAACAGCATCCGGCACCGAAGAAAGTAATATCCAGCTCGACTCTGAAGCCACCGGTGCCGAAGCCTAGACTCTCGGCGCCGACCAAACACAAATCAGTCGGCCCCGGCGCCGAGAACTCCCTCGACGCCGAAAAAACCGGAGGCCCCAAAAAAGCATGGCGCACAGAAACCATCGAAGCCCTCGGTTCCGAAATCATCGGTGCCGACGGACGATTCGGCACCATTGGCTCTGTTTACACCAGACCCTTTACAAAAGACTCTGTCCAAAGATCCAAAGACTGGGCTATTGACTTTAATTATCAAGAAAAGATGCCTTGATACTCCGGCTCCTCCTCCACCGCCCAAACGGAAGGACTCTGCTACTTCTCCCCTCAGAGTGCCCTCCCCACTACCGCCTCCCCTGCCTCCTCCACCTCTTCCACCCCCTCCCCCTCCCAGGTCTCCGCCACCTTTACCTCATTACTCTCCGACCCCGTCCCCAGATCCGGACGACGGGGACCCGGACAATTACCCGGCGGACGCCCCAATGGATCCCACTCCACCGGGGACCCCAGACCCATGGGAGGATTACAATAACCCTGATATACCCGATATACCTCAGGACGACCTATACCCATCCAGGCCGTCTCCTCCAGAGGACTCCTTAGGGTTTCATCATTTAGTGCAGAGAGCAGCACACTACCATGGGGTGGACATGCACACTGAACCAGTGGAAGACGACTTCTTACTGGACACATTTGACATACAGGACAAATCCACATCTATTTTACCCATGCTTAAGGGTGTCACCAAGCATGCCGCAGAGGTGTTCAAAGACCCTGTCAGGGCCAGGGTACTAAACCCTAGAATAGAGAAAAAGTACAAGGCGGCACTTAAGGGCCCTGCTCCCTTAGATTCCCTAGTTGTCTCTACAGCTAGAAAGCGGGCTAACTCCCAGTCCTCAGGAGAAGCCCCACCGCCAGACAAGGAATCCAAACTCCTAGACGCGTCTGGCAAACGCACCGCCTCTCAAGCTGCAAACATGTGGCGCATTGCAAACACACAAGCGCTACTTGCGCGCTATGACAGAGCACACTACGACGAACTTGAGGCTCTTATGCAGCACCTTCCCGAGAAACACAAGCGTAGGGCTCATGAACTAATACAGGAGGGTAAACTAATTACAAACACCTCCATTAAGTGTGCCCTCGATGCAGCCGACACTGCTTCTAGAGCCATAAATACCAGTGTCCTGCTTCGTCGCCATGCCTGGCTCAGGATCTCAGGGTTCAAGCCTGAAGTCCAGGCGTCCATACTCAATCACCCCTTTGACCAACAAACTCTCTTTGGGCCAACGGTAGACGAAGCGTTGGAAAAGATGAAAAAGGACACAGACACAGCAAAGTCTATGGGGGCACTCCAAACACAAGCCTCTAAACGTTCCTTTCGACGCTCCTCCTTTCGTGGCACAGGCAGAGGCTTCTCCACCGATAGCACCTCTACCTCCTACAAGTCCCCTCCTCAAAATACCTTTTCAAAGGGCAACCAAAGGGGTGGTTACAGAGGCAACAACAATAAGGGCAGGGGCAAAACTAACACCACCCGTTCTGCCACCCCGCCCACACAATGACTTCCCTCCGCTCCCCCCAGACCATCCCACTCCGGTCGGGGGCAGACTACAAAACTTTATCCACGCATGGGAGTCCATAACATCGGACAAATGGGTGACCCAAATCATTCGGTCAGGGTACTGTCTCGAGCTAACATCTACCCCACCCAATATCCCACCAAGGCACCGTCCAATGTCTCAAGAACATTCCACACTGCTCAAACAGGAGGTACTCTCCCTCCTCCAAAAACACGCTATAGAGCAGGTCCCCGTCTATCAGCAAAATCTAGGGGTTTACTCCCTATATTTCTTAATACCAAAGAAAGACGGGACCCTCAGGCCCATTCTGGACCTCCGGCCTCTAAATGCCTACATACATTCAGACCATTTCCACATGGTCACCCTACAACAAGTCCTCCCGCTCCTCTGTCAGGGAGACTTTCTCACAACCTTGGATCTGAAAGACGCATACTTTCACATTCCAATACACCCCTCTCACAGGAAATACCTCAGGTTCGTGGTGGACGGGCAACATTACCAATTCACGGTTCTCCCCTTCGGGGTCACCACCGCACCACGGGTGTTTACCAAATGCCTAGCGGTAGTAGCAGCACACCTCAGACGTCAACATATTCACGTCTTCCCTTACTTAGACGACTGGCTGATAAAAGCCGCGTCCTACCACCAATGTGTGCAACATACAAACAGCACCATCCAACTGCTCCACCAGCTAGGCTTCACGGTGAACTACCAAAAGTCCCACCTCATACCATCTCACACAAAGCAATATCTCGGGGCCACTATAGACACCTCCAAAGGTATTGCCTATCCAAACTCAGCCAGAATCACAAGCATTCAAGCCTTACGCAAAACAATCCTTCCCCAACACTCTTCCAGCAAGAGTGTTTATGAAGCTCATAGGAATGATGGCGTCTTGCATCTTCATAGTGCCCCATGCAAGACTCCACATGCGTCCACTTCAAGAGTGCCTAGCACAACAGTGGAACCAGGCCCAGGGTCAGCTGACGGATCTGGTGTTGGTGGACGGCCACACACATCACTCTCTGCAGTGGTGGAACACCACAAACCTTTCCAAAGGGCGGCCGTTCCTGGACCCGGTTCCTCAGGTGATTCTAACAGCGGACGCATCGCTCTCCGGCTGGGGAGCGCACCTCCTACACCTCACAATGCAAGGTCTATGGACACCACAGCAAAAATCGCTCCACATCAACCATCTGGAGCTCTTGGCGATCTTTCTAGCCCTAAAATCTTTCCAAAAACAGATTTCGGGCAAAGCAGTCCTCATTCGCACAGACAACATGACTGCAATGTATTATATCCCAAAACAGGGGGGGGACACACTCTCCCCAGCTCTCCCGCTTAGCCCAGAGCATATGGAGATGGGCAATTCCCCAAAACATCTTTCTCCTGGCACAGCACGTTCCAGGCGTACAAAACACCATGGCAGATCTGCTCAGCAGACAAACGCAACAACTACACGAATGGGAACTGCATCCACAAGTTCTTCACCCATTCTTCCAACAGTGGGGGCATCCTCAGATAGACCTCTTCGCCACCCACGAAAACAAAAAATGCCCAAGCTTCGCCGCCAGATACCCACACCCATTGTCCAAGGGCAATGCGATATGGATGAACTGGTCAGGCAGATTTGCATACGCCTTTCCACCTCTCCCACTAATTCCATTAGTGGTAAGGAAGCTACAACAACACTCCCTCACACTCATTCTAGTAGCTCCGACGTGGGCCAGGCAGCCGTGGTACACCACGCTACTACAACTGTCAGTGGTACCACATCAAAAACTGCACCTATCCCCATGCCTCCTAACCCAGAACCATGGAGAAATCAGGCACCCGGACCCAGCTCAGCTCAACCTGGCGATCTGGCTCCTGGCGATCTGGCTCCTGAAATCTTAGAATTCGGATACCTTAACCTCCTGAAATCTTAGAATTCGGATACCTTAACCTTCCCCCTGATTGCATGAACATCATCATGGAAGCCAGACGTCCTACCACTAGAGCATGCTATGCCGCAAAGTGGAAAAGATTTGTAATTTACTGCCGTAACAATACAATCAACCCTTTAGATGCATCCATACAGCACATCATATGCTATCTGCTCCATCTTCACATGTGTAACCTGGCATATTCATCCATACGCCTACACCTAGCAGCGATCGCTGCTTATCTACAAAACAGACAGCATTTATCACTCTTCAGAGTGCCCGCTATTAAAGCCTTCATGGAAGGCCTTAAACGAGTAATTCCTCCCAGGGCACCACCTTCCCCTGTATGGAATCTAAATTTAGTTCTTACACGACTAATGGGTCCGCCCTTCGAACCAATGCATAAATGCGAGCTACAGTTTCTCACCTGGAAAACAGCTTTTCTCGTAGCTATCACTTCCCTTAGAAGGGTTGGTGAAATACAAGCGTTCACTATACAGGAACCCTTCATACAAATACATCACAGCAAGGTCATACTTCGCACAAATCCGAAGTTTCTGCCCAAGGTCATTTCCCCCTTCCATCTCAATCAATCGGTGGAATTACCTGTCTTCTTCTCGCAACCTCAATCTGTTGCAGAAAGGGCCTTACACACACTCGATGTGAAAAGGGCTTTGCTATACTACATACAAAGAACGCAACCCTTCAGGAAGACTAAACAATTGTTCGTTTCCTTCTCTCCACCACATAAAGGCAACCCCATTTCTAAATCAGGGATAGCTAGGTGGATTGTAAAATGCATACAAATTTGCTATCAAAAGGCAAAAAGAACATCTGTTCCGCCTAAAGCCCATTCTACAAGAAAGTTAGGGGCTTCTATGGCTTTTCTAGGGAATATACCCTTAGATGACATATGCAAGGCAGCCACATGGTCTACACCGCACACATTCACAAAACACTACTGTGTAGATGTGCATTCCAAGCAGCAAGCTAGAGTGGGCCAGGCTGTACTAAAGACACTTTTTCAAACCACTGCAACGGATACCGGTGGTCGCCGCTAAGGTTGGGTACTGCTATATAATCTATGCTAAGTGTACAATCTGCAGCTCATATGCCTCAAACGGAATATGCTACTTACCAGTATGCATCTGTTCTTGGCATGTAGAGCTGCAGAGTTGTACACGCCCACCCGCCTCCCCGGCTACCTGTATCCGTTCCAGTACATCTTATTTAGATACAACACACATGGGTTTCTCACTGTTATTACTAAGCTCCATCATTTCCCTGTTGGCGAAAAACAATCTGAGGATGGAGCCGAAGCCCATGCGCAGTACGGACCGAAGGAGGAGTCACCAAACTCGTGACTTCCAAAGACTGTCCAAGAAGAAAAACAAACTGCAAACATCCGGGCCCAACACCAGATGGCGATCTATGCTAAGTGTACAACTCTGCAGCTCTACATGCCAAGAACAGATGCATACTGGTAAGTAGCATATTCCTTTTATCCCCTTTGTGGTTCTAAAAATAAAACAAGCATATATTTTATATATATAAACCATTGGCCTAGAGTTCAGTTATTGTGTGTGAAACCATTTGCTGACTGAGTGTGTATAATAAATGCTTTACACTGTCCTCTGGTACTGCCTTACTGCTCGACCAAGCTACCACTTTTGAGAGTAAGGTCATACCTAACTTTGACCTCTATCAGCCTCTGGGGGACTGTGGACTCTGTACACCCTGTACCTATTAGGGAACAGTATATACAGAGCCACTTTCTCACAACCACGAGAGCAAAGACTGCAACGCCTGCTCAGCCTTCACACCGAAGACACTCCGGGTGAGAGAGAGGCAGAGGAGAGCCAACTACAACATGGAAGGCAAGGGTAAGGCCCCGTCTCTGTATGACCTGGGCCTCTCCACCGACTATGACAACGTCGCTGAGGGACCTGATGACTTCACGGTCGCAGAGACCGATAAGAAGACGTCTGACAAGGTAGAGACGTCTAGCACAAAAACCCCGAAAGGGCCCCGAAAAACCAGAGACTGACTCTCGAAAACCAGAGTCTAAGTCCTCGAAAGGAACACCGGCGCTGAAAATTTCGACGACCGTGAGTGGATCCCAGGAAGAAAGGCCCAGCGGATCCTTCGAGAAGGACTCCCAGGTGCCGAAGGCCGCCGAAAAACAAAGTTAGTCAAAACCGGCCCACGAGGTTGGGCGTTCGACGACGAAGGACAATGTCGCGTCGACGCAAGCTCAGTCAAAGGCCAGCGCTCGACGCCGAATATGCCTCCGAAATGGAGAAGAAAAAGAGAAGGCTCGAGGCGGAGATGGAGAGCATCCTTCAAAGGAAGAAGGAATTCGACGAGAAGATCAAGAAATTCACAATCCCAACAAAACCACCGACGGTTATCCTCAAGGTCGAAGAGCAGGACGAGTTCGACGCCGAAGAGCAGTCAACCTCCCGAAGAAGAGGAAGATGATCTCTACTATGAGGGAGAAGAAGAGGAGCAACCGCAATCTAACTACGGCTCGACGCAGTCGACGACGCAAGACCTGGAATGGCAGGACCTCGACGCCAAAAATCCAGAAGAGCCCGTGGAGACTTATCCTTGGAGGCCTTCGCCGCCAGATGATATTGGGGCTTACAACATGGTCGTAAAGAGCGCATGTGAGAAAGTGCCCTCTTTCTTGCATGGTATGCCCCCACTTTTTGCTAAATTGCTGAATGTACTTTGGCTGAGTGTACCCTGGACTCCTGCCAATCAGGTGCCCAGGCCTATGTTCCTTCCTTAAAACACACAAACTCCAAATTGGCAAACCCTGGCCACATGTCAGCCCCTAGTAAATGGTACCCAGGGCCTTGTGACCAGAGAAGACCCCTAAGGGCTGCAGCACTCATTGTGCCACCCTTAGGGGCCCTGTACCCTTACACACACACACACACATACACACACACTGCCTTTGCAGGCTGAGTGTCTGGGTGCAGGACAAAATGAAGAGTCGACATGGCACACATCTGTGTGCCATGCCCAACACCCACACTGCCAAGGCATATGTCAGCCACCCCTCTGGCTGGGTGCCTTATGCACATGATGTGGGCACAGGAGCAGGAGCCCTGTGCCCCTACAGTACCCGGGTCCATTCCCGGGCACTGTGTGCAGTGCTGCCATTTAAGAGTACATGGTGCTGAGAGCTCGTCAAACACGAGCTCCACAGCACCATAATGGCAACACTAAAGACTGAAGTTTGGTATCAAACTTCTCAGCACATTAAACCCACACTGATGCCAGTGTGAGATTTAATGTACCAAGCACCCCAGAGGGCATATTAGAGATGCCCCCTTACAACTAACCTACAATCCACGTCTGCTCTGAGGCTGCCCAGGCTGCCACACAGCAGACATGTTGCTGGACCCCTGGGTGGGAGAGCCCCTGCTCTCCCGGGCCTGCAACAATGCACATCCTGGGTGAGGTGATAGATCTCCTCCCCCAGGATGAGCAAAGGGAAGCCTCAAAGGCCTGCCGCCTCTAGGATTTTCCCCAGGTGTTAGAAAGTGCCATCTTTCTTGCATGGTATGCCCCCACTTTTTGCTAAATTGCTGAATGTACTTCAATTGAGTGTACCCTGGGTTCCTGCCAATCAGGTGCCCAGGGCCTATGTTCCTTCCTTAAACCACACAAACTCCAAATTGGCAAACCCTAGCCACATGTCAGCCCCTAGTAAATGGTACCCTAGGTACCCAGGGCCTTGTGGCCAGGGAAGGCCTCTAAGGGCTGCAGCACTCATTGTGCCACCCTCAGAGGCCCTGTACCCTTACACACACACTGCCCTTGCAGGCTGAGTGTCTGGGTGCAGGACAAAACGAGAGTCGACATGGCACACATCACTGTGTACCATGCCCATCACCTACACTGCCAAGGCATATGTCAGCCACCCCTCTAGCTGGGTGCATTACGCCTATGGTGTGGGCACAGGAGCAGGAGCCCTGTGCCCCTACAGTACCCGGGTCCATTCCTGGGCACTAAGTGCAGTGCTGTCATTTAAGAGTACATGGTGCTGAGAGCTTGTCAAACACTAGCTCCACAGCACCATATTGGCAACACTGAAGCCTGGGAAGTTTGGTATCAAACTTCTCAGCACATTGAACCCACACTGATGCCAGTGTAGGATTTAATGTACTAAGCACCCCAAAGGGCATCTTAGAGATGCCCCCTTACAGCTAACTTACAATCCACGTCTGCTCTGAGGCTGCCCAGGCTGCCACACAGCAGACACGTTGCTGGACCCCTGGGTGGGAGAGCCCCTGCTCTCCCGGGCCTGCAACAATGCACATCCTGGGTGAGGTGAGAAATCTCCTCCCCCAGGATGAGCAAAGGGAAGCTTCAAAGGCAGGCTGCCATTTGGAGTTTCCCCAGGCCACTGCAACCCCCCACTCTGGCGGGAAGCTTGGCCGGAAACCCCATACAAGGACTGTGGATGTGCCAGCCTGCCCACCCCACCCCTCAGGTGGGGGAGGCGAGGTGAAGCACATCTCCGGGCTCTCGCCATCTTGAAGATGGGAGGCCCTACCCTATCAGGATTAGGCTACTGCCCCCCTCCCACAGGAGAGGGGCAGGATAGGGTGTGTACCCACCCCAGGACAAGGACCCATTGGTCCCTGGCCTTCACCTACCTGTAACACACCTAAATCTAGTATTTAGGGGCACCCTGAACCTTCCTTCCCCAGATTCCGAAACTACAAGAAGAGCGAGAAGAAAAGAAGACCTGCCCTGCAGCTGCAAAGGAGAGGGAGACACCAACTGCTTTGGCCCCAGCCCTACCGGCCTGGCGACCTCTGACTTTTTCCTGCTCCAAACCCGGCATCTCTTGTGGCCAGCAACCTCAGAAACCCCGGAGGACCTGGCTACCTTTGAACTCTGATCCCCTGGGACTCCCATGAGTAGAGGCTCTACTCAGAACCTACCTTTCACCCCTGGCAGCAGCCCGGAACCGCGATCCCAGCCCACTCTGCACCCGCCAAGCCTGGCCGGTGCCGGAGTGAACTAAACCCACGAGGACGACCCCACCGCGACTGTGACCCAGAGTCTGGCACCCAAGGACCCCCCTCGACTATCCTGAAAAAGCTTGCAGCCTCAGAACAGAGTGCCACCCCAACCGCGATCAACAAGAGGGTAAGATTTCCGACATCAAAAGGCACCCCTACACCCGGCGACCCACGGCCCTCTGTGCCCAATCCTGGGGTACCTACCTATCCTCCAACTACCCAACTTACCCCTCGAAGTGGTGGTGGCACCTGAAGAGTCCTCGTCCCCGAGCCTGCAGTCTTTTTCCTAACCGGAGATTTCCCATAGAAATCAATTGAGCGCCTGACTGCTCAAAAGCACCCTGCAGCCAGCCGCCCGAGTGGCCCTGGCAGTGAAAACTCTACTCTAACCTACTTCCCCACTTGCCCTGAGTAAGTGACCAGGAGCCCAGCTCCCACAGCTGCGTGGCTTGCCAGTCAGCAGCCACTAACCAAGGCCCCCCTATCCCTCATAGGATAACATTGGGCCTAACTCTCTCTGCACCCGGCCGCCCTAGAGCCGCTGAGGGTGAACCAACTGTACCTAGCTGACCCCGGGAGACCCCGGAGTCTGTGCCCAGTACCTCAACTCTGCCAGTCGAGTACTTACCCTTAAACCGCTAACTTCATTTTCCTCCTAGGGTAACATTGACTGGCTTTTTCCTGAAATTTCTTCTAAGTGTGGACTTCTCAAATCTTAAAATATTAATCAAAAATCAGCCGAGTGACAAAAACGAAATCACTCACCTGCTCTTAGGTGAGCTCCCAGTGCTGGATCTTGGTGCCCAGCACTGACTCTGAAAAATACTTACAACTGTACTTACCCGTAACCCAATTTTCTTCCATAGGAAACCATTGACTGTTTTTCTGTGAAATTTCTTCTAAGTGTCGATTTCTGCAATCTTTAAATAGTCTTCAAAAATCGTAAAATATCTGAAAACGTAATTACTTACCTGTTTTGGATAAAGGTCCCAGTACTGAGTCTAGGCACCCAGTACTGGATTACAAAAGTAACGAGAACATACTGTACCTGTAACCTGAATTTTCTTCCATGGGGAATCATTGACTGTTTTCTCTGAAATATTTTCTAAGTGTCAACTTTTAAAATAGCTAAATATTGTTTAAAAAGCATTACAGTAATTAGGTCGACTTTCATCACTTGATTCTGAGAACTGACCCAGAACTGAATCTAGGATCCAGTCCTGGAATTCCAAAAGTAATCTAAAAAGTAATCTGTTGCAAATAACTTGAATTTGCCATTGAGCTCAATGTATTGTTTAAAAATAGTTGCCCACTGCAACCACTTGTAACTGTTTACAAAAGTCTATTGCATATTGCAAAAGTATTTATATGAAACCTCTCCTGCTAAGAAAGTATATTTTAAATCCAAGTGTTGGTTCTAAAATAAAACGAGCATAAATTTTTTTATATATAAACCATTGGCCTAGAGTTCAGTTATTGAGTGTGTGACCATTTGCTGACTGAGTGTGTACAACAAATGCTTTACACTGTCCTCTGATACTGCCTTACTGCTCGACCAAGCTATCACTTTAGAGAGTAAGGTTATATCTAACTTTAACCTCTGTCAAACCCTGGGGGACTGTGGACTCTGTACACCCTGTACCTATTAAGGAACAGTATATACAGAGCCACTTTCTCACAGGCACCCAAGAGCTGGGCACAGGGGGCCGCAGGCGCCGGGGTGTCTTTTGGCGTTGGGAAATCTTACCCTCTTCTGGTCGCGCTGGGGGGGGGGGGGGGGTCCCTGGAGTTGAGGCTGCAGGCGTCGAGAGGGTCCTTGGGTGCTGCATTCTTGGTCAGTCGCTGGGGGGACGTCCTCGTCTTTGCTCACTCAGGCACAGGCCGGGCTCGGCGGTTCCTGAGTGTTCTGGATTCGCGGTTCCTGAGTGTTCTGGTTCCGCGGTTCCTGGCTGGCACCAGAGGGGTTGATGCTTGTTTGAGCAGAACCACTGCTCGTGGGAGTCCCAGTCTTTAGATGAGCAAGGCAGTCTGGTCCTCCGGGGTTTTCGAGGTTGCTGACCACTGAAGACGCTGGGGTTTTAGCAGGAGCAGGTTCGAGGGTCGACAGGCCTGTAGGCCTGTGGCCAAGTCAGTTGGTGTTGTCCTCTTGTTAGCAGCTGCACGGCAGGTCTTTATTTTCTTCTTCTTGTTTCGGGATCTGAGGAAGGAAGGTTCAGGGTGCCCCTAAATACTAAATTTAGGGGCGTTACAGGTAGGGAAAGGTCAGGGACCAATGGGTCACTTTCCTGGCGTAAGTATATCCCCTATCCTGCCACTCTCTAGTGGGAGAGGGGGCAGGAGCCTAGTCTGATTGGGTAGGGCTCCCCATCCTCAAGATGGCGAGAGCCTGGAGTCGTGCTTTACCTAGCCTCTCCCACCTGAGGGGTGGGGTTGGCAGAGGCTGGCACACCCAATTCCTCCCTTGGGTATTCCCACCAGAGTGGGGGTCTGAACCGGTGGGGACAAGTTGCTGAGTACAGCAAGTGGTCTGGGGAGGCTCACAAAGGTGGCATGCCTTTGAAGCTTCCCCTGCCCATCCTGGGGGAGGAGACTTGGCACCTTGCCCCAGGATATGCATTGTTGCAGGTGCACGAGAGCGGATGGCTCTACCCAGGGGGCCAGCAACCTGTGTGCTGGGTGGCAGCCTATGCAGCCTCTCAATCAGGACACGGGTTGTTGGTTAGTTTCAGGGGGCAACTCTGAGTTGCCCTGTGTCGTGCATTGTACATTAAACCCACACTGACGCCAGTGTGGGATTTAATGTGCTGAAAAGTTTGATACTAAACTTCAGTCTTCAGTGTAGCCATCATGGTGCTGTGGAGTTGGTAATGACAACCTCCGAGCACCACATACTCTTAATGGCAGCACTGCACTTACAGTGCCCAGGAATGGACCTGGGTAATGTAGGGCCACAGGGCTCATGCACCTGTATCCACACCACTGGCATAGTGCACCCAGCTAGAGGGGTGACGGGTATGCCAGGGCAGTGTTTGTGGGCATGGCACACAGGGATGTGTGCCATGTCAACTCGGTTTTGTTCTACACCAAGACACTCAGCCTGCAAAGGCAGTGTGTGTGTGTCAGGGTACAGGGCCTCGAAGGGTGGCACAATAATTGCTGCAGCCCTCAGGGGCCTTCTATGGTCACAGGGCCCTGGGTACCTAAGGTACCATTTACCAGGGGCTGACATGTGGCCAGAGATGCCAATTGGGTTTAGGCTTCAATGCAGTTTTAGGGAAGGAACACAGGCTCTGTGTACCTGATTGGCAGGAACCCAGGGCACACTCAAAAGTACATCAGCAATTCAGCTAAAAGTGGTGGCATACCATGCAAGAAAGAGGGCACTTCCTCAGAGTCCTTGTGGTCCCTGTAGGCAGAAGCAGTGCTTTTGTTTGGCTAGCATGGTGTACTTCTGCTTCACTCTGACTGCGCATTATTTTATGCGCAAAAGGGGCTGTACCTGTTTGGTAGGGAAGGCCAGTGTGTCACCTTAAGGTGGCCAGATGCAGTGGGTGTCAAATTGTCACCGGTTAATTGAGTCCTTCACTGTAGAGTTCAGTAGGAACTGTGAGTCGATAACCAGGGAATCTAGGAGGGATTTGGGAAAGGCTGCGAGTCATTTTGCTGTTTATCTCCGGTCCTGGAACTTCAAGGCTCTTTGGAGGATATCCTGGACTGATGCGCGAGATTCTTAATGGCTTTACTTAACCTGAACAAAGTGCACTGGTACTCAAGTTCTCTGGCATGAAGAAAGCAGGATGTTTACTAATTTATAAGGGTGTCCGGCTTAATCTAAAAGCGGTTTTAAAGCCCCTGGGCACATGTTGAAAGAGCAGGCTGGTGCCCATGAGGTCTGCCCAGGTTCATGGCACACAAGCACTCCGCGCCATTGATAGTGTCTTCATCAAAATGAGATCCATAACTTCTGTATTCCTTAACACTTCTCCTTTGGTATGAGTAAGAGCCTTCTAAATAAGGAAGTGGTTTAACTGATTTTCATGGCAAGCATGTTTAGGGTAGAAAGAGGAAAAGTGGGTGGGGTTAGCAACTACGCTATTTTGAGTAGGACATTTCAGTAGGGGAAGGTGGAGTTAATAGCAGCTGTTTACTGGTGCACTAGTCTTCTCACAGAAGGACATCCGAATATTATGGCCGAAGACAAAGGATATAGAAACCATACTGCTGATTCCCAAATTGGCAGTTGCACCACACTTGCGTTGGAAAGGTGTGGCTGATAAGATTCCAATTCTGGAGAGGAAAACTAAAAGATTTTTGAGATGGCAAAGTTCTACTTTGTAAACACTATAAATGTCCATTTAAGTTATTTTTTCCCCCTCCAAATTACATTTTGAAAATTCCTCTGAATTCCTGCCAAGAGGTGTGTAAAGACAGAATGGAGGAAAAAAAATCAGGAGTAGTATTTATGTAAAGTGTTTTCATTAAGAGCATGTTTCTCATTCAGTAAGTACCCACAGGTGCATACCTAATGTCTTGCTAAAGACTAACACTCTACTAATCCTGGGTGCTTATTCTACTAAAGGAGAGGTTGCAGCACCGTTGGAAAATAACCCTCTTGCTCAAAAAAACAAAGCGGCTTCCTTGAAGTTGCAGGGGAGGGCTGCAGGGGGGGGGGGGGGGAATCTCGGCTGAAGTCCCGTTTCCTCAATGGAACAGATGTTAGGGGGGGGGGGGTTTGGTTGTCTTGTATGCTGTTGCACCAAGAATATGTGCCTGTGATGGTTAATATGCAAGTCAAGTGTTACAGGTTATTAGCATTATTATAATTTGACTTTGTTGGTCTAAAAACTAGACTTCATTGTCACGATGAAAAGACTATTCTGCCATGGCCTCTTCTGATCTAAATATTAAGTTATTGAATTACAATTTGTGAAGATTGGAAACCTACTGGTTGACATTTTTGTTTTTGTTACTTTAGTCCCTCAGATGTTGGCCATGATGGTTGATTTAGAAGATGACGAAGAATGGGCCAATGCTGATGAGCTTGAAGATGATGATTTTGACAGGTAAAGCATACTTGTTGTGATGAGCATTATGAAGTAGCAAACTACTCTGCATACAAACATTCTGTCTTGTTTATCCCAGGCCACTGGCAGTTGTGCCACTGCAGTGTTGCTGTGATCAACCCGGTCTCTTTGCATCTCGTGTTGTATGTTTTGTTGATTTCTCGATTTGTTTTGTTCTTTTCCCACTTGTTTCCAGTGTTCGTAAGTTTCCTTCTTATTTATACTCTGATATAAATGCAATTTTCTAAGTGGTTTATAGACCTAGGTTTTGAGATCTCCCTACCCCCCCCCCCCCTCTCCCCCTCCTCTACCCCTCCTTCACCTTTATAATATTCCACAGGCGCCACACTGGGTTCTGAAAGATTTCATAGTAGCACTGTTAGGCGGAACCATGTGACTCCATGTTGCATTTGTCCCACCCTGGAAGTGACAAAGTGGAGCCGCATGTGCGATCCCTCGCTGTGTCAACATCGGTTCCTTTCTTTCTGCACTGTTTAGCGCGGATCCAGAGCTTCTTTCCCAATCTTCTATTGGTTCTTGAATATTTTCAAATTGATTCTAGTGAGCCAGGAACTGATACCCCCACCTAAAAACTACAGGTTTCAAACTATGCAGTGACTGTCAAACAGATGTCGGTAACTGACCCAAATAAGGTGTTCCTTTGGTGTTTGGGCTTGAGCATAACTCCAAGTTATGCAGTGAGTATGCCCTTATGTACCCAAAGGCGAGCCACAATCAGGAAGGTAAGCGGTCGTTGGCAAACATTCAACATCCAGCTCCAAGTCAAGGGCATCAACCTGCTCCTCTCAAGGCGGATTCTGCAACAGATATTTTTTCGTTTTCCGGTTTAAGTTGTCTAAGTCAAATGCCAGTTTGAAGAGGAAATGTAAATGGGTGAAGTGGGACTCAACCCCATGTTACCACTCTAAAGAAATTACAAAGGCATTGAGGTGCCAGTCAGTCTCACTCCTCATCCTTGATTGAGGAAGCAGCCCCCCAGTTGATCCTGATGCACTCAAGTTTCTGGACCTTAGCAACTCTTCAAGTCCAGATCTTAAAGGAGGCCATGCTGCTGATTTTTTGAACCGGTCTCTTGGATTCTGCACAGATTTAGGTACTGACTCATTCTGGATCCAAGACATGCACTGGTCCCCCTTTCATCAACTCTTTCACGGACATTTCTGTCGCTAGAGGGGGGCGGTGCAGACTCTTGTGTCCTGCCCTGATTGAGGTCACTCTGACTACTTCAACGCACACCGTTCCTGCACACACTCGTTCTGACAATATAATGCCACTTCTATGGAGTAGTCTTCAAAGGCTCTTTTTGGTTCGGATTCTGACCAGAGTACACCACTTTGAGATGACAGTGGTGATGAGGATGATATGCCCTCACATTATAGCAATGCCAGCTTATACATGGATCTAAAGGTGACCTGTGGGCTCGACTCTTCCCCCCCTGATACAGGGTTGATTTCTCCCTTTGGCCGTAGCAACAAGGGTATGCAGTTCTGTTTATAGAAGGATGCAGGTTAAGGAAATGGAATAGATTATGGACTGACTAATTCGGAGGGGCACAGCCGGATTGATCCCTCAGGAGTAAGAGCCCTCACACACCCAGAAGGGTGTCATGCTTCATCATAGGGGAAGCTCCTCGGGTCGGTGCTGCGTTGCCAGACAGCCACCCTTAAAGGGGGCTCTGTGCTGGAGATCTTTTATATAAAATGCCGTTTATGAAATGTGGGTGTGAGTCTTCTAGTGTAGAATAGTGTAAAAGATGTGTGTATATATGTGAAGTGGTGGTCGGGGGGGGGGGGGGTGCCCGTACAGAGGCTGCTGGCAAAGTCTGGGAGTCCTGGAGGTAGCAACCCACCGTGGACTCCGACTATGAAGCACTGGAGTACCCTGCTGGGACTGGTGGGCCACTTGGACTCTGGCTGTAGGCGACCAGTGCAGTGGTAGTTCTAGGCGTCCAGTTTCTTCTTCCTCAGCAGGTTCTGTGTCTTTCTTTGGAGTTTCTTTTGAACAGAGCTGCTTGTTCGCAGGAGATGCAGTCTTTGTTGAAGGCAGTCTGTCCTCCCAGGGGTTCTGTAGGTTGCTGGCTGCAGGAAAGGTCAACTTTTGGCACAGGATCTCTGGAAACTGCAGACAGGCTGGTAGGGCTGGGGCCCAAGTCAGGTCTTCTCTACAGTCTCCTCTGCTGTGACTTCTTCTGTCCTTATTTGTAGATTGCAGGAAGCTGGGTTCAGGGCTGCCTCCTAAATACTGTATTTAAGGGGTGTGTTAGGGGTCTCTGGGTCAGTAGTGAATGGGCTACTGACTTTAGGGTGGTTACACCTGTGGTGTGCTCACCCCACGTGGGGAAGTGGGCACAATCCCTAACCCTGATTGGAGGGTGCGTCACATCTGCAAAATGGTGGGCACTGAAGAGTGTGCTTCACCTTGCCTCCCCACCTGAGGGGTGGAGTTGGCAGAGGTGGGAACCCCTTCTGGGCCGTTGTAATTTTTCCTGTCTTCCTGCCGAAAAGGAGGGGGGGGAATACGAAGGGGACCTGCTCCTGATAGCAGGAAAGGCTGGGGGTTGTGTTGCAAAGTCGGCAAGGCCTTTGAAGCTCCCCTACCACAGATGGCTCTTCCTGACCTGGGGTGTGTGAACACCTCTCCCCAGGCATGGCCTTGTTTCTGGGCCCAGGGAGCGAAAGCTTCCCAACCCAGGGTCCCAGAAACGTGTCTTGTGGTGGCAGGGTGGTGTTTACCAGTCAGGAACCCACCAGTGGTTGGCTTGGTCCAGGGGTCATCTCTAGAAGGGACCACTGAGTGCATGGAATAATAAATCTGACACTGGAACCGATGCAGGTTTATGATTCTGAGATGTTTGATACCAAACCTCCCAGGATTCAGTAAAGCCATTATGGTGCTAGGTAACTCGTATTGACCAGTTTTTAGACCATACACTCTGTATGGCCTTACTGTGCACTTAAAATATCTAAATGGCCTTAGATATTAGAGGGGCCTGTCTGCTAATGCAGATAGGTCCTCAAATGAGGTATATTGCACCCTGCCTCAATGGTGACTTACCTATGCCTCCTGCAGTGCTGGGTAAACATGGCACATGGTTTTTAACTGCACCAAAACACGCGGGCTGCAATGGAAGTGGTGTATGTTTGTGGTTAGAGGTCTCTGTGTGGCATAATGCATGCTGCAGCCCTGAAAGGATTTTTTTCTGGCTACCAGGCACTTTGTACCATAGGTTCCCTTTGCAAGGCACTTAAAAGTAGGGCCGAGTTGTGCTAATTGTGGTAACAATGTTAGTTTTAGGAGAAAAACACTGGCCCTGGGAACCTGATTGGCAGGGACTTAGGCCACACACAGTCAAAGTACATCAGAAATCTGGCAAAAAGTACCCCCGCCAGATTTCTGATGCATTTTGACTGAGTGTGCATGTTCTTTGTCTAAACTGTACCATTGTTTCCACAATTGCCACACCTCTGGCCCACTTGTAAGTCCCTTGTAAAAGGTACCATTGGTATGAAGGGCCTTGTGACCAGAGAGGGTCCTTTAGGACTGCAGTATGTATTGTGCAACCCTAAAGTTCCCCACACCAGACACGTGCACTCTGCCATTGCAGGCTGTGTTTTGGTGTAGTTAACCTAAGAGGTGACATGGCAAAGCTTCCTGGGTGTTATGCCTACACAACACTGCCTGTGGCATAGGTATGTTGCCCCTCTAGTAGGCCTCACAGCTCTAAGGCAGGGTGCTCTATACCACAGGTAAGGGCATAGCTGCCCAAGCAATATGCCTCTACAGAGTGTGTGCCAGTCACAGACATTGTAAGTGCAGTGAAGCTATATTGAGTACTTGGGCTGGGAGTTTGTCATCTCCACTGCTCCATGGTGGCTTTATTGAAGATGTGAGATGTTTGCTATCAAACCGTTCAACATAATAAACCCACCTTGATGTCAGTTTTGGATTTATTATAAAATGCCCTCGAAGGGCATCTTAGACGACCAGCTTCTTTTGTATTGGCTGACTGGTCCCTGCCAGTCACCCACCAACAGACAGGTTTCTGATCTCGCGGGGTGACAGTCTTTGTGCTCAGAAGCAAAGCTTGCTCTGGTGAAGGTGCTTCCCCCAGGAACAGCAACACTTGACAGTGAGCCTCAAAGGCTCTCGCCTTGTGTTATGCTGATTTGGGTAACTCCAACTAGTGGAGATGCCCGCCGCCTTGTCCCAGCCCCACTTTTGGCAGCAGGACCGGTGAGAAAATTAGTAAGCAAAGTAGGAGTGCCCAAAGTAGGTGTGCCAAACCATCTTGAATTGGAGAAATGGGCCCAATAGGAATAGGGCTGTGCCCTCTCCCCTAAGGGAGTGGGCACCTAAAGAGTGTAGTCACCTTAGGGAACATTATCCATTGGGTACTGCCCTCCAACCTCAGTAATGCCCTTAAAGTTAGTATTTAAGTGCCTCCTTGAATCATGTTTCTTGGATTCAACAACCTATGAAGAAACGAAGAGCCGTGCAGCAGTGGAGAAGACGACGACTGCCTTAGCCCCAGTCCTATTAGCCTGTCTCCTCTAACGTCCTTGCTCCGAGAAACCGACATAGCCCGCAGTTAACCTTGAAGAACCCCGGAGACCTGAGCTATCTTCAACAAAGACTTTCTACCGTGTACACCGATTTTATCCAGAAAGAAACTAACCCAAGGACTCCGGATTCAGGCAGATCCACAACACTTTCACTACTCTGCACCCGATGCTCAAAGCCTGAGTCCAGGCATCCCACTGAATCAGTGAAGTCTCCCTGGCGATCCTGACCTGGGATCCAGCTTTGGACTACCTCTCTTGAACTTCCACATGACACCTGCAGCCTCATCTTGAAGGGTCCCCTCGACCATATCCAGTGAGAAAAACCCGATGCCTAAAGACACCCCGGCACCCCGCAGCCCTCCGGCCTTGGTGTGCCCAACTGGCGGTGTCCCGGCATCCCCCATTATCAAACTTACCGTCCTTAGTTGGAGAACTTCAGCCAGCCTTCTGGACTGAGCCTGCTGCCTTGGTTTCAGACAGAGGATCTCCATTGAGTTCTACAGGGCACCCTTCGACTCATTTGCACTCTGCACCCAGCCACCCCTGTGCAGGCTGTGTTACTTGGTGACCCCTTGTGAGAAAGTGCCATCTTTCTTGCATGGTATGCCCCCACTTTTTGCTGAATTGCTGAATGTACTTTGACTGAGTTTGCCCTAGACTCCTGTAAATCAGGTGGCCAGGGCCTATGTTCCTTCCCTAAAACACACAACCCAAATTGGCAAACCCTGGCCACATGTCAGCCCCTGGTAAATGGCACCGTAGGTTCCCAGGGCCTTGTGACCAGGGAAGGCCTCTAAGAGCTGCAGCACTCATTGTGCCACCCTTAGAGGCCCTGTACCCTAACACACACACTGCTCTTGCAGGCTGAGTGTCTGGGTACAAGACAAAACAGTCGACCTGGCACACATCCCTGTGTGCCATGCCCATCACCTACACTGCCCTGGCATACATCAGCCACCCCTCTAGCTGGCTGCCCTATGCCAGTGGTGTCGGCACAGGAGCATGAGCCCTGTGCCCCTACAGTACCCAGGTCCATTCCTGGGCACTAAGTGCAGTGCTGCCCTTTAAGAGTACATGGTGCTGAGAGCTCGTCAAACACGAACTCCACAGCACCATAATGGCAACACTGAAGGCTGATCAGTTTGGTATCAAACTTGTCAGCACATTAAACCCGCACTGATGCCAGTGTGGGATTTAATGTACGAAGCACCCCAGAGGCATCTTAGAGATGCCCCCTAAAACCTAACCTACAATCCACGTCTGTTCTGAGGCTGCCTAGGCTGCCACACAGACATGTTGCTGGACCCCTGGGTAGGAGAGCCCCCTGCTCTCCTGGGTCTGCAACAATGCACATCCTGGACGAGGTGCTAAATTTCCTCCCCCAGGATGGGCAGGGGGAAGCTTCAAAGGCATGCCGCCTCTGTGAGCTGCCACTGCAACCCCCCACTCTGGCGGGAAGCTTGGCCGGAAACCCCAAATAAGGACGGGATGTGCCAGCCTGCCAACCCCACCCCTCAGGTCGGGGAGGCGAGGTGAAGTGAAGCACATCTCCGGGCTCTCGCCATCTTGAAGATGGGAAGCCCTGCCCAATCAGGACTAGGCTACTGCCCCCCTCCCACAGGAGAGGCAGGATAGGAGGTGTACCCACCCCAGGACAGGGACCCATTGGTCCCTGCCCTTCACCTACCTGTAACGCCCCTAAATCTAGTATTAAGGGGCACCCTGAACCTTCCTTCCCCAGATTCCGAAATCCAAACAAGAGCTAGAAGAAAGAAGACCTGCCCTGCAGCTGCTAAGAAGAGGCAGACACCAACTGCTTTGGCCCCAGGCCTACTGGCCTGTCGACCCTCGATTCTGCTCCTGCTCCAACCCGGCATCTCTTGTGGCCAGCAACCTCACAAACCCCGGAGGATCTGGCTACCTTTTGACTCTAAACCCCCTGGGACTCCCATGAGTAGAGGCTCTACTCAGAACTTACCTTTCACCCCTGGCAGCAGCCCGGAACCGCGATCCCAGCCCACTCTGCACCAGCCAAGCCTGGCCGGTGCCGGAGTGAACTAAACCCATGAGGACGACCCCACGGCGACTGTGACCCAGAGTCCGGCACCCAAGGACCCCGGCACCCAAGGACCCCCCTCGACAATCCTGAAGAAGCCTGCAGCCTCAGAACAGTGTGCCACCCTAACCGCGATCAACAGAGGGTGAGATTTTCCGACCCCAAAAGGCACCCCTGCACCCGGCGCCCCACGGCCCTGTGTCCCCAATCCCGGGGTACCTACCTATCCTCCAACTACCCAACTTACCTCTCGAAGTGGTGGTGGCACCTGAAGAGTCCTCGTCCCCGAGCCTGCAGTCTTTTTCCAAACCGGAGATTTCCCATTGAAATCCATTGAGCGCCCGAAGGCTCAAAAGCCCTCTGCACCCAGCCGCCCGAGTGGCCCTGGCAGTGAAAACTCTACACTTTCCTACTGCCCCCGCTTGCCCTGAGTAAGTGACCAGTATCCCAGCTCCCACAGCCGCGTGGCTTGCCAGACAGCAGCCACCAAACCAGGCCCCCCCTATCCCTCATAGGATAACATTGGGCCTAACTCTCTCTGCACCCGGCCGCCCTAGAGTCGCTGAGGGTGAACCAACTGTACCTTCCTGACCCTGGGAGACCCCTGAGTCGGTGCCCAGAACCTCAACTCTGCCAGTCGAGTACTTACCCTTAAACCGCAAACTCCATTTTCCTCATAGGGTAACATTGACTGGCTTTTTCCCGAAATTTCTTCTAAGTGTGGACTTTTCAAATCTTCAAATATTCACCAAAAATCAGCCGAGTGACACAAACGAATTTACTCACCTGTTCTTAGGTGAGCTCCCAGTGCTGGATCTTGGTGCCCAGCACTGACTCTGAAAAGTACCCACAACTATACTTACCTTTAACTCATTTTTCTTCCATAGGAAACCATTGACTGTTTTTCTGTGAAATTTCTTCTAAGTGTTGATTTCTGCAATCTTTAAATATTATTCAAAAATCGTATAATATCTGAAAACTTAATTACTCACCTGTTTTGGATAAAGGTCCCAGTACTGAGTCTAGGCACCCAGTACTGGATTACAAAAGTAACGAGAACATACTGTACCTATAACCTGAATTTTCTTCCATGGGGAATCATTGATTGTTTGCTCTGAAATATTTTCTAAGTGTCAACTTTTAAAATAGATAAATATTAGTTAAAAATCATTACAGTACCAAAGTCGACTTTCATCAACTGATTCTGAGAACTGACCCAGGACTGAATCTAGGATCCAGTCCTGGAATTACAAAAGTAATCTGTTGCATAGAACTTGAATTTATCATGGAGCTCAATGTATTGTTGTGTTTAGAAATAGAGTTGCCTACTGCAACTACTTGTAACTGTTTACTAAAAAGTCTATTGCATATACAAAAGTATTTTTATGAAACATCTCCTGTCGAGAGTATATTTTAATTCCAAGTGCTGGTTCTAAAATAAAACAAGCATATATTTTTTTATATACAAACCATTGGCCTAGAGTTCAGTTCTCATCCAGGGGATACTCATCAATAGTCATAATCTATGAATAATCCCCGCCCATGTGCGGGATCCCGGAGCATATAGAAAATACATATATATACATACATATATATATATATATATATATATATATACATACAATTTTGCACCATATATTTGCGACATATGTTCGAGTGCCACACCAGTGTTACATAGGGGAACTATATACATACTAACCCATGCATTTTTCGAACCTGCCAGTACTAGACATTAATCAGGATAAGTTCAGAGCAAACTCATTTTGACACAATACCCAAAAGGAAAATACTTCCAATAGTGACATCAGTGAAACTAAGTATAATTTTCACACATATATAAATTTGTAGAACAAAGGAAAAATTCGAATTGTGTATTTTATGTTTATTATTATTTTTTATTCTACACATGCACTGACACATTTTACTTTTCACTAGAACAGCACTTTATAGCACTATTTGCACAAGTGTAATCACTGGGCTTCTTATTTCGAATAATTGGCATTATTTTTGATGAAGTATTCTGACAAATGGTAGGCCTCTGATGATGTTTCAAAAAAAAGGAAACCGCATTTATGCAATTATTAATCAACTAGCTATTAAGGTATATTGATAAAATTGTCTTCAAAGTGAAAAATAATTGTTGAACAGTTGAAATATCAAAAAAACGCATTACTCACGATGCAGTACTCTGACAAATGGTAGGCCTTTGATGATGTTTTAAGAATGTAAATCGCATTTATGCAATTATTAATCAACAAGTTATTAAGATATATAGATATAATTGTCTTTAAGGTGAAAAATAATTGTTGAATTGTTGGAATATCAAAAAAACGCAATAACGTAGTATCAATGCCAGTTAATGAATTTGTAAAATGATGAAGTGAAATACCTCTTCTATGCCCATTGATTTGTGCGAACCAATCACGGAGCACGTTGCAAGTTTAAAAGTGTCTTTGCCGCTAAACACCGTTACCATGTGATCAAGACTCGCAGGAGTTGAAACGAGTTATGGTGGCATCTAAATAAAGAACAATTATTGGCACTATTCCGTGGTCCGTGTCCCTGTGTTGCTGCAAAGAAAGCATAGACGCTGTGGAAATCGTGAGATATGTGAACCGGGAGGTTTCACCCGGCTCTACACGGACCCCCGCTACATCGACTGGTCGACAACGGAAAGAGAAACCATATCCGGAGCTTCGGCAAAGGAAACACGAGGAGAGTCCGGAAGGACTAGGATTGTCTGACCCCCCTACAACGAGTGATTCAAGTCAAACCGTTACCGAGCTGTCACCGGAGGAAGCCGAGTCGGAGGACGCGACGGAAACCGGTAAAGGCAAGGTAGGCGAGACTACGAGCGGAGCGTTAATAAGGGGTTAGCGGTTGTGTGCCTTGAACGCGGATGGGACGGTATTAACCTGCACAAGCAAAAAAGCATAATCCCAGAACGCGTGAACAATACCATAGAAATTATGATGTCCGGTGACACGTTTAAGGATAGAGAAGCGGCGGCTTTTAATATGTTCACTGATGCAGTCACTACGGAAGCAATGCCACAAATCAACATCGCGGATAACAGTAAAAGTGGTAATACGCTCAATGATAAGTACAGACAGTTGGAAAAATGCATGCGCCAGGAGCAGAGCAAGTGGTGGGAATCAAAATCACTACAAGGCTACATTGATGTGGGTCGTATACCACGCGGCCTCAGAATATTCATTGCCCCGAGTTATGAGAATCCAAACCCGAAAATGATGCAGGAATGGGCACAATGCAATTTGGAATCATCCAGGAATTTGGTCCTAATCTTAATTAAATATGCTGAGATTGACCGCACTACACTATTGGAACAGATTGATAAACTCAATGAGGAAATCTCAAATTACGAAAAAACTGAGGCGAACCAAGCGCTAACTGATAAATTACGAAAGGAAATGTCAATACGCCTGAAAAGGGAGGAAGACAAAATAAAGGAAAGGAAAGCCTATAAATTCATGAGAGATAAGAAAGACTATGAATTGGGTCAGATATTCACCTTCTCTAGAAAATACGATTCTCTAAGAAGAACCAGGGCAAACCAAAGGGAAAAACAAACAAAAGACAAAACAACAAGAGAAAACCTGGTCACCCCTACATACAATTCCGATTTAAGCTCCGCCATTGATAGCGGTTCAGACTCGGAATTAAGAGACAAAACGGTTGGAATATCTGAACCGGTGCCGGAGCCAGGTGATGAAATTAATTTTTTATGTATGGACAGAAGGCAAACCCTGCGCCCACGAACCCAACCGATGGAAAATCAAGAAATTACAAACGAAGGCAGAGGCGCAAGGCGAGAATTCGGGCCATCAAATCCCAGAAGGAGAGGCAGGGGACGATGGATGAGAAGGTGAATTTAAATGATGAAACAAAGCAAACAATCATCAATTGATCTGACATTGATTTAACCAAAGCGGAGGAACAAATTCTAAGCTTAGGCCTATCTTTCTGCCCGGAGAGTAACTTCAATTATTCGAGAACGAGGATGGATATTTACAGGAGTATCAGAAAACTAAAACTAAAAAAACACTTTCTGCTACAAGAAAAAGAGAAAACAAAAACAAAAAAAGCAAATCCTGAAAACCCGGAAAAAACAACAACAACCAGGGCAACGGAAACCGATCATGAAAGCATACTATTGGATACCCTCAATGACTTATGGAGCGAGGGCAATGTACAACCCGATAATGACACAATGGCAGAGCTGGTTGGTAACATTGGAAGGGAAGGAGCGGAAATCCCATCACCTTTCAAACCCAAATCTACTTTTGTACCAATTAGTCAGAGAGACTCTATTGATGTTTTTAATGAACATTTAATTGGGGCCATCAAAAAACTACATCACAGGGTACGCAACGAAAAATTGAAATATAAAAAGAGTACAGCGGATTATAATAAACTAATGTCCAAACTGAGTAATGAACCCTCTATTGTCATACGAAACTCAGACAAGGGGGGTAACATTGTAATCTGGAAGAAAACTGAGTACCATAAGGAAGCATTATCACAACTCAATGATGGAAGATGTTACACTAAAATCAATGGAGCAGATCTGAAAACGATATACCAGCAGTACAATGTGAAACTATCAAATTGGAGAACTAAGGACCTCATTACCAAGGATGAATACAACTTCCTAAAAAATGACAGTCCAATAACAGCAGCCATGTATTTTATTCCAAAGATCCACAAGAATAGAACTCAACCACCTGGCAGACCAATAATATCGGCACGTGGAAGTTTACTGGAACATACCTCGCAATATGTGGACTACTATTTGCAAAGTCATGTACAAGGTTTAAGATCTTATGTAAGAGATACAAGTGATTTCCTCCACAAATTAAAGGACATTCAATGGCAAGAGGACTATCTAATGATGGCATTAGATGTAACATCGCTCTACACGAGTATCAAGCACAGTGATGGACTACAGGCACTCCGATATTACTTGAGTGGTGGGACGGCAGAATTGACTAACCACAGCAAAATGCTAACAGATATGGTTGAATTTTGTTTGAATAACAATGTATTTATGTTCAACAACATGCATTACCAGCAGTTGACAGGAGTGGCGATAGGAGCCAGCTTCTCCCCCAGCTACGCGTGTCTCCACATGGGCTGGTGGGAGGAGCTGGTCTTGGCCAGCGAATTCAAGGAAAATATGAAAAACAACATTATCATCTGGTTAAGATTTATAGATGATTTGTTCATAGTTTGGAAGGGTGAACAATGTGAGGCAGAAAGATTCCTTAAATTAATTAACAACAACAATTTAAATCTTGAATTCACAGGCACTATCAGTAACTCGACTGTCAATTTTCTAGATACCACCGTTTACATTAATGAAAACATAATTCAAACTAAACTTTATCGTAAAAAGACAGCAGGTAATTCAACTCTGCATAACTCTAGTGCCCACCCTCGACACCTAATTAACAGCATTCACTATGGGGAAATGCTTAGATTAAGACGTATCAATAGTGACGGGTTAGTCCTCAGACAAGAACAAACACTCGCCAAGAAAAGATTCCTTGCCAGGGGATATTCCCACAAAACCATAGATGGGGCAATAACAAAATCTATGAATAGTGATCGCCTAGACTTAATCAGGCCTAAAGCGAAGCTCTTAGCAGTAAACACCAGAGAGGACAGTGACAAATGTGAATTTCGCTTTATTGTAGACTACAATAACCAACATAAAGAGCTACGGAAAAGCATAAAGAACAATTGGCCAATCGTCCTTAGCGACCCAGTTCTAGGTGAGAGTTTGCCCACTAAAGCATCCATCACATATAGAAGAGGAATGTCTATGAGGGACAAGCTTGTAAACACAAGTCCGGAAATAATTGAATCGTGTAGCTGGCTAAAAACACACTATGGTTTTTACAGATGTAAAACGTGCAAGGCATGCCAGTTAGGCATAAATAAAACTACATACACAACACCCTTCGGCAAGGAGGAGGTTAAAATAAAAAAGCTACTTACCTGCAAGACGGAATATGTTATTTATGTTCTAATATGTCCCTGTGGGCTACAATACATTGGTAGCACCAAGCTACAAGCACACAAACGGATTCTCCAACATATTAGAGCTATCAATAATCATGATAACACATATCCGGCAGCCAGACATTTCCGTGAATACCACAACTCAAAAAGTCAGGATTTAAGATTCTTCCTAATAGACTGTATTCCACCAAGTAGACGGGGTGGTAATAGAGAGGTTAAATTAAGAAAATTAGAAACTCAGTACATACTGAACCTCGATACAAAGACCCCAGGTGGTCTTAACATCACGGAAGACCTTTACACCTGTATATAAATAAACCTCCTATTGGGCCAGCACGAACTTCTATAAACCGTACAATGACTTTAGTATTGTATAGAATTTTACGTAATTTTATGAGGAATTTTAACATGTGTAAAATTTGGATATTGTAAATATTGGTGTATATATATTGTTTGTTTATGTATTTATATATTTATATATTATATATTTATTTATATATTTATATGTTTATGTTTATATTTATGTAGACGCAATTTTGCACCATATATTTGCGACATATGTTCGAGTGCCACACCAGTGTTACATAGGGGAACTATATACATACTAACCCATGCATTTTTCGAACCTGCCAGTACTAGACATTAATCAGGATAAGTTCAGAGCAAACTCATTTTGACACAATACCCAAAAGGAAAATACTTCCAATAGTGACATCAGTGAAACTAAGTATAATTTTCACACATATATAAATTTGTAGAACAAAGGAAAAATTCGAATTGTGTATTTTATGTTTATTATTATTTTTTATTCTACACATGCACTGACACATTTTACTTTTCACTAGAACAGCACTTTATAGCACTATTTGCACAAGTGTAATCACTGGGCTTCTTATTTCGAATAATTGGCATTATTTTTGATGAAGTATTCTGACAAATGGTAGGCCTCTGATGATGTTTCAAAAAAAAGGAAACCGCATTTATGCAATTATTAATCAACTAGCTATTAAGGTATATTGATAAAATTGTCTTCAAAGTGAAAAATAATTGTTGAACAGTTGAAATATCAAAAAAACGCATTACTCACGATGCAGTACTCTGACAAATGGTAGGCCTTTGATGATGTTTTAAGAATGTAAATCGCATTTATGCAATTTTTAATCAACAAGTTATTAAGATATATAGATATAATTGTCTTTAAGGTGAAAAATAATTGTTGAATTGTTGGAATATCAAAAAAACGCAATAACGTCGTATCAATGCCAGTTAATGAATTTGTAAAATGATGAAGTGAAATACCTCTTCTATGCCCATTGATTTGTGCGAACCAATCACGGAGCACGTTGCAAGTTTAAAAGTGTCTTTGCCGCTAAACACCGTTACCATGTGATCAAGACTCGCAGGAGTTGAAACGCGTTATGGTGGCATCTAAATAAAGAACAATTATTGGCACTATTCCGTGGTCCGTGTCCCTGTGTTGCTGCAAAGAAAGCATAGACGCTGTGGAAATCGTGAGACATATATATATATATATATATATATATATATATATATATATATATATATATATATATATATATATATATATATATATACATACATATGTGAAAACATATAAATGCAGCCTAATAATGTTCAAAACATGGCAATGCTGTAAATTACATATTTTTGCATAGTGCCCCCGTAACCCGTAAGGAAAAAAGGAAGCATCAGGCAAATTATAACACAGCACTGCTTTATTGCCATAAAGCAACATGTAATTGTAGGCATTCGCCAGTAGGCTGCAGTAGAGTATCAAGAAACCAAGAAAACTGACACCCTGCCTTTAAGGCATTAGAGTAGGGGGGACCGTGCCTTTAAGGCCTGCCTGTGACCACCTGCTCCCATGATGCACTACAGGTGGCAGTTGGGCCAGTTCTTTTTCTGGCTCCTTCTGTGAGGATCCTGGAGCTTGAGCTCTTCAGTTTTTTGACTGAAATTTTGAATTACAGCTTTTTCAAGCTTTTTTCGACGTTTTCTGGTTTTTAAGGGCTGATTCTGCTGGTTTCCAGTGAATTTTCCAATTTTTTCCAGTCAGAATGTCTCCTTTATTTAGGAAATGCCCTTCTTGTGGTAATAAAATGGCACTGGCGGATCCACACTCGGTGTGTATTGTGTGTTTACCATCAAAACAGGATCCTAACCAGTGTCCCCACTGCCAGAAGTTCTCAAAGCGCACTCTGAGGGACAGAGAGCGCATTAAACTGCATGCAAGACTGGAGAAGGAACGAAGCCGTCGTGAAGGCGAGCATTCCTCATCAAGACCACCTTCAGCTACGCAAGTACAGAAACGGCGACATACCAGCTCCCCGGGCTCCAAGAAGACCAGGAGTCCAAGAGGGTCGACGTCGAGGATGCCGGCGAAAAGGCAGAGAACTTCGGCGTCGAGGGATTCATCCCACCATCAAGAGTCTCCGCCGCGCAAAAGTAAGTCGGCGTCGAGAGACGGCCCTTCGGGCTTGAAGGCTGCTAGTCTAGTGACATCTGGACTGTCTCCGTCGACGTCGAGGCTTCCGTCGACGTCGGGACACTCTCCGCCACCCTCGAGGGGGTCGACGTCGAGAGATGCGGCGACTTACATTCCGCCGCGTGTGGGCCGGTCGCCGTCGATGGTTACCCCCACTCGGGGACATAGAAGGTCGACGTCGAGATCGGCGTCAAGATCACCACGTCGACGTCGAGAGAGGTCGACGGCGAAGTCGCCCAGTCGACGTCGAGAGAGGTGGACGGCGAAGTCGCCCAGTCGACGTCGAGAGAGGTGTATGTCGAAGACACAGCCGATGTCAGGTGCCAGAGAAGAGGAGATCGACGTCGAGGTCTCCGCGATCGGCGTCGAGACCGCCGTCGAGACCAGAACGGCATACCTCACACTTGCCGATGGTGACGCAGACGTCGTCGACGTCAAGGGATTCGACGTCTAGGGCGAAAACTGGACCGCCCGCGGAGAGGTCCCCAGGAGAACAGTCATCATCTCCGGGACTGCACATCGTGCAAATATCTCCGGAAAGATCACCCGAGGCTCCAGAGCGGTTTGGACTGTCACCGCGTTGGTTACGAGATGTGGGCGCTGGCACATGTCGGAGTCCGGGATCGGACTGCTCCCGCATGTATTCCCCACCGCGCAAGAGTAAATCGCCTCCGAGGGATCCAAGGCCAATTTCACCACGCCGGTCTCGTTCCAGGGACCGTCGCACCGCGCCAAAACGTCCAAGATCTCCGTCCAAGCGCAGATCAGGATCAAGGGCTCACCATAGCGAACGCTCCCACAAGAGGCGACGCACCAGGTCGTCCACTGGGACTTCATCCACAAGATCCTCAGTCCGTGACTACTCCTACTTTTTCATCCACGCCTCCATCGCGAGTGTCCCCGGTGGATGACATTATAACTTTCTCGGACGTCCTGGGTAGAGGGGCGCAGAAGTTGAACATCGCACTGCACGTCCCTCAGGCACCCACTTCTGTGATCTTTGATACTTTACACCATCGGTCAGCTCCCAGACCTCTGCTCCCGTTGGTGCCAGGATTGTTAGAACCAGCGATGGCCACGTTCCTTACACCGGCTACAGCGGGCTCGGTCCCCTCGAGAATAGCAAAGAAGTACAAGGCTCCGATCGAGGACCCTTTATTCTTGAGGGCGGACCCGCCAGCGGATTCGGTGATAGTGGCGGCGGCCATGAAGTCTCACACAGCCTCAGTATCTGCTTCTGTCCCCCCTGAGAAGGACAGCAAGCTGATGGACTCCTACGGCAGGAGAATGTGCAACACCTCTGCCTCGCACATGAAGGTCGCTAGCGCTTCAGCCCTGCTGGGGAGGTATGATCGTTCCCTATGGGATTCCCTGGCCAGATTCGTGGAGAAATTGCCTAGGGAGGACAGGCAGGACTTCACGGAGATCCTCCATGAAGGCGGACTGGTGGCCAACCAAGAAATAAGCGCAGCGGCGGATGCATCAGACCTAGCCGCGCATGGCTACTCCCATGGCATCTGCTCCCGCCGTTCGGCCTGGCTCAGATTAACGGGCCTCAAACCAGATGCGCAGAAAAGAATTCTTAACCTGCCGTTTAATGGATCATCGCTATTTGGAGCTCATGCGGACGACCAAATGAGCAAGATGAAAACGGAATTGGACACCGTAAAGGCTGTGGGACCGGAAAAACGCAGAGTTCCGCAAGCGCTTTCGCCAGGGCGACAAACGTGCCTTTCACCAGCGCGTTCAAACGCCCCAATGGTCCTCTCAAAACCAACAGAGGTCCCAGTTTCAGCAAAGGGGCCGGGGCAGAGGAAGAGGAAATGCTAAACAGCAGCAGTCCTCTAACAAGCAACCTCCCAAGCAGTGAAAACTTACTTCCTCCGCGCTTGTTCGCCACTCCGGTAGGAGGAAGTATCACCGCTCACCTGGCAGAGTGGAATACAATTACAAACGACAGATGGGTGCTGAGTATTGTAGAGCGTGGCTACTTGCTGAGGTTCAAATCTCCCCCTCCGCAGGTACCCCCACGGAAACAGCCACTCCCTCCCAGCCAAAACAAGCTTTTAAAGGACGAAGTTGCCACTCTCCTCTCCAAAAACGCCATAGAGGACGTTCCAAACAGGCAGAGAAATCAGGGAGTGTATTCCCGGTATTTTCTTCTTCAGAAAAGAGGAGTGATCGGGGACTACAGACCCATCCTCGATCTCCGCCTACTCAACAGATTTCTCAGAAGAGAAAAATTCAGGATGCTAGCACTGCACCAGATCTTCCCACATCTACACCAGGGGGACTGGATGTGTGCCATCGACTTACAGGATGCATACTTCCACATTCCTGTCTCAGCGAAACATCGGAAGTTTCTCAGATTTCGCATCTTTCGCCAACATTATCAATACAAGGTCCTGCCATTCGGCCTCAAGTCCGCGCCACGAACATTCTCAAAGTGCATGGCGGTGGTGGCTGCATTTCTCCGCAAACTGAAGATATTCGTCTATCCCTATCTAGACGACTGGCTCTTAAAAAGTTCCACTCCGGCTCGACTCCAGAGTCCTCTCTCGTTCTGCCTAAACCTTCTACACTCGTTGGGCCTTCAGGTCAACTACAGGAAGTCAATCCTCAATCCAACTCAGCGGATCCACTACCTGGGCGCCTCTCTAGACTCCTCAAGCGCAAGCGTGTGTCCTTCGGAGGAGAGGTTATCCTCCATGCTGCAAAAAAGCCGCACGCTTCTCAGCACGGAATATCCCACAGCCAGACAAGTGTCATCTCTCCTGGGATCCATGGCCTCGTGCATCTACATCGTGCCCAACGCACGTCTGCACATGCGTCCTCTGCAACAAGACCTAGAGGATCAGTGGTCGCAGAGGTCCGACCGCTGGGAAGATCACATTACCCTTCATCAAGCCGCCAAGGATTCCATCCGGTGGTGGATGAAGCGCTCCCATCTGCTTCACGGCGTCTCTTTCCATCAGGCGCCTCCGACACAGACAGTGGTCATAGGCGCCTCCATGCAGGGCTGGGGGGCTCATATGGGCCGGCTTCAAGTACAAGGTCTCTGGTCCGCTACCGAACAGAGCTATCACATCAACTTCTTGGAGCTCCGAGCAGTCCATCTCGCTCTCAAGTCCCTGTACCCATCCCTGCAGACCGACTATGTTCAGGTTCAGACGGACAACACCACGACTATGTTCTATTCTTAACAAGCAAGGAGGGACCAGATCACGGGTCCTGTCTCTGGAGGCCCAGTCAATCTGGAAATGGCTTCTGGCGAGAAACCTGACGATCGTCGCTGTTCACCTGCCAGGGACCCAGAACGTGCAGGCGGACGGCCTCAGCAGAGACTTCGTCGAAGCGCACGACTGGGTGCTCGACGAAGACGTCGCTCAAGACATCTTCCGCTTGTGGGGCATACCGGACATCGATCTGTTCGCAGACGCGGACAACAAGAAATGCCCCGTCTTCGCCTCCAGGTTCCCTCAACGAGGGTCGCAGGGGAACGCGCTTTTGATCAGCTGGTCGAGGACATTGCTTTACGCTTTTCCTCCTCTCCCTCTCATCCCGGCTGTGATTCAGAAGTTCTACAGGGCCAGAACTCGGATGATCCTAATAGCACCGGAGTGGCCCCGGCAGTGGTGGTACCCAGATCTACTCCAGCTGTCGGAGGTACCACAGAGGAGGTTGCCATGCCTGCCGAACTTGCTGACCAAGGACAAGGGGAGAGTGTTCCACCCCAATCTCCCCTCCCTCCGCTTGACGGCATGGCTCCTGAATTCATCCAGTACGGACATCTAGATCTTCCATCGGACTGTATGAGCATTCTTCGGGAGGCAAAGAGGCCCTCCACGAGGAAGTCGTATGGCTTTAAATGGAAAAGATTCTGCTTCTGGTGTAGAGAACGCCCTTGATCCGATCCGGGGTCAAGAACAGGTTATTCTCCCCTACATACTGTACTTGGCGAAGTCTGGGTTAAAGTACTCGTCCATCAGAGTACACTTAGCGGCTATTACAGCCTATAGGAAGTCTCCTACCCAGACCTCATTCTTTCAGATGCCAGTGGTAAAGGATTTCTTAGAAGGGCTTAAGAAAGTTTACCCACCTGTAAGGTCTCCTTCCCCTTCCTGGGAGCTTAATATCGTTCTCTCTAAGCTGATGGGAGCTCCTTTTGAGCCGATTCATAAGGCCTCCTTGCAACATTTGACCTGGAAGGCTGCCTTCTTAGTAGCCATCACTTCGGCCCGTAGGGTTAGCGAAATTCAGGCCCTCTGCTGCAAGGAACCTTACACTGTGTTTCATGCTAATAGGGTGGTGCTCCGTACTCATCCGAGCTTCCTGCCCAAGGTGGTTTCGGACTTCCATATTAATCAGGTGATCACGTTGCCCACCTTCTTTCCTCAGCCGACCACTCCCCCGGAGAGAGCTCTACACTCTCTTGACCTCCGGAGGGTTTTGAAATTATATCTAGCTAAGACCCTTACTCTTAGAAAGTCAGACAGGCTCTTTGTTAACTATGGGCCCACTAATACCGGGCTGGCTGCGGCCAAGAGGTCTATCTCTAGATGGATTGTCTCTTGTATAGCTTTGGCTTACCAACTGTCCCACAAAGTTCTACAGGGTAAACCTAGAGCACACTCTACTCGAGGGAAAGCTTCTACTGTAGCACTCCTTCGCAACGTTCCCATGTCTGAGATCTGAAAAGCGGCTACATGGCGCTCAGTCCATACTTTTACGCGCCATTACTGCCTAGATTCAGACGCGCAGGCCGACGCCCAGGTGGAGCAGGCTTCTCTGAGGAACCTGTTTGCATAACTGTAAATGCAAAATGTGTTTTGCTGTTTGTTTTTTAACTGTTTGCTCTTCCGCGAGACTTTGGGTATGGGCTTGCTACTCTATTCATAGATTATGACTATTGATGAGTATCCCCTGGATGAGAAGGATTAGTTACTTACCTGTAATCCTAGTTCTCATCCAGGGGTATACTCATCAGTCATAAGCGACCCACCCACCTCCCCGGACGAGCAATGTTTTCTCTTTAAATAAGTAATGTATGGAAGACAGATCTACTCGGGTGCGGAGGCACCGCCAAAAAGAACTGGCCCAACTGCCACCTGTAGTGCATCATGGGAGCAGGGGGTCACAGGCAGGCCTTAAAGGCACGGTCCCCCTACTCTAATGCCTTAAAGGCAGGGTGTCAGTTTGCTTGGTTTCTTGATACTCTACTGCAGCCTACTGGCGAATGCCTACAATTACATGTTGCTTTATGGCAATAAAGCAGTGCTGTTATAATTTGCCTGATGCTTCCTTTTTTCCTTACGGGTTACGGGGGCACTACTATGCAAAAATATGTAATTTACAGCATTGCCATGTTTTGAACATTATTAGGCTGCATTTATGTTTTCACATATGTGTGTATATATATATATATATGTATATATATGTATTTTCTATATGCTCCGGGATCCCGCACATGGGCGGGGATTATTCATAGATTATGACTTTGATGAGTATACCCCTGGATGAGAACTAGGATTACAGGTAAGTAACTAATCCTTATTGAGTGTGTGGAACTATTTGCTGACTGAGCGTGTACAACAAATGCTTTACACGTCCTCTGATACTGCCTTACTGCTCGACCAGGCTACCACTTTGGAGAGTAAGGTTATATCTAACTTTAACCTCTGTTAAACCCTTAGGGTCTGTGGACTCTGTACACCCTGTACCTATTAAGTAACAGTATATACAGAGCCACTTTCTCACACGTTACAGGTAGGGTGAGGGCAGGGACCAATGGGTCCCTGTCCTGGGGTGAGTACACCCCCCTATCCTGCTCCTCTCTACGGTGGGAGGGGGGCAGGAGCCTAGCTGTGATTGGGAAGGGCTCCCCATCCTCAAAATGGCCGGAGCCCGGAGTTGTGCTCAAAATATTCATGTCCGGTACAAATGCGGCTCTCCACAACACCGACTTAACTGTCCGATCCCAGGCTCCACATACCATACAGACTGTGGGGCAACCAAGTTGATTCTTTTGATCCTGTTATTAAAGCCTCGGGTAGTGAGTATTGACCACCCTACCCCCCCCCCCCTCCCCCAGTAGCCTGCACTCCCAGTTTTCATGTTCATTATGTTAGAGTTGCTAGGCTAAGAAGTAATACTCAAAGCATGGGACCTCCAGCACACCCCTCCTCCAGATACGCTTTAATGTTGATAAACTAACCCTCTTCCCCGGTATCCCACAGTAGTTCTACTATTTATCTTGGACCGTGAAGAAGCGTCTCAGAATGTCAAATAGGGTCCCCTGTAAGATAGACATCTGGGTAGTATGACCATCTTAATTAAGGCTATATTAGCCATTAGGATGGTCGCAATGTTAGTTGCGACTGAATATGAATTTAAACACCCAAATAGATTTCACATGGCCTACTTGAATTAATTTTATTTTAACTAGGAAGATCAGGAGCTTTAACTTTACTGGTTAGCTCATTGTGATCAGTTGACACGCAGTCTTTAGACTTGCCCCATAAGATTTCTTTACTGAAGTTAATATTTTTTCTTGTGCGGTTAGTTGGTATCTGAGCACTGTATGACATCTATGGAACATTTGCATCCTTCACATGACATGTCAGTTTTGGTCTGTATGATAAAACGTATGGTTTGCAAGAGGATGGTGGTAGACTAATAGAGAAATGATGTGTGAATACACTAAAAGATTAGTATTAGAAAAGCATTAGTATTAGAAGTTGGATTTCTGTGGTAGTTCTCAACTAGGTATGACTAAAATACACAAATGGTAAATAATGATGTAGAAGTAGTTGATCAAATGTTATATATTCACTCCTCATGTTTCTGTTACAGCAATGCAGTTGCTGGTGAAAGTGCCTTGGATAGAATGGCATGTGGACTTGGCGGGAAAATTGTCTTACCAATGATTAAAGAACACATCATGCAGATGCTGCAGAACCGTAAGTAATTCTCAAAGCGGGCACTGTGCAGACTTTCCTATTTGGAAAAAAAAAAAAATTATTAGATTTTGACAAGAATTCTTACAATCCATAAATGACATTCAACTTGATAATCCCCGAAAACGTACTTTCCCAAAGCATTGAATTCCTTTGTCAATACTTGGTTAGCTCTTTGTCATCTGAAAACCAAGGAGGATTTAATGCCCAATGGTAGGAATGGAAAACGCCAGATAGGGAGGGAGTGCCCAATGTGGTTGCCATTCTCCTTCCAGACTGGTCCGAAGAGGCCTGCCAAGTCCACTTGCACTGTGACCTGTAGAACAGTGGCTACCACAGAGTTGGCCTGCCAGAGGTAATCTACCTTATCTACAGAAAGAGCTGCACAAGGCCCGGTTGACTACTGCATGCATGAGGACGCTAAATGGACAGAGTATCCAGGAGCAATGAGGTTGCCACATCTGTTGCCTAGGAAGAATCTAGCAAACCGAAGATCATCAGTTTTGAACTCCTCTCGGTCATCAAAATGTAAGCCTGCTTGATCCCCCAGCTCATCTTGTGCCTGTAGGGTGATGGTATAGCCCAATGCTGCATACCCACAGTTATGGAGAATCATTTGGTCTGGAAACGCCCAGCAAGTGGTCCTGCTTCTACAACCGTTCCACCTACTTTCTTAACCTTTTTGGATTCCTGGTATATCAAGTGGGTGAAGATGCAGTTTTTACTGAGATTTTAGACCAGACCCTGTTCTCCTGCACTTGTAACTAGGATTTGTTTGGGGGGGGGCTGATTGTGGTCAGAAAAAACCTGAGCATGCTGTTGGTCTATAAGATAGACTCCTTAAAAGAGAATGCATCCTTGCCCCAGTTTACTGAACTGGCTCATTTAGTTAATCTAGTCCTACGTACACCGGGCCTGAATATTGGGGAGTAAGCAGGTAGCTGGATAGCAGTTATTTACCTTTCCTGGAATGTAATTCTGACTTGAACCTGGGTCACCAGGACATGATGCCAGAACCAATGGAAGAGCTCCAACGACTTTGTTAGGTGGGTGTCTTCGTTGTTTGAATGGTGGGGTTTTGGGTTCTACATATTTAGTTGATATCTTTTTATTCCGGTCCCTGTTTATTACTTAGAGGTGATTCATCTTCCTCAGTCCTTAGTACTGGAAGAGTATTCAAGGTTGGACCACAACCAGAGTTTGGTCAGCAGTGCATTTATCCATATCCTTTCCAAAATTTTAGACCCCTTTGAATTAATTTAGTCCCTGTGGAACTGAACGCTTCTGGTCCCAGAAGCAAAAAGGACACATAGTATAACATTTTCTTTAGTGTCAGTGTCAACAAAGCACTAGCGATTCACACTAAGCAACTGCATGTTGGGTTATCATCCGGCAGAAGAGTGAGCGCCCTTTTTTGTTTCTTTGTTTCAGCTGCTGTATTTAATTTAATTTGTTAATAAAACATGTAATTTTTCTTGAGTAAATTACTGGTAGAACATGTAGTATTTGCTGTGTCCTCCTGATTTTTGATTTTTTTTATCTCCTTCCACCTCGTAGAGCAAACTTTAACTGTTTGTCCTCTCTACCCTGAGTCCAGTGCCATGGGTATATACTTGGCTATTAAACTGCAGTGCGTCTCTGCTGCCCAATCGGCAAAGTCTTCTGTAAACAACCTTTCACACATTCATTTTTCCATTTTCAGTAAGAGGGGAAATTTGAAATGGGTGCTCAGAAATCAGATCCAGATGCAAATAAAGAAAACTTAGGTGATGAAAGAGAATAAATATTTCACCTGATCCACATTGACTCAAACCCCGCATTCATAACATTTGCTAGAATAAGCCACAACTGAAGCATAGCAAAGTCTCGATTTTTGAGGCAGTATCTTGTATCCCAGCGTGCAATTGTTGAAGTTGACCATTTATTCTTAACTGTAGTTAGTAAGGCCAAAACTACCTTCCTTATAACAGCCTTAGCATTCTTGAGGTCAAGAAAGCCAAACTTGCCCCTTATGATTATTCTGCACTTTCAAGTAGAAGAGGTTCTGTATGTGGTGTCTGAAAAAGAAAGTAACCCTAACAACTAGCTAAGAAGCATAATTGTTACCTTGTTTACTTTCTTTGGCAGGATGCGGCCTTCATGTTAAGTTATGCATACCCAAACATATGTTCTCTTCTGCCCCAACCCTAATTTCATGTGTTTTCAAGATTTCCTACAAGGTCTTAAAGAATATTCCCTCTTTAGAATAGTGATGACCTCGGAGTCCATTTTAGAAAGTGTTCTAAAGGGAGACCTCTCCAGCAATTGTCAAGGAGATAGGTTCGAGGCATGTGGGCTGCTGAATTCATATCTGTGCATAGATCGCCGCCTAGTGTTGGGTCCGGATGATTGCACATTGTTGTCCTGGAAGAGTCTTCGAAGTATCACGAGATAGGTGGCTCCTCCCCTGGACTACAGTGCGCATGGGCATCCTCTCCATCCTTAGATTGTTTTTTTTCCGCCATTGGGTTCGGGTGTCCTAATCTTAGCTCTTCGAGTATTTAGGCCTTTACATTCGTCGGTATTGTTTTCGTTCGGCGCCAAGTCTATTTGTCGAGGGCGTTCTCGAGTAGATCATCAACGATGTAACCAAATACATCGAATAGCCCCTTTAAGCGTTGCCCTCTCTGCAACGCTAAGTATGCTCGCTTCGACGTACACCCGGTGTGCAACATGTGCCTCTCTCCAAACCACGACGAAGCCACCTGTATGGCGTGTTCCAGGTTTCGATCGAAGAAGACCCGTCGCATTCGTCGAGCAGCTCGGCTCGAGGCGCAGAAAGCGACGCCGAACCCGGACAACATCTTCGGGACACAAGATGAGGAGGTCGTGGACCTTGAAGTTCGGGGGGAGCCATCGGATCCGGCTTCGGGGCGAGAATCAGACTATGATGCCGAAGACGAGCGTATAGTAGACTAACAGGAAGATGGTGTCGTCGAGGTAGGAGACGACGAGGAGGCCCTTGGGGCCGAGGAGGATGGCTCAAAAGATGAGCTAGGCCTACATGTTGGTACAGGGCCCAGAGAGGCACTCGATAAGGCTCAGGTCGAGGGATCGCCACAAGGCCTTACCCAAGATCATTCTTCTCGTTCTACAGCCCTGCATAAAGGCCCGGCTACGAACTACCCTAAAGAACCGTCTGTATCGAAAGCGCCATCATTCGATCAAACTAAATCGAAACTGAAGGCACAGGCACCTAACTCGAAACCGAAAGTGAAAGAGTCATCGGCAACAAGGCCTCGGAGCCGAACAAACAAAAGAAGGCCGTCGACGCACAGATTTCATGGGGACGTCGAGCCGAAGGCGGCGCCAACAACCAAGGTCAAGGTTGCCGACCCGAAAAAATCGGCGCCGAGGATCGTCGACAAAAATACCGAGCGACTCGCGACGGCCGACCCATCCCAGTCCTCGTGTCGAGAACACGGCGTCTGTTTCGGGGTTAGATGCTACGTCCAAAAGGGTATCGAAGGAACGTGTCGAATCAACAACACAGTCTCCCTTCCTAAAGAAGAAGGTGTCGGAGTCGTTACTCCGCATCCACGACACGGCTTCCATGCTCGGCGCAAAAGCACCCCCGCAGCCGAAGACGGTCAGCACAGTTCACATCGCGTCGACGCACATAAAATTTGGACTACCATCGGCGGTACGACCGACTATGTTCGACGCAAAGAAGGGTCCCGAGCCGCAAAAAGGGGTCGACCCGAAGAAACCTGTCGAAGCACCAACAGGAATGCCAATGGGACAGGGAGCTGTCGAAGTACCACAGGAAGATGAGGAGCCAAGGCAGTTTATGGATGCGGAGACTGGTAGACTTTCAATATTTAAAAGAAAGATACTGCCAGAGAAATCAATGGAGCCATACAAAATTCCATTGAAGAAGAGGACCACATCACCAGTTCTACTAGAACATGTTCAATATTATGACCAGGAGCCTCAGTCATTCTCACCCACACAATTTGATGTGGATGCAGGGGATGCTGGTGATGCTGAGGACACTTATCCTGTGGACACTGACCCTGAAGATCAAAACCAACCTTGGGTGGACGATATTGGTACAGGGGACCCACATACTGCTCCAGACACACCGGCATATGTGGTAAAATTATCTCCTGAGCATACTGCTGCTTTCAATGCCTTGATTGAGAGAGCAGCTAAAAATCATGATGTACAGCTCCACACTGATCCTATTGAGGATGATTTTCTGATGGATACCTTCTCTACCTCAAAGATCTGTTAAGACTCTGCCCATGCTGAAGGGGGTCCTAAAACCGGCTCATGACATTTTTAAGGAGACCACAAGGGCGAGGGTACTAAACCCTAGGATTGACAAAAAATATAGGCCAGCTCCTGTGGACCCTACCTACATAAGAGGCCAGTTGCCTTTGGACTCGTTGGTGGTGTCCAATGCTCGGAAGAGAGCCAATTCACAGACAACGGGTGATGCTCCTCCCCCTGACAAGGAGTCTAAGGTCTTGGAAACTTCAGGAAAAAGAGTTGCTGCACAGGCAGCTAACATCTGGTGAATTGCCAACACTCAGGCACTTCTGGCTCGATACGACAGGGCGCATTATGATACCCTAGAGACACTGCTGCAGCACCTCCCACATCAGTTTAAGGAAGGAGCAGAGTCGCTTATTACAGAAGGGAAGCTCATAAGCAACGCTTCCCTTAAGTGCGCTCTTGACGTAGCGGACACTGCAGCTAGGGCTATTAACACCAGCGTCATGTTAAGGCATGCTTGGTTGAGAATCTCAGGATTCAAACCAGAGATACAGACAACGATACTCAATCAACCTGTCAACCCTGACTCCCTTTTTGGCCCCGAAGTTGACACCACCCTAGAAAAGATCAAAAAAGATACAGAGACTGTGGTAAATATTTCATTACCGGTACTATTTTTTATGCGGTAAAGTCTAGTAAGAATAACTCAGTAAATATGAGAGGCAGAATCCGTGGTATTAGAGGTTCTAAAAGGCTTTATTCCTCTACAAAGGAAATACAGTTCGAACTGCAGGCTTCAAATTCCATCACCATGAGGGTTCAGGAAGGAAGGCAATACATTATTGACAGGTAATCATTTTTATAAGAAATGCATTACAGTGAAACAGATGCAGGAGGCGTAACAGTTGATAAGATAGATAAAATATGCATACGTAACTAAAAAAGGCGGACATATAGGCGTAACTTAGAAAACGTCATTATACATGTCACAAGTGGGTGGATCCATAAGAGAATCCTGCAATGTCAGCAGAAATATTTGGCAGAGATGCGTGCGCAGCCGCATGACGTGTGATTGACGTGCAACTAGAGGGTGAAGGGGACTTGACATTTAGCTCTACATGTGGAGACAGAAGTCTGGGGGGTCATGTCAACCTAATCCCAAATCATATCTAATGTTTAAAGAACTGTATTATCCAAAAGGAAAGGTCTCTCGGATGAAATCTATTCTACACTGACTGTTAGTGCGTGTACAAGCGTCTAAGTGTCTACATGAGATGCGAGGGGGCAGGAATCTTCCATGGTAACAGGGGCTATGAATTACTTGCATGAGGACAGCGAGGCCTGGCCCTTAGCACGGTAGCTGGAAGAATGTTTACCTAAACTACTAGACAGGAATGCATCGGATGAGGAGCGGAGCAGATAATCTTGAAGGTGAAATACAGTTTTTGGCAGGCAACAGGCTAGATCAGGCACCGTTAGCCGCGCAGGGAGTAGGACAAAGTTCATGGATACAGATGCAGGCTCAAACTGGAGCTTTCAGAGGCAGAAGACAGGAAAAGGCTTGATGGCAGAATTCAGGGCCTACTCGCCTGAATCTGTAAAATGTGGAAAGTGAACCACATAAACTCGGTGGCCTTTCATACTTAGGAATGGAATATCTGACCCATTCATGGCGGATCTGAAAGAGGACATGTTGACGGTGGACGCACATGTATTTGCGTCTTCAAAACTGGAACTGGAGGGAACATACATGTACTTATAGCATGCACATGGAGCCGTTGGGGTCTACGATAGGGGACATAACTGATCACAAAATTCATATTTCCTCATTCCCTCCTTGTCCCCTACGGACCCTCAGGAGATATCGATCTTCATCAATCCATCGATCTGTTCATATAGCATCATTTGTTCCTCTTTCTTCTTCCGGGATCTTGAACGAAAACTTGGATGTGGGATACACGATGTGGCACACAGGCCGCAAATCGCTGGCCCACATTGTAGACATAAGCAGCAACTGAATAGTATGAGGAAGCCAATACCTAGGAAGGATAGGATCCTCCATCCCCAGGCTGACAACACGCTCCAGAACCAACCGGACCAAGTCCAGGTGCCTGGACTCTGGTGTATCTGGCTTATAATCTTATGAAGGCGGGTTATGGCTTTATATACTGACGGCGAATTTTCTGGTATGAAAATGCAGCAACTTGATCCGATGACCCTACAAGCTCCGCCCCTATCGGCCAGGATGACGTCAAGGACAAGACGATTTTGAAGCACAACAATCCGCATAGCAGACTGCTCTTCGGTTAAATTGCCTAAGGCGGAAGTAGTCTCGTTCACTACTGCTTCAAGGGTTCTAGTTAATCTACGTATCAGCTTACTATTAGTGACTGTACCTATATAGGGAAAGAAACCTTTATTGAAATCTGTGTATTGCTCCCATGCCGTTTCAGTGTAATCGACAATCGGGAGATCTCTCTGCTGTCTATTGTGTACTAAATGGGTATTTCTGTGATAATCAGGAGGGGCTAGGAAGACAGGTGGCAGAAGAAATGCTATGTAACAGGTACCATCCCAGTCTAGAGGTAGACGTATATATGCGGTCTGGCCACATATGAAGTAAGAATGACGGGAAGCTCTAAACGTAGACTTGCCTTGATCACTGAATTTTATTACAGTGGTGCATTTACTATGGCCCATGTGTATGGAAAGAGGGGCAAAACTCCCTTATAGTTCTGATAGGGAGGGAGTCGACCACATATCCAACAATTTGTAGCATTGCTGGTCTGATGGGAATGATGTAACATACTAATGAATGTGTTGTTGCGCAGCGCAAATCTATAAGACAACTCATGCGGAGGTAATTCGCTAAAAATGTTCAGCAGTAACATTGTAAGCACGTTTAGAAATAGGGTAATACATATGAAGCAGTACACTAGTTATAATGATCAGAAAACTTAGAAAAAACAAAATTAATAATGTTACTGTGCAATGACTACGAAGTGATTTACAATACGCATGCTTTTTAAGCTGCATCTGTTGATTTCTTTCTCTATTCCGGTCTAGAGGATACATGTCAGAGACAAATTCAACCGATTCACCTTGGAGAGGACTTAAACAATCAAATTGTCTGACTTGCTAGACCTTAATTTCAGTTTATAAAGTTCCGTTTTCGTGGGTTCAACCAAGGGGAGCTTTGAGTCTGTCTGTGAGGGAATGCAGGGCTGAGTGTTCACACTGGACGGTAGTCCATAAAATTTCTTGATATGACTCGAGTGCAACCACCCTTTACGTCCCTCGATCTTCACGGCTGTCCTTGTTGTTAGTAGAACGAGTTTAGGCGATTTCCACCTAGGCTCCAGTTGGGTCTTCCGGTCGAAATTCCGTACCAGAACCAGGTCACCTGGAACCACGTCATGGGGCTTCACCTCAGTGTTATCGGGAAAAGCTGCAGCTACCTGTGAACAACAAGATTGTAGTGCAGACATCAAGGAAGCCAGGTAATCTGTCAGCATATTACAGTCAACATCAGTGATTTTGCGAGGTATAGGCGTCCCCCACATATTTGGTGGTCTACCGAAGATCACCTCGTACGGGGATAGCCCTGTTCGAGAATGTGCTACCATTCTCATGTAAAAGATCGCAACTGGTAAGGCTACTATCCAATCGACACCTTTTTCTCTACATATTTTGGACAATCTAATTTTCAGGGTTTGATTATGACGTTCCACGAGACCTGCTGCCTCGGGATGTCGGACACAGTGGAATTTCCATTGGTAACCTAACAAAAGTGAAACGTGTTTCATCAGTTCGGATGAGAATGGCTGGCCGTTATCTGAGTAGACAACACGTGGCAAACCATATCGTGGGAAGAATTCTCGAACTAACTGTTTGGCAGTAGTCGGGGCAGTGTAATCTGAAACCGGGTAGGCTTCTGTCCAACGGGAAAGAGCACAGACAACTACGAGAACATATTTGAATCCTCGACATCGTTCCATCTGGATATAATCCATCTGGAGGACTTCAAAAGAATGATCGGGAGGTTGAAATCCACCCTGCTCTACGGGGATGCTTTTACCTGGATTAAACTGACAACATATCATACAGGTACGTACTTTCTGTTTGGCTGCTGCTCGCAAGTGTTTGTTGAACCAAATGTGTTGAATGCTGTCTAGCATAGCTTTTTCTCCTAGGTGCGCTGGACTATGTATTGTGTTAATGATGACTTGAACCATGGAGTCGGGAAGAAACCATATAGATTTTTCCTTCGTCATCCATCCTTGATCCGTTTGGATCCCTCCTAATTCAGTCCATTTCTTTATTTCTTCTGGTGTAGCATGTGTCTGTATGTCAATTACATCAAGGGCGGGATCCTTAACTGTCCTGCAATGTGTTGGTGTCGGAACTATTGTCTTTGTCGCGTCAGTTGTATGAGTCTGGTTCTGAGCAGTCTGTTTAGCTGTTCTGTCAGCTAGGTCATTACCCTGAGAAATGATATCGGTAACTTTTGTATGGGCTTTGCATTTCATAATCGATATTGCAGTAGGTAGATGAATCGCGTCTAATAGGGCTTGGATGAGGGGTCCGTGTTGGATGTGGGCACCGTGAGAAGTTAAATAACCTCTCTCTCGCCACAGTACGCCGAAGTCATGGACGACTCCGAATGCATAACGTGAATCTGTGTATATGTTGACTTTCTTATTTTTGGCTTGAATACAGGCTTGTGTTAGAGCGATGAGCTCTGCTGCTTGAGCTGACAAAGTGTTAATGCAATTTGTTTCAATGACTTCAGTGTCTGTTGTGACTGCGTAAGTGGCCACTAACTCTCCTGTACTTGTTCTCATACATGAACCATCTACATACAATGTCAAGTCTGGATCTGATAAAGGGATATCTGTCAAGTCTTGTCTGGGTTTCGTCGTGATAGTAATGACTTCAATACAATCATGTGCTAATGGATCTGTTCCATTTACTGGCAAAAGTGTGGCAGGATTTAACGTATTACAACGTCTGATTTCTATGTGTGGCTGAAACAATGTCAATTCGTAACCGGTGAGTCTCGCTATAGTCAAGTGTTGTGTTTGTGTGCGGTTCAAGAGAACCTCTACTGCGTGTGGTACTTGTACTGTCAATGGATGTCCTAACACTATGGCATCGCTTTGTCTGATTGCTAAAGCTGTTGCTGCCACCGATTTCAGGCACGCAGGAAGAGCCTGAGCTACTGGATCTAATGTACTAGAGAAATAAGCACATGGTTTGTGTGATCCTGCTTGTTCCTGAGTGAGTACTGACAAGGCAGTACCATCGCGTTCTGTAACAAAGAGTGTAAACTGTTTACTGTAACATGGTGTTGCTAAAACAGGTGCTTGGCATAAAGCTTTCTTTAAGCTTTCAAAAGCATGTGTATGTTCTTGAGTCCAAGGGAGGACAGTCTATGTGGCTGCCTCCTGTGTTGTCAACTGGATGAGTGGTTTTGCTAGAAATGCATATTGAGGGATCCACTGCCTACAGTATGAAGTGAGACCTATAAAAGCCCGCACCTCCTTTTGTGTCTTGGGTGGTGGCATGTGAGCAATTAACTGGATGCGGTCGGGTGTAAGCTGTCTTCCCTCCTTGGACAGCGAGTGCCCAAGGTAAACAACTCGCTGGACACAGAATTGCAGCTTAGAAGGGGACACCTTGTGCCCCTTGTCAGCCAGAAATTTCAAAACCGTCAGTGACGCTGTTTCACATTCATGTTCGCTTCGGGCGGTGATCAGCAGATCATCGACATATTGAAGCAAGGCAGTGTTGACTGGCATGTGGATACTGTCAAGTTCTCGTTTCAGTGCTTGGCTATAGATGCTGGGGCTTTCTGTAAATCCTTGAGGTGCGCGTGTGAATTTAAAACTTCGTCCATTTAAACTGAATCCGAACAGATATTGACTTTCCGGATCTATTGGGACGCTAAAGAAAGCATTCTTGAGATCAATTACAGTGAAGAACGTTGCTTCTGAGTCAATAGCTGTTAGTAATGAAGAGATATCTGGGACCACAGGGTATTGTGGTACAATACATTTATTTAATTCGCGCAGATCAATAACTAATCGATATACTGGTGGTGCTTTTGGATCCGTTCTTTTAAGAATCGGAATTATCGGGGAATTACATACATTGGAGTCGGTTTCGACAACCACTCCTTGTGCAATGAGCTCGTCAATGATTTGCAGCAAAGCCACAACAGCATCTGGTGGTAACTTGTATTGTCGCATTCGTGGTAGTACTACTCCTGTTTTTAGTGTGACACGATATGGTGTAATGTTCATGCAACCAACATCAGTGGGGCCTTGTGCCCATAAATGTGTAGGTAAATTCTGCAGCCGGTGATCCATGTCTCTGGACACGTAGTGACCTTTGAAGTCACGTAAAAATAGTCGTACTCCTTCCGGAGAACAACATATTATAGCTCCTAGAGCTTTCAATGTTTTTATACCTAACAAGTTTTCTGGACATGATTTAGTAAGCAATAAATCTGTAGTACGTGTCAATGGACCAACCGTAAGTGGAAGGGGTTGCGTTACTTCATTAATGATAGGCTTTCCTGAGAATCCAAGGGAAATATTCTGTGAGCCTGAGAGGGGTGCCCCTGGAACTTCACTGCGTCGTATAGTTGTTCTGCTTGCCCCTGTATCAAGTAAAAACTTTCTGTCTTCCCCTAATAGTTCACTATGTACATAAGGTCCCTCTTGATCTACAGGAACCTCGATAAGGGGTAAGCCAACTTCCCTCTCTAGGCTATTTCATTTGTATCGCTGATAATCTGGATAATCTGCTTGTGCATACTGATACATCTGTTGCGTTGTTGCTTGTGTTGCAGCAATAGGCTGCGCTTGTGGTGGTGCTACGGTCTGTTGTGGAGCTGCCTGTTGCGGAGCTAGTTGTTGCGGAGCTGACCTAAGTTGTGCATGCTGAGGGATTTGTTGTTGATTCTGATCCTGTCTAGGTGGACGTGGTCTTTCCTGGGTTCTACCTGTGGCAATATTATGTTTCAGGACTGGACAATCGTGTATATAATGACCTTGTGTGAGAAAGTGGCTCTGTATATACTGTTCCCTAATAGGTACAGGGTGTACAGAGTCCACAGTCCCCCAGAGGCTGATAGAGGTCAAAGTTAGGTATGACCTTACTCTCAAAAGTGGTAGCTTGGTCGAGCAGTAAGGCAGTACCAGAGGACAGTGTAAAGCATTTATTGTACACACTCAGTCAGCAAATGGTTTCACACACTCAATAACTGAACTCTAGGCCAATGATTTGTATATATAAAATATATGCTTGTTTTATTTTTAGAACCACAAAGGGGGTAAAAATATACTTTCTCAGAATGAGAGGTTGAATATAAATACTTTTGTTTCAAGCAATAAATTTGTGTAAACAGTCACAGTTGGTTGCAATAAACAATCCTATTTCCTAAACATAACAATGCATTGAGCTCAATGGTAAATTCAGGTTATTTGTAATAAATTACTTTTCAGATTACTTTTGGAATTCCAGGTCTGGATCCTAGAACCAGCCTGGGGTCAGTATTCAGAATCAAGTGATGAAAGTCGACTTAATAACTGTAATGATTTTTAAATAATATTTAGCTATTTCAAAAGTTAGCACTTAGAAAATATTTCACAGAAAACATTCAATGGATCTCTATGGCAAGAAATTCAAATTGCAGGTAGAGTACTTTATCGTTACTTTAGTAATCCAGGACTGGGTGCCTAGGCAGAGGACTGGGGTCCTTATCAAAAACAGGTAAGTAATTTTGTTTGCAGAAATGGTACGATTTTAAAAGAATATTTCAAATTTGCAAAAATAGACACTTAGAAGAAATTTCACAGAAAAGCAGACAATGGTTTCCTATGGGAGAAAAATGAGTTAGAGGTAAGTATAGTTGTGAGTACTTTTCAGGGTCAGGGCTAGGCACCAAGATCCAGCACTGGGAGCTCACCCAGGAACAGGTGAGTAAATTCGTTTTTGTCACTTGGCTGATTTTTGGTGAATTTTTACAGTTTTGAAAAGTTCACACTTAGAAGATTTTTGAAGAAAAAGCCAGTCAATGTTACCCTATGAGGAAAATGAAGTTAGCGGTTTAAGGGTAAGTACTCGACTGGCAGAGTTGAAATTCCGGGCATAGACTCAGGGGTCCCCCAGTGTCAGGTAGGTACAGTTGGTTCACCCTCAGCGGTTTCAGGACGGCCGGGTGCAGAGTGAGTTAGGCCCAATGTTATCCTATGAGGGATAGGGGGGGCCTTAGTTGGTGGCTGCTGTCTGGCAAGCCACGCGTCTGTGGGAGCTGGGCTCCTGGTCACTTACTCAGGGCAAGTGGGGAAGTAAGTTAGTGTAGAGAGTGCACTGCCAGGGCCACTCGGGCGGCTGGGTGCAGGGTGCTTTTGAGCCTTCGGGCGCTCAATGGAAATCAATGGGAATGTTCCGGTTTGGAAGAAGGCTGCAGGCTCGGGGACGAGGATGTTTCTGGTGCCACCACCACTTCGAGGGGTAAGTTGGGTAGTTGTAGGTTAGGTGGGTACCCCGGGATTGGGCACAGGGGGCCGCAGGGCGCCGGGTGCAGGGGTGCCTTTTGACGTCGGGAATCTTACCCTCTGGTTGATCGCGGCTGGGGTGGCACTCGGTTCTGAGGCTGCAGGCTTCGTCCAGGATGTCGAGGGGGGTCCTTGGGTGCCGGACTCGGGGTCACAGTCGCCGTGGGGTCGTCCTCAGGGTCTTTGTCCACTCCGGCACTGGCCAGGCTTGGCTGGTGCAGAGTGTGTTGGGTCCGCGGTTCCGGGCTGCTGCCAGGAGTTAGGAATAGGTTTCTCGAGTAGAGCCTCTACTCATGGGAGTCCCAGGGAATCAGAGGTCAAAGGTAGCCAGGTCCTCCGGGGCTTTTGAGGTTGCTGGCCACAAGAGATGCCGCGCTGGAGCAGGAGCAGGTTCGAGGGTCGACAGGCCGGTAGGGCTGGGGCCAAAGCAGTTGGTGTCTTCCTCTTTTTAGCAGCTGCAGGGCAGGTCTTTTTTCTTCTTGCTCTTCTTGTAGGTTTCTATCTGGAATCTAGGGAAGGAAGGTTCAGGGGGCCCCTAAATACTAGATTTAGGGGCGTTACAGGTAGGTGAAGGCCAGGGACCAATGGGTCCTTGTCCTGGGGTGGGTACACCCCCTATCCTGCCTCTCTCCTGTGGGAGGAGGGCAGTAGCCTAATCCTGATAGGGTAGGGCCTCCCATCTTCAAGATGGCGAGAGCCCGGAGATGTGCTTCACCTCGCCTCCCCCACCTGAGGGGTGGGGTGGGCAGGCTGGCACATCCCCTGTCCTTGTATGGGGTTTCCGGCCAAGCTTCCTGCCAGAGTGGGGGGTTGCAGTGGCCTGGGGAAACTCCAACTGGCGGCATGCCTTTGAAGCTTCCCTTTGCTCATCCTGGGGGAGGAGATTTCTCACCTCACCCAGGATGTGCATTGTTGCAGGCCCGGGAGAGCAGGGGCTCTCCCACCCAGGGGTCCAGCAACGTGTCTGCTGTGTGGCAGCCTGGGCAGCCTCAGAGCAGACGTGGATTGTAGGTTAGCTGTAAGGGGGCATCTCTAAGATGCCCTCTGGGGTGCTTAGTACATTAAATCCCACACTGGCATCAGTGTGGGTTTAATGTGCTGAGAAGTTTGATACCAAACTTCCCAGTCTTCAGTGTTGCCATTATGGTGCTGTGGAGTTCGTGTTTGACGAGCTCTCAGCACCATGTACTTGTAAAAGGCAGCACTGTACTTACAGTGCCCAGGAAGGGACCTGGGTACTGTAGGGGCACAGGGCTCCTGCTCCTGTGCCCACACCATAGGCATAAGGCACCCAGCCAGAGGGGTGGCTGACATATGCCTTGGCAGTATAGGTAATGGGCATGGCACACAGAGATGTGTGCCATGTCGACTCTTTGTTTTGTCCTGCACCCAGACACTCAGCCTGCAGAGGCAGTGTGTGTGTGTAAGGGTACAGGGCCTCTAAGGGTGGCACAAGGAGTGCTGCAGCCCTTAGAGGCCTTCCCTGGTCACAAGGCCCTGGGTACCTAGGGTACCATTTACCAGGGGCTGACATGTGGCCAGGGTTTGCCAATTGGGAGTTTGTGTGTTTTAAGGATGGAACATAGGCCCTGGGCACCTGATTGGCAGGAGCCCAGGGCACAACAAGGAAAAGTGCATCAGCTATTAGGCAAAAAAAAAGGGGGGGGTTACTGCAACAGAAACCCACTTTCTCACACAAGCCCCCCCCAGCCCAAAGGCCAGGAGACTTCTGCCAAAGCTGGGAGAGTCTACCTAGTCTTTCAGGCGAGGAAGAGTTGGGGAAGTGGTTTGAAAGTTGCAGGGCCTACTCTGCCTTACCTCCTTCTGCCTAGGTCAATCCCTTTGGGGAGCTGGCCTGTCTTGTTAGTTTCAGGACCTAACTCCCAAGGCTCCTCTCCTTGTCTTTTACTGTCCTGGTCCCATCTTTCTATTTTGGGTTTAGAGGTGTATACCTCGGTAGTTTCTAACTTAGCCAGGGCTAGGCCCAGCTTACCCACAGAGGCTACCCACAGCTTGAGCAACCCCACCATGACCAATAAGGTCAGGGGGCCTGACTTGCTATTTGGCAGGGGGTTAGGCCACCATGCCAAGGATAGGGCTGCCATGAAGGCTAACACCCAGCAGAGGCTGCTGACAGCTGTCAGTGCCCAGTACCATACCTTTAGCTCCTGACTGGCAAGTGAGGGGGCTATTTTATAGTTCTCTTTGGGTCCTGGCTGTTGGTCTGTTTGAGGATAGGGGGTCCCTACTCTTGGTAGGGAACACCCCTCCTCTACCCCTTGTTCTGCCACCTGAGGAGCCACTAATTCAGGCTGGACAGTTGCCTGACTAGTCAGGTCTTGCTGTTGGCTAGGGGGGGCTTTACCAGTGCCATTGTGGGAGTTTTCCCTTACTGGGATAGCATCTCCCTGGCTCTCTGGAACTGTGGCTAACAGTTGCCCACCTTTCCTACCCTGTTTCTTCTCATTCTTTTGGGACTCAGCTGCACTGACTGCAGGTTGAGCCCCCACAGGTTCTTTGGGCGAGGCCTGGCATTGGGCCAGCACCTCTCTTTGGCTCAGTTCCACATCTAAGTGATCATTCCCCAAGAGACAATCAAGGGGGAGGTTTTTACTGACTATCACTTTCCTCCATCTAAGGGACCCAGCTGTGGCTAGGGGCACTATAGCCACAGGCCTAACAGTGACTCCCCCTGGGACAGTTCTTACCCTTCTTGTTTCCCCTGAGACATATTGGTGTGGGAATACCAACCTGTCATGTACCACAGTGTGACTGGCACAGGTATCTCTCAGGGCAGTGGCTGGGATTCCATTCACCAGTAGGTGGTGGAAGTGTCTACTTCCTTCTGGGATCTCCAGCTTGCTTCTTGGGCCCATTCCCCAGTTGAAAGCTAGGAGGACTTCCTCATCTGAGGACCCTCCCTCCCAAGCTACACTGGCAACCCCTGGGGCTACACTAGTCACCCCTGGAGCTGTACTAGGAACCTTATTTTTAGGACAGCTAGAGTCCTGGGTGTGGTGTCCAGCCTTCTGACAGTTGAAACACCATATTCTGTTGGGATCCCAATTCTTACCTTGGTACCCTGGTTTAGTTTGTGAGGTGTCTTTGGGCCCACCCTCCTGGTCAGGTTTTTGGGGGGCTACCTGGGACTCCTTTCTCTTATCCACAAGGGGTTCACTCTCTTTCTTCTGGGGAGGTTTTGGGACCCCTTGGTTCTGGTCCCTCCCAGTGAACGTCCTAGTCACCCTAGTCTTGACCCAGTGGTCTGCTCTTTTTCCCAATTCTTGGGGGGATTTTAGACCTAGGTCTACCAAATGCTGATGCAACTTTTCATTTGTGCAGTTACTCAAAATATGTTCCTTCATGAATAAATTGTACAATCCAGTAAAATCCTGCACACCATGTCCAGCTAACCAACCATCCAGTGTCTTCACTGAGAAATCTACAAAATCAATCCAGGACTGGGTCTGGGTTTTGTGAGCCCCCCTGAATCTAATTCTATACTCCTCAGTGGTGAATCCAAATCCCTCAATCAGAGCTTTCTTCATGAGGTCATAGGATCCTGCTTCTGGCCCAGAGAGAGTCAGAAGCCTGTCCCTGCAGTTACCAGAGAACAGTTCCCACAGGAGTGCCCCCCAGAGAGGTTTCTTTACTTTCCTGATATCACAAGCCCTCTCAAAGGCTGTGAACCATTTGGTGATATCATCACCTTCCTCAAATTTAGGGACAATCCCTTTGGGGATTTTAAGGTCAGAAGTTTCCTCCCTATCCTTGTTTTTATTATTGCTGCCACCATTGATGGGTGCTAAACCCATCTCTCTCCTTTCCTTTTCTAGAGCCAGGAGCCTGGACTCTAGATCTATTCTTTTGGCCAGCCTCATAAGGCTGTCCTCTTCACTGGGGGGACCCCCAGTGTTGTCTCTGGGACCAGAGCCACCTGTGTGGTCTCTAGGTGCCCAGATGCTATGTCTTGAGTTGGAGGGTATGGGTGCCATCTCCTCCCTAGGGAATAGTATGGGGAGGTTGCTGTCCTCCTCCCCTGTTTCCCTTTCCTCATCTGACTGGCCATCACCATGTTCAGATGGGTGGTCTTTAGCATACTCAGCCAGGAGCTCCTGGAGCCCTTGTTTGGTTGGATGCTGACCCATTTGTAAATTTTTGAGTTTACATAAGGACCTCAATTCCTTGAAAGACAAGTGTAAGTAAGGTGTGAGGTCGAGCTCCTCCACCAGGTCCATGTTATTATTATCACTAATAGCTGGGTTTGTTTGAGACATTCTAACCTGACAGTTCTAACCCTCTACCCTGACTATAGTGACTTTTATTTTTCTAAAATTCTAATGGGACTTAAGCAAGGCCCTAGCAAGACTTTTAGTAATTTTGGAAAAACCAATCAGAATTCTAAAGGCAATTTTTAAGAGTTCTGTCGTGTGATCAGATGGTAACCAAGTAGTCCAACAAATGCAAGTTTGTATCCCACCGCTGATCCACCAATGTGAGAAAGTGGCTCTGTATATACTGGTTCGAGGCATATGAGCTGCAGATTGTACACTTAGCATAGGTCGCCATCTGGTGTTGGGCCCGGATGTTTGCAGTTTGTTTTTCTTCTTGGACCGTCTTTGGAAGTCACGAGTTTGGTGACTCCTCCTTCGGTCCGTACTGCGCATGGGCTTCGGCTCCATCCTCAGATTGTTTTTTTCCGCCATCGGGCTCGGATGTGATACTTCGTACTCCGGCTTCGAACTTCTACGGTTCCAGCCTCGACGGAAAATCCTCGATTCTTCGAGTTCCTTCATCTTCATCTCTCGAAGCGGCACTTTTTCCATCCCGTACATCGACACCGGCCTTCGGGCCCTCCGCGACTCCGGTCCCGGCCGATGGAAAGGACTCCGTTTAAAAAGTGCCCAAAATGTGGGTCTAAATTTCCCCACACCGACCTCCATCAGGTGTGTAACCTTTGCCTCTCTCCGGAACACGAGGCTCGAGACTGCCCCGCCTGCAAGTCTTTTCGATCGAAGAAAACGATCCGAGATCGAAGGGCTCGACGCACCATGGCGCACTCATCCTCGACAGCTCCACCGGACATCTTCGGAGACGACGCCGAAGCTTCGGGGCAGACACACACCGAACTGGGAGAAGACATCGTCAGCGCTTCCGAGGCCGACGACTCCGACCTGGAGGACGTAACACCAGGACAGCGGGCCGTGAGTACAATGCCCCCTCCCAGCCCCGCACCGAAAACCAAAGAGACTCCGGTTACTCCCTCGCCTGCCGGCCTGGGCAAAACCAAAACCAAAGCCTCGATCACCCCACCTTCGGGCCCGGTGTCGAAGCACTCAAAGTCTCAAGGCAGCTCGGGATCGAGCCAGCCGACGCCCGGTGCCGATAAACACCACTCGGCACCGAAGCCTGCAAAATCCAGCTCGACTCCGAAACCACCGGTGCCGAAGCCTGGACACTCGGCGCCGACCAAACACAAACAGAAATCGGTCGGCACCGACGCTCCGGCGCCGAAACAGCATTCGACGCCGAAACACACGGAGACCTCCAAAAAGCAGGGCGTACACAGAACATCGAAACCTCCGGTTCCGAAATCGCCGGTGCCGACAGACGACTCGGCGCCATTGGCTCTGTTTACACCAGACCCTTTACAAAAGACTTTGTCCAGAGATCCAAAGACTGGCCTTTTGACTGTGATTACTAAGAAGCGTCGCCTTGAGGCTCCGGCTCCTCCTCCTCCACCCAAAAAGAGGGACTCAGCTACTTCTCCCCTTAGAGTACCCTCCCCACTGCCACCCCCCCTCCCACCACCACCCCCTCCACCTTTACCTCACTACGATCCGGCCCCATCCCCAGACCCGGATGACGGGGACCCGGACAATGACCCAGGGGACGCCCCAATGGATCCCACTCCACCAGGGACCCCAGATCCATGGGAGGATTATAATAACCCTGATGTACCCAATGTACCTCAAGACGACCTATACCCATCAAGGCCGTCTCCTCCAGAGGACTCTTTAGGGTTTCACCATTTAGTGCAGAGAGCAGCACACTACCATGGGGTGGACATGCACACGGAACCAGTGGAAGAAGACTTCCTACTGGATACATTTGATTTACAAGATCGTTCCACTGCTATTTTACCCATGCTTAAGGGTGTCACCAAGCACGCTACAGAGGTATTCAAAGACCCTGTCAGAGCCAGAGTACTAAACCCTATAATAGAGAAGAAGTACAAGGCGGCACCCACAGACCCTGCATACATCAAGGGCCCTGCTCCTCTAGATTCCCTAGTTGTCTCCACAGCTAGAAAGCGGGCTAACTCCCAATCCTCAGGAGATGCCCCACCACCAGACAAGGAATCTAAACTTCTGGACGCGTCTGGTAAACGCACCGCCTACCAGGCTGCAAACATGTGGCGCATTGCAAATACACAAGCACTGCTTGCGCGATATGATAGAGCACACTATGATGAATTAGAGGCTCTTATGCAGCACCTTCCAGAGAAATACAAACGCCAAGCTCATGACCTGATACAGGAGGGCAAACTAATCACAAACACCTCCATTAAGTGTGCCCTCGATGCAGCAGACACTGCTTCTAGAGCCATAAACACCAGTGTCCTGCTTCGCCGCCATGCCTGGCTCAGGATATCAGGGTTCAAGCCTGAGGTCCAGACATCAATACTTAATCACACCTTTGACCAGCAAACACTCTTTGGCCCAAAGGTAGACGAAGCGCTCGAAAAAATGAAGAAAGATACAGACACAGCGAAGTCTATGGGAGCGCTCCAGACCCAAGCCTCTAAGCGTTCCTTTCGACGCTCGTCCTTTCGTGGCACAGGTAGAGGCTCCTCCACCGATAATGCCTCTACCTCCTACAAATCCCCTCCTCAAAATACCTTTTCAAAGGGCAACCAAAGAGGTGGTTACAGAGGCAACAACAATAAGGGCAGGGGCAAAACCAACAATACCCGTTCTGCCACCCCACCCGCACAATGACTCCCCTTCGCTCCCCCCAGACCATTCCACTCCGGTCGGGGGCAGACTACAAGATTTTATCCACGTATGGGAGTCCATAACATCGGACAAATGGGTGACCCAAATCATTCGGTCAGGGTACTGCCTCGAGCTAACATCTACCCCACCCAATATCCCACCAAGGCACCGTCCAATGTCCCAAGAGCATTCCACACTGCTCAAACAAGAGGTACTCTCGCTCCTCCAGAAACACGCCATAGAGCAGGTACCCGGCAATCAACGAAATCTAGGGGTCTACTCCCTATATTTCTTAATCCCAAAGAAAGACGAGACCCTCAGACCCATTCTGGATCTCCGGCCTCTAAATGCCTACATACATTCAGACCACTTTCACATGGTCACCTTACAACAAATCCTCCCACTCCTCTGCCAGGGAGACTTTCTCACAACACTGGATCTGAAAGACGCGTACTTTCACATTCCAATACACCCCTCTCACAGAAAATACCTCAGGTTCGTGGTGGACGGGCAACATTACCAATTCAAGGTTCTCCCCTTCGGGGTCACCACTGCACCACGGGTGTTTACCAAATGCCTAGCAGTAGTAGCAGCACACCTCAGACGTCAACATGTTCACGTCTTCCCTTACTTAGACGACTGGCTCATAAAAGCCGCGTCCTACCACCAATGCGTGCAACATACAAACAGCACCATCCAACTGCTTCATCAGCTAGGCTTCACGGTGAACTACCAAAAGTCCCACCTCATACCATCTCACACAAAGCAATATCTCGGGGCCACCATAGACACCTCAAAAGGTATTGCCTATCCAAACTCAGCCAGAATCACAAGCATTCTAGCCTTACGCAAAATATTCCTTCCTCAACACTCTCTACCAGCAAGAGTGTTTATGAAGCTCATAGGGATGATGGCGTCTTGCATCTTCATAGTGCCCCATGCAAGACTCCACATGCGTCCACTTCAGGAGTGCCTAGCACAACAGTGGAACCAGGCCCAGGGTCAGCTGACGGATCTGGTGTTGGTGGACGGCCGCACACATCACTCTCTGCAGTGGTGGAACACCACAAACCTTTCCAAGGGACGGCCGTTCCTGGACCCGGTTCCCCAAGTGACTCTAACAGCGGACGCATCGCTCTCCGGCTGGGGAGCGCACCTCTTACACCTCACAATGCAAGGTCTATGGACGCCACAGCAAAAAACGCTCCACATCAACCATCTGGAGCTTTTGGCGATCTTTCTAGCCCTAAAATCTTTCCAAAAGCAGATTTCAGGCAAAGCAGTCCTCATTCGCACAGACAACATGACTGCGATGTATTATATACAGAAACAGGGGGGGACACACTCTCCCCAGCTCTCCCGCTTAGCCCAGAGCATATGGAGATGGGCAATTCCCCAAAACATTTTTCTCCTGGCACAACATGTTCCAGGCGTACAAAACACCATAGCAGATCTGCTCAGCAGACAGACTCAACAACTACACGAATGGGAACTGCATCCACAAGTTCTTCACCCATTCTTCCGACAGTGGGGGCATCCTCAAATAGACCTCTTCGCCACCCACGAAAACAAAAAATGCCCAAGCTTCGCCGCCAGATACCCACACCCATTGTCCAAGGGCAATGCGATATGGATGAACTGGTCAGGCAGATTTGCATACGCCTTTCCACCTCTCCCACTAATTCCATTAGTGGTCAGGAAACTACAACAGCACTCCCTCACACTCATTCTGGTAGCTCCGACGTGGGCCAGACAGCCGTGGTACACCACGCTACTACAACTATCAGTGGTACCACATCAAAAACTGCACCTTTCCCCATGCCTCCTAACCCAGAACCATGGAGAAATCAGGCACCCGGACCCAGCTCAGCTCAACCTGGCGATCTGGCTCCTGAAATCTTAGAATTCGGGTACCTTAACCTTCCCCCTGATTGCATGAACATCATCATGGAAGCCAGACGTCCTACCACTAGAGCATGCTATGCCGCAAAGTGGAAAAGATTTGTAATGTACTGCCGTAACAATACAATCAACCCTCTAGATGCATCCATACAACACATCATATGCTATCTGCTCCATCTTCACAGGTGTAACCTGGCGTATTCATCCATACGCCTACACCTAGCAGCGATCGCTGCCTATCTACAAAACAGACAGCATTTGTCACTCTTCAGAGTGCCCGCTATTAAAGCCTTCATGGAAGGCCTCAAACGAGTAATTCCTCCCAGGGCACCACCCTCCCCTGTATGGAATCTAAATTTGGTCCTTACACGACTAATGGGTCCGCCCTTCGAACCAATGCACAAATGTGAGCTACAATTTCTCACCTGGAAAACAGCTTTCCTTGTAGCTATCACTTCCCTTAGAAGGGTTGGTGAAATACAAGCGTTCACCATACAGGAACCTTACATACAAATGCATCACAGCAAGGTCATACTTCGAACTAATCCGAAGTTCCTGCCCAAAGTCATTACCCCCTTCCACCTCAATCAATCAGTGGAATTACCTGTCTTCTTTTCGCAACCCCAATCTGTTGCGGAAAGGGCCTTACACACACTAGATGTGAAAAGAGCGTTGCTATATTACATACAAAGAACGCAACCCTTCAGGAAGACCAAACAGTTGTTCGTTTCCTTTTCTCCACCACATAAAGGCAACCCCATCTCAAAATCAGGGATAGCTAGGTGGATTGTAAAATGCATACAAATTTGCTATCAGAAGGCAAAGAGAACATTATCCGTTCCCCCTAAAGCCCACTCTACAAGAAAGTTAGGGGCTTCTATGGCTTTTCTAGGGAATATACCCTTAGATGACATATGCAAGGCAGCCACATGGTCTACACCGCACACATTCACAAAACACTACTGTGTAGATGTGCATTCCCAGCAGCAAGCTAGGGTGGGCCAGGCTGTACTAAAAACACTCTTTCAAACAGCTGCAACGGATACCGGTGGTCGCCGCTAAGGTTGGGTACTGCTATATAATCTATGCTAAGTGTACAATCTGCAGCTCATATGCCTCGAACGGAATATGCTACTTACCAGTATGCATCTGTTCTTGGCATGTAGAGCTGCAGAGTTGTACACGCCCACCCGCCTCCCCGGCTACCTGTATCCGTTCCAGTCCATCTTATTTAGATACAACACACATGGGTTTCTCACTGTTATTACTACGCTCCATCATTTCCCTGTTGGCGAAAAACAATCTGAGGATGGAGCCGAAGCCCATGCGCAGTACGGACCGAAGGAGGAGTCACCAAACTCGTGACTTCCAAAGACGGTCCAAGAAGAAAAACAAACTGCAAACATCCGGGCCCAACACCAGATGGCGACCTATGCTAAGTGTACAACTCTGCAGCTCTACATGCCAAGAACAGATGCATACTGGTAAGTAGCATATTCCTTCCCTAATAGGTACAGGGTGTACAGAGTCCACAGTCCCCCAGAGGCTGATAGAGGTCAAAGTTAGGTATGACCTTACTCTCAAAAGTGGTAGCTTGGTCGAGCAGTAAGGCAGTACCAGAGGACAGTGTAAAGCATTTATTGTACACACTCAGTCAGCAAATGGTTTCACACACTCAATAACTGAACTCTAGGCCAATGATTTGTATATATAAAATATATGCTTGTTTTATTTTTAGAACCACAAAGGGGGTAAAAATATACTTTCTCAGAATGAGAGGCTGAATATAAATACTTTTGTTTCAAGCAATAAATTTGTGTAAACAGTCACAGTTGGTTGCAATAAACAATCCTATTTCCTAAACATAACAATGCATTGAGCTCAATGGTAAATTCAGGTTATTTGTAATAAATTACTTTTCAGATTACTTTTGGAATTCCAGGTCTGGATCCTAGAACCAGCCTGGGGTCAGTATTCAGAATCAAGTGATGAAAGTCGACTTAATAACTGTAATGATTTTTAAATAATATTTAGCTATTTCAAAAGTTAGCACTTAGAAAATATTTCACAGAAAACATTCAATGGATCTCTATGGCAAGAAATTCAAATTGCAGGTAGAGTACTTTATCGTTACTTTAGTAATCCAGGACTGGGTGCCTAGGCCCAGGACTGGGGTCCTTATCAAAAACAGGTAAGTAATTTTGTTTGCAGAAATGGTACGATTTTAAAAGAATATTTCAAATTTGCAAAAATAGACACTTAGAAGAAATTTCACAGAAAAGCAGACAATGGTTTCCTATGGGAGAAAAATGAGTTAGAGGTAAGTATAGTTGTGAGTACTTTTCAGGGTCAGGGCTAGGCACCAAGATCCAGCACTGGGAGCTCACCCAGGAACAGGTGAGTAAATTCGTTTTTGTCACTTGGCTGATTTTTGGTGAATTTTTACAGTTTTGAAAAGTTCACACTTAGAAGATTTTTGAAGAAAAAGCCAGTCAATGTTACCCTATGAGGAAAATGAAGTTAGCGGTTTAAGGGTAAGTACTCGACTGGCAGAGTTGAAATTCCGGGCATAGACTCAGGGGTCCCCCAGTGTCAGGTAGGTACAGTTGGTTCACCCTCAGCGGTTTCAGGACGGCCGGGTGCAGAGTGAGTTAGGCCCAATGTTATCCTATGAGGGATAGGGGGGCCTTAGTTGGTGGCTGCTGTCTGGCAAGCCACGCGTCTGTGGGAGCTGGGCTCCTGGTCACTTACTCAGGGCAAGTGGGGAAGTAAGTTAGTGTAGAGAGTGCACTGCCAGGGCCACTCGGGCGGCTGGGTGCAGGGTGCTTTTGAGCCTTCGGGCGCTCAATGGAAATCAATGGGAATGTTCCGGTTTGGAAGAAGGCTGCAGGCTCGGGGACGAGGATGTTTCTGGTGCCACCACCACTTCGAGGGGTAAGTTGGGTAGTTGTAGGTTAGGTGGGTACCCCGGGATTGGGCACAGGGGGCCGCAGGGCGCCGGGTGCAGGGGTGCCTTTTGACGTCGGGAATCTTACCCTCTGGTTGATCGCGGCTGGGGTGGCACTCGGTTCTGAGGCTGCAGGCTTCGTCCAGGATGTCGAGGGGGGTCCTTGGGTGCCGGACTCGGGGTCACAGTCGCCGTGGGGTCGTCCTCAGGGTCTTTGTCCACTCCGGCACTGGCCAGGCTTGGCTGGTGCAGAGTGTGTTGGGTCCGCGGTTCCGGGCTGCTGCCAGGAGTTAGGAATAGGTTTCTCGAGTAGAGCCTCTACTCATGGGAGTCCCAGGGAATCAGAGGTCAAAGGTAGCCAGGTCCTCCGGGGCTTTTGAGGTTGCTGGCCACAAGAGATGCCGCGCTGGAGCAGGAGCAGGTTCGAGGGTCGACAGGCCGGTAGGGCTGGGGCCAAAGCAGTTGGTGTCTTCCTCTTTTTAGCAGCTGCAGGGCAGGTCTTTTTTCTTCTTGCTCTTCTTGTAGGTTTCTATCTGGAATCTAGGGAAGGAAGGTTCAGGGGGCCCCTAAATACTAGATTTAGGGGCGTTACAGGTAGGTGAAGGCCAGGGACCAATGGGTCCTTGTCCTGGGGTGGGTACACCCCCTATCCTGCCTCTCTCCTGTGGGAGGAGGGCAGTAGCCTAATCCTGATAGGGTAGGGCCTCCCATCTTCAAGATGGCGAGAGCCCGGAGATGTGCTTCACCTCGCCTCCCCCACCTGAGGGGTGGGGTGGGCAGGCTGGCACATCCCCTGTCCTTGTATGGGGTTTCCGGCCAAGCTTCCTGCCAGAGTGGGGGGTTGCAGTGGCCTGGGGAAACTCCAACTGGCGGCATGCCTTTGAAGCTTCCCTTTGCTCATCCTGGGGGAGGAGATTTCTCACCTCACCCAGGATGTGCATTGTTGCAGGCCCGGGAGAGCAGGGGCTCTCCCACCCAGGGGTCCAGCAACGTGTCTGCTGTGTGGCAGCCTGGGCAGCCTCAGAGCAGACGTGGATTGTAGGTTAGCTGTAAGGGGGCATCTCTAAGATGCCCTCTGGGGTGCTTAGTACATTAAATCCCACACTGGCATCAGTGTGGGTTTAATGTGCTGAGAAGTTTGATACCAAACTTCCCAGTCTTCAGTGTTGCCATTATGGTGCTGTGGAGTTCGTGTTTGACGAGCTCTCAGCACCATGTACTTGTAAAAGGCAGCACTGTACTTACAGTGCCCAGGAAGGGACCTGGGTACTGTAGGGGCACAGGGCTCCTGCTCCTGTGCCCACACCATAGGCATAAGGCACCCAGCCAGAGGGGTGGCTGACATATGCCTTGGCAGTATAGGTAATGGGCATGGCACACAGAGATGTGTGCCATGTCGACTCTTTGTTTTGTCCTGCACCCAGACACTCAGCCTGCAGAGGCAGTGTGTGTGTGTAAGGGTACAGGGCCTCTAAGGGTGGCACAAGGAGTGCTGCAGCCCTTAGAGGCCTTCCCTGGTCACAAGGCCCTGGGTACCTAGGGTACCATTTACCAGGGGCTGACATGTGGCCAGGGTTTGCCAATTGGGAGTTTGTGTGTTTTAAGGATGGAACATAGGCCCTGGGCACCTGATTGGCAGGAGCCCAGGGCACAACAAGGAAAAGTGCATCAGCTATTAGGCAAAAAAAAAGGGGGGGGTTACTGCAACAGAAACCCACTTTCTCACACCTTGTTGTTTACAATAGTTGCATGTCCCTTTAACTGGACCTGTTGAATCACCCTTTTGATGACCATCGGCTGGAACTGACTGAGCAACAAGCATTTTCATTTTCGTATCTTTCATACGTCTTTGTTCATGTTCTTGTTCTTCTCTAATTCTATTGTGGTGATATTGTAACATCTGTAACATCTGTGACGGGGTGTTACCTTGCCAGGTACTCTCAAATTTCAATACTCTATTCTTGACTTGCGGCAGAGAATTTTCAACTAATTTTGTCTCAAACAGATGTGGATATGACTCGCTACTTGCTTTTATGCCACTGTTTATACCAAAACATTTTTCAAATCGGGAATAGAAATCACTAGTGTCTTCATCTTGCTTTTGTTTACAGGCTGAGATTGCACCCCAGTCCTCTTTTTTCGTAGTTAATAAACGTGGCAATACCTGCACTAGTAATCCTGGTAGTGCTGTAGTCTTTTCCCCAAGCCCTGCTCCTGCAGCTCGGGCCTTCTCTTCGTTTTCTAATGCTGTCCAATCTATCTTTTGGTCTCCCACCTCCCATTCCTTTTCTTTGAGTTTCTCGTAAACACACAGGCATTAATACTTTCAGTATTTTCATAATGTCGGGGTAGGTATACTCTCCCATGAGTAACATGTCTTTTATCTCACGGTGGAAACCTGCTGGATCCTTGTCATGGCTGGGTACTACTTTCTTCATTTCCAATAATTCAATTTTAGTTATAGGCGTGTACACAAACACGCGTGTAAAGTTATTACCTTCACCTCTGATTGGGTGTACTTCGCGTAACGGATTCTGTCTATCTATGTGATACATTTTTCTTCCCATAGTGGGAACTGGAACGTGTTCTGGGCACACGAAAGCTATATACTGGTTTCGAAATTCTAGAATTTCTTTAATTAAATCAGTACCTGACCCTCTCCATTTATTCGTGAGTAGTTCTGTCAATATGTCAGGTAAGGGTCCTGGATCGGAGTGTTGGCTTTTATATAATATAAGGAGGTGTTGAATCATGTATATACTAGCTAACCGCTGTTCGTCTGGGGCAAGATTCAGAAACGTGTGTGCTAGTGCATCATCACTGTATTTGCTGGGACTGTCAGCCCATTGTACTGCTGACCTGGCTAATTCTTGTTTGTCCATGGAATCGAGCATATGGTACCCCCTTCGATCTCGGAGTAATTTATTAGCGGCTTGGAATAGGTGTTCAGGGGACCTTGTATTTAACATAGGGGTTTGAAAATGTCTATTACATTCTGGACGTATCGGATCATTAAAGCCTCTAGTATTATTATGGGGTCTTCCTCTACCTACGTAAGCTATCGTTTCTAATTGTTCTGATTCTTGCTCCTCCTCTTCCTCTGATTCAATTCTGTCTGCTTCTCGTCTTTCTTTATGTATTCGTTCTACTTCCTTGCGGATCTTTCGATACATGGCGATTATACATGCCTGTTTATCATGTTTCTCGTCTGATATGTTCTGACCCCATTTGGCAAGTTTTTGTATGGTATCATGATCTGCCCCAGGCCTGTCTTGGTTCCTAATCACGCAATTTATGAAAAAACGTAGTAGTTGTCTTTGTACATCCACTTTCTGGTATTCCATAGCTTCGTTAATACTTTCTGGACCTCGCCCTGTTTGGACAAAGTGATATATATTGTCTAGGTGTTCAACCATTCCTGGTATCGTCATTAAATACAATGTAGCTCGTCGTATACGCAGTGATGATATTAGCAATCTGTCCTGTTTACCTGGCACTGGATCGTATCTACAATCCACAAGATGTTCTTTAAACATGTCGGATGTCGCTAGTTGGGGTGTACGTTGGAGTGCTAAATCTCTAAGGGTCTGTTTATTTCGCGGCGGTGTGGCAAATATGTCAGTCGTACCTCCTGTAGCACCATCTGAGGTGCTGGGCAAGAAAGGATTCGTTGGACGTAAGATAGAAATTGTAGATGCGGGAAAAACAGTAGAAACGGACGGACCTGTTGGAACTTGTGTAGGAGTTTGTTGTTGCGGGGATACAGACGGATGCTCTTGATGTTGAACACCATCGGCATGCGGTGTGTGTGGTATGGTATTAGCATACTCGGGAGCTACGTCATCTAAATAGGAGGAAAGGAAAACGTCCTTTGCTGTTTTAGGATGCGTTTTGGGATGCGCTTTTATCGGGAGCAATGGGGGAGTCAAGTCTTTTGGTATTTCCGGGGTAGCCTTAGGTAACCCTTCGGCCAGAAGAGGATACATACCATTCATAAGAGTGTTTTGTTGTCTATCTACTTGTTCTGATTTTACTCGGGTACCTTCCTCAATTAATAGATTTTCTCGGGCTTTATTTGAATTCTCCCTACCTTTCTCTTCCTGTCTGAGCGCTTTTTCTGTACGTCTGTATGATTCTTTACGCCATAATTCAATGGCATCTTTTTGTGACTGTCTGGCTTTCTTTTTCCATAATTCTTCTTCTACTCTCATGATGCAATCTGCATCCCAGGTCCCCGCTGCGGGCCATCTCTGACTTTCTGGTAAATCCTTGGTGTAGTCCACCCATAAATCAAGAAATAATACTGCATCTAGGCCATGTTTATGATACATAAAGTACCCTGGAGTGTCCCTAGGTGGGATGGGAACAGCTTCTTCGAGTACCCCTTTTCTAGTTTTGATCTGTCTTAATTTTGAAAAGAGCGGCATTTTTAGATCTGGTTACTTAATCTTGAACACACGTAATACAATAAACACAGTAATGAACAGTCATTCACACCACAATGTATAGAACGTATTAAAACATTTAACATTTAACATTTAACGAATAATGATAACTAATAGGAAACTAGTTACTGACATAATACTGACACTAGATAATACTTATTTATATGCAAGACATACTAGATATACTGCTAAACAGTACAGATACACTGCTGGAACAGTGCAGACCGGATTTGTGTACCCAAACCCGTCTTGACCGGCACAGACTATGTGCACGTTTAAATGGCTCCCCGGCAATAGTACTCACCGGGTAGCTCGGAACGGAAGGCCTCGGAACTGAACTGAAACTGGACCGGACTGGACTCGACTGGATTCGGAACTTCGGAACCTGGTGGGCCTCTGTATACCTCGGATCTTGCTCTCTCAGCTAGGCTCTGGTCGGGATACTTCGCACTTCTCACCGCCTCGTCTGGGTGTTGATCGCAGCCTCAGTCGCCCCCGCTTGGCCGGAGGGAGATACAGGAAATCCTGCGGGTACGCGTTTTTGTCCGTTCAACTGTGGCAGGAGACCGGGCCTGCAACGCACCTCCGGCGCGTGAGATGAGAAAGTGTCCCTGTTCGGGCGCCAATTTATGTGGTAAATATTTCATTACCGGTACTATTTTTTATGCGGTAAAGTCTAGTAAGAATAACTCAGTAAATATAAGAGGCAGAATCCGTGGTATTAGAGGTTCTAAAAGGCTTTATTCCTCTACAAAGGAAATACAGTTCGAACTGCAGGCTTCAAATTCCATCACCATGAGGGTTCAGGAAGGAAGGCAATACATTATTGACAGGTAATCATTTTTATAAGAAATGCATTACAGTGAAACAGATGCAGGAGGCGTAACAGTTGATAAGATAGATAAAATATGCATACGTAACTAAAAAAGGCGGACATATAGGCGTAACTTAGAAAACGTCATTATACATGTCACAAGTGGGTGGATCCATAAGAGAATCCTGCAATGTCAGCAGAAATATTTGGCAGAGATGCGTGCGCAGCCGCATGACGTGTGATTGACGTGCAACTAGAGGGTGAAGGGGACTTGACATTTAGCTCTACATGTGGAGACAGAAGTCTGGGGGGTCATGTCAACCTAATCCCAAATCATATCTAATATCTTATGTTTAAAGAACTGTATTATCCAAAAGGAAAGGTCTCTCGGATGAAATCTATTCTACACTGACTGTTAGTGCGTGTACAAGCGTCTAAGTGTCTACATGAGATGCGAGGGGGCAGGAATCTTCCATGGTAACAGGGGCTATGAATTACTTGCATGAGGACAGCGAGGCCTGGCCCTTAGCACGGTAGCTGGAAGAATGTTTACCTAAACTACTAGACAGGAATGCATCGGATGAGGAGCGGAGCAGATAATCTTGAAGGTGAAATACAGTTTTTGGCAGGCAACAGGCTAGATCAGGCACCGTTAGCCGCGCAGGGAGTAGGACAAAGTTCATGGATACAGATGCAGGCTCAAACTGGAGCTTTCAGAGGCAGAAGACAGGAAAAGGCTTGATGGCAGAATTCAGGGCCTACTCGCCTGAATCTGTAAAATGTGGAAAGTGAACCACATAAAGTCGGTGGCCTTTCATACTTAGGAATGGAATATCTGACCCATTCATGGCGGATCTGAAAGAGGACATGTTGACGGTGGACGCACATGTATTTGCGTCTTCAAAACTGGAACTGGAGGGAACATACATGTACTTATAGCATGCACATGGAGCCGTTGGGGTCTACGATAGGGGACATAACTGATCACAAAATTCATATTTCCTCAAGACTGCAAAGTCTATGGGGGCTCTGCAATCACAGCAGTTTCGGAGTGGGTCCTTTCGTCGCTCTAGCAACAGAGGACCATCTAAAAACCAGAACTCCCAACAGTCGCAGTACACTAAAGGAGGTTCACAGACCACCTATAATAAGAATACTAGAGGTGGATACCGTGGAAACAACGTCAAAGGCAGAGGCCGAGGGAACAGCTCCAGGTCCTCCGCCACCAACAAACAGTGACGCCTTGTCACTGCCCCCCGACCACGTAACACCGGTCGGGGGGAGACTCCAGGAGTTCCTACCGGTCTGGAAGTCCATCACTACAGACAGGTGGGTGAGAGACATTGTCCAGTACGGTTATTGTCTGGAGCTCACATCCACTCCACCAAACATACCACCAAGACACCGTCCTATGTCCGCAGAGCACTTGCATTTATTCCACCAGGAAGTTCTCAGTATGCTCCAAAAAGGAGCCATAGAACTCGTGCCAGCAGAAGAACAGGGATCAGGCGTGTACTCACTGTATTTTCTGATCCCCAAAAAGGACGGGTCTCTCAGACCCATACTGGATTTACGACCTCTAAACCGTTACATTCTGTCAGAGCATTTTCACATGCTCACCTTGCAACAAGTGCTGCCGTTGCTCAAACAGGGAGACTTTCTCGCAACACTAGATCTCAAAGATGCGTATTTCTATATACCCATACACCCATCACACAGTAAGTATCTCAGGTTCACTGTTCTCAATCAACATTACCAGTTCAAAGTCCTCCCTTTCGGAGTAACAACGGCACCCAGAGTGTTCACCAAGTGCCTGGCAACAGTGGCGGCGCACTTAAGGAGACAGCACATACATGTCTATCCTTATCTGGACGACTGGCTTATCCAGGGAAAGTCGGCCCAGCAGTGTGCCAACCACGTAACCCACACCATTCACCTTCTTCACAGCCTTGGCTTCTCCCTGAATTATCCAAAGTCCCACCTTCAACCCACCCACGTACAGCAGTACCTAGGCGCGACCATAGACACTCTGGCAGCCAAGACACAGCCCAATTCAGTACGGATCAACAGCATGCAGTTGCTCATAAAAAAATGTAAACTTCAACACTCACTACCGGCACGAGTGTTTATGAAGTTGATAGGCATAGTTCTGCACGCGAGGTTACATATGCGCCCGCTTCAGGAGTGCTTGGCACGTCAGTGGAATCAGGCTCACGGACAATTGAAGGACCTAGTGTTGGTGAGCGGTCGGGCATACAACTCTGCATTGGTGGAATCCACAAAACCTTTGCAATTGCCGACCATTCCAAGAGCCTGTCCAACAAATCATACTGACGGCGGACGCGTCTCTCCAGGGATGGGGAGCTCATGTACTCAATTACACAGTGCAGGGACTATGGGCGACACAGCAAAGGAGGATGCACATCAACCTTCTGGAACTCATGGCAATCTTCCTTGCAATGAAGGCATTCAAAGTACACTTGTGCAACAAAGTCGTGTTGATCCGGACGGACATGACCGCCATGTACTACATACAAAAGCAGGGAGGGACACACTCCCCACAGTTGTCTCATCTGGCTCAGAGCATGTGGAAGTGGGCCATTCAGAGGAACATCTTTCTCATAGCGGAACACCTCCCGGGCAAGGACAACCAGATGGCGGATCTGCTCAGCAGACACAGCCACCAAATACATGGGTGGGAGATGCATCCATCAGTACTCCAACCGTACTTCCAACGGTGGGGTCATCCAGAGATAGACCTATTCGCCACAAGGGAAAACGAAAATGCCAAAACTTTGCCGCCAGGTTCCCACATCCACAGTCGCAGGGCAATGCAATATGGATGAACTGGTCAGGCAGATTTGCGTACGCTTTTCCCCCAGCACCATTAATACCGCTGGTGGCACGCAAACTGACGCAACACTCCATGACGCTCATCCTGGTTGCTCCAACGTGGGCACGCCAACCATGGTACACCACGTTTCTGGAACTCTCCGTGGTACCGCATCAACGACTACGGATAACACCCACGCTTTTAATGCAGAGCCATGGCGAGATTCAGCACCCAGATCCGCAACAGCTGAACCTGGCGATCTGGCTCCTGAGATCTTAGAATTTGGCTACCTAAACTTGCCTCCAGAATGTATGAATATCATCAAGGAGGCATGGAGACCCACTACCAGAACCTGCTACGCGGTTAAGTGGAAAAGATTTGTCATTTATTGTAAAAATAATGACATCAATCCGCTGGATGCATCGACGCAAAACATTATCTGTTATCTATTACACTTATACCGATGCAATCTAGCATACTATTCCATCTGTATACATTTAACCGCCCTGGCAGCTTACCTTCAGAACAGGCAGCACCTCTCACTGTTCAAAGTGCCTGCCATCAGAGCTTTCTTGGAGGGACTCAAATATGTGATTCCTCCAAGACACCCTCCTTCACCAGTCTGGAACCTAAATGTGGTCCTCACCAGACTGATGGGACCACCTTTTGAACCTCTACACTCTTGTGAGATTCAATTTCTAACATGGAAAGTAGCTTTCCTAGTTGCCATTACTTCCCTAAGAAGAGTTAGTGAACTTCAAGCACTAACCATTCAAAAGCCATTTATACAGATTCATGCCAACAGGGTCGTATTGCGCACCAACCCTACTTTCATGCCCAAGGTAATTTCGCAGTTCCATATGAACCAATCCATAGAACTACCAGTGTTTTATCCTAATCCTGAGAATGTAGCAGAGAGAATGCTCCACACACTTGATATCAAAAGAGCTCTCCTGTACTATATTAACAGAACACAAAATTTCAGGAAAACAAAACAACTGTTTGTTGCCTTTGCTCCACAGCACAAAGGCAACCCCATTTCCAAAGTAGGAATAGCTAGGTGGATCGTTAAGTGTATACAGATTTGCTATGAAAAAGCTAAGCGCACACTAACAATTCCTCCAAGAGCCCACTCCACACGAAAGTTAGGGGCCTCCATGGCTTTCCTGGGAAATATTCCTTTAGAGGAGATATGTAGAGCAGCCACATGGTCCACTATACATACATTTACCAAGCACTACTGTGTAGATGTACACAAGACAGCAGGCAGCTGTAGGGCAGGCTGTTCTCAAAACTCTTTTTCAGACTGCTGCAGCTGGCACGGGAAGCCGCCGCTAAATGGAGGGACTGCTATATAATCTATGCACAGATATGAATTCAGCAGCCCACATGCCTCGAACCGAATATGCTACTTACCAGTATGCATCTGTTCTTGGCATGTAGGGCTGCTGACATTCATATCGCCCACCCTCCTCCCCGGCGCCTGTAGCAGCTGTAGCATTCAGTAATTACTAGTTAGCATGGTCATCATTCACTGTATTACACCATCTATGCCACAATGGCGAAAAACAATCTAAGGATGGAGGGGATGCCCATGCACACTAGTCCAGGGGAGGAGCCACCTATCTCGTGATACTTCGAAGACTCTTCCAGGACAACAATGTGCAATCGTCCGGACCCAACACTAGGCGGCGATCTATGCACAGATCTGAATGTCAGCAGCCCTACATGCCAAGAACAGATGCATACTGGTAAGTAGCATATTCGATTTTTTAATTATTTTATTTTTTTATTTTGTCTCAACCTTTGAGACCTTCCTTACAATGTCTTTGCACTAATATACACAGATTGCATTCCATTGCACTGAAGGTCTTGGAGACCACACCCTGCTTTGCCTGCTGGATTTATTTTTGTTTTTGTTAGTGAAAAATCATTTTAGATGCACATAATACACGCAAAATTATCTACAAGTAGCCCAGAGTGTCTGTTAAAAAATGAACACTTGTGAACCTCTGAAATACCAACTGGAGTTACAGAATCAGCATTCAGTTCTACCACTAATCTGCACCTCAACAGTTTAAAATATACACTGAAATTTGATCTGCATCTACCTGGCCTTCATTCTGTATCATGCGACGTGACTAATGGCAGTTGAGCGTTTTTGCTAACCGTTGCCAGATCAACAAAGATAATAATTGACCCAACTCTTTACAATAGAGACTAAGCAGGAAGAGTAGCCACAAAACTAAAACAAATTCTGATCTTGGGTATAGCCGTGCCTAACCTGTGAATAATAGGTTGCGTGAACACCATACTCCCTTTGTATAATACGCTTTACCAGAAATTTGAGACCATGTTCTTTTAAAGTTGCCCGTGCTGCTGACACATGGATTAAGTTCACATCCATCATACCAAAGAGGATAAACAGTCTTTTTGACAGCCCCAGTTTGCAGTTTATAGCCAAGCCTAAAAATCGTCTTGCAATGTTTTACTTCAAGATTTGACACTTGCATAATGAACTAAAGCAATATTATACCGAATTTCAGAATCTATACGACTCACTTTTAATTCAGTACATACATTGTTCAGTTACAATATCCTGCGACCCGTCCCAATATATACTAATAAAGCTTCGTATATCCTCCTAGTCTGGTAGAGAGGTCTCAATTCTCTAAACTGAGATGGCTCAAAGAGAAATGGACAGGTTTTCAAATTATGGAGCTCCTTGCAATGGCTTCTTGTAAGCATTTGTTTGAGGGATAGTTTCTTATTTCATAACTTCAACAAAAATGGACTGTTGGTTTAATTTTTATTTTTATTTGCATGGAAACAGGGCAAGGCTCTTTTGATGCGTTCCAATATGGGTGAAAGTGTCTCCTATCATGATTGTTTTGAATGATTTTCAAATTAAAAAAAAGTTACGAATGTGTTGGAGGATCGCAAGCATTTTCCAGATTTGCTACCCTTTATGGTTTCAGAGAGTACACCGGATTTGGAACTAGACCTCCAAATGGGCAACTTTCCTTTTCCTTACAAGCTTGTTTTGTCCAACATGACCATGTTGTCCTTCTTGCTCTTCTGATGTCTGCCTTATAAATTGAGATGTTGTAGGCTGGATGAGTTTTCTTGTCCACTTATTGAAATGCCTATCTTTTCCCTCTAGTAAAACACACTTCCCTTTTCCTGTATTTTGCAGTCTGTTGCTTAGCAACCAGCACTCTTTCTGGTTCGAACACAACCTGTTAAGACCACTTTGGATGGGATTGACCTAATGTACCTGCCTGGAAAACCCCCACAGGATGTATTTTATTTAGATTGGAGAAATATTTTTACTTCCAGCTTTTCTAGTTTGTTGTTGGCTTGTGCCTCACTTCTGTACTCTAGCGTGGAATAAATACTTGCCCCATTAAGGCAGTAGCTCCTACTTCATCAGATCTTTGTACTCTAGTGATGAGATTTTTGACCAAAGCAGGAGCCTTCTCAGTAACTCCCTTATGCCTTGGACTCTGCAGCATATTGCTGCTGTAAATAAAGTAGCAAAGGAGCTGACCCCTGTATTGAATTTACAATGGGCTGATTGGCTCAGGAACCTTTTGAGCCATGCCTCCTAGCATCCGATACCAGAGTGCATCATTTAGGGTTCAAAAGACTTATCTACACTTTCACATCTGTCCATCTGGACTGTCCCGGACATATCCCATAACCTTAAGGTGCCCGTATGTGTTGCCATCCTGCCACTGATTAACAGGTTTTTCCTTTGCAGTCTGCCTTATGATTGTGTTCTTTTGGATATGTCTCATCTTGATCCTGGAGCCATTTGAACAATCTATATTCTTAACGCTTCCATAGATAAACAATTAAAACATCCTGATTGCAACCTCACCTTAAAGCCCAGCTCTCATTGTGAACCGGGTGAGCATTTGGGTACAGTGGGTGGCCAGTCACCTGGGCGCCATTGGCAAAGTCTGATCATAACCAGTGCCTTTTGAAATAAGAGACCCTCAAGTTTTTGGTGCCCCAGGCCATTTCTTGGTCTGTGCTTGCCTACTATTGTCTCCCTTCATTAAATTCCTTGAAAGACTGATGATTCCTTTATGGATGCCATCCTGCAGAATTCAGGCTACCGGATCCTGGTTAGCTTGCTATAACTGAACATCTGCTTTGCTGGATCTGGCACCCTCAAACACCATTTCGTTTAGTGAAGGAGATGCCACAACAGATTTGGGCCAAGACACATTCTTTTCTTGTGCGAGTCTGTGGAAAGTACAATGTGGGGCTCTTGTACCTCTTCCTTGTCCATCTTAGGTGCTAGAGCTGAGGGCACACTAATCATGCATTGCTGAATACTTTATATCTTTATATCTGTTGACAGTCTGAGGAGCTAAGCAAGAGTCCCAAAGCAGTCTGACTACAGCCATTCACAGGCCTTTGTATAAAATTGATCATAGGTGACTGCGTATGAATTTTTATATTGGTCCTAATAAGTATCTTCCGTGATCTACATTTTACTGCAGCGCTTTTAATTGAGTTACAGCACTTACTAGACATAGTTTATTTGCTATTTACTGGTCTGCTGTTAATGTGTTTTTAATCCCTAGAACCGTGTCAGTCCCTGATGCTGAACTTTGGTACCCCTAAGGTCCAGTGGCTAAATAGATTAGTTTTGTTATCCAAATGGAGTAAAGTGGTATTGATTTTCCCTGGGATACAAGTAATAGGTAGGACATACTTGGCATTCTGCCCCAGGATACCAAAAGAGACCTCATGGGTAGCTTAACAAAGAGTTTGAGTTGACATATTAAAAGTATTTATTGCATTTTACCGACTGCTTAGTTGATCCATGAACCTTTTTTCACATCTGTTTACTTGCAGCTGACTGGAAGTACAGGCATGCTGGTTTAATGGCCTTGTCAGCTATCGGAGAAGGTTGCCATCAGCAAATGGAAGGAATTCTCAGCGAGATAGTAAACTTTGTCTTGCTTTTCCTACAGGATGCTGTAAGATTATCTATATTAATAATTTTCTCTCTTTCTAAAGTTTTGTGTTTATACGTAATTGATATGAAAACTGTTTTTCAGCACCCAAGAGTGAGGTATGCAGCCTGCAATGCTGTTGGACAAATGGCAACGGACTTTGCACCTGGTTTTCAAAAGAAATTCCATGAAAAGGTAAGGCACCATCCAGTGTGAATTCCTCACACTGCGAGCATTAGTTGAACAGAGTGAAAATATAGCCATGGGACAATTATAAATTAAATTATACTGTGGCCTATCCCTGTCCGTAGATGGCTGTCGATTTTGAACGGAGGAAGGAGGCACATTTAAGTATGGATTTTAAGAAACTGGCCTTTCCCTTCTTTGCTCCATTCTCTTTGAACATCTTAAAATAGTGGATGTTTTGTTCATAAACAGAAAATTATCATGGTGGGATTGTGCATTTTAATTTATTTCAATAAGTTATAATATCTGTGCTGTACAGAGGTGTCTCTAATTTGAAAAAATGTACCATACGTGTAGTACAGTTGAATTGGATAGAAACCACTTGGAAAATATGCCATAAACGAATATCTGTGACAAGACCCCTCTCACTATTTATTGTACACTGGATCTCGAATGGTACTGACTTTATTTGGGTGGGTGTGGTGTGTTTTTAGGCTTTGAGTTCTTTGGAGACTTGATTATTGGAAATGGCTGATAAGGCTTCAGTCCCCTAGTTGTCCAGCCTGATATGAAAAGTTGTATCAGTACATGTACGTCACCCAGAGGTGCGTCTTCCTATACTTATCAAAGACAAATCCTTGCTGGGGGAAAGTCCCTGTGAAAAACGGACCTGGTTGGATCAGAAATTTACAGTTTAACAGTGTGCAGCCCCACAAGGTATTGGCTATATCCAGCTTGGGAGAACCGCAAAAGAAATGTTGGCGGCTTTGTGACCACTGAACTATCTTGCACCTTGATTTCTCCAGTATTGGGGTGTCTTTCATAGATTCACATGCTTGAATATTCCCCGTCGTCGGAGTGGGAGTCCCACGGTAAATAATATAGCAATATATATAGCCATAATATACATATATATACATATACATAAGTAATCCTATAAAAACAGAGATATAAGTAAGTAATAACATCAAGAATGTCCCTATATGAAATTTCCATAGAGATACATGGAAAGAGAATAAAGACATTCGTAGTCTATCTCTGTCATTATGTTAGTCCAAACTACGGCCAATCAGGCGCCAGCTCCTCTCTAGAACCTTCTCCTCAGAGCTTCTCACCTCAGATTTTCTACCGCACGTCGTGTGACAGGGAGTCTCCCTGAGCTCTGCTCAGTTTTTTCAGTCAGAATGTCTTCCAGTAAGAAATCTTTGTTTAGACCATGTTCTTCATGTGGAAAGCTGCGTCTATTTTCTGAGGACCCACACAGTAAGTGTATTTACTGTTTGTACCCAGACCATGAGGTGGCAAAATGTAAAATTTGTAGAACCTTTTCTACAAAGACTTTAAAGGATAGAGAAGGCCGCCTGTTAATATGGCTACAGAGACTGAAGGATAAGGACAACCCAGTTTCTGATGTGGAAAGTATGTATTCTGGCCGTTCTCAACCAGCCTCTAAGCGCAGTAGTGTGCAGGAGTTACCATCTCCTTTCCTCAAGAAAAAGAAGCTTTCTTTGACTCTGACAGCTACCACTTCTGCTGTCGCACCTACTGTTTTGTCACCTAAGAGACACAGTTCTCAGGCTGAAGAGGCGTCTACTTCACAGTCCTCAGGAAAAAGACTGTCCGCCTCGTCGACGATGCTGCCGACGACGAGATCGGCGATATCTGGCTCGTCAACGGTGACTATGACGACGGCATCAGCTGCTTCGTCGTCGACGAGCGTTCTGTCGACGTTATCCTCGTCGACGGGGACCATCACTAGTACAAGGGCTGTGACTTCAATTTTGCCCATTACATCGTCGACGACGAAGGCAAAGGTACCGTCGACGCTACCTGTGTCGTCGACGAAGGCGTCGTCGAACTCGTCGACGCCCACTCCGTCGTCGAAGAAGAAAAAGATTCCGTCGACGGGATCGTCGACTGCGACTTTGTCGACCAAGACCTCGACGACGACAAGTCCGTCGACGGCGGCTCCGTCGACGACGATTCCGACGACGATTCCGTCGACGACGGTTCCGTCGACGTCGATTTCAAAGGCGCAAGGTTCACCGACGCATATTCCGTCGACAATCGTTCCATTTACGACAGCTCCGTCGACGAAGCCTTCTCCGAAGACATCCACAGTGTCTACCATACAGCAGTCAACGGCAGGTTCTTTCATAAGGATAAGGTTGAAAAAAGTAGCGTCTGCCCAAGAGTCAAGGAGGGAACAGCTACCTCACGCATCTTCAGCATCGCTTTCAGAGGTGCAGCCTCCATCGCCTTTATTTGCTACGGATTCTGATCAGGAGTCCGAGGGTCTGCCGGAGTCCTTTGGAACGGCGCAAAGCCCATCCGACCTCATAATTAAATGCCAGGACAGCAGTGAGGATGAAGATCCAGTGTACATACAGCAGGTGCCTGCGAAACAGCCAAAGGCGACTCTTCCTTTGTCGCTTATAACTAATCTCCAACGCATGTTGGATGACTATAATCAACGCTTTCCGCTGCCTCCACAAAGTTCTGAGGTCCCGTCAACTCCTGTGGTTCCAACTATACCACCGATACCAATAGAGAATCCTGTACCTCTGCTGCCGTCTGCACCACCAAGACAGGTCCCAGAGAGGTGGTTGCCTCAATATCAGCTTCCGCAGGAAGAAACAGAAGGTGAACTCCCAGATGATGATGGGGATGTGGATGACTATGATGAGGATATGGCGGAGTGGGACAATTACCAAGTACAGACACCATCCCCCTCTCAGATAGTCACAGGGGATTCACCTCCAGTGGACATAGCAAATTTCCATCAATTAATGGAGAGGGCGGCGCAACGTTTTAAACTAACAACTGAGCGCAGAGAGGAAGATTGTTTCCTCTATGATTTCAAAAGTCACTCGTTTAAACAGACTCATGCTATTCCTATTGTGGAATTTATTTGGGAGGAAGGCAAGAAGTTGATGCAAGCACCGAATACCTTGCCGGCACAGGTGCCTCGATTAGAGAAAAAATATAAGGCACCAATAGGAACCCCAGCATGCCTCACGGGACAGGCTAAACCTGAATCCGTCGTTACGCAGGCAGCGCAACGTAAGGCAAAGAATCTGACGTCGACTGTCACCGCACCACCGGACCGTGACGGACGTCGAATGGATGCCATAGGGCGTAAGTTCTCTTCAATGGCCTCTACTGTGGTAAGAGCAGCTAATGCCTTGGCCATATTGGGTTGCTATGACCGACAAGTGTGGGCTGACATTTCAGAAGTACTGCAACAGTTACCGGAGCCTTCTAAGGGGGAAGCAATGAAGTTGGTTCAAGAAGGAGAAGCAGCATCGACGGAGATAATTGATTGTGCAGTAGACATCGCCTGCACGGGATTCCGTCAGCTTGCCGGAGCGGCTGTTCTGCGCAGGCAAGGATGGTTAAAATCGACATCCTTTCGTCAGGAAGTACAATCCATGATTCTTAACCTGGCTTATGACGGCGAAGCGTTGTTTGGAACTCATGTTGATGAGGCACTTCAATCCATAAAGAAGGACACAGACAGCTAGATCTTTAGGAAACCTTCAATTTCAAAGGCAGAATTTTCGTGGTGCACGCGGACGCGGCACCTCCTCCTCCTCCAATTTTCGAAGGGGTAATAATCAATACAGACCCTATAATCAAGGATCCAACCGATATTCCAATACCCAGCAACAGCAATCTTCCCGACAGCAGGCTTCTAAGTCGTATAGAGGGAAATCCTCATACAGAGGTAACGCATCTAAGGGACAGTGACTCTTTCCGGACATGCATGGTTGGAGGTCGAATCTCTGTTCTTTTCTCAATGGTCCTCCATCACAAGGGACCGTTGGGTTTTGGACATTGTGAAGAAAGGACACGCCTTAGAATTCACCAAATTCCCTCCTTCCACACCACCCTCCGGACCACCACCTGCTCACATGAAAGAACTTTTACATCAAGTTCGACTTCTACAGCAGAAGGGAGCTGTAGAAATGGTGCCAGTATCGCAAAGGGGAAAGGGTTTTTATTCCCGTTTCTTTCTGATCACAAAGAAGAACGGGGAGTGGAGGCCCATCCTCGATTTAAGGGCACTAAACAAATACCTAAAGAGCCAATCCTTTCGTATGATGACGCTAGTAGACATCTTGCGTCTACTCTCGCAGGAAGATTTCATGGCAACTATAGATCTCCAGGATGTCTATTTTCATATTCCGATATTACAAAGGCATCGAAGGTTCCTGCGTTTTCGAGTGGGTCAACACGATTACCAATTCAAGGTGTTACCGTTTGGTCTGCGCTCGGCCCCTCGTGTGTTCACGAAGGTACTAGCTCCAGTGATAGCGTTTCTGCGACTTCAGGGAGTGCAGATTTTTCCATATCTGGACGATTTTCTCCTAAAATCCCAGTCAAGCACTCACCTAGTACACATATTTCTGTTCCAGAACGTGTTTCGCTCACTAGGTCTGTCGATAAATGCAGCAAAATCCCAACCTCATCCTGCTCAACAAAGGGATTTTCTGGGAGCAACTCTGGAAACGGTATCAGCAAGAGCGTTTCTTTCCCAAGAGCGTCTGCAAAAGATACTACGGCTGGTGGTGTTAATCAGATCAAAGGAGTCAGTTTCTGTGAGATTGTTAAAATCGTTTCTGGGGATGGCGTCATCCTCCATTGCCTTAGTTCCTCATTGCAGGCTGAGAACACGTCCTATTCAGGAAGCACTGGACGTTCAGTGGCGTCAGGTCACGGGTTCGTTCCACGATATGGTACGTGTCACAGATCAAATGAGGTCAGCGCTCGCATGGTGGGCAAATCCAGCCAACCTCACAGAAGGCATGTCTTTTCTGTCGGTGCCGCCGGACAGGACAATCACGACAGACGCCTCATTAGAGGGATGGGGTGCACATTTGGAAGATGTCTCCGTAAAAGGAAGCTGGTCAGCACAGCAAAGAACTTGGCACATCAACAGGTTGGAGTTGATGGCAATTTACCTTGCTCTCAAGTCATTTCTGCCCTTGATCCAGGGAGAATCAGTGCTAATACAAACACACAACACAACCTGTATGCACTATGTCAACAAACAAGGCGGAACAAAATCCCCAAGTCTGTCCAGGTTAGCTCAAAGAATTTGGGACTGGTCTCTCAGTCATCAAATCATGATCACAGCAGTACATCTACCAGGAGTAGCCAATATCCTAGCGGATTCCCTAAGCAGGTCCTCCTCGTCGACCCACGAGTGGGAATTACACCAACCCACTCTAGAGAGGATATTCCAAATATGGGGTCGTCCACAACTGGATCTTTTTGCTACGCCGGAGAACCGGAAATGCCGGAATTATGCAAGCTGGCATCCCCACAAGGGCTCGCAGGGGAATGCCCTTTTGATAAACTGGTGCAATCTATTTGCGTATGTGAGAAAGTGGCTCTGTATATACTGTTCCCTAATAGGTACAGGGTGTACAGAGTCCACAGTCCCCCAGAGGCTGATAGAGGTCAAAGTTAGGTATGACCTTACTCTCAAAAGTGGTAGCTTGGTCGAGCAGTAAGGCAGTACCAGAGGACAGTGTAAAGCATTTATTGTACACACTCAGTCAGCAAATGGTTTCACACACTCAATAACTGAACTCTAGGCCAATGGTTTATATATATAAAATATATGCTTGTTTTATTTTTAGAACCACAAAGGGGATAAAAATATACTTTCTCAGAATGAAAGGTTGAATATAAATACTTTTGCCTTAAGCAATAAATTTGTGTAAACAGTCACAGTTGGTTGCAATAAACAATCCTATTTCCTAAACATAACAATGCATTGAGCTCAATGGTACATTCAGGTTATTTGTAATAAATTACTTTTCAGATTACTTTTGGAATTCCAGGTCTGGCTCCTAGAACCAGCCTTGGGTCAGTATTCAGAATCAAGTGATGAAAGTCGACTAACTGTAATGATTTTTAAATAATATTTAGCTATTTCAAAAGTTAGCACTTAGAAAATATTTCAAAGAAAACATTCAATGGATCTCTATGGCAAGAAATTCAAATTGCAGGTAGAGTACTTTATCGTTACTTTAGTAATCCAGGACTGGGTACCTAGACCAGGACTGGGGTCCTTATCAAAAACAGGTAAGTAATTTCGTTTGCAGAAATGGTACGATTTTAAAAGAATATTTCAAATTTGCAAAAATAGACACTTAGAAGAAATTTCACAGAAAAGCGGACAATGGTTGTGAGAAAGTGGGTTTCTGTTGCAGTAACCCCCCCCTTTTTTTGCCTAATAGCTGATGCACTTTTCCTTGTTGTACCCTGGGCTCCTGCCAATCAGGTGCCCAGGACCTGTGTTCCTTCCCTAAAATATAAACTCCCAATTGGCAAACCCTGGCCACATGTCAACCCCTAGTAAATGGTACCCTAGGTACCCAGGGCCTTGTGACCAGGGAAGGCCTCTAAGGGCTGCAGCACTCATTGTGCCACCCTTAGAGGCCCTGTACCCTTACACACACACACACTGCCTTTGCAGGCTGAGTGTCTGGGTGCAGGACAAAACAAAGAGTCGACATGGCACACATCTGTGTGCCATGCCCATCTCCTACACTGCCAAGTCATATGTCAGCCACCCCTCTGGCTGGGTGCCTTATGCCTATGATGTGGGCACAGGAGCAGGAGCCCTGTGCCCCTACAGTACCCAGGTCCATTCATGGGCACTGTAATTACAGTGCTGCCATTTACAAGTACATGGTGCTGAGAGCTCGTCAAACACGAGCTCCACAGCACCATAATGGCAACACTGAAGACTGGGAAGTTTGGTATCAAACTTCTCAGCACATTAAACCCACACTGATGCCAGTGTGGGATTTAATGTACTAAGCACCCCAGAGGGCATCTTAGAGATGCCCCCTTACAGCTAACCTACAATCCACGTCTGCTCTGAGGCTGCCCAGGCTGCCACACAGCAGACACGTTGCTGGACCCCTGGGTGGGAGAGCCCCTGCTCTCCTGGGCCTGCAACAATGCACATCCTGGGTGAGGTGAGAAATCTCCTCCCACAGGATGAGCAAAGGGAAGCTTCAAAGGCATGCTGCCAGTTGGAGTTTCCCCAGGCCACTGCAACCCCCCACTCTGGCGGGAAGCTTGGCCGGAAACCCCATACAAGGACAGGGGATGTGCCAGCATGCCCACCCCACCCCTCAGGTGGGGGAGGCGAGGTGAAGCACATCTCCGGGCTCTCGCCATCTTGAAGATGGGAGGCCCTACCCTATCAGGATTAGGCTACTGCCCCCCTCCCACAGGAGAGAGGCAGGATAGGGGGTGTACCCACCCCAGGACAAGGACCCATTGGTCCCTGGCCTTCACCTACCTGTAACGCCCCTAAATCTAGTATTTAGGGGCCCCCTGAACCTTCCTTCCCCAGATTCCAGATAGAAACCTACAAGAAGAGCAAGAAGAAAAAAGACCTGCCCTGCAGCTGCTAAAAAGAGGAAGACACCAACTGCTTTGGCCCCAGCCCTACCGGCCTGTCGACCCTCGAACCTGCTCCTGCTCCTGCTCCTGCTCCAGCGCGGCATCTCTTGTGGCCAGCAACCTCAAAAACCCCGGAGGACCTGGCTACCTTTGAACTCTGATTCCCTGGGACTCCCATGAGTAGAGGCTCTACTCGAGAAACCTATTCCTAACTCCTGGCAGCAGCCCGGAACCGCGGACCCAACACACTCTGCACCAGCCAAGCCTGGCCAGTGCCGGAGTGGACAAAGACCCTGAGGACGACCCCACGGCGACTGTGACCCCGAGTCCGGCACCCAAGGACCCCCCTCGACATCCTGGACGAAGCCTGCAGCCTCAGAACCGAGTGCCACCCCAGCCGCGATCAACCAGAGGGTAAGATTCCCGATGTCAAAAGGCACCCCTGCACCCGGCGCCCTGCGGCCCCCTGTGCCCTATCCCGGGGTACCCACCTAACCTACAACTACCCAACTTACCCCTCGAAGTGGTGGTGGCACCGGAAACATCCTCGTCCCCGAGCCTGCAGCCTTTTTCCAAACCGGAACATTCCCATTGATTTCCATTGAGCGCCCGAAGGCTCAAAAGCACCCTGCACCCAGCCGCCCGAGTGGCCCTGGCAGTGCACACTCTACACTAACTTACTTCCCCACTTGCCCTGAGTAAGTGACCAGGAGCCCAGCTCCCACAGACGCGTGGCTTGCCAGACAGCAGCCACCAACCAAGGCCCCCCTATCCCTCATAGGATAACATTGGGCCTAACTCACTCTGCACCCGGCCGTCCTGAAACCGCTGAGGGTGAACCATCTGTACCTACCTGACACTGGGGGACCCCTGAGTCTATGCCCAGAATTTCAACTCTGCCAGTCGAGTACTTACCCTTAAACCGCTAACTTCATTTTTCTCATAGGGTAACATTGACTGGCTTTTTCTTCAAAAATCTTCTAAGTGTGAACTTTTCAAAACTGTAAAAATTCACCAAAAATCAGCCAAGTGACAAAAACGAATTTACTCACCTGTTCTTGGGTGAGCTCCCAGTGCTGGATCTTGGTGCCCAGCCCTGACCCTGAAAAGTACTCACAACTATACTTACCTCTAACTAATTTTTCTCCCATAGGAAACCATTGTCTGCTTTTCTGTGAAATTTCTTCTAAGTGTCTATTTTTACAAATTTGAAATATTCTTTTAAAGTCTTACCATTTCTGCAAACGAAATTACTTACCTGTTTTTGATAAGGACCCCAGTCCTGGGTCTAGGCACCCAGTCCTGGATTACTAAAGTAACGATAAAGTACTCTACCTGCAATGTGAATTTCTTGCCATAGAGATCCATTGAATGTTTTCTTTGAAATATTTTCTAAGTGCTAACTTTTGAAATAGCTAAATATTATTTAAAAATCATTACAGTTACTAAGTCGACTTTCATCACTTGATTCTGAATACTGACCCAAGGCTGGTTCTAGGAGCCAGACCTGGAATTCCAAAAGTAATCTGAAAAGTAATTTATTACAAATAACCTGAATGTACCATTGAGCTCAATGCATTGTGATGTTTAGGAAATAGGATTGTTTATTGCAACCAACTGTGACTGTTTACAAAAATTCATTGCTTAAGACAAAAAGTATTTATATGCAACCTCTCATTCTGGGAAAGTATATTTTTATCCCCTTTGTGGTTCTAAAAATAAAACAAGCATATATTTTATATATATATAAATCATTGGCCTAGAGTTCAGTTATTGAGTGTGTGAAACCATTTGCTGACTGAGTGTGTACAATAAATGCTTTACACTGTCCTCTGGTACTGCCTTACTGCTCGACCAAGCTACCACTTTTGAGAGTAAGGTCATACCTAACTTTGACCTCTATCAGCCTCTGGGGGACTGGGGACTCTGTACACCCTGTACCTATTAGGGAACAGTATATACAGAGCCACTTTCTCACAATGGTTTCCTATGGGAGAAAAATGAGTTAGAGGTAAGTATAGTTGTGAACACTTTTCAGGGTCAGGGCTGGGCACCAAGATCCAGCACTGGGAGCTCACCTAGGAGCAGGTGAGTAAATTCGTTTTTGTCACTTGGCTGATATTTGGTGAATTTTTGCAGTTTTGAAAAGTTCACACTTAGAAGATTTTTGAAGAAAAAGCCAGTCAATGTTACCCTATGAGGAAAATGAAGTTAGCGGTTTAAGGGTAAGTACTCGACTGGCAGAGTTGAAATTCCGGGCATAGACTCAGGGGTCCCCCAGTGTCAGGTAGGTACAGATGGTTCACCCTCAGCGGTTTCAGGACGGCCGGGTGCAGAGTGAGTTAGGCCCAATGTTATCCTATGAGGGATAGGGGGGGCCTTGGTTGGTGGCTGCTGTCTGGCAAGCCACGCGTCTGTGGGAGCTGGGCTCCTGGTCACTTACTCAGGGCAAGTGGGGAAGTAAGTTAGTGTAGAGTGTGCACTGCCAGGGCCACTCGGGCGGCTGGGTGCAGGGTGCTTTTGAGCCTTCGGGCGCTCAATGGAAATCAATGGGAATGTTCCGGTTTGGAAAAAGGCTGCAGGCTCGGGGACGAGGATGTTTCCGGTGCCACCACCACTTCGAGGGGTAAGTTGGGTAGTTGTAGGTTAGGTGGGTACCCCGGGATTGGGCACAGGGGGCCGCAGGGCGCCGGGTGCAGGGGTGCCTTTTGACGTCGGGAATCTTACCCTCTGGTTGATCGTGGCTGGGGTGGCACTCGGTTCTGAGGCTGCAGGCTTCGTCCAGGATGTCGAGGGGGGTCCTTGGGTGCCGGACTCGGGGTCACAGTCGCCGTGGGGTCGTCCTCAGGGTCTTTGTCCACTCCGGCACTGGCCAGGCTTGGCTGGTGCAGAGTGTGTTGGGTCCGCGGTTCCGGGCTGCTGCCAGGAGTTAGGAATAGGTTTCTCGAGTAGAGCCTCTACTCATGGGAGTCCCAGGGAATCAGAGTTCAAAGGTAGCCAGGTCCTCCGGGGTTTTTGAGGTTGCTGGCCACAAGAGATGCCGCGCTGGAGCAGGAGCAGGAGCAGGTTCGAGGGTCGACAGGCCGGTAGGGCTGGGGCCTAAGCAGTTGGTGTCTTCTCTTTTTAGCAGCTGCAGGGCAGGTCTTTGTTCTTCTTGCTCTTCTTGTAATTTTCTATCTGGAATCTAAGGGAGGAAGGTTCAGGGTGCCCCTAAATACTAAATTTAGGGGCGTTACAGGTAGGTGAAGGCCAGGGACCAATGGGTCCCTGTCCTGGGGTGGGTACACCCCCTATCCTGCCTCTCTCCTGTGGGAGGGGGGCAGTAGCCTAATCCTGATAGGGTAGGGCCTCCCATCTTCAAGATGGCGAGAGCCCGGAGATGTGTTTCACCTCGCCTCCCCCACCTGAGGGGTGGGGTGGGCAGGCTGGCACATCCCCTGTCCTTGTATGGGGTTTCCGGCCAAGCTTCCCGCCAGAGTGGGGGGTTGCAGTGGCCTGGGGAAACTCCAAATGGCGGTATGCCTTTGAAGCTTCCCTTTGTTCATCCTGGGGGAGGAGATTTCTCACCTCACCCAGGATGTGCATTGTTGCAGGCCCGGGAGAGCAGGGGCTCTCCCACCCAGGGGTCCAGCAACGTGTCTGCTGTGTGGCAGCCTGGGCAGCCTCAGAGCAGACGTGGATTGTAGGTTAGCTGTGAGGGGGCATCTCTAAGATGCCCTCTGGGGTGCTTAGTACATTAAATCCCACACTGGCATCAGTGTGGGTTTAATGTGCTGAGAAGTTTGATACCAAACTTCCCAGTCTTCAGTGTTGCCATTATGGTGCTGTGGAGCTCGTGTTTGACGAGCTCTCAGCACCATGTACTCTTAAATGGCAGCACTGCACTTACAGTGCCCAGGAATGGACCCGGGTACTGTAGGGGCACAGGGCTCCTGCTCCTGTGTCCACACCATAGGCATAAGGCACCCAGCCAGAGGGGTGACTGACATATGCCTTGGCAGTGTAGGTGATGGGCATGGCACACAGAGGTGTGCGATGTCGACTCTTTGTTTTGTCCTGCACCCAGACACTCAGCCTGCAAGGCAGTGTGTGTGTGTAAGGGTACAGGGCCTCTGAGGGTGGCACAATGAGTGCTGCAGCCCTTAGAGGCCTTCCCTGGCCACAAGGCCCTGGGTACCTAGGATACCATTTACCAGGGGCTGACATGTGGCTAGGGTTTGCCAATTTGAGTTTGTGTGGTTTAAGGAAGGAACATAGGCCCTGGGCACCTGATTGGCAGGAACCCAGGGTACACTCAATCAAAGTACATTCAGCAATTTAGCAAAAAGTGGGGGCATACCATGCAAGAAAGATGGCACTTTCTCACAGCGTACGCCTTTCCTCCAATTCCCCTCATACCTCGGGTCCTTTGGAAAATGAAGAGACAGCCTTGCCACCTGATTCTAATAGCCCCACGCTGGCCCCGACAACCGTGGTTCTCAGAACTGCTTCTGATGTCCCAATGTCAACCAATCCTCCTGCAACAGCGGACAGATCTGCTCACGATGAGCGAAGGGAGAATTTGTCATCCAAATCCCTCCTCACTGAGCTTATCGGCCTGGAACCTGAACACCATGAGTTCGCCCATCTAGACAGCCCGCAGGATTGTAGGGATATTTTGGCCCAAGCAAGAGCACCCTCTACAATCAGGACGTACAAGTTCAAATGGAAAAGATTCTGCCACTGGTGTGCTGCTAACGGAGTCCACCCGATACACTCCAGGGCGCACCAATTACTACCTTTCTTCTTGCACCTAGCTAATTCTGGTTTGTCTCACGCAACCCTACGGGTTTTCTTGGCAGCAATTTCCCGTTTTCGGCAGGATGGCTCAAATTCCCTTTGTTCCTCAAGAATAATCCGCCAATTTTTTAAGGGTTTGTTTCGGAAATTCCCGCCAATTCGACGCCCTCCTCCGTTGTGGCATCTTAACGTTGTGTTGGCGCAATTGATGAGACCTCCGTTCGAGCCCATTCACAAGGCCGACCTAAAATATCTAACTTGGAAGGTTGCACTACTTCTGGCATGAACGTCTTCACGTCGTGTCAGTGACATTCATGCTTTTACCGTCAAACCTCCGTTCCTGCAGTTCAAACCGGATGCTGTAGTGTTACGCACCAATCCATCATTCCTACCCAAGGTGCCTACTGATTTTCATATTAATGAACCAGTAATATTAAAGACCTTCTTTGCCAACCCTCAGACACCTGCAGAGCAAAGATTGCACTCTTTGGACATGAAGCGATGCCTAAAATTCTACATCAGTAGGACAAGTTCGTTTCGAAAATCCGATCAACTTTTTATAGCACATGGACGTTGTCATAAGGGACGTCAGGTTACTAAGCCGACCATTGCTCGATGGATTTCGGCAGCTATTGCTTTCTGCCACCAAAAGGCAAATAAACCCCTACAGTCTTAAGTGAGAGCGCACTCCACTAGGGCAGTATCATCATTGACTGCCTTATTTGCTGGAGTACCTTTGCAAGATATCTGCAGAGCAGCTACGTGGTCGACCAGACACACGTTTTCTAAGCACTACTGCTTGGCAACTTTAAGCGAAGAGGACGCTGCAGTAGGACAGGCAGTGCTACGAAATCTTTTTAAATAAGGTGAGCCTCTTCCTCCCGCCTCCATATTGTTTCCATTTATAATTGACATATGATGCATTTATACAATTACAGTTATTCAGTACTGTCATATGCATGAGAAGATTGATTGTCATTATAATTTCAAGGCTCTGTGATCATGGAAACAATGATGATTGTTACTGCTAGCTATTCTATATTCAAGCATGTGAATCTATGAAAGACACCCCAATACTGGAGAAGAACAATTGTTACTTACCTGTAAACAGGTGGTTCTCCAGTATTGGTGTCTTTCATACATTCACATGCGACCCTCCCTCCTCCCTTCAGAGGCTCTCTTCTCCTCATACACTCTAAGGTCACTTTGGTGCTACGAAAATCTGAGGTGAGAAGCTCTGAGGAGAAGGTTCTAGAGAGGAGCTGGCGCCTGATTGGCCGTAGTTTGGACTAACATAATGACAGAGATAGACTACGAATGTCTTTTTTCTCTTTCCATGTATCTCTATGGAAATTTCATATAGGGACATTCTTGATGTTATTACTTACTTATATCTCTGTTTTTATAGGATTACTTATGTATATGTATATATATATGTATATTATGGCTATATATATTGCTATATTATTTACCGTGGGACTCCCACTCCGACGACGGGGAATATTCAAGCATGTGAATCTATGAAAGACACCAATACTGGAGAACCACCTGTTTACAGGTAAGTAACAATTGTTCTTTATCATATTTTTTAATTCAACCTATTCTATCCACAAACCTGTAAATAAGTGTTATTTCTCTTCGTAGTTGTAGTAGCGACAGGAAACATCGAAGTGTTTGAAGAGTATCCAGCTGTGTCCATCTTTTAACCCCTTCCACCTCCTAACGTAAGCCTTGTTTGCTCATCCTCACAACCTAGAGTGGTAACTCACCAAAGGGAGCGGCTTGGTATTTTAGCTTTTGGATTTAGTGCTAAACTACTACATCCAAGCAGAATGCGAACTTGTAAACATTATCCAGTCTGCAGGGTGTGCAAATACAGTTTATCAAGTTATGTTAGACGGTTTTGTTTCCTTGGTTTTTATGGCCAGAATAAGACAGGAAATTGAAGCTGCGGGTATGGCAGGATTCAGTGTAGAAGGTACTGGTTTCACAAGGTCATGATGGTGTTTTCTACCTCCCTCTTAGCCTATTTGGCAGATAGTTTTGGGGCAGGGACATGGGTAACTAAAAGCTTTTGGGTTGTCACATCGACTGTGGATAAAGACATCCAGCAACTATCTCGTCACATTGTGAAAACCCTACTGTAGCATCAGAGGGCACCAGGCACACAATGTTAGTCTGAAACACTCCAGGACCATTGAGGCCTGTGCCCCTGCTACTAGCTTGGTCTCGTACACCTCCAGTTGCCCCATTGCCTGGTACAGTGGGTAACCTGCCACCCACTACTACGTTGGGTTGCAGTTTTGGTGCTTTTTCAACCCGTAGATCTGTTGAAACACGTGCAATCTTGGAGCACTCCTTGTGGAGTCAGACTAAGTTCCAACTAAGTATAACAGAAACCATGAGCAGGGACCGGTGTATCATATTTCATTCTTGAAGCAATGACTTGGACCCTGCATTGTGCTGAAATTCTATGAAAAACATACTATAATCTTTTTAGTAATTCTTGTATTGCGATGTTTCAGGTAATTGTAGCCATTCTGCAGACTATGGAAGACCAAGCCAACCCTCGTGTTCAGGCACATGCAGCTGCTGCGCTCATCAACTTCACGGAGGACTGTCCAAAGACTCTGCTTGTTCCATATCTAGATAATCTTGTAAATCACCTTCACTCTATCATGGTGGTTAAGTTACAGGAGGTAAGTTGGGCTTCGGTTTCTGTCTCGTAGCATCCTTAGCTGTCCAATTTCTGCTCAGACTATTTGTGATTCCATTGATGGGTCTAATTTATATTCTGCACTCTTTGCAATTGACTGTCCTCTGGTCAACCTGAAATAGCGTGGCTGTACTATAACCCTTACATTTAAACAAGCAGTTTAAAAAAACCTGTTGCTAATAGTCTAGGTGGTAGAAAGACAAACCTGTCTCCCTACATTGCCTGAAAAATGGTACTTCAAAGCCAGTTAAAAAAGATAACCCTTCTAGCAATCTTGGATGATTTTCTTCATATAGAGAGGATGTGTGCATCGTTGCCCTTACCGACTAGGATTTTAGAAATGGTACGTGCCACTATTGTCTGGGTTCTGCTGGGAGCCTGTGCCATGGCTGACACTGGTCTATACCTTTACTAGGCCATATTGAAAATTAGCACGGTTTCCTGTGCTGCAGTTAACTTATGTGCTGCCTGACCACTGCAATGCCTCCTGCTTCAATAAATAGACCTGTTTCTTGCCAAGCCTGTTGTCTTTATTATTGTAAGCCTAGGTTTCACAGTGGTTCCTTCGCGCTTGGCTGTGTCACAGAAACGTTTAACACCGAAATCAACACTATAAAGCCTACTTGACTGATGCTCTTCTGTGTTTTTTTTTTTTCCAGTTGATACAAAAAGGAACAAAGTTAGTGCTTGAACAGGTTGTTACTTCAATTGCCTCGGTTGCTGATACAGCAGAGGAGAAGTTTGTCCCATACTACGACCTGTTTATGCCTTCCCTTAAACATATTGTTGAAAATGCTGTTCAAAAAGAGCTCAGACTTTTGAGAGGGAAGACGATTGAATGCATCAGCCTCATTGGTCTTGCTGTTGGCAAAGACAAGGTAAGTTGCACTGCCTTTTCATAATGCTGGTTTAGTGAGTGATCGCTTTTATTTTGTGAAGCACTCACCAATTTTGCATCAGTGCTTTTATTTCTCCATCATGGAATCCTTTATATTCACAAACGTATGTAGGTGTGTGTTGCAGAACACCCTAGACTATGATGCACAAAAATAGTTTTATTTTAAAGGTAGGCCACACCAATTAATGTTAAATTGTATATGTGGGTAGTATGTCTGGCTGGGAACAATATTTCCTAGGTTTTTTGCAGTAGCACCCACCAACTGACTAGGTGCAGCTATAATGCAATCTGCAGCTATGGAAGCAGAACCACTGGAAATTTTCCAGGCCCATAAAGGAGTTAACATTCACTGGCGAGGTCTCTTCCACTTTTATGTGCTCCCCAGATGTAAATATTTGAAGCTTCAACAGCTCTTCTTTGGTTCCTTGCATATTGGTGCGCGTCTTTCAATTCTGAACTTGCTTTCACACCTAAGCAAGTCTCTGATATCGGACTTTAAACAGTGCTCAACATTCAAGAGGCAAATACCTGTTCCCCAACCCTTGTTTTTCAAGCAAGCGATGTCTGCGGGTCAATCATGACCCCTTCACATCTGGCGAGGGTGAGGTAGGAAGTTTTCTTGTGCAGTAGATTGAGCAGCCTGTTTTGCAACTAAACACTAGGTTACGATTCCTTAAAGTGGTGAAGGAGCAGTATGGTACCCTAGATGGCCTCTCCCTGATTGTGCTCTGCTGGTTGGTGTCAGCTGAATGCTAGCGAGCTGCAGGGTGAACTTTCGTGCCTGTGGGATGTCACTGTATGAAAGTGGCTCTGTATATACTGCTCCCAAACAGGTACAGTGTGCACAGTCCCCCAGAGGCTGATAGAGGTCAAAGTTAGATATAACCTTACTCTCTAAAGTGGTAGCTTGTTCGAGCAGTAAGGCAGTATCAGAGGACAGTGTAAAGCATTTGTTGTACACACTGTCAGCAAATGGTGTCTCACACTCTAGAACTGAACTCTAGGCCAATGGTTTGTATATAAACATATATGGTTTTATTTTAGAACCAACAATAGGTATCAAAATATATTTTCTCAGAATGAGATGATTTAGTTAAATACTTTTCAATAGGCAATAGACTTTTGAATGCAATAGTTAATTGTTGCAGTAGGAAACACAATATAACATTGAGCTCAATGGGAATTTCTAGTTAAATGCAATAGATTACTTTTTGGATTACTTTTCTTACCACAGGACTGGATCCTAGATTAAGTCCTGGGACATCTCCTGTAAACAGTTGAGTAAAAACGTTTTTGTTACAGTTGTGATTTTTAAGGAATATTATTGTATTTTAAAAGTTGACAAACTTTTTCACATAGAATCACCAATGTTCTCCTATGGGAGGAAATTCACTTAGCAGGTAAGTAGGATTATCGTTACTTTTTCTTACTCCGTGTTGGATCCTGGATCCAGCACTGCTGCATCTCCTGTAAACAGTTAAAAGAATGCGTTTTTGTTATACAGGCGATTTTTAGCAAATATTTGTAAGTTTCAAAAATCGACAAAAACCAGGCAATGTTAACCTATGGAGAAAAATCAAGTTATAGGTAAGTACGGTTGTAATTACTTTTCCGGGTCAGTGCTGGCCACCAAGATCCAGCACTGGGATCTCTCCTGATAGCAGGTGAGTATTTCTGTTTTCGTTACTCGGTTGATTTTAGGTGAATATTTAAGTTTAGAAACTCCACACTTAGAAGAAATTCCAAGAGGAACCAGTCAATGTTGGAAGAAAAGTGAGTTATCGGCTTTTGGGTAAGTACTCGACTGGCAGAGTTAAGGTTCTGGGCATAGACTTGGGTCTCCCAGGGTCTGGTAGGTACAGTTACACCCTCAGCGGCACATGGGCAGCCGGGTGCAGAGAGAGTTAGGCCCAATGTTATCCTATGGTGGGCAGGGGGCCTTTGGTTGGTGGCTGCTGGTAAGCAGGCCACGCGGCTGTGGGAGCTGGGCTCTTGGTCACTTGCTCAAGTCAAGTGGGGAAGTAGGTTAGGATAGAGGTTGCACTCCCAGGGGCACGCTGGGGACAGGGTGCTTTTGAGCCGTCGGGCATTCAATGGATTTCAATGGAGAAGCTCAGTGACGAACAAAGGCTGCAAGCTCTGGGACGAAGATTGTTCAGGTGCGACCACTACTTCGAGAGGTAAGTTGGGATTGTCGGAGGATAGGTAGGCACCCAGAAGTCGGCACAGGGAGGGCACCGGGTGCAGGGGTGTCTTTTGACGTCGGGAAATCTTACCCTCAGCTGGGCGTGTTTGGAGGGGTCCCTGGTTCTGAGACTGCAGGCATTTTCAGGAGCGTCGAGGTGGGTCCTTGAGTGCCGGGTTCTGGGTCACTGTCGCTGGGGGGACGTCCTCTTGGTGTTTGTCCACTCAGGCACAGGCCAGGCTTGGTGGGTGCAGTGTGCGCAGGGTTCGCGGTTCCTGGCTGGTGCCGGGGGTTGTTGCTTGTTGTTGAGCAGGACCACTGCTCGTTGGAGTCCTAGTTTCTTTAGAGTCACAAGACAGGCTGGTCCTCTGGGGTTTTTGAGGTTGCTGACCACTGGAGACGCTGGGGTTTAGCAGGAGCAGGTTCGAGGGTCGACAGGTCGGTAGGGCTGGGGCCAAATCAGTTTGTGTCTTCCTCTTGTTAGCAGCTGCATGGCAGGTCTTCGTGTTTCTTGATCTTCATGATTGTTTTGGATTCAGGACCTGAGGAAGGAAGGTTCAGGGAGCCCCTAAATACTGAATTTAGGGGTGTTACAGGTAGGTAAAGGGCGGGGACCAATGGGTCCCTTCCTTGGGGTGGGTACACCCCTATCCTGCCACTCTCCTGTGGGAGGGGGGCAGTAGCCTAATCCTGATTGGGTAGGGCTTCCCATCTTCAAGAGGGCGAGAGCCCGGAGATGTGATTCACCTCGCCTCCCGCACCTGAGGGGTGGGGTTGGCAGAGGCTGGCACACCCCTTTACTTCCTTGGGGTTACCCGCCAGTCTTCTCGCCAGAGTGGGGGTCCGAGCTGGTGGGGGCCAGTTGCGGAGTACAGCAAGTTGCCTGGAGAAGCTCACAAATGCGGCATGCAGAGACCTAGCACCTCGCCCAGGATGTGCATTGTTGCAGGCCCAGAAGAGCGGGGGGACTCTACCCAGGGGTCCAGCAACATGTCTGCTGTGTGGCAGCCTCTCAGACAAGACGTGGATTGGAAGTTAGGTTTCAGGGGGCATCTTGGAGATGCCCTCTGTAGTGCTTTGTACATTAAATCCCACACTGGCATCAGTGCAGGTTTAATGTCCTGAGACGTTTGGTATCAAAGTCTTCAGTGTTGCCATTATGGTGCTGTGGAGTTAGTGTTGGCAACCTCCCAGTACCATATATTCTTAAATGGCAGCACTGCACTTACAGTGCCCAGGAATGGACCAGGGTACTGTAGGGGCACATGGCTCATGCTCCTGTGCCCACACCACTGGCATAGGGCACCCAGCTAGAGGGGTGGCTGATGTATGCCAGGGCAGTGTAGGTTGTGGGCGTGGCACACGGATGTGTGCCATGTCAACTTTGTTTTGTCTTGTACCGAGACACCCAGCCTGCAATGGCAATGTGTTTGTGTTAGGGTACAGGGCCTCTAAGGGTGGCATAATAAGTGCTGCAGCCCTTAGAGGCATTTCCTGGTCACAAGGCCCTGGGTACCTAGGGTACCATTTACCAGGGGCTGACATGTGGCCAGGGCTTGCCAATTTGGGTTTTAGGGAAGGAACATAGGCCCTGGGCACCTGATTGGCAGGAGTCCAGGGCACACTCAGTCAAAGTACATTCAGCAATTCCGCAAAAAGTGGGGGCATACCATGCAAGAAAGATGGCACTTTCTCACACATGTGACTTTACCTTGCATTTTTAAGCACACATGTTTTTACAACGTGTATGTTTTTACATGTATGTCTTTACCACGCATTTAAGGTAATTTAGGGGGGGTGTGGAGTGTTTCCCCCCCAAAAATACATTGTTTTATATACACAAACAATGCGGGGTAATGGCATATGTTGTAAAAACATACACGTTGTAAAAGGAAAACTGGGGGTGGGGGGAATGCGTGGTGAAGGCATGCAGAGTATTTCCCTACAATCCGACCTACAATCACATGGGCTTGCCAACCATGGTTTTCAACACTATTGGAGCTCTCCCTAGTCGCACATGAGAAGCTTCACCTCAACTTGGACCTTCTCACACAGAGCAAGGTATACGAAGATACCCCAATCACAAGGAGATGAATCTTGTGAAATGGCTCCTGAAGTCTTAATTTGGGTACCTAAATTTACCACAGCAATGTATGGAAGATAATGTTATGCAGCTAAATGGAAAATATTAGTTCTATACTGCCAGCAACAAGTTAAACCCCTAAATGCACAAGCACAGACAATACTTATCGCATTTGCAGATCACAGGGTTAGCTTATACTTTAATACAATTACACTTGGCAGCTATTGCTGCATATTTGCAGAATAGACAGCATGTGTCCTTATTTAAAATACGTTTATTAAAGCTTTTATGGAAGGATTTAAGACAATCCTACCTCCAAAGCTTACACTTGCACCAGCATGGAACTTTAGAGCATTGTACTAGCAAGACTTGTGGGGGCCTCCATTTGAGCCATTGCACTGTTGCCAATTTCTAAACTTGTCTTTGAAGGTTGCCTTTTTAATTGCTATCACTTCACTTAGAAGGGTCAGTGAGATTTAGGAATTAACCTTAGAGCCGTTCTTCCAGCTTCATACACACTAATGCTTAGAACAAACCCAAACTTCCAAAGGATGTTTCTAATTTTGATATTAATCCATAGAATTACCTGTCTTCTTTACACAACCTGACTCAGTTGCAGAAAGCACTTTACATACTTTAGATGTTGAAAGAGCTTTATTGTATTATATTGACAGGACTAAAGTAATTATTGATTTCACGCTTCTACATATAAGAAATGCCATTTCCAAATTTGGAATTTTTAGATGGATAGTGAAATGTATCCAAACTTGTTATGCTAAAGCTAAAATGTTTCTACCTGTTCCTCCTAAAGCTCACTCTACTTGCAAAATAGGAGCTTTTATGAAATTTTTTGTGAACATTCGAATTGCTCATATTTGCAAAGCAGCAACATGGTCTACTCCACACACATTTTACAAAACATTGTGTGGATGTATTTTCCCGTAAACATGAAAATGTTGGCCAAGCTGTACTAAACATTTTCAAATGACTGCAACCCCCATGGGTTAACCACTACTTAGGGTGAGACTGCTTTACAGTCTATGCCCCGCATGTGTATCTACAGCACACATGCCTCAAACAGAATGTTTCTTACACTGTTAGTATCTGTTCTTGGCATGTAGTGTTGTAGATTCAAATGCGCCTCCCTCCTCAACAAACTGTGTAGGCTGCAGTTTACATATTGTACATCACATTACTCGCGTGGACATCACATTACTGATTCTACAACTTCATTCTCACCTAGCTGCGGAAAAACAATCTGGCAATGGAGTCGATGACCATGCGCAGTTTTACCAAGAGGAGTCACACAGCCTCGTGACTCGAAGTAAACTTCTTGGAATAAAAACAATTTGTAATCATCTGAGCCCAACACTAGATGGTGGATGTATGCACAGCATATGAAATGTATTTAAAATTCACTTTGGGCTTCGTTTAAAACACAAATGGTTGAGACCTTACCCCATACTCTACTCCAGGAAAGGGTTTCTCAAATTTGCTAAAATCACTGGTATCAAGATTTTTCAGAAGTCTTGTTATTTTAATGAAGGAATGCCACAGCTCTGCACTCAACTTTCAGCTGCAGACTGTAGTACAGTTTACCATCTGCCACTTATATGGGAAGATCAGTATCTTTGCCACAGTTTGATATCGAAGGGAGTGGTCCAGGTTGGGACATTTACAAAGCTATTGTTATGTTGAAATATTGCTCCACTTCATGTAGGAAAGTACCCCCCTTTTTTTTTTTTTTGCATCGTCCCCCCACACTTTTTTCCTAATGTTGATGCACTTGGAGTGTGCCCTGGGTTCCTGCCAACCAGGTACCCAGGGCCTATGTTTTTTCCCTAAAACTGTACTTTGTACTCCCAAATTGGCACTTTACTGGCCCACATGTAAGTACCTTGTAAAAGGTACCATGAGCACCAAGAGCCCTGTGACCAGGGAAGGCCTCTAAGGGGTGCAGCACATATTGTGCCACCCTTAGAGGCCCTGTACCCTAACACATGCTCACACGCGCTCACTCACGCTCTGCTGTGTGTTTTAGTGCAGAGAAAAGTTAAGTCTACATGGCACACATCCCTGTGTGCCATGCCTACAGCCACTGCCTCTGGTATAGGTAAGCCACCCCTCTAGCAGGGTCACTATACCATTGATGAGGGTACAGTGGCATGAGCCCTGTACCCTACAGTGCTTAAGTCTATTCTTGGGCATTGTAAGTGCAGTACAGCCATAAAGAGTATATGATCTGGAAGTTTGCCATTACAAACTCCACAGCTCCATAAAGACTTTACTGAAAACTGGGATGTTTGATATCAAACTGATCAGCACATTAAACCCACACTGCCAGTGTGGAATGTTATGTAAAAATGTACTCCAAGGGCATTTTAGAGATGACCCCTGAAAAATGACTCGACTCAAGTGTCCTGGCTGAGTGGCTGCACGCCAACTGCCACCACTAGACATGTTTCTGGACCCCTGGGTCGAGAACCTGGTGCTCTCAGGGTTCTAAAAGCACCCCCTAGGTTGAGGTGTCAAGCCTCTTCCCCCAGGATGGGCAGGGTCCACTAAGGGGAAGGTTCATAGGCTTGCCTCCTTTGTAAGCTGACCCAGGCCTTTTGCTGCTCCCAGCAACTGGCCCCCACCTGCTCTGACCTCCACTTTGGGCGAAAGAATCGCCAGGAAAACTAAGATAGGAGAGGTGTGCCCACATTTGCTAACCCCACTTCAGAGGGGGGAGGCGAGGCGAAGCACAACTCAATCCCTGCCATCTTGAAGATGGTGGGACCCAGCCAGAGTTGGGCTTATGCCCCCCTCCCACTGGGGGATGCCAAAATAGGGGGTGCACCCACCCCAAGGAAGGGACCCATTGGTCCCTACCTGAAACGCCCCTAAATGTAGTATTCTGGGGCGACCCTGAACCTTGCCTCCTCAGACCATAAGAAACGAGAAGGACCTAAGAGCCGTGCTGAAGGAAGATGACACCAACTGATTTGGCCCCATCCCTACTGGCCTATCCCGACCTCGACCTGCTCCAGCGAAATTCCGGGGTGTGCTGCAGCCAGTAGCCCCCTAGAACCTGAAGGACTTTCCCTGCCTTCCCCAACCAGACTTTCTCTTGTGAGTACCGAACTTGCTCACCAACAGACTCCGCAAGTCCACACCACTCATCACCAGACGCCCATGGCCCAAGTTTGAGATGCCCAACACCACGAGGTGGTCTCCCTGGCGATTCTGCCCTGGGATCTAGTGATCCCTGACCTGTCTATAGTCTTCAGACTATGCCTGCAGCCCCTTTCTGGAGGATCACCTTGACCAGAGCCAGTAAGAATCTGACGCCAAAATTCACCCCTGCCCCGCATGCCCCAGGGGCATGGGTGGCACAACTGATCCTGTCCCAGCATCCCAGCCATCCCAACTTACCTCTCCAACCCGTGGTCGCACCCTAGAAGATCTTCATGCCAGAGTCTGAAGTGTTTGTTCAAACCGGAGAATCCCCATTGAAAGTAACAGGGCACCCGATGCCAAAACAGCACCCTGCACCCGTCTGCCCTAGTGCCGCTGTGGGTGTACGTTGGGTGCTAACTTGAACCAATCTATAGCCGGAGCTTAGCTCCTTCAACCTTGTGGCATGCTTGTGAGCAGCCACCAACCGGAGGCTCCCAATCCATTATTGGATAACACTGGGCATCAGCACTCTGCACCCAGCCGCCCTAGTGCCACTGAGGGTGCTTTGAGAGTGCATGCTTGAACCTGGGGGAACCCTTGTCCTAACGCCAGAAACTCCACCCTCAAGACAGTTTACTTACCTGCAAAACGATAGCCCTATTCCTCCATAGGATTGCATTGACTGTCGTCCTCTGAAAAACTTCCAAGTATGGCGGAACCTAAGGAACTTTTTTGAGAAACTGCTTTACTTAACTTTTATCTAGGAAATGTCCTGGTGTGAAATCTAGGCATATCACTCTGAGTATGAAAAGTAAACTGAAAAGTAATCTAAAAAATAATCATTCAGTACCTGAAAAGTAACTGAAGGGTAATCTCAACAGTTTCTAAATAATTGACCTATCTGTATACAAAACAAGTACATACAACTGTATTTTTGTGAAGTATTTCACTTACCTGCACCAGGCCTAGCTTGGTTCTAGAAATAAAATATAACTCATTAATATTTTATACAAACAAATTGGTCTAAGTACAGTCTTAAGTGTGTGAAATCATTTGTTGCCTAAGTGTGTACAATAAATGCTTAGTACTGCCCTCTGATACAGCCTTACTGCTAGCCCACACTACCACAAATAGAGAGTTAGGTATTATCTACTGTTACCTCTGCCTACCTTTGGGGATCCACCGGACTCTGTACACACTATAAATCAGATTATGCGGATGCATACGCTCAATGTCCATATACTGTATACAAGTTCCTGAGATAGCACAAAATTCAATTGAGCTCCTGATCTTTTAGTCTTTTATTTCTGAAATCTTCCATTCCCAACGCGTTTTGTCGCTATGGTAATCAACCGTGCGACTTCCTCGGGGCTTAATCTTCAATTAGGTCATGTATCTCCCGTATTCGTGTATGAATTCCAACTATGTGACTCCACGTTTGTTGTAGGAACAAGTCCATAAATTGTGATAGTCGCTCTGTCGGTCCCCCTATTCCTGATACAATATGCCTCCTTGGTGGAAATGGGAGGGCCTTGTGGATTTTAGGTAATGTGTATAAGCAAGGGTACCGTGGGCAGTTAACAGTTAAATACAAGAATTCATCATCTAAGACTGTTTTCATGCCATTTTTTCAAAAGACCATTAATCTTTGTTACGAGAGAAAACATGGGATTATATGCTATTCTCTCATATCAATGCAAATTATTCAAATGGGAATATATTTCTTGATCATAGTCTGTCCTATTCATAACAACCATGTTGCCTCCTTTATCTGCTTTTCTGATGATCAAATTGGAATTATCCATCAATGTTTTCAATGCCTTGCGCTCACGACTGGTCAAATTATCTTTAGAGTTCTCAAAGGGTTGTCTTAATCTGTCTATAGACTTATTTAAATCTCTGGTAACCAAAGTATGAAAAATCTCAAGTTCGAGGCATGTGGGCTTCTGAATTCATATCTGTGCAAAGATCGCCGCCTAGTGTTGGGTCCGGATGTTTGCACGTTGTTGTCCTGGAAGAGTCTTCGAAGTATCCTGGGATAGGTGACTCCTCCCCTGGACTACAGTGCGCATGGGCATCCTCTCCATCCTCAGATTGTTTTTTTCCGCCATTTGGTTCGGATGTGCTTATTTTGACTCAAGTTAGGAAAAAGTTTTTCCAGGCCAAAAGGCTTTTAGTTCGCGTCGGTACTGTTCCCGATCGGTATCGATAGTATCTTTGTTAGTTTACTAACTTCCAGAACCAACTTTTTCGCATCTTTCCCGACCATCGACCCGTCATCGACGATGGAATCGAGGACACCATTCAAGCGGTGTCCTGTATGCAATGCGAAATATCCCCATGTCGACGTCCACCCGGTGTGCAACAAATGCCTTTCACCGGATCACGACGAGTCTACATGTATGGCCTGTGCACGATTCCGATCCAAGAAGACCCTCCGGAATCGACGAGCAGCGAGACTCGAAGCGCAGCAAGCGGCGCCGGCCCCGGCCAACATCTTCAGCGCCAAGGACGAAGATGTCGAAGACGTGGAGAACCTACCCTCCAGCCCCGCTTCCGAACACGACTCCGGATCGGAAGGCGTCGAAGAGCGACTCTTTCACAGAGATGAAGCCGACACGGAGGTAGGAGACTACAATGAGGCCTTAGGGGCCGAAGAGAGTAGCTCCGGTGACGAGCAAGGCCTACCCGTACAGACTGAGGATATCCCAGTGCACCAGTCTATGGCTCCGGTCGAGGGATCGCCTTCGGGCCTTACCCAAGACCTATCCCGCAGTTCTTCGGCCCCGCCCGCTGGCCCGGCCTCGGACATTCAGCGGCAGCCATTACTACACAAAACGGCTGGTTTCCCTTCTTCCAAACCGAAACCGAAAGCTGTATTGGTTCCCCAGAAACCGGAACCAAAAGTAACGCTGGTCGGATCGAGGCCCACCACACCTTCGACGCCAGCAAAACCCGTCGGCACCGACCGCACCAAACGAGACTTCGGTGCCGAGCTTGCAGCAGCCGACGTCGGCGCCGACGCACGGAAAAAGACCTTCGGTGCCACCAAACCTACTCGGCTCCCGGCACCGAAACAATCGGCACCGACCCCAAAGGTCAAACTGCCTGCTGTGTCTCACACCGCTTCGACAGCACCACCAAAGGCACCCTCATCAACTACGTCGACGGCCACTACTGCTCCTCGACTCGATGACCCACTGGCGCCGAAGAAGTCCACGCCCGCCTCTACAGAACCGGTCGGCGCAAAGGTATCGATGGCGCTCCAGGTGCGGCCCGTTGCTGCGCAATGCATCAAACACAAAGCAGTCCTCCAGGACACGCCAGGCTCCGAGCCGATAAAAGCTCCACCAGCCTCTTCGGCACCAGCCAACATCACTTTTGGCCTGCCGCCATCCACGGCCCCAAAACTGTTCCACATCAGAACACGGGTCACCCACACCACGATCACGCCTGCCGAACGCTCTCCTGCAGAGACGTCTCCATCACACATCATCGACGCCGACACCGGCAGGATGATGCTCCACAAGAGGAGAATAACTTCCGAGCCAGCTTTGGACTCCTACCGGATCCCGCTTAAGAAAAAGCAGCCAGTGGCTTCGGAACCAGTTCTTTACGAACCACTCCATTCCTCTTACCAAGATCCACAGTCCTTCTCTCCCACACACTCCGAAACAGACGTTTTGGAGGACTACATGGGTGACCACGTCCCCTACCCCGGAGAGATGGACCCTCAAGGGCAACAGGACCCTGACCAGGCTTGGGATGACCCTGTAGACCCGGGTGCACCTATGGATACACAGGACCCGCAACTCTATGGAGCAAAAACGTCTCCCACAGAGGACACTGCCGCATTCAACGCCCTCATTGAACGTGCTGCGGCCAATCATGATATGCAACTCCACTCTGACACCGTCGAGGACGACTTTCTCATGGATACTTTCGCATCCTCAGAAAGAAATATAAAAACTCTACCCATGTTGAAGGGTGTCCTCAAACCAGCAAAGGACATCTTCAAGGAACCCACCAGGGCAAGAGTAATAAACCCCAGGATCGACAAGAAATACAGGTCGGCGCCTGGGGATCCTACCTACATTAGAGGCCAGTTACCTCTGGATTCCATAGTAGTGGCGAATGCTCGCAAACGGGCACACTCGCAAACAGGTGACGCTCCTCCCCCGGACAAAGAGTCCAAGGTGTTAGAGACCTCCGGCAAACGGGTTGCGGCCCAGGCAGCTAACATATGGCGCATTGCCAATACTCAGGCGCTCCTTGCTCGCTACGATCGAGCACACTACGACACATTAGAACAATTACTCCAACATCTCCCTGACCAATTCAAAGAAGGAGCAGAGATCCTCATCAGGGAGGGACAACTCCTCACAAACGCATCCATTAAGTGTGCACTGGATGCCGCGGATACAGCTGCCAGAGCCATAAACACTAGCGTCATGTTGCGACGACACGCCTGGTTGCGAATCTCCGGATTCAAACCTGAGGTACAAAATAACATCCTCAACCAGCCTGTCAACCCCGACTACTTATTCGGGCCAGAGGTTGACACCACCCTAGAGAAAATAAAGGACACAGACACTGCAAAGTCCATGGGGGCTCTCCAAACGCAGTCCTTTCGGAGCGGCTCCTTTCGTTGCCCCGGAAATAGAGGAACAGGTAGAGGACAGGGGTCACAGCAGACCTACAACAAGGGTAACACACAAAGCTCCTACGATAAGAACACCCGCGATGGTTATCGTGGCTCAAGCACAAAGGGCAGAGGACGCGGATACGGCAACACCAGGTCCTCCCCCAAGAACAAACAGTGACGCCCTCTCCCTTCCTCCCGACCACATAACACCTGTCGGGGGAAGGCTACAAAGGTTCCTGTCCACGTGGAACTCCATCACCACGGACAGGTGGGTCAAAGATATTGTCAAACACGGTTCTGTAGTAGGGGATCTCTGTTATAGTCATAATCTAGTGAATAGTCCCGCCCATGTGCGCGGACCCCGGAGCAATAAAAAATAATCTCTAAAAGGTGAAAACTCATGCAGACCTGCATACACCTTTAAGAGAGAATTTAATTTAAAGACAGATAATGCAGCCTATACCCACAGGCTACACTGTCCAGTACTTCAACTAGAATTCCACCAAAATCCACAAACAGCACTGCCTGTCCAGTTTTTCTCCACATAGGAAAAAACCCTGCCTCTACCAGCAAAAGCCTCTGGAATGATAGAGAGGAAGGAGTGGACAGACAAGCCCCATAGGCTGCCATTATGTGGCTTGGAACAGGATAGTGTGCCTTTAAGAAAACTTTCCAGTTTTCCAGAACTTTCCCCAGTATCCCAGAATGCCCAGCAGGTCCCATTTACTTTCAGTTCTTTTTTCCGGCTCCTGCTAGCAGGACCCTGGAGCATTGAGCTCTACCTTTTTCAAGGTTTTTCATTGAGATTTTGGCAATTTTTGTCACTTTTTCTTGTGTTTAGTAGCTGGTACTGTCAACATGCCTGGCTTGTTCGACAAGTGCCCGGAATGTGGTCGAAAGAAGGCTAAAACTGACCCACACGAGGTGTGCATAGCTTGCCTTCCCCAGTCCCACGTGCCTGAAAGCTGTACCATCTGCCACTCGTTTTCAGCAAGAACCCTGAGGGACAGGATGAAGAGCAGGCTTCAAGCTCTGGAGGAGCGAAGACTGAAGGCACCAGGTGGGTCTGGAGGGCCTGATTTGGCCCATACTGAGGCCTCTGGGGGGCTCCCCAGGGGCAGGAAGACCAGTAAGCGCTCCCGCTCCCCGGCGACGTCGAGGAGGATGACCACCGTCTGTTCGGCGTCTCCCCAGGGCTCTGGGGAGAAACGGCGTCGACTATCGCCGTCGAGGGACCTGAATAGGCCGCCGTCGACTAAATCGGCGTCGTCGGCGACGACGCCGTCTTCGACTGCGTCCAGCGGTCGACGTCGAGAGAAGACCCGGCGTCGTCGTTCGGCGTCGAGGGATCGCAGCTCGCCGTCGATGAAGAGCAGGAGATCGCCGTCGAGGCGAAGGTCGCCGTCGCCGTCGAGGCACACGTCGCCGTCGAGGCACACGTCGCCGTCGAGGCACACGTCGCCGTCGAGGCACACGTCGCCGTCGAGGAAGAGAGAGTCGCCGGGATCGGTGTACTCAGTGGTGTATACCCCGCCTCGGAGGTCTCCGTCGCCTCCTCCTCCTCCACCACCACCGCCACCTCCTCCACCACCGTCTCCACCGCCTCCTCCGCGGCCGCGGACTCTGTCTCCGCCACCCCGGCCTCTGTTGCTGCCAAGCACTCCTGCGGTGCCGCCGCCGGTCCCCCCGAGGTCGGTTTCCCTTCCACGGTACCCGACTCCGCCGCAAGGGACCCCGAAGCCACGACGCCCACGGTCGCCTGGACCAGCGAGACCGGCGGACAGGCCTAAGCCGAAGAGGTCGCGCTCCCGCTCTCACAGGAGGCGACGATCGCGGAGCCGAGGGCGATCCTCGTCAGACTCTAGACGACGCCGCAGAAGGTATAGGTCCAGGTCGCGCTCCTCGGACAGGGACCTTTCCCCGACGCTGTCGGACTCCCCGGGGACTAGGGTGTCGCCGGTGGACGACTTGGTCTCGTTCCAGGAGGTGCTGTTGCGAGGGGCTGCGAAGCTGAATATCACGGTGACGGTTCCAACACCCACGACGTCCGTGATATTTGAGACGCTTCATAAAAGACACTTGTCTCGCCCCCTCCTGCCTCTCGTGCCTGGACTGGTGGAACCAGCTTTGGAACTGTTCCTCACTCCCGCAACAGCGAAGGCCGCTCCGTCCAGGCTCATGAAGAAATATAGGGCCCCGGAGTCGGATCCGTCATTCTTGAGAGGGGACCCGAAACCGGATTCGGTTATCGTGACGGCGGCGAGAAAACATGCGACCGCCCCGGCCTCCACGGTGCCACCGGACAAGGAAAGCCGCTGGCTGGACTCTGCGGGCAGGAAGGTGTGTGGTACCGCCGCCACCACGATGAAGGCGGCGAGTGCAGGGGCGTTGTTGGGCCGTTACGACTGGGCCCTGTGGGAATCCCTGCAGCAATATGCGGACCTCCTGCCACGAGACAAGAAGGAGGACTTCTTGGAGACGGTGCGCGAAGGCATGCTGGTTTCTAACCAAACGATCAGCGCAGCAGCGGATATATCGCTATTGGCCGCCCACGCCTACTGTCATGGCGTCCACCAGCGGCGCCATTCCTGGTTGCGCCTGACGTCCCTCAAGCCGGAGGCGCAGCAGAGAGTGGCCAACCTGCCCTTCTCGGGGGAAACCCTGTTCGGGAAGCATGCGGACGATGAAATGGCCCGCATGAAGGCTGAAGCGGAAACCCTGACGGCCGTCGGGTTAGAGAAGGCCGAGAAAAAGAAACGACCGTTCCAGAGGAGGTTCGGGTCGTCTGGCCGAGGGCGTGGGCAGGGCTCAGGACAGCAGCAGCCACAACAGCAGCAGTTCCGCAAGCCCTTCCAGAAGCGCCAGAGGGGTAGAGGTGGCCAGCAGGCTACTACCACAAACAAGGGCCCGGCCGGGTCTCGGCCCTGAGCTGTTACTTCCCCCTCAACCGTTACCCACTCCAGTGGGGGGAAGCATTCGATTTTTTCCGGCAGAGTGGAGAAAAAATTACTCCGGACAAGTGGGTGCTGAATATTGTTTGCAATGGATACAGTCTTCGGTTCATCAGCCCGCCTCCAGCGATTCCGCCGGTCAGCTCTCGCTTCCAGCTGAGGGAGCTCCAGGCGGAGGCAGACATCTTGTTGAGAAAAAAGGCGGTAGAAGAAGTACCTTTGTCTCAAAGGGGAAGAGGTCTGTACTCTCGGTTCTTCCTCGTTCGCAAGAAGGACAAGAACGAGTTCAGGCCCATTCTGGATTTGCGACAAGCAAACAAGTGGATTCGCAGAGAGAAGTTTCGCATGCTATCGTTGCACCAGATTTACCCTCAGCTGCAACGGGGAGACTGGCTCTGTGCCATAGATCTACAGGATGCGTACTTCCATGTGCCCATAGCACAGAAGCACAGGAAGTTCCTGCGATTCCAAGTCGGCGCCAATCACTATCAATACACAGTACTGCCATTCGGGCTAAAGTCTGCTCCCAGGACTTTTTCGAAGTGCATGGCGGTGGTGGCGGCACACCTGCGGAGGAACAAGGTGTTTGTCTACCCGTATCTGGACGATTGGCTGATCAAGGCGTCATCCTTCGAGGAAGCGCCAGAACACTTCCGTTGGACGTGTGAGCTCTTGAACAAGCTGGGGTTACACGTCAACATGTCCAAATCGGTCCCATCTCCGGTACAGTGCATACAGTACCTGGGGGCCTCCATAGATACGCGGTCAGCAAGCGTGTCTCCTTCGGAGGAGAGACGGTTATCACTCCTTCGGAAGGCTCAGGACCTCAGGACTGCTCCATCGACGACTGTGAGGAAGGTGTCGTCTCTACTGGGATCGATGGCCTCCTGTATCTTCCTCACTCCGCACGCACGTCTACAGATGCGACCACTGCAGGAGTGCTTGGAGGATCAGTGGGATCAGAAGACAGGCTCTTGGGACGACAAGATCCGACTGTCTCTACATGCTCGTCAGTCTCTGAAGTGGTGGTGTTCGGCGGAAAACCTCCTCAAGGGGGTTCCCTTCCACAAGGACATTCCCACGACGAATGTGGTGACGGATGCTTCTCTCCAGGGCTGGGGTGCGCATTCCGGGGACCTGCAGATTCAAGGGAAGTGGTCTCCTTTGGAATAGACGTACCACATCAATTTCCTGGAACTCCGAGCTGTCTTCTTGGCACTGAAGGCTTTCCTTCCGTCCTTCCAGACCAACTCGCTGCTGATACAGACGGACAATACAACCACGATGTATTACCTCAACAAGCAGGGGGGGTCGAGATCGCGCACTCTGTCGCAGGAGGCGCAGGCGATCTGGCGCTGGCTGCTGGCCCGAGGACTGACGATCACGGCCACGCATCTGCCAGGGGTGCAGAATGCTCAGGCGGACGCCTTGAGCAGGCTGATTCAGGAAAACCACGAATGGGTCATAAACGACGAAGTACTAGGAGAAGTCTTCGCAAGGTGGGGGACTCCAGACGTAGATCTGTTCGCCACCGCCGAAAACAGCAAATGCCGAGACTTCGCATCCAGGTACTACCAGCGGGGGACGCTGGGGAATGCGCTATGGATCGATTGGTCGAACAGCTTTCTGTACGCTTTTCCACCCATTCCCCTGATTCCGGCGGTGCTCATCAACCTGTCCCAGTCCAGGGCGCGGATGATCCTGATCGCCCCGGAGTGGCCCAGGCAGTGGTGGTTCACGGACCTTCTTCACCGGTCTCTCCTTCCTCACATGCGGTTGCCGTGCAGGCCGGACCTTCTCAGGAAGTTCGGGGGGCGGATGGTGCACCCCAACCTCTCGTCTTTGAGTTTGGCGGCATGGCTCCTGAAATAGTGCAATATGGTCATCTGAATCTACCAGACGATTGTATGGACATTCTGAAGGAATCTAAGCGACCTTCCACTAGGACATCCTATGCTTACAAGTGGAAGAGGTTCTGTATCTGGTGTAAGTCCAAGAACTTTGATCCGACAACATGTAAGGAAGATGTCATCCTTCCATACCTTTTGCATCTGGCGCAGTCTGGCCTTAATTTCCATTCCATTAAGGTTCATCTGGCTGCTTTGACTGCTTACAGGAAGTGCCCTTCACAGACGTCCTTCTTTCAGATTCCTGTGGTCAAGGATTTTTTGGAAGGCTTGAAGAAGGTGTTCCCTCCTGTCCGACTTCCCTCGCCTTCTTGGGACTTGAATGTGGTGCTGTCCAGACTGATGAGAGAGCCTTTTGAACCTATTCACAAGGCTTCATTGCAGCACCTATCCTGGAAGGCGGCGTTCCTAGTGGCCATTACATCGGCCCGCAGGGTGAGTGAACTTCAGGCATTATGTTGTCAAGAACCTTATACTGTGTTTCATGCTGCTAAGGTTGTGATGCGTACTCTCCCTACGTTCCTTCCTAAGGTTATCTCTGACTTTCATGTCAATCAGACCATAACTTTACCTACGTTCTTTCAGAATCCCTCTTCACCAGCGGAAAGGGCTCTCCATTCCCTGGATGTCCGAAGGGTGTTGAAATTTTATCTGGATAAGACCAAGGATATTCGTAGGTCTGACCAATTGTTTGTTAATTATGGCTCAGTCAGGACTGGTCTTGCGACCTCTAAGCAGTCCATCTCTCGGTGGATTGTGTCCTGCATACAGTTGTGTTATCAAAAGGCTAATAAGACCTTAGGGGGTAAACCTAAGGCTCATTCCACCAGGGGCAAAGCTGCCACGACGGCTTTGCTGCGTAATGTTCCGATTGCGGAAATCTGTAAGGCGGCCACGTGGAAGTCGGTCCATACCTTTGCTGCGCATTACTGTCTGGACACGGATGCCAGGGCAGATGCTCAGGTTGGGCAGGCTTCGCTGCGAAATTTGTTCGCACAGTAGTGGTAGTGTCTTATGTGTTCTCCACCGCTTTTGTTGTGTGGGTATGGGCTTGCCATTCTATTCACTAGATTATGACTATACACAGAGATCCCCTACTACAGAAGGAGTAGTTTCTTTTCTGTAACTCCAGTTCTGTAGTAGGGGTATCTCTGTTATAGTCATAAGCGCCCGCCCTCCTCCCCGGTGGAGAGATACTTATTCATATGTAGAATGCTACAGGTCTGGCGTGCTACGCCTTCAAAAAGAACTGAAAGTAAATGGGACCTGCTGGGCATTCTGGGATACTGGGGAAAGTTCTGGAAAACTGGAAAGTTTTCTTAAAGGCACAGTATCCTGTTCCAAGCCACATAATGGCAGCCTATGGGGCTTGTCTGTCCACTCCTTCCTCTCTATCATTCCAGAGGCTTTTGCTGGTAGAGGCAGGGTTTTTTCCTATGTGGAGAAAAACTGGACAGGCAGTGCTGTTTGTGGATTTTGGTGGAATTCTAGTTGAAGTACTGGACAGTGTAGCCTGTGGGTATAGGCTGCATTATCTGTCTTTAAATTAAATTCTCTCTTAAAGGTGTATGCAGGTCTGCATGAGTTTTCACCTTTTAGAGATTATTTTTTATTGCTCCGGGGTCCGCGCACATGGGCGGGACTATTCACTAGATTATGACTATAACAGAGATACCCCTACTACAGAACTGGAGTTACAGAAAAGAAACTACTCCTTACTGCCTAGAATTAACCTCCACTCCACCCACAATACCTCCAAAACACCGTCCTATGTCCTCAGAGCACTTAACGCTCTTACAGCAGGAAATGCTAAGTATGCTACTAAAAGGTGCAATAGAGGTCGTACCCGTCCACGAGCAAGGTACGGGGGTGTACTCCCTGTACTTTTTAATACCGAGAAAGGACGGGTCACTCAGACCTATACTAGACCTCAGACCCCTGAACCGCTACATTCTCTCCGAGCATTTTCACATGCTCACTTTACAGCAAGTCCTCCCGCTGCTCAAGCAGGGAGACTTCCTGGCCACACTGGACCTCAAAGATGCGTATTTCCACATACCCATTCACCCCTCACACAAAAAATACCTCAGGTTCACCGTTCAGGGGCAGCACTACCAATTCAAAGTCCTTCCCTTCGGCGTGACGACAGCACCCAGAGTTTTCACAAAGTGCCTAGCTACTGTGGCGGCACATCTACGGAGGCAGCACATACACGTCTACCCTTACCTGGACGACTGGCTTGTTCAAGCAAAGTCAGCCCAGCAATGTGCCAGCCACATGTCCCGCACCATTCACCTCCTTCACAGTCTGGGGTTCTCACTAAATTACCCAAAATCCCATCTCCAACCCGCACACGTACAACAGTACCTAGGTGCGACTATAGACACTCTGGCGGCCACAGCTCAGCCAAATTTAGTGAGGATCAACAGCATGCAAATGCTGATTTCCAAGTTCAAACCCCAACACTCCCTTCCCGCGCGAGTGTTCATGCAGTTGATAGGCATGATGGCCTCCTGCATTTTCATTGTCCCACACGCGAGACTACATATGCGCCCGCTTCAGGAGTGCTTAGCACGTCAGTGGAATCAGGCTCAAGGACAGTTGAAAGACCTAGTGTTGGTGAGCGGTCGGGCATACAACTCTCTGCATTAGTGGAATCCACAAAACCTTTTCAAGGGCCGACCGTTCCAAGAGCCTGTTCCACAAATACTGACAGCGGACGCGTCTCTCCAGGGATGGGGAGCTCATGTACTCAACTACACAGTGCAGGGACTGTGGACAACACAACAAAAGATGCACATCAACCTCTTGGAATTGATGGCAATCTTCCTGGCAATGAAAGCATTCAAAGTACACTTGTGCAACAAAGTCGTGTTGATCCGGACGGACAACATGACCGCCATGTACTACATACAGAAGCAGGGAGGAACACACTCTCCACAGTTGTCTCATCTGGCTCAGAGCATGTGGAAGTGGGCCATTCAGAGGAACATGTTCCTCATGGCAGAACACCTCCCCGGCAAAGACAACCAGATGGCGGATCTGCTCAGCAGACACAGCCACCAGATGCACGAGTGGGAGTTACACCCATCAGTACTCCAACCGTACTTCCAGCAATGGGGTCATCCAGAGATAGACCTATTCGCCACAAGCGAAAATGCAAAATGCCAAAGCTTTGCCGCCAGGTTCCCACACCCACAATCGCAGGGCAATGCGATATGGATGAACTGGTCCGGCAGATTTGCGTACGCTTTTCCCCCAGCGCCGTTGATACCGCTGGTGGCTCGCAAACTCAGACAACACTCCCTGACACTCGTCCTGGTTGCTCCAACGTGGGCACGCCAGCCATGGTACACCACTTTTCTCGAACTTTCCGTGGTGCCGCATCAAAGGCTACGGATCAAACCCGCGCATTTGACGCAGAACCATGGAGAGATTCAGCACCCAGATCCGCAACAGCTGAACCTGGCGATCTGGCTCCTGAAGTCCTAGAGTTTGGCTACCTAAACCTGCCACCTGACTGTATGGACATCATTAAGGAAGCTAGAAGACCCACTACCAGAGCTTGCTATGCAGCCAAATGGAAAAGGTTCGTCATTTACTGCAATAATAATGACATTAACCCGCTAGACGCATCCATCCAAAACATAATTTGTTACCTCTTACACCTATACCGATGCAATCTGGCGTACACCTCTATACGTGTCCATTTGACCGCAATATCAGCCTATCTACAGACCAGGCAGCACCTCTCTTTATTCAAAGTGCCTGCCATCAAAGCATTCTTGGAAGGACTCAAACGAGTAATTCCTCCAAGCCACCCACCGGCTCCAATGTGGAACCTCAACTTGGTCCTCACACGCCTGATGGGTCCACCCTTTGAACCTCTACACTCATGCGAGATTCAATTCCTTACCTGGAAAGTAGCTTTCCTAGTAGCAATCACTTCTTTAAGAAGTGTTAGTGAACTCCAGGCACTAACCGTTCAAGAGCCATTTATACAGGTTCACGCCAACAGGGTCGTACCACGTACCAACCCCAAATTCATGCCCAAGGTCATATCGCAGTTCCACATGAACCAAACTATTGAACTGCCTGTTTTCTTCCAAAACCCACAGACTGTCGCAGAAAGAGCACTCCATACACTAGATGTGAAGAGAGCCCTCATGTACTATATCGACAGGACTAAGATCTTTAGGAAGACAAAACAACTTTTCGTTGCTTTTGCCCCACACCACAAAGGTAACGCTATCTCCAAAGCAGGTATAGCCAGATGGATCGTTAAATGTATTCAAATTTGCTATCAAAAGGCTAAACGCACATTAACGATTCCACCACGAGCCCACTCAACACGTAAGTTAGGGGCCTCCATGGCTTTCCTAGGAAACATCCCTTTGCATGATATATGTAGAGCAGCCACCTGGTCCACTACACACACCTTTACCAAACACTATTGTGTGGATGTGCAATCAAAACAGCAGGCAGCTGTAGGACAGGCTGTTCTCAAAACTCTTTTTCAGACCGCTGCAGCTGGCACTGGTAGCCGCCACTAATAGGAGGTACTGCTATGTATTCTATGCACAGATATGAATTCAGCAGCCCACATGCCTCGAACTGAATATGCTACTTACCAGTATGCATCTGTTCTTGGCATGTAGGGCTGCTGACCTTCATATCGCCCTCCCTCCTCCCCGGCGCCTGTAACAGCTGCAGCTCTCAGAATTACTGTAAGCATGGTCATCACTTTCTGTATCTACTCCATCACTGCCACAATGGCGAGAAACAATCTGAGGATGGAGAGGATGCCCATGCGCACTGTAGTCCAGGGGAGGAGTCACCTATCCCAGGATACTTCGAAGACTCTTCCAGGACAACAACGTGCAAACATCCGGACCCAACACTAGGCGGCGATCTATGCACAGATATGAATGTCAGCAGCCCTACATGCCTCGAACTGAATATGCTACTTACCAGTATGCATCTGTTCTTGGCATGTAGGGCTGCTGACCTTCATATCGCCCTCCCTCCTCCCCGGCGCCTGTAACAGCTGCAGCTCTCAGAATTACTGTAAGCATGGTCATCACTTTCTGTATCTACTCCATCACTGCCACAATGGCGAGAAACAATCTGAGGATGGAGAGGATGCCCATGCGCACTGTAGTCCAGGGGAGGAGTCACCTATCCCAGGATACTTCGAAGACTCTTCCAGGACAACAACGTGCAAACATCCGGACCCAACACTAGGCGGCGATCTATGCACAGATATGAATGTCAGCAGCCCTACATGCCAAGAACAGATGCATACTGGTAAGTAGCATATTCATATTGTTACCGCTCACTAAGTTAGGAGACCAGCGAGATTTTGCTTTTAAACCACTAGATATTGAAAGATCGGGTCTAATGTCTAAATCCTCCAAAACCCTACTAATTGTGACTGGATCTTCTTCAAGTTCCGTAATTGAAATTAATGTTACTGTATCTCGAATATCCTCAATAGTTGGTACATTAGACACTGAGTTACTGGTTAAACTCGAAATCCTTTTATTTGGTTTAGGATTCAAAGCAAAGTATTTTTTCAATTTTAAACTTCTAATAAATCTGAATAAATCAATTTTGGTATCACATAAATTTCCTTTAGACCTAGGACAGAATCCCAAACCTTTCTTCAAGAGTGTAATCATCTCCGTGAGCTCATAAGCAGATAAATTTAACGACATCTGCATCATTCCCTTTCTGTGTATCTACTGCTTCTTGTCCCAAGAGCGGGTTTTCATCCCTGCTCCCTTCTGTTGCCACTTCTCTTCCCCCTCCTGATTTTCTTATGCTGCCTGTTCTCATGACCTGTTCCCTGTTCCCTCTTTTTATACGATTCACTTCTTGTAGGAAAGAAGAGCTCCTCAAAGGGGGTAGTTGTCTAATCAGAGCTCCAGCACCACCCTCTGCGTCGCTCCCACTTGTAGATATCGTACTTGGCGATGTGTTACTAGAGCTCATAGGGGTTGGATCAAGAGGTGGTTTACTTTTGTTCGCGACAGACGTCACAGCGAAAAATTATGATATTCTTAAGGGAGTACTACAAAATCATCAAAATGATATTAAGCAAAAAAGCACGTAAATTAAAGAGATGAGGTGGACTATAATAGTGAGTCTTTTTTTTTCTCAAATATGATTACCACGGACAAAAGTAAACCACCTCTTGATCCAACCCCTATGAGCTCTAGTAACACATCGCTAATTACTTTCAATTACGGAACTTGAAGAAGATCCAGTCACAATTAGGGTTTTGGAGGATTTAGACATTAGACCTGATCTTTCAATATCTAGTGGTTTAAAAGCAAAATCTCGTTGGTCTCCTAACTTAGTGAGTGATAACAATATTGAGATTGTTCATACTTTGGTTACCAGAGATTTAGGTAAGTCTATAGACAGATCAAGACAACCCTTTGAGAACTCTAAGGATAATTTGACCAGTTGTGAGCACAAGGCATTGAAAACATTGATGGATAATTCTGATTTGATAATCAGAAAAGCAGAAAAAGGAGGCAACATGGTTGTTATGAATAGGACAGACTATGATCAAGAAATACATCCCCAGTTGAATAATTTGCATTGCTATGAGAGAATAGCATATAATCCCATGTTTTCTCCCGTAATAAAGATTAATGATCTTTTGAAAAAATGGCATGAAAACAGTCTTAGATTAATTCTTGTATTTAACCGTTAACCGCCCACGGTATCCTTGCTTATACACATTACCTAAAATTCACAAGGCCCTCCCATTTCCACCCGGGAGGCCTATTGTATCGGGAATAGGGGGACCGACAGAGCGACTATCGCAATTTGTGGACCTGTTCCTACAGCAAACGTAGAGTCACATTATAGTTGGAATTCATACACGAATACGTTAGATACATGACCTAATTGAAGTTTAAGCCCTAAGGAAGTCGCACTGTTGATTACCGTAGCGACGAAATGCGTTGGGAATGGAAGAATTTGGAAATAAAAGAAGACTAAAAGATCAGGAGCCCAATTGAATTTTGTGCTATCTCAGGAACTTGTATACTGTATATGGACATGGAGCGTGTGCATCAGCATAATCTGTGATTTATTTGTCTTTCTCTTGGGAAATTGGTTATTTTTCCCATTGTTTGATGGCACCGCAGTATTATCAGTCTTAACAAACATCTGTTTAATTTTGTAGGAGCGCCTTATTCCGTTACACCACCTTAAGTCTGTACACACTATACCTTACTTTGGTATAGTATATACTAAGCCAGTTTCCTACACTTGATGTACATTAATGTTAGGTGAGGGGTGAAGTTTCTTGCTCTAAAAATTGGGTTGCAAATCTAAAATTTGGGAGGCACTGACTTGAGGGAGCAGTGTGACACTTGAGATCGCCAGATATCTTTTGGCTATTACCAAAGCCAGTTCTATACATTTTGTGCCAACTTTCTCTGCCTTCGACCTGGGATATATTTCCAGTATACAACTGTCTATTCCTTTTGCAGTCGTGCGGCTAATAACTTCTTCCAGATCCTCCACGTTGGTTGTCAGTTTCTTTCAAGTACATCACATTCCCATACTTTGTGTGAAGCCCATCTTGTCAGCCCTACATCTGACTCCTGAGCGGTATATTTTAACTATTCTTATGAGGGTCAAATCAGTCCTATGAAGAAAGTTTAACTGCATAAAACTGAAGCTTGCATTTTGTGACAGTTCGCTTGCATATGCCAGTACTTTGCTCTATTCAGAATCCAACACCTCCTTATTTCAGCTACCCGCTTGTTTCTGAGATTGAGCAGGCTGATGCTATTGCAGCTTGTAAGGCCCCTGTAACATCAAGGTCCCACTCCTATTGCCCTTCCTCCTAATGTACAATAAATGCACAACTTTGAGCATCTAAGTGTCTCTTTCCCCCATAGTGTCCTCGTGGTAGTCCTATAGGTCAGCATTTGTCCCATCAGACGTCCAAACTCTTAATCTAGTTCCCCATGCAAAACATGCATGTCCTTCAATAAGGGCTTAATGGTAAACATAATTATATAGTGATAAGAGTTAGGTTAGAATGTCTCCTAAATGAAGGTTGGCTTTGTGTCCTCCCAAAAATTTCTCTGTAGGACATAATGCCATAGGTTGGTTTCTGGTTTCAATGTGGCTGTTGCAGGGTTTACTATATTAGCAGCTGTATGATAGTACATGCTATTTTAGGATGGTGTTTTCGGTCAGATTAACTAAAGGTACATGTTTTTTCTTTAACTTCTTAAAATTTTCTTTTGTTTGCTATGTTTGTGCCCTCTTTTGCATCAGAATTATACTGTAGTAGTTCTTGTAGCAGAGGGGATGTTCATCCCCTCAAAATAGGTTGCGTGAGTGAAGTTTCCCTGATGCCATTTGTTTCTCCTTACAGTTTATGCAGGATGCTTCTGACGTAATGCAATTGCTACTCAAGACTCAAACTGACTTTAGTGATCTGGAAGATGACGATCCTCAAGTGAGTCCTACTCTTATTTATTGTTAAAATAACCCAATTTAATAGATATTGTAGTGAAAAGCTAACTAAACTGTTTTCCTGTTACAAATGCAGTTCAAGAAATTTAGCTAAATGTGAACCATCAATTAAGCATTTAAGCTAAATGTCTGCCGGAAGTGTCCAACTGGCTCGCTTTACTTGCTGTACTTTCTGTTAAGGTCTTGCCTCCTAGACAGCGCAAGGCCTACCAGACAGCACAAGCTGTCTGGTTGAAAAGACCTATTGTGGGCTTAGCAAGAACTTCAGGGGGCTTTTGGATGCCCATTGTTTACCATTGGTTGGCTTTGTTTCTCATTTTCTTGCTTCTTATTGGATGGCTTTTCTTGTTAACCTTGTTTGTCCCTCCCCTCTAGCATAGCCTCATTACCACCTTGTTGATTTTGCTGCTTTTAGGGAACAATTTTTTGATTAAGTACTCCCATGAGAGTGCATGTTTTACAACTCTCTCATGTGGTCATTTGCAGAAAAGCACAACTTTGCTCTGCAATGTGTTTCTCATGTACTTTTCCACCCATCCTACTATGTTATCTGTTCTCTCCCTCTTGTGCTTCTTTCTCCTTTCCCTGTCTTGCCTCCCACCAATCCCTTGTTGCTCTCTTCATGACCTGCCTTTCTTCTCACACCTCACCAGATACTCCCCTCTTGCTCCTCCCCAAGCACATGAATATTCCTGCCCAAGCGCGGGATCCCGGAAACGTATATAACTTATATGTGGAAACAAAAAAATATATAAAAAATATAAATATATAGATAGATGTCCATTTTACCGGGGGCCCCCAAACCTGCAGGGCGGCCTCTGCTCTCAGGAACGGAGTATCCTGTTACTGCATGTCCATACGAAAAAAAAAATTGTAGAAGCCCTACTCCGACTTACAATCATGTTGACCTTTATTCATCAAATGTGGCAGCCAAAAGGACACTCTTAATCCTTACGCGTTTCACCGAAATTGCCTTGGTCACAGGTGAGTGCATTTAATTCCTTGTGGTCACATGGCCTGCTACAACTTCCTACAGGCCCCAGGGTGCACCGTAATTGATATTTAAAGTTCGTACTGTGATGCATTTTTAAATTTCATTCTGTTTAGCACATTTTAATCACACCAAAGTCCGAAAATACTGCCATAGTTCGTGGTGCACACTGTACAGTTTAAAAAAGCAAAGTGCATAATTCTGCTGCCACAAAAACTTTATGTACATGAATTGCGGAATCTCCAGAAAGAGGAATACCTCCCTCCTCTCCCTTTCTCACTAATGTAGCCAGAATACCACGGAATTCCACTTTGCTGGCACAGTAGCAAGCAGGTCATGCCCCCTCCGTATTATCCAAACAAAGATCTCCATTTTACCGGGGGCCCCCAACCCTGCAGGGCGGCCTCTGCTCTCAGGAACGGAGAATCCTGTTACTGCATGTCCATATGAAAAAAAAAAAATTGTAGAAGCCCAACTCCGACTTACAATCATGTTGACCTTTAGATATATATATATATATATATATATCAGATTACACTGTGCATAGACCGGATGTTTGCACTTTTTCCTCTTGGAAAGTGTTTGGAAGTAACGAGGTATGTGACTCCTCCCTTGGATCGTATTGCGCATTGGGGTTCGGCTCCATCCTCAGATTGATTTTTTTTTTTCCGCCATCTGGCTCGGATGTGATCTTCGCGCTCCTGTTCCGAACAGTTTCCAGTTCTTCTTTTGCGGTATTGTTTTCGATCGCGATCTCCACACTCGACGCGACTCATCGTTCCATGTCTTTGATTCCAGTCGTCGACGAGGGCCTTCGGGCCTACCCAAGCTTCGGTCCTGGCTGATGGAAAGGACTCCATTCAAAAAGTGTCCTCGATGTGGGTCCAAATTTCCCCACACCGATCTCCGCGACCCCTGCCTCTACCCTGAACACGAGGCTCGAGACTGTCCGGCGTGCAAATCCTTCCGGTCCAAGAAAACCATTTGAGACCGAAGGGCGAGAAGAACCATGGCACACTCGTCGACAGCGATCCCTGACGACATCTTCAGAGAAGGCGTCGAGGCTCCAGAAGGACAGCACACCGAAGAGGGCCTCGTCAGCGCCGCCGAGGCAGACTACTCAGATGTCGGACATCTCTCCGGCACAGAGGGTTGTGAGTACCAACATCCACCCCCACCCCCTCTATGGCATCCAAAAAGGCTTCGGTCACGCCTTCGCCCTCGGGCCTAGGCACGACCAAGGACATCGCTTCCCACACCTCGCTTTCAGGTCCGGTGCAGAAGCCTTTCAAGCCTTCCGGCGGCTCGGGCTCGAGCCGGCCTACCGTCGGTGCCGAGAAACACTCCTCCGCACCGGCGCCGAAAAAGAAAATGGCCTCCTCCTCGGCACCGAGCTCCACACTGAAGCACTCTGCGCCGAAAACAAGCACAAGCTCCTCGGTACCGACACCGTCCCCGGAGCAGAGCAAAAAACAAAAAGCCATCGACACCCACACCTCCAAGCCGAAAGTCATCTCGGAGCTGAGTAAACAACCAGCCATTCCTCAGCTCACAGTTCAAAACAAACTGATGCTGACTCCAAGACTAAAAGACCTACGGCCCAAAGCGAAGCTTTCGGTGCCGACGGATCGGCCACTCATTGAAGACCTGTTTAGGCCTGATCTTTACAAAAGACACTGGTCAAGGACCCTAAGACTGGACATTTGATGCTCAGCATCAAAGAGACCGCTGGACAAGCCTTCCCCAGCTCTACCTCCATAGAGGAAAGACTTTGCTACCTCCCATTTGAGAATACCTTCACCACCTCCTCCAGCTCCTCCACCACCTCCTCATTCTCCCACACCCTCTCCGGGTGATTATGATCATGACGACCGACCAACCAACCCACAGGGCACCCCACTCCTACAGGCTCCCCAGACCTATGGGACGACTAATATTCCAGACATCCCTAATGTCCCGCAGGATGATCTCTACCCTTCGACATCCCCTCCGGAAGACACAATGGGGTTTAATCAACTACTCCAGAGGGCTGCACACTACCACTGTGTGGATCTCCATACTGACCTCGTGAAGGAGGACTTCCTCCTAGATACCTTTGACACAACACACAGGGCCACTTCCATCCTGCCCATGCTCAAGCACGCGCCGGAGGTCTTTAAAGACTCTGTCAAGGCCAGGGTCATCAACCCTCGAATTCACAAGAAATAGAAGGCCCCACCTACATCAGAGGGCCAGCACCACTAGACTCCCTAGTAGTGTCCACTGCAAGAAAGCATGCAAACTCTCAGGCATCAGGCGAAGCACCACCACCTGATAAGGAATCCAAACTCTTGGACGCATAAGGCAAGCGCACTGCATCCCAGGCATCGCAAACACGCACGCGCTTTTGGCAAGATACGACAGGGCACATTATGATGAACTAGAAGCCATAATGCAACACCTCCCTGACAAATACAAAAATAGAGCCAATGAGCTAATCCAGGAGGGTAAAACTAACACCTCCATTCGCTGTGCCCTAGATGCAGCTGACACCGCTTCTAGGGCAATTAACACCAGCGTTGTCCTCCGTCGGCATGCCTGGCTACAAATTTCAGGTTTCAAGCCAGAGGTGCAAGCTTCCAATCTGAAAGAAACACGTTAGATTCCTCACCTTAGAATATCCCCAGGCGTCAGGCTGGATCCGGAAAGATTTTTCATCCGCAATACCCCTTGCGCGTCGCTAGGCGTCGTCTGCGGCTCCGCGTCCGTCGTCGGCATCGTGTGCCGGAATGACGTCGTCGGAGTACTTAGACGCCGCCCTCGCGCTGACGTCGGTTCTCTTTTCCGCGCCAGACAGCGCCGCTCCGGGAAGAGCTTACCCCTTAGTCAATTTTTGACTAACATTTTTTGACTCTTTTTGGTCTTTGTCGACTCGACTCTGGTGCCGGTAGGATGCCTGGATTTAAGGCCTGTGACGCCTGTCATCGCCTGATGTCGGTGACGGATCACCATCGCCGGTGCCTTTACTGCCTGGGGGCCGACCACGATGCGGAGTTGTGCTCCGACTGTCAGGCCTTGACCTCGAAGGCTAGGCGGGAGCGGTCCCGTAAGCTTCTCGAGCTTCGGCACTCTGCTCCGCGCAGCTCACTTTCTCGGTCCAGGAGGAGGTCCAAGGACCGGTCGCAGAGCCGCAGCCATCATCGCTCGTCGGGCTCGAAGTCTTCGGGTAAGTCAAAGCGATCCAAGAAGTCCAAGAGGCGACACCGCTCTTCGGACTCCCCTCGCGCGATTCGGCCGAGGGTGGTCCCGGAGCCGCAGGAGCTGCGTCCGGCTCCATAACCACCAGTCCCTGGGATTGACGCGACTCCGGCAGAGGTCAGTGCCTTCCTCTCGGCCATGAGGGGCCTGCCTCTGCCGTAGACGCCTGTTGGCGCGCCTTCGGGCCCCACAGGCTCGACTGGGCGATCTCGTGTGCCGGCGGCTCCGGCGCCGTCTACTACTTCAGTCCCGACGCCGCAGGTCCCTGAGAGATCCAGGCCTGGATCTCTGTCGGCGCCGGTCGACCTCACGGCGCCTCCTCCGGCGCCGACACCAGTTCCACCTCCGGCGCCATCTCCGGATGACGCCGTTCCCCGGTTTAGTCCCTGTCCGGACCCGACGCCGGCACGGCACCGCAACAGACTCCGATGGATGAAGGTTTCATCTACCGTCCGGCTCCGATCGTTTCAGGAATTGGATGACGGGGGCGACTGGGAGGGGTCTGAGGACCCTATGGCCCTCCAGGGTCAACTTGCACAGGACTGGGCAGACGAACTGGGGGATGCCAGTGGTCTGGACACTTCGCCGGACGCTGGCTTCATCTCGCCTCCGACTGTGGCTTTGGAGGAAGGTGCAGCTTTTTCCGTGGTGCTGCGCAAGGCGGCCGCAGCCCTGGGGCTCTAGTTACCTGCTGTGGCCGTGAGGACTAATATCCTCAGAGGTGCTTCAACCGTCAGCAAGCTCCACTGAGCCTCTGCTGCAGTTCAATGAGGCCCTAGTCGACGTTCTGCAGGGCACTTGGTCCAAGCCCTCCACAGTTCCTCCTGTGGATCGAAACGTGGCCTGGCGCCACCGCCCTACTCCGGGCGACCCCAGTTTCCTGTCCCAACACCCCACCCCCGAGAGCCTGGTTATCCAGGCCTCCACTTCCCAATCCTCCTTCCCGTCCGCTCCTCCGGATCGGGAATCCAAGAGGCTGGAACAGTTCGGCAAGAAATTGTTCTCTTCCCTGAGTTTGGGCCTGCGGTCTTTGAACATAGCTTGCCTCTTGGACGGTTTCTCCCACTCTCTGTGGGATACGGTGGAGGATGTGCTGCCACTGTCCGGTGGAGGCCCGGACAAGTCTCTCCCAGGCACTTGCTGACGGGCGAGATGCAGCGCGACATGCCATACGGTGTGGACTTGACACCACGGACTCGCTGGGTAGGGCGATTTCCATCACGGTGGCGCTCCGGTGCCACGCCTGGCTGAGGTCCACGTCTTTTTCGGGGGATGACCAGAGTACCCTCATGGATATGCCCTTTGATGCCGCTCGCCTTTTTGGTGAGAAGGCGGATAGTGCCTTTCGCCCCCTTCGTGGCCAAGGAAGGGGCGCCTCCTCACGTCCGCCTAGCCACCGCAGAACCAACGTGCACGCGGTCGCGGACGTGGGTTCCGCCGTGGCGGTTCTAGAGGACAACGTGCCGGTCAGTCCACATCCACCCCGGCAGCATCCGCCTCAAAGCCTTCCTAGTCCGAGCTTTCAGGCCCATTCCTCGCCAGTGGGAGGCAGGGTTCGCCATCACCTGCTCCACTGGCGTACCATCACTTCGGGCAGGTGGGTGCTGCAAATCGTCCGAATGGGCTACTCCCTCCCCTTCGAGACGACCCCTCCAGCCTTGCCACCGCAGCACCACCGTATCTCGGAGGATCATTTGAATCTTCTGCGAGAGGAAGTTTCTGCCCTCTTGGCCAAAGAGGCCGTTGAGCGCGTTCCGAGCCCAGAAGTAGGTCGTGGTTGTTATTCCCACTACTTTCTGGTTCCCAAGAAGGGCAAGGGGGGCCTGCGCCCTACCTTGGACCTCCGGAACGTCAATGCCTTCCTCTGGAAGCAACGGTTCAAAATGTTGACTTTGGCTCAGGTTCTAGCTGCCCTAGACCCTGGAGACTGGATGGTAGCGTTGGACTTGCAGGATGCATATTTCCACATCCCCGTCCTGCCGGCCCACCGGCGTTACCTGCGGTTCACGGTGGGTCCGGAGCACTTTCAGTTCACCGTGCTCCCCTTCGGCCTTACCAGTGCCCCTCGGGTGTTCACGAAAGTGATGGTGGTGGTCGCAGCTCATATGCGCAGATCAGGGGTTTCAGTCTTCCCCTATCTCGACGACTGGTTGTTGAAGGCGGGCTCGCCCCAGGCAGTCGTCTCCCACCTCCAGACTACGGCGGATCTCCTGCATTTGCTGGGGTTTTCCATCAATGTGCCGAAGTCACACCTGAGCCCCTCTCAGAAGCTCCTCTTCATCGGAGCGGTTCTCGATTCGGCTCAGTTCCGGGTTCATCCACCGGAACAGCGGGTCCGGGATATACAGGCCCTCATTCCCATCTTTCGGCCTCTGTCCTGGGTTTCGGTCAGGCTAGTGTTGCGGCTTCTGGGGCTGATGGCCTCCTGCATCCTACTAGTGCATCACGCCAGGCGGCGCATGCGGGCTCTGCAGTGGGACCTGAAGTTTCAGTGGGCCCAGCATCACGGCAACCTGTCCGACCATGTCTTGATCTCGGAGGGCACTGCACAGCAGTTGCAGTGGTGGCTCACGGACCGCGATTGGGTCACGAGCAAGAGCCTCTCCCTACCCCTACCGGAGCATGTCGTAGTGACGGATGCGTCCCTCCTGGGATGGGGTGGCCATATGGGAGAGGCGGAGATCAGAGGCCTCTGGTCTCCGGCGGAGTCTCGCCTCCACATCAACTTTTTGGAGTTGAGAGCGATCCGACTTGCACTGAAAGCCTTCCTTCCCTCTGTCCGGGGAAGTGTCGTGCAGGTGTTTACGGACAACACCACCATGTGGTATTGCAACAAACAGGGCGGGGTGGGGTCGTGGACCCTTTGTCAGGAGGCTCTGCGCCTCCGGACTTGGCTGGAACACCCGGGCATCACCCTGGTGGTTTAACATCTGGCGGGCTCTCTAAACGCCAGAGCAGACTAACTCAGCCGCCGGTGCATGATGGATCACGAATGGCGTCTGAACTTCGAGGTGGCGCAAGGTCTCTTTCAGCAGTGGGGAGAGCCTTGGTTAGATCTATTCGCCACCGAAGAGAACGCGCAATGTCAGCAGTTCTGCGCGTTGGAATTTCCAAGGCGGCACTCGCTCGGCGACGCTTTTCGTCGCGAGTGGAGTTGCGGTCTGTTGTACGCCTTTCTGCCTATACCACTTCTGCCCAGAGTGCTGAAGAAGATCAAACGCGACCGGGCCTATGTCATCTTGGTGGCTCCGGATTGGGCACGAAGGTACTGGTATCCCGAGCTACTCAGTATGTTGACCGATCCTCCGATACGTCTGCCCCTTCGGGAGGATCTTCTGTCGCAGCAGCAGTGGACGGTCCTCCACCCGAACCTGTCCAGCCTCCACCTCCATGCGTGGAGATTGAGCGGCGGCAGTTGATGCCATTTGATTTGCCTCCTGAAGTCTGTGATATCATTCTGGCAGCCAGGCGTCCCTCCACAAAGACGGTATACGCCTGCCGGTGGAACAAATTTGTGGCATGGTGCACAGCAAAGGCTGTGGATCCCCTTTCCGCCCCTCTTTCTGAGGTTCTCCTCTTTCTTCTTTCTTTGGCCCAGCAGGGCTCTGCCTTGGGCACCTTGAAAGGTTATCTTGCTGCCATCTCTGCCTTCTTACGGCTTCCTGATCAGCCCTCTCTTTTCAAGTCCCCTGTAGTTTCACGCTTTCTTAAAGGAATTACTCACACATTCCCTCCTGTCCCTTTCGTAATGCCTCAGTGGGACTTGAAACTTGTCTTAACATTTCTGATGTGCGCTCCCTTTGAGCCTCTTCACAATTGTCCTCTTCGTCTTCTAACTCTTAAGACTGCTTTCCTGGTAGCCATCACCTCGGCTAGACGGGTGAGTGAGCTCCAGGCTCTATCGTCCAAGCCTCCTTTTCTATCTGTTCATCCGGACAAGGTTGTCCTTCGGCTTCGTCCTTCCTTTCTACCGAAAGTGGGGACCCCCTTTCATCTTGGGCAATCTGTGCCCTTGCCCACCTTCTTTCCGCCTCCGCATCCTTCCAAAGAGGAAGAGCGGCTCCACCGTCTGGACCCAAAACGTCCTCCTTTTATTTGGACCGCGCAAAACAGTTCCGAGTGGACGACCAGCTTTTCGTTGGCTTACGTGGGTGCAAAGAAGGGGAAAAGCTGTGCACAAACAGACCATCTCCTGGTGGGTCGTTTTGTGTATAAAAATCTGTTATTCCTTGGCAAAACAGGACCCTCCTGTTGGGCTGAGAGCCCATTCTACTCGGGCCACGGCGGCTACTACTGCTTTGGGACGGGGAGTCCCTTTGCAGGACATCTGTCAGGCGGCGACGTGGGCTTCGCTGCACACGTTTGCCAGGCATTATTGCCTTGACAGCCAAGTCCGGAGGGATGTCTTCTTTGGCCGTTCTGTCCTCCAGGACTTTCTGGTGTGATCTTGGTTCGCAGACCCACCACCAGGGTTGGTATTGCTTGGGTATCTATTCTAAGGTGAGGAATCTAACTAACGTGTTTCTTTCAGATGAACAAGTTACTTACCTTCGGTAACGATGTATCTGTAAGAAACATTAGTTAGTTAGATACCTCACCGACCCACCCATCCTCCCCGTTCTGCGTACTGACATCTAGGGTTAAGGCTATCCTTTTCAGGGCCCTAGATTTTTTGGCACCAGTGTCTGTCTCTTGCATGGCTCTGCGTTCCTGGCGCGGAAAGCTATGTACAAGAACTGACGTCAGCGCGCGAGGGCGGCGTCCAAGTACTCCGTCATTCCGGCGCACGACGCCAACAACTGACGTGGAGCTGCAGACGCCTAGCGACGCGCAAGGGGTATTGCTACAAAAATCTTCCTGATCCAGTCTGACGCCTGGGGATATTCTAAGGTGAGGAATCTAATGTTTCTTACAGATACATCGTTACCGAAGGTAAGTAACTTGTTCTACACAACTAATGCGGCGCCCTTTCGAACCCATTCACAAGGTGGATTTAAAGTTCCTTTCCTGGTTACTAGCTTTAACATCAACCAGAAGAGTTAGTGACCGCCAAGTGTTCACTATTCATCCACCTTTTCTACAATTTACATCCAAATCTGTAGTACTGCGCACTAACCCAAAATTCATGCCAAAGGTTCCAGCGGATTTCCATCTTAATGAACCTATAATTTTAAAGACTTTTTTTTTCCCCAAATCCGCTCACAGCTGCAGAAAGGGCTTTGCATTCCCTTGACATCAAAAGATGTCAAGTTATACTTGCAACGGACAGCAGCAATACGCAAATCAGACCAACTATTTGTGGCATATGGCAGACCACGGCAAGGACATTCGGTCTCAAAACCAACCATTGCTCGTGGATCTCTGCTGCAATTTGTTTATGCCATGATCAAGCGGGAAGATCATTGCAAGCGACCCCAAGAGCAATTTCTTCATCCACAGCTCTTTTTGCCGGTGTGCCTCTTCACCAGATCTGTAAAGCGGCAACATGGTTCAACAGACACACTTTTACCAGACGTTACGGTTTGGAAGCTGCAAGCGATGCAGATGCATCAGTGGGACAAGCTGTTCTGCGCAATCTTTTCAAATAAGGTGAGCCTCTGTTCTCCCTCCTCCACTATGCTTTTCTATAAGACGCTTTTTCCATACTGTTTCTATATCTTGAAATTGTTCTGCATATGTTGAAGCACACATGTATTTCTCTATAGTTATACCGTTTGATAATGTACATTGTCTATAATACAAGAACAACATCTTTTGAGCATGTTACGTACTGCTATCTACTCTGATTCAGGCATGTGAATCTATGAAAGAGACCCCAAATACTGGAGAAGAACAATAGTTACTTACCTGTAATCTGTGGTTCTCAAGTATTGGTGTCTTTCATAGATTCACATGCAACCCGCCCACCACCCCTCGTAGGCTTGTAGGCTTGTAGGCTGTTATGTATTGGTTCACTTCTGTGCGAGAAAATCTGAGAGCCTGAGTCTCTGTGGAACATTCTGGTGGGTGCTGTCGCCTGATTGGCTGCAGTTTGGACTGGACATAATGACTGTGATAGTCCTAGGTGTGGAAGTTTTTTCCTTGTAGCTTAGGCTACTTTACTTCCTAGTTTCAGGTTACCAAGGTTTTTGGTTATTATATGCATGACTATTGCTTTTCTATGTACCGTGGGACTCCCACGGGGAATGATTCAGGCATGTGAATCTATGAAAGACACCAATACTGGAGAACCACAGATTACAGGTAAGTAACTATTGTTCTTACTTACCGTCGGTAACTTTTGTGGATTCATAAACCTGTAAATTCTTAATCACCCTCCCTCCTTGTTCAGTGGAATGGACTCTTTGCACCATCTTTAAGTAGAATCCAATCTGATCAGTTAATAAGCTCAGTGTCTGACAGTTTGGACAGAGTTGAAATAAACGGACACCAGCGAGAAGGGGTTGCATGCATATGTAGCGCCGATGTCCCTTCTGGGGCGAGATGTTCGAGGCATGTGGGCTGCTGAATTCATATCTGTGCATAGCTCGCCGCCTAGTGTTGGGTCCGGATGTTTGCACGTTGTTGTCCTGGAAGAGTCTTCGAAGTATCACAAGATAGGTGACTCCTCCCCTGGACCACAGTGCGCATGGGCATCCTCTCCATCCTCAGATTGTTTTTTTCCGCCATTGGGTTCGGATGTGCTTATCTTAGCTCAATTTTGGAAAATTCGATTCAAGGCCAAAAGGCCTTTAGTTTTCGTCGGTATTGTTCCCGTTCGGTATCGACTAGTTTCTTTCCTACTTTAGAACCTTCCAGCTTTTCGGATCCGTTTGGTCCGAACATCGAACTTCCGTCGACAATGGAATCGAGGACTCCATTCAAACGGTGTCCTTTATGCCACGCAAAATACCCGCACATCGACGTCCACCCGGTATGCAACAAATGCCTCTCACCGGATCATGATGAGTCAATGTATGGCCTGTGCCCGATTCCGATCGAAGAAGACTCTCCGGAATCGACGGGGGGCGAGATTAGAAGCGCAGCAATCGGCGCCTGCCCCGACCAACATCTTCAGCACTGAAGACGAGGACGCCGAGAGCGTGGAAGAAGTAGACTCCAGCCCCGCTTCCGAACACGATTCCCAATCGGAAGGCGAAGATGAGGTGCTTTTTCAAAGGGAAGAAGTCATCGACGAGGTAGGAGACTAGGATGAGGCCTTTGGGGCCGAAGAAGATAGCTCTAGCGAGGAGCTAGGCCCACCCGTCGATACGGAGGCCGACAAAGTGCGTCATCCTAAGGCTCAGGTCGAGGGATCGCCTTCGGGCCTTACCCGAGATCAATCTCAAAGTTCTTCGGCCCCGCCTTCAGGCCCGGCCTCAAACATTCCGAACGAGCCATTATTGACGAACGACTGGATTCCCTTCATCGAAACCGAAACCAATTGTCGCTCCAGTTCCAACGAAACCAAAAGTGAAACTGGCTGTCCTCTGCTCGAAGGCCTCGAAGCCCTCCACTCCTTCGACGCCAGCAAAAGCCGTCTGCCCCGAACGCCATAAAAGGGATTTCGGCGCCGAACTCACTGCAGCGGTTATCGGTGCCGAGCCGAAGAAAAAAAACCTCGGTCCCCACAAAACGCCTCGGCCTCTGGCACCGAAGCCGTCGGCCCCGACCACTAAAGTCAAAATGGCTGCCCCATCTGCATCGACGTCGACAACAGCGGCGCCCGCCAAGTCGTTGACTCCAACGACCGTTGATACCTCTCTTCTGATTGATGACCCCATGGCTCCAAAACAGTCGACGCCTACCTCCAAGGTGCCGACCGGTTCCAAAGAGCCTTCTGCGTTCTCCGTGCAACAAGTCGCGGCATCGTTGCAACGCATCAGTGAACGGGCAGCCCTCCGATCCACGTCGGGCCCCGACACGCACAAGGCTCCGAAAGCACCCTCTGCGCCAACCAACATCACTTTTGGCTTGCCGCCGTCCAAGGCGCCGAAGATGTTCGAGATCAGAACACTTGTCTGCCAGACGCAGTCCCCGTCTACTGGACACACAGATTCTGAGCCCCCACAGCCACAATTCATCGACGCCAACACTGGTAAACTGATGCTCCGCAAGCGGAAAATCACACCAGAGAGGGGATTGGACTCATACAGAATCCCTCTCCAGCACAAATTGCCAGCGAGGTCGGAACCAGTTCTTCATGAACTCTTACAACCCTCCCATCAGCATCCCCAGTCCTTTTCTCCGACGCCTTCAGAGACAGACGCAGTAGAGGACTATATGGGATGACACCACCTACACTGGGGATGTCGATCCTGATGAGCGCCTGCAAGACCCGGATCAGGCATGGGATGACCCTACAGACCAGGGTACCGCCCCAGATACCCATGATACACAGCTTTACAGCACAAAGACATCTCCCACTGAGGACACTGCTGCCTTCAATGCCCTCATAGAACGGGCAGCTGCCAACCATGGAGTAGAACTCCATTCTGACACTGTCGAAGAAGACTTCTTGGTGGACACTTTCGCCTCTTCCGAAAGAACTGTCAAAACTCTGCCAATGTTGAAAGGAGTTCTCAAACCTGCAAAGGACATTTTTAAGGAAACAACCAGGGCACGGGTGCTAAACCCCAGGATTGAAAAGAAATACAAGCCTGCACCCGGAGACCCTACGTACATTAGGGGTCAGTTACCTTTAGACTCCATGGTAGTTGCTAACGCTCGCAAACGAGCCCATTCGCAATCAGGTGATGCTCCTCCCCCAGACAAGGAGTCTAAAGTGTTAGAGACATCAGGCAAAAGGATTGCAGCGCAAGCAGCAAACATCTGGCGCATTGCAAACACAGGCGCTCCTGGCCCGTTATGATCGTTCCCACTATGACACACTGGAAACACTACTCCAACATTTGCCAGATGAATACAAAGAGGCGGCGGAGCTCCTCATCAGAGAGGGACAACTCCTTACCAATGCATCCATCAAGTGCACCCTGGATGCTGCCGACACAGCGGTGAGGGCAATCAACACAAGCGTTATGTTGAGACGACACGCATGGTTGAGAATCTCAGGCTTCAAGCCGGAGATTCAGAACAACATCTTAAATCAACCAGTCAACCCCGACTATTTATTCGGCCCTGAAGTTGACACTACCCTCAAATTAAAAAGGACACTGACACTGCGAAATCAATGGGGGCTCTGCAGACGCAGCAGTTTCGTAGTGGCTCCTTTCGTAGACCCCAAACTAGAGGGGCAGCTAGAGGCCAGGGATCACAGCAGCAATACACTAAAGGGAGCACACAGAGTACCTACGATAAAACCAACAGAGGTGGATATCGTGGCTCCAGCACCAAGAGCAGAGGACGTGGTTACGGCAACACCAGGTCCTCACCCAAAAACAAACAGTGATGCCCTCTCCCTTCCCCCCCGACCACATAACACCTGTCGGGGGGGAGACTCCAGCGGTTCCTGTCCACGTGGAAAGCCATCACCACAGACAGGTGGGTCAGGGACATTATCCAGCACGGTTACTGCCTCGAATTAACCTCCACTCCACCCAACATACCGCCAAAGCACCGTCCTATGTCCGTAGAGCACTTGGCATTATTGCAGCAGGAAGTGCTAAGTATGCTGCAAAAAGGTGCAATAGAGATCGTGCCCACCGACCAGCAGGGGACAGGGGTGTACTCTCTGTACTTCTTAATCCCAAAAAAGGACGGGTCGCTCAGACCTATACTAGACTTGAGACCCCTCAACCAATGCATTCTCTCAGAGCATTTCCATATGCTCACCCTACAGCAGGTTCTCCCGCTGCTCAGCCAGGGAGACTTCCTAGCCACACTAGACCTAAAAAATGCGTATTTCCACATACCCATACACCCATCACACAGGAAATATCTCGGGTTCACTATTCAGGGACATCACTATCAATTCAAAGTTCTCCTTTTCGGAGTAACAACAGCACCCAGGGTTTTCACCAAGTGCCTAGCTACGGTGGCTGCACATCTACGGAGACAACACATTCATTTCTACCCTTACCTGGACGACTGGCTTGTTCAGGCAAAGTCAGCCCAGCAATGTGCCAGCCACATGTCCCTCACCTTCTTCACAGTCTGGGATTCTCACTAAATTACCCAAAATCACATCTCCAACCCGCACACGTACAACAGTACCTGGGCGCGACCATAAACACTCTGGCAGCCACAGCTCAGCCAAATTTAGTGAGGATCAACAGCATGCAACTGCTGATCACAAAGTTCAAACCTCAACACTCCCTTCCTGCGCGAGTGTTCATGCAGTTGATAGGCATGATGGCCTCCTGCATTTTCATAGTCCCGCACGCGCGACTACATATGCGCCCGCTTCAGGAGTGCTTGGCACGTCAATGGAATCAGGCTCACGGGCAATTAACAGAACTAGTGTTGGTGAGCGGTCGGGCATACAACTCTCTGCATTGGTGGAATCCACAAAACCTTTGCAAGGGCCGACCGTTCCAAGAGCCTGTTCCACAAATAATACTGACAGCGGACGCCTCTCTCCAGGGTTGGGGAGCTCATGTACTCTCTTTCACAGTGCAGGGACTATATAAAGCCCAACAAAAGAAGATGCACATCAACGTTCTGGGACTGATGGCAATCTTCCTAGCCATGAAGGCATTCAAAGTACACTTGTGCAACAAGGTCGTGTTGATCCGAACGGACAACATGACTGCCATGTACTACATACAAAAGCAGGGAGGAACACCCTCTCCACAGCTGTCTCATCTGGCTCAGAGCATGTGGAAGTGGGCCATTCAGAGGAACATATTCCTCATGGCGGAACACCTCCCCGGCAAGGACAACCAGATGGCGGATCTGCTCAGCAGACACAGCCACCAGATGCACGAGTGGGAGCGACACCCATCAGTACTCCAACCGTACTTCCAACAGTGGGGTCATCCACAGATAGACCTATTCGCCACAAACAAACGCAAAATGCCAAAGCTTTGCCGCCAGGTTCCCACATCCTCAGTCACAGGGCAATGCGATATGGATGAACTGGTCTGGCATATTTGCGTACGCTTTCCCCCCAGCGCCATTAATACCGCTAGTGGCACGCAAACTGTGACAACACTCACTGACACTCATCCTAGTTGCTCCCACATGGGCGCGCCAACCATGGTACACCACCTTTCTAGAACTTTCCGTGGTGCCGCATCAGAGGCTGCGGATCAAACCCGCACTTTTAACGCAGAACCATGGCGAAATTCAGCACCCAGATCCGCAACAGCTGAACCTGGCAATCTGGCTCCTGAAGTCCTAGAGTTTGGCTACCTAAACCTGCCACCTGACTGTATGGATATCAAGGAGGCCAGGAGACCCACTACCAGAGCTTGCTATGCGGCTAAATGGAAGAGGTTTGTCATTTATTGTAACAACAATGACATTAACCCGCTGGACGCATCCATTCAAAACATCATCTGTTACCTCTTACACCTATACCGATGCAATCTGGCATACACCTCAATACGTATCCATTTAACCGCAATAGCAGCCTATCTCCAAAACAGGCAGCACCTCTTTATTCAGAGTGCCTGCCATCAAAGCCTTCTTGGAACGACTCAAACTAGTAATTCCCCCAAGACACCCACCAGCACCGGTGTGGAACCTCAATTTGGTCCTCACCAGACTGATGGGTCCACCCTTCGAACCTCTCCATTCATGTGAGATTCAATTCCTCACCTATAAAGTAGCTTTCCTACTGGCAATCACTTCGTTAAGAAGAGTTGGTGAACTCCAGGCACTAACCATTCAAGAGCCATTCATACAGGTTCACGCAAACAGGGTTGTACTACGTACCAACCCCAAATTCATGCCCAAGGTGATATCGCAGTTCCACATAAATCAAACTATTGAACTGCCTGTTTTCTTTCAAAATCCACAGAATGTCGCAGAGAGAATGCTCCATACACTAGATGTAAAGAGAGCCCTCATGTACTATATAGACAGAACTAAGGTTTTTAGGAAGACAAAACAACTTTTCGTTGCCTTTTCTCCACAACACAAGGGCAACGCCATTTCCAAAGAAGGTATAGCCAGATGGATCGTTAAATGTATTCAAATTTGCTATCAAAAAGCTAAACGCACATTAACGATTCCACCACGAGCCCACTCAACACGAAAGTTAGGGGCGTCCATGGCTTTCCTGGGAAACATTCCTTTACAGGAAATATGTAGAGCAGCCACATGGTCCACTATACATACATTTACCAAACACTACTGTGTAGATGTACACTCAAAACAGCAGGCAGCTGTAGGACAGGCTGTTCTCAACTCTTTTTCAGACTGCTGCAGCTGGCACGGGTAGCTGCCGCTAATAGGAGGTACTGCTATGTATTCTATGCACAGATATGAATTCAGCAGCCCACATGCCTCGAACTGAATATGCTACTTACCAGTATGCATCTGTTCTTGGCATGTAGGGCTGCTGACATTCATATCGCCCACCCTCCTCCCTGGCGTCTGTAGCAGCTGCAGCTCTCAGAATTACTGTAAGCATGGTCATCACTTTCTGTATCTACTCCATCACTGCCACAATGGCGAAAAACAATCTGGGGATGGAGAGGATGCCCATGCGCACTGTGGTCCAGTGGAGGAGTCACCTATCTCGTGATACTTCGAAGACTCTTCCAGGACAACAACGTGCAAACATCCGGACCCAACACTAGGCGGCGATCTATGCACAGATATGAATGTCAGCAGCCCTACATGCCAAGAACAGATCCATACTGGTAAGTAGCATATTCAGAACACCGCGTGGCGCCACCTGACGCTGTGTGGGGGCAATGCTAGAAAAGAATTCTAGATCCAGTCTGGCACATGAGGATATTCACAAAGTGAGTGCTCTGCAGTTACAGCATCTACCAGAAAGTCTTAAGACGGTAAGTAGCTTGTTATTATATAATGGTCTAACAACTTCATAGTCTCCCTGCTATCTGCTTTTTGTAGTTGCTTAGATAAGTGCAGAGGATTGTGGATAGTCACTTGTACATGGTTTCTAACCTTAGATATCTTACATGATTTCTGCGTGGGCAAGAATGTGCAAGATCCTAGGGAAAGAGTTTCAGCAATACCTCCCTGTTGTCATGGGACCCTTGATGAAGACTGCCTCCATTAAGCCTGAAGTTGCACTGCTCGACAGTAAGTGCCAGTAACCATTTAAAAAACCTTGTTGGCAGATGATAGTCCCTTACTGTTCATGAATGTCTTTTTACCCTTATAATGCCTCTCCTACAGCACAAGACATGGAGAGCATGAGTGATGATGATGGCTGGGAATTTGTAAACCTTGGAGATCAGCAGAGCTTTGGCATCAAAACTGCAGGCCTTGAAGAAAAAGCAACTGCTTGCCAAATGTTGGTAGGTATTCAACTGTGACTTGGCAACTTAGTCTAGAGTTCTGAGTAAAGGAAGCTTAAAGAGGGGTTATAGTGTTGCATTCAAATATTACAGCTAGATTGGTTTTCCTTAAGGTTGTAATGTGCAACTTTTACAATGAAAGCCTTAGTTTTCCATTGCAGACTAAGTAAAAAGAAATGAAACCGTGAGCCTATTGCTATAAACTTGGTGAAGGTTACTCCTCCAGAAAGTTCATGTCCAAATAAACACTACCATAATTTGAAGCTTTTCCTTCTTCCTATTAGGCAATTGATAAGGGACATAACATGGAATTGCATATGGCTGCACACGGACTTAGTAATGTATGTTGGATTTGTCATGTTTTAACAATTCCCCAAAATGGTCAGTACAACTTCAGGTCACCTATGCTCTTCATTGTTTTATACTTCATTTCATGGCATTGTGAAACCTAGGAAAACTGGTAAAATGACATAATTGCGGTGTTAAACAAGTAAAGGTAATCGGTTTACCTCATGCGCTTTGATTGTTAATGGTAGATTGCCCCACAGGGGATGGCTAGTTTTGCATCTTTAGAAGTGTAAAAGAAAAAAGTGACACATTTGAATTGTAATGTAGTTAGTCACAGCTCTGAAGTTGGATGAGATTTATTGTTCATAATACCACACTTTAATGTGCAAAATAAATCTATGTATATCGTCTCACTTGAGTGTATCTCTAATGCTTTTCTCCTTGCTGCTTTGTATAAAGTGAAGGTTTCTTGTTGCTGCTTTGTATAAAGTGAAGGTTTCTTGTTGCACTTTAAAATTGAAGTGCAAAGGTTAAAAACTAAATCCTTTTGTTTGCAGGTTTGTTACGCTAAGGAACTGAAAGAAGGTTTTGTGGAGTATACAGAGCAAGTTGTGAAGCTTATGGTGCCGCTGCTTAAATTTTACTTTCATGATGATATCCTTGTTCATGTTTACTATTTGTTTTTGTACATCTTTTGCCGCTCTGCTTTTTTGAACTTCATGGTTCACTAAAGTCATGCAACATTAAGAAGGAATTGCTCTTTTGATCCTTTATTACAAAAGTGAATCCTGTGCCCATGTTATGCTGATTTTATGTAGCATGATTGTCCACAGCTACCATCTTAATTTGCACTGATTACACACATTCCTCCTTTTTACTACAGCTTAGTTACAGGGTAGTAATAGTTTGTGAAAGATACATGGCCCTTACTGAGGACTGGTGCTGTTTCTGATGGCCTTTGTAATTTGCCAGTAATTAATGCATTTTCTTTGCATATTGTTTAAGCATGAGGTTGACACCATTTCACTTTTTCCTTAACTAAACAAAAGTGTCCGTGTTGCTGCTGCAGAATCAATGCCTTTGCTCCTTGAATGTGCAAGAGTGCGTGGTCCGGATTATTTGACACAAATGTGGCATTTCATGTGTGATGCTCTTATCAAGGGTATTGGAACAGAGCCAGATTCAGACGTTCTCTCAGAAGTGATGCACTCTTTTGCGAAGGTGAGTTGCTTTAACAGTAAAATACTTTGGTGATTTTTCATTCATTTTTCTGAATTTAGTTGGGTTTTCTGGTATCTATTGCAGTGGAAACCTTCTTCCTTCTGATTTTTGATATGACACTACTGCCTGTGTACCAGTGCTGTTAAGGAAGGCCACAAGAAAGGACATGCCACACTGACTTGATGTTCACATTTTCTTTGAGTTCTCAATAATCAGATCATGCTATGAACTTTTAGTATTGTCAGTACATTTTTTGCAGAATCCTCCGCAACAATTGCCTAGTTTTAGACCCCCTCTCTCCCAAAACCTGTGTAGCTTTGGACAATGTTAAGCCAGGGAGTAAGGTGGACTGCAGGCCACGTACCTCCCAAGCCCTACTGGGGTGGTGGTGGTGGTGCATACTTGGTAACTTAGTCTTGTATGATTACAGGCTTGTGTGTATTGGAGTCCTGAAACCCTTTCCTCCATGGATGAACACACGCAAGAAATGCATTTGAAGTTAAAGTTGATAATTAATGTCCTACTGTGAGAAAGTGGCTCTGTATATACTGTTCCCTAATAGGTACAGGGTGTACAGAGTCCACAGTCCCCCAGAGGCTGATAGAGGTCAAAGTTAGGTATGACCTTACTCTCAAAAGTGGTAGCTTGGTCGAGCAGTAAGGCAGTACCAGAGGACAGTGTAAAGCATTTATTGTACACACTCAGTCAGCAAATGGTTTCACACACTCAATAACTGAACTCTAGGCCAATGATTTGTATATATAAAATATATGCTTGTTTTATTTTTAGAACCACAAAGGGGGTAAAAATATACTTTCTCAGAATGAGAGGTTGAATATAAATACTTTTGTTTTAAGCAATAAATTTGTGTAAACAGTCACAGTTGGTTGCAATAAACAATCCTATTTCCTAAACATAACAATGCATTGAGCTCAATGGTAAATTCAGGTTATTTGTAATAAATTACTTTTCAGATTACTTTTGGAATTCCAGGTCTGGCTCCTAGAACCAGCCTGGGGTCAGTATTCAGAATCAAGTGATGAAAGTCGACTTAATAACTGTAATGATTTTTAAATAATATTTAGCTATTTCAAAAGTTAGCACTTAGAAAATATTTCACAGAAAACATTCAATGGATCTCTATGGCAAGAAATTCAAATTGCAGGTAGAGTACTTTATCGTTACTTTAGTAATCCAGGACTGGGTGCCTAGACCCAGGACTGGGGTCCTTATCAAAAGCAGGTAAGTAATTTCGTTTGCAGAAATGGTACGATTTTAAAAGAATATTTCAAATTTGCAAAAGTAGACACTTAGAAGAAATTTCACAGAAAAGCAGACAATGGTTTCCTATGGGAGAAAAATGAGTTAGAGGTAAGTATAGTTGTGAACACTTTTCAGAGTCAGGGCTGGGCACCAAGATCCAGCACTGGGAGCTCACCTAGGAGCAGGTGAGTAAATTCGTTTTTGTCGCTTGGCTGATTTTTGGTGAATTTTTGCAGTTTTGAAAAGTTCACACTTAGAAGATTTTTGAAGAAAAAGTCAGTCAATGTTACCCTATGAGGAAAACGAAGTTAGCGGTTTAAGGGTAAGTACTCGACTGGTAGTGTTGAAATTCCGGGCATGGACTCAGGGGTCCCCCAGTGTCAGGTAGGTACAGTTGGTTCACCCTCAGCGGTTTCAGGACGGCCGGGTGCAGAGAGTTGGGCCCAATGTTATCCTATGAGGGATAGGGGGGCCTTGGTTGGTGGCTGCTGTCTGGCAAGCCACGCGGCTGTGGGAGCTGGGCTCCTGGTCACTTACTCAGGGCAAGTGGGGAAGTAGCTTAGTGTAGAGGGCACTGCCAGGGCCACTCGGGCGGCTGGGTGCAGGGTGCTTTTGAGCCCTAGGGCGCTCAATGGAAATCAATGGGAATGTTCCGGTTTGGAAAGAGGCTGCAGGCTCGGGGACGAGGATGTTTCAGGTGCCACCACCACTTCGAGAGGTAAGTTGGGTAGTTGTAGGTTAGGTGGGTACCCCGGGATTGGGCCCAGGGGGTCGCAGGGCGCCGGGTGCAGGGGTGCCTTTTGATGTCGGGAATCTTACCCTCTGGTTGATCGCGGCTGGGGTGGCACTTGGTTCTGAGGCTGCAGGCTTCTTCCGGGATGTCGAGGGGGGTCCTTGGGTGCCGGACTCTGGGTCACAGTCGCCGTGGGGTCGTCCTCTGGGTCTTTGTCCACTCCGGCACTGGCCAGGCTTGGCTGGTGCAGAGTGTGTTGGGTCCGCGGTCCCGGGCTGGTGCCAGGGATAGCAAATAGGTTTCTTGAGTAGAGCCTCTACTCGTGGGAGTCCCAGGGGCTTAGAGCTAAAAGGTAGCCAGGTCCTCCGGGGTTGGTGAGGTTGCTGGCCACGTGGGATGCCGCGCTGGTGCAGGTTCGAGAGTCGACAGGCCGGTAGGGCTGGGGCCAAAGCAGTTGGTGTCTTCTTCTCTTTTTAGCAGCTGCAGGGCAGGTCTTTGTTCTTCTTGCTCTTCTTGTCGTTTTCTATCTGGAATCTCCGGGAGGAAGGTTCAGGGGGCCCCTAAATACTAGATTTAGGGGCGTTACAGGTAGGTGAAGGCCAGGGACCAATGGGTCCTTGTCCTGGGGTGGGTACACCCCCTATCCTGCCTCTCCTGTGGGAGGGGGGCAGTAGCCTAATCCTGATAGGGTAGGGCCTCCCATCTTCAAGATGGCGAGAGCCCGGAGATGTGCTTCACCTCGCCTCCCCCACCTGAGGGGTGGGGTGGGCAGGCTGGCACATCCCCTGTCCTTGTATGGGGTTTCCGGCCAAGCTTCCCGCCAGAGTGGGGGGTTGCAGTGGCCTGGGGAAACTCCAACTGGCGGCATGCCTTTGAAGCTTCCCTTTGCTCATCCTGGGGGAGGAGATTTCTCACCTCACCCAGGATGTGCTTTGTTGCAGGCCCGGGAGAGCAGGGGCTCTCCCACCCAGGGGTCCAGCAACGTGTCTGCTGTGTGGCAGCCTGGGCAGCCTCAGAGCAGACGTGGATTGTAAGTTAGCTGTAAGGGGGCATCTTCTAAGATGCCCTCTGGGGTGCTTAGTACATTAAATCTTACACTGGCATCAGTGTGGGTTCAATGTGCTGAGAAGTTTGATACCAAACTTCCCAGGCTTCAGTGTTGCCAATATGGTGCTGTGGAGCTCGTGTTTGACAAGCTCTCAGCACCATGTATTCTTAAATGACAGCACTGCACTTACAGTGCCCAGGAATGGACCCGGGTACTGTAGGGGCACAGGGCTCCTGCTCCTGTGCCCACACCATAGGCGTAATGCACCCAGCTAGAGGGGTGGCTGACATATGCCTTGGCAGTGTAGGTGATGGGCATGGTACACAGTGATGTGTGCCATGTCGACTCTTTGTTTTGTCCTGCACCCAGACACTCAGCCTGCAAGGGCAGTGTGTGTGTGTAAGGGTACAGGGCCTCTGAGGGTGGCACAATGAGTGCTGCAGCCCTTAGAGGCCTTCCCTGGTCACAAGGCCCTGGGTACCTAGGGTACCATTTACTAGGGGCTGACATGTGGCTAGGGTTTGCCAATTTGGAGTTTGTGTGGTTTAAGGAAGGAACATAGGCCCTGGGCACCTGATTGGCAGGAACCCAGGGTACACTCAATCGAAGTACATTCAGCAATTTAGCAAAAAGTGGGGGCATACCATGCAAGAAAGATGGCACTTTCTCACACCTACTCTAGAGCAGACTGTGAATAAATGTAACAAACAAAAAATAGTAATACGAAACATGAGTGGACTGAGTGGCAACCTATTAGATGGTGTTCATATAATCAAATTATTGATGGAATCGGTCTCTATTGAAAAACCTCTCTTCCTGGCCACTAGCTAAGCCTACTTCAGCACCATAGTGCCCGTATGAGTTTCCTAGACTGCCTTTAACACACCTCTGGAACACTACACAATATTTTCCTGTCTGCTACTGTCCTTTGCCTTGAATCAAAGTTGTAATCTGGTTTTTATGGTGTTCTGTGAAAGCATGTGTAACTGGTCGCACCAGTGTATAACCTTCATCTGGAATCCCTGCCGCATGTAGTAGACTCAAATCTCCTTGGAAAATCTGTAGGTGTTCCATCCCCTGGGTTGCTTTGGCATCAGGCATAAATACTATGTTCGTGGCATATGAGCTGTAGATCACACACTTGTGCATAGATCGCCATCTGGTGTTGGGCCCAGATGTTTGCACTTTGTTGTTTGTCCTGGAAAGTCTTTGGAAGTCACGGGATAGGTGTGCCTCTTTCCGTTTCAAGAAAACTATCTGGGATAATCATGCTCGAAGAAGCATGACTCTATCGTCGACATCCATTCCTGACATCTTCCAGGAGGACGCCGATGTACCAGAGCAGGGACGGGTCAAAGAAGGCCTCGTCAGCGCCTCCAAAGCCAACGACTCCGACATCGAAGACATCACCCCAGGGCAGCGGGTCGCAAGTAGTGACGCCCCACCTTCGGGCCTGACACAAAAGTCGACACATAAGCCTTCAGGCCACTCTGGATCGAGTCAGCCTGCCGTGGGGGCTGAAACCCAATCCCCGGCACCCAAAGAGAAACTGTCTTCTACCTCTATGCCGACCACTGGCTCCAACGACGCACCTGGCACCGAAACCTACTGGTACAGACCCCTCGACTGCGAGAGTCATCGGAACTGAGTAAAAAGCCACTTCCGAAGAGTACAGGTTCTCAATCAATGGAACTGAAAAACAACCGGTTCCACAGGCTCCTTCAGAAATCAAAAAATCTCACGTTTCCAAGCCTAAACAGCATAAATCTGCTCCAGATTCGGCACCACACAAACCTTCGGAACCGGAAAAATCGGCACCAAAAGACCAACCTCCACAAGAAGATCTTTTTTCGACCGGATCCAATGCAAAAAACTTCTTAAAGACTCAAACAGGTCAACTAACTCGGCTCCAAGAAGAGAACAATGGACATGCCTGTACCGGCTCCATCTTCACCAAAGAGGGAAATTGCAACATCTCCTCTACACCACTCCCCTACTCTCTCCACTCCCCTCACCATCTCCTCCACCTCAGGACGATGACACTTCTGGGGACGGGGGCGAGGGTGCAGACGAACCATTAGGGGATCCTAGTCACCCTTACACCCCAGGCGACCCATGGGACAATTATGGCACACCAGATGACCCTGATGTGCCACAAGACAGCTATCCCTCTAAACCTTCCCCTCCAGAGGACACTATGGGAATCACCCAGCTCGTTCAGAGCCGCACAATACCACGGGGTAGCTCTACATACAGACCCTGTGGGGGAGGATTTTCTAATGGACACGTTTGATACATCTCAAAGGTCCACTTCTGTTCTCCCTATGTTAAAAGGGGTAATTAAACACGCACCTGAGGTGTTCAAAGTTCCTGTTAAGGCTAGGGTTATTAACCCCAGAAAACAGAAAAAATACAAATCTGCCCCAGCAGACCCTGTTTACATCAAGGGGCAAATACCATTGGATTCCTTAGTGGTGTCCAACGCCAGAAAGAGGGCTAACTCACAAACATCAGGCAATGCTCCGCCTCCTGACAAGGAGTCAAAACTCCTGGATGCTTCTGGTAAACTAACAGCGTCACAAGCAGCCAACATATGGCGTATCGCCAACACACAAGCTTTGCTGGCTAGATACGATGGGGCACACTACGATGAGTTGTAAACCCTATTACAACTTCTCCTAGACAAATACAAGGCAAAACCCAACGACCTCATACAAGAGTAAACTTATAACAAACACCTCCATTCGTTGTGCTCTAGATGTGGCAGACACCGCCTCCTGAGCCATCAACACAAGTGTCCTTGTACGTAGACCTGCATGGCTACGCATTTCAGGGTTTAAACCAGAAGTTCAAAATACCATACTTAACCAACCATTTGATCAAGAACATCTATTTGGCCCTGCTGTGGATTTATCTCTAGAAAAGATGAAAAAAGACACCAACACGGCTAAATCAATGGGAGCCTTGCAGTTGCAAGCTCCCAGACGTTAATTTTGTCACTCCTCTTATAGGGGCACCTCCAGAGGATACTCCTCTGACAACCCTTCCACGTCCTACAAAAGTCCCACCCAAACAACCTTTACCAGAGGTGATCAGAGGAGGCTACAGAAGCAATAATAAAGGCCGAGGCAACAATAACAATACTCGCGGCGCCTCCACCCCCCACCCATCCCTCCACTCCCCCTGGACCATTCCACTCCGGTCAGGGGAAGACTGCTACAATTCCTGCCTGTCTGGAGCAACATCACTACTGACAGGTGGGTGAGACAAATCATTCAAAATGGTTACTGTCTAGAACTCACTTCTACGCCCCAAACATTGCACCCAGACAGCGCCCAATGTCAACAGAACATTCATCGCTGCTAAAGCAAGAAGTGCAAAAACATGTAATAGAACCAGATCCCCAGCATCAGTAAAACATGGGAGTTTACTCCCTGTACTTCCTCATTCCAAAGAAGGACGGAACCCCGAGACCCATCCTGGACCTCAGACCCCTAAACCTTTACATACAATCAGACCATTTTCACATGGTCACACTTCAACAGGTTATTCCACTGCTCACACAAGGAGATTTCCTTACCACCCTAGATCTCAAGGACGCCTACTTCCATATTCCCATTCACCCCGCTCACAAGAAAAATCTCAGATTTGTAGTGGACGGGTCAGCATTACCAATTTAAGGTTCTCCCATTCGGAGTCACCACAGCACCCAGAGTCTTCACAAAATGTCTAGCAGTAGTTGTAGCTCACCTAAGAAGATGACAAATTCACGTCTTCCCGTACTTCGACGACTGGCTCATAAAAGCCAAGTCATACAACCAGTGTGTAAATCACACACCACGATCCAACTACTTCACGACTTAGGATTCACCATAAACCTCAGTCTCACCTACAACCGTCCCACACCCAACAGTATCTTGGTGCCACAATAAACACCTCAAAAGGCCTTGCATATCCAGGTCCACCAAGGATAGCAAGCATAAAAAGTCTCATTACAAAATTCCAACCTCAACACTCTCTTCCAGCTCGAGTGTTCATGCAGCTCATAGGGATGATGGCCTCTTGCATATTCATAGTACCTCATGCCAGACTCCACATGCGTCCCCTACAGGAATGCTTAGCACGTCTTTGGAACCAGGCTCAAGGTTAGCTGACAGATCTGGTGTTGGTAGACTGCCGCACGCATCGCGCTCTGCAGTGGTGGAACACACAAAACCTTTCCAAAGGGCGACAGTTCATAGAGCCGGTTCCACAGATTGTACTAACAGCAGACTCATCACTCACCTGCTGGGGAGCTCATCTATTACATCATACCATGCAAGGCAAATGGACACCTCAAAAATTACTCCCATCAATCACCTGGAGGTACTAGCAATTTTCCTGGCATTAAAATCATTCCAGAAACCAATATCAGGCAAAGCTGTCCTAGTCCGCACCGACAATATGACAGCCATAAACTATATACAAGAACAAGGCGGGACACACTCCCTACAGCTCTCAATTAGCGCAGAGCATATGGAGGTGGGCTATTCCTCAAATTCTCCTAGCCCAACACGTTCCAGAAGTACAAAATAGCATAGCGGATCTGTTAAGTCGTCAGACACTAGATTCACGAGTGGGAACTTCATCCACAAGTTCTTCAACCGTATTTCCAAATGTGGGGGCAGCCAGAGATAGATCTCTTCGCCACATATTACAACACAAAATGGCCAAGCTTCGCCGCCAGTTATCCACACCCATTGTCCAAAGGCAATGCGATATGGATGAATTGGTCTGGCAAATTTGCCTACGCTTTTCGCCTCCACTCATTCCATCGGTGGTGCGCAAACTGAAGCAACACTCACTGGCCCATGTTGGAGCAACTAGGATGAGTGCCAGACAACCATGGTACACAACACTGCTGGAACTATCAGTAGTCCCACACCACAAGCTACACCTCTGCCCACGCCTCTTAACACAGAACCGTGGAGAGATCAGACACCCGGACCCAGCACAGCTCAACCTAGCGATCTGGCACCTGAAGTCTTAACATTTTGTTACCTTAACCTACCCCCTGACTGCATGAATGTTATCAAAGAGGCTAGACACCCCACCACTAGAGCCTGCTATGCAGCAAAGTGGAAAAAATTTCTAATATACTGTAATAACAGCATCAATCTTTTAGATGTCTATTCAACACATCATGTTACCTACTAAATCTTCAAAGGTGTAATCTAGCATACACATCTATTGGGTTACACCTCACTGCCATAGCAGTTTACTTACAAAATAGACAACAGGGTACCTGCCATTAAAGCATTTATGGAAGGCCTTAAAAGAATCATTCGTCCTAGGGTACCACCCTCACCAGTGTGGAATTTAAACATTGTCCTCACAAGACTAATGAGCCCTCCATTCGAACCTCTGCATAAATGCGAGCTACAATTTCTTACATGGAAAGTCGCTTTCCTTGTGGCCATTACATCTTAGTCAGTGAGCTACAGGCACTAACTATTCAAGAACCATTTTTACAACTCCATCATAACAAAGTGGTTCTCAGGACAAATTCCTTCCTAAAGTTATCTCCTTTTCATCTGTCTGTTGAGTTGCCAGTATTCTTCTCGCAACCACAAACCGTCGCAGAAAGAGCTCTTCATACTCTAGACGTAAAAAGAGCATTCTATTATATTGACAAGACAAAATCTTTTCGCAAAACAACATTGTATGCTTACCACCACATAGTCAATCCCATATCAAAATCTGGGATCACAAGGTGGATTGTCAAATGTATACAAATTTACTATCACAAAGCAAAACGTACGTTATCTATTCCCCTAAACGCCACTCTACCCGAAAGGGGCTTAAATGGCATTTTTAGGGAACATTCCCTTAGATATCTGCAGAGCAGCTACATGGTCTACACCGCACACATTCACAAAACACTATTGTGTAGATGTGCAGGCAAAGCAACAAGCTAGTGTGGGCCAAGCTGTACTTAAAACACTATTTCAAACTACTGCAACAGACACTGGTAATTGCTGCTAAGGAGGAGTACTGCTATGCAATCCATGCAGAAGTGTGTGATCTAAAGCTCATATACCTTGAACAGAAAATGCTACTTACCAGTATGCATCTGTTCGCATGTAGAGCTGTAGATCCACACGGATGAAAAAGCTAGGTGAAAGCATTGTGCTTAATTCAACAATGCAGAATAGCACAAAAAATGTATCCAGAAGTGATTAAAAAGCAATTAATTCCCAAACCGATGGCATATAATATGAAACTTCCAAGTCTGCAGCATCCAAGAAAATATCTGTAGGAAGCTGGGTTCTTGTTACAGTACCCTCCACCCCTCTTTTTACCTGGTATTTGATGCAATGTTGACTGAAGTGTAATGGGTTCCTGCTGACCAGGTCCTCGGTACCAGTGTACTTTTTCTAAAAATGTACTATTATCTACCCCCCTCCCCCCCCGGCAAAACCTTTAGCACCCTCTGTAAGCCTCTAGTAAATTGTACCCTGGTACCTAGGGTCTGAGGTACTAAAGAGGGCCCCTAAGGGCAGCAGCACAAATTGCACCACCCTAAGGGAACCCCTTACCAAGCACATGCTAGACTGCCATTGCAGGATGTCTTGGTGCAACAGAAGTGAAAATACATCCCTGTGTGCCATGTCCCCTACCACTGCATGTAATATTTGTAAGTCACCCCTACATCAAGCCTAACATCCTTAAGGCAGAGTGCTGAATATTACATGTGATGGCATACCTGCATGAGCAGATATGCCCCAGAGCTGGTCAGTCCGATTACTGGCAGTGCAAGTGACCAGGGAAGTCCTTTTAAAACATGTGCTGGACACTGGTGGAAACAAGTTCCCCAGCTACATGATGGCTTCACTGAAAATAGGGATGTTTGGTATCAATTATCTTATTGTTAAACCTACACTGATGCCAGTGTGTGATTTCTCAATACATGTACCCAGAGGGCACCTTAGAGGGGCCCCCAGAAAACCTACCAGCTACTGGTGCACTTGCTGACTGGTTTGTGACACCTGAATGCTGATCTGACATAGGGCGAGAGCCTTTTGCTCCCTGGAGACCTAGAGTAAAAGCCTGTTTCAGAAGTGGGTTTAACACCCCTCTCCCACAGATGACCTGCTGCTTTAGCTTTATTGGGCCGGCGAGCTTCAAAGAAGCTGCCACCTTTGGAATGTGAATGTAACTCCTCAAAGGAAAGAAAACCACCTCTCCTTTCCAGGGCCCCCTTGGCACCTTAACAGGTGGAAAATTAGCTAGTCGGGCAGGTATGCCACCTCCAGGCCAGTACCACCCTTAAGATGGGTGTGAGAAAGTGCCATCTTTCTTGCATGGTATGCCCCCAATTTTTTGCTGAATGTACTTTGACTGAGTGTGCCCTGGACTCCTGCCAATCAGGTTCCCAGGGCATATGTTCCTTCCCTAAAACACACAACCCAAATTGGCAAACCCTGGCCACATGTCAGCCCCTGGTAAATGGTACCCTAGGTACGCAGGGCCTTGTGACCAGGAAAGGCCCCTAAGGGCTGCAGCACTCACTGTGCCACCCTTAGAGGCCCTGTACCCTAACACACACTACCCTTGCAGGCGGAGTGTCTGTGTACAAGACAAAACAAAGAGTCCACATGGCACACATCCCTGTGCCATGCCCACCACCTACACTGCCCTGGCATACATCAGCCACCCCTCTAGCTGGGTGCCCTGTGCCAGTGGTGTGGGCACAGGAGCATGAGCCCTGTGCCCCTACAGTACCCAGGTCCATTCCTGGGCACTAAGTGCAGTGCTGCCATTTAAGAGTACATGGTGCAGAGAGCTCGTCAAAAACGAGCTCCACAGCACCATAATGGCAACACTGAAGACTGAGAAGTTTGGTATCAAACTTCTCAGCACATTAAACCCGCACTGATGCCAGTGTGGGATTAAATGTACCAAGCACCCCAGAGGGCATCATAGAGATGCCCCCTGAAACCTAACCTACAGTCCACGTCTGGTCTGGGAGGCTGCCTAGGCTGCCACACAGCAGACATGTTGCTGGACCCCTGAGTAGGAGAGCCCCCGCTCTCCTGGGCCTGCAACAATGCACATCCTGTGCGAGGTGCTAGGTCTCCTCCCTCAGGATGGACAGGGGGAAGCTTCAAAGGCATACTGCCTCTGTGAGCTTCCCCAGGCCACTTGCTGCCCCCACTCTGGCGGGAAGCCTGGCCGGAAACCCCAAATAAGGACTAGATGTGCCAGCCTGCCAACCCCACCCCTCAGGTGGGGGAGGCGAGGTGAAGCACATCTACGGGTGCTCGCCATCTTGAAGATGGGAAGCCCTACCCTATCAGGGCTAGGCTACTGCCCCCCTCCCACAGGAGAGAGGCAGGATAGGGGGTGTACCCACCCCAGGACAGGGACCCATTGGTCCCTGCCCTTATCCTACCTGTAACGCCCCCTAAATCTAGTATTTAGGGGCACCCTGAACCTTCCTTCGATTCCAGATTCTGAAAAACAAAGAAGAGCAAGAAGAAAGAAGACTTGCCGTACAGCTGCTAAGAGGACGACACCAACTGCTTTGGCCACAGCCCTACCGGCCTGTCGACCCTCGAACCTGCTCCTGCTACATCCCGGCACCTCTTGTGGCCAGCAACCTCACAAACCCCGAAGGACCTTGGCTACCTTTTGGCTCTAAGCACCTGGGACTCCCATGAGCAGAGGCTTTGCTCAAAATCCGCTTCTAATCCCTGGCATCAGCCCGGAACCGCGAACCCTGCACACTCTACACCCGCCAAGCCTGGCTTGTGCCGGAGTGAACAAAGACCCCGATGACATTCCCCCGGCGACTGTGACCCCGAATCCGGCACCCAAGGACTCACCTAGACGCTCCTGACGCCGCCTGCAGTCTCAGAACCAGGTACCCCCCAACCGCGATCAACAGAGGGTAAGATTTCCCGAAACCAAAAGGCACCCCTGCACCCGGCCCCCTGTGCCCAACTCTTGGGTACCTACCTATCCTCCAACTACCCAACTTACCTCGCGAAGTGGTGGTGCCACCTGAAGAATCTTCGTCCCCGAGCTTGCAGCCTTTGTTCAACCAGGAGCTTTCCCATTGAAATCCATTGAGTGCCCGACTGCTCAAAAGCACCCTGCACCCAGCCGCCCGAGTGGCCCTGGCAGTGTAACCTCTACACCTATCTACTTCCCCACTTGCCCTGAGCAAGTGACCAGGAGCCCAGCTCCCACAGCCGCGTGGCCTGCTAGTCAGCAGCCACCAACCAAGGTCCCCTGCCTCCCATAGGATAACATTGGGCCTAACTCACTCTGCACCCGGCTGCCCCTGTGCCGCTGAGGTTGTAACAGCTGTACCTACCTGACCCTGGGAGACCCCTGAGTCTGTGCCCAGAACCGTAACTCTGCCAGTCGAGTACTTACCCAAAAGCCATGTGGAGTTCCACAGGGCTCTGCCCTGAGTCCCACACTTTTTAATCTATATGTTGCACCACTTGCTTCAATAATAAAAAAAAAAAGCAGGCTTCATCTTGGCTTCCTATGCTGACTATACACAGATTGTGGTATCTTTAACAAATCAAGAAAGACACCGGGTGAAGCCTTTAAGATCTGTATGAAGAATGTGAGTGATTGGATGGACGTCAACGGTATAAAATTGAAAGCAACTAAGACAGAGGTCATCATCTTTGGTCATAAACCCACTCTCTGGACACCTGACTGGTGGCCACCTGCACTTGGAGTGCTTCCAACGCCCGCGGCTAAACCCAAGGACTTGGGTATTATCGGTAAAGAACTTAAATTTAAGGCCCAAATCAACAAAATCACAGCCATTTCCTTTTGTGTCTTAGACTAATTAACAAAATAAAGCAATTTATACCAGAGGATCTTTTAAAAACAGTGACCCTGGTCCTTTCCCAGCTAGACTATTGCAATAGCCTTACCATCAATTCGGGCCTGCTCAACAGGCTCCAGACTGTACAAAATGTGGCTGCACGCCTCATTTTGAATATCCCTAAAAACGTCTCTGCCAAAGAAGCCATAAAAAAACTACATTGGCTCCCATTCAGGCAGAGATGTCAGTTTAAAGTCTTATGCCTGGCTTTAAAAATCACTGCACAACCTTGGACCATCACAGTTTAGGAATAAACTAAAATGGTATGTTCCGGACCGCATGGTTCTATTTGGAACAGCTAGGAACATGGTAATCACCCCCTCCAAAAAGGCTACTTTGGGAGGCAGGAGCATCTTCAGATCAGCAGCCATGTTGTGGAATACATGACCCATCACCTTAAAATCTGCTCCCTCCTTGATCCATTTTAGGAAAGGCCTGAAAACCTTAGTGTTTACCCAAACCGCCTAAACTTTTTAATTTTATTACAGCTTTCTTCATGTTTCTGTATGCTCTCAGATCATGCATAGCTCCAAGACGCCTTTGGGTATATGCTGCGCTCTATACATTTAATTTCAATTAAATTCCGATAACCCAATTTTCCTCCATAGGGTAACATTGGCTGGTTTCTTCTGAAATTTCTTCTAAGTGTGGAGTTTCTAAAACTTAAAATATTCACCAAAAATCAACCGAGTAATGAAAATACTCACCTGCTATTAGGGGAGATCCCAGTGCTGGATCTTGGTGCCCAGCACGGACCCTGAAAAACTTACCAGTTTTAGATAGATGTCCCAGTACTGAGCCTAGGAGCCCAGTACTGGATTACAAAAGTAACGAGAACCTACTTTACCTGCAACTTGAATTTTCTCCCATAGGTAATCATTGACTGTTGTCTATGAAATTTCTTTTAAGTGTCAACTTTTAAATTAGCAAAATATTGCTTAAAAATCACAACAGTAACTAAGTCGACTTTTATCACTTGTTTCTAAGAACTGCCCCAGGACTGAATCTAGGATCCAGTCCTGGAATTACAAAAGTAATCCTGAAAGTAATCTATTGCAAATAACTTAAAACTTCCATTGAACTCAATACATTATTGTGTGAATTGTGTTGCCTATTGCAACAACCTGTAACCAGTATTTACAAAATTCAATTGCATATTGCAAAAGTCTTTACCTAAAGCATCTCATCCTGAGAAAGTATATTTTAATACCTATTGTTGGTTCTAAAATAAAACAGCAAAACACACAAGATAATGGACGGAATGTTGCACATTGGTAAAACATTCACCCCCAGTCACAGATCTGGGTTTATTAATTCATTGTTATTTTGCTCACCACGCCACCCCAGTTCAGACATGGCCATATGCAAATCAGTCTTGACCCTGTGCCTCATGGGAACAGTTCAGCCCGAACTGCCAAGCCAGGTCTTCCCTGGACCGGAATCAAGCATCCTAGGACCGGTTTCGGGGTTTCACCCCTCTTCAACTGTTTTTGCATCTTGAATAAAACCATATATTTTTTTATATAAACCATTGGCTTGGAGTTCAGTTATGGAGTGTGTGAGACCATTTGCTGACTGTGTACAACAAATGCTTTACACTGTCCTGATACTGCCTTACTGCTCGACCAAGCTACCACTTTAGAGAGTAAGGTTATATCTAACTTTAGCCTCTGCCAAACCTCTGGGGACTGTGGACTCTGTACACACTGTACCCATTTGGGAACAGTATATACAGAACCACTTTCTCACAATGGACTACTGTGTGGTAGACATGGTTTCTCAAAAGTAGCCATCTTTGTGATGGCACACTTAGGAATTCTATGATGGGGTTATGCCCCCTTCCCACAGGAAATGGTCATATAGGGGGCATAGTGACCTCAAGGGTCTGAAGCCCACTGGCTACTACCCTACACTTCCCTAATGCCTCTGAATTCAGGTTCAGACAACCTAAGAGAAAATACAGAGGCATAAAAGAGAAGTAGCAGCTGACCTTGTACCAACCCTGCTGGCCTGTCTGCATCCTTAGTCAATAATGGTACCAGAGTCGACTTGTCCTGCAGCTGTGACTTCAGAAACTTGGGAGGACTGCCTGCCTTCGAAAAAGACTGAAGACTTCCTGTGAACAGCAGACCTGTTCTAAAGAATCCCCAAAAGGGAAGAGCCGCCAAAACCTGACACCTGAAGCCGTCCCTGCACCAGTCTTCTCCGGCCAGTGTTGAAGTGGGCAGCCGGTGCCAACGAGGTTCCCCAGCCCTCCAGAGCTTGAGTGTATTGTGGCTTCACTGCTCCTGGACTCCCCGACATCACCTGCAGCCTCTGCATGCAGGCCCCCCTCTACTTCGACTGCTCCTGGTAAAGAAAAACGTGATCCCTAAAGGCACCTGGGCCTTAGAGAAGAGGACCAAGTAATCTCCCCCCCCCCCCCCCCCCCCTGTATCGTAAGGCCTGAGCCCGACTGGCTTCCTAGCCAGAGCTTGCAGCCTCTATACAGAGACCGAGCCCCATTGAAACGCATTGGGCTCCTGGAACCGATTTGCATCCTTCATGCGGCTGTGGTGTACTGTTGCTGCTGCCTTGAATCTTGCCCACCACTCACCCTAACTTCTGGAGATTGGTCCTGTAAGTCGATGTACTGTGTCCATAGGATAACATTGCAGAACTCAGAAATTGCTGTGTCTACTTTTTAAAGTGAAAAATAATTTATACGTATAAATGTACTTACCTGAATGATTCCTTTTAATGCCAAATCCTATATAAAGGTACTTGGTATTTTTGTAAATTGGTGTAGTTCTGCTTCTTCAGTTCTGTTGCCATTTATTAATCATTGTGTGTATTTTGCAAATGGGTTGCACTCCTGTGAACCCGAAGGCTGCTCGACCCCTTACCCCCTGATAGAACACTTTGGGAATGCATGGCAAGCCCCTGTCCACTCATAAAGGAACCCCTGAACATGGTATATCAGATTTTTGATATCGCATAAAGCAACCAGCTGTCTATAACATCTGTGGCAGGAGGCAACCTTTGTCAAGTCATACGTATGACTGAAGGAGATGGAAGATCAGGTTGCACTGGTAGAGCAACTAGATGGTTGAGATGGCAAGATGTGATTGAAGTTCAAGGATGTAGAAGCTGAAGATGAGTAAGGCATCAAGGTCTGCCATGAGGCGAAGATGCAGCTACCATGACAGGATTGACATTTTAAATGACGCTTGACTTCTTCGAATGGGGAGTGTGACAATCCCATGAACGTTTACTGCAGGACGTCTGCAAGAGTGGCAACTCAAAACGAGTAGCTTTAATGATGGGTTATTGTAGGAAAGTGCCCTTTTTGCATGGTTACTCCCTAACTTTTTTGCCAGATACTAGATGTGCTTGGATTGAGTGTGCCCTGAGTCCCTGCCAGTCAGGTTCCTAGGGCCTGTGTTCTTTGCCTAACCTGTACCATTGTTTCCACAATTGGCACAACTCTGACCTACCTGTAAATCACTTGTAAGCGGTACCTGTGGTCCCAAGGGCATGGTAGCCAGAGAAAGTCCTCTGAGAACTACAACATGCATTATGCCACTCTTGGAGACCCTCACCACAAACCTGCCCCACTACCATTGCAGCCTGTGTGTTTTGGGGTGGTTAAAAGTGGAGTCGAAATGGCACACATCCCTGTTGCCAATGCCTGTGCAGCACTGCGTAAGGCCGAAGGTAAGTCGCCCTTGAGGCAGGGTGCACTATAGCTCATGTGAGGACCTGTCTGCTTGAGCAGACAGTCTCCTATATCATCTGAGGTCAATCTTGGGTATTAAGTGCCCAGTAAAGCCATACTGAGCATGTGGTCTAGAAACTGTTCATTGAGTTTCCTAGCACCATGATTGCTTTACTGAATCCTCCGAATAATAAACCTGCATTGATTCCAGTGTCCGATTTATTATCCCCTGCACTCAAAGATCCCTTCTAGGGGAGACCTCTGAACCAAACCAACCACTGGTGGGGTTCCTGACTGGCGAACACCAGCCTGCTACCACAAAACTGGTTTCTGGACCCCTGGGGTGGGAGCCTTCGCTCCCTGTTCCCAGAAACAAAGCCTTTCCTGGGCAGAGGTGTTCACACCCTCCCAGGTCAGGAAGAGCAATCTGTGGCAGGGGAAGCGTCGAAGGCCTTGCCACCTTTGGCACGCGACCCTCCGCCTCGCCTGCTATCAGGAGCAGGCCCCCCTTCCTGTCTCACCCCTCCCTTCGGCAGAAAGACAGGCGGGAACTCAGGACAGCCCAGGTGTGCCCACTTCTCCCAACCCCACCCCTCAGTTGGGGGAGCAGAGGTGAGGCCCACTCAACAGTGCCCATCTTGCAGATGGAAGGCACCCGCCAGTTGGTCAGTGATTGTGCCCCCCCTCTCCACGTGGGGTGAGCAAACTAAGGGTGTAGTCACCCTGAGGTCAGCAGCTCATTAGGTACTACCTTGCTGTGAGAAAGTGGGTTTCTGTTGCAGTAACCCCCCCTTTTTTTTTGCCTAATAGCTGATGCACTTTTCCTTGTTGTGCCCTGGGCTCCTGCCAATCAGGTGCCCAGGGCCTATGTTCCTTCCTTAAAACACACAAACTCCCAATTGGCAAACCCTGGCCACATGTCAGCCCCTGGTAAATGGTACCCTAGGTACCCAGGGCCTTGTGACCAGGGAAGGCCTCTAAGGGCTGCAGCACTCATTGTGCCACCCTTAGAGGCCCTGTACCCTTACACACACACACTGCCTTTGCAGGCTGAGTGTCTGGGTGCAGGACAAAACAAAGAGTCGACATGGCACCCATCTCTGTGTGCCATGCCCATTACCTATACTGCCAAGGCATATGTCAGCCACCCCTCTGGCTGGGTGCCTTATGCCTATGGTGTGGGCGCAGGAGCCCTGTGCCCCTACAGTACCCAGGTCCATTCCTGGGCACTGTAAGTACAGTGCTGCCTTTTACAAGTACATGGTGCTGAGAGCTCGTCAAACACGAACTCCACAGCACCATAATGGCGACACTGAAGACTGGGAAGTTTGGTATCAAACTTCTCAGCACATTAAACCCACACTGATGCCAGTGTGGGATTTAATGTACTAAGCACCCCAGAGGGCATCTTAGAGATGCCCCCTTACAGCTAACCTACAATCCACGTCTGCTCTGAGGCTGCCCAGGCTGCCACACAGCAGACACGTTGCTGGACCCCTGGGTGGGAGAGCCCCTGCTCTCCCGGGCCTGCAACAATGCACATCCTGGGTGAGGTGAGAAATCTCCTCCCCCAGGATGAGCAAAAGGGAAGCTTCAAAGGCATGCCGCCAGTTGGAGTTTCCCCAGGCCACTGCAACCCCCCACTCTTGGCAGGAAGCTTGGCCGGAAACCCCATACAAGGACAGGGGATGTGCCAGCCTGCCCACCCCACCCCTCAGGTGGGGGAGGCGAGGTGAAGCACATCTCCGGGCTCTCGCCATCTTGAAGATCAGAGGCCCTACCCTATCAGGATTAGGCTACTGCCCTCCTCCCACAGGAGAGAGGCAGGATAGGGGGTGTACCCACCCCAGGACAAGGACCCATTGGTCCCTGGCCTTCACCTACCTGTAACGCCCCTAAATCTAGTATTTAGGGGCCCCCTGAACCTTCCTTCCCCAGATCCCAGATAGAAAACGACAAGAAGAGCAAGAAGAACAAAGACCTGCCCTGCAGCTGCTAAAAAGAGAAGAAGACACCAACTGCTTTGGCCCCAGCCCTACCGGCCTGTCGACTCTCGAACCTGCACCAGCGCGGCATCCCACGTGGCCAGCAACCTCACCAACCCCGGAGGACCTGGCTACCTTTTAGCTCTAAGCCCCTGGGACTCCCATGAGTAGAGGCTCTACTCAAGAAACCTATTTGCTATCCCTGGCACCAGCCCGGGACCGCGGACCCAACACACTCTGCACCAGCCAAGCCTGGCCAGTGCCGGAGTGGACAAAGACCCAGAGGACGACCCCACGGCGACTGTGACCCAGAGTCCGGCACCCAAGGACCCCCCTCGACATCCCGGAAGAAGCCTGCAGCCTCAGAACCAAGTGCCACCCCAGCCGCGATCAACCAGAGGGTAAGATTCCCGACGTCAAAAGGCACCCCTGCACCCGGCGCCCTGCGACCCCCTGTGCCCAATCCCGGGGTACCCACCTAACCTACAACTACCCAACTTACCTCTCGAAGTGGTGGTGGCACCTGAAACATCCTCGTCCCCGAGCCTGCAGCCTCTTTCCAAACCGGAACATTCCCATTGATTTCCATTGAGCGCCCTAAGGCTCAAAAGCACCCTGCACCCAGCCGCCCGAGTGGCCCTGGCAGTGCCCTCTCTACACTAACCTACTTCCCCACTTGCCCTGAGTAAGTGACCAGGAGCCCAGCTCCCACAGCCGCGTGGCTTGCCAGACAGCAGCCACCAACCAAGGCCCCCCTATCCCTCATAGGATAACATTGGGCCCAACTCTCTCTGCACCCGGCCGTCCTGAAACCGCTGAGGGTGAACCAACTGTACCTACCTGACACTGGGGGACCCCTGAGTCCATGCCCGGAATTTCAACTCTACCAGTCGAGTACTTACCCTTAAACCGCTAACTTCGTTTTCCTCATAGGGTAACATTGACTGACTTTTTCTTCAAAAATCTTCTAAGTGTCTACTTTTGCAAATTTGAAATATTCTTTTAAAATCGTACCATTTCTGCAAACGAAATTACTTACCTGCTTTTGATAAGGACCCCAGTCCTGGGTCTAGGCACCCAGTCCTGGATTACTAAAGTAACGATAAAGTACTCTACCTGCAATGTGAATTTCTTGCCATAGAGATCCATTGAATGCTTTCTGTGAAATATTTTCTAAGTGCTAACTTTTGAAATAGCTAAATATTATTTAAAAATCATTACAGTTATTAAGTCGACTTTCATCACTTGATTCTGAACACTGACCCCAGGCTGGTTCTAGGAGCCAGACCTGGAATTCCAAAAGTAATCTGAAAAGTAATTATTACAAATAACCTGAATTTACCATTGAGCTCAATGCATTGTTATGTTTAGGAAATAGGATTGTTTATTGCAACCAACTGTGACTGTTTATACAAATTTATTGCCTAAGACAAAAGTATTTATATTCAACCTCTCATTCTGAGAAAGTATATTTTTACTCCCTTTGTGGTTCTAAAAATAAAACAAGCATATATTTTATATATATAAATCATTGGCCTAGAGTTCAGTTATTGAGTGTGTGAAACCATTTGCTGACTGAGTGTGTACAATAAATGCTTTACACTGTCCTCTGGTACTGCCTTACTGCTCGACCAAGCTACCACTTTTGAGAGTAAGGTCATACCTAACTTTGACCTCTATCAGCCTCTGGGGGACTGTGGACTCTGTACACCCTGTACCTATTAGGGAACAGTATATACAGAGCCACTTTCTCACATTGGTGGATCAGCGGTGGGATACAAACTTGCATTTGTTGGACTACTTGGTTACCATCTGATCACACGACAGAACTCTTAAAAATTGCCTTTAGAATTCTGATTGGTTTTTCCAAAACTACTAAAAGTCTTGCTAGGGCCTTGCTTAAGTCCCATTAGAATTCTAGAAAAATAAAAGTCACTATAGTCAGGGTAGAGGGTTAGAACTGTCAGGTTAGAATGTCTCAAACAAACCCAGCTATTAGTGATAATAATAACATGGACCTGGTGGAGGAGCTCGACCTCACACCTTACTTACACTTGTCTTTCAAGGAATTGAGGTCCTTATGTAAACTCAAAAATTTACAAATGGGTCAGCATCCAACCAAACAAGGGCTCCAGGAGCTCCTGGCTGAGTATGCTAAAGACCACCCATCTGAACATGGTGATGGCCAGTCAGATGAGAAAAGGGAAACAGGGGAGGAGGACAGCAACCTCCCCATACTATTCCCTAGGGAGGAGATGGCACCCATACCCTCCAACTCAAGACATAGCATCTGGGCACCTAGAGACCACACAGGTGGCTCTGGTCCCAGAGACAACACTGGGGGTCCCCCCAGTGAAGAGGACAGCCTTATGAGGCTGGCCAAAAGAATAGATCTAGAGTCCAGGCTCCTGGCTCTAGAAAAGGAAAGAGATGGGTTTAGCACCCATCAATGGTGGCAGCAATAATAAAAACAAGGATAGGGAGGAAACTTCTGACCTTAAAATCCCCAAAGGGATTGTCCCTAAATTTGAGGAAGGTGATGATATCACCAAATGGTTCACAGCCTTTGAGAGGGCTTGTGATATCAGGAAAGTAAAAAAACCTCTCTGGGGGGCACTCCTGTGGGAACTGTTCTATGGTAACTGCAGGGACAGGCTTCTGACTCTCTCTGGGCCAGAAGCAGGATCCTATGACCTCATGAAGAAAGCTCTGATTGAGGGATTTGGATTCACCACTGAGGAGTATAGAATTAGATTCAGGGGGGCTCACAAAACCCAGACCCAGTCCTGGATTGATTTTGTAGATTTCTCAGTGAAGACACTGGATGGTTGGTTAGCTGGACATGGTGTGCAGGATTTTACTGGATTGTACAATTTATTCATGAAGGAACATATTTTGAGTAACTGCACAAATGAAAAGTTGCATCAGCATTTGGTAGACCTAGGTCTAAAATCCCCCCAAGAATTGGGAAAAAGAGCAGACCACTGGGTCAAGACTAGGGTGACTAGGACGTTCACTGGGAGGGACCAGAACCAAGGGGTTCCAAAACCTCCCCAGAAGAAAGAGAGTGAACCCCTTGTGGATAAAAGAAAGGAGTCCCAGGTAGCCCCCCAAAAACCTGACCAGGAGGGTGGGCCCAAAGACACCTCACAAACTAAACCAGGGTACCAAGGTAAGAATTGGGATCCCAACAGAATATGGTGTTTCAACTGTCAGAAGGCTGGACACCACACCCAGGACTCTAGCTGTCCTAAAAATAAGGTTCCTAGTACAGCTCCAGGGGTGACTAGTGTAGCCCCAGGGGTTGCCAGTGTAGCTTGGGAGGGAGGGTCCTCAGATGAGGAAGTCCTCCTAGCTTTCAACTGGGGAATGGGCCCAAGAAACAAGCTGGAGATCCCAGAAGGAAGTAGACACTTCCACCTACTGGTGAATGGAATCCCAGCCACTGCCCTGAGAGATACCTGTGCCAGTCACACTGTGGTACATGACAGGTTGGTATTCCCACACCAATATGTCTCAGGGGAAACAAGAAGGGTAAGGACTGTCCCAGGGGGAGTCACTGTTAGGCCTGTGGCTATAGTGCCCCTAGCCACAGCTGGGTCCCTTAGATGGAGGAAAGTGATAGTCAGTAAAAACCTCCCCCTTGATTGTCTCTTGGGGAATGATCACTTAGATGTGGAACTGAGCCAAAGAGAGGTGCTGGCCCAATGCCAGGCCTCGCCCAAAGAACCTGTGGGGGCTCAACCTGCAGTCAGTGCAGCTGAGTCCCAAAAGAGTGAGAAGAAACAGGGTAGGAAAGGTGGGCAACTGTTAGCCACAGTTCCAGCGAGCCAGGGAGGTTCTATCCCAGTAAGGGAAAACTCCCACAATGGCACTGGTAAATCCCCCCCCTAGCCAACAGCAAGACCTGACTAGTCAGGCAACTGTCCAGCCTGAATTAGTGGCTCCTCAGGTGGCAGAACAAGGGGTAGAGGAGGGGTGTTCCCTACCAAGAGTAGGGACCCCCTATCCTCAAACAGACCAACAGCCAGGACCCAAAGAGAACTATAAAATAGCCCCCCTCACTTGCCAGTCAGGAGCTAAAGGTATGGTACTGGGCACTGACAGCTGTCAGCAGCCTCTGCTGGGTGTTAGCCTTCATGGCAGCCCTATCCTTGGCATGGTGGCCTAACCCCCTGCCAAATAGCAAGTCAGGCCCCCTGACCTTATTGGTCATGGTGGGGTTGCTCAAGCTGTGGGTAGCCTCTGTGGGTAAGCTGGGCCTAGCCCTGGCTAAGTTAGAAACTACCGAGGTATACACCTCTAAACCCAAAATAGAAAGATGGGACCAGAACAGTAAAAGACAAGGAGAGGAGCCTTGGGAGTTAGGTCCTGAAACTAATAAGACAGGCCAGCTCCCCAAAGGGACTGACCTAGGCAGAAGGATGTAAGGCAGAGTAGGCCCTGCAACTTTCAAACCACTTCCCCAACTCTTCCTCGCCTGAAAGACTAGGTAGACTCTCCCAGCTTTGGCAGAAGTCTCCTGGCCTTTGGGCTGGGGGGGGCTTGTGTGAGAAAGTGGGTTTCTGTTGCAGTAACCCCCCCTTTTTTTTTGCCTAATAGCTGATGCACTTTTCCTTGTTGTGCCCTGGGCTCCTGCCAATCAGGTGCCCAGGGCCTATGTTCCTTCCTTAAAACACACAAACTCCCAATTGGCAAACCCTGGCCACATGTCAGCCCCTGGTAAATGGTACCCTAGGTACCCAGGGCCTTGTGACCAGGGAAGGCCTCTAAGGGCTGCAGCACTCATTGTGCCACCCTTAGAGGCCCTGTACCCTTACACACACACACTGCCTTTGCAGGCTGAGTGTCTGGGTGCAGGACAAAACAAAGAGTCGACATGGCACCCATCTCTGTGTGCCATGCCCATTACCTATACTGCCAAGGCATATGTCAGCCACCCCTCTGGCTGGGTGCCTTATGCCTATGGTGTGGGCGCAGGAGCCCTGTGCCCCTACAGTACCCAGGTCCATTCCTGGGCACTGTAAGTACAGTGCTGCCTTTTACAAGTACATGGTGCTGAGAGCTCGTCAAACACGAACTCCACAGCACCATAATGGCGACACTGAAGACTGGGAAGTTTGGTATCAAACTTCTCAGCACATTAAACCCACACTGATGCCAGTGTGGGATTTAATGTACTAAGCACCCCAGAGGGCATCTTAGAGATGCCCCCTTACAGCTAACCTACAATCCACGTCTGCTCTGAGGCTGCCCAGGCTGCCACACAGCAGACACGTTGCTGGACCCCTGGGTGGGAGAGCCCCTGCTCTCCCGGGCCTGCAACAATGCACATCCTGGGTGAGGTGAGAAATCTCCTCCCCCAGGATGAGCAAAAGGGAAGCTTCAAAGGCATGCCGCCAGTTGGAGTTTCCCCAGGCCACTGCAACCCCCCACTCTGGCAGGAAGCTTGGCCGGAAACCCCATACAAGGACAGGGGATGTGCCAGCCTGCCCACCCCACCCCTCAGGTGGGGGAGGCGAGGTGAAGCACATCTCCGGGCTCTCGCCATCTTGAAGATGGGAGGCCCTACCCTATCAGGATTAGGCTACTGCCCTCCTCCCACAGGAGAGAGGCAGGATAGGGGGTGTACCCACCCCAGGACAAGGACCCATTGGTCCCTGGCCTTCACCTACCTGTAACGCCCCTAAATCTAGTATTTAGGGGCCCCCTGAACCTTCCTTCCCCAGATCCCAGATAGAAAACGACAAGAAGAGCAAGAAGAACAAAGACCTGCCCTGCAGCTGCTAAAAAGAGAAGAAGACACCAACTGCTTTGGCCCCAGCCCTACCGGCCTGTCGACTCTCGAACCTGCACCAGCGCGGCATCCCACGTGGCCAGCAACCTCACCAACCCCGGAGGACCTGGCTACCTTTTAGCTCTAAGCCCCTGGGACTCCCATGAGTAGAGGCTCTACTCAAGAAACCTATTTGCTATCCCTGGCACCAGCCCGGGACCGCGGACCCAACACACTCTGCACCAGCCAAGCCTGGCCAGTGCCGGAGTGGACAAAGACCCAGAGGACGACCCCACGGCGACTGTGACCCAGAGTCCGGCACCCAAGGACCCCCCTCGACATCCCGGAAGAAGCCTGCAGCCTCAGAACCAAGTGCCACCCCAGCCGCGATCAACCAGAGGGTAAGATTCCCGACGTCAAAAGGCACCCCTGCACCCGGCGCCCTGCGACCCCCTGTGCCCAATCCCGGGGTACCCACCTAACCTACAACTACCCAACTTACCTCTCGAAGTGGTGGTGGCACCTGAAACATCCTCGTCCCCGAGCCTGCAGCCTCTTTCCAAACCGGAACATTCCCATTGATTTCCATTGAGCGCCCTAAGGCTCAAAAGCACCCTGCACCCAGCCGCCCGAGTGGCCCTGGCAGTGCCCTCTCTACACTAACCTACTTCCCCACTTGCCCTGAGTAAGTGACCAGGAGCCCAGCTCCCACAGCCGCGTGGCTTGCCAGACAGCAGCCACCAACCAAGGCCCCCCTATCCCTCATAGGATAACATTGGGCCCAACTCTCTCTGCACCCGGCCGTCCTGAAACCGCTGAGGGTGAACCAACTGTACCTACCTGACACTGGGGGACCCCTGAGTCCATGCCCGGAATTTCAACTCTACCAGTCGAGTACTTACCCTTAAACCGCTAACTTCGTTTTCCTCATAGGGTAACATTGACTGACTTTTTCTTCAAAAATCTTCTAAGTGTCTACTTTTGCAAATTTGAAATATTCTTTTAAAATCGTACCATTTCTGCAAACGAAATTACTTACCTGCTTTTGATAAGGACCCCAGTCCTGGGTCTAGGCACCCAGTCCTGGATTACTAAAGTAACGATAAAGTACTCTACCTGCAATGTGAATTTCTTGCCATAGAGATCCATTGAATGCTTTCTGTGAAATATTTTCTAAGTGCTAACTTTTGAAATAGCTAAATATTATTTAAAAATCATTACAGTTATTAAGTCTACTTTCATCACTTGATTCTGAACACTGACCCCAGGCTGGTTCTAGGAGCCAGACCTGGAATTCCAAAAGTAATCTGAAAAGTAATTATTACAAATAACCTGAATTTACCATTGAGCTCAATGCATTGTTATGTTTAGGAAATAGGATTGTTTATTGCAACCAACTGTGACTGTTTATACAAATTTATTGCCTAAGACAAAAGTATTTATATTCAACCTCTCATTCTGAGAAAGTATATTTTTACTCCCTTTGTGGTTCTAAAAATAAAACAAGCATATATTTTATATATATAAATCATTGGCCTAGAGTTCAGTTATTGAGTGTGTGAAACCATTTGCTGACTGAGTGTGTACAATAAATGCTTTACACTGTCCTCTGGTACTGCCTTACTGCTCGACCAAGCTACCACTTTTGAGAGTAAGGTCATACCTAACTTTGACCTCTATCAGCCTCTGGGGGACTGTGGACTCTGTACACCCTGTACCTATTAGGGAACAGTATATACAGAGCCACTTTCTCACACTTGCTACCCCAGTAATGCCCCTAAATACAATATTATGGGGCACCCTTGAGCCCAGCTCAGCAGTCCATGACGACCTTCCTCCAGCACGACTAGTTCGAGCCTGTAGACCAGCGACCTCCACAAACTCGGAGGACTGATCAATTTTGAAAAAAACCTCAAGATCGAAGACAGCGGTTCTGTCTCCAAAAAGAACTTGGAGTCCCTGCAGAACAACGAAGTGTCACCTTCCAGACCTACCTCTGCACCAGACGCCCACAGTCCGAGTCCAGGAGGCCCACTGGTGCAGAAGTTGTTCCCCAGCGGCCTCGAGACCCCCTTGACTGGTAAGGAGAAACCAGACTTCTAAAGACACCCCTGTATCCTACGCCCTGGTGACCGAACCCAACTGTCCCCTATCCCCCCCCCCCCACCCCACCCCCCCCCCCTCCTCCCGTCGGCTGCCATCTCAACTTCCTCCTCTGAATGTTGGTTCCATCGATGAGACATCCTGGTCGGAGTCTGAAACCAGAACCAACGATCTGCATAGGCTAGCATTGGCTATCCGACACTGTGTGAGCACCCTGCACCTGGCCACCTCTGTGCCGTTGGTGAAATGGTTTTGGTTTCTTTTGGTCCCCCTTTGTACTCATCTTAACTCTTGAAGATTGTCCTCGAAGGCCACTTTACCTGCCAGTGAGCAACCTCCCACCGATGTGCCCCTAGTCCCCATTGACTTGCGTTGGCACCTATGCACCCCCTGCCGCCCTAGTGCAGCTGGTAGTGCACCTTGAGTGCAGAATTGAATCTTGGTTCTACCCTTCAAAGGACCACACCAAAAGTTGTTTTACTTGCCTGCAATTGCTAACTTTGTTAACTTTCACTGGTGCCAAGAGGATTTGGCCTGTGATGGTCACTGGTGAATGGAGCTCAAGTGTGCCTACTTTCCATTAAATGTAACTGTTCTGCTGAGCATTTGATCCCTGACAGACAATTAAATCCTGTGAATTTATAATGGTTGTGTTGCTGGATAGCTATTGTTGCAAGTATTCACTTTTTCACTATTTGGTGTCAACAGCAGTAACTTGGATATTGACCACTGTTGACTGTCTTATCGCATGTCTAGCACAATGTCTTTATTCAGTTCAATCATTTTATTTCAGATTTGCACGAAAGTACAAATAAATGTCAAATGACACGAGTGCATTTGTCTTTAAGGACCTTCTGCTGAATAGTATTAGGCTGCATAAAAGCTAGTGAAATTAGAAATTGAGTACTGTTACTGTCCCACAAAGGTAGCTGATGTCTTTTTAACCTTTGTATGTTAGTGCATTGAAGTAATGGGACCTGGGTGCCTTAACAACGAACACTTCGAAGAACTTGGAGGTATCCTGAAAGCCAAGCTGGAAGAGCATTTCAAAAATCAAGAACTGAGGCAGGGTAAGTTCACATTTCAGTTTCTGAAATGTTGCATTAGGTTGTTGTAATTGTGCGGTTTGTACAGAAGGACGGTATCCTTTTTGGTGCCTTTTGTACAAACACTCAAGGTAGAAGAATTTTATAGTGGAGGTTCCAGTCACATTGTTTACTTTAACCTTGAGAACAAAGGAGTTATGATCTGCATGTACTTAAAATGGAATCCGTCACTAACTAACCAAGGCTTATTCATGTGTATATAAGCAAAATTATAGTGCAGCATAAGTTAAATGGTATTTTCATTTGGTCTGCATATATTCTGCAGCATTGGATCTTAATGTTGTGTATCCTGGTGCCTAGGGCCAACCTCTTCAGAGTTTGGATTCCACGAGTGCAAGGACTTCGTTTAGTGCACCATTACTGAGTAAGGAAGTCCAGGTTACTGCAGCCCCCTACAACCCACTGAAGTCCCACAGATGTGGTGTTAGTTTCTGGGTTACTAATAGTCCCATGAAGCGTTCAGGACACAGTGGGAATTCAAACCCAATTTTGTTCTTAGAACAGCGCACTTGAGCATTGCACTAAGAAAAGGACACTATTTTTAAAAGGGTTTAGTCAGTTTCTTTCTGTTGCTTAGTACATAAATAACTACTACACAGTATATAATAAAAACTGGTCTTATGCATGTTGTAAGCAGCAAGAATAAAATGAATAGTTCGATTGTTTTTAGAATGTTCATAGCATCCTACCAATGTAAAGCTACTTCGATACAGTACATCATGAGCATGGAATAGCTAACTTGCCTCTAAAGCAGTGTTTGCTAAAGTCGGTCCTGGAGGGCCGTATCAATGCCAGATTTTTAGCACATCACCATTTATAGTTATTTTCAAAATCTGACATGGATCTGGCCCTCCAGGACTGACTTTGGCGAAACCTGCTCTTGAGTGTCGTGGGACCCTGTGCACTGAACCTGTTTAGTGGATCAACTGTGTTTAACAGAGTGTTCCTTCAGAAGGGATACACATGATCTGGGCTCGGGTCCGCTCATCGGATTGAAACTTGGCACAGGCGTGGATACTCCAGCAGTCTAGCGGGATCTCTCGTGGTGATCAGGTGCAGAGAGTCTACAATTCAGTGGTCAATTCAAGAGGTTTATCTGGAAGAAACACGTTGGTTATAGATTACTTACCACAGAATGACCCCCAAGCATCAGACTGGATCCGGAACGTTTTTCGTCAGCAGTACCTCTGCGCCTCGGTAGGTGGCATCATGGTTGCCGGGATGACGTCGCAGCAGCTACTTAGACGCCGCCCTCGCGCTCAAGTCAATTCTTTCTTTTCCGCGCCAGCCAGCACATATCCGGGAAGAGCGGTACCTCAGTCATTTTTAGGTGTCGCCTAGGAGAAGGCCTCTTGGAATCACTTCAGACTTCCAAGAGACTTCTCCTTGTGGGTCTGCCTCCTCCACACATCCCATTGGCCTTTGCCATTTGCGTGCTTTTATTATTGAAAGCCACACACAGACAGGTGCATGTCCTGCCTTCCCTCTAAACTTTCACTCCCATGGCCTAGGGATCTTGGGAGCTAGCAGCAGCGCACGCAGGGAGGCTTCTGCATTCCTGTGCCCGCCCCACCATTTGTCTTGAGGGCACATCGTAAAACTCCCTTTGTTCCTCTTTCCTCTCAGCCAGGCCTTCTCGTTTAGGACTTGTGCCCTGAAACTACTGTAAGAGCTGGTACTGATCTGATAGACGTCTAGCCGCAGATTCCTTAACTTGGGAATATCCCCAGGCATCAGACTGGATCCGGAAAACCTTTCCCGCAGCAGCACCTCTGCGGGGAGGGGGGGGGGGGGCGGACTTCGCCGTCTGGCTCCACCCTGATGTTGTCCCTGGACATGAAGTCAGTGGAGCTACATATGCCACTAGAGGCGCGCTGACGTCAGTTTTCTTCTTTTCCGCGTTCAAACGCCGATCATGGGAAACCAGCAGTTCCTTGCCCTGGTTTTTGGGCCCTCTCGACACCGTGTGTGTTGGGGGGGGGGGGGGGGGGGGGGGGGGGGGGGTGGAATAGTGTGCAGTGCCTTCCGGCTTAAAGGCTTGTGAACCCTGTGCACATCAGATGTCTGGCACTGACCCGCACCTCATATGTATGTGGTGCCTCTGTGTACACCACGACTCCATTGACTGTGACGTATGCCAACGAATGAAGCCAAAGTCGTTGAGGGAGTGGTGCATGAAATTGCTGGCCGGGCGGCTGTCTGGTTCCCGAGGATACTCCCGCCGTGTGACACCAGGTAAGCTTAAGCAGAAGCGTCTCTTACGGAGATCTTCTACCCATGCTGCTACCGGCCATTCCTCTCGTAGTAAGCCAGTTAAAGGCATACAGCGCCCTCCGTATCCACCCTCTCCGGGTGTTGGGGCAACTCGTGCACAAATGGAGGCCTATTCTAAGGCACTCCAGGCTTGTTTTCAGTCGCCCCCTCTCCCTGGTGTGTTTTCGTCCCCCACAGAGGTTGCAGGCACTGGGGCCGGGTCATCGTCTGCGGACGTTTCCCCGGCGCCGGCTGTGTGCGGTGATTGCGACGCCGACAAGCCAGTGCCCAGAGCACAGCCCTCCCCGTCGTTCAGCACATAGCCCTGTACAGTTCCCCGCGCCAACCTTGGTGCCAGGTACTGCAACAGGCTCGGCGCCTTGTACTCTCTCCAGGGAGGAGGTCGGTGTCCTGGGGACTCCTCTACGGCGCCGTTAGATGTCCTGCCCCCCCCCCCCCCCCCACCCGCATCCGTTAACGCCGGTGCTCCCACCTAAGTCTCCTCCTGTTGATCCTGGAACTTCCCTGGACTCTCCTGATCAAGGTGCCAGGGTGCAAGTTCCTTCTGTAGCCTGGCCTTCTGGTCAATCTCCGCCTTTGCCACTCCTCATTTCAAGTGGTAGACTTAGCCTTCAACCGTCTCCTACTGACCATTTGTTCTCTCCTACTCGGATGGCAACTGAGTCTAGTGCTAGCTATTCAGGGGGCGGCTCCTGTGCTTGGCCTTTAACCCCCTATGGTGCCTATACTTTCTGATCCTTTATTGGATCTGCTCCATTTGGAGCCTGTTGAAGTAGAACCTTTGCTACCCTTCGGGGACTTGCTATTTGACACATTGCGTGGCACTTGGTCTAGGCCCTCTTCGGGTGACCTGGTTGATCGTGCTATTGTCCGTAGGCACTGCCGGGCACCAGGTGACCCTCTGTCTCTTCACCCGCCTGCTCAAGGCCTGGTTGTGCAGGCAGCTTTTGATTTGCACTCTTCACCATTGTTACCTCTCACAAGAGTGTCTTGGTGGCTGGATGACTGTTGCCGCAGGTTTTTCGCCTCCGCTAGCGCAGGCCTCCGGGCTTTAAATACAGCCTGTGTGTTTGCACGCGTATCTGCCGTTCTTTGGGACTCAGTTGCTCACCTCCTCCCCTCTATTCCAGAAGGGTCACGTACGGAATTGCTCCGCATTCTTCTGCATGGAAGAGGCATGGCGCAATTTTCACTTCGGTCTTCCCTGGACGCAACTGGCTCTATGGGAAGTGTCCTGGCTCGTGCTGTGACTTTACGTCGCCATGCTTGGCTGCGTGACAGTCGCTTCCCTGATCATATTCAGGATGTCCTCAGGGATCTTCCGTTCAATGGAGTGGATCTTTTAACCGCCATGCAGATTCGGCGGTCTCCCGTATTTTGTCCGACCTGCGCTAACTCTGGTGGCCATGTTCTGTTATTTTTGGACCCGCTCTGATGCTCAGGTTTGGTTTCGGGGCTGGTTACTGTATGTGAGAAAGTGGCTCTGTATATACTGTTCGTTAATAGGTACAGGGTGTACAGAGTCCACAGACCCCAAGGGTTTAACCGAGGTTAAAGTTAGATATAACCTTACCTCCAAAGTGGTAGCCTGGTCGAGCAGTAAGGCAGTATCAGAGGACGTGTAAAGCATTTGTTGTACACGCTCAGTCAGCAAATAGTTCCACACACTCAATAACTGAACTCTAGGCCAATGGTTTGTATATAAAAAATATATGCTGGTTTTATTTTAGAACCAACACTTGGAATTAAAATATACTTTCTCGACAGGAGATGTTTAATAAAAATACTTTTGTATATGCAATAGACTTTTTAGTAAACAGTTACAAATAGTTGCAGTAGGCAACTCTATTTCTAAACACAATACATTGAGCTCAATGATAAATTCAAATTATATGCAACAGATTACTTTTTAGATTACTTTTGTAATTCCACGCTTGGATCCTAGATCCAGTCCTGGGTCAGTTCTCAGAATCAGCTGTTGAAAGTTGACTTTGGTACTGTAATGATTTTTAACTAATATTTAGCTATTTCAAAAGTGAGCACTTAGAAAATATTTCAGAGCAAACAATCAATGATTCCCTATGGAAGGAAATGAAGGTTACAGGTACAGTAGGTTATCGTTACTTTTGTAATCCAGTACTGGGTGTCTAGGCTCAGTACTGGGACATTTATCCAAAACAGGTAAGTAATTACGTTTTCAGATGTTATACGATTTTTGTTGAATATTTAGAAATTGCAGAAATCAACACTTAGAAGAAATTTCACAGAATAGCAGTCAATGGTTTCCTATGGAAGAAAAATGAGGTAAAGGCAAGTATAGTTGTGGGTACTTTTCAGAGTCAGTGCTGGGCACCAAGGTCCAGCACTGGGAGCTCACCTAAGAGCAGGTGAGTAAATTCGTTTTTGGTACTCAGCTGATTTTTGGTGAATATTTTGAGTTTTGAAAAATCCACACTTAGAAGATTTTTGAAGAAAAAGCCAGTCAATGTTACCCTATGAGGAAAATGAAGTTAGCGGTTTAAGGGTAAGTACTCGACTGGCAGAGTTGAAGTTCTGGGCATAGACTCAGGGGTCCCCCAGTGTCAGGTAGGTACAGTCAGTTCACCCTCAGCGGTTTCAGGACGGCCGGGTGCAGAGAGAGTTAGGCCCAATGTTATCCTATGAGGGATAGGGGGGCCTGGGTTGGTGGCTGCTGTTGGGCAAGCCTCGCGGCTGTGGGAGCTGGGCTCCTGGTCACTTACTCAGGGCAAGTGGGGAAGTAGGTTAGAGTAGAGTTTTCACTGCCAGGGCCACTCGGGCGGCTGGGTGCAGGGTGCTTTTGAGCCGTCGGGCGCTCAATTGATTTCTATGGGAAATCTCCGGTTTGGAAAAAGACTGCAGGCTCGGGGACGAGGACTCTTCAGGTGCCACCACCACTTCGAGGGGTAAGTTGGGGGATAGGTAGGTACCCCGGGATTGGGCACAGAGGGCCGTGGGGCGCTGGGTGCAGGGGTGCCTTTTGATGTCGGAAATCTTACCCTCTTGTTGATCGTGGTTGGGGTGGCACTCTGTTCTGCGGCTGCAAGCTTCTTCAGGATAGCCGAGGGGGGGTCCTTGGGTGCCGGACTCGGGGTCACAGTTGCCGTGGGGTCGTCCTCGTGGGTTTAGTTCACTCCGGCACCGGCCAGGCTTGGCGGGTGCAGAGTGGGCTGGGATCTCGGTTCCGGGCTGCTGCCAGGGGTGAAAAGGTAGGTTCTGAGTAGAGCCTCTACTCATGGGAGTCCCAGGGGATCAGAGTTCAAAGGTAGCCAGGTCCTCCGGGGTTTCTGAGGTTGCTGGCCACAAGAGATGCCGGGTTTGGAGCAGGAGCAAGTCCGAGGTCGACAGGCCGGTAGGGCTGGGGCCAAAGCAGTTGGTGTCTCCCTCTCCTTTGCAGCTGCAGGGCAGGTCTTCTTTTCTTCTCGCTCTTCTTGTAGTTTCGGAATCTGGAATCTGGGGAAGGAAGGTTCAGGGTGCCCCTAAGTTCGAGGCATGTGGGCTGCTGAATTCATATCTGTGCATAGATCGCCGCCGAGTGTTGGGTCCGGATGATTGCACATTGTTGTCCTGGAAGAGTCTTCGAAGTATCACGAGATAGGTGACTCCTCCCCTGGACCACAGTGCGCATGGGCATCCTCTCCATCCCCAGATTGTTTTTTTCGCCATTGGGTTCGGATGTGCTTATCTTAGCTCAAGTTAGGAAAATTCAATTTAAGGCCAAAAGGCCTTTAGTTATCGTCGGTACTGTTCCGTTCGGTGTCGACTAGTTTCTTTAGTGCTTTAGCACCTTCTTCCAGCTTTTCGGATCCGCTTGGTCCGAACATCAAACTTCGGTCGACGATGGAATCGAGGACTCCATTCAAGATGTGTCCTTTATGCCACGCGAAATACCCACATCGACGTCCACCCGGTATGCAACAAATGTCTCTCACCGGATCACGATGAGTCGAAATGTATGGCCTGTGCCCGATTCCGCTCCAAGAAGACTCTCCGGAATCGGCGGGCAGCGAGATTGGAGGCGCAGCAATCGGCGCCTGCCCCAACCAACATCATCAGCACCGAAGACGAGGACGCCGAGAGCGTCTAAGACGTAGACTCCAGCCCCGCTTCCGAACACGATTCCCGATCGGAAGACGATGATGAGGTGATCTTTCAAAGAGAAGAAGTAGTCGACTAGGTAGGAGACTACGATGAGGCCTTTGGGGCCGAGGAAGATGGCTCCAGCGAGGAGCTAGGCCCACCCGTCGATACGGAGGCCGAACAAATAAGTCGTCCTAAGGCTCCGGTCGAGGGATCGCCTTCGGGCCTTACCCGAGATCAATCTCACTGTTCTTCGGCCCCGCCTTCAGGCCCGGCCTCGAACATTTTGCAAGAGCCATTGTTATCGAAGACTACTGGATTACATTCAGCGAAACCGAAACCATCCATCGCACCAGTTCCATTGAAAACGAAAGTGAAACTGGTTGTGATCGGCTCGAAGCCCTCCACTCCTTTGACGCCGGCAAAGGTCATCGGCTCTGACCGCGCAAAACGGGATTTCGGTGCCGAGCTCACTGCAGCGGATACGGGTGCTGAGCCGAAGAAAAAGGCCCTCGGTCCCCACAAGGCACCTCGCCCTCTGGCACCGAAGACATCGGCCCCAACCACCAAGTCTGCGTCGACGTCTAAAACAGCGGTGCCTGCCAAGTCATCGGCTCCAACAAGCGTCTATACCTCCCTTCGGATCGATGACCCCATCACTGCAAAAAAGTCGGGGGCCGCTTCGACGCCTGCCTCCAAGGTGCCGACTGGCTCCAAAGAGCCATCTGCGATCACCGTGCAACAGGTCTCAGCATCGTTGCAACGCATCAGACAACGGGCGGCCCTCCACTCTACGCCGGGTCCCGACACGCACAAGGCTTCGAAAGCACCCTCTGCGCCGACCAACATCACGTTTGGGTTGCCGCCGCCCACGGCGCCGAAACTGTTCGAGATTCGGACACGTGTCCACCAAACACAGTCCCCGTCCACAGGACAAACAGATCTCGAGCCTTCACAGCCACAATTTATCGACGCCAACACTGGTAGGTTGATTCTCCGCAAGAGGAAAATCACACCAGAGAGGGGATTGGACTCCTACAAAATTCCTCTCAAACACAAATTGCCAGCAGGGTCCGAGCCAGTGCTTCATGAACACTTTCAACCCTTCCATCAGGATCCACCGTCCTTTTCTCCTACGCCTTCAGAGGCAGACGCAGTAGAGGACTATGTAGGGGATGATGCCACCTACCCTGGGGTTATCGATCCTGATGATCACCTGCAAGACCAAGATCAGGCATGGGATGACCCCACAGACCAGGGTACTGCACCCGATACCCATGACACGCAGCTTTATAACATCAAGACCTCTCCCACAGAGGACACTGCTGCCTTTAATGCAATCATCGAACGGGCTGCTGCCAATCATGGAGTAGAACTCCATTCTGACACTGTCGAAGAAGACTTCTTGGTGGACACTTTCGCCTCTTCCGAAAGAACTGTCAAGACTCTGCCCATGTTAAAAGGAGTTCTCAAGCCTGCCAAAGACATTTTTAAAGAAACAACCATAGCGCGGGTGCTAAACCCCAGAATTGAAAAAAATACAAGCCTGCACCCGGAGACCCTATGTACATTAGGGGTCAGTTACCTTTAGACTCCATGGTGGTTGCTAATGCTCGCAAAAGAGCCCACTCACAAACAGGTGATGCTCCTCCCCCAGACAAGGAGTCCAAGGTGCTGGAAACATCTGGCAAACAGATTGCAGCGCAAGCAGCCAACATCTGGCGCATTGCCAACACACAGGCACTCCTGGCCCGTTATGATAGGTCCCACTATGACACACTAGAGTCACTACTCCAACATTTGCCAGATGAATATAAAGAGGCAGCGGAGCTCCTCATTTGAGAGGGACAACTACTTACCAATGCATCCATCAAGTGCGCACTGGATGCCGCCGACACAGCGGCGAGGGCAATCAACACAAGCGTCATGTTAAGACTGCATGCATGGTTGAGAATCTCAGGCTTCAAGCCGGAGATTCAGAACAATATCCTAAATCAAGATGCAGGGGAGGATTTACCATCCCAACCTTCCTTCACTGAGCTTAACAGCATGGCTCCTGAAGTCCTCCAGTATGGCCATTTAAACCTTCCTCAGGACTGTATGACCATATGTGAGAAAGTGCCATCTTTCTTGCATGGTATGCCCCCACTTTTTGCTAAATTGCTGAATGTACTTTGACTGAGTGTACCCTGGACTCCTGCCAATCAGGTGCCCAGGGCCTATGTTCCTTCCTTCAACCACACAAACTCAAATTGGCAAACCCTAGCCACATGTCAGCCCCTGGTAAATGGTATCCTAGGTACCCAGGGCCTTGTGACCAGGGAAGGCCCCTAAGGGCTGCAGCACTCATTGTGCCACCCTTAGGGGCCCTGTACCCTTACACACACACACACTGCCTTTGCAGGCTGAGTGTCTGGGTGCAGGACAAAATGAAGAGTCGACATGGCACACATCTGTGTGCCATGCCCAACACCCACACTGCCAAGGCATATGCCAGTCACCCCTCTGGCTGGGTGCCTTATGCCCATGGTGTGGGCACAGGAGCAGGAGCCCTGTGCCCCTACAGCACCCAGGTCCATTCCAGGGCACTGTAAGTGCAGTGCATTTAAGAGTACATGGTGATGAGAGCTCGTCAAACACGAGCTCCACAGCACCATAATGGCAACACTAAAGACTGGGAAGTTTGGTATCAAACTTCTCAGCACATTAAACCCACACTGATGCCAGTGTGAGATTTAATGTACCAAGCACCCCAGAGGGCATATTAGAGATGCCCTCTTACAACTAACCTACAATCCACGTCTGCTCTGAGGCTGCCCAGGCTGCCACACAGCAGACACGTTGCTGGACCCCTGGGTGGGAGAGCCCCTGCTCTCCCGGGCCTGCAACAATGCACATCCTGGGTGAGGTGATAAATCTCCTCCCCCAGGATGAGCAAAGGGAAGCTTCAAAGGCCTGCCGCCTCTAGGAGTTTCCCCAGGCCACTGCAACCCCCCACTCTGGCGGGAAGCTTGGCCGGAAACCCCATACATGGGCAGGGGAGGTGCCAGCCTGCCCACCCCACCCCTCAGGTGGGGGAGGCGAGGTGAAGCACATCTCTGGGCTCTCGCCATCTTGAAGATGGGAGGCCCTACCCTATCAGGATTAGGCTACTGCCCCCCCTCCCACAGGAGAGGGGCAGGATAGGGGGTGTACCCACCCCAGGACAAGGACCCATTGGTCCCTGACCTTCACCTACCTGTAACGCCCCTAAATCTAGTATTTAGGGGCACCCTGAACCTTCCTTCCCCAGATCCCAGATTCGAAACTACAAGAAGAGCAAGAAGAACAAAGACCTGCCCTGCAGCTGCTATAAAGAGGAAGACACCAACTGCTTTGGCCCCAGCCCTACCGGCCTGTCGACCCTCGAACCTGCTCCTGCTCCAGCGCGGCATCTCTTGTGGCCAGCAACCTCAGAAACCCCGGAGGACCTGGCTACTTTTGAACTCTGATTCCCTGGGACTCCCATGAGTAGAGGCTCTACTCAGAACCTACCTTGCACCCCTGGCAGCAGCCCGGAAACGCGATCCCAGCCCACTCTGCACCCGCCAAGCCTGGCCGGTGCCGGAGTGAACTAAACCCACCTGCTCTTAGGTGAGCTCCCAGTGCTGGATCTTGGTGCCCAGCACTGACTCTGAAAAGTACCCACAACTATACTTGCCTTTACCTCATTTTTCTTCCATAGGAAACCATGACTGCTTTTCTGTGAAATTTCTTCTAAGTGTTGATTTCTGCAATTTCTAAATATTCCTCAAAAATCGTATAACATCTGAAAACGTAATTACTTACCTGTTTTGGATAAATGTCCCAGTACTGAGTCTAGACACCCAGTACTGGATTACAAAAGTAACGATAACCTACTGTACCTGTAACCTATATTTCCTTCCATAGGGAATCATTCATTGTTTGCTCTGAAATATTTTCTAAGTGCTCACTTTTGAAATAGCTAAATGTTAGTTAAAAATCATTACAGTACCAAAGTCTACTTTCAACAGCTGATTCTGAGAACTGACCCAGGACTGGATCTAGGATCCAAGCGTGGAATTACAAAAGTAATCTAAAAAGTAATCTGTTGCATATAATTTGAATTTATCATTGAGCTCAATGTATTGTGTTTAGAAATAGAGTTGCCTACTGCAACTATTTGTAACTGTGTACTAAAGTCTATTGCATATACAAAAGTATTTTTATGAAACATCTGTCGAGAAAGTATATTTTAATTCCAAGTGTTGGTTCTAAAATAAAACCAGCATAAATTTTTTATATACAAACCATTGGCCTAGAGTTCAGTTATTGAGTGTGTGGAACTATTTGCTGACTAGGTGTGTACAACAAATGCTTTACACGTCCTCTGATACTGCCTTACTGCTCGACCAGGCTACCACTTTGGAGAGTAAGGTTATATCTAACTTTAGCCTCTGTTAAACCCTTGGGGTCTGTGGACTCTGTACACCCTGTACCTATTAAGGAACAGTATATACAGAGCCACTTTCTCACACCATATTGAAGGAAGCTATGAGACCTTTCTACAAGACACTCATACTTCTGTAAGTGGAAGAGATTTTACATATGGTGTATTCAAAATCAATATAACCCTACAAAAGGTCAAGAGGAAGTGATTTTACCTTATCTACTCCACTTAGCCAGGGTGGGATTGAAATTTTCCTCCATCAAAGTGAACCTAGCGCCCGTTACGGCCTATAGGCGCTCTCCCACTCAGCATTCATTCTTTAAACTGCAAGTGGTGAAGGACTTTTTGCAGGGCCTCAAAGGTTTACCCCCCAATAAGGCCTCCCTCGCCTCCTTGGGAGCTGAACCTGGTTCTTTCAAAGCTTAGGAGTCCACCTTTTGAACCCATACATAAGGCTACTTTACAGCACCTTACGTGGAAAGCAGCCTTCTTGGTAGCTATTACCTCAGCACGTAGGGTGAGTGAAATAAAAGCCCTTTGATCAAAAGAACCCTACACGGTATTTCACCTTAATAGAGTGGCGATGAGGACTCATCCATCTAATTTACCTAAAGTGGTGTCCGATTTTCATGTAAATCAGACTATCTTGCTGCCAACTTTCTTTCCCAACCCCTCCTCGCCAGCGGAGAGGGCGTTACATTCTTTGGATATTAAGTGAGTTCTCAAATTCTACCTGGATAAATCTAAGGCTATCAAAGTCTGACCAATTGTAAATTATGGTGCTGTCCGTACAGGTTTTGCAGCATCTAAACGCTCTATTGCCAGATGGATTGTGTCCAGCATTAAATTGGCTTACCTACTAGCTCAAAAACCGTTGTGACCTCTACCTAAGGCACATTCCACAAGATGGAAAGCGGCTACTGCGTTTCTCAATGTCCCACTCTCAGATCTGCAAAGCAGCTACTTGGAGATCTGTCCATACATTCACAAGACATTGTCTGGACTCGGACACCAGAGCAGACACTCAAGTAGGGCAAGCCTCCTTGAGGAATCTGTTCAACAACTGACTATCTCGGTTGTTTATTCATTTCAGTGCAGTTCTCATTTGACTGCAGGTGGAAGGTGGGCTTGCTATTCTTTTCAGTGCTTATGACTATTGATGAGGATCCCCTGGAAGAGAAGGATAAGTTACTTACCAGTAATCCTAGTTCTCTTCCAGGGGTATCCTCATCAAAGTCATAAGCAACCCACCCCCTTCCCCAGGCAAATGAGAGGATTTTATTCATAAATCTGAAAGAAGTAGATCTTTGTGTTTAGACCTACGGGTCCTGCAAAGAACTGACCCAACTGTCACCCCTGAGGCATGATGGGATCTTGGGATCAGGGCTGCCTTAAAGGCACGGTGCCAGTTTTTGTCTGCAAGGCTTTTCAGTCTCTATGGTGTTGTATTACAATGCAGCCTGCAGGCTAACCATGTTTTTGATCTGTGTTTGGCACAGTGTTTTCTTTTCTTTCTCATGAGGTTTGTCTCATTAAAAAAAAAAAAGGAATGTTTACATTCATTACATGGTCTAGCCTACTATGGGGGCTGCATTGGTTTGGAAAAAATAATATATGTTTATACATATACAGAGCTGTATATATGTGTTTTTCATATATAATTTTTATTATTTCCGGGGTCCCCGCACATGGACGGGAATATTCAGTGCTTATGACTTTGATGAGGATACCCCTGGAAGAGAACTAGGATTACAGGTAAGTAACTTGTCCTTCCGCCAGCTTAGGACTGTAAGAAACTGGCTCTATATATACTGCACCAATGTGAGGTACAGTGTGTATAGAGTCCAAGAGTTGGCAGAGCTTAAAATTAGATAGAACCTTACTCTCTAAAGTGGTAGCTTGGTCGAGCAGTAAGGCAGTATCAGAGGACAGTGTAAACCATTTGATGTACACACTCAGTCAGCAAATTGTCTCTCACACTCAAGAACTGAACGCTAGGCCAATTGTTTTGTATAAAAAAAAATATACTGTTTTATTTCTAGAACCAAGCAAGCTTGGTACAGATAAGCATGTAAATACTTTGCAGTAGTAATTGACTTGTTTTAACACAGTTCAGAGTTGCATTATAACTGGTACTGATTTTGATTACAGGTTTAAGAAAGCAGTTTGCAACACATTGCAGGTATAGTACATTCAATTGAATGGGCTTTTTAAGTAAAATGCAGTTAATTACTTTTCTAACCACGGGACTGGATCCTAGATTCAGCCCCAGGACATTTCCTGAAAACAGGTGAGTAATTGCGTTTTGGTTAAAGGTATAATTTTTAAGGATTATTATTTTATTTCAAAAGTTGACAAACTTTTTCACATAGAATCACCAATGTTATCCTATGGGAGGAAATTCACTTTGCAGGTAAGTTATGTTATCGTTACTTTTTCTTACTCTGTGCTGGATCCTGGATTCAGCACTGGGACAGTTCCTGAAAACAGTTGAGAAAATGCGTTTTGGTTAATCGGCTGATTTTTAAGGAATATTTGCAGTTTTCAAAAGTGTCAGTTATCCTATGAGGAAAAATGAGTTATCGGTTTCAAGGTAAGTAATCGGTCTTTTGAGTTAGGGTTCTGGGGTTAGACTCGGGTCTCACAGGGTCAGTGATGCACTGTTGTTGCACCTTCAGCGTGTCAAAGTGGCTCTGTATATACTGTTCCCAAATAGGTACAGGGTGTACAGAGCCCACAGTCCCCAAAGGTTTGGCAGAGGCTAAAGTTAGATATAACCTTACTCTCTAAAGTGGTAGCTTGGTCGAGCAGGAAGGCAGTATCAGAGGACAGTGTAAAGCATTTGTTGCACACACTCAGCCAGCAAATGGTCAATACACACAATAACTGAACTCTAGGCCAATGATGTGTGTATATTTAAAAAAAATATGCTTGTTTTATTTTAGGTTTAGTCGGTAACTGTGGTATTGGTCATAGGTATACTGGCGCCTGTGAGAAAGTGGCTCTGTATATACTGTTCCCTAATAGGTACAGGGTGTACAGAGTCCACAGTCCCCCAGAGGCTGATAGAGGTCAAAGTTAGGTATGACCTTACTCTCAAAAGTGGTAGCTTGGTCGAGCAGTAAGGCAGTACCAGAGGACAGTGTAAAGCATTTATTGTACACACTCAGTCAGCAAATGGTTTCACACACTCAATAACTGAACTCTAGGCCAATGATTTGTATATATAAAATATATGCTTGTTTTATTTTTAGAACCACAAGGGGGTAAAAATATACTTTCTCAGAATGAGAGGTTGAATATAAATACTTTTGTTTCAAGCAATAAATTTGTGTAAACAGTCACAGTTGGTTGCAATAAACAATCCTATTTCCTAAACATAACAATGCATTGAGCTCAATGGTAAATTCAGGTTATTTGTAATAAATTACTTTTCAGATTACTTTTGGAATTCCAGGTCTGGATCCTAGAACCAGCCTGGGGTCAGTATTCAGAATCAAGTGAAGAAAGTCGACTTAATAACTGTAATGATTTTTAGATAATATTTAGCTATTTCAAAAGTTAGCACTTAGAAAATATTTCACAGAAAACATTCAATGGATCTCTATGGCAAGAAATTCAAATTGCAGGTAGAGTACTTTATCGTTACTTTAGTAATCCAGGACTGGGTGCCTAGACCCAGGACTGGGGTCCTTATCAAAAGCAGGTAAGTAATTTCGTTTGCAGAAATGGTACGATTTTAAAAGAATATTTCAAATTTGCAAAAGTAGACACTTAGAAGAAATTTCACAGAAAAGCAGGCAATGGTTTCCTATGGGAGAAAAATGAGTTAGAAGTAAGTATAGTTGTGAACACTTTTCAGAGTCAGGGCTGGGCACCAAGATCCAGCACTGGGAGCTCACCTAGGAGCAGGTGAGTAAATTCGTTTTTGTCACTTGGCTGATTTTTGGTGAATTTTTGCAGTTTTGAAAAGTTCACACTTAGAAGATTTTTGAAGAAAAAGCCAGTCAATGTTACCCTATGAGGAAAATGAAGTTAGCGGTTTAAGGGTAAGTACTCGACTGGTAGTGTTGAAATTCCGGGCATGGACTCAGGGGTCCCCCAGTGTCAGGTAGGTACAGTTGGTTCACCCTCAGCGGTTTCAGGACGGCCGGGTGCAGAGAGAGTTGGGCCCAATGTTATCCTATGAGGGATAGGGGGGCCTTGGTTGGTGGCTGCTGTCTGGCAAGCCACGCGGCTGTGGGAGCTGGGCTCCTGGTCACTTACTCAGGGCAAGTGGGGAAGTAGGTTAGAGTAGAGAGGGCACTGCCAGGGCCACTCGGGCGGCTGGGTGCAGGGTGCTTTTGAGCCTTAGGGCGCTCAATGGAAATCAATGGGAATGTTCCGGTTTGGAAAGAGGCTGCAGGCTCGGGGACGAGGAGGTTTCAGGTGCCACCACCACTTCGAGAGGTAAGTTGGGTAGTTGTAGGTTAGGTGGGTACCCCAGGATTGGGCACAGGGGGTCGCAGGGCGCCGGGTGCAGGGGTGCCTTTTGACGTCGGGAATCTTACCCTCTGGTTGATCGCGGCTGGGGTGGCACTTGGTTCTGAGGCTGCAGGCTTCTTCCGGGATGTCGAGGGGGGTCCTTGGGTGCCGGACTCTGGGTCACAGTCGCCGTGGGGTCGTCCTCTGGGTCTTTGTCCACTCCGGCACTGGCCAGGCTTGGCTGGTGCAGAGTGTGTTGGGTCCGCGGTCCCGGGCTGGTGCCAGGGATAGCAAGTAGGTTTCTTGAGTAGAGCCTCTACTCGTGGGAGTCCCAGGGGCTTAGAGCTAAAAGGTAGCCAGGTCCTCCGGGGTTGGTGAGGTTGCTGGCCACGTGGGAGGCCGCGCTGGTGCAGGTTCGAGAGTCGACAGGCCGGTAGGGCTGGGGCCAAAGCAGTTGGTGTCTTCTTCTCTTTTTAGCAGCTGCAGGGCAGGTCTTTGTTCTTCTTGCTCTTCTTGTCGTTTTTCTATCTGGAATCTCAGGAAGGAAGGTTCAGGGGGCCCCTAAATACTAGATTTAGGGGCGTTACAGGTAGGTGAAGGCCAGGGACCAATGGGTCCTTGTCCTGGGGTGGGTACACCCCCTATCCTGCCTCTCTCCTGTGGGAGGGGGGCAGTAGCCTAATCCTGATAGGGTAGGGCCTCCCATCTTCAAGATGGCGAGAGCCCGGAGATGTGCTTCACCTCGCCTCCCCCACCTGAGGGGTGGGGTGGGCAGGCTGGCACATCCCCTGTCCTTGTATGGGGTTTCCGGCCAAGCTTCCCGCCAGAGTGGGGGGTTGCAGTGGCCTGGGGAAACTCCAACTGGCGGCATGCCTTTGAAGCTTCCCTTTGCTCATCCTGGGGGAGGAGATTTCTCACCTCACCCAGGATGTGCATTGTTGCAGGCCCGGGAGAGCAGGGGCTCTCCCACCCAGGGGTCCAGCAACGTGTCTGCTGTGTGGCAGCCTGGGCAGCCTCAGAGCAGACGTGGATTGCAAGTTAGCTGTAAGGGGGCATCTTCTAAGATGCCCTCTGGGGTGCTTAGTACATTAAATCCTACACTGGCATCAGTGTGGGTTCAATGTGCTGAGAAGTTTGATACCAAACTTCCCAGGCTTCAGTGTTGCCAATATGGTGCTGTGGAGCTCGTGTTTGACAAGCTCTCAGCACCATGTATTCTTAAATGACAGCACTGCACTTACAGTGCCCAGGAATGGACCCGGGTACTGTAGGGGCACAGGGCTCCTGCTCCTGTGCCCACACCATAGGCGTAATGCACCCAGCTAGAGGGGTGGCTGACATATGCCTTGGCAGTGTAGGTGATGGGCATGGTACACAGTGATGTGTGCCATGTCGACTCTTTGTTTTGTCCTGCACCCAGACACTCAGCCTGCAAGGGCAGTGTGTGTGTGTAAGGGTACAGGGCCTCTGAGGGTGGCACAATGAGTGCTGCAGCCCTTAGAGGCCTTCCCTGGTCACAAGGCCCTGGGTACCTAGGGTACCATTTACTAGGGGCTGACATGTGGCTAGGGTTTGCCAATTTGGAGTTTGTGTGGTTTAAGGAAGGAACATAGGCCCTGGGCACCTGATTGGCAGGAACCCAGGGTACACTCAATCGAAGTACATTCAGCAATTTAGCAAAAAGTGGGGGCATACCATGCAAGAAAGATGGCACTTTCTCACACAACCCCCCCCCAAACGAAAGGTGATGAGACTAACCTTGTCCTATGGAGTCTTCATTGTCTAAGTGGAAGAACCTGGAAAGTCCATCTGCATTGGCATGGGCAGTCCCTGGTCTGTGTTCCACTTCAAAGTCCATTCCCTGTAGGGAGATGGACCACCTCAGTAGTTTTGGATTTTCCCCTTTCATCTGCATTAGCCATCTGAGAGGTCTGTGGTCAGTTTGAACTAGGAAGTGAGTGCCAAACAAGTATGGCCTCAGCTTCTTCAGGGACCAAACCACAGCAAAGGCCTCCCTCTCAATGGCACTCCAACGCTGCTCTCTAGGGAGTAGTCTTCTGCTTATAAAAGCAACAGGTTGGTCTTGGCCTTCATCATTGGTCTGGGATAGGACCGCTCCTATCCCTAGCTCAGAGGCATCAGTCTGCACTATGAACTGCTTGGCATAATCTGGAGCTTTTAGAATTGGTGCTGAGCACATTGCTTCTTTTAGGGTGTCAAAAGCCTTTTGACAACTAACTGTCCAGTTAACTTTCTTGGGCATTTTCTTGGAGGTGAGTTCTGTGAGGGGGGTCACAATGGACCCATACCCCTTCACAAACCTCCTGTAGTACCCAGTCAAGCCAAGGAATGCCCTGACTTGGGTCTGGGTTGTTGGAGCTATCCAGTCCATGATGGCCTGGATTTTGGGTTGTAAGGGCTGTACCTGGCCTCCACCTACAAGGTGGCCCAAGTACACCACAGTGCCCTGCCCTATCTGGCATTTGGATGCTTTGATAGTGAGACCTGCACTCTGCAGAGCCTCTAAAACCTTCCCAAGGTGGATCAGGTGATCCTGCCAGGTGGAGCTAAAGACAGCAATATCATCAAGATAAGCTGCACTAAAGGACTCCAACCCAGCCAGGACATGGTTCACCAACCTCTGGAAGGTGGCAGGGGCATTCTTTAACCCAAAGGGCATCACAGTAAACTGATAATGCCCATCAGGGGTGGAGAATGCTGTCTTTTCTTTTGCTCCTGGGGCCATGCCAATCTGCCAGTACCCTGCAGTTAAGTCAAAGGTACTGAGAAATTTGGCAGCCCCCAATTTGTCTATCAGTTCATCTGCTCTTGGGATAGGGTGAGCATCTGTCTTGGTGACAGAGTTGAGCCCTCTATAGTCCACACAGAACCTCATCTCTCTCTTTTCACCCTGTTGATGAGGTTTGGGGACCAGAACTACTGGGCTAGCCCAGGGGCTCTCTGAAGGCTCAATGACCCCTAACTCCAGCATCTTGCTGACCTCAGCTTTGATGCTTTCCTTGACTTGATCTGACTGTCGATAGATTTTGTTCTTGACAGGTGCACTGTCACCAGTGTCCACATCATGGGTACACCAGCTTGTCAGACCAGGGGTCAGGGAAAAGAGGCTAGCATATTGTTGCAAGACTTGCTTGCAGTCAGTCTGTTGTTGGGCAGAGAGGGTGTCTGAGAAAATCACACCATCTACTGACCCATCTTTTGGGCTGTAGGATAGGAGGTCAGGGAGTGGCTCACTCTCTGCTTCCTGTTCTTCATCAGTCACCATCAGCATGGTGATGTCAGCCCTATCATTGTAGAGTTTAAGGCGGTTCACATGGATGACCCTTTTGGGTGTCCTGCTAGTGCCCAGGTCAACTAGATAGGTGACCTCACTCTTTCTCTCTAGGATAGGGTAAGGGCCACTCCATTTGTCTTGGAGAGCCCTTGGTGCCACTGGCTCCAAAACCCACACCTGTTGCCCTGGTTGAAATTCAACCAGTGCAGCTTTTTGGTCATACCAGTGCTTCTGGAGCTCCTGGCTGGCCTCAAGGTTCTTGGATGCTTTTTCCATATACTCAGCCATTCTGGACCTTAGGCCAAGCACATAGTCCACTATGTCCTGTTTGGGTTCTTGAAGAGGCCTCTCCCAGCCCTCCTTTACAAGACACAGTGGTCCCCTTACAGGATGACCAAACAGAAGTTCAAAGGGTGAGAAACCTACTCCCTTCTGTGGCACTTCCCTGTAGGCGAAAAGCAAGCATGGTAATAGGACATCCCACCTCCTTTTGAGTTTCTCAGGGAGTCCCATGATCATACCTTTCAATGTCTTGTTGAACCTCTCAACAAGGCCATTGGTTTGTGGGTGGTAGGGTGTAGTAAACTTGTACTGCACTCCACACTCTTTCCACATGTGTGTTAGGTAAGCAGACATGAAGTTGGAACCTCTGTCTGAAACCACCTCCTTAGGAAAACCCACCCTGGTGAAGACACCCAGGAGGGCCTTGGCTACTGCAGGAGCTGTAGTAGTCCTAAGTGGAATTGCTTCAGGGTACCTAGTAGCATGATCCACTACTACTAGAATGAATTTGTTCCCTGAGGCTGTGGGAGGTTCGAGTGGACCCACAATGTCCACACCTACCCTTTCAAAGGGGACCCCCACCACTGGTAGTGGAATGAGGGGGGCCTTTGGGTGGCCACCTGTCTTGCCACTGGCCTGACAGGTAACACAGGAGCTGACAAACTCCTTCACCTTTTGGTGCATCTGGGGCCAGTAAAAGTGACTCACTAACCTTTCCCAAGTTTTGGATTGCCCCAGATGTCCAGCTAGGGGGATGTCATGAGCCAAAGTTAGGAGGAACTCCCTGTACTTCTGTGGCACTACCACCCTCCTGGTGGCTCCAGGAGTGGGGTCTCTTGCCTCAGCATACAGTAATCCCTCTTCCCAATAAGCTCTATGGGTACCACTGACATCTCCCCTGGCTTCTGAAGCAGCTTGTTGTCTCAGGCTTTCAAGAGTGGGACAGTCTTGCTGACCCTGGCACAGCTCTTCCCTAGAGGGTCCCCCTGGGCCCAAGAGTTCAACCTGGTAAGGGTCAAGCTCCATGGACTCAGTTCCCTCAGAGGTATCTACATCCTCTCCAGGGGGAGAGGGGTTCTGAGTGTTTGGCTGTACAGAAGCTGGTCCCCCAGTCTTCTTGCCCTTCCTCTTGGTTGGTTGGGCCATTATTCCAGGCTCCAAACCTACTTTTTCACCCCTCCTCTTGCTCTGTGCTCTGGTTTGCACACACACCAATTCAGGGATGCCCAGCATGGCTGCATGGGCCTTTAACTCAACCTCAGCCCAGGCTGAGGTTTCCAGATCATTTCCAAGCAGACATGCAGCTGGCAACTTTGGAGAGACCACTACCTGTTTCAGGCCAGTAACCCCCCCCCAGCCTAATGTTACCATGGCCATGGGATGACTAGTGGTGACACTGTCAGCGTTGGTGACTGGGTAAGACTTCCCAATCAAGTATTGCTCAGGGGAAACCAGTGTGTCTTTCACCATAGTGACACTGGCACCTGTATCCCTCAGAGCTTCTACCCTAGTTCCATTCACCCAGGGGTACTGTAAGTATTTCTTCAAGTTGGGGGGCCACACAGCCACAGTGGCAAACTCCACTTCTCCCAAGGAGACTAAACTTGCTTCAGTGTGTTCCCAGATTTGCTCAGGGTACACCTCTGATCCCATTTGTATACTTGCTGCCCCAGGAGTGGCTGTACTGGGTGCCTTAGGGGCTTTGTTTTGGGGGCAAGATACAGTTAGGTGTCCCTGCTTCTTACAGGTATTACAAAAGGCCTTTAAGGGATCAAAGTTCTTCCCCCTATATGGTTGGGGCACATAGGGAGTAGTTTGGGTCCCACCCACCTGAACAGGTTTTTGGGGCCCTTTGGAAGACTCAGACTTTTTATCTTGGGGATTCTCACCACCTTTCCCCTGGGGAGGTTTTGTGACCACCTTCTTTTGGTCACCCCCAGTGGTTGTCTTGGTCACCCTAGTCTTGACCCAGTGGTCCGCCTTCTTTCCCAATTCTTGGGGAGAAATTAGACCTAGGTCTACCAAATGCTGATGCAACTTTTCATTTGTGCAGTTACTCAAAATATGTTCCTTCATGAATAAATTGTACAATCCAGTAAAATCCTGCACACCATGTCCAGCTAACCAACCATCCAGTGTCTTCACTGAGAAATCTACAAAATCAATCCAGGACTGGGTCTGGGTTTTGTGAGCCCCCCTGAATCTAATTCTATACTCCTCAGTGGTGAATCCAAATCCCTCAATCAGAGCTTTCTTCATGAGGTCATAGGATCCTGCTTCTGGCCCAGAGAGAGTCAGAAGCCTGTCCCTGCAGTTACCAGAGAACAGTTCCCACAGGAGTGCCCCCCAGAGAGGTTTCTTTACTTTCCTGATATCACAAGCCCTCTCAAAGGCTGTGAACCATTTGGTGATATCATCACCTTCCTCAAATTTAGGGACAATCCCTTTGGGGATTTTAAGGTCAGAAGTTTCCTCCCTATCCTTGTTTTTATTATTGCTGCCACCATTGATGGGTGCTAAACCCATCTCTCTCCTTTCCCTTTCTAGAGCCAGGAGCCTGGACTCTAGATCTATTCTTTTGGCCAGCCTCACAAGGCTGTCCTCTTCACTGGGGGGTCCCCTAGTGTTGTCTCTGGGACCAGAGCCACCTGTGTGGTCTCTAGGTGCCCAGATGCTATGTCTTGAGTTGGAGGGTATGGGTGCCATCTCCTCCCTAGGGAATAGTATGGGGAGGTTGCTGTCCTCCTCCCCTGTTTCCCTTTCCTCATCTGACTGGCCATCACCATGTTCAGATGGGTGGTCTTTAGCATACTCAGCCAGGAGCTCCTGGAGCCCTTGTTTGGATGGATGCTGACCCATTTGTAAATTTTTGAGTTTACATAAGGACCTCAATTCCTTGAAAGACAAGTGTAAGTAAGGTGTGAGGTCGAGCTCCTCCACCAGGTCCATGTTATTATTATCACTAATAGCTGGGTTTGTTTGAGACATTCTAACCTGACAGTTCTAACCCTCTACCCTGACTATAGTGACTTTTATTTTTCTAAAATTCTAATGGGACTTAAGCAAGGCCCTAGCAAGACTTTTAGTAATTTTGGAAAAACCAATCAGAATTCTAAAGGCAATTTTTAAGAGTTCTGTCGTGTGATCAGATGGTAACCAAGTAGTCCAACAAATGCAAGTTTGTATCCCACCGCTGATCCACCAATGTGAGAAAGTGGCTCTGTATATACTGTTCCCTAATAGGTACAGGGTGTACAGAGTCCACAGTCCCCCAGAGGCTGATAGAGGTCAAAGTTAGGTATGACCTTACTCTCAAAAGTGGTAGCTTGGTCGAGCAGTAAGGCAGTACCAGAGGACAGTGTAAAGCATTTATTGTACACACTCAGTCAGCAAATGGTTTCACACACTCAATAACTGAACTCTAGGCCAATGATTTGTATATATAAAATATATGCTTGTTTTATTTTTAGAACCACAAGGGGGTAAAAATATACTTTCTCAGAATGAGAGGTTGAATATAAATACTTTTGTTTCAAGCAATAAATTTGTGTAAACAGTCACAGTTGGTTGCAATAAACAATCCTATTTCCTAAACATAACAATGCATTGAGCTCAATGGTAAATTCAGGTTATTTGTAATAAATTACTTTTCAGATTACTTTTGGAATTCCAGGTCTGGATCCTAGAACCAGCCTGGGGTCAGTATTCAGAATCAAGTGAAGAAAGTCGACTTAATAACTGTAATGATTTTTAGATAATATTTAGCTATTTCAAAAGTTAGCACTTAGAAAATATTTCACAGAAAACATTCAATGGATCTCTATGGCAAGAAATTCAAATTGCAGGTAGAGTACTTTATCGTTACTTTAGTAATCCAGGACTGGGTGCCTAGACCCAGGACTGGGGTCCTTATCAAAAGCAGGTAAGTAATTTCGTTTGCAGAAATGGTACGATTTTAAAAGAATATTTCAAATTTGCAAAAGTAGACACTTAGAAGAAATTTCACAGAAAAGCAGGCAATGGTTTCCTATGGGAGAAAAATGAGTTAGAAGTAAGTATAGTTGTGAACACTTTTCAGAGTCAGGGCTGGGCACCAAGATCCAGCACTGGGAGCTCACCTAGGAGCAGGTGAGTAAATTCGTTTTTGTCACTTGGCTGATTTTTGGTGAATTTTTGCAGTTTTGAAAAGTTCACACTTAGAAGATTTTTGAAGAAAAAGCCAGTCAATGTTACCCTATGAGGAAAATGAAGTTAGCGGTTTAAGGGTAAGTACTCGACTGGTAGTGTTGAAATTCCGGGCATGGACTCAGGGGTCCCCCAGTGTCAGGTAGGTACAGTTGGTTCACCCTCAGCGGTTTCAGGACGGCCGGGTGCAGAGAGAGTTGGGCCCAATGTTATCCTATGAGGGATAGGGGGGCCTTGGTTGGTGGCTGCTGTCTGGCAAGCCACGCGGCTGTGGGAGCTGGGCTCCTGGTCACTTACTCAGGGCAAGTGGGGAAGTAGGTTAGAGTAGAGAGGGCACTGCCAGGGCCACTCGGGCGGCTGGGTGCAGGGTGCTTTTGAGCCTTAGGGCGCTCAATGGAAATCAATGGGAATGTTCCGGTTTGGAAAGAGGCTGCAGGCTCGGGGACGAGGAGGTTTCAGGTGCCACCACCACTTCGAGAGGTAAGTTGGGTAGTTGTAGGTTAGGTGGGTACCCCAGGATTGGGCACAGGGGGTCGCAGGGCGCCGGGTGCAGGGGTGCCTTTTGACGTCGGGAATCTTACCCTCTGGTTGATCGCGGCTGGGGTGGCACTTGGTTCTGAGGCTGCAGGCTTCTTCCGGGATGTCGAGGGGGGTCCTTGGGTGCCGGACTCTGGGTCACAGTCGCCGTGGGGTCGTCCTCTGGGTCTTTGTCCACTCCGGCACTGGCCAGGCTTGGCTGGTGCAGAGTGTGTTGGGTCCGCGGTCCCGGGCTGGTGCCAGGGATAGCAAGTAGGTTTCTTGAGTAGAGCCTCTACTCGTGGGAGTCCCAGGGGCTTAGAGCTAAAAGGTAGCCAGGTCCTCCGGGGTTGGTGAGGTTGCTGGCCACGTGGGAGGCCGCGCTGGTGCAGGTTCGAGAGTCGACAGGCCGGTAGGGCTGGGGCCAAAGCAGTTGGTGTCTTCTTCTCTTTTTAGCAGCTGCAGGGCAGGTCTTTGTTCTTCTTGCTCTTCTTGTCGTTTTTCTATCTGGAATCTCAGGAAGGAAGGTTCAGGGGGCCCCTAAATACTAGATTTAGGGGCGTTACAGGTAGGTGAAGGCCAGGGACCAATGGGTCCTTGTCCTGGGGTGGGTACACCCCCTATCCTGCCTCTCTCCTGTGGGAGGGGGGCAGTAGCCTAATCCTGATAGGGTAGGGCCTCCCATCTTCAAGATGGCGAGAGCCCGGAGATGTGCTTCACCTCGCCTCCCCCACCTGAGGGGTGGGGTGGGCAGGCTGGCACATCCCCTGTCCTTGTATGGGGTTTCCGGCCAAGCTTCCCGCCAGAGTGGGGGGTTGCAGTGGCCTGGGGAAACTCCAACTGGCGGCATGCCTTTGAAGCTTCCCTTTGCTCATCCTGGGGGAGGAGATTTCTCACCTCACCCAGGATGTGCATTGTTGCAGGCCCGGGAGAGCAGGGGCTCTCCCACCCAGGGGTCCAGCAACGTGTCTGCTGTGTGGCAGCCTGGGCAGCCTCAGAGCAGACGTGGATTGCAAGTTAGCTGTAAGGGGGCATCTTCTAAGATGCCCTCTGGGGTGCTTAGTACATTAAATCCTACACTGGCATCAGTGTGGGTTCAATGTGCTGAGAAGTTTGATACCAAACTTCCCAGGCTTCAGTGTTGCCAATATGGTGCTGTGGAGCTCGTGTTTGACAAGCTCTCAGCACCATGTATTCTTAAATGACAGCACTGCACTTACAGTGCCCAGGAATGGACCCGGGTACTGTAGGGGCACAGGGCTCCTGCTCCTGTGCCCACACCATAGGCGTAATGCACCCAGCTAGAGGGGTGGCTGACATATGCCTTGGCAGTGTAGGTGATGGGCATGGTACACAGTGATGTGTGCCATGTCGACTCTTTGTTTTGTCCTGCACCCAGACACTCAGCCTGCAAGGGCAGTGTGTGTGTGTAAGGGTACAGGGCCTCTGAGGGTGGCACAATGAGTGCTGCAGCCCTTAGAGGCCTTCCCTGGTCACAAGGCCCTGGGTACCTAGGGTACCATTTACTAGGGGCTGACATGTGGCTAGGGTTTGCCAATTTGGAGTTTGTGTGGTTTAAGGAAGGAACATAGGCCCTGGGCACCTGATTGGCAGGAACCCAGGGTACACTCAATCGAAGTACATTCAGCAATTTAGCAAAAAGTGGGGGCATACCATGCAAGAAAGATGGCACTTTCTCACAGCGCCTCATCCGATTAGCACTTGTGTTTTGTACGCTATTCTATGACGGTGCTACTGGGTGTAGAGGAACCACAAACTCTACAAAGAAAAACAACAACAATTCTTTTGAATCCCTAGCACACGTAAATAAGTGTTTACAACATTATTTTAGATTTCGGAAGTATAAACATCTAACAAGTAATTGCAGAGGACATGAGTCAGATCTTCTTTCTTTCTTTATTATAGAAATGTTCCTTAGAAACTCCACAGCCAACACGTGTTTCGTCGTTATGGGAAGGTTGGTCCCACGACTTTCTCAAGGCTGTACAAGCAAAGAAACAGCAATGAAGAGCAATATAGTCTTTCATATATTCCCAAAAGAGGGGTTACTTTGTACGTAAAACCATGATTGTAATGTCCATAGAAATTAAAAAGACAATAATACATCAAATCCAACAGGAAATCAGACAAATGAAAACACAAGTGAGTTTAATAGAACTATGATCCCAAAGGAAGGAGAGAGAAAACGAAATGATAAATGTGAGTGAGACGATCCTATAGTATGGGTTTGAAGTCGTGATCCACGCCATACGGTTGAAAGAGTCATGTGAGTTAAGTGAAAACCGAGCAAATGAGCAGAACAAGACCGAGTAGAAAGCCCATGAATGGCGCACTTCCAAAGTGCCATTGAAACCATACAAAACCGTGAAAACTCATTGTATTCAAATACCTATTTCTTCTCGTTTCTTGTGTCTATAATAATCAGAAATATAAACAAAACCACATCAGAGGGAATTCACATGTGGTATGTCCGTGCCTAAAACCCGTTATATTATTATTATAGGTACATACTCGAAGCGTGGTACAAATTCCGGACCACACGGGGTTCTGTTCGTGGACGGTGTAAAGATATAATCTCTTGTAGATTCCTCCTAAGTTACGAGGTCTATCGATCGTGCTGTAGACAGAAATAAATAACCGCGTCGGTCTATGTGAAACACACAGCGGCAGCATATAACAACGTCAGTAGACTAGCCGTTTAGAAGATATCCTCCCAAAGTGGGCTGGAATTGATGAAGTTCTCTGTCAATATCTATTCAATTAGCAATCCTCTACTATGTTTCCTTCACACGCAAACATCCCTATGTCAATTCCATTCAAAATAATCCTTTCCTACGCGCCCTCTACACGCAAGACTCCTGTGTCACAAAAAGAGTGCGTGTTTCCACGTTCTATCAGTTCTTACCTTTTAACACGAATTCATTCTCGTTTTCTCCAAGTACACCGTCCCTTCGATAAAATGTATAAAATGGTCGAGCTGAGTGCAGCTAACCTCTTCCCGAGTGTTGACGGCAAATGAATGTAATCCCGCCAGCCGCAAGAAGCCACTCCCTTTTTAAAAAAACGTCATGTCTCATCTGACATAAGCATAAAAGACAGACTACCAGTAGTCTCCCCCGACCTATCAAACGATCTTAGTCTGTCTCGATTTGAGATTTAAACCGGTTATTAAAAACCCCCGTATTCAATAAAAAACCAGTCCTTGTTAAGTACGCGGTGAAAAAGTGCACGTCCGCCGCGATCAAATAATGGGTGCTATCCGTTGGTGAAGTAATTTCATTATATCGATGTGCTGAGTGCGTTTCCGGTGTCACGTCCTCATGTCTCTCCAACAGATGCGGTCATTACAATAAATCAGTATAAAATAATCAGTGCATCTCGTATCGGCCTGTAAATCATTGGAAACATTGTGCATACTATCCAAGAACATAAACATTGGACATCAACTCGCAAAAGGGTCATTTTGCATTGCACAGATACAAATCTTGGCTGTACTTTGCAATTTAACTATTCAATGTCATTATTTCTCGTAGGTAACAGATCTGGTAGGTGCTTGGTAGATCTATCTACAAAGGGTCAAAGACTCCAGCACAGTTGTAATCCTATCTGATCTCAGACATCTCACCAGGGTCCCATGCTTCTTAAATAAAGACCTGTGAATTCATCTGCCCAAGAAATAGTGTAGCTCCTGATCAATATTCAGGCCGCACTCTGTACTTCTCATTTTCAAAATCAAGAGTGCTTCTCTCTTTCTCAGTGTCAGCTCCCTATTTCCACCCCTAGGGTGTCTAGGTATATGGTCTATTCCGTAAAATGTGAAACTCCTTGTCGCGATTTGGTCAGTGCAAATGGATATGTGTGCCGCTAGAGGGTATCTCATATCTCCATTTTTTACTGCCCGTATGTGTTCCCCAATTCTGTCCCGTAGTTGTCTGATAGTACTTCCAATATATTTCTTGCCACATTTACAAACAATGGCATATACCACAAACTTGGTAAGACATGTAATGTTTGCCCTAATTGTGTATGTTTTGCCACCAGGTCCCTGGAAATCCTTTATCTTGGCATTGGACCACTTGCAAGCTATACAGCGACCACAACCATAGAATCTCCATGAATGCTGACTAAGCCAATTGGTGTTAGTTCTAGTTGTCGGATAACTGGGACTTAAAATATTCTTCAGAGAGAGCCCCCGTCTGTAAGTAATATTTGGTTTCTCTGTGATTGCCTCTTTCAGGGATCTATCTGCTTTGAGTAGGTGCCAGTGTTTATTTAGACTCTTTCTGAGTGTCCCCGACCAGTTAGTATAGCCTGTCACTAGTCTAATTTTGTCATCACCCCTTGAAGAGAGCTGAACAGAGGATAGACCAGATAAAGAGGGAAGAAACGTTGAAAGATCGAGTGGTAGAGGCAAGGGGTGATGACAAAATTAGACTAGTGACAGGCTATACTAACTGGTCGGGGACACTCAGAAAGAGTCTAAATAAACACTGGCACCTACTCAAAGCAGATAGATCCCTGAAAGAGGCAATCACAGAGAAACCAAATATTACTTACAGACGGGGGCTCTCTCTGAAGAATATTTTAAGTCCCAGTTATCCGACAACTAGAACTAACACCAATTGGCTTAGTCAGCATTCATGGGGATTCTATGGTTGTGGTCGCTGTATAGCTTGCAAGTGGTCCAATGCCAAGATAAAGGATTTCCAGGGACCTGGTGGCAAAACATACACAATTAGGGCAGACATTACATGTCTTACCAAGTTTGTGGTATATGCCATTGTTTGTAAATGTGGCAAGAAATATATTGGAAGTACTATCAGACAACTACGGGACAGAATTGGGGAACACATACGGGCAGTAAAAAATGGAGATATGAGATACCCTCTAGCGGCACACATATCCATTTGCACTGACCAAATCGCGACAAGGAGTTTCACATTTTACGGAATAGACCATATACCTAGACACCCTAGGGGTGGAAATAGGGAGCTGACACTGAGAAAGAGAGAAGCACTCTGGATTTTGAAAATGAGAAGTACAGAATGCGGCCTGAATATTGATCAGGAGCTACACTATTTCTTGGGCAGATGAATTCACAGGTCTTTATTTAAGAAGCATGGGACCCTGGTGAGATGTCTGAGATCAGATAGGATTACAACTGTGCTGGAGTCTTTGACCCTTTGTAGATAGATCTACCAAGCACCTACCAGATCTGTTACCTACGAGAAATAATGACATTGAATAGTTAAATTGCAAAGTACAGCCAAGATTTGTATCTGTGCAATGCAAAATGACCCTTTTGCGAGTTGATGTCCAATGTTTATGTTCTTGGATAGTATGCACAATGTTTCCAATGATTTACAGGCCGATACGAGATGCACTGATTATTTTATACTGATTTATTGTAATGACCGCATCTGTTGGAGAGACATGAGGACGTGACACCAGAAACGCACTCAGCACATCGATATAATGAAATTACTTCACCAACTGATAGCACCCATTATTTGATCGCGGCGGACGTGCACTTTTTCACCGCGTACTTAACAAGGACTGGTTTTTTATTGAATACGGGGGTTTTTAATAACCGGTTTAAATCTCAAATCGAGACAGACTAAGATCGTTTGATAGGTCGGGGGAGACTACTGGTAGTCTGTCTTTTATGCTTATGTCAGATGAGACATGACGTTTTTTTAAAAATGGGAGTGGCTTCTTGCGGCTGGCGGGATTACATTCATTTGCCGTCAACACTCGGGAAGAGGTTAGCTGCACTCAGCTCGACCATTTTATACAATTTATCGAAGGGACGGTGTACTTGGGGAAAACGAGAATGAATTCGTGTTAAAAGGTAAGAACTGATAGAACGTGGAAACACGCACTCTTTTTGTGACACAGGAGTCTTGCGTGTAGAGGGCGCGTAGGAAAGGATTGTTATTTTGAATGGAATTGACATAGGGATGTTTGCGAGTGAAGGAAACATAGTAGAGGATTGCTAATTGAATAGATATTGACAGAGAACTTGATCAATTCCAGCCCACTTTGGGAGGATATCTTCTAAACGGCTAGTCTACTGACGTTGTTATATGCTGCCGCTGTGTGTTTCACATAGACCGACGCGGTTATTTATTTATTTCTGTCTACAGCACGCTGGATAGACCTCGTAACTTAGGAGGAATCTACAAGAGATTATATCTTTACACTGTCCACGAACAGAACCCCGTGTGGTCCGGAATTTGTACCACGCTTCGAGTATGTACCTATAATAATAATATAACGGGTTTTAGGCACGGACATACCACATGTGAATTCCCTCTGATGTGGTTTTGTTTATATTTCTGATTATTATAGACACAAGAAACGAGAAGAAATGGGTATTTGAATACAATTTTGTCACTAAGGGTGCTATCACAGGAGTTTTCACGGTTTTGTATGGTTTCAATGGCACTTTGGAAGTGCGCCATTCATGGGCTTTCTACTCTTTCTTGTTCTGCTCATTTGCTCGGTTTTCACTTAACTCACATGACTCTTTCACCCGTATGGCGTGGATCACGACTTCAAACCCATACTATAGGATCATCTCACTCACATTTATCATTTCCTTTTCTCTCTCCTTCCTTTGGGATCATAGTTCTATTAAACTCACTTGTGTTTTCATTTCTTTGTCTGATTTCCTGTTGGATTTGATGTATTATTGCCTTTTTAATTTCTATGGACATTACAATCATGGTTTTACGTACAAAGTAACCCCTCTTTTGGGAATATATGAAAGACTATATTACTCTTCATTGCTGTTTCTTTGCTTGTACAGCCTTGAGAAAGTCGTGGGACCAACCTTCCCATAACGACGAAACGCGTGTTGGCTGTGGAGTTTCTAAGGAACATTTCTATAATAAAGAAAGAAAGAAGATCTGACTCATGTCCTCTGCAATTACTTGTTAGATGTTTATACTTCCGAAATCTAAAATAATGTTGTAAACACTTATTTACGTGTGCTAGGGATTCAAAAGAATTGTTGTTTTATTTTAGAACCAACAATAGGCATTAAAATATACTTTCTCAGAATGAGATGCTTTATATAAATACTTTAGCAATATGCAATTGACTTTTGTACAAACACAATTCTAAACACAATAATGCATTGAGTCCAATGGAAGTTTCAAGTTCTCATCCAGGGGATACTCCAATAGTCCTAATCTATGAATGATCCCCACCCACGTGCAGGATCCCGGAGCATATGGAATATATATATATATATATATATATATATATATATATATATATATATATATATATATATATATATATATATATATATATATATATATATATATATATATATATATATATATATATATACATATACCCACGTACCCAGGCTCTCTTCAGGTAGGAACAGAGTGCGAGACCGCTCCGGGGAAAAATTTGAAACAGGCTTTATTGATTTTTAAGCTCAGTGTGCAGAGTCCAAAGAAACGCTCGGCAGACGCGTTTCTGCTTTTAAAAATAGCTTCATCAGTGCCCGTTTCTCTGGCTAATCTTTCTTGGGGGTCACTTCAATTATAGGTCTCCACTGTGACCACTTCCTGTCAGATGGTTTCTTGCCCCTCCTCCGCCATACGGACTGCCAGCCACCTCGCATTCTCCTCCCATGCAACTGCATTCTGGGTGACGAAGTCCTCTGTGGGAGCCCATACAGTTACGGGGCTTCTCATACAACATGTGATGTCCCAATCAGATTGGCAGCTGACTTCCCACTTACTGCAGTTGTCCGCAGTGATTTCCAGTCCATTCCGGTCTCCCCTTATCAGGCAATGGAATATTGCCTCCTCTCTCCCCATGTGCCAAATACCTCCTCATGGAAATGTGTAGCACCGGGGGGCGACGCGTTGCAGACAGTGCTCCAACCCAGAGTTGCAGGTGTCCCACGTAGCACCAGATCGAGAGGGCGTCTCGCTTGCCAGTACATGCTGACTGGCCACTGTGAGAAAGTGCCATCTTTCTTGCATGGTATGCCCCCACTTTTTGCTAAATTGCTGAATGTACTTCGATTGAGTGTACCCTGGGTTCCTGCCAATCAGGTGCCCAGGGCCTATGTTCCTTCCTTAAACCACACAAACTCCAAATTGGCAAACCCTAGCCACATGTCAGCCCCTAGTAAATGGTACCCTAGGTACCCAGGGCCTTGTGGCCAGGGAAGGCCTCTAAGGGCTGCAGCACTCATTGTGCCACCCTCAGAGGCCCTGTACCCTTACACACACACTGCCCTTGCAGGCTGAGTGTCTGGGTGCAGGACAAAACAGAGTCGACATGGCACACATCACTGTGTACCATGCCCATCACCTACACTGCCAAGGCATATGTCAGCCACCCCTCTAGCTGGGTGCATTACGCCTATAGTGTGGGCACAGGAGCAGGAGCCCTGTGCCCCTACAGTACCCGGGTCCATTCCTGGGCACTGTAAGTGCAGTGCTGTCATTTAAGAGTACATGGTGCTGAGAGCTTGTCAAACACGAGCTCCACAGCACCATATTGGCACCACTGAAGCCTGGGAAGTTTGGTATCAAACTTCTCAGCACATTGAACCCACACTGATGCCAGTGTAGGATTTAATGTACTAAGCACCCCAGAGGGCATCTTAGAGATGCCCCCTTACAGCTAACTTACAATCCACGTCTGCTCTGAGGCTGCCCAGGCTGCCACACAGCAGACACGTTGCTGGACCCCTGGGTGGGAGAGCCCCTGCTCTCCCGGGCCTGCAACAATGCACATCCTGGGTGAGGTGAGAAATCTCCTCCCCCCAGGATGAGCAAAGGGAAGCTTCAAAGGCAGGCCGCCATTTGGAGTTTCCCCAGGCCACTGCAACCCCCCACTCTGGCGGGAAGCTTGGCCGGAAACCCCATACAAGGACAGGGGATGTGCCAGCCTGCCCACCCCACCCCTCAGGTGGGGGAGGCGAGGTGAAGCACATCTCCGGGCTCTCGCCATCTTGAAGATGGGAGGCCCTACCCTATCAGGATTAGGCTACTGCCCCCCTCCCACAGGAGAGAGGCAGGATAGGGGGTGTACCCACCCCAGGACAAGGACCCATTGGTCCCTGGCCTTCACCTACCTGTAATGCCCCTAAATCTAGTATTTAGGGGCACCCTGAACCTTCCTTCCTTAGATTCCAGATAGAAAACTACAAGAAGAGCAAGAAGAACAAGGACCTGCCCTGCAGCTGCTAAAAAGAGAAGACACCAACTGCTTTGGCCCCAGCCCTACCGGCCTGTTGACTCTTGAACCTGCACCAGCGCTGCATCTCTCGTGGCCAGCAACCTCACCAACCCCGGAGGACCTGGCTACCTTTTAGCTCTAAGCCCCTGGGACTCCCACGAGTAGAGGCTCTACTCAAGAAACCTATTTGCTATCCCTGGCACCAGCCCGGGACCGCGGACCCAACACACTCTGCACCAGCCAAGCCTGGCCAGTGCCGGAGTGCACAAAGACCCTGAGGACGACCCCACGGCGACTGTGACCCAGAGTCCGGCACCCAAGGACCCCCCTCGACATCCCGGAAGAAGCCTCCAGCCTCAGAACCAAGTGCCACCCCAGCCGCGATCAACCAGAGGGTAAGATTCCCGACGTCAAAAGGCACCCCTGCACCCGGCGGCCCCCTGTGCCCAATCCCGGGGTACCCACCTAACCTACAACTACCCAACTTACCTCTCGAAGTGGTGGTGGCACCTGAAACATCCTCGTCCCCGAGCCTGCAGCCTTTTTCCAAACCGGAACATTCCCATTGATTTCCATTGAGCGCCCGAAGGCTCAAAAGCACCCTGCACCCAGCCGCCCGAGTGGCCCTGGCAGTGCCCTCTCTACACTAACCTACTTCCCCACTTGCCCTGAGTAAGTGACCAGGAGCCCAGCTCCCACAGCCGCGTGGCTTGCCAGACAGCAGCCACCAACCAAGGCCCCCCTATCCCTCATAGGATAACATTGGGCCTAACTCTCTCTGCACCCGGCCGTTCTGAAACCGCTGAGGGTGAACCAACTGTACCTACCTGACACTGGGGGACCCCTGAGTCCATGCCCGGGATTTCAACTCTGCCAGTCGAGTACTTACCCTTAAACCGCGAACTTCATTTTCCTCATAGGGTAACATTGACTGGCTTTTTCTTCAAAAATCTTCTAAGTGTGAACTTTTCAAAACTGCAAAAATCGGCCAAGTGACAAAAACGAATTTACTCACCTGCTCCCAGGTGAGCTCCCAGTGCTGGATCTTGGTGCCCAGCCCTGACCCTGAAAAGTGTTCACAACTATACTTACCTCTAACTCATTTTTCTCCCATAGGAAACCATTGTCTGCTTTTCTGTGAAATTTCTTCTAAGTGTCTATTTTTGCAAATTTGAAATATTCTTTTAAAATCGTACCATTTCTGCAAACGAAATTACTTACCTGCTTTTGATAAGGACCCCAGTCCTGGGTCTAGGCACCCAGTCCTGGATTACTAAAGTAACGATAAAGTACTCTACCTGCAATGTGAATTTCTTGCCATAGAGATCCATTGAATGTTTTCTCTGAAATATTTTCTAAGTGCTAACTTTTGAAATAGCTAAATATTATTTAAAAATCATTAGTTATTAAGTCGACTTTCATCACTTGATTCTGAATACTGACCCAAGGCTGGTTCTAGGAGCCAGACCTGGAATTCCAAAAGTGATCTGAAAAGTAATGTTCGAGGCATATGAGCTGCAGATTGTACACTTAGCATAGGTCGCCATCTGGTGTTGGGCCCGGATGTTTGCAGTTTGTTTTTCTTCTTGGACCGTCTTTGGAAGTCACGAGTTTGGTGACTCCTCCTTCGGTCCGTACTGCGCATGGGCTTCGGCTCCATCCTCAGATTGTTTTTTTCCGCCATCGGGCTCGGATGTGATACTTCGTGCTCCGGCTTCGAACTTCTACGGTTCCAGCCTCGACGGAAAATCCTCGATTCTTCGAGTTCCTCATCATCTTCATCTCTCGAAGCGGCACTTTTCCATCCCGTACATCGACACCGGCCTTCGGGCCCTCCGCGACTCCGGTCCCGGCCGATGGAAAGGACTCCGTTTAAAAAGTGCCCAAAATGTGGGTCTAAATTTCCCCACACCGACCTCCATCAGGTGTGTAACCTTTGCCTCTCTCCAGAACACGAGGCTCGAGACTGCCCCGCCTGCAAGTCTTTTCGATCGAAGAAAACGATCCGAGATCGAAGGGCTCGACGCACCATGGCGCACTCATCCTCGACAGCTCCACCGGACATCTTCGGAGACGACGCCGAAGCTTCGGGGCAGACACACACCGAACTTGGAGAAGACATCGTCAGCGCTTCCGAGGCCGACGACTCCGACCTGGAGGACGTAACACCAGGACAGCGGGCCGTGAGTACAATGCCCCCTCCCAGCCCCGCACCGAAAACCAAAGAGACTCCGGTTACTCCCTCGCCTGCCGGCCTGGGCAAAACCAAAACCAAAGCCTCGATCACCCCACCTTCGGGCCCGGTGTCGAAGCACTCAAAGTCTCACGGCAGCTCGGGATCGAGCCAGCCGACGCCCGGTGCCGATAAACACCACTCGGCACCGAAGCCTGCAAAATCCAGCTCGACTCCGAAACCACCGGTGCCGAAGCCTGGACACTCGGCGCCGACCAAACACAAACAGAAATCGGTCGGCACCGACGCTCCGGCGCCGAAACAGCATTCGACGCCGAAACACACGGAGACCTCCAAAAAGCATGGCGTACACAGAACATCGAAACCTCCGGTTCCGAAATCGCCGGTGCCGACAGACGACTCGGCGCCATTGGCTCTGTTTACACCAGACCCTTTACAAAAGACTTTGTCCAGAGATCCAAAGACTGGCCTTTTGACTGTGATTACTAAGAAGCGTCGCCTTGAGGCTCCGGCTCCTCCTCCTCCACCCAAAAAGAGGGACTCAGCTACTTCTCCCCTTAGAGTACCCTCCCGACTGCCACCCCCCCTCCCACCACCACCCCCTCCACCTTTACCTCACTACGATCCGGCCCCATCCCCAGATCCGGATGACGGGGACCCGGACAATGACCCAGGGGACGCCCCAATGGATCCCACTCCACCAGGGACCCCAGATCCATGGGAGGATTATAATAACCCTGATGTACCCAATGTACCTCAAGACGACCTATACCCATCAAGGCCGTCTCCTCCAGAGGACTCTTTAGGGTTTCACCATTTAGTGCAGAGAGCAGCACACTACCATGGGGTGGACATGCACACTGAACCAGTGGAAGAAGACTTCCTACTGGATACATTTGATCTACAAGATCGTTCCACTGCTATTTTACCCATGCTTAAGGGTGTCACCAAGCACGCTACAGAGGTATTCAAAGACCCTGTCAGAGCCAGAGTACTAAACCCTAGAATAGAGAAGAAGTACAAGGCGGCACCCACAGACCCTGCATACATCAAAGGCCCTGCTCCTCTAGATTCCCTAGTTGTCTCCACAGCTAGAAAGCGGTCTAACTCCCAATCCTCAGGAGATGCCCCACCACCAGACAAGGAATCTAAACTTCTGGACGCGTCTGGTAAACGCACCGCCTACCAGGCTGCAAACATGTGGCGCATTGCAAATACACAAGCACTGCTTGCGCGATATGATAGAGCACACTATGATGAATTAGAGGCTCTTATGCAGCACCTTCCAGAGAAATACAAACGCCAAGCTCATGACCTGATACAGGAGGGCAAACTAATCACAAACACCTCCATTAAGTGTGCCCTCGATGCAGCAGACACTGCTTCTAGAGCCATAAACACCAGTGTCCTGCTTCGCCGCCATGCCTGGCTCAGGATATCAGGGTTCAAGCCTGAGGTCCAGACATCAATACTTAATCACACCTTTGACCAGCAAACACTCTTTGGCCCAAAGGTAGACGAAGCGCTCGAAAAAATGAAGAAAGATACAGACACAGCAAAGTCTATGGGAGCGCTCCAGACCCAAGCCTCTAAGCGTTCCTTTCGACGCTCGTCCTTTCGTGGCACAGGTAGAGGCTCCTCCACCGATAATGCCTCTACCTCCTACAAATCCCCTCCTCAAAATACCTTTTCAAAGGGCAACCAAAGAGGTGGTTACAGAGGCAACAACAATAAGGGCAGGGGCAAAACCAACAATACCCGTTCTGCCACCCCACCCGCACAATGACTCCCCTTCGCTCCCCCCAGACCATTCCACTCCGGTCGGGGGCAGACTACAAGATTTTATCCACGTATGGGAGTCCATAACATCGGACAAATGGGTGACCCAAATCATTCGGTCAGGGTACTGCCTCGAGCTAACATCTACCCCACCCAATATCCCACCAAGGCACCGTCCAATGTCCCAAGAGCATTCCACACTGCTCAAACAAGAGGTACTCTCGCTCCTCCAGAAACACGCTATAGAGCAGGTACCCGACAATCAACGAAATCTAGGGGTCTACTCCCTATATTTCTTAATCCCGAAGAAAGACGAGACCCTCAGACCCATTCTGGATCTCCGGCCTCTAAATGCCTACATACATTCAGACCACTTTCACATGGTCACCTTACAACAAGTCCTCCCACTCCTCTGCCAGGGAGACTTTCTCACAACACTGGATCTGAAAGACGCGTACTTTCACATTCCAATACACCCCTCTCACAGAAAATACCTCAGGTTCGTGGTGGACGGGCAACACTACCAATTCAAGGTTCTCCCCTTCGGGGTCACCACTGCACCACGGGTGTTTACCAAATGCCTAGCAGTAGTAGCAGCACACCTCAGACGTCAACATGTTCACGTCTTCCCTTACTTAGACGACTGGCTCATAAAAGCCGCGTCCTACCACCAATGCGTGCAACATACAAACAGCACCATCCAACTGCTTCATCAGCTAGGCTTCACGGTGAACTACCAAAAGTCCCACCTCATACCATCTCACACAAAGCAATATCTCGGGGCCACCATAGACACCTCAAAAGGTATTGCCTATCCAAACTCAGCCAGAATCACAAGCATTCTAGCCTTACGCAAAATATTCCTTCCTCAACACTCTCTACCAGCAAGAGTGTTTATGAAGCTCATAGGAATGATGGCGTCTTGCATCTTCATAGTGCCCCATGCAAGACTCCACATGCGTCCACTTCAGGAGTGCCTAGCACAACAGTGGAACCAGGCCCAGGGTCAGCTGACGGATCTGGTGTTGGTGGACGGCCGCACACATCACTCTCTGCAGTGGTGGAACACCACAAACCTTTCCAAGGGACGGCCGTTCCTAGACCCGGTTCCCCAAGTGACTCTAACAGCGGACGCATCGCTCTCCGGCTGGGGAGCGCACCTCTTACACCTCACAATGCAATGTCTATGGACGCCACAGCAAAAAACGCTCCACATCAACCATCTGGAGCTTTTGGCGATCTTTCTAGCCCTAAAATCTTTCCAAAAGCAGATTTCAGGCAAAGCAGTCCTCATTCGCACAGACAACATGACTGCGATGTATTATATACAGAAACAGGGGGGGACACACTCTCCCCAGCTCTCCCGCTTAGCCCAGAGCATATGGAGATGGGCAATTCCCCAAAACATTTTTCTCCTGGCACAACATGTTCCAGGCGTACAAAACACCATAGCAGATCTGCTCAGCAGACAGACTCAACAACTACACGAATGGGAACTGCATCCACAAGTTCTTCACCCATTCTTCCAACAGTGGGGGCATCCTCAAATAGACCTCTTCGCCACCCACGAAAACAAAAAATGCCCAAGCTTCGCCGCCAGATACCCACACCCATTGTCCAAGGGCAATGCGATATGGATGAACTGGTCAGGCAGATTTGCATACGCCTTTCCACCTCTCCCACTAATTCCATTAGTGGTCAGGAAACTACAACAGCACTCCCTCACACTCATTCTGGTAGCTCCGACGTGGGCCAGACAGCCGTGGTACACCACGCTACTACAACTATCAGTGGTACCACATCAAAAACTGCACCTTTCCCCATGCCTCCTAACCCAGAACCATGGAGAAATCAGGCACCCGGACCCAGCTCAGCTCAACCTGGCGATCTGGCTCCTGAAATCTTAGAATTCGGGTACCTTAACCTTCCCCTGGATTGCATGAACATCATCATGGAAGCCAGACGTCCTACCACTAGAGCATGCTATGCCGCAAAGTGGAAAAGATTTGTAATATACTGCCGTAACAATACAATCAACCCTCTAGATGCATCCATACAACACATCATATGCTATCTGCTCCATCTTCACAGGTGTAACCTGGCGTATTCATCCATACGCCTACACCTAGCAGCGATCGCTGCCTATCTACAAAACAGACAGCATTTGTCACTCTTCAGAGTGCCCGCTATTAAAGCCTTCATGGAAGGCCTTAAACGAGTAATTCCTCCCAGGGCACCACCCTCCCCTGTATGGAATCTAAATTTGGTCCTTACACGACTAATGGGTCCGCCCTTCGAACCAATGCACAAATGTGAGCTACAATTTCTCACCTGGAAAACAGCTTTCCTTGTAGCTATCACTTCCCTTAGAAGGGTTGGTGAAATACAAGCGTTCACCATACAGGAACCTTACATACAAATGCATCACAGCAAGGTCATACTTCGAACTAATCCGAAGTTCCTGCCCAAAGTCATTACCCCCTTCCACCTCAATCAATCAGTGGAATTACCTGTCTTCTTTTCGCAACCCCAATCTGTTGCAGAAAGGGCCTTACACACACTAGATGTGAAAAGAGCGTTGCTATATTACATACAAAGAACGCAACCCTTCAGGAAGACCAAACAGTTGTTCGTTTCCTTTTCTCCACCACATAAAGGCAACCCCATCTCAAAATCAGGGATAGCTAGGTGGATTGTAAAATGCATACAAATTTGCTATCAGAAGGCAAAGAGAACATTATCTGTTCCCCCTAAAGCCCACTCTACAAGAAAGTTAGGGGCTTCTATGGCTTTTCTAGGGAATATACCCTTAGATGACATATGCAAGGCAGCCACATGGTCTACACCGCACACATTCACAAAACACTACTGTGTAGATGTGCACTCCCAGCAGCAAGCTAAAGTGGGCCAGGCTGTACTAAAAACACTCTTTCAAACAGCTGCAACGGATACCGGTGGTCGCCGCTAAGGTTGGGTACTGCTATATAATCTATGCTAAGTGTACAATCTGCAGCTCATATGCCTCGAACGGAATATGCTACTTACCAGTATGCATCTGTTCTTGGCATGTAGAGCTGCAGAGTTGTACACGCCCACCCGCCTCCCCGGCTACCTGTATCCGTTCCAGTCCATCTTATTTAGATACAACACACATGGGTTTCTCACTGTTATTACTACGCTCCATCATTTCCCTGTTGGCGAAAAACAATCTGAGGATGGAGCCGAAGCCCATGCGCAGTACGGACCGAAGGAGGAGTCACCAAACTCGTGACTTCCAAAGACGGTCCTAGAAGAAAAACAAACTGCAAACATCCGGGCCCAACACCAGATGGCGACCTATGCTAAGTGTACAACTCTGCAGCTCTACATGCCAAGAACAGATGCATACTGGTAAGTAGCATATTCCTTATTACAAATAACCTGAATTTACCATTGAGCTCAATGCATTGTTAGGTTTAGGAAATAGGATTGTTTATTGCAACCAACTGTGACTGTTTACACATTTATTGTTTAAGACAAAAGTATTTATATTCAACCTCTCATTCTGAGAAAGTATATTTTTACCACCTTTGTGGTTCTAAAAATAAAACAAGCATATATTTTATATATACAAACCATTGGCCTAGAGTTCAGTTATTGAGTGTGTGAAACCATTTGCTGACTGAGTGTGTACAATAAATGCTTTACACTGTCCTCTGGTACTGCCTTACTGCTCGACCAAGCTACCACTTTTGAGAGTAAGGTCATACCTAACTTTGACCTCTATCAGCCTCTGGGGGACTGTGGACTCTGTACACCCTTTACCTATTAGGGAACAGTATATACAGAGCCACTTTCTCACAGAGGGCACTGCACAGCAGTTGCAGTGGTGGCTCACGGACCGCGATTGGGTCATGGGCAGAAGCCTCTCCCTTCCCCAACCGGAGCATGTCGTAGTGACGGATGCGTCCCTCCTGGGATGGGGTGGCCATATGGGAGAGGCGGAGATCAGAGGCCTCTGGTCTCCGGCTGAGTCTCGTCTCCACATCAACCTGTTGGAGTTGAGAGCGATCCGGCTTGCACTGAAAGCCTTCCTTCCCTCTGTCAGGGGCAGTGTCGTGCAGGTGTTAACGGACAACACCACCGCCATGTGGTATTGCAACAAACAGGGCGGGGTGGGGTCGTGGACCCTTTGTCATGAGGCTCTGCGCCTCTGGACGTGGCTGGAACACCAGGGCGTCACCCTAGTGGTTCAACATCTGGCGGGCGCTCTGAACGCCAGAGCAGACGAACTCAGCCGCCGGTGCATGATGGATCACGAATGGCGTCTGAACTCCGAAGTGGCGCAAGGTCTCTTTCAGCAGTGGGGAGAGCCTTGGTGAGATCTATTCGCCACCGAAGAGAACGCGCAATGTCAGCAGTTCTGCGCGTTGGAATTTCCAAGGCGGCACTCGCTCGGCGACGCTTTTCGTCACGAGTGGAGTTGCGGTCTGTTGTACGCCTTTCCGCCTATACCACTTCTGCCCAGAGTGCTGAAGATCAGGCGCGACCGGGCCCAAGTCATCTTGGTGGCTCCGGACTGGGCACGAAGGTACTGGTATCCCGAGCTACTCAGTATGTTGACCGATCCTCCGATACGTCTGCCCCTTCGGGAGGATCTTCTGTCGCAGCAGCAGGGGACGGTCCTCCACCCGAACCTGTCCAGCCTCCACCTCCATGCGTGGAGATTGAGCGGCGGCAGTTGATGCCATTTGACTTGCCTCCTGAAGTCTGTGATATCATTCTGGCACCCAGGCGTCCCTCCACAAAGACGGTATACGCCTGCCGGTGGAACAAATTTGTGGCATGGTGCACAGCAAAGGCTGTGGATCCCCTTTCCGCCCCTCTTTCTGAGGTTCTACTGTTTCTTCTTTCTTTGGCCCGGCAGGGCTCTGCCCTGGGCACCCTGAAAGGTTATCTTGCTGCCATCTCTGCCTTCTTGCGGCTTCCTGATCAGCCTTCTCTTTTCAAGTCCCCTGTGGTTACACGCTTTCTAAAAGGCATTACTCACACGTTCCCTCCTGTTCCTTTTGTAATGCCTCAGTGGGACTTGAATCTTGTCTTGACATTCCTGATGTGCGCTCCCTTCGAGCCTCTTCACAATTGTCCTCTTCGTCTTCTGACTCTTAAGACTGCTTTTCTGGTAGCCATCACCTCGGCTAGACGGGTGAGTGAGCTCCAGGCTTTATCTTCAAAGCCTCCTTTTCTGTCTGTTCATCCGGACAAGGTTGTCCTTCGGCCTCGTCCCTCCTTTCTTCCGAAAGTGGTGACTCCATTTCATCTTGGGCAGTCTGTCACCTTGCCCACCTTCTTTCCGCCTCCGCATCCTTCCAAAGAGGGAGAGAGGCTCCACCGTCTGGACCCAAAACGTGCGCTCTCCTTTTATTTGGACCGCACAAAGCAGTTCCGGGTGGACGACCAACTTTTCGTTGGATACGTGGGTGCTAAGAAGGGGAAAGCTGTGCACAAATGGACCATCTCTCGGTGGGTCGTTTTGTGCATCAAAATTTGTTACTCCTTGGCAAAAAAGGACCCTCCTGTTGGGCTGCGCGCCCATTCTGCTCGGGCCACGGCAGCTACTACTGCTTTGGGACGAGGTGTCCCTTTGCAGGACATCTGTCAGGCGGCAACGTGGGCTTCGCTACACACGTTTGCCAGGCATTATTGCCTTGACAGCCAAGTACGGAGGGATGGCTTCTTTGGCCGTTCTGTCCTCCAGGACTTTCTGGTGTGATCTTGGTTCGCAGACCCACCACCGGGGATGGTATTGCTTGGGTATCTATTCTAAGGTGAGGAATCTAACTAACGTGTTTCTTTCAGATGAACAAGTTACTTACCTTCGGTAACGATGTATCTGTAAGAAACATTAGTTAGTTAGATTCCTCACCGACCCACCCATCCTCCCCGTTCTGCGAACTGACATCTAGGGTTAAGGTTATCCTTTTCAGGCCCCTAGATTTTCTTTTTGGCTCCAGTGTTGGTCTTTGCATGGCTCTGCGTTCCTGGCGCGGAAAGCTATGTACAAGAACTGACGTCCGCGCGCGAGGGCGGCGTCTAAGTACTCTGACGACGTCATTCCGGCGCACGACGACGGACGCGGAGCCGCAGACAACACCTAGCGACGCGCAAGGGGTATTGCTGCCGAAAAATTTTCCGGATCCAGTCTGACGCCTGGGGATATTCTAAGGTGAGGAATCTAACTAATGTTTCTTACAGATACATCGTTACCGAAGGTAAGTAACTTGTTCTTCACCCTCAGAGGCACAAGGGCGGCCCGGTGCAGAGAGTTAGGCCCAATGTTATCCTATGAGAGGTAGGGGGGGGCCTTGGTTGGTGGCTGCCGACTAGCAGGCGACGCGGCTGTGGGAGCTGGGCTCCTCGTCACTTACTCGGGGCAAGTGGGGAAGTAGGTGGGTGTAGAGGTTGCACTGCCAGGGCCACTCGGGCGGCTGGGTGCACGGTGCTTTTGAGCCGTCGGGCACTCAATTGATTTCAATGGGAAATCTCCGGTTTAGAAAGACTGCAAGCTCGGGGACGAGGATTCTTCAGGTGCCACCACCACAAGAGGTAAGTTGGGTAGTTGGAGGATAGGTAGGTACCCCGGGATTGGGCACAGGGGGGCGCCGGGTGCAGGGGTGCCTTTTGGTGTCGGGAAATCTTACCCTCTGTTGATCGCGGTTGGGGGGGCACCTGGTTCTGAGGCTGCAGGCTTCAGGAGTGTCGAGGGAGGTCCTTGGGTGTCTGACTTGGGGGGTCACAGTCGCTGTGGGGTTGTCCTCGTGGTCTTTGTTCACTCCGGCACAGGCCATGCTTGGCTGGTGCAGAGTGTGCTGGGTTCGCGGTTCCGGGCTGCAGCCAGGGATTAGAAGTAGATTTTGAGTAGAGCCTCTACTCATGGGAGTTCAGGGGTTTAGAGTCAAAAGGTAGCCAGGTCTTCCGGGGTTTGTGAGGTTGCTGGCCACAAGAGATGCCTGTTTGGAGCAGGAGCAGGTTTGAGGGTCGACAGGCCGGTAGAGCTGTGGCCAAAGCAGTTGGCGTCTTCCTCTTCTTAGCAGCTGCACAGCAGGTCTTCTTTCTTCTTGCTCTTCTTTGTATTTTTGAATCTGGGGAAGGAAGGTTCAGGGTGCCCCTAAATACTAGATTTAGGGGCGTTACAGGTAGGTGAAGGGCAGGGACCAATGGGTCCCTGTCCTGGGGTGGGTACACCCTCTATCCTGCCTCTCTCCTGTGGGAGGGGGGCAGAAGCCTAATCCTGATTGGGCAGGGCTACCCATCTTCAAGATTGCGAGAGCCCAGGGATGTGCTTCACCTCTCCTCCCCCACCTGAGGGTTGGGGTTGGCAGGCTGGCACATCCCCTTTCCTTATTTGGGGTTTCCGGCCAAGCTTCCCGCCAGAGTGGGGGGTTGCAGTGGCCTGGGGAAGCTCGGAGGCGGCATGCCTTTGAAGCTTCCCCCTGCCTATCCTGGGGGAGGAGATTTAGCACCTCTCCCAGGATGTGCATTGTTGCAGACCCAGGAGAGCAGGGGCTCTCCTACCCAGGGGTCCAGCAACATGTCTGCTGTGTGGCAGCCTAGTCAGCCTCCCAGACCAGACGTGGATTGTAGGTTAGGTTTCATGGGGCATCTCTAAGATGCCCTCTGGGGTGCTTGGTACATTAAATCCCACACTGGAATCAGTGCGGGTTTAATGTGCTGAGAAGTTTGATACCAAACTTCTCAGCCTTCATCATCCTGGGCGAGGTGCTAGATCTCCTCCCCCCAGGATGGTCAGGGGGGGAAGCTTCAAAGGCATGCCGCATCTGTGAGCTTCCCCAGCCCACTGGCAGCCCCCACTCTGGCAGGAAGCCTGGCCGGAAACCCCAAATAAGGACAGGGGATGTGCCAGCCTGCCAACCCCACCCCTCAGGTGGGGGAGGCGAGGTGAAGCACATCTCCGGGCGCTCGCCATCGCGCTCGCCAGGTTGAGTTTTTAGGGAATGGAATGTTTGTTCGGAGAGGGGTATCTTGCATTTTTTCCTTAGTGGGTTCCTTGTGACGCTTTTATTATTTGTTGATTATTGTCCAGATTTTTCTAGTTTTATAAGATTTACAATTCTTTCCTAATTGATTTTTATCAGGAACTTCTGATAGATTTTGAGTAGTTTGCAGCTGCGCTGTTTTTTTGTGATGTTTTGTTTGCAAAGGTGACTTGTGCTCCTTTTGCACATAACACTTGCGCTCTTCGAGTTACTAGAAGATGTCACTGTTGCTCAACTCAGCTTGTTCAGAGCGCAGTGTAGAAGGATGAAAGGGTGTGCCCAACTGCCGGGAGTCATACCTGTCTTTCAGGTTACAGACCGATGTGTGCAGCCTGCACATGAACCGACTGAGCGATCTGACCTGTAATCCCTGCGAGTCTGTGTATTGCCTTGGTAACGCGTTCTCTCCCTCTCACCCTCTCTCTCGCTCGCTCTCTGCCCCTCTCACACCCCTCCCAACCCCGGTTATTGCAGGTGGGGCCCACCCATACTTAGTTGTACTTTAACTCAGTACAAGAGATAGTCAAGCATTGGCAATGCCAGTAGGTCTAGCTTTTAAGGCATATTGTACAGTAATGTGGAGAGAATGTGGCATAACGGCTAGGGCGGTCGACCTTGGAGCTGAGGAACCGGGTTTGAGTCTCGGCCGAACCGCTCAACCTTCTGTGATTCTTGGCAGATCATTTAATCTCCCCGTGCCTAACAAAAATGAATGCGTCTGTATGTAACCTAACCGGTGCTCATGGAAAGCGCTCTGATACCTCCGCTATATAAAACGCCACACAAAAAGGTGAATCATTTCAAGTAAATAGCACTAGAATGGCTATGTATTTGTGTGGACGTAAAGAAATGTAGAATATTATTGGTGAAGGTTAGAAGTTCAGGTGTCGTTTGCACAATCAAGCCAGACCTAAGAATTCATGTAGGTTAAAGACTGCCCTACTCCCATCTGTGCTGCTGCCAGAGAAAAGCACCATGAACTATCAGTTATCTAAGACACTTTTTACAGAATTGTATGTCTCTGAAAGGTCAAGCAGGCTCAGCAGCTGGATAAATAAAATTATCACAACTGTGGGGAGGGCTACACTTTTGTTTGGAAGCACGTCTGCCCTACCAAAACATATACCTCTGGCTACCAACATGTGGGCAGAGCCAAAGCCCCTCTGTTGCCATTCTCACATAATTGCCTGGTGACAGCTGTTCAGCTAGCAGGCGCGGGCGGACAGCACAGGTAAAAGCGGTGAGGTGGGGTGGGAGGGATAAGTCGACAGATGACTGGATAGGTAAAATTAAATAAACATTTATAAAACCACTTATCTGCATTGCCGATGCGGCAAGCGCAAGGTAAGTGGTTTTATTTAATTTTACCTATCCCGTCTTCTGTCGATTTATTTCCCCCCCCCCCCCCACCCCCCCCTGCCGCTCCTATCTGTGCCCTGCCGCTCCTATCTGTGCCAGCCACCCCTGAAAGCTAGACCATCAAAACCACCATAAGGGAAAAGAAGGAAGAGATAGACGGTCAAACAGTGACCAGGAATGAAAGCACAAATGAAAAGTGAAATACATTCACAGTGTGTCTGGTGGATATCAATGCCCTTGTTGAGTATTGTGTAAAGTTGTCTGCATTGCCTCAAACAGCCCAAGTAGGGAACAGTCAATTTCAAGTTTATTTGTACTTTAATCCTTGGGGTGGTTTCTGCACAGAAAAGGGAAGACAAAATAAATCCATTAGAATATATATTGGACTGACCTGAACCAAATAAGGACTATAAACCAATAACAGCAAAGGTTAAAATAATTTCACGAAACAATCAGTTCGCAGGAAAATTGCCTAAATGAAAAGTGACTTTGAGCAATTTTCCACAAGATATTGATGTAGAATTTTCACCATAGCATGAAGATTAGAGGTGGGAGACTTTCTGTTGGCTGGGAGAAGAATAGATAGTACATCAGATATGAATTAGTAAGTGCTTGTGAGAGGGGAACAGTTTTAATTTGAGGCTGTCAACATCACAATAGCTGGTTCATCTTGGAAGGCGGGCTGGTTCATTTCAGACATCCTCTCAGTAATAGTTCTCTGTCCCCCGCTAGCTATTAAAGATGCAACCAGTAAGTCAGAATTTTAAAGACAGATACCCCGCCCTACAAAAATATGAGCAATATATTGAAAATCAAGAAATAGATTATTTAGAGTTAAATATAGTAAAAGGATATATACTTACCTTCACAATACTTTGGTAGTCTACATTTAGGTCACAATGCTTTTGAATGACAATGTTTCGTCCAAGATATTCTGGTGTTTTACGGGTTTGCTTGGCTCTAGTGTCTGATGCAGACAGTGTTCCTTGTAAGGTGCACCTCCGTGACCCTGAGCGCGCAGTGTCCTGAGTGAAGCGCAGACACATCACGGGAGAGCGTGTGCGCCGCCGTTTTTAAAACGTAGGCGGCGCGAAAAACGGTAATTTTCAGGTTGCGGGGTAAAGTTCTAAAGTATGTGTCTCCTGCACTTGCTACATTTCTTTCTTAATGGACAACGGCTGTGGGCTGATTGTGGGCCAGTGTGAAAATATTCCTGTTAATTACAGCACAGGAAGGTGCTGCAATTAACAGGAATACTTTCACGAGTGCCCACAATCAGCCCTCAGCCGCGCTCTATTAAGAAATGAAATGCATCAAGTTCAAAGGCACGACTTGTAAAGCACACGTCGTGCTTTTGGGCTTGCTGCATTTAACAGGACAATTTTCACAATGGCCCACATTCAGCCCTCAGACTTGCTCTATTTCGATCTCCAGTGAGTGCTGCCACAGAGGCTGCTGGACAGTCTGTTTGGTGGTGCCTGCTGCCTGTTATGGTGATGCCACGTGAGTCTGGGCTGAACGTAGCTGCCATGTCAGTCACCGACGCTGACAACACTGAAGTCCGGTAAGCACGCACACAGTATATTGCCACTGAGGCACCAAGTGAACTATGACCCCAAACCCACACTCTCTCTGTGCCTGCAGCTAGCACCACAATAAGAAAAACAATGTTTAATTGCCCACCACTTAGCTCATAGTTGTAGCTCAGTTCTTACTGTGGATCACAGCAAACACAAGGAGATGATTGGAGCGCTGAAACTTTTCAGACCCCCCCCCCCCCGTCACAGATCTGGGTTAAATCCTCATCATTCTTTAACTCACTTCGCCACCTCAATTCAGACCCAGCCATATACAAATCAGTCTTGATCCTGTGCCTAATTCTGTCAAAGGCAGATCTATTCGGCTAAACATTAAGATTTGGTGCTAGAATACACAGCAGGTAATTCACCAATTCTTGTTCTAAAGTTTACAGCAGCCATAGCAAGTCGTGCGTACTACCCTGCCCTGTGTATGGCTTATGGCTTTGACGTTCCTCAGTAGGCAGCCGGGAACCTCCAAAGAAAGAAGATCGAGCGCTTTCCTAAAATTAAATTAATTTCATTGTGACTGGTATACTGTGAGTGGCTGGTGGTTACACTTACTGTGTTCGTTCTATAGTTCTTCCCCTCGGCTGTGTGACTCTCCACTGGTGACGAATGGCCCTCTCACCCTGCAGTGTCCTGACTGCATGATGCAGCAGTGTACTCTCCCTCGCCCAGTGGACTTGAGTCGGCCGTCCCGGGCTGCTTGGAAATAATTTGCCGGCGTGGCCAATAATTTTGTTCCTGTGCCCTCTGACAGAGCGGGCGGCCTATACCAGTTTGAGCACCATCACGCTTTACACATCATGCTTTTGGACTTTCTGCATTTCTTGGGTAACACCTAAGTTAAGGAAGTTCTGCTTAGTGTGCTGCCTGGCTGGTATTTTGCTGCATCTTTGTCTCTGCGTCCAGATATATAATACAACAAATAACATTACACCTACAACAGTAAAATCTTATGATGGTACCACCATTGGAGTCTTGTCTTTTTCTAAACCCAAAGTGTACTTGCCTGTGTAACCAATTCATGTCATGGCGTGTGTATCCAAATTGAAAGCCTGCCTTAAGACCATTAACGTGGTGCTGTATGTGTGGAAATGCACCGTCTTTTTGCTTTATAAGCAAAAGGTTGGAGTGATATTTGGCGCTGCACCCACACTCGCAGTCTGGTTCCTGGCGCACAGTCATGGCTGCAGCGCACCGAAACCCTACACTGCCGCACACAGAGGAAAAAAATTAGAGGGAACATTGCTCTTGTTCCTTCTCTCTTTATCCCAGCAGGGCTCATCTCTGGGCATTATCAAGGGCTACCTTTCTGCCATCTCTGCTTTCCTTCGTCTGCCAGATTTGCCTTCTCTTAAAGTCCCCGGTAGTTGACCGTTTCTTGAAAGGCTTAACGCATGTTTTTTTCCTCCAATTCTATTTGTTATTCCTCAGTAGGATTTGAATCTTGTACTCTTATTTAATGTGCGCTCCCTTTGAGCTGCTTCAAAATTGTCCTTTACGCCCCTTAACACTTAAAACAGCTTTCCAGGTATCCATCACTTCCGCTAGATGAGTGAGTGAGCTCCAGGCTCTTTCTTCCAAATCTCCTTTCTTGTCTGTTCATTCGCACAAGTTGGTTCTCAGGACCCGTCCATCCTTTCTTCCGAAGGTGGTCCCTGCCTTCCACATCGGGCAGACCATTACTTTGCCCACCTTCTTTCCGCCTCCGAATCATTCAAAGGAGGAAGAGAGGCACCACCGTCTGGCCCCAAAGCGTGCGCTCTCCTATCTGGATTGCACAAAACCTTTCCGGGTGGATCAACTTTTTGTTGGCTACATGGGTGCAAAGAAGGGTCGGGCCGTACTCAAACGCACCATTTCTCGATGGGTCGTGTTGTGTATTAAGGCTTTTTACTCTGGCTAAAAAGGAGCCTCCTGTTGGGCTGCGAGCTCACTCCACCAGGGCGACGGCAGCCACTACTGCCTTGGGAAGAGGAGTGCCTCTGAATGACATCTGTCAGGCGGCTACGTGGGCATCGCTGAACACGTTCAACCAAACGCTACTGCCTGGACAGCAAGTCTGGAGAGATTGCTTCTTTGGTCGTTCTGTTCTCCAGGACTTTCTGGTGTGATCTTGGTTGTCAGACTCACCGCCGGGGTTGGTGTTGCTGGGGCATCTATTCTAAGGTAAGCAATCTATAACTAACGTGTTTCTTTCAGATGCACAAGTTACTTACCTTCAGTAACGATATATCTGTAAAACATTAGTTAGTTATGGATTCCTTACCGACCCACCCATCCTCCCTGTTCTGCAAACTGATTTCTAGGGTTAAGGACATCCTTTCAGGGCCCTAGTTTTGTGCACCAATGGTCTGTCTTGCATGATTCTGCGTTTTTGGTGCGGAAAGTCATGTACAGAACTGACGTGCGAGTGCGGCGTCGAAGTAGCTGTCGCGACGGACGTGGAGCCGACCGACGCCATCTTCCGACGTGCAGAGGTACTGCTGAAGAAAAACTTTCCGGATCCCGTCTGACGCCTGGGGGTATTTCTATAACTGTTTCTTACAGATATATTGTTACCGAAGGTAAGTAACTTGTGCATCTAGTTTATAGACTTTTAGTATACATTGCAAAATCTTTTGGGAACGATCCAAAATTAGAGATGCAACTGGTCTAAACCAGAAGATGAAAATATGTGAACTCTGCCTGCATGTTCATCCTTTATGTCTACTGTGAAACTTTGAAACGTAAATATTGTGTAGTTTGTGGCAGACTTTTGTCACTTGATGTTAGAATAAGACCCTGTTTAGATGAAATGGCACTTTCACAGGTTCTACAAAAGATAATGACATACTGAATGTGAACCAAAGGCAGACAGGCTAACTTAAAGTTTTCAAAATGGAGTCTGCCTTGGGAGTTCACAACATTAAAGTGCTGTGCATTGTTTCCAGTTGTCTGGTTGAGAATCTTCAGTGCATTACATTTAATTTGTTTAAACCTCCATCAAACTGTAGGCCAACCTCAGTATTGAGACTTTCTCAGCACATAAGTACATGACCTAAGCTTTTCCTTTTGAGACCATTTTCAAATTATTTCACTACTTGTCAAGTAAGGAAATAACTTGTTTCTGTTTGAGCGCAAAACCTTAACTTATTAAAAGGTTCTTAGTTGAAATGTTAAGTGAAAATAAAGTTGGTAAATTTGTTACGACTGGTAGATGGCTGAGCTGATTTGTTTAAAATTTTTGTTCATACATTGTCTTGATTAGTCTGCTTTAACACATGTCAAAACAGTACAGTTTATCACATGTGAAAAACCACAAAGCAAAATGTATTCAAGATTTGAGAAGTAAGGTCTATTTAAAAGGTCTATGCCATTTGTTCATTATTATAACTGTTGTCCGAGTGTCCTGCAGTGTCCTGTAACATTTTAAAATACTTTAAGAAGTATTTGTGTGGTACTTCCCTAGTGCTTTAGCAACTACAGTGCCCAACATCAGCCCAATTCTAGTTTGCTTGTCCACAGACTATGTGTAGTAATGTGCTGTTAGAATTCCTCCGCTATAAAATCTGCCTAGGTTTTGAACTGGATCTGTAGTGCATGCCAACATAAAGGTTTCCAATACCATAATAGTGAACTTGTAGGATGCTGTAGTGGGATTATACCCTCCTACAGAAGTGGTTCCTCTCGAACACTAAAGCTGCGAGATGACTACTTCCTACACAGGGAGCTACTGATGTGGGTTACATGTGCCCATACTGTTCCAGAGATTGCAACTGTTGAAGCATAACATTAAATGTCTAGTGACCGCTTATTTGTTGACTCCATTGGGTGTCACTGTAGAATCCAGATGTTGACCATTAAGTCACATTGGAAGGGTTATAGAGTATATGTACTTCTGGATCTTTATAATTCATACTGGCCCACTACATTTGCCCTGTTAAACATAGAACCTGGTTGGTTCCTTAGCTATTTATTGTACTCCTTGGACTGTTTTCACATGATATTGGTGACTGGTTGAACTATTAACTTTAAACACCATGGATTCATGGCATCTCCATAGATGTCATTAGGGTAAAGGAGGTTGGATTGCGGGTTTTTTTTCCTAAATTTTTGGGCGGGATCATCTTAAACTGATTTTCGTGCATGCTCTGTGGGGAAAGTCAAACATTTTTCAGTTGAATTTTTTTTAAATTGACTTTTTTGTGTATGCCATTTACATCTTGTTTCACTGTTGGAATTCAAATTAAAGACCCAAACAAATGGTCTGTATCTTTACTAAAATGTGTTCAAGGCATATGAGCTGCAGATTATACACTGTGCATAGATTGCCATCGGGTGTTGAGCCCGGATGTTTGCAGTTTGTTTTTGTTCTTGGACAGTCTTTGGAAGTCACGAGTTCGGTGACTCCTCCTTCGGTCCGTACTGCGCATGGGCTTCGGCTCCATCCTCATTGGTTTTTTTCCGCCATCGGGCTCGGATGTGATACTTCGTGCTCCGGCTTCGAACCTTTCCAGTTCGACCTTTGACGGAAAATCCTCGTCCATCGAGATTCTTCAGACGAAATCGGCTTCTTCATCTCTCTCTTCGGCACTTCCTCGATTCCAGGCAGCGGCCTTCGGGCCAACCTCTGACTCGGCCGATGGAAAGGACTCCCTTCAAGAAGTGCCCAAAATGTGGGTCTAAATTTCCCCACACCGATCTCCATCAGGTGTGCAACCTCTGCCTCTCTCCCGAACACGAGGCCCGAGACTGCCCCGCCTGCAAGTCTTTTCCATCGAAAAAGACTATTCGGGATCGACTAGCTCGACGCACCATGGCGCACTCATCGACCTCTGCTCCACCTGATATCTTCGGAGAAGACACCGGAGCTTCGGGACAGCAGCACACCGAACAGGAGGACGATGTCTTCAGCGCTTCCGAGGCCGACTACTCCGACGTGGAGAAGATCACACCGGCGCAGATGGTCGTGAGTACTCTACCCCCTCTCACTCCCACGCCCATACCGAAAGAGACTCCGGTTACCCCTTCGCCTCCGGGCCTAGGGAAAACCAAGCATACCGCTTCCATCACCCCACCTTCGGGCCCGGTAAAAAAGCATCACAAGTCTCCTGGCGGCTCGGGCTCGAGCCAGCCTCCTAGCGGCGCCGAAAAACACCCTTCGGCACCGAAGAAAACCACACCAAGCTCCGTTCCGAAGCCATCGGTGTCGAAACCTGGCCTCTCTGTGCTGACCAAACATCCCTCGGCACCGATGCTTCCGTGTCGAAGCCTGCCTCGGCGCCGAACAAAAAACCCTAGGTCCCGAGAAAGCATGGTGCGGATAAACCAACGAAGCCGTTGGTTCCGAAAACATCGGTCTCTGTGCCGGAGGAGCTTTTCACGCCAGATCCTCTTCAAAAGACTTTAACAAAGGATCCAAAGACTGGACATTTAACTATGTCTTCCAAGAAAAGACATTTAGACAAGCCAACTCCTCCTCTACCGCCAAAACGGAAGGACTCTGCCACATCCCCATTCAGAGTACCCTCCCCACCTCCACCTCCTCCACTCCCTCCATCTCCGCCCCCACCTTCGCCTCATCGCTCTCCAACCCCGTCTCCAGACCCTGATGACCAAGGGGATTCATACTATGATCCACCAGATGCCCCGCAGGACCCCACTCCTCCGGAACACCAGACACATGGGAGGATTATCACAATCCAGATGTCCCAGATGTGCCTCAGGATGATCTTTATCCATCCAGGCCATCTCCACCAGAGGACTCCCTGGGGTTCCACCTCCTCCTTCAACGGGCGGCACATTATCATGTGGTGGAGTTACACAGTGATCCAGTTGAGGAAGACTTCCTACTTGACACGTTTGACATAGCAGATAAATCCACCGCTATATTACCTATGCTTAAAGCGGTGACCAAACATGCGACAGAGGTTTTCAAAGACCCAGTCAGGGCTAGGGTCTTAAACCCCAGAATAGAAAAGAAATACAAGGCAGCCCCCACAGATCCTGCCTATATTAAAGGACCTGCGCCCCTAGACTCATTAGTGGTATCCACAGCTAGGAAGCGCTCCAACTCTCAGTCATCTGGTGAGGCTCCACCACCCGATAAGGAGTCCAAGGCAAACGCACGGCCTCGCAAGCTGCCAACATGTGGCGTATCGCCAACACGCAGGCGCTGCTGGCGAGGTACGATAGAGCGCACTATGATGAGCTGGAGGCTCTCATGCAACATCTCCCAGACAAATATAAAAATAAGGCTCATGATCTGATACAAGAGGGAAAGATTATTACCAACACCTCTATTAAATGTGCACTTGACGCAGCAGACACAGCTTCCAGGGCTATAAACACCAGTGTTCTGCTTCGCCGCCACGCCTGGCTCAGGATCTCAGGCTTTAAACCAGAGGTCCAAGCATCTATATTGAACCACCCTTTTGACCAACAACACTTATTTGGCCCAAAAGTAGACGAAGCCCTGGAAAAAATGAAGGATACAGATACGGCGAAGTCGATGAGAGCACTACAATCACACACCCCTAGACGCTCCTTTCGCCGTTCCTCCTTTCGAGGCTCTGGCAGAGGTTACTCTTCCGATAACGCCTCCACGTCCTAGAAGTCCCCTCCTCAGAATACCTTCACAAAGGGCTATCAAAGAGGTGGATATCGAGGAAACAATAATAAAGGCAGGGGCAAAACCAACACCGCCCGTTCTGCCACACCGCCCACACAATGACTTTCCCCCGCTCCCCCCAGACCATTCCACTCCGGTTGGGGGCAGACTAAAAGACTTCCTTCAAACCTGGGAGACCATAACATCAGACAAATGGGTGACCCAAATTATTCGGTCAGGGTACTGTCTCGAACTAACTTCTACCCCCCCCAATAGTCCACCCAGACACCGTGCGATGTCACAAGAACATACCACACTTCTGAAACAAGAGGTACTCTCCCTCCTGCAAAAACAAGCTATAGAGCAGGTCCACGTCAATCATCAAAATTTATGGGTCTACTCTCTGTACTTTCTGATACCAAAGAAAGACGAGACCCTACGGCCCATTCTAGACCTCCGGCCCCTAAATGCATATATCCATTCAGACCATTTTCACATGGTAACTCCAACAAGTTCTCCCACTCCTCTGACGACTTTCTCACTACACTGGATTTGAAAGACGTATACTATCACATTCCAATACACCCTGCTCACAGAAAGTACCTCAGATTTGTGGTGGACAGCCAACATTATCAGTTCAAGGTTCTCCCCTTCGGGGTCACAACCGCACCACGGGTGTTTACCAAATGCCTGGCAGTAGTGGTGGCACACCTCCGGAGACTAAACATTCACGTCTTCCCCTACCTGCACGACTGGCTCATAAAAGCCGCGTCCTACCACCAGTGTGTGCAGCATACAAACACTACCATCCAACTACTCCACCAGCTAGGCTTCATGGTGAACCACCAAAAGTCCCACTTGATACAGTCTCACACAAAGCAATACCTCGGTGCCACTATAGACACCTCAAAAGCCATAGCCTATCCCAACTCAGCCAGAATCGCAAGCATACAAGCCTTGCGCCAAAGGTTCCTCCTTCAGCACTCTCTCCCAGCACGAGTGTTCATGAAACTAATAGGGATGATGGCATCTTGCATCTTCATAGTGCCTCATGCAAGACTCCACATGCGTTCACTCCAAGAGTGCCTAGCACGCCAGTGGAACCAGGCCCAGGGACAGCTGACGGATCTGGTGTTGGTGGACGGTCGCACCCATCGCTCTCTGCAGTGGTGGAACACCACAAACCTTTCCAAAGGGCGACCGTTCCTGGACCGGTTCCTCAGGTGATTCTAACAACAGACGCATCGCTCTCCGGCTGGGGAGCGCACCTATTACACCTCACAGTACAAGGTGTATGGACGCCACAACAGAAGTTACTCCACATCCACCATCTGGAGTTATTGGCGATCTTTCTGGCCCTGAAATCGTTTCAGAAACAAATCTCAGCCAAGACAGTCCTCATTCCCACAGACAATATGACTTGAATGTATTATATTCAAAAACAGGGGGGACGCACTCTCCCCAGCTCTCTCGCTTAGCTCAGAGCATATGGAGATGTGCAATCCCACAAAAAATCTTTCTCCTGTCACAACACGTCCCAGGTATACAAAACACCATGGCAGACAAACTCAGCAAATGCACGAATGGGAACTGCATCCACAAGTTCTTCACCCATTCTTTCACAAGTGGGGGCATCCTCAGATAGACCTCTTCGCCACCCACGAAAACAAAAAATGCCCAAGCTTCGCCGCCAGATACCCACACCCATTGTCCAAAGGCAATGCTTTATTGATAAACTGGTCAGGCAAATTTGCATACACCTTTCCACCTCTCCCGCTAATTCCATTAGTGGTAAGGACGCTACAACAGCACTCCCTCACACTCATTCTGGTAGCTCCAACATGGGCCAGGCAGCCGTGGTACACCACACTACTACAACTCTCGGTGGTGCCACATCAAAAACTGCACCTGTCCCCATGCCTCCTAACCCAGAACCATGGAGAAATCAGGCACCCCGACCCAGCTCAGCTCAACCTTGCGATCTGGCTCCTGAAATCTTAGAATTTGGATACCTTAACCTTCCCCCTGATTGCATGAACATTATCAAGGAAGCCAGACGTCCTACCACTCGAGCATGCTATGCCGCAAAGTGGAAGAGATTTGTTGTTTACTGCCGTAACAATACAATCGACCCTTTAGATGTATCCATACAGCACATCATATGCTATCTTCTCCATCTTCAAAGGTGTAACCTGGCGTACTCATCCATCCGTCTACACCTAGCAGCAATTGCTGCTTACCTGCAATACAGACAACATTTATCACTTTTCAGAGTGCCTGCTATTAAAGCCTTCATGGAAGGCCTTAAAAGAGTAATTCCGCCCAGGGCACCACCCTCACCTGTGTGGAATCTAAACGTAGTTCTTACAAGGTTAATGGGTCCGCCTTTCGAACCACTGCATAAATGTGAGCTACAGTTCCTCACTTGGAAAACAGCTTTCCTCGTAGCGATCACTTCCCTTAGAAGGGTTAGCGAGATACAAGCGTTCACTATACAAGAACCCTTTTTACAGATACATCACAGCAAGGTGATACTTCGCATCAAATCCAAAATTTCTGCCCAAGGTAATTTCCCCCTTCCATCTTAATCAATCGGTGGAATTAACGTTTTTTTTCTCGCAACCTCAATCTGTTGCGGAAAGGGCTCTACATACACTTGATGTTAAAAGGGCTTTACTGTACTACATACAAAGAACACAACCTTTCAGAAAGACTAAACCGTTGTTTGTCTCCTTCTCTCCACCGCATAAAGGCAACCCCATCTCAATCAGGGATAGCTAGGTGGATTGTAAAGTGTATACAAATTTGCTATCACAAAGCAAAAAGAACATTATCTGTTCCACCTAAAGCCCACTCTACAAGAAAGATAGGGGCTTCTATGGCTTTTCTAGGGAACATACCCTTAGATGACATCTGCAAAGCAGCCACATGGTCCACACCGCATGCCTTCACAAAACATTACTGTGTAGACGTGCACTCCAAACAACAAGCTAGTGTGGGCCAGGCTGTACTAAAGACACTTTCAAACCACTGCAACGGATACCAGTGGTCGCCGCTAGGGTTGGGTACTGCTATATAATCTATGCACAGTGTATAATCTGCAGCTCATATGCCTCGAACGGAATATGCTACTTACCAGTATGCATCTGTTCTTTGCATGTAGAGCTGCAGATCTATACACGCCCACCCGCCTCCCCGGCTACCTGTATTCGTTCCAGTCTATCTTATTTAGATACAACACACATGGGTTTCTTTACTATTATCACTACGCTCCATCTTTTCCCTGCTGGCGAAAAACAATCTGAGGATGGAGCCGAAGCCCATGCGCAGTACGGACCGAAGGAGGAGTCACCGAACTCGTGACTTCCAAAGACTGTCCAAGAACAAAAACAAACTGCAAACATCCGGGCCCAACACCAGATGGCGATCTATGCACAGTGTATAGATCTGCAGCTCTACATGCCAAGAACAGATGCATACTGGTAAGTAGCATATTCCTTATTCTTTCTCATAAGAATCTTAAAATTTGCTCCAAATTAGTTCACTAAATGCTGTAACTCTAACACGAAGCCTTTCTCTTAATATAGTTAAGAGGCAAGATGAGGACTATGATGAGCAAGTTGAAGAGTCTCTTCAGGATGAGGTACGTTAACTCTTGGAGGCTGATAATGGCTGAGTCATGAGTACAAACTAGAACAATTAAAGTGCACTGAGGTCTATATGTTTATTCATGTATAATACTTAAATACTGTTCTATGCATTTGATCTGTGTTTTAGCTTGGAAAGAATTGAGTGATTTTACTTTGCATGATATGCAGAAGGCACCAACATGGGAACAATGGATAATTGTCCTGCGGATAATTGCACCAGCACAGGAGCTTAGGTCAGAGGAGTACTTTATAATATTGTGGAGAGCTTAATGAGTCAGACTGCCCCAATTTGAAGATGATATAGATGGTACAGTTTCCCAGTATCCATCAGGGTATGGTGAAGGTACATGGTTGTACTACAGAAGTAGTGTTGGGGAATTGATGTGGAGGGTACTGGATCAAGAACACTGTTTAGAACGACTTATCTGGCAGCAATGGTATCATTCTCAGCCCTGTTGCTGTACACTGGCACTGAGTTATTTACAAGTTGGAGTAGGTTGAGCCAAAACATGCAGATGTGTGCAGAGGGGTAGGAAAACAATGTTCTCATCCAGAGGATTTTAATAGGCACTTCATAATCACTGAATTGTGACCCCATCCTTCTTCTGGGACCAGGACAGCAGCAGGGACTGATTTGGTTTGCGTCATTGGTCTCTACTCCTTTTTAGAGCATCACTGCTCAAACCATGTTCTCCCTAGTTTAGTGGGCAGTCGTGCATGAGTTTCCTCTGTGTGCAGTTGTGCTCATGCTATCGGGGGACCAGTGCTGCTTCAGCACACTATTGCTAGCAAGGGATGCATGGAGTGAAGTCAATTGAGATTACTCTTTAACCATTACAGAATTCGTTTTGTTAAATACAAATTCAGCATTAGTTCCTTTAATGATCTGTGTTGGAATGAAAGTCCTATGCATGTCTCTGCGAAACTTAGTTAGCCTTGGCTAAACCTCCAGGCCTTCCGGTCATGTGAAGGCCAGTATGCAGAATTCCTATTTACATGTTTGGAACTTTATGGTTTACGAATGGATAAATGGACTGCTGCTTTAGTGTTAGGACTCATTGTGTTGTCTGTACTTCAGAGTTCTGGGGTTTGCCTTTTTTTAGGGTTCCTGGGCAGTTCAATGTTAAGATAATAGTGTTTTTTTAAATTTTTTTTTTATTGGGGTCGGCAGAACTTGCAGAGTTTCACTCAGTGGAATTCCGTGGAGTTGCATAAAAACACCAAGATTTCGTGGAGTTTGACAAACTGGTAGAATTAGGCACACTGCGCTGATAGGCACTATGCGGTACGCCAGAGTGTACTGCTTGTGTACTTGATTGCCTGAAGCTAGTGTAGATTTTCTACTGGAGCGGCAGCTTTCTCACTGCGAATGCCCGTGTTGGGGAAATCTAACCAGGTGCCCTCCTGGCAACTAAAAATCATGTTAGGGGATGCCAGAGCTTGCTCCAACTTACTGTTAGCAAACCACGTGTGAGAAAAAACTCCGTCACGCAGCGGTTGGCTGAATTTGGCCGGAATGCTGCCTAACGAGGAGTGACAAACTGTCTGCGAAGCAGAATTTGCCAACCGCTAGGTTATTTGGGGGGGGGGGGGGGGCCGGAAGAGACTTGGCCACAATTGTCTTACACTTGACTGAATGGCGAAGTGCTCCCTTACAACACTTCTCTCTAAGTATACCTAGGACAAGCAGCCAAGTTCTGCTTCATGAGCTGCGTTGAGGGCTAGTAACAATGGATCTGAAAGACAGTTCTAGATTCCTTACCTTCTAGATTCCTTACCTTCTAGATTCCTTACCTTCTAGATTCCTTACCTTCTAGATTCCTTACCTTCTAGATTCCTTACCTTCTAGATTCCTTACCTTCTAGATTCCTTACCTTCTAGATTCCCTACCTTAAAATTACCCCCAGGCATCAGACTGGATCTGGAGAATTTTTTCTTAGCAGTACCCCTGTGCGTTGTTAGGTGGTGTCAGACTCCGCGTCCAGCGGCGGGATGACATTGCGGTGTCTACTTGGACGCCGCCCCTGCGTGCTGAAGTCAGTTTTCTTTTTCCGCGCCAGCCTAGCGCAGATCCGGAGAAAGCTACCCCTTTAGCCACTTTCTGACTAAACCTTTTTGACGTTTTGTTGACTGCTTTTTTGAGTCTTCGTCTCCTGGTGAGTGAGGGATATCCCACCGCCAGACCGGGCTCAAGCCTTGCGGGGCCTGTCACAGGCTGATGTCTGGGATCTCCGGCACCTCATGCGCCTTTGGTGTGTGGCGTGTGACCATGACCCAAAGTCTTGCTCCGACTGTGATGCCATGAATATAGTCATTACGGGAGCAGTCCTGAAAGCTCTTGGAGGCCCGGCGGTCAGCTTTGCATCGCTCCCGGTCTCGTTCGAGAGGAAGGTCTCGAGGCCGCTTGCATAGCCCCCATTCCTCATCACTCAGTCTTCGAAATCTTCAGGTAAGTTGAAGCACAAGAAGGGGAAAAAGAACCAGCGCTCTACGCCATCTCCCCATTGATCGGCTGACTCGATGCGGGACCCGGAGCGTCATATCTCGAAGGCTCCGTGTAAGAAAGTGGCTCTGTATATACTGTACCAAGGTAAAGTACAGGGTGCACAGAGTCCACAGTCCCCAGAGGTTTGGCAGAGGTTTGTCAGAGGTTAAAGTTAGATATAACATTTACTCTCTAAAGTGGTAGCTTGGTCGAGCAGTAAGGCAGTATCCGAGGACAATGTAAAGCATTTGTTGTACACTCGGTCAGCAAATGGTCTCACACACTCAAGAACTGAACTCTAGGCCAATTGTTTTGTATATAAAATATATATATTTTTATTTCAGAACCACAAGTAGGTATCCAAATACTTTCTCAGAATGAGATGCTTTAGTTAAATACTTTCAATAAGCAATACACTTTTAAATGCAATAGTTAGTTGTTGCAATAGGCAATACAATTTAAACACAATTATAACATTGAGCTCAATGGGAATTTTAAAGTAAACGCAATATCAATTACTTTGCATAGGTTTTTCTTACTCCGGGCTTGATCCTGGATTCAGCTCTGGTGCATCTCGCGTAAACAGTTGAAAGAAATCGTTTTTGTTACACAGGCGATTTTTAAGGAATATTTGTATTTTCAAAAACCAACACTTACAAGAATTACTCTTCCAGGGGGTCCTCATCAATAGTCATAAGCACTGAATATTCCCACCTACGTGCGGGGACCCCGGAAATAATCGAAACCAAAAACACAGCGCGAACGCCGTAAACAGCCTTCCCCCTACTCACTTGCGATGGTGGTCCGCAGCGAGGTGGCTATCCTCCATAAACCGACACAAACGCTGTACTCCGTCAACTCCTTTGACAAACAGCAGCCACGGACACCAATAAGCTTATATACAATCCTTTATTCGTGCTACTTTGCACGAATAAAGGATTGTATTGAAGCTTATTGGTGTCCGTGGCTGCTGTTTGTCAAAGGAGTTGACGGAGTACAGCGTTTGTGTCGATAGATATATATATATATATCTATCTACATATAATCACTTTTTCTCATACCAATGCACCTCCAATTGGAGGCTAAAAGGCTAAACAATATAAATTGCACACATAAAGACTGTATCTGTGTTTGTATATATATGCACACACACGAGGGCAAGTAGCACTTGAACTTCCTTTTTGACTTTGTCAAAAAATATCTGATTTTCGACTTTTTGTGCTTTCACTCGACTTCTTTCTGCCTGAGAGTGATACCTTTTTTGTGTTCCAGAAAAGGTTTATTTTCATTAAAAATGGCTTCTTTATTCGATCCTTGCCCTTCCTGTGGCAAGAATGCCAGAACAGATACACACCCTGTGTGTATTCTCTGCCTCCTCGAGTCTCACTCTTCTAACTGCCATCATTGTATGAAGTTGTCGAAGTACCATCAATGACAGTGAGAGGATTAGACTTTATGGCCTCTGAAAGCGGTAGGTCGCCTGTGAGGCAGCAGAAGAGAACTCTGTCTACGTGGGGGGGGGGGGGGGGGGGGGGGGGAGAAAAGTATCGCAAATCATCTGAGTGATGAGCTATCACAAAAGATCAGTGGGTGTTAGCTACGCTGCAGAATGGGTACTCTACGTTTTCCACACCGTTCCCCCCCCCCCCCCCCCCCCCCCCCCCCCAATCCCTCCAGTTCCACCGTGTCACCAATTAAAGCTCTTGCAGAGAGAAGTTGCCACCCTTCGCAGAGTCCGCCATCGAGAGGGTGCCAGTATCTCAGAGGGAAAGGGGTTTACTCCAGATACTACTTGTAAAGAAAAAGGGCCAAAAGGCAATTCTGGACTTGCGGACACTCAACCGATCATTCTAAAAGGAGAAGTTTTGCATGTTGGCTCTCCATCAAATATATCTTCATCTCAGGCAGGGGGATTGGGTGTGTTCGCTGGATCTGCAAGATGCATACTTCACGTCCCGATCAATCAGCATCACAGACAATACCTACGATTCCTGGTGGGATCCTCTCATTACCAGGTGAAAGTTCTGCCCTTCGGGTTGAAGTCAAGCCCCCAGAGTGTTCACGAAGTGCATGGCGGTGGTGCAGCCGCACTGCGTCGCAGTGGCATCTTCGTGTACCCTGTAGGAAGGTGGATATCTGACTATGGTTACCCCCAACTTTTTGCCTAGTGTCTAGCTGGTTTTTCGACTTAGTTGGCCTGAGATCCTGCCATTCAGGGCCTCGGGCTGTCTGCTCTCTTTAAAATGGACTCCCATGTACCCTAGGTACATTCCAATTGGTAAGGATCACCTTATTGGACCCTGTACAGTGTACCCTAGGTACCCAGGGCATAGGTGTACCCTAGGCCTCCCAGGGGCTGCAGCATGTATTATGCCACCCCTGGTCTGGCCTTCCAATCAGATACAACTGGCTGATCACTCAGCTGGGGCAAGGTCGTGTAATCACCCCTTGCTTAGATATAGTATGCCTATATCTACCCTTGTATATAAACACATGTGTACCTATCAGTCACTCCTATGGCAGGCCTTAACAATTCTGAAGGCAGTGTGCTTGGTAACATGTGAGATGGTGCTCTAGCATGAGCTGAGCCTGTCTGCAGCTTTCTGAACCATGTCCTTATAGCTGTTCTATGATATAGCCTACCATATACTCTTAAAGTACCTTATAATCTTAAACGGTTATGGTAACTATGGTTTGGCTTTATCAAAACATGTCGTGTAAGGTGTCTAACACTTTTGGAATAATACCCCCATACCATTTCTGGTGATGAGGATATTCCTCCCTTCTAGAGGAGAGACATGTTAAAATCCTACTTTGCTGTTGAACTCTAACCAAAGCCTCAGCATCACAAAATGGATGCTGCTGCCACAGACACAAGTCTGACCTCCTGCTGCTGGGAGTGATCCCGGCAAGGGAGGCTTGGACAATAGGTTTCCTGCTTGGGGAGGTGCTAGCATATGAGCTGCGACCACCGCCGTCACTTTCTAGAACACCCAAGTGGCGTTGGTTAAGGCCAAAGGGGAAATGCTCGTGGCCTACCGTGAACTGTAGGTAATGCATGTGGGCTGGAAGGACGGGGATGTGGAAGTAAGCAAGTCCAACGCTACCATCCAGTCTCCAGGGTCTAGGGCAGACAGGACCTTAGCTAATGTCAACATTTTGAACTTCTTCTGCAGGAAACGGTTGACGTCCCCGAGATCCAAGATAGAACGCAGACCTTTATCATGCTTGGGTACCAGGAAGTAGTGGGAATAGCAACCATGACCTACTTCTGGGACAGGGACTCATTCGATAGCTCCCTTGCCCAAGAACTGTAAATTCCTGACTGAGGAGGGCCAAGTGATCCTCCGACATGCAATGGAGTGTTGGTGGCATGGAGAGAGTGGTAGTCTCGAAGGGGAGGGAGTAGCCCCTTTGGATTATCTGCAAAACCCACCTGCCCGACGTGATGTTGTGGCAGTGGGGGAGGTGATGGCGGATCCTGCCGCCCACTGGCAACTGGTGGCGCTGGGTTTCACGTCCCCGCAGATGCTGGTTGGCTTGTGTGGCCCTGTGTGGAACGTGGTTGGGCACACATTCCGTGGCCACGAAAGGGGCAAAAGGCAGATTGAATGGGATGAGAAGTCGCTGCAAGGCCCAAGGACCTGGAAGTAGCTCTGGAGTCCTTGAAGTGCATTGTCTGCCTTGTCACCAAACAGACCCCGGCCATCAAAGAGCATGTCCAAAAGGGTAGATCAGACATCCCCAGAGAAGCCAGAGGTTCTCAACCAGACGCAGCGTCTCAGGGCTACTGACGTGGAAATCATCCTACCCAGCGAGTCACATTATCCAGTCCCCACCGATGGTGAACTGTGCTGCGTCTCGGCCTTCAGCAACAGTGCAGGCGAGCACAGCCCAGGCCTCCTCAAAGACACTGTGGCAGCACTTGAGCAACCGTGTCCCACACTGAATGTGTGTAAACGGCCCAAGGAACATGCAGTATTCACTGACCACAGTCCTAAGTTGGTGATGAAAACATTCTTCCAAGATAGTCCAGCTTCTTGGATTCCTCATCTTGAAGAGCTGTCGGGAAAGCGCTTCCTTTCAAAGATGAGGCTTGGACCAACAAGCTCTCGGGGGTAGGGTGTTGGGAGAGGAATAGTGGGTCGCCCAGTGCTGGGCATCGGGCGATCAGCCTATCCACGAAGGCCTTGTGCTGTGCTTGGACCAGGAGAACAAAAAGGCCATCAGTGAGGGCCTCATTGAAAGGCAGCAAGGGCTCCAAAGAGGCTGCTGCCAGCTGAAACACCTCAGTCAGGTGGTTAGTCCTGACCGCCACCGTGGGAAGCCCAACGCCACAGCCGCCCTACGCAACACCACAGCGTGGGAAGCTCCCTCCTCCTGAGCCATGGTAGGGAGAGAAAGCATACCAAGGTCTGGGGAAGTATCCAGACCACTGGCATCACCAAACTCCTCTCTCCAGTCCGGCTCTTCGAGCTGGTCTGCCAGAGGGTCAACAGACCCCTCCCAGTCCTCCTCATCATCATCATCTTCTGGCTACAACTCAAGGTGATAAAGAACGCCAGGGAAGAACAGCGGTACAAAAGTATCCTCTGGCGTCGGTCGACGCCAGTCCGGCTCTGTGTCTAAGTCGAGGGGGAGGCCGGGTTCAACGCCGGGCAGAGACGCAACCGGCATCGGAGGTGGCGGAGGCGTCGTCAGAGGGATCAGCGCCAGGGAAGGTACCGAGGTTGGACAGCGCCGATCCAGGCCTGGATGTTTGGGGGCCCTGCAGTCAGAGCCGCCAGCATCAAAGACCTAGAGCCCCCAGCCAAGTCGGCAGGGCCAAAAGGCCCGCCGGCGGAGTCAGGTTGCCCAAAGATGGAATGGAGGGCTTCGTAAAAAGCACAACGCTGGGCAGGGGACGCTCTGGCTCCAGGGAAGCTCAGAGCTGTCCCAACAGGCTCCGAGAGTGGAGCCGGAGGACGATGACCATCTGTGTCCCACGCCAGTGGACAGACTGGGAGAAGGCAAAGAGTGAATGCTTCTTTGCCTTCTTGTGCTTCGACTTACCCAATGACAGCCTCTTGATGACTAATAATGGTGTCGGTCCTGCGACCTTCCTCTTGACCGGGACCTTGAGCAGCACAGAGCAGACTGCAGGGCCTCTAGAAGCTTTCGGGACAGCTCCCGCAAAGACTTCGGATTCATAGCCCAACAGTCAGGACATGACTTGGGGTCGTGGTCATGCTCCAAAGCACCAAAGCCACACGAGGTGCGGATCAGTGAAACATCAGCTTGTGGCAGGAGTCCCAAGGCTTGAAGCGGGTCAGACGATGGGACATACCTACGTGCACCAGGAGTCGAACTACACGAAAAAGATGTCGACAAAAGTGAAAAAAAGTTTTAGTCAAAAAGTGACTAAGGGTACCGCTCTCTCCGGATATGCGCTGGCTGGCGCGGAAGAAAGAACTGACATCCCCACCTGACTATCCTGGCCGCCCTTCTCACCACGCTCTCTCCTCTGTAGCTACGGTAGGGGGAGAAAGCATGCCATGTTCTAGAGACGTGTCCACCCCAATGGCATCACCCAGGTGCTCTCTCCAGTCCAGCTCTACTAGCTGGTCTAAGGGGTCCAGCGACCCCTCCCAGTCCTCACCACCACCTTCTGGGCGACAGGGAACACCAGGGATTAAAAACAGAACAAAAGTACCCTCTGGCATATGATCCAATGACGACCGACGCCGGTCTGGCTCCATCTCAGGGGCGAGGATGGGGACAGTCGACCGGGGGCACAGTCATCGCTGCCTGGATAGATGCCGGGGGAAGGTCGGGTAAGATCAGCCAGTGTCAGTCTGGATCCGGCATCACCATCGAATGCCCAGGACCCCTGACTGGCTCCGCGGGGCCCATAGGTGAGCCGTAGTAGTCTGCCTGCTCAAAGAGGTGGAGGGCCTTGTAGAACTTACAAAGTTGGACAGGGGACGTGCCGGCTCCTGGAAATGGGGGGGGGGGGGGGGGGGGGGGGCGGAGTCATCCCTGAAGGAGGCACAGGAGACTGAGTGAGAGAAAGTGCCATCTTTCTTGCAAGGTATGCCCCCACTTTTTGCTGAATTGCTGATGTACTTTGAGTGTGCCCTGGGCTCCTGCCAATCCGGTGCCCAGGGCCTGTGTTCCTTCCCTAAAACTGCATGAAGCAGACACCCAATTGGCATCTCTGGCCACATGTCAGCCCCTGGTAAATGGTACCCTAGGTACCCAGGGCCCTGTGACCAGAGAAGGCCCCTAAGGGCTGCAGCACTTATTGAGCCACCTTTAGAGGCCCTGTACCCCGACACACACACTGCCTCTGCACGCAAGAGTGTCTTGGTGCGGAACAAAACAGAGTCGACATGGCACACATCCCCGTGTGCCATGCCCACAAACACACTGCCCTGGCATTCCTCCGTCACCCCTCTAGCTGAGTGCCCTATGCCAGTGGTGTGGGTACAGGTGCATGAGCCCTGTACCCCTACAGTACCCAGGTCAAATCATGGGCACTAAGTGCAGTGCTGCCATTAAGAGTATATGGTGCTGGGAGATCGTCATCACGAACTCCACAGCACCATGATGGCTACACTGAAGACTAAGAAGTTTGATATCAAACTTCTCAGCACATTAAACCCACACTGATGCCAGAGTGGGATTTAATGTAAAATGCACGACAGAGGGATGCCCCCTGAAACTAACCAACTACCAGCATCCTGACAGAGGCTGCCACCCAGCAGACCTGTTGCTGGACCCCTGGGTAGAGAGCCATCTGCTCTCGTGGGTCTGCAACAATGCACATCCTGGGCGAGGTGCTAGGTCTCCTCCCCCAGGATGGGCAGGGGAAGCTTCAAAGTCATGCCGCCTTTGTGAGCTTCTCCAGGCCACTTGCTGTACTCAGCAACTGGCCCCCGCCGGTTTTGACCCCCACTCTGGCGGGAAGATCGGCAGGAAAACCCAAGTGAGGAAAGGGGGAGTGCCAGCCTCTGTCAACCCCACCCCTCAGGTGGGGGAGGCAAGGTGAAGCACAACTCCGGGCTCTCGCCATCTTGAGGATGGGGAGCCCTACCCCATGAGGACTAGGCTTCTGGCCCCCCCTCCCACTGGAGAGTGGAAGGATTGGGGGTGTACCCACCCGAGGGAGGGGACCCATCGGTCCCTGACCTTTCCCTACCTGTAACGCCCCTAAATCTAGTATTTTGGGGCACCCTGAACCTTCCTTCCTCAGATCCATATTCTGAAACAAGAAAGACCTGCCGTGCAGCTGCTAACAAGAGGACGATACCAACTGACTTAGCCCCAGCCCTACCGGCCTGTCGACCCTCGAACCTGCTAAACTCCGGCATCTCCAGTGGTCAGCAAACTCGAAAACCCCAGAGGACCAGACTTGCTCCTCTAAAAGACTGGGACTCCCACGAGCAGTGGTTCTGCTCAAACAAGCAACAACCCCAGACCCCCCCCCCCCCCCCCCCCTCCCCCAAGCGACTGACCAAGAATCCAGCACCCAAGGACCCACCTCGATGCGCCGGACAACGCCTGCAGCCTCACAACCAGGGACCCCCTGCCCCTCAACCGCAACCAGCTGAGGGTAAGATCTCCCGATGTCAAAAAACACCCCTGCACCCGGTGCCCTGTGCTCAGCTCCTGGGTGCCTACCTGGTCGCACCTGAAGAATCTCCGTCCCTGAGCTTGCAGCCTTTGTTAGTCTTGCAGCTTTCCCATTGAAATACATTGAGCGCCACACTGCTCAAAAGCACCTTGCACCCATCCGCCAGAGTGCCCCTAGAAGTGCAGCATCTGTTCTACTTCCCCACTTGCCCTGTGTAAGTGACTAGGAGCTCAGCTCCCACAGCCGCGTGGCCTGCCTGCAAGCATTTTATTATTTTAGAACCAACAATTGGAATTAAAATATACTTTCTCAGAAGGAGATACTTTATATAAATACTTTTGCAATATGTAATTGACTTTTGTAAACAGTTACAAGTGGTTGCAATAGGCAACACTATTTTAAACACAATAATGCATTGAGTTCAATGGAAGTTTCATGTTTGCCACAGATTAATTTTAGGATTACTTTTGGAATTCCAGGACTGGATTCTAGATTCAGTCCTGGGTCAGTAATCAGAATCAAGTGATGAAAGTCTACTTAATTACTGTAATGATTTTTAAACAAGATTTAGCTATTTTAAAAGTAGACCCTTCCTATGGAAGAAAATTCAGGTTACAGGTACAGTATGTTCGTTACTTTTGTAATCCAGTACCGGGTGCCTAGACTCAGTACTGGGACCTTTATCCAAAACAGTTAAGTAATTACGTTTTCAGATATTATACGATTTTTGAATAATATTTAAAGATTGCAGAAATCGACACTTAAAAGAAATTTCACAAAAAACAGGGGTTCCAGTCTTCCCTTATCTCGACGACTGGCTGATGAAGACTGGATTGCCCCAGGCTGTCTTCTCCCACCTCCAGACTATGGCGGACCTCCTGCATTCGCTGGGGTACTCCATCATACCGAAGTCACACCCGATTCACCCTCAGAAGCTCCTTTTCATCAGAGCAATTCTGGGTACAGCACAGTTTGCGGCTTTTCCTCCAGAACAGTGAGTCCAGGATATTTGTGCATTGATATCGATGTTTCAGCCTCTATCCCAGGTTTCGGTGAGAATGACCCTGAGGCTGCTGGTGGTTCATGCCAGGTGGCATATGTATGACCTGAAGTTCCAGTGGGTGCAGCATCAGGGAAATCTTTCCGATTGCGTCCAGATCTCGAAGGGCACTGCACACCAATTGCAGTGGTGGCTAACGGGCCAGGATTGGGTCAACGGCAGATACCTTTCCCTTCCTTTCCCAGAGTTCACAGTGGTGACAGATGCGTCACTCTTGGGATGGTGCGGCCACATGGGAGAGGCGGAGATCAGAGGGGTCCGGGCTCCACATCAACCTTCTGGAGCTCCGGGTAATTAGTCACTGAAGGCATTCCTTCCTCCTGTCAAAGGAAGGGTAGTGCAGGTGTTCATGGACAACACCACCGCCATGTGGTACTGAAACAAACAGGGCGGGGTGGGGTCGTTGTGAGTGCCATCTTTCTTGCATGGTGTGCCCCCACTTTTTACTAAATTGCTGAATGTACTTTTACTGAGTGTACCCTGGACTCCTGCCAACCAGGTGCCCAGGGCCCATGTTCCTTCCTTAAACCACACAAACTCCAAATTGGCAAACCCTGGCCACATGTCGGCCCCTAGTAAATGGTACCCTAGGTACCCAGGGGCTTGTGACCAGGGAAGGCCTCTGAGGGCTGCAGCACTCATTGTGCCACCCTTAGAGGCCCTGTACCCTTACACACACACACACACTGCCTTTGCAGGCTGAGTGTCTGGGTGCAGGACAAAATGAAGTCAACATGACACACCTCTCTGTGTGCCATGCCCATCACCTACACTGCCATGGCATATATCAGCCACCCCTCTGGCTGGGTGCCTTATGCCCATGGTGTGGGCACAGGAGCAGGAGCCCTGTGCCCCTACAGTACCCAGGTCCATTCCTGGGCACTAAGTGCAGTGCTGCCATTTAAGAGTACATGGTGCTGAGAGCTCGTCAAACACGAGCTCCACAGCACCATAATGGCAACACTAAAGACTGGGAAGTTTGGTATCAAACTTCTCAGCACATTAAACCCACCCTGATGCCAGGGTGGGATTTAATGTACCAAGCACCCTAGAGGGCATCTTAGAGATGCCCCCTTACAACTAACCTACAATCCACGTCTGCTCTGAGGCTGCCCAGGCTGCCACACAGCAGACACGTTGCTGGACCCCTGGGTGGGAGAGCCCCTGCTCTCCCGGGCCTGCAACAATGCACATCCTGGGTGAGGTGATAAATCTCCTCCCCCAGGATGAGCAAAGGGAAGCTTCAAAGGCATGCCGCCTCTTGGAGTTTCCCCAGGCCACTGCAACCCCCCACTCTGGCGGGAAGCTTGGCCGGAAACCCCATACAAGGACAGGGGATGTGCCAGCCTGCCCACCCCACCCCTCAGGTGGGGGAGGCGAGGTGAAGCACATCTCCGGGCTCTCACCATCTTGAAGATGGGGGGCCCTACCCTATCAGGATTAGGCTACTGCCCCCCTCCCACAGGAGAGAGGCAGTATAGGGGGTGTACCCACCCCAGGACAAGGACCCATTGGTCCCTGGCCTTCACCTACCTGTAACGCCCCTAAATCTAGTATTTAGGGGCACCCTGAACCTTCCTTCCCGAGATTCCAGATTAAAAAGACTACAAGAAGAGCAAGAAGAACAAAGACCTGCCCGGCAGCTGCTAAAAAGGGAAGAAGACACCAACTACTTTGGCCCCAGCCCTACCGGCCTGTCGACTCCCGAACCTGCACCAGCGCGGCATCTCTCGTGGCCAGCAACCTCACAAACCCTGGAGGACCTGGCTACCTTTTGGCTCTAAGCCCCTGGGACTCCCATGAGTAGAGGCTCTACTCAGAAACCTATTTCTAACCCCTGGCAGCAGCCCGGAACCGCGAACCCAGCACACTCTGCACCAGCCAAGCCTGGCCAGTGCCGGAGTGGACAAAGACCCTGAGAACGACCCCACGGCGACTGACCCAGAGTCCGGCCCCCAAGGACCCCCCTCGACATTCCGGAAGAAGCCTGCAGCCTTGGAACAAGGTGCCCCCCCAACCGCGATCATTAGAGGGTAAGATTTCCCGACACCAAAAGGCACCCCTGCACGCGGCGCCCTGCGGCCCCCTGTGCCCAATCCCGGGGTACCCACCTAACCTACAACTACCCAACTTACCTCTCGAAGTGGTGGTGGCACCTGAAGCATCCTCTTCCCCGAGCTTGCAGCCTTTTTCCTAACCGGAACATTCCCATTGATTTCCATTGAGCGCCCGACGGCTCAAAAGCACCCTCCACTCAGCCGCCCGAGTGGCCCTGGCAGTGCAATCTCTACACTAGCCTACTTCCCCACTTGCCCTGAGTGAGTGACCAGGAGCCCAGCTCCCAAAGCCGCGTGGCCAGCCAGTCAGCAGCCACCAAACCAGGCCCCCCTATTCCTCATAGGCTAACATTGGGCCTAACTCTCTCTGCACCCGGCCGTCCTGAAACCGCTGAGGGTGAACTGACTGTACCTACCTGACACTGGGAGACCCCTGAGTCTACGCCCAGAACTTCAACTCTGCCAGTCGAGAACTTACCCTTAAACCGCTAACTTCATTTTCCTCATAGGGTAACATTGACTGGCTTCTTCTTGGAAATTCTTCTAAGTGTGAACTTTTCAAAACTCAAAATATTCACCAAAAATCAGCCGAGTACCAAAAACGAATTTACTCACCTGCTCTTAGGTGAGCTCCCAGTGCCGGATCTTGGTGCCCAGCACTGACTCTGAAAAGTACCCACAACTATACTTACCTTTAACTCATTTTTCTACCATAGGAAACCATGGACTGTTTTTCTGTGAAATTTCTTTTAAGTGTTGATTTCTGCAATTTCTAAATATTACTCAAAAATCGTATAACATCTGAAAACGTAATTACTTACCTGTTTTGGATAAATGTCCCAGTACTGAGTCTAGGCACCCAGTACTGGATTACAAAAGTAACAAGAACATACTGTACCTGCAACTTGAATTTTCATCCATAGGGAATCATTGATTGTTTTCTTTGAAATATTTTCTAAGTGTCAACTTTTGAAATAGTTAAATATTGTTTAAAAATCATTACAGTAATTAAGTAGACTTTCATCACTTCATTCTAAGTACTGACCCAGGACTGAATCTAGGATCCAGTCCTGGAATTCCAAAAGTAATCCTAAAAGTAATCTGTTGCAAATAACTTGAAATTTCCATTGAGCTCAATGCATTGTTTAAAATAGTTGCCTATTGCGACCACTTGTAACTGTTTACAAAAGTCAATTGCATATTGCAAAAGTAGTTATATAAAACATCTCATTACTTGCCTTTACCTCATTTTTCTTCCATAGGAAACCATTGACTGTTTTTCTGTGAAATTTCTTCTAAGTGTTGATTTCTGCAATTTCTAAATATTCCTCAAAAATCGTATAACATCTGAAAACGTAATTACTTACCTGTTTTGGATAAATGTCCCAGTACTGAGTCTAGCCACCCAGTACTGGATTACAAAAGTAACGATAACCTACTGTACCTGTGACCTATATTTCCTTCCATAGGGAATCATTGATTGTTTGCTCTGAAATATTTTCTAAGTGCTCACATTTGAAATAGCTAAATATTAGTTAAAAATCACTACAGTGCCAAAGTCGACTTTCAACAGCTGATTCTGAGAACTGACCCAGGACTGGATCTAGGATCCAAGCCTGGAATTACAAAAGTAATCTAAAAAGTAATCTGATGCATATAATTTGATTTTATCATTGAGCTCAATGTATTGTGTTTAGAAATAGTTGCCTACTGCAACTATTTGTAACTGTTTACAAAAAAGTCTATTGCATATACAAAAGTATTTTTATGAAACATCTCCTGTCGAGAAAGTATATTTTAATTCCAAGTGCTGGTTCTAAAATAAAACAAGCATATATTTTTTATATACCAACCATTGGCCTAGAGTTCAGTTATTGAGTGTGTGGAACTATTTGCTGACTGTGTGTACAACAAATGCTTTACACGTCCTCTGATACTGCCTTACTGCTCGACCAGGCTACCACTTTGGAGAGTAAGGTTATATCTAACTTTAACCTCTGTTAAACCCTTGGACTGTGGACTCTGTACACCCTGTACCTCTTAAGGAACAGTATATACAGAGCCACTTTCTCACAGTCGTGGACCCTATGTCAAGAGGCTCTTAGCCTTTGGTTGTGGCTGGAATATCAGGGCATGTTCCTGGTGGTTCAACACCCGTCAGGTTCTCTGAACGCCAGGGCGGACGAACTCAGCCACCAGTGCATGATTGATCACGAGTGCCGTCTTCACCCAGAGGTGGTGCAAGGTCTCTTTAAGCAGTGGGAAGAGCCTTGGTTAGATTTGTTCACCACCGAAGAGAACGCGCAATGTCAGCAGTTCTGCACGTTAGAATTTCCAAAGCGACACTCGCTCAGCGACGCTTTTCGTTGCTAGTGGAATTGTGGTCTTCTATACGCCTTTCCGCCTATACCACTTCTGCCCAGAGTCCTGAAGATCAAGCGCAACCAGGCCCAGGTTATTCTTGTGGCTTCAGACTGGGCACGAAGAGTCTGGTATCCTGAGCTCTTGAACATGGCCATCGATCCTCTGATCAGACTGCCTCTTCGGGAGGATCTTCTGTCGCTGATGCAGGAGATGATCATCCCTCTCCCCCCCACCACCTGTCCAGCCTCCACCTCCTTGCATAGAGATTTAGCAACGAAAGCTGACAGCTTTCGACCTTCCTCCTGAAGTCAGTCATCTTGGCATCCAGGCGCATCCCTCTACTCAAACAGTATACGCCTGTAGATGGAACACATTTGTAGCATGGTGGGCAGACTCTTGACTTTAAACTGTTTTTCTGGTTGCCATCACTTCTGCTCCCAGGGTGAGTGAGCTGCAGGCTCTTTCTTCGAAACCTCCTTTCTTAGCTGTCCATCCGGACAAGGTGGTTCTTCGAGCTAGGCCTTCTTTTTTACCCAAAGTGGGTTACCTTGTTCCACATAGAACAGACTATCACTTTGCCCACCTTCGTATCGCCCCCGCATCCTTCCGAGGAGGAAAGACTCCACCGTCTGGATCAAAAACGAGCATTATCCTTTTATCTGGATCGCACAACACCATTGCGAGTGGGCGGTCAACTCTTTGGCTATGTTGGCGCCAAGAAAGGTCCGGCAGTGCAAAAACGGACCATCTCTCGATGGATCATCCTTTGCATTAAGATTTGTTATTCCTTGGCGAAAAAGGAGCCTCCAGGAGGACTCTGCACCCATTACACTAGGACTACGGCAGCCACTACTGCTTTGGGGCGTGGAGTCCCCCTTAGTGACCTCTGCCAGGCAGCCATGTGGGCATCACTGCACACGTTCACTAAACATTACTGCCTGGATAGTCCAGTCCAGAGAGACTGCTTCTTTGGTCGTTCAGTTCTCCAGGACTTTCTGGTGTGAACTTAGTTGACAGACCCACCTCTGGGGTTGGTATTCCTGGGGTATCTATTCTAAGGTAGGGAATCTATAACTAATAGTTTTTTATTAGGCCTGGGCGGTAAATTCCGTTCCGCTCGTGGAATTTGCTGAGTTTGGGTAATTTGATTTCTGATTTCTTGAGTGTCTTGCTTTTTCAGTTGTTTTGGTGCTGTTTAAATGCTTTACACTTGTTCCTTTGTGTAAACTTGCTACTCAGAGCAATAGCTACCCGGGGCTGAGCTAAAGGTTTGACAAAAAAAACATACTGGTCCTAAAGGGGTTGGTAAGCTTATTACACAGTGAAGTTGCACAACCACACCATATAATGAACTCCCATTTCCTCGCAAAATTAAGGTTTCACGTCTGAAGGTAGCAGTGGCATAGATATAACAGTTGGTGGACTGAATTGAATGGTGTTCTTTTTCTGCCTTATTACCACAGAATATCTAATATGCTTGCAGTGATCTGATCTTTCAATACTTCTTTTAACAGGATGATAGTGATGTGTATGTCCTCACCAAGGTCTCTGATGTTTTACACTCCTTGTTCAGCAGCTACAAAGAAAAAGTTCTCCCGTGGTTTGAACAGCTGCTTCCTTTGATAGTAAATTTAATTGTAAGTATGAAAACATTTTGATTGTCTATTCATTCAGTAATCTCAGTTTTGTTTTCTTCTCACTCAAAAGATTTACGGCCATATTAATGAAATGACCCAGAGCCACAGTGGATGTTTACACCTGTTTTTACACCATTTGCGCCTGTGTGATCTCAAGTGCGAGTTCCCTAATGTTAATGAGGACAACTCCTCAAGCACATGCAGGAACTCCTTTATCGCTGTTTATGGCAATAACTAGTTCTCAAAAGGCAGACTCGCTGTATGACACATAGGAAGTACTTTACAATTAGTATGCTGACTGAAAAGTCATTGCGGTCCCAGAAACCCTGTGGTCTCCCTAGTCTGGCACCCTGTACCCCTGAGTGCCCGACTAGATCAGGAGAATTTTCTTCAGCAATTCCCTTATACTTTGGTAGGTGCCACTGGCAGTAGTTGAGGTCAGTGACTTCTAGTCTCCAGCAGAAACCTGCCTCCACATAAACTTGTTGGAGATGCAGGCAATTCATTTGTCATTGAAAGTGTTACTTCCCTCCATCAGGAGGGAGTGGCTGCAGGTTCTACTGTTCAGCATCACTGCCATGTGATTTTTCAGCAAACTAGGCAGGGAGGGGCAGTTGTGGGTTCTCTGCCAGGAGGCTGTGCTCCTCTGAAAATTGTTATCAGGGCATTTCCCTGGTCATATAACATGTGACAAGATCTTTAAACCAGCCAGATGGACAAACTCTGCATACTTTGCCCAGCATATCAGGAATGGCGGGCAACAATTGGAAGAACCCCGGGTTGATTTTGTTTTCGCCACCACCGAGAACGTGGTGATGTCCTAACTTTTCCGATTTATAGTTCCCAAAGCTGTTCTTCCTGGGAGACTGCTTTTGCTCGTATTGGAGCTCGGGACTCCTGAAGGCATACCTGCCCCTCCTGCCCAAAGTTCTGAAGGTCCTAAATAACCAGGCCCAAGTCATCCTAGTGGCTCCAGACTGGACAAACAGAGTGTGGTACTCAGAACTCCTGGGCATGAGCACCTGTCCTCCAAACCGGCTGCCTCTTTGGGAGGGCCACCTGTTGCAGCAGCACAAGGCGGGGTTCTACACCCGAGCCTGCACAACCTCTAACATGCTTTGAGGCTGAGTGGCAAAGTTAATTGCTTTTGATCTCCATTCTGAAGTAGTGTTATCTTAGTGGCCAGGCAGCCCTCGTGTAAAACAATCTATGTGTAATGCTTGGAGTAGTTTGTCTGGTGTTCTTACCAAAATATCCAGTCTTTGTGGGCACAGTTGTGTGACTAATTACTTTTTTGTTAATCCTTAACCAAACTGCCTTGCTGTGGCAGCAGTTAAAGGTTCCATCTCTGCTCTTTCAGCCTTTTTAAGTTTACCCAATCAGCTGTCTTTATTCAACTCACTTGTTGTGATGCATTTTCTAAAAGAGCTCACCCATAAGTTCCTATCAACTTTTGTGATGCCTTAGAGGGATTTCAATCTGATTATTCTAATGTGCACTTCATTTGAGCCAATGCTCATCTTAAAGACAGGTTTCCTCAACAATGTCAGCTCGTTATGTTAACTACAAGCACTGTCAATCCAGCAACCATAAAACATCACCTTCCTGGACAAGCTAGTGTTAAAGTCTAAAGCGGCATTTCTCCCAAAAAGTTCCTTTGTGGAAAGGCGTTATGCCTTTACACAAAGGACAGTCCACTACCATGCCAGTTTTCATTGCCTAGATCCAAAGAGGGCTCTTAGCTTTTTCATTAATCGTTCCAAGGATCAGGTGGATGATGCGTTTTGTGAGGTTCTCTGTGCAGAAGAGACGCGTCTCTAGATAGATTGTCTGGAGCTTCTGGTGGAGACTTCTACATGCAGATTTCTCACTTTTTTAATATTTGCCAGGTATCAGACTGGATCTGGAAACTTCTCAGCAGTACCTCTGTGTGCTCGCAGGCCGTGCGGCTCCACACGGACTCTATTCCACTCTGGAAATAATGTGCAGTGTGTGTATGTATGTGTATATGTGTGTGTGTGTGTATATATATATATATATATATATATATATATATATATATATATATATATATATAACCTACTGGCGGTCGCCAGTAGGTAGTTATAGTTAGGACCCCTTTTCCATAGGAAATCCGCAACATTCTATTTTGAATAACTTTGGCGCCGGTCGATGAATCCTCGCGAATTTCTCAAAATAGGTGGGGCGCTACGCTCCGCTCCTACCCTGAAAGTCTCGGGGGGATTCGTCAAGCGGGGGCTGAGATAAAAGGGGGGTCCCAAAACGCGTTTTTCCCATGCATTTTTCCATAGGACCTTTAGACAGGGCTACAGCCCGAACGGCTGAACAGAATTACTAGAAATTTGGTAGAGAGGTAGTCCCTAGGTCAAGGAAGTGCCTTTTGTAGGTTTGGTGTAAATCTGTTCAGTAGATTCTGAGAAAATAGCCTTTAAATCAATATATATATCTGAGCCAGCTTACGGTACGCGTACCGTAAGCTTACCGTACGCGTACGGTGGCGTGCGCGAGCGCGATTCTGATTGGCTGTTAGATCTTAGTAAACATTCGAATCGGCCGAAACCAGGAAGCGGCGGCCGCCATTTTGTGTGTTTCACTCAGAAAAAAAAAGAGTGAAAACAAGAAAAGGGGGCAAGGAGGAGAGTTACAGACCCCCTTACATTTGTGAGGGGGTCAAAGAAGGACTGTAAAGTTCAAAGAAAACATTTATTGATTTTTTTAAAAATCACGGGGTAGGCGTACGGTAAGCTTACGGTAAGCGTACGGAAAAAAAAAATAAATTAAAAAAGAAATGAAATGCAGATTTAAGAGTTTAGATATTAGGGAGCTCTAAAAAGAGCCGTTGTGTTTATGAAGTCATTTTTTTAGTGGTACCTACAAGTAAGTACCGATGCAGAGTCTAAGGTTCAAGAGGAAGACTCTGTTCCCTTCATCATTGAAGTGCACACCATCTCCTCTATAAATGTCTTGCATGTCATAACGCAAGTTGTTGTGGTAAATGGAACCCATACCATAGTCACGGAGGAAAGCAGAAACAGATTTGTTGACGTGCTTTCTTGCTTTGTCAATCTGCGGACAGAAATGATTGGACCAGTTCCATTTTTGCCTTTGGCATATGTTGGAAAACACAAAGGCAGTTTTAGGGAAAAGTGAAAACAGTTGTGCAAAGGTGTCCTTCATAAGCATTTCCAGACCTACCCCAGTCAAAGTGCCTAGGTCATTGCCACCACAGTGCACTATTATGAGGTCAGGGTGTTGGATTTGCATGAAGGATTTCACCAATGGCATCAATTGGTGCCACTTTAACCCTCTCTGACCAATCCATTTAATGTCTACATTTGGCAAAGCAAGGTCTCTCACCATACCTGTTTTCTCTGCAAACTTTTCACTCCAGAAGACATAGCTGTGCCCTACAATCCACACTGTGAACATCTTCAAAGGAGAACTGGATGCACTCAGGAGGTGTCTTTCAGTAGAATGGCAATATGAAAAGAAAGACAGTTTGGAAATGGAGGCATACATATTTTTTTCAAAACAAAAAGAACTGATTGGCTGTTTCATACCATTCTAGAATAAAAACTAGGCTGTATGTGTAAATTAATAGAAGCATGTTTTGTATTGGTACAAAAAAATGTGTTACCAAAGAACAGTACTATGGATTTGCTGTTAGGTTTGAAAAGTCAAGCACTCTTGCTCTGTGGAATTGAAACATTGTGTGGCGAACTTCTGACCTAACTCCACACAGCAGTGTTCCATGAGCTGTTGCTATGGTAGCAGGCAGAAGTCAAGTTGGGGGAAGGGTACTAGGCAGAAGTCAAGTTGGGGGCAGGGTACTTTTGGAAAAGGGTTGGTTTTCAACCAATAGAAATGTGTGATTAAATTTGAAAAAAAGGGGGAAGCACTGAGATTTGAAACTTACATGTATATGTGTGGAAAAATAGAGGGAAAGTTTGCCATTATCTGGTTCTGCTGAGAGGAGAGAGGTGTACAGCTCTGAGATCCTGGCTCTGCTAATCTGCTGTTTGAGTGCCACATTTCTTTCACAACTAACTAATTTTAAAGGTGAGGTTAGAGTTTGAGAGGAGATGTATATGGTAAATTAAGAAATGAATAATAGAAATGGAAATCCTTTTGTTGAAGTTGCGTTTATCATTTTCTGTTTTGGGAGAAATTTAAATGTGAGGAACATGTAAAATAATATGGACTATGTTTTCACGATAAATTAAGGTGTACTGGAAAAAAAAGAATAGTTTAAGGGTTTGAGGTTGGACTCAGTAATGCAAATACATTCAGCATCACGAAGGCTGGTTGCCCTTGCTGGAATGTAGGCAGCCACCCAGGTTACACATGGTGGTGGTCTGAAAAAGCAGTTTGGACATGTGCATTTAAAAAAATCAAAAAAGTGGATTCATAATGTGTCAGTCTGTAAAAGTGATTTTCACTTGCCAAAAAAAAAAAGAGCAGTAAGTGTGCTTTCAAATTGGCAAAGAAATTTCGTTTTGGGACTAATGTGAAAACATGACTCTGTGTGGAAATAGGAATTACAGGCAGAGATTTATTGCGTTTTTCTCTGGTGATTTCACAGTTGCATTAGTAGGAAAAAGGGGGAGCGATTTTTTGGGGGAAGAAGCAGACTCTTAGCACACACCCAGCTGCTTGCCATGTATAATCATGCACAGTATTTACAAGCGAGTGGGGTTTTCAGGTTTCAGTCTGTAATGCAAATACATTCAGCATCACTAAGGCTGGTTGCCCTTGCTGGAATGTAGGCAGCCACCCAGGTTACACATGGTGGTGGTCTGAAAAAGCAGTTTGGACATGGGCTTTTTAAAAAAACTGAAAAGTGGTTTCATAATGTGTCAGTCTGTAAAAGTGATTTTAACTTGCCAAAAAAAAAGAGCAGTAAGTGTGCATTCAAATTGGCAAAGAAATTTCGTTTTGGGACTAATGTGAAAACATGACTCTGTGTGGAAATAGGAATTACAGGCAGAGATTTATTGCGTTTTGCTCAGGTGATTTCACAGTTGCATTAGTAGGAAAAAGGGGGAGCGATTTTTTTGGTGCAGAAGCAGACTCTTAGCACACACCCAGCTGCTTGCCATGTATAATCATGCACAGTATTTACAAGCGAGTGGGGTTTTCAGGTTTCAGTCTGTAATGCAAATACATTCAGCATCACTAAGGCTGGTTGCCCTTGCTGGAATGTAGGCAGCCACCCAGGTTACACATGGTGGTGGTCTGAAAAAGCAGTTTGGACATGGGCTTTTTAAAAAAACCAAAAAAGTGGTTTCATAATGTGTCAGTCTGTAAAAGTGATTTTAACTTGCCAAAAAAAAAGAGCAGTAAGTGTGCATTCAAATTGGCAAAGAAATATTGGTATTAGATGATATTTTTTTAGAATATTATGCATTTCTATAATGTTAAGTTTAAGTAAAAAGAGATTCTGGGCTTTTTTAATACAATCTTTGAGATTGTTATTTTTTTTTGCCCGCTGTAAAATGATGAATGCAATTGCTTTCACAATTTATAGTGAAATGCAATATATTCTGAAAACAGCAAAAATAAGGCAAAAATATTTTTTGAAAAATATATAAATATGTGTACTGTATTATAAAATGTTTTAAAAATATTAATACTTTTTTCTTTTTTTTCAGATTGATATAGAAAAATTTCGAAAACTAGAACCATTTTAAAGCAATTTTTGTTTTTAAAACAAATGAATAAATATTTTTTTGAGTGGGTATGGTAAGTCAATAATAATAATTGTAGTCTCTCAAGGACCTTGTAATGTGATAATTGATTTTTAGTGTTTTTAAAAAAAAAAAAAAAAAAAATTACGCGTACCGTACGCGTACGGTAAAAAATAAAATAAAAAAAGTTTTTAAAAAACATATGTAAAAAAAAGATGAAAGATAAGGTTGGCTCTTAAAAGAGCCGTTGTGTTCATGCAGGGACAGAGGAAAGAAAGACTGGGAAAATTAGTCAAAGCGACAAGTGTGCTGATCTATTTTGAGGTTCACTAGGGAAACACTGGTCTCCCTATGACAAATTAGATCATGACAAGAGGCGCATCGAATATCAACCCTCAGAAATCGAGGGTTAATTTCCAGAGGGCCAGCAAAAGGAGATGCTCCCCCCACAGATGAAGGGCTCACCTGACCTGCAGAAGAAGGAGTCAGCCCTGCAGATGATGGTCCAGGCTGAGCTGCTGTGGATGTGCTTGGTTGACTTTCTGAAGAGTTACCTCCAAAAAGTCGAGCATGTGTCCTTCTGTGTACATCCTTGAGGTGTCTCTTCATGGTATGATTCCCAAAGGAATACTTCTTGTCAGGATTACCTCTTGAAAGTACACGCTTACACAGCTTACAAGTTACTAAAGGTGCATTTACCTTTTGCTGGCCTTCAGGAAAAGTAAAATAATCCCATACATAAGAGGGCTTTTGTTTCCTCGCTCTCTGCCTCAAGGTAGTGCTGCTAGTGCTAGCCTCACTCTCAGAAGAGCTCTGCTGTTCTGCCACCGTATCACAAAGACAACCCAGCTCCTTCTCCTAAGGGATCACAAGCAGAAATGAGAGGAATGGGTGTGGTGTAGGAGAGTTCTAGAACTGAAAGTAGTTTCAACCAATCAAAAGTTGTGTTTCATGATCACATGACCTACCGTACGCTTACGGTACGCTTATGGCAAAAGTGCGCATGCGCGTATAAAAAAGACACGCGCTTGCGCGCATGCGCATAACAGTCACTACCCGACACTTCCGCGTAACGTGCGCGTGTAGCGTACGCGCGCACGCGTCCCACGCGGAGTACGCGCGGCTACGCAAATTGCGTAACTATACGCAAGCAGCGTAGAAAAATTACGGGCGTTGCGTAAACCGTACGCTTACCGTAAGCTTACGGTACGCGTACTAAAAAAAATAATAAAAAAAATAGAAAAAATGTACTGCAAATAAATTTTACATGTTTATTTTAAAAAATATTTTAAAAAAAACATATTAAAGAATTTTAAAAATGTAACCATAGTCTTTATAAAAGGTAAGAAAATTTAAAAAAATATGTTTAAAAAAAATAGAAGAAAAAAAAAAATTTGCATTTAAAAAACCTTGCAAATTCACTGAAAAAACCATGGGTTTCACACACGTTATAGTTAGGAATTAGCATTTAAAAAACCTTAGAAATTCAATGAAAAAACCAAAGGTTTCACACATGTTATAGTTAGCTGGACATTTCACTCGTAAAAAACCAATGAAATTCCCCCGTTATAGTTAGTTCAGCTAACTATAACTCGCGCGCCCGCAATGCACTGCTGATGACGTCACATATTACATCACTCGTGACCTGGTCAGTGACATCACTCATGACATCACTGATGACATCTCAAATGACATCACTGACCAATGAAATTCCCCCGTTATAGTTACTGCAGGCAACTATAACTCACGCGACCGCAATCCTCTGCTGATGACGTCAGATATTACATCACTGATGACATATGTGTCTTTCTGAAAAATAAATATTTGTAATATATGTATAGCTAAAGATTAATGGAAGAAGACATGGGTAAATAGGTGTCTAAATACAGTATTAGCATCAGCAGAGGATTGCGGTCGCGTGAGTTATAGTTGCCTGCAGTAACTATAACGGGGGAATTTCATTGGTCAGTGATGTCATTTGAGATGTCATCAGTGATGTCATGAGTGATGTCACTGACCATGTCACGAGTGATGTAATATGTGACGTCATCAGCAGTGCATTGCGGGCGCGCGAGTTATAGTTAGCTGAACTAACTATAACGGGGGAATTTCATTGGTTTTTTACGAGTAAAATGTCCAGCTAACTATAACATGTGTGAAACCTATGGTTTTATCACTGAATTTCTAAGGTTTTTTAAATGCTAATTCCTAACTATAACGTGTGTGAAACCCATAGTTTTTTCAGTGAATATATATATATATATATATATATATATATATATATATATATATATTCATATAATCACTGCTCACACGGATGTTCCTCTCTTTCCACACCACCAGACGCAGATTCGGAGCTGCCTCTTTGACACTTGCCTAGATTTAAGGTATTGTTTTACAGTGTGCCAGGGACATCTCACTTCCCAAAACCTGTTTTAGGCCCTGTAAGAACTAATTAGCAAATGCCTGACTGATCCTCCCCACATGTGCCTGTGAAGTCTGGAGTCAAGCCACGACTCTTTTGGCCTACAGCGACTGTGCGTCTAATAACCTGAAGGCCATACAATACCGTGAATCAAAACTCTACATCGCCAAGAACTGGAAGACTTCGTTATGAGACTGGTTGAAAGTTTAGTCCTGTTCCAGATCTAGAAATTGCCAGAGTAGTTCCAGTGGTCGGTTTTCATCTCAAACATAATCTTCGAGTAAGTCAACGAAAAAACACATCTAAGATGAACTCTGCCCCCTTCCTGTCACTCTCTCCCCAGAAGACTGGGGCTGCACCATACAGCTCCATGTCATTCCACCTCTGTACCTATACCACAACTTATTCCAGCACTACTGTATTTTCTGGGACTGTCTGCCAATCCAAAGCAAATATTTATGCAAGGACATGCTCAGACTTCAGATCTTACGGACTCACTCTGGTGCACATTCGAGCCCCACATAGCAGAGAGGTTCTCAAACTGGATTCCCACTGGAAGGTTCGCCATCTCGGCCATCTGGACCTCCGAGCCCATACAGGGGCTGTTTCCGGCTCGGCTTTCCACTCCACCTCTGGCACACCGGTTCCCAGCATGCTGATGCAGTGTCAGTTGACGCTGGAAGATGAGACCTTAATTGTCCTCGGGCGTAGAGTATGCAATGGTTCGACCCCTATTGAAGTCGCGCCTGGCTCGTGAGGTTTCTGTTATCCACTTTCTCCAACGCCAATAGCACACCTATAGGAAGCGGGCTCTTTATACACTATACCAAAAAGAGGTCTAGCGTACAAAGAGTCCATGCAAATCCCAAAAGAATTAGAGGAACAAATAACACCCTAAATGCTTGCTTATGTGGTAGTGTGGGCGAACCGTTTACCATATCGAGGGTAGTGCTAAGCATTTATTAAACACACAGTAAATAAGACACACTCAAATCAATCACCAATTTATAAAAACGCATACTTTTATATAAATTTAGATACCAAAATAATTTGATTCGGGTAAGTACTCTTAGAGTTTGGAATTTTTACAGTTTTCAGAAAAATGACGCAATGCATTTTCTGGACTGGCAATGTTATCCTATAGAGGAAAAACCTGTATTGCATTTGGGCACTTCTCACCGAATTACGGGGCTGTCTGCCTGTACTTGAGGTGAGTATAGGGTAAGGTCCAAGGCCACACCAACAGGTCACCTTGGGGGGCCTCTGGGTCATCTGGGTGCAGAGGTGTCACAGCGTTGGGTGCCCCATACACTTCAGTGGGAGAACCGTCTGGTTACAAAAAGGCTGCAAGCAGGGACTGGGGTACCAGTCCGGGGGTACCTACATGGGGGCTCAACCCTTAAGATCCATGGGCACAGAGGGACACCCTGGATTCACCTCTAGGACTTGGGGCTCAGGTGCAGTGTCTTTTGGCGTCAGATCCGGTGCTGGAGTCTCTCGCTGATGAACTGGGACTGCAGAAAGAGGCTGCAGGTGGCGAATGGCTATCTAGTCTGGGCACACCCGAGCGTGGCTCTGTGGACCATGTGGACACCATCACCTCCCTTAGACTCTGGGTCTGGAACACGAGTGCATAGGTGCTTTGAGGCGTGTGATGGCAGCGGTCACAATCGCTTCTTTGTGTTTTTTCTCTGCAGAAGATGCAGACATGACAGCTGGGCCGCTCACAAAGTGACTCCTCCTTTCGGTGATAGTGCGCATGTGTGAGAGTGACATCTCTCTTGCATGGTATGCCCCCACTTTTTGCTGAATTGCTGAATGTATTTTGACTGAGTGTGCCCTGGACTCCTGCAAATCGGGTGCGCAGGGCCTAAGTTCCTTCCCTAAAACACACAAAACCCAAATTGGCAAACCCTGGCCACATGTCAGCCCCTGGTAAATGGTACCCCACCAGGGAAGGCCTCTAAGGGATGCAGCACTCATTGTGCCACCCTTAGTGTGTGTGTGTGTGTACGCACGCGCACACACACACACACACACACACACACACGCGTGCAAGACAAAACAAAGTCGACATGGCACACATCCCTGGGAGCCATGCCCATCACCTACACAGCTATTGCATATATCAGCCACCCCTCTAGCTGGGTGCCTTATGCCAATGGTGTGGGCACAGGCGCAGGAACCCTGTGCCCCTACAGTACCCAGGTCCATTCCTGGGCACTGTGTGCAGTGCTGCCATTTAAGAGTACATGGTGCTGAGGGCTCGTCAAACACGAACTCCACAGCACCATAATGGCAACACTGAAAAGTTTGATATCAAACTTCTCAGCACATTAAACCCACACTGATGCCAGTGTGGGATTTAATGTACCAAGCACCCCAGAGGGCATCTTAGAGATGCCCCCTTAAACCTAACCTACAATCCACATCTGTTCTTAGGCTGCCACACAGCACACGTTGCTGGACCCCTGGGTGGGAGAGCCCCTGCTCTCCTGAGTCTGCAACAATGCACATCCTGGGCGAGGTGCTAAATCTCCTCCCCCAGGATGGGCAGGGGGAAGCTTCAGAGGCATGCCGCCTCTGTGAGCTTCCCCAGGCCACTGCAACCCCCCACTCTGGCGGGAAGCTTGGCCGGAAACCCCAAATAAGGACAGGGGATGTGCCAGCCTGCCAACCCCACCCCTCAGGTGGGCGAGGCGAGGTGAAGCACTTCTCCGGGCTCTCGCCATCTTGAAGATGGGAAGCCCTACCCTATCAGGACTAGGCTACTGCCCCCTCCCACAGGAGAGAGTCAGGATAAGGGGTGTACCCACCCCAGGACAGGGACCCATTGGTCCCTGCCCTTCACCTACCTGTAACGCCCCTAAATTTAGTATTTAGGGGCACCCTGAACCTTCCTTCCCGAGATTCCAGATTCCGAAATACAAAGAGCAAGAAGAAAGAAGACCTTCCCTGCAGCTGCTAAGGAGAGGAAGACACCAACTGCTTTGGCCCCAGCCCTACCGGCCTGTCGACCCTCGCTCCTGCTCCAACCCAGCATCTCTTGTGGCCAGCAACCTCACAAACCCCGGAGGACCTGGCTACCTTTTGGCTCGAAGCTCCTGGGACTCGCATGAGTAGAGGCTCTACTCAAAACCTACTTCTAATCCCTGGCAGCAGCCCGGAACCGCGAACCCAGCACACTGCACCAGCCAAGCCTGGCCAGTGCCGGAGTGAACAAAGACCACGAGGACGACCCCACGGCGACTGTGACCCCGAGTCCGGCACCCAAGGACCTCCCTCGACACTCCTGAAGAAGCCTGCAGCCTCAGAACAAGGTGCCCCCCGCTACCGCAATCAACAGAGGGTAAGATTTCCCGACACCAAAAGGCACCCCTACACGCGGTGCCCCGCGGTCCTCTGTGCCCAATCCCGGGGTACCTACCTATCCTCCAACTACCCAACTTACCTCTCGAAGTGGTGGTGGCACCTGAAGAGTCCTCGTCCCAGAGCTTGCAGTCTTTTTCTAAACCGGAGACTTCCAATTGAAATCAATTGAGCGCCCGAAGGTTTAAAAGCACCCTGCACCCAGCCGCCCGAGTGGCCCTGGCAGTGCAACCTCTACACCAACCTAATTCCCCACTTGCCCTGAGTAAGTGACCAGGAGCCCAGCTCCCACAGCCGCGTGACTTGCTTGTCAGCAGCCACCAACCAAGGCCCCCCTATCCCTCATAGGATAACATTGGGCCTAACTCTCTCTGCACCCGGCTGCCCTAGAGTCGCTGAGGGTGAACCAGCTGTACCTACCTGACCCTGGGGGACCCCATAGTCTATGCCAACTCTGCCAGTCGAGTACTTACCTTTAAACCGATAACTTTATTTTCTTCATAGGGTAACATTGACTGGCTTTTTCCTGAAATGTGGACTTTTCAAATCTTAAAATATTCACCAAAAATCAGCCGAGTAACAAACGAAAATACTCACCTGCTATTAGGTGAGCTACCAGTGCTGGATCTTGGTGCCCTGCCCTGACTCTGAAAAATATTCACAACCGTACTTACCAGTAGCCCAATTTTCTCCATTAGGAAACCATTGACTGTTTTTCTGTGAAATTTCTTCTAAGTGTCGATTTCTGCAAACTTTAAATATTCTTTAAAAATCGTATAAATTGTGAAAACGTAATTACTTACCTGTTTTGGATAAAGGTCCCAGTACCGAGTCTAGGCACCCAGTACTGGATTACAAAAGTAACGAGAACATACTATACCTGCAACTTGAATCATTGACCGTTTTCTATGAAATATTTTCTAAGTGTCAACTTTTAAAATAGCTAAATATTGTCTAAAAATGATAACCATAACCAAGTCGAATTTTATCACTTGGTTCTAAGTACTGACCCAGGACTGAATCTAGGATCCAGTCATGGAATCCCAAAAGTAATCCTAAAAGTAATCTGTTGCAAATAACTTGAAACTTCCATTGATCTCAATGCAGGATTGTGTTTAAAATTGTGTTGCCTATTGCAACCACTTGTAACTTTATACAAAAGTCAATTGCATATTGCAAAAGTATTTATATAAAGCATCTCATTCTGACAAAGTATGTTTGAGGCATATGAGCTGCAGATTACACACTTTTGCATAGATCGCCATCTGGTGTTGGGCCCGGATGTTTGCAGTTTGTTTTTAGTCTTGGAAAGTCTTTGGAAGTCACGAGGTCGGTGACTCCTCCTTTGGATCGTATTGCGCATGGGCTTCGGCTCCATCCTCAGATTGTTTTTTTTCTGCCATCGGACTCGGATGTAATCTTAGCGCTCCGGTTCCGAACATTTCTGGTTTGACGATCGAAGCGCAATCCTCACTCACATCGCGGTATTGTTTTGATCGCGATCTCCTCAATCACCTTCTCATCAACAAATCTTCGCTTCCAGTCGACGGCGGCCTTCGGGCCTACCCAAGCTCCGGTCCCGGCTGATGGGAAGAACTCCATTCAAGAAGTGCCCTCGATGTGGGTCCAAATTCCCCCACACCGATCTTCATGAGGTGTGCAACCTCTGCCTCTCTCCTGAACACGAGGCTCGAGACTGTCCGGCCTGTAAGTCTTTCAGATCGAAAAAGACTATTCGGGACCGAAGAGCCAGACGAAACATGGCACACTCCTCGACCTCCGTTCCAGTCGACATCTTCGGAGACTACGTCGAAGATCCGGGACAGCAGCACACCGAAGAGGACCTCGTCAGTGCTTCCGAAGCTGAAGACTCCGATGTAGAGGACATCACCCCGGCGCAGAGGGTCGTGAGTAATACCCCCCCACCCGCGCCGACACCCAAAAAGGCTTCGGTCACGCCTTCGCCTCCGGGCCTAGGCAAGACCAGAGACACTGCTTCACACACCCCACCTTCGGGCCCGGTGAAGAAGCCAAATAAGCCTTCCGGGGGCTCGAGCCAGCCTTCCAGCGGTGCCGACAAACACACTTCGGCACCGTAAAAGAAACCGGCCTCTACCTCGACACCGAGCTCCGCACCGAAGTCCTCGGTGTCGAAACCCAGTGCTTCCATACCGACGCCATCTTCGGTACTGACCAAACCCCATAAGGCCCTCGGCACCGACACTTCCACGCCGAAGCCCACCTCTGCACCGATCAAGAAATCGGAGGTTCCCAAACCCAGTGCGAAGCACGGCACAGACAAGCCTAAAAAGTCATCGGCCCCGAAGACCTCGGCGCCGACGGAACAAACATTGTCACAGGAACTGTTTACGCCGGATCCCTTACAAAAGACTCTTACCAAGGATCCAAAAACTGGACATTTGGCACTCTCTTCCAAAAAGACATTTGGACAAACCGGCTCCGCCTCCACCTCCAAAGAGGAAGGACTCTGCTACCTCCCCTTTCAGAATACCTTCCCCGCCTTCTCCACCCCCACCTTCTCCACCCCCACCTCATCGCTCTCCGACCCCGTCTCCAGACGATGATCAGGGGGGACCCATATCACGATCCAGGGGATGTGCCCCAAGACCCCACCCCTACAGGATCCCCAGACCCATGGGACAACTACAATAACCCAGATATTCCAGACGTCCCACAAGATGACCTTTACCCTTCCAGGCCATCTCCACCGGAAGACTCACTAGGTTTCCACCACCTACTTCAGAGGGCGGCACATTATCACGGGGTAGAGTTACACACTGACCCAGTGGAGGAGGATTTCCTCCTAGACACATTTGATACCGCACATAGGTCTACCTCTATACTACCTATTCTCAAGGGGGTGGTAAAACATGCGCCAAAGGTTTTTAAGGACCCAGTCAGGGACAGGGTCATTAGCCCACGCATAGAAAAAAAGTACAAAGCTGCCCCCACAGATCCTGCTATATCAAAGGGCCAGCGCCACTAGATTACCTAGTGGTTTTCACTGCACGGAAGAGGTCAAACTCCCAGGCGTCAGGCGAAGCACCACCACCTGACAAGGAGTCAAAGCTACTGGACGCGTCAGGAAAGCGCACTACGTCACAGGCAGCCAATATATGGTGTATCGCCAACACCCAAGCGCTATTGGTCAGATACGATAGGGCGCATTTTGATGAATTAGAAACCATAATGCACCACCTCCCGGAAAGATACAAAAATGGGGCCAATGAATTAATTCAAGAGGGTAAGACAATAACTAACACCTCCATACGCTGTGCCTTAGATGCAGCAGACACAGCCTCCAGGGCCATTAATACTAGCGGCCTCCTCCGTCGCCATGCTTGGCTGAGAATATAAGGTTTCAAACCTGAGGTACAGGCCTCCATCCTAAATCATCCCTTTGACCAAGAACACCTATGCGGCCCAAAGGTAGATGAGGCCCTCGAAAAAATGAAGGACACTGATACGGCGAAATCTATGGGAGCCCTGCAGTCACACCCTCCTAGGCGCTCCTTTCGCCGCTCTTCCTTTCGGAATAAGTCTAGAGGCTACTCCTCAGATAGCGCGTCCACTTCCTACAAATCCCCCACTCAGTCCACCTTCACAAGGGGTTATCAAAGAGGCGGCTATAGGGGCAATAACAATAAAGGCAGAGGAAAAACAAACACCGCCCTCTCTGCCTCACCGCCTACCCAATGACTCTCTCTCTCCCCCCTCCCCCCTCCCTCCAGATCATCCCACTCCGGTCGGGGGCAGACTACAAAATTTCCTTCACATCTGGGAGACCATCACCTCAGACAAATGGGTGACCCAAATTATTCGGTCAGGGTACTGCCTAGAATTAACATCAACCCCCCCAAACATTCCACCCAGGCAACGCCCAATGTCACAAGAACATTCCACATTACTAAAACAGGAGGTAATCTCCCTACTACAAAAACAGGCAATAGAACAAGTTCCCGCCAATCAGCAAAATGTAGGGGTCTACTCCCTATATTTTCTGATACCAAAAAGGGACGAGACTCTACGACCTATTCTAGATCTCCGGCCCCTAAACACATACATACATTCAGACCATTTTCACATGGTAACGATTCAGCAGGTGCTTCCGCTCCTCTCCCAAAACTACTTCCTCACCACACTGGACTTGAAAGACGCATACTTTCACATTCCGGTACACCATGCTCACAGAGTACCTCAGATTTGTAGTGGACGGGCAAAACTACCAGTTCAAGGTGCTCCCATTCGGAGTCACAACAGCACCAAGGGTATTCACCAAGTGCCTAGCGGTAGTGGCGGCACATCTCAGAAGACAGCACATTCACGTCTTCCCATATTTGGACGACTGGCTGATAAAAGCCACGTCTTACAACCAATGTGTACACCACACCGGCACTACAATCCAACTACTTCACCAACTAGGCTTCACGGTGAACCACCAAAAGTCCCAGCTAACACCATCCCACATAAAGCAATACCTCGGTTCCACCATAGACACCTCAAAAGCCATAGCCTACCCCAATCCGGCCAGGATTGCCAGCATTCAAGCTTTGCGTCAAAGATTCATACCTCAACACTCCCTCCCAGCAAGAGTGTTTATGTAACTGATAGGGACGATGGCCTCTTGCATATTCATAGTGCCCCATGCAAGACTCCAGATGCGTCCACTCCAAGAGTGCTTAGCGCGCCAATGGGACCAGGCCCCGGGACAACTGACGGATCTGGTGTTGGTAGACGGTCGCACCCATCGCTCTCTGCAGTGGTGGAACACCACAAACCTTTCCAAAGGTCGACAGTTCCTGGACCCGGTTCCACAAATAATACTAACAGACGCATCGCTATCCGGCTGGGGAGCTCATCTATTACACCTTACAGTGCAGGGCACATGGACGCCGCAACAAAAGTTACTCCATATCAACCATCTGGAGTTACTAGCAATCTCTCTAGCCCTAAAATCCTTTCAGAGACAGATTTTAGGCAAGGCAGTCCTCATTCGCACAGACCACATGACTGCCATGTATTACATTCAAAAACAAGGCGGCACACTCTCCACAGCTCTCTCAACTAGCACAGAGCATATGGAGATGGGCAATTCCACACAAATTTTTTCTCCTAGCCCAACATGTCCCAGGAGTCCAAAACACCATGGCAGATCTGCTCAGCAGACAGACACAACAGATCCACGAGTGGGAACTTCACCCGCCGGTTCTTCACCCGTTCTTTCAAATGTGGGAACATCCACAGATAGACCTCTTCGCCACCCACGAAAACAAAAAATGCCCAAGCTTCGCCGCCAGATGTCCACACCCATTGTCCAAGGGCAATGGATGAACTGGTCAGACAAATTTGCGTACGCTTTTCCACCTCTCCCACTAATTCCATTAGTGGTGCGAAAGCTACAACAGCATTCCCTCACACTAATCCTAGTAGCTCTAACATGGGCCAGACAACCGTGGAACACCACGCTGCTGGAGCTCTCGGTGTGCCACACCAAAAGCTACACCTCTCACCATGCCTCCTAACCCAGAACCATGGAGAGATCAGGCACCCGGACCCAGCTCAGCTCAACCTTGCGATCTGGCTCCTGAAATCCTAGAATTCGGATACCTAAACCTTCCCCCTGACTGTATGAACGTCCTCAGAGAAGCTAGACGCCCTACCACTAGAGCCTGCTACGCTGCAAAGTGGATAAAAATTGTTGTTTATTGCCATAACAACACAACCAACCCTCTAGACGTATCTATACAGCACATCATATGCTACTTACTCCATCTACAAAGGTGTAACCTAGCATATACATCCATTCGGCTACACCTCGCAGCAATTGCCGCTTACCTACAAAACAGACAGCACCTATCACTTTTCAGAGTGCCTGCCATTAAAGCCTTCATGGAAGGCCTCAAACGAATAATTGCCCCCAGAGTACCACCCTCACCTGTGTGGAACTTAAAAATCGTTCTCACAAGGCTAATGGGGCCGCCCTTCGAACCTTTGCATAAATGTGAACTGCAATTTCTCACATGGAAAACCGCTTTTCTTGTAGCCATCACTTCCCTTAGAAGGGTCAGTGAGATACCAGCACATACCATACAAGAACCTTTTCTTCAAATGCACCAGAACAAGTTTGTTCTCCATACCAACCCAAAATTCCTACCTAAAGTCATTTCCCCTTTTCACCTAAACCAATCTGTAGAATTAGCGGTATTTTTCTCGCAACCTCAAACTGTTGCAGAAAGGGCTCTACACACGCTAGATGTCAAACAAGCCTTAATTTACTATATCCAAAGAACACAACCTTTCAGAAAGACCAAACAACTATTTGTCTCTTTCTCTCCACCACACAAGGGCAACCCCATCTCAAAATCAGGGATAGCTAGGTGGATTGTAAAATGCATCCAGATTTGCTACCACAAAGCAAAACGAACGCTATCCGTTCCCCCCCCCCCCCCCCCCCCCCCCCCTAAAGCCCATTCTACATGAAAGATAGGGGCTTCTATGGGTTTTCTAGGGAACATCCCATTAGATATCTGCAAAGCAGCTACATGGTTAACACCGCACACTTTCACTAAACACTACTGTGTAGATGTGCAAACCAAGCAACAAGCTAGTGTGGGCCAGGCTGTACTAAAAACACTATTTCAAACCACTGCAACAGATACCGGTGGTCGCCGCTAAGGTTGGGAACTGATATATAGTCTATGCAAAAGTGTGTAATCTGCAGCTCATATGCCTCGAACGGAATATGCTACTTACCAGTATGCATCTGTTCTTGGCATATAGAGCTGCAGATCTACACACTCCCACCCGCCTCCCCGGCTACCTGTATCTGTTCCAGTCTATCTTATTTAGATACAACACACATGGGTTTCTTCACTGTTATTACTACGCTCCATCTTTCCCTGTTGGCGAAAAACAATCTGAGGATGGAGCCGAAGCCCATGCGCAATACGATCCAAAGGAGGAGTCACCGACCTCGTGACTTCCAAAGACTTTCCAAGAGGAAAAACAAACTGCAAACATCCGGGCCCAACACCAGATGGCGATCTATGCAAAAGTGTGTAGATCTGCAGCTCTACATGCCAAGAACAGATGCATACTGGTAAGTAGCATATTCCTTTAATACCGGTTGTTCGTTCTAAAATAAAACGAGCATATATTTTTTATATATAAACCATTGGCCTAGAGTTCAGTTATTGAGTGTGTGAGACAATTTGCTGGCCGAGTGTGTGCAACAAATGCTTTACACTGTCCTTTGATACTGCCTTACTGCTCGACCAAGCTACCACTTTAGAGAGTAAGGTTATACCTAACTTTAGCCTCTGCCAAACCTCTGGGGACTGTGGACTCTATACACCCTGTACCTATTTGGGAACAGTATATACAGAGCCACCTTCTCACCGGCACCTACCCTCCCGATCGTTAGACACTTTCTTTTCTCGTCGCCCTGTTTCCCTCCCCCCCACCCTTTATTCTTCCTCTTCTTCTCCCTCCCTCAAATCTCTGCCTGCTTTTTCTTCCCCACACCTGATCCATACCTTTGTTACTCCGTTTTCCCCAGTAATCTACGTACCTGTGTGAGGAAGTGGATCTGTATATACGGTTCCCAAATGGGTACAGTGTGCACAGAGTCCACAGTCCCCAGAGGTTTGGCAGAGGCTAAAGTTAGATATAACCTTACACTCTAAAGTGGTAGCTTAGTCGAGCAGTAAGGCAGTATCGGAGAACAGTGTAAAGCATTTGTTGTACACCCTCAGCTCAGTCAGCAAATGATCTCACACACTCAAGAACTGAACTCTAGGCCAGTGGTTTGTATATATAAAGATATGGTGTTTTTATTTTAGAACCAACAATAGGTATCAAAATGTACTCTCTCAGAAGGAGATGCTTTAGATAAATACTTTCAATAGGCAATAGACTTTTGAATGCAATAGATAGTTGTTGCAATAGGCAACACAATTTCAAACACAATTATACATTGAGCTCAATGGGAATTTCTATTTAAATGCAAGTGATTACTTTTTGGATTACTTTTCTTACCCCAGGACTGGATCCTAGATTCAGTCCTTTGACATCTCCTGTAAACAGTCGAGTAAAAACGTTTTGATTACAGTTGTGATTTTTAAGGAATATTATTGTATTTTAAAAGTTGATACTTAGAAACTTTTTCACATAGAATCACCAATGTTATCCTATGGGTGGAAATTCACTTAGCAGGTAAGTAGGGTTATTGTTGCTTATTCTTACTCTGTGTTGGATCCTGGACCCATCACTTGTGCATCTCCTGTAAACAGTTGAAAGAATGCGTTGGTTATACAGGCGATCTTTAACGAATATTTGTACGTTTGCAAAATCGACACTTAAAAGAAATTTCACAGGAAAAACAGTCAATGGTTTTCTATGGAAGAAAATTCTAGTTACGGGTAAAGTATGTTCTCGTTACTTTTGTAATCCAGTGCTGGGCTCCTAGGCTCAGTACTGGGACATCTATCTAAAACCAGGCAATGTTATCCTATGGAAGAAAATAAAGTTAGCGGTAAGTACGGTTGTAATTACTTTGCATGGTCAGTGCTGGGCACCAAGATCCAGCACTGGGATCTCTCCTGATAGCAGGTGAGTAAATTGGTTTTCGTTATTCGGCTGATTTTTAGATTAACATTTTAAAATTTCAAAACTCGACACTTAGAAGAATTTCCAAGTGAAACCAGTCAATGTTATCCTATGGAAGAAAAGTGAGTTATCGGCTTTTGGGTAAGTACTCGACTGGCAGAGTTAAGGTTCTGTGCATAGACTCGGTCTCCCAGGGTCAGATAGGTACAGTTGTTACAGCCTCAGCGGCACAGGGACAGCCCGGTGCAGAGTGAGTTGGGCCCAATGTTATCCTATGGGAGGCAGAGGGTCTCTGGTTGGTGGTTGCTGGCTAGCAGGGCACCCGGCTATAGGAGCTGGACTCCGGGTCACTTGCTCAGGGCAAATGGGGAAGTAGATTAGAGTAGAGGTTGCACTGTCAGGGGCACTCGGGCGGCTGGGTGCAGGGTGCATTTGAGCCGTCGGGCACTTAATGGATATCAATGGAGAAGCTCAAGGACGAACAAAGGCTGCAAGCTCGGACGAAGATTCTTCAGGTGCGACCACCACTTCGAGAGGTAAGTTGGGGGGATAGGTAATCACCCAGGAGTTGGGCACAGGGTGCTGCTGGGTGCAGGGGTGCCTTTTGGTATTGGGAAATCTTACCCTCTGCTGGTCACGGTTGGAGGGGGTCCCTGGTTCTGAGGCTGCAGGCGTCAGGAGTGTCGAGGTGGATCTTTGGGGGCTGGATTCTGGGTGACCGTCGCCGGGGGGACGTCCTCGAGGTCTTTGTTCACTCCAGCGCAGGCCAGGCTTGGCGCATGCAGAGTGTGCAGGGTTCGCGGTTCCTGGCTGATGTCAGTGGTCAGTTATTTGTTTTGAGCAGTACCACTGCTCGTCGGAGTCCCAGGTAGTTAGTCACAAGGCTGTCAGGTCCTCCGGGGTTTTTGAGGTTGCTGACTATTGGAGATGCCGTGGTTTAGCAGGTTCGAGGGTCGACAGGCCGGTAGGGCTGGGGCCAAATCAGTTGGTGTCTTCCTCTTGTTAGCGGCTGTACGGCAAGTCTTGTTCCTTGTTCTTCGTTCTTGTTTCGGAATCTGGATCTCAGGAAGAAAGGTTCAGGGTGCCCCTAAATACTAAATTTAGGGGTGTTACAGGAAGGTAAAGGGCAGGGACCAATGGGTCCCCTCCCTGGGGTGGGTTCGCCACATATCCTGCCACTCTCCTGTGGGAGGGAGGCAGTAGCCTAGGCCTGATTAAGCAGGGCTTCCCATCTTCAAGATGGTGAGAGCCCGGAGATGTGCTTCCTCGCCTGGCACACCCCCTTTCCTTCCTTGGGGTTTCCTGCCAGTCTTCCTGCCAGGGTGGGGGGTCAGAACCGGTAGGTGCCAGTTGCTGAGTACAGCAAGTGGCCTGGAGAAGCTCACAAAGGCGGCAGGTCTTTGAAGCTTCCCCTGCCCATCCTTGGGGAGGAGTCCTAGCACCTCACCCAGGATGTGCATTGTTGCAGGCCCAGGAGAGCGGATGGCTCTCTACCCAGGGGTCCAGCAACATGTCTGCTCTCTGGCAGCCTAGGCAGCCCCTCAGACAAGACGTGGATTGTAGTTCTGATGGATACATCTGTCAGTGGATTCCTCACCTTGTGAATATCCCCAGCATTCCACGGAACTTTTTTCCCCAGCTCTCTACGCCGATGTGGACAACGTCATAATGCATCGGCTCCGCTCGCGACTCCGTATGATGTCACCGGAGCCATAAGATAGCCACGTCGGCGTGATGACGTCAGTTCCCTTTTTTCCGTGCTGTCTACTTGCAACGGTTTTTCCAGCACTCTCCTGCTACTTTGTAGTCGTTTAGTGGTTACTGTTGGAGAAAATTGTCATGTCTTCGACTAGGAAGTCTGGTTTTAAACCCTGTAGGGAATGTGGGGGCCACATGTCAATGACAGACCCCCATGAAGATTGGTTGTGGTGCCTTTCATCTGACCACGACGTGGAAGATTGTTCCAGCTGCTGAAGGACGAATCCCAAGGCCTTGAAAGAGAGGGGGGCGAAGCTCTTCATGGCCAAGGCTAAGAAGAAGAAGAGAGGTAGGAAGAAGGAAAGATCGAGACCGGAGTCGTCGACTTTGTATTCTTCGAAGTCGAAGAAACATCATAAGAGGAAGCATTCCTCTTGGCGCCGGTCTTCGAAGAGCAAGGCGTCGATCGACTTTGCCTTGACGTCGAAGTAAGGATGTGTCTCCTTCTGTCTAAGTCTCCAGAGGGATCTCCTTCGCCGGCACAGTCACCGGTTCCAGTGGAGTCTTTGGCTTCGGATGCCGAGCAAGAGAAAGAGCCTTCTCCAGAGCCGGATGATCCTGCGGCGCCTGTTGAGGACACTGCGGCTCTGGTACCAGGTACTCCTCAACCGGATCCGGGATTATTTCCTTATCCGCAGTTCCTGACTTCAGGTGCGGATTCGACGCATTTTTTAAATGCAATGTATGGGATTTTTCAACGGGCTGCCTTCCCATTCGGCGCACCTACTGGTCCCGTGGGTCCTATGGCATACTCTGGGAGTGCCGCAGCATTATGCTCAGGCCCCGTTTATGCCCTTTCTGCCGATGGCTCCTTTGTGGCAGTTTCCAGCGCCGTCTGGGGATCCATCTCGGCTTAGATTGGATCGACCTTCGGAGCCTTCCTCTACGCCGTTGCGGACTCCTTCGGCGCCGCGTCCGGCGCCTCCAACCCAGACACCTCCGGCTCCACGTTCGGTTCCACTGACTCCACGTATGGCGCCGCCAACGCCGGCTCCTTGGATTCGTTCAAGGAGAGAGGCCCAGAGGGTCTTAGAGGAGGAGCGTTATAGAGTTGAGATGGAAGAAGGTGAGGTGGATACATCTTCCGACGAATTTGAAGGGATTCAAGAGGCTAGTGGCCTGGATATGACTCCGGAGTGGGAGCATGCTTCCGCTAGGTCCTCTCCACCGCAGGAACTGGCTCCTTACCATCTTGTGATAAAGAAGGCCGTGGAGTTGCTGGACTTGCAGTTTCCCTCTGAGGAGTATAAACCTAACCTTCTGACGGAGGGGTTACTCGCCTACCTCTACCAGTGAGCCTTCGCTGCCCTTTAATGAGGCTATTTTGGAGCCAGTTATGGACGTCTGGCATACGCCACTCTCTTCGCTGGCGGTCTCCAGGCAGGTGGCGAGAAGATATAGGGTGGCACCTGGGGATCCAGGTTTTTTATCTTCACACCCTTCTCCAGAAAGTCTGGTGGTACAGGCCTCATGCTCGAAGCATGCTTCAGGGGCTTTTCCTCACTCCTGCGGATAGGGAGTCTAAGAAGGCGGATCAGGCGGCCAAAAAGACCTTTTCTTCTGGGAGCATGGCGCTTAAGTCCACTAATGCCACCTGCTTGCTAGGGCGCTATGTTCATGCTCTTATGGACTCAATGAAATCGTTAGCCCCTAAGTTGCCAGAAGGTGATGAGGTGTCCTTTATGGAAGTGGTCTCGGACACCCAGGCTGCTGCAAGGCAGGTGATTCAGTCGGGGCTTGATACGGCTGATTCGGTGGCAAGGATAATGGGGTCATCTATAGCCACTAGGAGGCAAGCGTGGCTTCGTTCATCTGGCTTCTCTACAGACGTTTAGGCCACCTTGGTGGATTTGCCTTTTTATGGACAGAGGCTTTTTGGTGAAAAGGCTGATTCCGCCTTGCAGAGGTTTAAAGAGCAGGGTGACTGCAAAATCTTTAGGTCTGCAGGCTCCTGCTAAAGGATTTGGGCTTAAGTTCAGAGGTTTTGGGAGGTCTTCATTTCGCTCCTTCCGGCAGCCTCAGCAACAGCAGCAACAGCAGCAGCAGAATCCCCTCTATAGGTCCCATAGAGGGAGACAAAGCGGTCGGAGAGGTTCTGGCCGCAACCCCTCTTCATCTTCTACCTCCTCTGCTTCCAATGAAGCTTCAGGGAAGCAGCCCTAGATCCCCCATCCTGGAACATGTAAGACCTGTGGGGGTGGTCGGGTGTCACACTTTCTGCAAGGTTGGAGATCTGTTACAACCGATCTTTGGGGTTTAAACCTCGTGGAGACTGGGTACGCCCTTCCCTTTCGGGAGTTTCCTCCCCCTTACCCTCCTTGCCAGGGTTACTGCTCAGAGGACCATCTACTTCTTCTGCAGAAGGAGGTGCTAGCTTTGCTTCAAAAGGGTGTGATAGAGGTGGTTCCAGAGCAGGAAAGGGGTCAGGGATGCTACTCTCGGTATTTCCTGATTCCCAAGAAGGACGGCAGATTGCGTCCTATACTGGACCTCAGAGTCTTGAATTTTTACCTGAAACAGGAGAAGTTCAAGATGCTGACCCTTGCGCAGGTTCTTCAAGCGTTGCAGCAAGGAGACTGGATGGTGTCGCTCGACTTGCAGGACGCGTACTTCCATGTCCCAATCCTGAAGTTGCACAGGAAGTATCTCCGTTTTACGGTTGGGTCGCAACATTACCAATTTGTGGGCCTCCCGTTTGGTCTTACTACCGCACCTAGAGTCTTCACGAAGGTGATGGCAGTGGTGGCAGCCCATCTCAGGAAGTCTGGGATTCCGATTTTCCCCTACCTGGACGACTGGCTTCTGAAGGCAGAGTCCCCAGAGATGGTGCAACATCATCTGCAGGTAACAGCTCGACTGTTAACAGACTTGGGTTTTTCGATAAATGTGCCCAAATCTCACCTGGTGCCCTCAACGCAACCTGTTCATAGGGGCAGTACTGGACACTACTATGTGTCGAATTTCCTTCACCTCAAAGAATTCTCGACATTCAGGAGATGGTCCCTTTATTCCACTATGGAGCGGTTGTTCCAGTTCTGAAGGTCCTTCGCCTGCTCGGTTTGTTCGCCTCCTGCATTCTGTTGGTCAACCATGCATGCTGGCACATGAGGGCACTCCAGTGGTGCCTCCGCAGGCAGTGGTATCAGCACAACAGATCTCGGGGAGTCGATCAGGATCTCCAGAGAAGCTGCAGCGGATCTATCTTGGTGGAGCGTGGAGGGCAATCTGTCCCAAGGAAAGCCCTTCCATCTACCTCCATCGGTGGCCACAGTGATAACGGATGCATCCACTTTAGGGTGGGGTGCGCATCTGGGGGATCTGGAGATCAAAGGTCTTTGGTCTCCGGAGGAAAGGTTGCTTCACATCAGCCTTCTGGAATTGCGGGCGATTCGTTTGGCGCTCAAGGCCTTCCTCCCTTCCCTTCGCGGTCTGTCGGTTCAAGTCCAGACGGACAACACTACCGCGATGTGGTATGTCAACAAGCAGGGAGGAGTGGGGTCGCATTGTCTCTGCAGAGAGGCTCTGCGTCTATGGTCCTGGGCTCAGGACCATCGGATTTGTCTGATGGCAAATCATCTGGCCGGCGTGCTGAACGTACGTGCGGACAGTCTCAGTCGGCAGTTCTCCGCCGATCACGAGTGGAGGCTCCATCCGGAGGTGGTTCGTTACGTCTTTCAGATGTGGGGAACCCCTCAGGTGGACCTGTTCGCCACCCGCAAGAACGCGCAATGCCCGTCATTCTGCAGTCTCTAGTATCCGATGCAGGGAGTGTTGGGGGATGTGTTTCAGTTGAGTTGGGGCTCACGACTCCTTTACGCGTTTCCTCCCATACACTTGATTCCTCTGGTTCTGAGGAAGATTCGCCAAGACCGGGCCCAAGTTATTTTGGTTGCCCCGGATTGGCCAAGAAGGGTGTGGTATACAGATCTTCTCCACCTCTGCTCGTGCCCTCCGCTCAGTCTCCCTCTGAGGGCAGATCTCCTCTCGCAGTCGGAGGGGCATGTTCTACACCCCCACCTCCAGAGCTTACACCTTCATGCCTGGAGATTGAACAGGGCAACCTGAATTCCTTCTCTCTCCCGCCTGATTTGGTGGATGTTATTTTATCGGCCAGGCAACACTCCACCAAGTCAATTTACTCATGTAGGTGGTCTAAGTTTGTTAAATGGTGTGGAGAGAGATCCGTTGACCCTTTAAAAGCCCATCTTTCTGATGTGCTTTAGTTTGCTCTTTCCTTGGCTCAGCAGGGCTGTGCTGTGGCCACGGTCAAGGGCTATCTTTCGGCCTGATCGGCTTTTCTATGTCTTCCTGATCAACCGTCATTATTTAAATCTCCGATTGTACTAAGGTTTATCAAGGGCCTTATAAACATGTTTCCTCCTCCTCCTTTTGTAATGTCACAGTGGAACCTTAATCTTGTCTTAACTTTTCTGATGGGATCCCCGTTTGAGCCTCTTCATAGCTGTCCTCTGAGGCTTTTGTCCTTTAAGACGGTCTTTCTTGTAGCCATAACCTCGGCAAGGAGGGTGAGTGAGCTTCAAGCTCTTAGTTCTAAACCCCCTTTTCTAACATTACATGCTGAAAGGATGGTACTTAGGACCAGGACTGCTTTCCTGCCTAAGGTAGTTACTCTGTTTCATTTGGGGCAGTCTATTGCTCTCCCCGTTATTTATCCACATCCTCATCCCTCCAAAGAGGAGGAAAGACTTCGCCTGGACCCAAAGAGAGCTGTGAGCTTTTACTTGGACAGAACTAAGGACTTTCGTCTGGACGATCAGCTCTTCGTGGGTTATGTTGGTCATTCCAAAGGAAGAGCGGTGCACAAGCGCACTTTGTCGAGATGGATCATCCTTGCCATCAAGATCTGCTATGCCCTGGCTGGTAAGGTTCCTCCTGAGGGTATTGGGGCTCATTCAACTAGAGCTAAATCGTCTACATCTGCTTTGGCCAGGGGTGTTCCTGTGGCAGATATTTGTAAAGCCGCGACTTGGGCCTCCCTCCATACTTTCGCAAAGCATTATTGCTTGGACTCTGAGATGAGGAGGGAGGGCCACTTTACGCGCTCTGTCTTGCAAGACTTTCTGGTATAGGAAGGTGGACACCCTCCGGGAGTGGGGACTGCTGTGGGAATCTATTCACAAGGTGAGGAATCCACTGGCAGATGTATCCATCAGAAGAACAAGTTACTTACCTTCGGTAACGCTTTTTCTGGTGGATACAGTATCTGCCTGTGGATTCCTCACTGGCCCACCTGCCTCCCCGTTGTCTACCTTTGTATACCTTAAAGGTTGTCTTGTTTGAGATGTTATTATGCTTTCTGGTACATTGGTAGGAAATACTTGTTTTATTTGGCTTTCCGTTTGTTTATGTATATTTGATTGTATGTTGTATACTGTGTATACTTTAAATTTGTCGTTGGTCCACCTGTGCGCCTCGGGGGCACGGAAAAAATGGGTGGAACTGACGTCATCACGCCGACGTGGCTCTTATGGCTCCGGTGACGTCATACGGAGTCGCGAGCGGAGCCGATGCATTATGACGTCGGCGTAGAGAGCTGGGGAAAAAAGTTCTGTGGAATGCTGGCGCTGGGGATATTCACAAGGTGAGGAATCCACAGGCAGCTACTGTATCCACCAGAAAAAGCGGTTCGAGGCATATGAGCTGCAGATTATACACTGTGCATAGATCGCCGTCTGGTGTTGGGCCCGGATGTTTGCAGTTTGTTTTTCCTCTTGGAAAGTCTTTGGGAGTCACGAGGTCGGTGACTCCTCCTCTGGTTAGTATTGCGCATGGGCTTCGGCTCCATCCTCAGATTGTTTTTTTCCGCCATCAGGCTCGGATGTAAAACTTCGCGCTCCGGTTCCGAACTTCCCAGTTCACCGATCGACGCACAAATCCTCGCTCATCGAGCTTCTTCAAAGACATAAATCATCTTATTCATCTTCTCTTCGGCACTTTTCCGGTGGTCGCCGGCGGCCTTCGGGCCTATTCCTGCTCCGGTCTCGGCTGATGGAAAGAACTCCCTTCAAGAAGTGCCCTCGATGTGGGTCCAAGTTTCCCCACACCGATCTCCATGAGGTGTGCAGCCTCTGCCTCTCCCCAGAACACGAGGCCCGAGACGGTCCCGCCTGCAAGACTTTTCGCTCAAAAAAGACCATTCGAGATCGACGGGCTAGACACATGGCGCACTCCTCCACCTCCGCTCCAGTCGACATCTTCGGGGACGACGTCGTAGCTCCGGGACAGCAGGACATCGAACAGGAGGACGACTACCTCGTCAGCGCTTCCTAGACCGACTACTCAGATGTGGAGGACATCACTCCGGCGCAGCGGGTCGGGAGTACAATTCCCCCTCCCACGCCGATCCCGAAAAAGGCTTCGGTCACACCTTTGCCTCCGGGCCTAGACAAGACCAAGGACACTGCTTCTCACACCCCACCTTCGGGCCCGGTAAAGAAGCCTTCTAAGCCTTCCGGCAGCTCTGGCTCGAGCCAGCCGGCCACCGGTGCCTACAAACACCCTTCGGCACTGAAGAAAAAATTGGCCTCCACACCAAACCCGGCACCGAAGTCTTCGGTGCCGAAACCTGCTCCGGCGCTGACCAAACATCACGACCCCCTTCGGCACCGACCAAAAATCCGGAGGTTCCCAGGAAGCACGGCTTCGACAAACCTAAGAAGCCGTCGGCCCCGAACCCATCGGCGCTGACCGAACAACCAGTGTCACAGGAGCTCTTCACACCGGATCCTTTGCAGAAAACCCTCACCAAGGATCCAAAGACCGGACACTTGACATTGTCTTCAAAAAAGAGACACTTGGACAAGCCGGCTCCACCTCCACCTCCAAAGAGAAAGGACATTGCTACCTCTCCTTTCAGGGTGCCTTCACCACCTCCTTTACCTCCTCCACCCTCTCCACCTCCACCCCTTCCACCTCATCGTTCCCCCACCTTGTCTCCTGTCCCAGACGATTTGGGGGACCCTTACTATGATCCAGCAGATGTGCCACAAGATCCCACCCCTACTGGATCCCCAGACCCATGGGATGATTATAACAATCCGGACATCCCAGATGTCCCACAGGATGACCTTTATCCATCTAGGCCATCCCCTCCTGATGATTCCTTGGGTTTTCACCACTTGTTACAACGGGCGGCACACTACCACGGGGTGGAATTACATACCGACCCAGTAGAGGACTTCCTCCTAGACACCTTTGATGATACACATAGGTCCACTGCCATTCTACCTATGTTAAAGGGCATAATTAAACATGCCCCTGAGGTTTTTAAAGACCCAGTCAGGGCCAGGGTCCTAAACCCTCGGATAGACAAGAAGTACAAAGCCGCCCCTACAGACCCTTATTACATTAAGGGCCCTGCACCATTAGATTCCCTAGTGGTATCTACAGCCAGGAAGCGCTCAAATTCTCAGGCGTCAGGCGAGGCGCCCCCACCTGATAGAGTCCAAGCTCCTAGATGCGTCAGGGAAGCGCACTGCGTCAGAAGCGGCCAATATATGGCGTATTGCCAATACGCAAACACTGTTGGCCCGATACGACAGGGCGCACTATGATGAGCTAGAGACCATCATGCACCATCTCCCTGAAAAGTACAAGACTAGGGCTAATGAACTCATTCAAGAGGGGGAAAAATAATAACCAATACCTCGATACGATGTGCCCTAGATGCGGCAGATACAGCCTCCAGGGCCATAAACACCAGTGTCCTTCTCCGTCGCCATGCCTGGCTCAGGGTTTCAGGGTTTAAACCAGAGGTTCAAGCCTCTATACTAAATCACCCATTCGACCAAGATCATCTATTTGGCCCTAAAGTAGATGAAGCCCTGGAAAAAATGAAAAAAGATAGACACGGCGAAATCTATGGGAGCCCTACAAACAGACTCCCAGGCGCTCCTTTCGCCGTTCTTCCTTTCGGGGCAGAGGCTACTCATCGGACAGTGCATCCACGTCCTATAAATCCCCTCCTCAGTCTACCTTCACAAAGGGTTATCAAAGAGGCGGATACAGAGGCAATAATAACAAGGGAAGAGGCAAAACAAATACCGCCTGCTCTGCCACACCTCCTGCCCAATGACTTTACCCCGCTTCCTCCAGACCATTCCACTCCGGTCGGAGGCAGACTACGACATTTCCTTCACGCCTGGGAGACAATCACCTCAGACAGATGGGTGATACAAATCATTCAGTCAGGGTATTGCCTAGAATTAACATCTACACCCCCCAACATTCCACCCAGGCACCGCCCTATGTCGCGAGAACATACTGCGCTACTGACACGAGGTGATCTTCCTCCTGCAAAAAGGAGCAATAGAGCAGGTCCCCATAAATCAACGAAATTTAGGGGTCTACTCCCTGTACTTTCTAATTCCAAAGACAGACGAGACCCTACGACCTATCTTAGATCTCAGACCTCTAAACACTTACATTCATTCGGACCATTTTCACATGGTAACCCTCCAACAGGTTCTTCCACTTCTCTCCCAGAACGACTTTCTCACCACTCTGGACTTGAAAGACGCGTACTTTCACATCCCAGTACACCAATCTCACAGAAAGTACCTCAGGTTTGTCGTAAACGGACAACACTACCAGTTCAAGGTGCTCCCGTTCGGGGTAATAACAGCACCAAGGGTGTTCACCAAGTGCCTGGCAGTAGTGGCTGCACACCTCAGAAGACAGCACATTCACGTCTTCCCCTATCTGGACGATTGGCTGATAAAAGCCACGACCTACCAAGTGTGTGCGGCATACCGCCGCTACAGTCCAACTACTTCACCAGCTAGGCTTCACAGTGAACCATCAAAAATCCCACCTGGTACCATCACACACAAAACAATATCTCGGTGCCACCATAGACACCTCAAAGGCCATAGCCTATCCCAACCCTGCCAGGATTGCAAAAATACAGGCGCTGCGTCAAAAATTCCTCTCCCAACACTCTCTCCCAGCAAGAGTGTGTTCGAGGCATATGAGCTGCAGATCACACACTGAGGATAAGATCAACATCTGGTGTTGGGCTCGGATGATTGCAGGTTGTTGTTGTCTTCGGAAGAAGCCTTTGGTCACGAGATAGGTGACTCCTCCCCTGGACAACAGTGCGCATGGGCATCCACTCCATCGTCGGATTGTTTTTTTCCGCCATTGGGTTCGGATGAACTTTTTTCCGCTCCAGCAGAAAACTTCCAGCAATCGAAATAACTTCTCAATCTTCATTCCATCGACATCGAAATCAACTCGGACCGGTTCCGGAATCGGCTGATGGACAGGACACCCTTTAAAAAATGCCCCCAGTGTGGAGCTAAGTTCCCCCACAGTGACCACCACGAGGTTTGCAACCTCTGCCTGTCGCCGGAACACAACGAATCGAACTGTCCAGCTTGTGCCGCTTTCCGTTCCAAGAAGACCCTCCGGGACCGAAGAGCTCGACGCCACATTATGGCTAAACCAGCTCCAGAACCGGAGGACATCTTTGCTCAGGATGTTCCTGAAGATGACACCGAAGATCTCGATCTTGTCCGAGGCCGACTATTCCGATGACCTCATCACTCCAGGGCAGCGTGTGAGTACCACCCCCCCTGCCCCTGCCACTGCCCCATCCAAAAAGACATTGGTCAAGACTCCGCCAGCTGGGCCCAGTCGCGACCGAAAATCCTCTTCAGAAGCCCCGCCCTCGGGCCCGGCTCCAAAGACATCTAAGCCTGTAGGTGGCTCGGGCTTGAGCAAACCTCATGTTATTGTGCCTATAATACCTTCGGCACCGAAAACTCCACTGTCGGCACAGAAACAGGCTTAAAGACTGAAATCTCCTTCGGCACCAAAACGTTCCTCGGCACCGAAGTCTCCACCGGCACCGAAACGTTCTTCGACATCGATGCCTAAAAGTCCCTCGGCACCGAAAAATCCATCGGCACCGAAAACTCCGTCCACACCGAAAAAAGTTCATAAAGATCCGAAACGGCCATCACCACCACCACTTTCGGAGCCGGATGAACTTTTTCGCCCAGATCCTAATCAAAAGCGGATCTACATCAATCCCAAAACCGGACATGTGACTGCAGTCCCATACAAAAAACGGAAGCTGGGCATCACACCACCTCCAGCTCCCATACGGAAGAAGGACTGTGCTACTTCACCACATCGTCCTTCCTCTCCTGTGTTACCTCCTAACCCATCCCCCTCCTCCTCCTCCTTCTCCTTTACCTTTACTATCTCCTTCTCATTCGACCCTTTCACGTTCCCAGACACAGCACCAGTAGATGACTGGTCTTACCCAATACCTGACATGCCTCACCCCGCTACCTACCCTTCCAAGCCCTCCCCTCCTGATGACCATTTGGGGTTTGGCCAACTCATAAATAGGGCAGCAACATTCCATGGCGTCACAATGCACACGGACGCCCTTGAAGAGGACTTTCTCCTCGATACTTTTGAGCAGTCACAAAAAGCTGTTCACATACTGCCCATGATTAAAGGGGTTATAAAGCATGCCACTGAAGTCTTTAAAGACCCTGTTAGAGCTAGGGTTCTCAACCCCTGCATCGAAAAAAAAATACAGACCAGCCCCGCAGGACCCTGCATACATTAAAGCTCAGCTCCCTTTAGACTCCTTGGTCGTGTCAAATGCCAGGAAGCGTGTTAACTCACAGACAACTGGAGAAACGCCTCCCCCGGACAAGGAGTCTAAGCTTTTAGAGGCCTCAGGCAAACGAGTCGCCGCACAGGCGGCAAACCACAGGCGTATTGCCAATACCCAAGTGTGAGAAAGTGCCATCTTTCTTGCATGGTATGCCCCCACTTTTTGCTAAATTGCTGAATGTACTTTGAGTGTACCCTGGGTTCCTGCCAATCAGGTGCCCAGGGCCTATGTTCCTTCCTTAAACCACACAAACTCCAAATTGGCAAACCCTAGCCACATGTCAGCCCCTGGTAAATGGTATCCTAGGTACCCAGGGCCTTGTGGCCAGGGAAGGCCTCTAAGGGCTGCAGCACTCATTGTGCCACCCTTAGAGGCCCTGTACCCTTACACACACACACACACACACACACACACACACACACACACACACACTGCCTTGCAGGCTGAGTGTCTGGGTGCAGGACAAAACAAAGAGTCGACATGGCACACATCTGTGTGCCATGCCCATCACCTACACTGCCAAGGCATATGTCAGTCACCCCTCTGGCTGGGTGCCTTACGCCTATGGTGTGGGCACAGGAGCAGGAGCCCTGTGCCCCTACAGTACCCAGGTCCATTCCTGGGCACTGTAAGTGCAGTGCTGCCATTTAAGAGTACATGGTGCTGAGAGCTCGTCAAACACGAGCTCCACAGCACCATAATGGCAACATTGAAGACTGGGAAGTTTGGTATCAAACTTCCCAGCACATTAAACCCACACTGATGCCAGTGTGGGATTTAATGTACTAAGCACCCCAGAGGGCATCTTAGAGATGCCCCCTCACAGCTAACCTACAATCCACGTCTGCTCTGAGGCTGCCCAGGCTGCCACACAGCAGACACGTTGCTGGACCCCTGGGTGGGAGAGCCCCTGCTCTCCCGGGCCTGCAACAATGCACATCCTGGGTGAGGTGATAAATCTCCTCCCCCAGGATGAGCAAAGGTAAGCTTCAAAGGCATACCGCCATTTGGAGTTTCCCCAGGCCTCTGCAACCCCCCACTCTGGCGGGAAGCTTGGCCGGAAACCCCATACAAGGACAGGGGATGTGCCAGCCTGCCCACCCCACCCCTCAGGTGGGGGAGGCGAGGTGAAACACATCTCCGGGCTCTCGCCATCTTGAAGATGGGAGGCCCTACCCTATCAGAATTAGGCTACTGCCCCCCTCCCACAGGAGAGAGGCAGGATAGGGGGGTGTACCCACCCCAGGACAGGGACCCATTGGTCCCTGGCCTTCACCTACCTGTAACGCCCCTAAATTTAGTATTTAGGGGCACCCTGAACCTTCCTCCTGTAGATTCCAGATAGAAAATTACAAGAAGAGCAAGAAGAACAAAGACCTGCCCTGCAGCTGCTAAAAAGAGGAGAAGACACCAACTGCTTTGGCCCCAGCCCTACCGGCCTGTCGACTCTCGAACCTGCACCAGCGCGGCATCTCTCGTGGCCAGCAACCTCACCAACCCCGGAGGACCTGGCTACCTTTTGGCTCTAAGCCCCTGGGACTCCCATGAGTAGAGGCTCACTCAAGAAACCTATTTTTAACCCCTGGCAGCAGCCCGGAACCGCGGACCCAACACACTCTGCACCAGCCAAGCATGGCCAGTGCCGGAGTGGACAAAGACCCTGAGGACGACCCCACGGCGACTGTGACCCAAGGACCCCCCTCGACATCCCGGAAGAAGCCTGCAGCCTCGGAACCAAGTGCCACCCCAACCGCGATCAACCAGAGGGTGAGATTCCCGATGTCAAAAGGCACCCCTGCACCCGGCGCCCTGCGGCCCCCTGTGCCCAATCCCGGGGTACCCACCTAACCTACAACTACCCAACTTACCTCTCGAAGTGGTGGTGGCACCTGAAACATCCTAGTCCCCGAGCCTGCAGCCTTTTTCGAAACCGGAACATTCCCATTGATTTCCATTGAGCGCCCGAAGGCTCGAAAGCACCCTGCACCCAGCCGCCCGAGTGGCCCTGGCAGTGCCCTCTCTACACTAACCCACTTCCCCACTTGCCCTGAGTAAGTGACCAGGAGCCCAGCTCCCACAGCCGCGTGGCTTGCCAGACAGCAGCCACCAACCAAGGCCCCCCTATCCCTCATAGGATAACATTGGGCCTAACTCTCTCTGCACCCGGCCGTCCTGAAACCGCTGAGGGTGAACCAACTGTACCTACCTGACACTGGGGGACCCCTGAGTCCATGCCTGGAATTTCAACTCTGCCAGTCGAGTACTTACCCTTAAACCGCTAACTTCATTTTCCTCATAGGGTAACATTGACTGGCTTTTTCTTCAAAAATCTTCTAAGTGTGAACTTTTCAAAACTGCAAAAATTCACCAAAAATCAGCCAAGTGACAAAAACGAATTTACTCACCTGCTCCTAGGTGAGCTCCCAGTGCTGGATCTTGGTGCCCAGCCCTGACCCTGAAAAGTGTTCACAACTATACTTACCTCTAACTCATTTTTCTCCCATAGGAAACCATTGTCTGCTTTTCTTTGAAATTTCTTCTAAGTGTCTATTTTTGCAAATTTGAAATATTATTTTAAATTCGTACCATTTCTGCAAACGAAATTACTTGCCTGTTTTTGATAAGGACCCCAGTCCTGGGTCTAGGTACCCAGTCCTGGATTACTAAAGTAACGATAAAGTACTCTACCTGCAATTTGAATTTCTTGCCATAGAGATCCATTGAATGTTTTCTTTGAAATATTATTCTAAGTGCTAACTTTTGAAATAGCTAAATATTATTTAAAAATCATTACAGTTATTAAGTCGACTTTCATCACTTGATTCTGAATGCTAACCCAGGGCTGGATCTAGGAGCCAGACCTGGAATTCCAAAAGTAATCTGAAAAGTAATTTATTACAAATAACCTGAATTTACCATTGAGCTCAATGCATTGTTATGTTTAGGAAATAGGATTGTTTATTGCAACCAACTGTGACTGTTTACAAAAATTTATTGCTTAAGGCAAAAGTATTTATATTCAACCTCTCATTCTGAGAAAGTATATTTTTATCCCCTTTGTGGTTCTAAAAATAAAACCAGCATATATTTTATATATATAAACCATTGGCCTAGAGTTCAGTTATTGAGTGTGTGAAACCATTTGCTGACTGAGTGTGTACAATAAATGCTTTACACTGTCCTCTGGTACTGCCTTACTGCTCGACCAAGCTACCACTTTTGAGAGTAAGGTCATACCTAACTTTGACCTCTATCAGCCTCTGGGGGACTGTGGACTCTGTACACCCTGTACCTATTAGGGAACAGTATATACAGAGCCACTTTCTCACACCAAGCCCTGTTAGCCCGGTATGATAGGGCGCATTATGACCAACTTGAGGACCTTATGCAACATCTGCCTGAGCCCTTTAAATCCCAGGCTACTGACCTCATTCAAGAAGGCAAATTAATATCTAATGCCTCCATTAAATGCGCCTTAGATGCGGCAGACGCTGCTTCTAGGGCGGTAAATACCAGCGTCTTACTCAGACGACATGCCTGGCTTCGTATTTCCGGTTTTAAACCGGAGGTTCAAACCACAATTCTAGCTCAACCTTTCAACCAAGAGCAGCTATTTGGCCCTGCAGTGGACACTGCATTAGAAAAAATGAAGAAAGATGAGACTGCCAAATCTATGGGAGCACTGCAGTCTCCTCAAAACCGGGGTTCCTTTCGTCGCTCCTTTTATAGAGGAGCCTCAAAATCTGGGAACTGAGACCCCGTCCACCTTTAAAAATTCTGGACAAACATCCCCTAACAGAGGATATTTTCGAGGGGGTTATAGGGGAAACCATAACAAAGGTCGAGGGCGGGGCAACAACAACACCCGCACCTCCCCAGCCACTAAACAGTGACTTGCCACCACTCCCCCCAGACCATTCCACTCCGGTCGGGGGGCGGCTCCAACAATTCCTACCTGTCTGGACTTCCATCACCTCAGACAGGTGGGTAAGACAAATTATCCAGTCTGGCTACTGCCTCGAACTAATACAATCCCCCCCAAACATACCGCCCAAACAACGTCCAATGTCTTCACATCATCTCTCTCTCCTCAAACAAGAAGTTCAATCCCTGTTACAAAAACATGCGATAGAACCAGTCCCTCTTCAACATCAGGGAACAGGAGTATATTCCCTATACTTCCTCATTCCCAAAAAGGACAAAACGTTAAGGCCCATACTGGATCTCAGACTACTAAACCAGTATATACAATCAGATCATTTTCATATGACCACCCTCCAACAAGTCCTCCCACTATTACAACAGGGAGACTTCCTCGCCACATTGGACCTCAAGGACGCGTACTGTCACATCCCTATGCATCCCGCTCACAGAAAATATCTACGATTTGTAGTAGATGGGCAACACTATCAATTTACAGTTCTCCCATTCGGAGTAACAACAGCACCCAGAGTGTTCACCAAGTGCTTAGCAGTCGTGGCAGCGCACTTCAGAAGACAACAGATCCATGTCTTCCCCTATCTCGACGATTGGCTCATAAAAGCCAATACCCACCAAAAATGCGTTCTCCACACTCATCGCACTATTCAAACCCTCCACAACTTGGGATTCACTATCAACTACCCCAAGTCCCATCTACAGCCCTCCCACTTACACCAGTATCTAGGAGCAACCATAGATACATCCAAAGCCATAGCTTATCCCAGCACTGCCAGGATAACCAGTATACAAAATCTCATCTCTCAATTTCAAACTCATCAATCTCTTCTAGCAAGAGTGTTCATGCAGCTCCTAGGCATGATGGTGTCGTGCATCTCCATAGTCCCACACGCACGACTTCAAATGCGTCCCTTACAGGAATGTCTAGCACAACAGTGGAACCAAGCTCACGGACAACTTACCGATCTGGTGTTGGTGGACAGTCGCTCACTTCGCTCACTGAGATGGTGGAACACCATCAACCTGTCCAAAGGGCGGCCGTTCTTAGAGCCTCTTCCACAAGTTGTGCTGACTACCGACGCATCTCTCACGGGGTGGGGAGCCCGCCTCCTTCAACATACCACTCAGGGCAGATGGACCAGTCAAAAACTGCTCCACATCAATCACCTAGAACTCCTAGCAGTGTTCCTAGCACTAAAATCCTTTCAGGTACACCTAAAGAACAAAACTGTCCTCATACGCACAGACAACATGACGACAATGTATTATATACAGGAGCAAGGGGGGGACACATTCTCTCCAACTGTCCCAACTGGCACAGCAAATATGGAGATGGGCAATTCCCCAAAACATCTACCGGTTAGCAGAACATCTCCCAGGAATCCACAACCAAGTGGCCGACCTCCTAAGTCGCCACACACAGCAGATCCACAAATGGGAATTACACCCCAAGGTTCTACTCCCATTCTTCCAAAAATGGGGACAACCAGACATAGACCTGTTCGCCACTCCCGAAAACACAAAATGCCCAACCTTCGCCGCCAGGTTTCCACACCCACAGTCGAAGGGCAATGCCTTATGGATGAACTGGTCAGGCAGATTTGCATACGCTTTTCCGCCTCTCCCACTCGTTCCATTTGTGGTACGCAAACTGAAACAACAGTCGCTAACACTAATTCTGGTAGCTCCCACTTGGGCACGTCAACCGTGGTTCACCACACTTCTGGAACTATCTTTAGTTCCACATCAAAAGCTACGCCTCTCCCCGGATCTATTAACCCAGAACCATGGAGAAATCAGACACCCAGATCCTCAAACGCTGAACCTAGCGATCTGGCTCCTGAAGTCTTAGAGTTCGGGTACCTCAACCTCCCTCCAGACTGTATGAATATCATAAAGGAAGCCAGACGGCCTACTACTAGAGCATGTTATGCCGCAAAATGGAAACTATTTGCCATCTACTGCGCTAATAATGACATACATCCATTGGATGCTTCCATCCAAAACATCATTTGCTATCTACTACACTTGCAAAGATGCAATCTAGCGTATTCCTCTATACGTTTACACCTAGCAGCCTTGGCAGCCTACTTGCAAAATAGGCAACACCTGTCCCTCTTTAAGGTACCAGCCATCAAAGCGTTTATGGAAGGTCTGAAAAGAATTCTTCCCCCAAGATTACCACCTTCCCCAGTGTGGAATCTCAATGTTGTTCTAACAAGACTTATGGGTCCCCCATTTGAACCTATGCACAAATGTGAATTACAGTTCCTAACATGGAAAATAGCTTTCCTTATCGCAATCACTTCACTACGAAGAGTAAGTGAAATACAAGCCCGTACGCTAGAGGAACCTTTCTTACAACTACACCGTAACAAAGTAGTTCTTAGGACAAACCCTAAATTTCTTCCAAAAGTGATTTCCCCTTTCCACCTTAACCAATCGGTAGAGCTACCGGTCTTTTTCCCTAACCCAGACTCCGTAGCTGAAAGGGCCCTACATACCTTAGATGTTAAAAGAGCCTTGCTTTATTACATCGACAGGACAAAACCTTTTCGAAAGACAAAACAACTCTTTGTTGCTTTCGCACCACCACATAAAGGCAATCCCATCTCCAAATCCGGTATAGCCCGGTGGATAGTTAAGTGCATCCAAATATGCTACCAAAAGGCTAAACGTACTCTTACAGTTCCCCCTAGGGCGCACTCCACGCGCAAAATAGGGGCTTCTATGGCCTTCTTGGGTAACATTCCCTTAGAAGACATTTGCAAGGCAGCCACGTGGTCTACCACACATACCTTCACTAAACACTACTGTGTTGCTGTGCAAGCCAAACAGGCCTCAGTGGGCCAGGCTGTCCTAAAAAATTTATTTCAAACTGCTGCAACGGATACAGGTAACCACCGCTAAGGGGAGACACTGCTATATAGTCTATCCTCAGTGTGTGATCTGCAGCTCATATGCCTCGAACGGAATATGCTACTTACCAGTATGCATCTGTTCTTGGCATGTAGAGCTGCAGAGTCGCACACGCCCACCCGCCTCCCCGGGACCTGTATCTGTTCCAGCATTTGTCTTACTTAGACATCGCACATGGACATCCTTTCTTTCATTCCTATACACCATCTTTTCCCATCATGGCGAAAAACAATCTGACGATGGAGTGGATGCCCATGCGCACTGTTGTCCAGGGGAGGAGTCGCCTATCTCGTGACCAAAGGCTTCTTCCGAAGACAACAACCTGCAATGATCCGAGCCCAACACCAGATGGCGATCTTATCCTCAGTGTGTGACTCTGCAGCTCTACATGCCAAGAACAGATGCATACTGGTAAGTAGCATATTCCTTATGCAGCTCATAGGGATGATGGCCTCTTGCATCTTTATAGTGCCACATGCAAGACTCCAAATTCGCCCACTCCAAGAGTGTTTGACGCGCCAGTGGATCCAGGCCCAGGGGCAACTGACAGATCTGGTGTTGGTAGACGGTCGCACCCATCGCTCTCTGCAGTGGTGGAACACCACAAACCTTTCCAGAGGTCGACCGTTCCTGGACCCGGGCCCACAAATAAACCTAACGGCAGATGCATCGCTCTCCGGCTGGGGAGCTCATCTGTTACATCTCACAGCACAGGGCACATGGACGCCGCAACAGAAGGTTCGAGGCATGTGGGCTGCTGAATTCATATCTGTGCATAGATCGCCGCCTAGTGTTGGGTCCGGATGTTTGCACGTTGTTGTCCTGGAAGAGTCTTCGAAGTATCCTTGGATAGGTGACTCCTCCCCTGGACTACAGTGCGCATGGGCATCCTCTCCATCCTCAGATTGTTTTTTTCCGCCATTGGGTTCGGATGTGCTATCTTAACTCCAGTTAGGAAAAACTTTGAATCGAGGCCAAAAGGCCTTTAGTTCGCGTCGGTACTGTTCACTCGATCGGTTTCGACTCTACCTGTTAGCTTACTAACTTTGGAAACAACTTTTCGCTTTTTACCTGACCATCGACGACACCGACGATGGAGTCGAGGACACCATTCAAGAGGTGCCCGGTATGCAATGCGAAATATCCCCATATCGACGTCCACCCGGTGTGCAACAAATGCTTGTCGCCGGACCACGACGAATCGACATGCATGGCCTGTGCCCGGTTCCGTTCCAAGAAGACTCTACGGAATCGACGAGCGGCGAGACTCGAAGCGCAGCACGCGGCACCGGCCCCGGCAGACATCTTCAACGCCGAAGATGTCGAGGAATTGGAAATCCTACCCTCCAATCCCGGTTCCGAACGTGACTCCGGTTCGGACGACGTCGACGAATCACTCTTTCGCAGAGATGAAGACAACACCGAGGTAGGAGACGGCGATGAGGCCTTAGGGGCCGAAGAGAGTAGCTCCAATGACGAGCAAGGCCTACCCGTTCAGACTGACGAGAGCCCAGTGCCACAGTCTATGGCTCCGGTCGAGGGATCGCCTTCGGGCCTTACCCGAGACCTATCCCGCAGTTCTTCGGCCCCGCCCTCTGGCCCGGCCTCGGACGTTCAACGGCAGCCATTATTACCTAAACCGGCTGGTTTCCCTTCTACCAAACCGAAACCGAAAGCTGCACTGGTACAAATGAAACCGAAACCGAAAGTGGCGCTAGTCGGATCGAGGCCTTCCACACCTTCGACGCCAGCGACACGCATCGGCACCGAGCGCAACAAACGAGACTTCGGTGCCGAACTTGAAGCGGCCGATGTCGGAGTCGGCATACGGAAAAAGGCCCTCGGTGCCATCAAACCTGCTCGGCTCGCGGCGCCGACGCCATCGACTCCTAAACCAAAGGTCATACTGCCTGCTGCGTCTCACGTCGCTTCCACGGCAACACCAAAGCCTCCTGCATCGAAAACGTCGACGGCCATTTCCGACCCGATGACCCACCGGCGCCGAAAAAGTCCACGGCCGCCTCTACAAACCTGGTGGGCGCTAAGGCCTCGAAAGCGCTTCAAGTGCGAACCGTTGCAGCAAGCACAAGGCAGCAAAACCCAAATGGTCCTCCAGGACACGTCGGGCTCCGGCCCACTAAAAGCTCAAGCAGCCTCTTCGGCGCCAGCCAACATAACTTTTGGCCTGCCGCCATCCACGATCCCGAAAATGTTCCAACTCAGGACACGGGTCACCCATACCACGGTTACACCTGCTGAGACGTCTCCGTCACATTACATCGACGCCAACACCGGCAGGATGATTATCCATGATCGGAGGATAACTTCAGAGCCACCCTTGGACCCTTTCAGGATCCCACTAAAAAGAAAGCTGCCTGTGGACTCAGAACCTGTGCTTTGCGAATCTTTCGACTCGCCCTACCAGGATCCTCTATCATTCTCTCCCACACACTCCGACACAGATGCGTTGGCAGACTATATGGATGACCAAGTCCCTTACCACGGAGACATGGACCCTGATGACCAACAGGACCCTGATCAAACTTGGGGCGACCCTGCAGACCCCAGTGCACCTCTAGATGCACAGGACCCACAACTCTATGGAGCGAAAACATCTCCCACAGAGGACACTGCAGCGTTCAACGCTCTTATTGAACGTGCTGCAAATAATCATGGAGTGCAGCTTCACTCTGACACCGTGGAAGACGACTTCCTTATGGACACTTTCGCTTCCTCAGAAAGGCATGTAAAGACTCTGCCCATGTTGAAAGGGGTCCTCAAACCAGCCAAGGACATCTTCAAGGAACCCACCAGGGCAAGGGTGATAAACCCCAGGATCGACAAAAAGTACAGATCAGCACCTGGGGACCCTACTTACATCAGAGGCCAATTACCTCTCGACTCCATTGTCGTTGCGAATGCTCGCAAGAGGGCACACTCGCAAACGACAGGTGACGCTCCTCCCCCGGACAAAGAGTCCAAGGTGTTAGAGACCTCTGGCAAGCGAGTTGCCGCCCAGGCTGCCAACATATGGCGCATAGCCAACACTCAAGCGCTCCTCGCTCGCTACGATAGAGCGCACTATGACACATTGGAGCAACTACTCCAACATCTCCCTGACCAGTTCAAAGAAGGTGCAGAAATTCTTATCAGAGAGGGACAGCTACTCACAAATGCTTCCATCAAGTGTGCACTAGATGCTGCAGACACGGCTGCCAGGGCCATAAACACAAGCGTCATGCTGCGACGACATGCCTGGTTGCGAATCTCCGGGTTCAAACCTGAAGTGCAAAATAATATACTAAACCAACCTGTCAACCCCGACTATTTATTCGGGCCGGAGGTTGACACAGCCCTTGAGAAAATAAAAAAGGACACGGACACTGCAAAGTCCATGGGGCTCTCCAGACTCAGTCCTTTCGGAGCAGCTCCTTTCGTCGCCCCGGAAATAGAGGAGCAGGTAGAGGACAGGGGTCACAGCAGACATACAAGGGCAATACCCAAACCACCTACGATAAAAACACCCGGGGTGGATATCGTGGCTCCAGTACAAAGGGCAGAGGACGCGGCTACGGCAACACCAGGTCCTCCCCCAAGAACAAGCAGTGACGCCCTCTCCCTTCCTCCCGACCACATAACACCTGTCGGGGGAAGGCTACAAAGGTTCCTGTCCACGTGGAACTCCATCACCACGGACAGGTGGGTCAAAGATATTGTCAAATACGGTTACTGTCTAGAGCTAACCTCCACTCCACCCACAATACCTCCAAGAAACCGTCCTATGTCCTCAGAGCACTTAACGCTCTTACAGCAAGAGGTGCAAAGTATGCTTCTAAAAGGCGCTATAGAGGTCGTACCCGTCCACGAGCAAGGTACGGGAGTGTACTCCCTCTACTTTTTAATACCGAAAAAGGACGGGTCACTCAGACCTATACTAGACCTAAGACCCCTGAACCGGTACATTCTTTCCGAGCACTTTCACATGCTCACTCTCCAGCAAGTCCTTCCGCTTCTCAAGCAGGGAGACTTCCTGGCCACACTGGACCTCAAGGATGCGTATTTCCACATACCCATTCACCCCTCACACAAATACCTCAGGTTCACTGTTCAGGGACAGCACTATCAATTCAAAGTCCTGCCCTTCGGCGTGACAACAGCACCCAGGGTTTTCACAAAGTGCCTAGCTACTGTGGCGGCACATCTACGGAGGCAGCACATACACGTCTACCCCTACCTGGACGACTGGCTCGTTCAAGCGAAGTCAGCCCGGCAATGTGCCAGCCACATGTCCCGCACCATTCACCTCCTTCACAGTCTGGGATTCTCACTAAATTACCCAAAATCCCATCTCCAGCCCGCACACGTACAACAGTACCTGGGTGCGACTATAGACACTCTGGCGGCCACAGCTCAGCCAAATTTAGTGAGGATCAACAGCATGCAAATGCTGATTTCCAAGTTCAAACCCCAACACTCACTTCCTGCGCGAGTGTTCATGCAGTTGATAGGCATGATGGCCTCCTGCATTTTCATAGTCCCGCACGCGAGATTACATATGCGCCCGCTTCAGGAGTGCTTAGCACGTCAGTGGAATCAGGCTCAAGGACAGTTGAAAGACCTAGTGTTGGTGAGCGGTCGGGCATACAACTCTCTGCATTGGTGGAATCCACAAAACCTTTGCAAGGGCCGACCGTTCCAAGAGCCTGTTCCACAAATAGTACTGACAGCGGACGCGTCTCTCCAGGGATGGGGAGCTCATGTACTCCACTACACAGTGCAGGGACTATGGACGACACAACAGAAGAAAATGCACATCAACCTTCTGGAACTGATGGCAATCTTCCTGGCCATGAAGGCGTTCAAAGTACATCTGTGCAACAAGGTCGTGTTGATCCGGACGGACAACATGACCGCAATGTACTACATACAGAAGCAGGGAGGAACGCACTCTCCACAGTTGTCTCATCTGGCTCAGAGCATGTGGAAGTGGGCCATTCAGAGGAACATGTTCCTCATGGCGGAACACCTCCCCGGCAAGGACAACCAGATGGCGGATCTGCTCAGCAGACACAGCCACCAGATGCACGAGTGGGAGTTACACCCATCAGTACTCCAGCCGTACTTCCAGCAGTGGGGTCATCCAGAGATAGACCTGTTCGCCACAAGCGAAAACGCAAAATGCCAAAGCTTTGCCGCCACGTTCCCACATCCGCAGTCGCAGGGCAATGCGATATGGATGAACTGGTCCGGCAGATTTGCGTACGCTTTCCCCCAGCGCCGTTGATACCGCTGGTGGCTCGCAAACTCAGACAACACTCCCTGACACTCGTCCTAGTTGCTCCTACGTGGGCACGCCAGCCATGGTACACCACCTTCCTCGAACTTTCCGTGGTGCCGCATCAAAGGCTGCGGATCAAACCCGCGCATTTGACGCAGAACCATGGAGAGATTCAGCACCCAGATCCGCAACAGCTGAACCTGGCGATCTGGCTCCTGAAGTCCTAGAGTTTGGCTACCTCAACCTGCCACCTGACTGTATGGACATCATCAAAGAGGCCAGGAGACCCACTACAAGAGCTTGCTATGCAGCCAAATGGAAAAGGTTCGTCATTTATTGCGGTAATAATGACATTAACCCGCTGGACGCATCCATCCAAAACATCATTTGTTACCTCCTACACCTATACCGATGCAATCTGGCGTACACCTCTATACGTGTCCATTTGACCGCAATATCAGCCTATCTACAAACCAGGCAGCACCTCTCTCTATTCAGAGTGCCTGCCATCAAAGCATTCTTGGAAGGACTCAAACGAGTCATTCCACCAAGCCACCCACCGGCTCCAATGTGGCACCTCAACCTGGTCCTCACACGCCTGATGGGTCCACCCTTTGAACCTCTCCACTCATGCGAGATTCAATTCCTCACCTGGAAAGTAGCTTTCCTGGTAGCGATCACTTCTTTAAGAAGAGTTAGTGAACTCCAGGCACGAACAGTTCAAGAGCCATTTATACAGGTTCATGCCAACAGGGTCGTACTACGTACCAACCCCAAATTCATGCCCAAGGTAATATCGCAGTTCCACATGAATCAAACTATTGAACTGCCCGTTTTCTTCCAAAACCCACAAACTGTCGCGGAAAGGGCACTCCACACACTAGATGTCAAAAGGGCCCTCATGTATTACATCGACAGGACCAAACCCTTTAGGAAGACCAAACAACTGTTCGTTGCCTTTGCCCCACACCACAAAGGTAACGCCATCTCCAAAGCAGGGATAGCCAGATGGATAGTTAAGTGTATCCAAATTTGTTATCAAAAGGCAAAACGCACATTAACTATTCCCCCACGAGCCCACTCAACACGTAAGTTAGGGGCCTCCATGGCTTTTCTAGGAAATATTCCCCTGCATGATATATGTAGAGCAGCCACCTGGTCCACTACACACACATTTACCAAACACTATTGTGTAGATGTGCAATCAAAACAGTAGGCAGCTGTAGGACAGGCTGTTCTCAAAACCCTTTTTCAGACCGCTGCAGCTGGCACTGGTAGCCGCCGCTAATAGAGGGCACTGCTATATATTCTATGCACAGGTATGAATTCAGCAGCCCACTTGCCTCGAACTGAATATGCTACTTACCAGTATGCATCTGTTCTTGGCATGTAGGGCTGCTGACATTCATATCGCCCTCCCTCCTCCCCGGCGCCTGTAGCAGCTGCAGCTTTCAGAATTACTGTAAGCATGGTCATCACTTTCTGTATCCACTCCATCACTGCCACAATGGCGAAAAACAATCTGAGGATGGAGAGGATGCCCATGCGCACTGTAGTCCAGGGGAGGAGTCACCTATCCAAGGATACTTCGAAGACTCTTCCAGGACAACAACGTGCAAACATCCGGACCCAACACTAGGCGGCGATCTATGCACAGATATGAATGTCAGCAGCCCTACATGCCAAGAACAGATGCATACTGGTAAGTAGCATATTCATTACTCCACATAAACCATCTGGAGTTACTGGCGATCTTCCTCGCCCTAAAATCCTTCCAGGTGCAAATTTCAGGCAAGGCAGTCCTCATTCGCACAGACAACATGACTGCCATGTACTACATTCAAAAACAGGGGGGCACACACTCCACAGCTCTCTGTTAGCACAGAGCATATGGAGATGGGCAATTCCACAAAAGATTTTTCTCCTAGCCCAACACGTCCCAGGAGTACAAAACACCGTGGCAGATCTGCTGAGCAGACACACAGCAGATCCACGAGTGGGAACTTCACCCACAGGTTCTTCACCCGTTCTTTCAGAAGTGGGGGCATCCACACATAGACCTATTCGCCACCTACGAAAACAAAAAATGCCCAAGCTTCGCTGCCAGATATCCACACCCATTGTCCAAAGGCAATGCGATATGGATGAACTGGTCAGGCAAATTTGCGTACGCCTTTCCACCTCTCCCACTAATTCCATTAGTGGTGCGAAAGCTACAACAGCATTCCCTCACACTGATCCTAGTAGCTCCAACGTGGGCCAGACAACCGTGGTACACCACGCTGCTGGAACTCTCGGTAGTACCACACCAAAAGCTACACCTCTCACCATGCCTCCTAACCCAGAACCATGGAGAGATCAGACACCCGGACCCAGCTCAGCTCAACCTTGCGATCTGGCTCCTGAGATCCTAGAATTCGGATACCTTAACCTTCCCCCTGACTGTATGAACGTCGTCAGAGAAGCTAGACGCCCTACCACTAGAGCCTGCTACGCTGCAAAGTGGAAAAGATTTGTTGTTTATTGCCATAACACAATCAATCTTCTAGACGCATCTATACAGCACATCATATGCTACTTGCTCCATTTTCATAGGTGTAACCTAGCATATACTGTGAGAAAGTGGGTTTCTGTTGCAGTAACCCCCCCTTTTTTTGCCTAATAGCTGATGCACTTTCCCTTGTTGTGCCCTGGGCTCCTGCCAATCAGGTGCCCAGGGCCTATGTTCCTTCCTTAAAACACACAAACTCCCAATTGGCAAACCCTGGCCACATGTCAGCCCCTGGTAAATGGTACCCTAGGTACCCAGGGCCTTGTGACCAGGGATGGCCTCTAAGGGCTGCAGCACTCATTGTGCCACCCTTAGAGGCCCTGTACCCTTACGCACACACACTGCCTTTGCAGGCTGAGTGTCTGGGTGCAGGACAAAACAAAGAGTCGACATGGCACACATCTCTGTGTGCCATGCCCATTACCTATACTGCCAAGGCATATGTCAGCCACCCCTCTGGCTGGGTGCCTTATGCCTATGGTGTGGGCACAGGAGCAGGAGCCCTGTGCCCCTACAGTACCCAGGTCCATTCCTGGGCACTGTAAGTACAGTGCTGCCTTTTACAAGTACATGGTGCTGAGAGCTCGTCAAACACGAACTCCACAGCACCATAAGGGCAACACTGAAGACTGGGAAGTTTGGTATCAAACTTCTCAGCACATTACACCCACACTGATGCCAGTGTGGGATTTAATGTACTAAGCACCCCAGAGGGCATCTTAGAGATGCCCCCTTACAGCTAACCTACAATCCACGTCTGCTCTGAGGCTGCCCAGGCTGCCACACAGCAGACACGTTGCTGGACCCCTGGGTGGGAGAGCCCCTGCTCTCCCGGGCCTGCAACAATGCACATCCTGGGTGAGGTGAGAAATCTCCTCCCCCAGGATGAGCAAAGGGAAGCTTCAAAGGCATGCCGCCTCTTGGAGTTTCCCCAGGCCACTGCAACCCCCCACTCTGGCAGGAAGCTTGGCCGGAAACCCCATACAAGGACAGGGGATGTGCCAGCCTGCCCACCCCACCCCTCAGGTGGGGGAGGCGAGGTGAAGCACATCTCCGGGCTCTCGCCATCTTGAAGATGGGAGGCCCTACCCTATCAGGATTAGGCTACTGCCCTCCTCCCACAGGAGAGAGGCAGGATAGGGGGTGTACCCACCCCAGGACAAGGACCCATTGGTCCCTGGCCTTCACCTACCTGTAACGCCCCTAAATCTAGTATTTAGGGGCCCCCTGAACCTTCCTTCCGCAGATTCCAGATAGAAACCTACAAGAAGAGCAAGAAGAAAAAAGACCTGCCCTGCAGCTGCTAAAAAGAGGAAGACACCAACTGCTTTGGCCCCAGCCCTACCGGCCTGTCGACCCTCGAACCTGCTCCTGCTCCAGCGCGGCATCTCTTGTGGCCAGCAACCTCAAAAACCCCGGAGGACCTGGCTACCTTTGACCTCTGATTCCCTGGGACTCCCATGAGTAGAGGCTCTACTCGAGAAACCTATTCCTAACTCCTGGCAGCAGCCCGGAACCGCGGACCCAACACACTCTGCACCAGCCAAGCCTGGCCAGTGCCGGAGTGGACAAAGACCCTGAGGACGACCCCACGGCGACTGTGACCCCGAGTCCGGCACCCAAGGACCCCCCTCGACATCCTGGACGAAGCCTGCAGCCTCAGAACCGAGTGCCACCCCAGCCGCGATCAACCAGAGGGTAAGATTCCCGACGTCAAAAGGCACCCCTGCACCCGGCGCCCTGCGGCCCCCTGTGCCCAATCCCGGGGTACCCACCTAACCTACAACTACCCAACTTACCCCTCGAAGTGGTGGTGGCACCGGAAACATCCTCGTCCCCGAGCCTGCAGCCTTTTTCCAAACCGGAACATTCCCATTGACTTCCATTGAGCGCCCGAAGGCTCAAAAGCACCCTGCACCCAGCCGCCCGAGTGGCCCTGGCAGTGCACTCTCTACACTAACTTACTTCCCCACTTGCCCTGAGTAAGAGACCAGGAGCCCAGCTCCCACAGACGCGTGGCTTGCCAGACAGCAGCCACCAACCAAGGCCCCCCTATCCCTCATAGGATAACATTGGGCCTAACTCACTCTGCACCCGGCCGTCCTGAAACCGCTGAGGGTGAACCAACTGTACCTACCTGACACTGGGGGACCCCTGAGTCTATGCCCGGAATTTCAACTCTGCCAGTCGAGTACTTACCCTTAAACCGCTAACTTCATTTTCCTCATAGGGTAACATTGACTGGCTTTTTCTTGAAAAATCTTCTAAGTGTGAACTTTTCAAAACTGCAAATATTCACTAAAAATCAGCCAAGTGACAAAAACGAATTTACTCACCTGCTCTTAGGTGAGCTCCCAGTGCTGGATCTTGGTGCCCAGCCCTGACTCTGAAAAGTGTTCACAACTATACTTACTTCTAACTCATTTTTCTCCCATAGGAAACCATTGTCTGCTTTTCTGTGAAATTTCTTCTAAGTGTCTACTTTTGCAAATTTGAAATATTCTTTTAAAATCGTACCATTTCTGCAAACGAAATTACTTACCTGCTTTTTATAAGGACCCCAGTCCTGGGTCTAGGCACCCAGTCCTGGATTACTAAAGTAACGATAAAGTACTCTACCTGCAATTTGAATTTCTTGCCATAGAGATCCATTGAATGTTTTCTTTGAAATATTTTCTAAGTGCTAACTTTTGAAATAGCTAAATATTATTTAAAAATCATTACAGTTATTAAGTCGACTTTCATCACTTGATTCTGAATACTGACCCCAGGCTGGTTCTAGGATCCAGACCTGGAATTCCAAAAGTAATCTAAAAAGTAATTTATCACAAATAACCTGAATTTACCATTGAGCTCAATGCATTGTATGTTTAGGAAATAGGATTGTTTAATGCAACCAACTGTGACTGTTTACACAAATTTATTGCTTGAAACAAAAGTATTTATATTCAACCTCTCATTCTGAGAAAGTATATTTTTACCCCCTTTGTGGTTCTAAAAATAAAACAAGCATATATTTTATATATACAAATCATTGGCCTAGAGTTCAGTTATTGAGTGTGTGAAACCATTTGCTGACTGAGTGTGTACAATAAATGCTTTACACTGTCCTCTGGTACTGCCTTACTGCTCGACCAAGCTACCACTTTTTGAGAGTAAGGTCATACCTAACTTTGACCTCTATCAGCCTCTGGGGGACTGTGGACTCTGTACACCCTGTACCTATTAGGGAACAGTATATACAGAGCCACTTTCTCACATATACATCCATTCGGCTACACCTCGCAGCAATTGTCGCTTACCTACAGAACAGACAGCATCTATCACTTTTCAGAGTGTCTGCCATTAAAGCCTCAAACTAATTTCCCCCAGAGTACCACCCTCACCTGTGTGGAACTTAAATATAGTTCTCACAAGGCTAATGGGACTGCCCGTCGAATCTTTGCATAAATGCGAACTGCAATTTCTCGCATGGGAAACAGCTTTTCTTGTAGCCATCACTTCCCTTAGAAGGGTCAGTGAGATACCCTCTGTAGTGCATCTTACAGTAAATCCCACACTGGCATCAGTGTGGGTTTACTGTGCTGAGAAGTTTGATACCAAACGTCTGTCTTCAGTGGAACCATCATGGTGCTGTGGAGTTCGTGTTTGCGACCTCCCCGCTCCATATACTCTTAATGGCAGCACTGCACTTAGTGCTCAGAAATGTACCTGGGTTCTGTAGGGGCACAGGGCTCATGCACCTGTGCCCACACCACTGGCATAGGGCACCCAGCTAGAGGGGTGACTGAGGTATGCCAGGGCAGTGTTTGTTGTGTGCATGGCTGTAAGAAAGTGGATTCTGTTGCGGTAACCCCCCCCCCCCCTTTTTTTGCCTAATAGCTGATGCACTTTTCCTTGTTGTGCCCTGGGCTCCTGCCAATCAGGTGCCCAGGGCCTGTGTTCCTTCCCTAAAAACTGCCTAACAGCCAAAACCCAAATTGGCAAACCCTGGCCAAATGTCAGCCCCTGGTAAATGGTACCCTAGGTACCCAGGGCCTTGTGACCAGGGAAGGCCTCTAAGGGCTGCAGCACTCATTGTGCCAGCCTTAGAGGCCCTACACACACACTCACACTCAGGCTGAGTGTCTGGATACAAGACAAAACAGAGTTGACATGGCACACATCCCTGTGTGCCATGCCCACAACCTACACTGACCTGGCATACATCAGCCACCCCTCTAGCTGGGTGCCCTATACCAGTGGTGTGGGCACAGAGGCAGGAGCCCTGTGCCCCTACAGTACCCAGGTCCATTCCTGGGTCCTGTAAGTGCAGTACTGCCAGCTAAGAGTATGGTGCTGGGAGCTTGTCAAACACGAACTCCACAGCACCATAATTGCAGCACTGAAGACTGAAGTTTGGTATCAAACTGCTCAGCACATTAAATCCACACTGATGCCAGTGTATGATTCAATGTACAAAGCACCACAGAGGGCATCTTAGAGAGGCCCCCCTGAAACCTAAACCTACAATCCATGTCTGTTCTGATGCTGCCTAGTTGGCAGGGTATTCTCAGACGTGAGTCCCTTGCTCACTTTGCCACTGGATTCAAGCTAGCCTGGCTGAAGATGGCTGAAATGCCAGAAACCGGTCCTAGGAAGCTTGTTTCCGGTCCAGGGAAGGCATGGCTTGGCAGTTCGGGCTGGACTGTTCCCATGAGTCACAGGGTCAGACTGATTTGCATATGGCCATGTCTGAACTGGGGTGGCAGAGTGGGCTAAAGAACGGTGATGGATCAAACCCAGATCTGTTGACTGGATGTGAGTGTTTGATTGGTTCTGATGCTCCGTCCATCACCACCCCCTTTTGTACCACTTAGGCTGCCACACAGCAGACATGTTGCTGGACCCCTGGGTAGGAGAGCCCCTGCTCTCCTGGGTCTGCAACAATGCACATCCTGGGCGAGGTGCTAAATCTCCTCCCCCAGGATGGGCAGGGGGAAGCTTCAAAGGCATGCCGCCTCTGTGAGCTTCCCCAGGCCACTGCAACCCCCCACTCTGGCGGGAAGCTTGGCCGGAAACCCCAAATAAGGACAGGGGATGTGCCAGCCTGCCAACCCCACCCCTCAGGTGGGGGAGGCTAGGTGAAGCATATCTCCGGGCTCTCGCCATCTTGAAGATGGGAAGCCCTGCCCAATCGGGACTAGGCTCCCGCCCCCCTCCCACAGGAGAGAGGGAGGATAGGGGGTGTACCCACCCCAGGACAGGGACCCATTGGCTCCTGCCCTTCACCGACCTGTAACGCCCCTAAATCTAGTATTTAGGGGCACCCTGAACCTTCCTTCCCCAGATTCCAGATTCAAGACTACAAAGAGCAAGAAGAAAGAAGACCTGCCCTGCAGCTGCTAAAAAGAGGAAGACACCAACTGCTTTGGCCCCAGCCCTACCGGCCTGTCAACCCTCAAACCTGCTCCTGCTCCAACCCGGCATCTCTTGTGGCCAGCAACCTCACAAACCCCGGAGGACCTGGCTACCTTTTGGCTCTAAGCCCCTGGGACTCCCATGAGTAGAGGCTCTACTCAAAACCTACCTCTAATCCCTGGCAGCAGCCCGGAACCGCGAACCCAGCACACACTGCACCAGCCAAGCTTGGCCAGTGCCGGAGTGGACAAAGACCACGAGGACGACCCCACGGCGTCTGTGACCCCGAGTCCGGCACCCAAGGACCTCCCTCGACACTCCTGAAGGAGCCTGCAGCCTCAGAACAAGGTGCCCCCCAACCGCGATCAATAGAGGGTAAGATTTCCCGACACCAAAAGGCACCCCTGCACGCAGCGCCCCGCGGCCCCCTGTGCCCAATCCCGGGGTACCTACCTATCCTTCAACTACCCAACTTACCTCTCGAAGTGGTGGTGGCACCTGAAGAGTCCTCGTCCCCGAGCTTGCAGTCTTTTTCTAAACCGGAGATTTCCCATTGAAATCAATTGAGCGCCCGAAGGCTCAAAAGCACTCTGCACCCAGCCGCCCGAGTGGCCCTGGCAGTGAAAATTCTACACCTACCTACTTCCCCACTTGCCCTGAGTAAGTGACCAGGAGCCCAGCTCCCACAGCCGCATGGCTTGCCAGTCAGCAGCCACCAACCAAGGCCCCCCAATCCCTCATAGGATAACATTGGGCCTAACTCACTCTGCACCCGGCCGCCCTAGAGTCGCTGAGGGTGAATCAACTGTACCTACCTGACCCTGGGGGACCCCTGAGTCTATGCCCAGAACCTAAACTCTGCCAGTCGAGTACTTACCTTTAAACCGATAACTCTATTTTCTTCATAGGGTAACATTGACTGGCTTCTTCCTGAAATTTCTTCTAAGTGTGGACTTTTCAAATCTTGAAAAATTCACCAAAAATCAGCCGAGTAACGAAAACGAAATTACTCACCTGCTCTTAGGTGTGCTCCCAGTGCTGGATCTTGGTGCCCAGCACTATCTCTGAAAAATACTTACAACTGTACTTACCAGTAAAACAAAAGTTCATTCCCTGAGCAATAGTAAATCAGTATTAGTTTCACATCAGTGTTTCAATCCGAAGTTTCGAAATAGTGGAAAAGTCCAATATCCATTCAAAATCTTTATTTTTCAATTCTCGTAGTTGCTCATGGAGGACTTGTTAAACCACAAGTTCCATTCCTGAATCATACAGCCAACACGTGTTTCGTCTATGGTTACAATATTCCATAAACACTTCTTCAGGGCTGTAACGGATAATTATACAAAAACATGACCATCCACCTCATACCTTATCATACTATAAACCTCCACCGAAGAGAAAAAGAATCATACAGCGGAAACCGAGAAAAAAGTCATAGATAACTTTAAATGTGCAGAGGGTTACCAACCACCAAAGGGCTAAGATATAAAACCATAGTCCGCGTAGCAGTACCAATAAGTAGATCACCACCAAACATTAACATTGTAAACATTGTGAGAAGGGCACCACACTAATGAGATCACAACCAAAAAACGCCCATATTTAAAGCGCCATATATTAAGGACTACCAACCTTAAACAGATATCATAGTAGATTATATCCTTGAGTCTTCAATGTCTAAAAAACGATAATCCTTTCTTATATATAAAATTCTAGGAGGGAAGAACAAACAAAACCTATGATTGGCAAAGTAAACCATATCATAGACACTAACTACCTTAGGGTAAAGAAAAGAATCACTCACCATATGTAAACAAATTCATCCCACTTTCCAAAGGTATTATTCACCAAGAGAAATAATTTATGGGCATCGTATCCCCAACATCCTCCTATATAATATCACCTGATAAAAGAAGAAACATTCCCTGAGTTAGGAGCCCCCTCTCGAATACTGATGTAGTCACCTAAAATCAATGTGTAATGAACTGCTACGGTTACGTAATTCTACATAAGTTCATGCTTATTCCTAAAAGGTCCGCATAGGTCCTCCCTCTCAATTCCCTTAAGAAAACACGACAAGCAACAGACTAAAAACCTCAGTTCTGAGGTTTTTATCCTGTTGCTGGTCGTGTTTTCTTAAGGGAATTGAGAGGGAGGACCTAATTTTAATATAAGATAAATATCATATCGTAGGGCTGATATGATGCGGGAGATTCGTTAAATATATACTTATGGGAACTGTTGCGTTATGCGGACCTTTTAGGAATAAACATGAACTTATGTTGAATTACGTAACCTTAGCAGTTCATTACACATTGATTTTAGGTGACATTATCAGTATTCGAGAGGGGGCTCCTAACTCAGGGAATGTTTCTTCTTGTATCAGGTGATATTATATAGGAGGATGTTGGGGATACGATGCCCGTGGAATTATTTCTCTTGGTGAATAATACCTTTGGAAAGTGGGATGAATTTGTATACATATGGTGAGTTATTCTTTTCTTTACCCTAAGGTAGTTAGTGTCTATGATGTGGTTTACTTTGCCAATCATAGGTTTCGTTTGTTCTTCCCTCCCAGAATTTTATATATAAGAAAAGATTATCGTTTTTTAGACATTGAAGACTCAAGGATATCATCTACTATATCTGTTTAAGGTTGGTAGTCCTTAATATATGGCGCTTTAAATATGGGCGTTTTTTGGTTGTGATCTCATTAGTGTGGTGCCCGTCTCACAATGTTTACAATTTTAATGTTTGGTGGTGATCTACTTATTGGTACTGCTACGCTGACTATGGTTTTATATCTTAGCCCTTTGGTGGTTGGTAACCCTCTGCACATTTAAAGTTATCTATGACTTTTTTCTCGGTTTCCGCTGTATGATTCTTTTTCTCTTCGGTGGAGGTTTATAGTATGATAAGGTATGAGGTAGATGGTAATGTTTTTGTATAATTATCCGTTACAGCCCTGAAGAAGCCTTTATGGAATTTTGTAACCATAGACGAAACACGTGTTTGCTGTATGATTCAAGAATGGAACTTGTGGTTTAACAAGTCCTCCGTGAGCAACTACGAGAATTGAAAAATAAAGATTTTGAATGGATATTGGACTTTTCCACTATTTCGAAACTTATGATTGAAACACTGATGTGAAACTAATACTGATACCGTTTTACTATTGCTCAGAGAATGAACTTTTGTTTTGATTTCTAGCAATTGCTTGCAATTGCAATTTACAGCGTGGGGTGGTGGCTGATCACATTTCCCTTTTGATGCAAATTTTGGATTTGTCAAGATTCAACCTATTGACTCTGCGCAGTAGAAACCTCACTACCCCAATTCAGATTGTACTTACCAGTAACCCAATTTTCTCCCATAGGAAATCATTGACTGTTAAGTGTCAATTTCTGCAATCTTTAAATATTCTTTAAAAATCGTATAATATCTAAAAACGTCATTACTTAACTGTTTTGGATAAAGGTCCCAGTGCTAAGTCTAAGTACCCAGTACTGGATTACAAAAGTAACGAACATACTATACCTGTAACTTGCATTTTCTGCCATAGGGAATCATTGACTGTTTTCTCTGAAATATTTTCTAAGTGTCAACTTTTAAAATAGCTAAATATTGTTTAAAAATCATCACAGTAATTAAGTCGACTTTCATCACTTGATTCCAAGTACTGACCCAGGACTGAATCGAGAATCCAGTCCTGGAATTCCAAAAGTAATCCTAAAAGTAATCTGTGGCAAATAACATAAACCTTCCATTGAACTCAATGCATTATTGTGTTTAAAATAGTGTTGCCTATTGCAACCACTTGTAACTGTTTACAAAAGTCAATTGCATATTGCAAAAGTATTTATATAAAGCATCTCATTCTGGGAAAGTATATTTTAATTCCAATTGTTGGTTCTAAAATAAAACAACCATATATTTTATATATAAACCATTGGCCTGGAGTTCAGTTCTTGAGTGTGTGAGACCATTTGCTGACTGAGTGTGTACAACAAATGCTTTACACTGTCCTCTGATACTGCCTTACTGCTCGACCAAGCTACCACTTTAGAGAATAAGGTTATATCTAACTTTAACCTCTGTCAAACCCTGGGGGTCTGTGGACTCTGTACACCCTGTACCTATTAAGGAACAGTATATACAGAACCACTTTCTCACAATGGCACACAGGGATGTGTGCCATGTCGACTTTGTTTTGTTCTGTACCAAGACACTCAGCCTGCAAAGGCAGTGTGTGGTGCGTGTGTGTTTTTCAGGGAACAGGGCCTCTAAGGGTGGTACAATAAGTGCTGCTGCCCTTAGGGGCCTTCTCTGGTCATAAGGCCCTGGCTACCTAGGGTACCATTTACCAGGGGCGGACATGTGGCCGGAGATGCCAATTGGGTTTAGGCTGTTAGGCAGTTTTAGGGAAGGAACACAGGCCCTGGGCACTTGATTGGCAGGAGCCCAGGGCACCCCAAGGAAAGTGCATCAGTTATCAGGCAAAAAGTGGGGGGGGGGTTCTGCAACAGAAACCCACTTCCTTACAACCTGAAACTGTTATTATGTAACTGTTTTAAAACAATTCTACCTACTCATGTAAAGCGCTCCGATACCTCTGGGTGTAGCCAGCGCCATATAAAACATTTGAAATAAATTCCTAATTCCCAAAAAGGACGGTTCTCTCAGACCAATGTTAGATCTGAGAACAAAATCTTTACATACAGTCAGACCATTTCCACATGGTAACACTTCAACAGGTTCTACCCCTTTTTCAAAAGGGCGACTTTCTCTCTACTCTGGACTTGAAAGAAGCCTACTTTCATATTCCAATCCATCCGGCTCACCACAAATTTTTCTGATTTTTGGTAGCAGGTCAACACTACCAATTCAAGGTACTCCCATTTGGAGTCCCCACTGCCCCCAGAGTCTTCAAAGTGTCTGGCGGTGGTAGCTGCGCATCTAAGAAGACAAAGCATGCATGTCTTCCCCTATCTGGACGACTGGCTCATCTAAGCCAGCAGGTTCCAACAATGCTGCAACCATACTTCCATAATTCAGTTACTTCAACAACTAGGTTTTACAGTCAATGTGTTAATATCACATATTCAGCCAAACAAAATTCAGAACTACCTTGCAGCCACTCTGGATACTCAAAGGGGTCTAGCGTTTCTCAACGCTGCCAGAATTCCAAACATTCAGGTGCTAATTTGCAAATGTTAAGCCACTCAATCACTTCCAGCTCATGTGTTTATGCAGCTGTTGGGAATGATGGCTTCTTGCATCATGATTGTTCCCCATGCCAGACTGCACATGCATCCACTTCAAGAATGCTTAGCCAGTCAGTGGAACCAGTCACACAGTCTATTAACCAATCTAGTGTTGGTAAGTGGCCGTACTCCTCGCTCTCTGCATTGGTGGAACAAACAAAATCTGTCAAAAGGACGTCCGTTCACAGACCCAGTTCCACAGACAGTAACAGCGCCCGCGTCCCTAACTGGATGGGGAGCTCATCTTCAACAACAAACAGTGCAAGGCCTGTGGAGCCACCAGCAAGTGGCTCCACTTCAATCATTTAGAGCTGATGGTGATCTTTCTAGCTCTCAAAGCCTTTCAAGATCACCTCTCTGGCAAAGCTGTCTTGGTTCAAACTGACATGACAGCTATGTATTACATACAGAAACAGGGGGGTACACACTCTCCAACTGTCCCACTTAGCCCAAGACATCTGGAGGTGGGCTATTCACCACAATATGTCTCCTAGTGGAACACCTCCCAGGAGTCAACAGCCAGATTGCGGACCTCCTCAGCAGACAAAGGTATCAAATACACAAATGGGAACTTCACCCTCAAGTTCTTCACCCATACTTCCAAGCTTTGGGAGTCACTCGCATCGATCTGTTCGCAACACCCCAAAATGCAAAATGCCCAAGCTTTGTCTCTAGGTATCTACACCCGTTGTCCAAAGGCCATGCTCTATGGATGAACTGGTTGGGGTTTTTTGCTTATGCTTTTCTGCCTCTCCCACTCATTCCATCAGTGGTTCGGAAACTCAGACAAACATCCCTCACACTAATACTGGTAGCTTCAACATGGGCATGTCAACCCTGGTTCACAACTCTGTTGGAACTCTCTCTGGTACCGCATCAAACATTACATTTAACTCCCAGTCTCCTCACACACAGCCATGGAGAAATCAAACACCCAGATCACAAACAATTGAACCTCTCGATCTGGCTCCTGAAGTCAGTTTGGTTATCTGAACCTTCCACCAGACTGTATGACTATTATTAAGGAAGCTAGAAAGCCTACCATACGAGCTTGCTACGCAGCCAATTGGAAATGATTTGTTATCTATTTCAATAACATCAACCCTCTGGATGCTTCCATGCAAAACATTATCAGCTACCTCTTACATTTACAGTCATCATTGGCCTATACATCCATCAGACTGCATCTCGCTGCAATTGCAGCCTATCTTCAAAATAGGCAACATTTATCGCTATTTAGTGTGCCTGTAATCAAAGCATTTATGGAAGGACTAAAGAGTTATACCACCAAGACTTCCATCTGCCCCAGTGTGGAATCTTAACATAGTCCTTACAAGGCTCATGGGCCCACCATTTGAACCCATGCACAAATGTGACCTACAGTTCCTTACTTGGAGAACCGCTTTCCTCATTGCAATCACTTCATTAAGGAGAGTGGGTGAACTTCAGGCTCTAACCATAGACGAACCTTTCTTCCAGCTACACAAAGATAAAGTGGTTCTTCGTGCCAATCCCAAATTCCTACCTAAGGTAGTATCTGCATTTCACATTAATCAGTCGGTTAAATTACCTGTTTTCTTCCCTCAACCTGAGGCTGCTGCAGAAAGAGCTCTACACACCTTAGATGTTAGAAGAGCCCTCTTGTATTACACTGAAAGAACAAACTCTTTTCGGAAGACCAAACAAATTTTCGTTGCTTTTGTACCACCTCACAAGGGCAATCCTATATCAAATCAGCTATTGCTAGGTGGATTGTTAAATGTATTCAGATTTGCTATGCAAAAGGCCTCTAACGGTACCTCCTAGAGCACATTCCACTCATAATTAGGGCTCCCAGTTTTATGGTATTTATTTTTTTACCATTTCCGTCTGTATTTATCCATATATATTTTTGGGGCATTTTATCTGTATTTATCCACATTTATATTGGCCACAAGCAAAAGTTGACACTGCAGCTAGTATTTTTCCACATTTATTTAAATTGACAATTCACACATGCACTCGTTGTTATTGGCCAACACAATACATTCATCTGATAAATTTGCCATTTGCAGAATGTCCCAAATACGCTTAAGTGCTATCACAAGCCATTTGTCTCAGAGCTTTGCAGTTTCTGTCATCAGTAGAGTGCCACATCCTCCCCCTCAGTGAACCATACTGCCTCACTGAGAGAAACGCACTAACTTCAGCTACAACCTAATTGTGCCCCGCTATAAACACCTGGAAGCAACTCAATTTAAATATGCACTAGACTAGACTAATATGCTACCTGAAAAAAAAGTAACAACGTACTGGAAAAAAGCAAACACTCACAGGGAAGACACCATAATGCTTTTACACTCATTATTCAGAAATCAATGAGTGTATTTGCTTGAAAAGCTAACGATATGAAAAGAAAAGTAGTGCTTCACTTGCAAACTCTGAAAGGTGGCGCTAATGTGTTTGGGTATAAATAAAACCAAACTGGCCACTTTGCGACTACTCTGTCTTGTTTTATTTAGTTCTCTTCCAGGGGATCCTCATCAAAGTCATAAGCACTGAATATTCCCGCCCATGTGCGGGGACCCCGGAAATAATAAAAATTATATATGAAGACCATATATATACAGCTCTGTATATGTATACACATATATTATTTTTTCCAAGCAAATGCAGCCCCCATAGAAGGCTAAACAATGTAGATACAATTATCCAATAGTGCACCATGGGTATAAAAATACACCGAAATCTTTTTTTTGTTAATGAGGTAACACACTCATAACAAAGGAAAAAAGAGCACTGTGCAAAACACAGAACCATCAAACATTGTTAGCCTGCAGGCTGCATTGCAATACAATACCATAGAGACTGAAAAGCCTTGTACAGGTAAAAACTGGCACCGTGCCTTTAAGGCAGCCCTGACTCCTATATCCCATCATGCCTCAGGGTGACAGTTGGGTCAGTTGTTCTTTCCGGCTCCTTCTGTCAGGACCCTGGAATTCAGCTCTTCTTTTTTGACTTTTCAGTCAAGAATTGTTACTTTTCTAGTAATTTTTGGGACTTCTTCTGGTAAACTGTCAGGGAAGCGTATATCTGTGGTTTCTGACTAAATTTAACAACTTTTTCTGTCAGAAAAATGCCGCCTTTATTCATGCCGTGTCCATCCTGTGGCAAAAAGAAGGCCTCTTCAGACACTCACGAGGTGTGTATTGTCTGCCTACCAGAGTCTCACTCTCCTGCATCCTGCCGTCACTGCAAGGACCTTTCAAAGAGGACTTTGAAAGAAGAGAGAGAATTAGGCTTTATGGCCTTTCGGAGCGGTCGACGTCAAAGCAGCTGGTCCCTGTCTGTTCTCCATCGGCGTCGGGCTCGGCGTCAAAGACTCCAGCGGCGGGATCGTCGCTGAGAGGTGAGGAGTCCAGGGGGAGTCGTGCTTCCAAACGAAAGTCCACGTCGACGCTCGATCCGGCGGCGAAGCGCATTTGTTCGTCGTCGGCTACTTAGACGTCAAGAAAACATCCTTCAACGTCGAAGGAGGCTCATCGCCGATCAACGTCGAGAAAACACTGTTCGACGTCAAGACATCGCTCCACGTCAAAATCGACACCAAGAGAGAAGTCGACGTCGCAGGAAGAGCACAGGCGTTCGATGTCGAAATCAACGGTGACGCCGAGGCAAAGATCGGTGTCAAAAGATCCTGCAAGATCTTCGACGTAGAGACATGATTCGCCGTCAAGAGAAAGATGATCCTCTTCGAAGGTGCTGTCGACGCCGAGGCACAGTTCATCGGCACAACAGTCGACGTCGAGGCGGGTGCCTCCGTTGGGGTCGGCGTCGAGGCGGGTGCCTCCGTTGGGGTCGGCGTCGAGGCGGGTGCCTCCGTCGGGGTCGGCGTCGAGGCGGGTGCCTCCGTCGGGGTCGGCGTCGAGGCGGGTGCCTCCGTCGGGGTCGGCGTCGAGGCGGGTGCCTCCGTCGGGGTCGGCGTCGAGGCGGGTGCCTCCGTCGGGGTCGGCGTCGAGGCGGGTGCCTCTGTCGGGGTCGGCGTCGAGGCGGGTGCCTCTGTCGGGGTCGGCGTCGAGGCGGGTGCCTCCGTCGGGGTCGGCGTCGAGGCGGGTGCCTCCGTCGTCTAAGTTCTCCAGATCTCCGGAGAAGATGGTGACGTCGAGGCGAGATTCACAGTTTGGTTCTAGACCTCCGTCCAGGACAAGCCCTCCGTTGACGACAAGGCTCTCGACGTCGAGGCAGGACACATCGCCGGTCCAGTCCAGGTCTCCGGTGATAGGCCTATCACCGTCGAGACGGTCCCCCGAGGTGGGATACCAGGAGACGTCACACATTCGTCTGACGCTTAGGAAAGTATCAAGACGCAAGTCTCCTCATAGGGTGATATATACCACATCGGAGCACGATTCATCGCGTCCGATCTCCATTCCCCCTTCAGCCTCTCAAGATCAAGATCCGGATCACCAGAACTGTTGGGTGTCTCTCCAGTTCCTCCGGTGGAGCATACATCTCAAGACGAGGGCCATGCTCTACCTCAGAGCCCCATCAGGGAAATGTCTCCGAATCCTTCCATGATTCAGGCAGTTAAGGAGTCCTTAACAAGGCTAAGGACTCTGGATCAAACATTACGACCAGCAAGATCCCATTCTCGAGGAAGAGAATTGCGAGGGCGCTCACGCTCGCCCAGAAGGCGATCCAGGTCTACCTCTCAGAGGAGAGAATCAATCAGATCGGGGAGAAGGCGACGGAGGTCTCCTTCATCTTCCTTGTCAAGCTGTTCGTCCAGAAGGGATTACTCTCCCACACTCACAGATACTCCACCATCTAGAGTGTCGCCAGTGGACGATATCGCCACTTTTCAGGATGTGCTGTGCAGAGGGGCGACTAAGTTGAACATTCCCATGCCTGTTCAAGAAACCACCTCTTCGGTCATCTTCGAGACCCTTCATGAGAGAGCGGTGTCTTGTCCATTGTTGCCTTTAGTCCCTGGGTTGCTTAAACCAGTAATGGACATCTTCCTAACGCCAGCGTCTATCGAATCTGCACCGGTGCGGATTCTTAAATACCGTCCAGCCCCCGAGGATCCTCTGTTTCTCAAGGCGGACCCTCCATCGGACTCTGGGATTACAGCTGCTGCCAGAAAAACGCATTCAGTGGTATCATCATCCACAGTGCCGCCGGATAAAGACAGTAAATCGCAAGACTCTTGGGGCAGAAGAGTATGTGGCTCGGTGGCCTCGAGTCTGAAAGTGGCTAGTGCCTCAGCGCTTCTGGGGCGCTACGACAGATCACTATGGGATTCCCTACAGCGATTTATAGAAAAAGTGCCTTCCGAAGACAAAGGACTTCGAAGAGATCCTGCGCGAGGGCAGTCTAGTTTCAAACCAAGTGATCAGCGCAACAGCGGATGGAGCAACGTTGGCAGCGCACTCATATGCTCACGGGATTTCCGCCAGAAGGTCCTCTTGGCTCAGGCTGACAGCTTTGAAACCGGAAACACAGGCAAGGATTCTAAATCTGCCTTTCTCGGGTAGATCGCTTTTCGGTTCTCATGCGGACGAAGAGATGGCTCGGATGAAGTCAGAACTCGACACCATGAAAGCCGTGGGCTTAGAGAAACAGAAAGAATTCTGTCGCCGTAGGGGAACCGATAGGCGTAGCTACCAGCAGAGGGTTCAAACCCCTCACTGGCAGAAAAACCAAGATCAACAAGGGCAAAAGAAACAGCAATTTCAGTCCCGTAGATCATCCAGGGGACGTGGAAATAACCGCCAGGCCGGTGGTGGAAACGAGGCTCAAGGAAAGCAACGAGAGCCTGCTTCCTCCAATGCCGTCCACCGCTCCGGTGGGAGGAAGTATTGCACACCATCTCCCAGAGTGGCAATCCATCACAAAGGACAAATGGGTTCGGAATATACTGCGACCTGGATACTCGCTTCGTTTCCGGAGTCGTCCTCCCTCGATCCACCCGGTACAATCATCTCAACACCTCAAGATGTTAAGAGAAGAAGTAGCGACCCTGCTGCTCAAATCAGCAATAGAAAAAGTCCCCAGGGCGCAGAGAGGAAGAGGAGTCTACTCCAGATATTTTCTGATCCAAAAAAGAAATGCAAAAGCAGAGTTCAGAACCATCTTGGACTCATGGACACTAAACAAGCATATCAAAAGGGAAAAGTTTTGCATGCTTGCGCTTCACCAGATATATCCGGCAAGGAGATTGGATGTGCTCGCTGGATCTGCAAGACTCGTATTTTCATGTTCCCATAGTACAGTCTCATCGGAAATTCCTAAGGTTCATGGTGGGGACCTCTCACTATCAATTCAAGGTCCTACCATTGGGCCTGAAATCGGCCCCTCGAGTATTTACAAAATGCATGGCAGTAGTAGCGGCTGCACTGAGGCGCACAGGAGTCTTCGTCTATCCCTATCTCGACGATTGGCTGATAAAAGGACCATCGCCTCAGAGTGTGCACTCACAGCTGGAACGCTGCCTGAACTTGTGTTACAGATTGGGGCTCAGGGTGAACTTCAAGAAATCCAACTTCACACCAACCCAAAGGATACACTACCTTGGTGCAACTATAGACTCCGCAGTAGGAAAAGTGTTTCCTTCGGAGGAGAGACGGTCATCCCTGATCTACAAAGGAAAGCAGATTATGACCAACAAGCTCTCTACAGCGCGACAGATTTCGTCTCTGCTGGGGCCATGGCATCCTGCATATTCCTGGTGCCCAATGCCAGGTTGAGGATGCGTCCTCCAACAAGATATGGAGGACAAATGGGACCAAAGGAATTCACTGTGCGAGGAACCAGTCTCTTTCCTCAGCGGCCAGGCAATCAATCAAGTGGTGGTTGAAACCACTCAATCTACAAGTGGGGCTTCCGTTTCATCAAGAACCCCCATCCCAGACGTTGATCACCGACACATCCCTGGAGGGTTGGGGTGCGCATCTGGGATCCCTACAGACTCCAGGACGGTGGTCAAGCAGCGAAAGGTTGTACCACATCAACATGCTAGAACTCAGGGCAATCCACCTAGCCCTCAAAGCATTCCTGCCAGCTATCAGGACGAGTCCCATTCTAGTACAAACGGACAATAGCACCACAATGTACTACCTGAACAAACAGGGGGGTACTCGATCCAGGACGCTCTCGCTGGAGGCTCAGTCCCTGTGGCACTGGAGCCTAGCAAGGAACATTTCAATAAAGGCAGTGCACCTGCCAGGAGAGCTCAATGTAAAAGCGGACTTGCTCAGTCGTCATTTTCAAGATCCAGACTGGGTACTCAACGACTAGGTACTAGAGGGCATCTTCAAGGAGTGGGGACGTCCGCAAATAGATCTCTTCGCGGACGAACACAACGCGAAATGCCGAGGCTTCGCCTCAAGATACCATCGACCAGGATCCATAGGGAATGCCCTTTTGATCGATTTGGCTAGTGACATTTGTGTACGCCTTTCCGCCGCTCCTGCTGATCCCCAAGGTGGTGACCAAGTTGCAACACTCGTCTGCCAAGATGATCCTCATAGCACCGGACTGGCCGAGGCAGTGGTGGTACACGGATCTCCTCCACATGTCGATCAGACCTCACAAGCGCCTGCCGTGCAGACCGGACTTGTTAACCAAGATGCAGGGGAAGATTTACCATCCCAATCTTCCCTTGCTGACCTTAACAGCATGGCTCCTGAAGTCCTCCAGTATGGCCATTTAAACCTTCCTCAGGAGTGTATGACCATACTGAAGGAGGCTAGGAGGCCTTCTACAAGACACACTTATTTCTGTAAGTGGAAGAGTTTTTATGTATGGTGTATGCAACATCAGTATAACCCTACAAAATGTCAGGAGGATGTGATTTTGCCTTATCTCCTTCACTTAGCCAGACTGGGGTTGAAATTTTCTTCCATTAAGGTTCACCTAGCGGCCATTACAGCATATAGGCGCTCCCCTTCGCAGCAGTCATTCTTCAAGCTGCAGGTGGTTAAGGATTTTTTGCAGGGGCTCAAAAAGGTCTACCCCCCCCCCCCAGTAGGGCCTCCCTCGCCGCCTTAGGAGCTATCAAAACTTATGAGTTCACCTTTCGAGCCCATACATAAAGCTACTTTGCAGCACCTTACGTGGAAGACATCTTTTTTGATAGCTATCACTTCAGCACGTAGGGTGAGCGAAATACAGGCCCTCTGTTCTAAAGAGCCCTACACTATTTTTCATCTGAATAGGGTAGTGATGAGAACTCAATCTTTTTTTTTACCAAAGGTGGTGTCAGATTTTCATGTTAACCAGACTATCTCCTTACCTACCTTTTTTCCCAACCCCTCATCGCCAGCTGAGAGGGCGTTGCACTCTTTAGATGTCAAGTGCGTTCTAAAGTTCTTCCTAGATAGGACTAAGGCTGTCAGGAAGGCTGACCACTTATTTGTTAACTATGGTGCTGTCCGCACAGGTTTTGCTGCATCTAAGTGTTCCATTGCTAGGTGGATTGTGTCAGCCATTAAATTGGCTTATCAGCTAGCGCAGAAGCCACTGGCCGCTCGACCTAAAGCGCACTCCACAAGAGGGAAGGCGGATACTGCTGCTTTTCTCAAGAATGTCCCACTCTCCGAGATCTGCAAGGCAGCCACTTGGAGATCTGTCCACACATTTACGAGGCATTATTGTCTGGATTCGGACACCAGAGCAGACACTCAAGTAGGGCAAGCCTCCTTGAGGAATCTGTTCAATAACTAAACTTGTCAATGATTTATTACTCCATGTATAGTGCAGTTCTCAGTTGCCTGCAGGTGGAAGGTGGGCTTGCTATTCTATTCAGTGCTTATGACTATTGATGAGGATCCCCTGGAAGAGAAGGTTAAGTTACTTACCTGTAATCCTAGTTCTCTTCCAGGGGTATCCTCATCAAAGTCATAAGCAACCCACCCGCCTCCCCAGGCAATTTTGAGTTTTGTATTATTTAACATGGAGGAAATATATCTTTGTATGTAGGACTACAGTCCTGCAAAGAACTGACCCAACTGTCACCCCTGAGGCATGATGGGATATTGGAGTCAGGGCTGCCTTAAAGGCACGGTGCCAGTTTTTACCTGTACAAGGCTTTTCAGTCTCTATGGTATTGTATTGCAATGCAGCCTGCAGGCTAACAAGGTTTGATTCTGTGTTTTGCACAGTGCTCTTTTTTCCTTTGTTATGAGTGTTACCTTTTTAAAAAAAAAGATTTAGGTGTATTTTTATACCTATGGTGCACTATTGGATAATTATATCTACATTCTTTAGTCTTCTATGGGGGCTACATTTGCTTGGAAAAAATAATATATGTGTATACATATACAGAGGTGTGTGTGTGTGTATGTATGTATGTATATATATATATATATATATATATATATATATATATATATTCTTCATATATAATTAATTTTTATTATTTCCGGGGTCCCCGCACATGGGCGGGAATATTCAGTGCTTATGACTTTGATGAGGATACCCCTGGAAGAGCACTAGGATTACAGGTAAGTAACTTATCCTTATGTATTCATTGTTTGCATCTTAACCTTTTTTCTCTCCTCATGAGGCTGCATTTTGGTGTAGAAAAATTCCAGACAGACATTTGCAGCAAACGTGTTTCTCCTTTTTTTTGGATCCATTTCACAGAGGAGCTAATGACGGAAAGGAGAGGAAAGAACAATCCTGGTTTTCTACAAGTGAGGAGAAGTGCAGCAGAAAGAGGGAAGAAGAGTAAGAAAGAGGGGGGGGGCAGCAGAAGTGGACACTGTCCTTGTCTTGACCAGTTAAAAAAAATAAGAGACCGCAACGGTTATGAGCTATGCAGTCCAGCCACAAACTCTGCAAACACTCCAGTTAGTGGCGTAAAAAGGCTTTGAGTTTGTGGCCAGATTGTTCTTGCAGCCACACATACAGTGTTGCTCTGCAGTCTGGCCAAAACTCTGCAACACTTCACTGACGTAGCTAGGCTTTTGCACCCCAGGGGGTGCTGGCATTTGAATCCTGTTTTTGCCACCCGCAAAACTGCATAGCCACCGACTCCAGCCCCACCCCCTCCCCTCTTCCCCGAGGGCACTTACTTTTGTTTACTAAAGGCTGGTGAAGAGCTCACTCCAGGGGCTGTACAGAGCCCCGGAAATAAATGGCTGGGCATCAGCAAAAACGTTTGATGTTACTTGTAGGCAGGCACAGCCCTGGAATCAGGAAGAGAGCATGGAGAGGCAACTCTGCTGGAGCATGGCAGTAGTATTTTCCCGTTTTTACATTTAAATACAGACAAAGGAAAACTTGTTTTCTGTCTGTATTTATATGTAAAAATCCGTTTAAACTGAAAACCGAGAGCCCTACTCATAATCTAGGAGCTACTATGGCCGCCTTCGGGAATATCCCTATCACTGACATCTGCAAAGCTGCAACATGGTTCACACATTCACCAAACACTATTGCGTGGATGTGTTAGCTGGACAACAAGCTAATGTGGGACAAGCAATACTTAAACACTATTTCAGACAACTCCCATCAGTTACAGGACAGCCACCGCTTAGGGGATACTGCTGTATAGTCTCTGCATAAGCATGGGATCTACAGCTCACATGCCTCGAACGGAAAATGCTACTTCTCCACCTTTCTCTCCTCCTTCACCTGATCCAAATTTGTTAATTTCTCCAGCAGTCTCCCCTCAAAATACATTTTCACCTCAACCACAAGAGGATGAAGATAATGACATAGGTGGGGATCACCGATACAGCTAGGGATGATAATGCACATACAATCCCACACGATATATATCCTTGGGATGATTATAATGCCGATCCAGATCCACACAATGATCTTGACCTCTATCCCTCTAGGCCATCACAGCCAGATAACATTGGGTTTGCGCAACTAATTAATAGGGCTGCACAATACCGTGGGGCGCAACTACACTCTGATCTCTTAGAAGACTTCTTATTAGAAACATTTGCACCCTCAGTCTACGCACACCCTGCCAATGCTAAAAGGCATGCTCAAACATGCACCAGAAGTGTTTAAATACCCAGTCCGAGCCAGGATCCTCAACACCAGGGTGGACAAAAAATATAAGGCAGCTCCCAATGACCCAATCTACATCAGAGGTCAGGTCCCTTTAGATTCTGTTGTGGTGTCTAATGCACGCAAGAGGGTTAATTCACAAAGCACAGGCGACGCCCCTCCTCCTGATAAGGAATCAAAACTGATAGACTCATCCGGTAAAGGCATCGCGTCACAGGCGGCAAATCATTGGCAGATTGCCAATGCCCAAGCTTTGATGGCCAGATATGACAGAGCTCACTATGATGACCTTGAAAAGCTTATGCAACCTCTCCCTGACCAATATAAGAACAAAGCTAACAACCTTATACACGAGGGTAAGTTAATAACCAATACATCTATCAAATGTGCCCTCGATGCGGCTGATGCCGCATCTCGTGATATTAAAACCAGCGTTTTTATTACGCCGGCAGGCTTGGCTTAAAATCTCCGGATTGAAGCAGGAGGTGCAATCTACTATTCTTAATCCGCCTTTTGACCAAGAACATCTTTTTGGGCCCACAGTGGATACAGCTTTAGAAAAGATGAAAAAGGATTGTGACTACCAAGTCCATGGGGGCCTTGCAATTACCTTCCCCTAGAGGGTTATTTTGTCGCTCCTTTTACAGGGCCGGCTCCAAAACCACCGGCTCAGAGCATCCCTCTTCATCATACAAAAGTCCCAATCAAACTACCTCCCCAAGAGGATTTTCGAGGGGGGTTCAGGGGTAACAATGGTAAGGGAAGAGGTTGCGGTGGCAACACCCGCAACTTCCCTACCACCAAGCAGTGACTTCCCTTCACTTCCCCCGATCATTCCACGGGGGGGGGGGGGGGCGTCTCACAGTTCGTATGTGTCTAGAATTCCATCACAACAGACAACTGGGTAAGACAAATTATCCAGTATGGTTATTGCCTGGAACTCTCCTCTACTCCTCCAAATATCCTTCCCAGACAACACCCAATGTCCTCGGAACATCTGACTCTTCTCAAACAAGATGTTCTCTTGCTATTACAAAAACATGCAATAGAACCAGTCCCCTTGCCTCATCAAGGCACAGGTGTTTACTCCCTCTATTTTCGAATTCCAAAAAAGGACTGTGCTCTCAGGCCAATACTGGACCATAGACCGCTAAACCTCTAGATTCAGTCAGACCACTTCTACTTGGTCACTCTCCAACTGGTGCTTCCACTGCTTCAACAAGGCAACTTTCTTTCCACTCTGGATTTAAAGGATGCCTACTTTCATATTCCCATTCACCCCGCTCACAGGAAATGTCTCCGGTTCGTGGCAGACGGACACTATCAAGTCAAAGTCCTCACGCTCGGGGTGACTACAGCACCCAGTCTTCACCAAGTGCCTCGCAGTAGTGGTGGCTCACTTACGAAGACCGCATATTCACGTGTTCCCTTATCTGGACGATTGGGTCACAAAAGCCAAGTCACACAGCAGCTGTGTGCAGCACACACACAACAATCCAGCTGCTTCACAACTTGGGATTCATGGTGAACCTCACCAAATACCACCTCCAACCATCCAGCACACATCTAGGAGCTACAATAGACACTTCAAAAGCTCTAGCATACCCCAACCCAGTCAGGTTAAGCAAAATGCAAGCTTTAATATCAATTTCACCCTCAACACTCATTACCAGCTCGAGTGTTCATGCAGCTAATCGGAATGATGGCCTCTTGCATTCTCATCGTCCCTTATGCAAGACTCCAAATGCGTCCCTTACAGGAGTGTTTAGCACGTCAGTGGAACCAGGCTCAAGGTCAGCTAAGAGATCTGGTGTTGGTGGAAAGCCGCACTGTCGCTCTCTGCAGTGGTGGAACACAAAACCTTTCCAAAGGGAGGCTGTTCCTCGACCCGGTTCCACAGATAGTGTTAACAGAAGCATCGCTCACTGGCTGGGGAGCTCATCTTCAAAATCATACCTTTCAGGGCATCTGTACCCCTCGGCAATAACTCCACATAAATTACCTGGAATTGTTGGCAATTTTTCTAGCGTTAACATTTCTTTCAACTCCATCTGGTAGGCAAAGCTGTCCTGGTCCGTACAGACAACATGACCGTAATGTACTACATACAAAAACAGGGGGGGGGGGGGGCAACACACTGCAGCTTTCACACCTAGTTCAAAGCATATCGAGATGGGACATTAAACAAAACGTATATTTCCTTGCGGAACACCTGCCAGGAGTACACAATCAAATTGCAGATCTGCTCAGTCGTCAGACAGCAGATCCAGGAATGGGAACTTCATCCTCAAGTTCTTCTTCCATTCTTTCACATGTGGGGCCACCCAGAAATGGATCTATTCACCACACTAAAGCGCAAAATGCCCAAGCTTTGCGTCCAGGCTTCCACACCCATTGTCCAAAGGCAATGCGCTATGGATGAATTGGTCAGGCAAATTTGCTTACGCTATTCCGCCTTTCCCACTCATTCCGTTAGTGGTTCGGAAACTCAAACCGCATCCCTCACAATGATCCTGTTTGCATCAACATGGGCCTGACAACCATGGTTTACAACCCTCTTGGAACTATCAGTAGTTCCGCATCAAAAGCTACGCCTCTCACCCAAGCTTCTTACTCTGAACCATGGAGCGATCAGGCATCCAGATCCCAGTCAACTCAACCTTCCGATCTGGCACCTGAAGTCTTCGAGTTTGACTACCTCAATCTCCCACCAGACTGCATGGACATCATTAAAGAAGCTAGGCGTCCTACCACTAGAGCAAGATATGCAGCAAAGTGGAAACTGTTTGTGATTTATTGCACAACGTGGGCACGCCAGCCATGGTACACCACCTTTCTCGAACTTTCCGTGGTGCCGCATCAAAGGCTGCGGATCAAACCCGCGCATTTGACGCAGAACCATGGAGAGATTCAGCACCCAGATCCGCAACAGCTGAACCTGGCAATCTGGCTCCTGAAGTCCTAGAATTTGGCTACCTTAACCTGCCACCTGACTGTATGGACATCATTAAGGAGGCCAGGAGACCCACTACCAGAGCTTGCTATGCAGCCAAATGGAAAAGATTTGTCATTTATTGCAATAATAATGACATTAACCCGCTAGACGCATCCATCCAAAACATAATCTGTTACCTCTTACACCTATACCGATGCAATCTGGCATACACCTCTATACGTGTCCATTTGACCGCAATATCAGCCTATCTCCAGAACAGGCAGCACCTCTCTTTATTCAGAGTGCCGGCCATAAAAGCATTCTTGGAAGGACTCAAACGGGTAATTCCTCCAAGCCACCCACCGGCTCCAATGTGGAACCTCAACTTGGTCCTCACACGCCTGATGGGTCCACCCTTCGAACCTCTGCACTCATGCGAGATTCAATTCCTCACCTGGAAAGTAGCTTTCCTAGTAGCAATCACTTCTTTAAGAAGAGTTAGTGAACTCCAGGCACTAACCGTTCAAGAGCCATTCATACAGGTTCACACACAGGGTCGTACTACGTACCAACCCCAAATTCATGCCCAAGGTGATATCGCAGTTCCACATGAACCAACCTATTGAACTGCCTGTTTTCTTTCAAAACCCACAAACTGTCGCAGAAAGAGCACTCCATACACTAGATGTAAAGAGGGCCCTCATGTACTATATCGACAGGACTAAAGTCTTTAGGAAAACAAAACAACTTTTCGTTGCCTTTGCCCCACACCACAAATGTAACGCTATCTCCAAAGCAGGTATAGCCAGATGGTTCGTTAAATGTATTCAAATTTGCTATCAAAAGGCTAAACGCACATTAACGATTCCCCCACGAGCCCACTCAACACGTAAGTTAGGGGCCTCCATGGCTTTCCTAGGAAACATTCCTGTTCGAGGCATATGAGCTGCAGATTGTACACTTAGCATAGATCGCCATCTGGTGTTGGGCCCGGATGTTTGCAGTTTGTTTTTCTTCTTGGACAGTCTTTGGAAGTCACGAGTTTGGTGACTCCTCCTTCGGTCCGTACTGCGCATGGGCTTCGGCTCCATCCTCAGATTGTTTTTTTCCGCCATCGGGCTCGGATGTGATACTTCGTGCTCCGGCTTCGAACTTCTACGGTTCCAGCCTCGACGGAAAATCCTCGATTCTTCGAGTTCCTTCATCATCTTCATCTCTCGAAGCGGCACTTTTTCCATCCCGTACATCGACACCGGCCTTCGGGCCCTCCGCGACTCCGGTCCCGGCCGATGGAAAGGACTCCGTTCAAAAAGTGCCCAAAATGTGGGTCTAAATTTCCCCACACCGACCTCCATCAGGTGTGTAACCTTTGCCTCTCTCCGGAACACGAGGCCAGAGACTGCCCCGCCTGCAAGTCTTTTCGATCGAAGAAGACCATCCGAGATCGAAGAGCTCGACGCACCATGGCGCACTCATCCTCTGCAGCTCCACCGGACATCTTCGGAGACGACGCCGAAGCTTCGGGGCAAACACACACCGAGCAGGAGGAAGACGTCGTCAGCGCTTCCGAGGCCGACGACTCCGACGTGGAGGACATTACACCAGCGCAGCGGGCCGTGAGTACTATGCCCCCTTCCACCCCCACGCCGAAAACCAAAGAGACTCAGGTTACTCCCTCGCCTGCCGGCCTGGGCAAAACCAAAACCAAAACTTCGATCACCCCACCTTCGGGCCCGGTGTCGAAGCTCCCAAAGTCTCATGGCAGCTCGGGATCGAGCCAGCCAACACCCGGTGCCGAAAAACAGCATCCGGCACCGAAGACTACAAAATCCAGCTCGACTCCGAAACCACCGGTGCCGAAGCCTGGACACTCGGTGCCGACCAAACACAAATCCGTCGGCACCGATGCTCCGGCGCTGAAACATCATTCGACGCCGAAACACCCGGAGACCTCCAAGCATGGCGCACACAGACCATCGAAACCCCCGGTTCCGAAATCACCGGTGCCGACAGACGACTCGACACCATTGGCTCTGTTTACACCAGACCCTTTACAAAAGACTTTGTCCAAAGATCCAAAGACTGGGCTTTTGACTTTAACTACCAAGAAAAGACGCCTTGATGCTCCGGCTCCTCCTCCTCCACCCAAAAGGAAGGACTCTGCTACTTCTCCCCTCAGAGTGCCCTCCCCACCACCGCCTCCCCTACCCCCTCCACCTCCTCCACCGCCTCCACCTCACAGGTCTCCGCCACCTGTACCTCACTACGATCCGACCCCATCCCCAGATCCGGATGATGGGGATCCGGACAATTACCCGGCGGACGCCCCAATGGATCCCACTCCACCAGGGACCCCAGATCCATGGGAGGATTACAATAACCCTGATATACCCAATGTACCTCAGGACGACCTATACCCATCAAGACCGTCTCCTCCAGAGGACTCCTTAGGGTTTCACCATTTAGTGCAGAGAGCAGCACACTACCACGGGGTGGATATGCACAGTGAACCAGTAGAAGAAGACTTCCTACTGGATACATTTGATATACAAGACAAATCCACTTCCATTTTACCCATGCTTAAGGGTGTCACCAAGCACGCTACAGAGGTGTTCAAAGACCCTGTCAGAGCCAGAGTACTGAACCCTAGAATAGAGAAGAAGTATAAGGCGGCACCCACAGACCCTGCTTACATCAAGGGCCCTGCTCCCCTAGATTCCCTAGTTGTCTCCACAGCTAGAAAGCGGGCTAACTCCCAATCCTCAGGAGATGCCCCACCGCCAGACAAAGAATCTAAACTTCTGGACGCGTCTGGTAAACGCACCGCCTCCCAAGCTGCAAACATGTGGCGCATTGCAAACACACAAGCACTGCTTGCGCGATATGATAGAGCACACTATGACGAACTAGAGGCTCTTATGCAGCACCTTCCAGAAAAATACAAGCACAAGGCTCATGACCTGATACAGGAGGGTAAACTAATTACAAACACCTCCATTAAGTGTGCCCTCGATGCAGCCGACACTGCTTCTAGGGCCATAAATACCAGTGTCCTGCTTCGCCGCCACGCCTGGCTCAGGATCTCAGGGTTCAAGCCTGAAGTCCAGGCATCCATACTCAATCACCCCTTTGACCAGGAAACACTCTTTGGGCCAAAGGTAGACGAAGCGCTCAAAGATGAAGAAAGACACAGACACAGCAAAGTCTATGGGGGCACTCCAAACACAAGCCTCCAAACGTTCCTTTCGACGCTCGTCCTTTCGTGGCACAGGCAGAGGCTCCTCCACCGATAACGCCTCTACCTCCTACAAGTCCCCTCCTCAAAATACCTTTTCAAAGGGCAATCAGAGAGGTGGTTACAGGGGTAACAACAATAAGGGCAGGGGCAAAACCAACAACACCCGTTCTGCCACCCCCCCCGCACAATGACTCCCCTCCGCTCCCCCCAGACCATTCCACTCCGGTCGGGGGCAGACTACAAAACTTTATCCACGTATGGGAGTCCATAACATCGGACAAATGGGTGACCCAAATCATTCGGTCAGGGTACTGTCTCGAACTAACATCTACCCCACCCAATATCCCACCAAGGCACCGTCCAATGTCTCAAGAACATTCCACACTGCTCAAACAAGAGGTACTCTCACTCCTCCAAAAGCACGCTATAGAGCAGGTCCCCGTCAATCAACAAAATCTAGGGGTCTACTCCCTATATTTCTTAATACCAAAGAAAGACGGGACCCTCAGACCCATTCTCGACCTCCGGCCTCTAAATGCCTACATACATTCAGACCATTTTCACATGGTCACCCTACAGCAAGTCCTCCCACTCCTCTGCCAGGGAGACTTTCTCACAACCTTGGATCTGAAAGACGCATACTTTCACATTCCAATACACCCCTCTCACAGGAAATACCTCAGGTTCGTGGTGGACGGGCAACATTACCAATTCACGGTTCTCCCCTTCGGGGTCACCACCGCACCACGGGTGTTTACCAAATGCCTAGCAGTAGTAGCAGCACACCTCAGACGTCAACACATTCACGTCTTCCCTTACCTGGACGACTGGCTGATAAAAGCCGCGTCCTACGACCAATGTGTGCAACATACAAACAGCACCATCCAACTGCTCCACCAGCTAGGCTTCACGGTGAACTACCAAAAGTCCCACCTCATACCATCTCACACAAAGCAATATCTCGGGGCCACTATAGACACCTCCAAGGGTATTGCCTATCCAACTCAGCCAGAATCACAAGCATTCAAGCCTTACGCAAAACATTCCTTCCTCAACACTCTCTTCCAGCAAGAGTGTTTATGAAGCTCATAGGAATGATGGCGTCTTGCATCTTCATAGTGCCCCATGCAAGACTCCACATGCGTCCACTTCAAGAGTGCCTAGCACAACAGTGGAACCAGGCCCAGGGTCAGCTGACGGATCTGGTGTTGGTGGACGGCCGCACACATCACTCTCTGCAGTGGTGGAACACCACAAACCTTTCCAAAGGGCGGCCGTTCCTGGACCCGGTTCCTCAGGTGACTCTAACAGCGGACGCATCGCTCTCCGGCTGGGGAGCGCACCTTCTACACCTCACCATGCAAGGTCTATGGACGCCACAGCAAAAATCGCTCCACATCAACCATCTGGAGCTCTTGGCGATCTTTCTAGCCCTAAAATCTTTCCAAAAACAGATTTCGGGCAAAGCAGTCCTCATTCGCACAGACAATATGACTGCAATGTATTATATCCAAAAACAGGGGGGGACACACTCTCCCCAGCTCTCCCGCTTAGCCCAGAGCATATGGAGATGGGCAATTCCTCAAAACATCTTTCTCCTGGCACAGCACGTTCCAGGCGTACAAAACACCATGGCAGATCTGCTCAGCAGACAAACGCAACAACTACACGAATGGGAACTGCATCCACAAGTTCTTCACCCATTCTTCCAACAATGGGGGCATCCTCAGATAGACCTCTTCGCCACCCACGAAAACAAAAAATGCCCAAGCTTCGCCGCCAGATACCCACACCCATTGTCCAAGGGCAATGCGATATGGATGAACTGGTCAGGCAGATTTGCATACGCCTTTCCACCTCTCCCACTAATTCCATTAGTGGTCAGGAAGCTACAACAGCACTCCCTCACACTCATTCTGGTAGCTCCGACGTGGGCCAGGCAGCCGTGGTACACCACGCTACTACAACTGTCAGTGGTACCACATCAAAAACTACATCTATCCCCATGCCTCCTAACCCAGAACCATGGAGAAATCAGGCACCCGGACCCAGCTCAGCTCAACCTGGCGATCTGGCTCCTGAAATCCTAGAATTCGGATACCTTAACCTTCCCCCTGATTGCATGAACATCATCATGGAAGCCAGACGCCCTACCACTAGAGCATGCTATGCCGCAAAGTGGAAAAGATTTGTAATTTACTGCCGTAACAATACAATCAACCCTCTAGATGCATCCATACAGCACATCATATGCTATCTGCTCCATCTTCACAGGTGTAACCTGGCATATTCATCCATACGCCTACACCTAGCAGCGATCGCTGCTTATCTACAAAACAGACAGCATTTATCACTCTTCAGAGTGCCCGCTATTAAAGCCTTCATGGAAGGCCTTAAACGCGTAATTCCTCCCAGGGCACCACCTTCCCCTGTATGGAATCTAAATTTAGTTCTGACACGACTAATGGGTCCGCCCTTCGAACCAATGCACAAATGTGAGCTACAGTTTCTCACCTGGAAAACAGCTTTCCTTGTAGCGATCACTTCCCTTAGAAGGGTTGGTGAAATACAAGCGTTCACCATACAGGAACCCTACATACAAATGCATCACAGCAAGGTCATACTTCGCACAAATCCGAAGTTTCTGCCCAAAGTCATTTCCCCCTTCCACCTCAATCAATCAGTGGAATTACCTGTCTTCTTTTCGCAACCCCAATCTGTTGCAGAAAGGGCCTTACACACACTTGATGTGAAAAGGGCGTTGCTATACTACATACAAAGAACGCAACCCTTCAGGAAGACTAAACAATTGTTCGTTTCCTTCTCTCCACCACATAAAGGCAACCCCATTTCTAAATCAGGGATAGCTAGGTGGAGTGTAAAATGCATACAAATTTGCTATCAAAAGGCAAAGAGAACATTATCTGTTCCTCCTAGAGCCCACTCTACAAGAAAGTTAGGGGCTTCTATGGCTTTTCTAGGGAATATACCCTTAGATGACATCTGCAAAGCAGCCACATGGTCTACACCGCACACCTTCACAAAACACTACTGTGTAGATGTGCATTCCAAGCAGCAAGCTAGGGTGGGCCAGGCTGTACTAAACACACTTTTTCAAACAGCTGCAACGGATACCGGTGGTCGCCGCTAAGGTTGGGTACTGCTATGTAATCTATGGTAAGTGTACAATCTGCAGCTCATATGCCTCGAACGGAATATGCTACTTACCAGTATGCATCTGTTCTTGGCATGTAGAGCTGCAGAGTTGTACACGCCCACCCGCCTCCCCGGCTACCTGTATCCGTTCCAGTACATCTTATTTAGATACAACACATGGGTTTCTCACTGTTATTACTACGCTCCATCATTTCCCTGTTGGCGAAAAACAATCTGAGGATGGAGCCGAAGCCCATGCGCAGTACGGACCGAAGGAGGAGTCACCAAACTCGTGACTTCCAAAGACTGTCCAAGAAGAAAAACAAACTGCAAACATCCGGGCCCAACACCAGATGGCGATCTATGCTAAGTGTACAACTCTGCAGCTCTACATGCCAAGAACAGATGCATACTGGTAAGTAGCATATTCCTTGCATGATATATGTAGAGCAGCCACCTGGTCCACTACACACACCTTTACCAAACACTATTGTGTAGATGTGCAATCAAAACAGCAGGCAGCTGTAGGACAGGCTGTTCTCAAAACTCTTTTTCAGACCGCTGCAGCTGGCACTGGTAGCCGCCGCTAATAGAGGGCACTGCTATGTATTCTATGCACAGATATGAATTCAGCAGCCCACATGCCTCGAACTGAATATGCTACTTACCAGTATGCATCTGTTCTTGGCATGTAGGGCTGCTGACATTCATATCGCCCTCCCTCCTCCCCGGCGCCTGTAGCAGCTGCAGCTCTCAGAATTACTGTAAGCATGGTCATCACTTTCTGTATCTACTCCATCACTGCCACAATGGCGAAAAACAATCTGAGGATGGAGAGGATGCCCATGCGCACTGTAGTCCAGGGGAGGAGTCACCTATCCCAGGATACTTCGAAGACTCTTCCAGGACAACAACGTGCAAACATCCGGACCCAACACTAGGCGGCGATCTATGCACAGATATGAATGTCAGCAGCCCTACATGCCAAGAACAGATGCATACTGGTAAGTAGCATATTCAATACGCCCACCTGCCTCCCCGTATACCTCGATCTGTTCCAGTACTATCTTACTTGGATACATCACACATGGACAACTTCGATTTCTTACTAACTCCATCATAACCCTTCATAGCGAAAACAATCTGGAGATGGAGTCGATGCCCATGCGCACTATCGCCCCAGGGAGGAGTCGCCTATCTTTTGACTACAAAGACTTCTCCAAAGACAAAAAGTGCAAACATCCGAGCCCAGCACCAGATGGCGATCTATGCACAAGTATATGAATCTACAGCTCTACGTGCCAAGAACAGATGCATACTGGGAAGTAGCATTTTCCTTTTTTTTACGCTTACTTTGTCATTTGGATGTCTTTTCAGGCCCTTGTCATTTTTTTCCCCTTCAGTTGATAGCTTTCCTTAACCTTCCCCAGAGCCTTCATGCATTTCGGCTGTTTGACAAGAGAGGAGAGGGTGGAGGATATACCTACACCCCCACCATCTCCTCTTGTCAAACATTCGAAATGCCTGGAGCCTCAGGGGTAGGTTAAGGAAAGCTATCAACTGAAGGGAAAAAAAAGTTGTCAAGGGCCTGAAAAGACATCCGAAGGACAAAGTAAGCATATAAAAAAGTATGTTTGGGTGGGGGTATAGAGGTGAAGTCCTGAACCATGTGCTCTTCACTGTAATCAGTCGTATTGCAATGGGCTATAAACTAATCAAAAGTCCTGACCTCAAAAAAATGAACAGAACAATTCTGATGGATACATCTGCCAGTGGATTCCTCACCTTGTGAATATCCCCTGCGCCAGCAACGTTCGGAAACTTTTGTAGCAGTCCACGCCGATGTGGTCGAAGACGACGTCACAGAGACACGGCTCCGCTCGCGACTCCGCTGACGTCACCGGCTCCATAAGAAGACCTCATCGGCGTGATGACGTCCGTTCCCTTTTTTCCGTGCCGACGACGCCAACGGATTTCGGGAATCGTTACTAGTGGCATTACTTGTTACTTTGTGTATTTACTGGAATTTCTCTGTTTTTCTTTGAAAATGTCAACGAGGAAGTCTGGTTTCAAGCCTTGCCGAGAATGTGGCAAGCACATGTCTATCACCGACCCGCACGACGATTGTGTTTGGTGTTTGTCTTCAGACCACGATGTGGAAGGTTGCTCAAGCTGTCGTGAAATGAGCTCGAAGGCGCTTAAAGAAAGAGGCAAAGCTCTTCATCGCCCGAAGGTCTGGATCCAGGTCGAGGTCTGCGTCCAAGTCGACTTCGGGGCATGCTTCTAAGAGTAAGAAGCATAAAAAGAAGAGGAGGCATTCTTCGCATCATCACTCCGATAAAGGTTCGGCTTCGAAGACGAAGTCGCCTACTCGACGTCGGAGAGAGTCAGTGTCTCCTTCTCCGGTGACTTCGCCGGTTCCGGCTGCTTCTCCAGTGCCGGTGTCATCTCCGGCTCCAGCGAGTCCTCCGGCTCCGTCTCCGACTCCGGTCCCGGATGAGTATTGTCAGGCTCCGGGTGAGACTGTGACGCCGCTTGTTCCACTGTCGGTGCCGGCAGGCCCGAGTCCGGTGTTACCTGACCAGTATCCTGCTTTTCCTGGTCCAGGTCAGGACCCTACGCATTACCTAAATGCCATGTATGGGGTGTTTTCAAGGGCAATGTATAACTCTGGTGCACCTATGGGTCTGACGGCTTTCAATTTGGGAGTGCCGCAGGTCTACCCTCAAGCTCCGTTTATGCCATTCTTTCCAGCGACGCCGTCTTGGCAGCTACTGGCACCGAGAACATCGACGCCGCTTCCCTCTTCACCGGCGCCGACTCGACTTCGTTCGACGCCGGCTGATCCGCGTTCGACGCCGCTGCCGGCGCCGTTGGATTCGAACACGGCGCCGCCGACGCCGCAGATCCGGATTCGTTCAAGGAGGGAAGCACAGAGTGGTGGATGAGAGACGCTTTCTGTTGGAAGAGGCTGAAGAGGGAGAGTTGGTGGAATCTGATGATGTGTTTGAAGAGTTAAAGGAGACAAGTGGACTGGAATTGTCTCCAGAGTGGGAGATCACTCCACCATCGGATGAACCCTCTAAAGAAGCAGCACCGTATCATGCGGTGATTAGAAAAGCTGCGGAATTGTTGGATCTCCAATTACCAACAACAGAATTTAAATCTAATATTCTTACTGAGGTGTTGCATTCACCTACTGCGGTCTCGGAACCCTTGCTACCCTTTAACGAGGCTATTATGGAACCTGTGCTAGAGGTATGGCGCAAACCTTTTTCAGCTCCTGCAGTCTCCAGGGCAGTCGCAAGGAGGTATAGAGTGGCTCCGGGGGATCATGAATTTTTAACTTCGCACCCTTCGCCTGAAAGCTTGGTAGTTCAGGCGGCTTGTTCGGGACGATCAAAAGGGGCATTTCCTCAGGTTCCAGGAGACAGGGAGGCCAAGAAGGTGGACCAATTAGCCAAAAAGGTCTTTTCATCAGCCAGTATGGCTCTTAAGTCGTCAAATGCAACGTGTTTGTTGGGGCGCTATATCCATGCGCTTATGGACTCGGCAAAGAAGTTGGCACCAAAGCTGTCAGAAGAGGATAGGGCCGGCTACAATGAAGTACTGACTGATGCCCAGGCGGCTGCTCGCCAAGTTATCCAAAGTGGTCTGGACACAGCAGACTCAGTCATGGGGTCTTCGGTCGCCACCAGGAGGGGTGCGTGGCTAAAGTCCTCTGAATTCTCCTCTGATGTGCAGTCAACTTTATTAGACTTGCCTTTTGATGGGTCTGGTTTGTTCGGGAAGAAGGCGGATGCTGCTCTCGAACGATTCAAGGAGAGTAAGGCTACGGCTAGGTCGTTGGGCCTTCAATCCCAGCCGAGAAGAACTTTCAAAAGGTATAGAGGCTTTGGAAGGGCGACTTTTCGCTCTTACAGACCAGTCCAGCAGCAGCAGTAACAACAACAGCAAGGCTCTTTGTCCAAGGGATACAGAGGAAGAGTTAGGGGTCGCTCACGTGGCCGTCAACTCTCCTTCTCCTCCTCTTCCTCAGTCCCTCCCACCTCCGCAAAGCAGCCCTAGATTCGACATTCCGGATCATGCTGGTCCTGTGGGGGGCCGGCTTACCCATTTTCTACAAGATTGGGAATCTGTAACTACAGATCTCTTGGTTCTGGATCTTGTAGAAAATGGGTACGCCCTTCCCTTTCGGGAATTCCCTCCAAATTACCCTCCTTGCCAAGGGGCTTGCTCGGAGGACCACCGTCTTCTCCTGCAGGAGGAAGTCCTGAAGTTGTTTCAGAAAGGTGCGATAGAGGTGGTTCCGGAGCAGGAGAGGGGTCAGGGATGTTACTCCCGGTATTTTCTGATTCCGAAAAAGGACGGCAGGTTGCGTCCGATATTTGACCTCAGAATCCTGAACCTTTACCTGAAACAGGAGAAGTTCAAGATGCTCACCCTTGCGCAGGTTCTTCAGGCGCTGAATCAGGAGGACTGGATGGTGTCGCTCGACTTGCAGGATGCGTATTTCCACATCCCCATCCTGAAGTCGCACAGGAAGTACCTCCGGTTTACGGTAGGGTTGCAACATTATCAGTTTGCGGTCCTCCCGTTTGGTCTTACTTCGGCACCTCGAGTCTTCACAAAGGTGATGGCGGTGGTGGCAGCCCATCTCAGAAGGTCGCGGATTTCAGTTTTCCCTTATTTAGACGACTGGCTGATCAAGGCGGAGTCGTCGGAGAAGGTACTGCGTCATCTGCAGGATACAACTCGGCTGTTGTACAAATTGGGTTTTTCGATCAACGTGCCCAAATCTCACCTGGTGCGCTCTAAGCGCAAACTGTTCATAGGTGCGGTACTGGACACTACTGTGTGTCGAGCATTCCCTCCTCCACAGAGGATTCTCGACATACAGGAAATGATTCCTTTATTTTTCAACGGAGCGGTCGTTCCAGTTCTGAAGGTCCTTCGCCTGCTCGGTCTGTTCGCCTCCTGCATCCTGTTGGTCAACCATGCACGCTGGCACATTAGGGCGCTACAGTGGTGCCTCCGCAAGCAGTGGTATCAGCACAAGGGAGATCTCAGGGAGTCTGTGAGGATCTCCAGAGAAGCTGCAGCGGAAATGTCTTGGTGGAGCGTGGAGGGCAATCTGTCCCAAGGGAAGCCCTTCCATTTACCTCCATCGGTGGCCACAGTGATAACGGATGCATCCACTTTAGGGTGGGGTGCTCATCTGTGGGATCTGGAGATCAAGGGTCTTTGTTCTCCGGAGGAAAGGTTGCTTCACATCAACCTTATGGAATTGCAGGCGATTCGTTTGGCACTCAAGGCCTTCCTCCCTTCCCTTCGCGGTCAGTCTGTTCAAGTCCTGACGGACAACACGACCGCGATGTGGTATATAAACAAACAGGGAGGGGTGGGGTCTCTTTGTCTCTGCAGAGAGGCCCTGCGTCTATGGTCCTGGGCTCAGGACCATCGGATTTGTCTGATGGCAAATCATCTGGCCGGGGTGTTGAACGTGCGTGCAGACAGTCTCAGTCGGCAGTTCTCCGCCGAGCACGAGTGGAGGCTTCATCCGGAGGTGGTTCGTCACGTCTTCCAGATGTGGGGAACTCCTCGGGTGGACCTGTTCGCCACTCACGAGAATGCTCACTGCCCGTCATTCTGCAGTCTCCAGTATCCGCTGCAGGGAGCGTTAGGGGACGCGTTTCAGTTGAGTTGGGGCTCACGACTCCTTTACGCGTTTCCTCCCATACCATTGATTCCTCGGGTTCTGAGGAAGATTCGCCAAGACCGGGCCCAAGTTATATTGGTCGCCCCGGATTGGCCAAGAAGGGTGTGGTACACAGATCTTCTCCACCTCTCCTCGTGCCCTCCGCTCTGTCTCCCTCGGAGGGCAGATCTCCTCTGTCGGAGGGGCAGGTTCTACACCCCCCACCTCCAGAGCTTACACCTTCATGCCTGGAGATTGAACGGGGCAACCTGAATTCTTTCTCTCTCCCGCTAGATGTGGTGGATGTTATTTTATCGGCCAGGCGACACTCCACCAAATCCATATATTCCTATAGATGGTCTAAATTTGTACTCTGGTGTGGGGAGAGATCAATTGATCCTTTGAAGGCTCGTTTTGTCTAACATTTTGCAGTTTGCCCTTTCTCTTGCTCAGCAAGGCTTTGCTGTGGCGACAGTAAAAGGATATTTATCGTCTTTGTCTGCATTTCTATGCCTGCCGGATCAGCCGTCACTGTTCAAGTCACCTATTGTTCTTCGTTTTATAAAGGGTCTTACAAATAAGTTTCCTCCTACTCCCTTTATTGTGCCCCAATGGGACTTAAATCTTGTATTAACCTATCTTATGGGTTCTCCCTTCGAGCCCTTACATAAGTGTCCCTTGAGGCTGTTGTCTTTCAAGACAGTATTCCTTATCGCAATTACCTCGGCAAGGAGGGTAAGTGAGCTTCAAGCTCTTATTTCAAAGCCCCCATTCTTGACTGTGCATGCTGAACGAATGGTACTCCGGACCAGGGCTGCGTTTTTGCCTAAGGTGGTAACTCCTTTCCACCTGGGACAATCCATTACCCTTCCTTCTTTTTATCCTCCCCCCTCATCCTTCCAAGGAGGAGGAGAGACTTCACCGTTTGGACCCTAAGAGGGCGGTGAGCTTTTACCTGGACAGGACAAAGGACATCAGGGTTGATGATCAGCTCTTCGTGGGCTTTGCCGGCTGCAGGAAAGGTCGAGCGGTGCACAAGTGCACCCTTTCCAGGTGGATTGTCTTGTGCATCAAGATTTGCTACTCTTTGGCTGGTAAGGAGCCTCCGGAGGGTTTAAGAGCTCATTCCACTAGAGCAAAGTCTTCCACCTCTGCTTTGTCTAGGGGGGTTCCTATGGAGGACATTTGTAGGGCGGCAACTTGGGCCTCCCTTCACACCTTCGCAAAACATTGTTTGGACACCGAGGTGAGGAGGGACGGACATTTTGCTCGTTCCGTCCTTCAGGACTTTCTGGTGTAGAAGGGTGGACACCCTCCTCCGGGAGTGGGGACTGCTGTGGGAATCTGTTCACAAGGTGAGGAATCCACTGGCAGATGTATCCATCAGAAGAACAAGTTACTTACCTTCGGAAATGCTTTTTCTGGTGGATACAGTATCTGCCTGTGGATTCCTCACTGACCCACCCGCCTCCCGGTTGTCCATCCTTCTATACCAGTGATTCTATATCAGTATTTCTATGCTGTATTTCTATTAATGGTTTCAAATTGGTTTATTACTGTCAAGGAAGTGATGTTATTTCTATTCTCTACACTGTGTGTGTTAATATGCATATTGTGTACTGTGTATGCTGTTTATGTACATATTGCTGTCAGTCCGTCCGTGTGCCTCGAAGGCACGGAAAAAAGGGGCGGAACTGACGTCATCACGCCGATGAGGTCTTCTTATGGAGCCGGTGATGTCAGCGGAGTCGCGAGCGGAGCCGTGTCTCTGTGACGTCGTCTTCGACCACATCGGCGTGGACTGCTACAAAAGTTTCCGAACGTTGCTGGCGCAGGGGATATTCACAAGGTGAGGAATCCACAGGCAGATACTGTATCCACCAGAAAAAACGTTACCGAAGGTAAGTAACTTGTTCTTTACTGTCTGCCATTCCTAGTTTAAATGCAAATTAGTTTATGTAAGTCAGAAATTTGCAAAATTCTGAATATACAGAAAGCGAATCATTTATGCAATTGAAAAATCTCAAACTACAAATACATTCACACCACACATTATTGGAAAGTAATTGTTTTACCATTAAACATGTCTGATATGGATAATACGGACTTGAAAGTAACCTTGTTCTGTTTCTTTCAGTGTTCTCACAGACCCTGGCCAGACAGACAGTGGGGATTGTGTATATTTGATGACATTATAGAGCACTGCAGTCCTGCCTCCTTCAAATATGTAGAATACTTCTTAAGACCGATGCTGCAGTCTATCTGTGATAGCAGCCCAGAAGTCAGGCAAGCATCCGCATATGGCATCGGAGTCATGGCCCAGTTTGGTGGTGAAAACTACCGGCCTTTCTGCACAGGTAAGCATTTTTTTTTAATATGCATTTAAGACATCAAGAAATCAGTTGTGCTAGGACGAACAGCCCATAGAACTATGTTAACTAAAATCTTCATATTGCATCATGTGGTGCTTTCAGATGGCACACCGCAAGAGAATCTTTCTCCAGCTACAAGAAACATGCTGTACACAGAATTAAAATTTGCACTCAAGTTTCTTCTGCTCTTGGTACTCCTGTTTATGAACAGGAGTTTTGATTGAAATGCCGGAGACCTGCACTCCTCAGGGTTTATGAAAGAGAACCTCACATGCCCCCACTACTGCCAAGAGATATACATATCTGATAGACTTCCAGCTGCATATTCCTTACCTTAGGTTCCTTACCTTCAAATTCTCCTCAGATGTCAGACTGGATCCAGATATTTTTCGTGAGCAGCCAGTAGGTTCCGTCATTCTGCTCTGTGGCGTTGGTGTCGTCCGTGCCGAAAGTGGCATGCGCGGTGCCTATATAGGAGTCACCCCAGCGCACTGACGTTGGTTTTCTTTCCCCATCAGTCAGCATAGATCCATAGAAGTGCTACCCCTTCGTCCAGTGGTTCTTAACCTTTTGACTTCTATGGACCCACCATTTAATCATTACTGGAACCCAAGGACACCCTGTGAATCATTACTTGAATCTAGTGCCCCCCAAAGAATCATTACTGGAAGCTGGGGACCTGTTCTAAGTATTTAAAATTTGAACTGCAAAACGATACACAAAATATGTAGAAACAATTATTAATGAGAAATACAGAAACTATGAAATGTTATTGAATTCACAAACAAATCTAAACTAAAACTACATTTTAATGGGAAGGATGGGGCTTTTCTGAATTCCGTTGAGGCCACTCATCGTCCATATTACATTCCATTTGATGCGCTTACACTGCTCTCACAAATCAATCTGAGGATAATGACTCCAATTTCAACTCCTTCGCGTTTACAGAAAGTTGTAAAAGTTTTACTTTTACATTTTGCTTTATTTATCTATATGCACTTTACTAATAATAAATGTTATAAGCAGTCGCAGAAGTCGAACGCGCTGGAGCTCCTTAATGTCTGCAGAGCTGTGGCTACATCTTTTGGCCTTTCCATGGCCCCTCGTCACCCCCAATCTGCCTTCTGCTCTAAAGTGGCCATGGAAGAGGCTTCCTGTACCCGCTCACACTGCGGCACACAAGCTTTGTAGCCTCTGCATGGTCAAGAACATGGTACCTACAGGCCCTTGTGGGTCGGGTACTGAGCGGTTGTGCCAGTCCACCACTCCCCCAGCAGCCTCCGGCTCCAAGCCCTTCTAGTCTGCCCCCCTTTCACCTGTATAGTGTGCGGCAGGATCCGCTGTCACCTGTCCCACTGGTGGTCTATCATATCGGACCAGTGGGTTCTGCAGATTGTCCAGAGGGGCTGTTCACTCCCCTTCGAGATTACCCCTGTGAGAAAGTGCCATCTTTCTTGCATTGTATGCCCCCACTTTTTGCTGAATGTACTTTGACTGAGTGTGCCCTGGACTCCTGTCAATCAGGTGCCCATGGCCTATGTTCCTTCCCCTAAAACCCAAATTGGCAAACCCTGGCCACATGTCAGCCCCTGGTAAATGGTACCCTAGGTACCCAGGGCCTTGTAACCAGGGAAGGCCTCAAAGGGCTGCAGCACTCATTGTGCCACCCTCAGAGGCCCTGTACCCTAACACAAACACACTGCCCTTGCAAGCTGAGTGTCTGGGTACAAGACAAAACAGTCGGCATGGCACCCATCCCTGCGTGCCATGCCCACAACCTACACTGCCATACATCAGCCACCCCTCTAGCAGGGTGCCCTATGCCAGTGGCGTGGGCACAGGAGCATGAGCCCTGTGCCCCTACAGTACCGGGTCCATTCCAGGGCACTGTGTGCAGTGCTGCAATTTAAGAGTATATGGTGCTGGGAGCTCGTCAAACACAAACTCCACAGCACCATGATGGCAACACTGAAGACTGAGAATTTTGGTATCAAACTTCTCAGCACATTAAACCCGCACTGATGCCAGTGTGGGATATAATGTACAATGAATGACAGAGGGCATCTTAGAGGTGCCCCCTGAACCTAACCTACAATCCACGTCTTGTCTGAGGGGCTGCCTAGGCTTCTACACAGCAGACATGTTGCTGGATCCCTGGGTGGAGAGCCCCTGCTCTCCTGGGCCTGCAACAATGCACATCCTGGGTGAGGTGCTAGGTCTCCTCCCCCAGGATGGGCAGGGGGGGGGGAAGCTTCAAAGGCATGCCACCTTTGTGAGCTTCTCCTGGCCATTTGCTGTACCCAGCAACTGGCCCCCACCGGTTCTGACCTCCCACTCTGGCGGGAAGACTGGCCGGAAACCCCAAGTAAGGACAGGGGATGTGCCAGCCTCTGCCAAACCCACCCCTCAGGTGGGGGAGGCGAGGTGAAGCAGCTCTCCGGGCTCTCGCCATCTTGAAGATGGGAAGCCCTGCCCAATCAGGACTAGGCTACTGCGCTCCTCCCACAGGAGTGGCAGGGTAGGGGGTGTACCCACCCCAGGGCAGGGACCCATTGGTCCCTGCCCTTTACCTACCTGTAACGCATCTAAATCTAGTATTTAGGGGCACCTTGAACCTTCCTTCCTTAGATTCCGAAAACCAAAGAAGAAAGAAGACCTGCCGTGCAGCTGCTGAGAGGAAGACACCAACTGCTTTGGCCCCAGCCCTACCGGCCTGTCGACCCTCAAACCTGCTCCTGCTAAATCCTTGCACCTCCTGTGGCCAGCAACTTCGCAAACCCCGGAGGACCTGGCTACCTTGTGACTCTGAGCATCTGGGACTCCCTTGAGCAGTGGCTCTGCTCAAAGCAAGTTTCTAACCCCTGGCATCAGCCCGGAACCACGAATCCTGCACACTCTGCACCCACCAAGCCTGGCCTGTGCCGGAGTGGACAAAGACCCCGAGGACGTCTCCCTGGCGACTGTGACCCCGAATCCGGCACCCAAGGACCCACCTCGACGCTCCTGACGACGCCTGCTGCCTCAGAACCAGGGGACCCCCCCCAACCACGATCAACAGAGGGTAAGATTTCCAGACCTCAAAAGGCACCCCGGCGCCTTGCGGCCCCCTGTGCCCGACTCCTGGGTCCCTACCTATCCTCCAACTACCCAACTTACCCTTCGAAGTGGTGGTGGCACCTGAAGAATCTTCGTCCCCGAGCTTGCAGCCTTTGTTCGTCCTTGAGCTTTCTCATTGAAATCCATTGTGCGCCCGTAGGCTAAAAAGCACCCTGCACCCAGCCGCCCGAGTGGCCCTTGCAGTGCAACTTCTACTCTTACCTACTTCCCCATTTGCCCTGAGCAAGTGACCAGGAGCCCAGCTCCCACAGCCGCGTGGCCTGCTAGTCAGCCACTAACCAACCATAGGATAACATTGGGCCTAACTCGCACTGCACCCGGCTGCCCCAGTGCCGCTGAGGGTGTAACAACTGTACCAACCTGACCCTGGAAGACCCCTGAGTCTGTGCCCAGAACCTTAACTCTGCCAGTCGAGTACTTACCCAAATGCCGATAACTCACTGTTCGAGGCATATGAGCTGCAGATTACACACTTTTGCATAGATTGCCATCAGGGGGTTGGGCCCGGATGTTTGCAGTTTGTTTTTCCTCTTGGAAAGTCTTTGGAAGTCACGAGGTTGGTGACTCCTCCCTTGGTTCGTATTGCGCATGGGCTTCGGCTTCATCCTCAGACTGTTTTTTTCCGCCATCGGGCTCTGATGTAAAACTTCGCGCTCCTTTTCCGAACATTTCCAGTTCGATCGAAGCGGAATCCTCGCTGTATTGTTCAGATCCTGATCTCCTCAATCACCTTCTCTTCGATTCCAGTAGTCGACGGCGGCCTTCGGGCCTATCCAAACTCCGGTCCCGGCTGATGGAAAGAACTTCATTCAAGAAGTGCCCTCGATGTGGGTCCAAATTCCCGCACACCGATCTTCATGAGGTGTGCAACCTCTGCCTCTCCCCTGAACACGAAGCTCGAGACTGTCCCGCCTGCAAGTCTTTCAGATCGAAAAAGACTATTCGAGATCGAAGGGCCAGACGAAACATGGCGCACTCCTCGACCTCCATTCCAGTCGGGGACGACGTCTAAGCTCCGGGACAGCAGCACATCGAAGGAGGACCTAGTCAGTGCTTCCGAAGCCGATGACTCTGATGTGGAGGACATCACCCCGGCGCAGAGGGTCGTGAGTACTACACGCCCTCCCACACCCGCGCCGACACCTAAAAAGGCTTTGGTCACGCCTTCGCCTCCGGGCCTAGGTAAGACCAAATACACTGCTTCCAACACCCCACCTTCGGGCCCGGTGAAGAAGCCTAATAGGCCTTCTGGTGGCTCGGGCTCGAACCAGCCTGCCAGCGGTGCCGATAAACACACTTCGGCACCGAAAAAGAAACCAGCCTCCACCTCGACACCGAGCTCCGCACCAAAGCCCTCTGTGTCGAAACCCAGCCTTTCGGTACCGACCAAACACCATAAGGCCCTCTGCACCGACACTACCGTGCCGAAGCCTACCTCGGCGCCGATCAAAAAACCGGAGGTTCCAAAAAAGCACGGCACTGACAAGCCTAAAAAGTCATCGGCCCCGAAACCTTCGGCGCCGACGGAACAAACATTCTCAGGAACTGTTTACACCGGATCCCTTGCAAAAGACACTTACCAAGGATCCAAAAACTGGACATTTGGCACTTTCTTCTAAAAAGAGACATTTGGACAAACTGCCTCCAAAGAGGAATGACTGTGCTACCTCCCCTTTCAGAGGGCCTTCCCCTCCTCCTCCACCCTCTCCACCTCCGCCTTCTCCACCTCCGCCTTCTCCACCCCTGCCTCATCGCTCTCCGACCCCGTCTCCAGACCATGATGATCAGGGGGACCCATACTACGATCCAGGGGATGTGCCACAAGACCCCACCCCTACAGGATCCCCAGACCCATGGGACAATTATAATAATCCAGACATTCCAGATGTCCCACAAGATGACCTTTATCCATCCAGGCCATCTCCACCAGAGGACTCATTAGGTTTTCACCACCTACTTCAGAGGGCGGCACATTATCACGGGGTAGAGCTACACACTGACCCAGTGGAGGAAGATTTCCTCCTCAACACCTTTGATACCGCACATAGGTCTACTTCCATACTACCTATGCTCAAGGGGGGTAATAAAACATGTGCCAGAGGTTTTTAACCCCTTCGCCGCGGCACGAATTCTGCCGCGGCGCTGGGGGGGTGCGGGGTGAGCACGGCGCTGCCATGCTCATGACGGAACCACGCCGTCATGAGTCACGGGCGAGCTGTGCTCATGACGGAGAGGTTCCGTCATGACTCCGCCCACTTGCATTGATCGCCCACACAGGCGGGGAATCAGTGCCGCGTGGGCGGAGCGGCCGCCAACGGCCGCAGCATGACAGAACCACTCCGTCATGAGCACACTGCGCCCGTGGCTCATGACGGAGTGGTTCCGTCATGAACAGGGAACGGGTTAAAGACCCAGTCAGGGCTAGGGTCATTAACCCACACATAGAAAAAAAGTATAAAGCTGCCCCCACAGATCCTGCCTATATCAAAGGGCCAGCGCCACTGGATTCCCTACTGGTCTCCACTGCACGGAAAAGGTCAAACTCGTCAGGCGAAGCACCACCACCTGACAAAGAGTCAAAGCTACTGGACGCGTCAGGAAAGCGCACTGCGTCACAGGCAACCAATATATGGCGTATCGCCAACACTCAAGCGCTATTGGCCAGATACGACAGAGCGCATTATGATGAACTAGAAACCATCATGCACAATCTCCCAGAAAAATACAAAAATAGGGCCAATGAATTATTCAAGAGGGTAAGACCATAACTTACACCTCTATACGCTGTGCCTTAGACTCAGCAGACACAGCCTCCAGGGCCATTAACAATAGCGGCGTCCTCCATCGCCATGCTTGGCTGAGAGTTTCAGGGTTTAAACCTGAGGTACAGGCCTCCATATTAAATCATCCATTTGATCAAGAACATCTATTCGGTCCAAAGGTAGATGAGGCCCTCGAAGGACGACACCGACACGGCGAAATCTATGGGAGCCTTGCAGTCACACCCTCCTAGGCGCTCCTTTCGCCGCTCTTCCTTTCGGGGCACGGCCAGAGGCTACTCCTCAGATAGCACGTCCACGTCCTACAAATCCCCTGCTCAATCCACCTTCACAAGGGGTTATCAAAGAGGCGGATATAGAGGCAATAACAATAAAGGCAGAGGCAAAACAAATACCGCCCACTCTGCCACACCGCCTACCCAATGACTTCCCCCTTCTCCCTCCAGACCATCCCACTCCAGTCGGGGGCAGGCTACAAAATTTCCTTCACGTCTGGGAGAACATCACCTCAGACAGATGGGTGACCCACATTTGACATCTCCCCCCCCCCCCCCCCCCCACATTCCACCCAGGCAACGCCCAATGTCACAAGAACATTCCACGTTACTAAAACAGGAGATAATCTCCCTCCTGCAAAAACAGGCGATAGAACAAGTCCCCGCCAGTCAACTAAATTTAGGAGTCTACTCCCTATATTTTCTGATGCCAAAAAGAGACGAGACTCTACGACCTATCTTAGATCTCCGGCCTCTAAACACATACATACATTCGGACCATTTTCACATGGTAACACTTCAGCAGGTACTTCTGCTCCTCTCCCAGAACGACTTTCTGACCACACTGGACTTGAAAGACGCATACTTTCACATTCCGGTACACCATGCTCACAGAAAGTACCTCTGATTTGTAGTGGACGGGCAACACTACCAGTTCAAGGTGCTCCCATTCGGGGTCACAACAGCACCAAGGGTATTCACCAAGTGCTTAGCGGTAGTGGCGGCACACCTCAGAAGACAGCACATTCACGTCTTCCCATATTTGGACGACTGGCTAATAAAAGCCGCGTCCTACAACCAATGTGTACATCACACCGCCACTACAATCCAACTACTTCACCAGCTAGTCTTCACGGTGAACCACCAAAAATCCCAGCTAATACCATCCCACACAAAGCAATACCTTGGTGCCACCATAGACACCTCAAAAGCCATAGCCTTCCCCAATCCTGCCAGGATTGCAAGCATTCAGGCTTTGCGTCAGATTCATACCTCAACACTCTCTTCCAGCAAGAGTGTTTATGCAACTGATCGGGATGATGGCCTCTTGCATTTTCATAGTGCCTCACGCAAGACTCCAGATGCGTCCACACCAAGAGTGCTTAGCGCGCCAATGGAACCAGGCCCAGGGGCAACTGACAGATCTGGTGCTGGTAGACTGTCGCACCAATCGCTCTCTGCAGTGGTTGAACACCACAAATCTTGCCAGAGGTTGACCGTTCCTGGACCTGGTTCCACAAATAATCCTAACAACGGACGCATGGCTCTCCGGCTGGGGAGCTCATCTACTACACCTCGCAGTGCAGGGCACATGGACGGCGCAACAAAAGTTCTGTAGTAGGGGATCTCTGTGTATAGTCATAATCTATGAATAGTCCCGCCCATGTGCGGGGACCCCGGAGCAATCAAAATATCTCTTAAGCTGTCCTGCATTTGCAAACCTGCAAAGACACTTAAGAGACAGACAAAATAATACAGCCTAATAACATGGCTGCACTGGCCAGCACTTCATCTAAAGCGAACACAAAAGCCAAAATAAAGTTTAAATGTCATTTTTATTCACATCTGACATGTTCCTTTATTGTAACCCACTCCCTTCACCAAAATCCCTTTAAACAATAGAGAGGAAGGGGTGGACAGACAAGCCCTATAGGCTGTCATGTGTCTGCTAAAAGGATACCGTGCCTTTAAGGAACTCTCCAGAGACCCCCGGTATCCCAGGATGCACAGCCAAAGCAAGTTACTTTCAGTTCTTTTTTCCGGCTCCTGCTTGCAGGACCCTGGAGCTTGAGCTCTACCCTGTTGGGTGGATTTTTGGATAAAATTTTTGTTTTTTGATAAATAGTTTGTTCATTCGACGTCTAGAGCCTTTCTCTACTGCATCCTGCAATTTGGGGCAGTTTGACCCACTCTTAGCATGGCTTTATTTGATATATGCCCTGAGTGTGGGAGGAAAAAGGCCAAGACGGACCCACATGATGTCTGTATCCTCTGCTTGTCCTCTTCACATGTCCCTGCTACATGTGACATCTGCAAGACCTTCTCCAAGAGGACCCTGAGGGACAGAGAAGATTCGCCTCCAGGGACAGGAGAAGCAGAGGACAGGTGGGGCTTCGGAGCATGGAGGATCTCATTCCCCTTCCTCTGCCCATGCTTCAGCCGCTGGAGGGACCTCCGGGCGGAAAAAGGAGCAGAAACGACACCTACTGGCTGGTAGGTCGCGGTCGACGGCGAGAGGTAAAGCACCGGTGTGTTCGCCGTCGATCCAGGGCTCTGGATCTCGGCGTTCTCGACGTTTGACGTCGAGAGAGGGGCCGGCGAGACCTAGGACTAGGTCGCCGTCGAGGATTCGCCACACCATCTACGTCGTACCGAGCCCCACAGACAGCGCAGCTCGCCGTCGAGGCGACCCCGCTCGTCTCCTTCGCCGTCGACTCATGGATCGACGCTGACTACATCGACGCCGGCGAATGCCGTCGAAACGAAGGAGATCGCCGTCAAGGCACAGATCGCCGTCGAGGCGGAGGAGATCGACGTCGGGGCACAGATCGCCGTCGAGGCACAGATCGCTGTCAAGGCGAAGGGGATAGACGTCGAGGCATCGGTCGACGTCGAGAGGCTCTCCGTCGACCTGCCGTTCGACGTCGAGGGGCCACCGTTCGACGTCTGGGGGAGGCCGAACGGCGAGGAGACGCCGTACGAGGTCAACGCTCAGTTCGACGTCGGACATCTGGTAACACGTCCTCGGTGATTACGATCTCCAGTCGTGGATCTAGGAGGAGAAGGCGCTACCCCTCGTTCACTTCAGCACGGGACAGGCCCGCCAAGAAGAGAAGGGTGGACAGGAGTCCGGACAGTGCTGGTCCGGGTTCTCCTGCAAGGAGTGATGGAGCTCCGCAGCCTCTCCCTCAGCCGCTGCCTCAGAAGCCTCCTCCTCCTAAGCGACCTACGCCACCGCCGGTGCCACAGCTCCCGCCGTCTCCTCGGCTGCCGGCAATTCCTAAGGCTCCACGCAGACCGAGGTCACGCTCTCGATCTCGCCGGAGGTCACGGAGCAGACACAGATCGTCCACTAACACAAGGCATGGACGACGGAGATGTAGATCTCGTTCCAGAGGCACGAGGTATACGGACTCTTCTGGCAATGGACGGCTCTCCCCCTCGTTGTCGGAAACACCGCCTACTCGAATCTCGCCGGTGGATGATATTGCCACTTTCCAGGATGTACTGATGAGGGGGGCGGCGAAATTGGGAATCTCAGTAGCAGTCCCGGTTCCCACTACCTCTGTGATATTTGAGACATTGCACAAGGCTCACCTGTCACGGCCCCTCCTTCCTCTGGTTCCAGGTTTGGAGGAACCAGCCATGGAGGTCTTCTTGACACCAGCCGTGGTGAAGTCTGCTCCCTCACGGTTGCAGAAAAAGTACAGGGCCCCTGATTCGGACCCGGCGTTCCACAGGGTGGACCCTCCCCCGGACTCTGCCATTGTGGTTGCGGCTCGTAAACAACACTCCACGACGCCCTCTTCCACGGCTCCTCCGGATAAGGAGAGTCGCAAGATGGACTCCTTGGGGAGGAGGATGTGCTCTACGTCGGCCACGACTATGAAGGCTGCTAGCTCTTCCGCTCTGCTGGGTCGCTATGACCGATCGCTTTGGGACTCTCTGCAACAGTTTGCTGCCTCCCTGCCTAGGGATAAAAGGGAGGACTTCCAGGAGGTGTGTAACGAGGGCATGATGGTCTCCAACCAGATCAGTGCGGCGGGGGATGTATCGTTGCTGGCGGCCCATGGGTACTGTCATGGAGTACACATGAGGAGACATTCCTGGCTGAGGCTTACCTCTCTTAAACCTGAGGTGCAGCAGAAGATTGCTAACCTGCCTTTCTCTGGCACGACGTTGTTCGGGTCTCATGCGGATGACGAGATGGCCCGCATGAAGGCCGAAGCAGAAACCCTGAAGGCCGTGGGGTTGGAAAAACCCAAGGAACAGAAGAGGTCATTCCGTTCCTATGGCAGGTGTTACTCTAAGCAGCGCGGCCACGGGCGTCAGTCTGGTCAACAGCAACAACACCAGCAACAACAGTTCCCGAGGCAGTCCTTTCAAAAGGGGCAGAGGCCAGCATCAATCCTCGTCGGGGAACAAAGGCCCGGCAGGGTCTAAGCCCTGAAATGTCACTTCCCCCCTCATCCGTTACCCGCTCCGGTGGGGGGGGGGGGGAAGTATTCAATACTACCTGGCAGAGTGGAGGACAATAACTCAGGACAAGTGGGTGCTGAATATTGTTTGCAATGGATACAGTCTTCGTTTCACCAGCCTGCCTCCACAGATTCCACCAGTGCACTCTCCCTACATGGTGCGAGAGCTACAGTGGGAGGCGGACGTTCTGTTAAAGAAGGCGATAGAAACTGTTCCTTTGAGGCAAAAAGGAAAAGGTCTTTACTCCAGGTTCTTTCTAGTCAGAAAGAAGGACAAGAACGAATTCAGGCCTATTCTAGATCTGCGTCAAGCAAACAAGTGGATCCGCAGAGAAAAGTTCCGTATGTTGTCCCTGCATCAGATTTACCCTCAGTTCCATCGAGGAGACTGGCTGTGCGCCATAGATCTGCAGGACGCTTACTTTCATGTGCCGATAGCACAAAAGCATCGCAAGTTCCTGAGATTTCTGGTAGGCAACAACCATTACCAGTATACAGTACTCCCGTTTGTTCTGAAGTCTGCACCAAGGACGTTCTCCAAGTGCATGGCGGTGGTGGCAGCACACTTGCGGAAGAACAAAGTGTTTGTGTATCCATACCTGGACGATTGGCTGATCAAAGCTTCCACGTACCAGGAAGCCCAGCGTCATTTCAACAGGACAGCTGCCTTGCTTCATCGCCTGGGACTGCACATCAACATGTCTAAGTCAGTGTCGATCCCTGTGCAGTGTCTCCAGTACTTGGGGGCCTCAGTCAATACTTTGAACGCAAGCGTGTGTCCTTCGGAGGAGAGACGCTTATCGATCCGTGGGAAGGCCCTGCACCTCCTCTCAGCCCGCTCTCCTACAGTGAGGACGGTGTCCTCTTTACTGGGGTCGATGGCTTCCTGCATCTTTCTCACCCCCAATGCACGTCTGCATATGAGGCCTCTGCAGGAATGTCTGGAGGATCAATGGGACCAGAGGCGGGGGCGTTGGGAGGACAAGATTCATCTGTCCCAACACGCTCTGCAGTCTCTGAAATGGTGGTGCTCCTCAGAGAATGTCTGCAAGGGGACTCCCTTTCACAAGGATATTCCGGTCCGGACCATAGTGACCGATGCGTCTCTCCAGGGCTGGGGAGCGCATTCGGGCCCTCTTCAGATTCAGGGGATATGGTCACAGACTGAGACGACTTGCCACATCAACTTTTTGGAACTCAGAGCAGTACACTTGGCCCTGAAGGCGTTCCATCCCTCCTTCAAGACGAACTCCCTGCTAGTTCAGACGGACAATACTACTACCATGTATTACCTCAACAAGCAGGGGGGCTCCCGTTCACGCATGCTGTCTCGGGAGGCACAGACTATCTGGAATTGGCTGGTGGCCAGGGACCTAACGATCACGGCAACCCATCTGCCGGGAGTGCAGAATGCCCAAGCCGTTGAGCTCAGCAGGCTCGTTCAAGAAAATCACGAGTGGGTGCTAAACGACGATGTGCTCAGAGACGTCTTCGCAGAGTGGGCCACTCCGGATATTGATCTGTTCGCTACGGCAGAAAACAGCAAATGCCGCGACTTCACGTCCAGGTACTACCAACCAGGGACACTGGGGGAATGCCCTATGGATCAGCTGGTCCAACAGCTTTCTCTATGCCTTTCCGCCCATTCCCCTGATTCCGGCGGTGCTGATCAAGCTGTCGCAATCCAGAGCCAGGATGATCCTGATTGCGCCGGAGTGGCCGAGGCAATGGTGGTTCACAGACCTTCTTCACCGGTCTGTTCTGCCTCACCGGCGCCTGCCGTGTCGGCCGGACCTTCTCACGAAGTTCGGAGGACAGATGGTTCACCCCAATCTCTCGTCCTTGAGTTTGGCAGCATGGTTCCTGAGCTAGTGCAGTATGGACACTTGAACCTACCTCAGGACTGTATGGAGATCTTGAAAGAGGCGAAGAGAGTCTACGAGGACTTCTTACGCCTATAAGTGGAAGAGATTCTGCTTATGGTGCAAGGCAAAGGACATTGACCCTACATCCTGTAAAGATGTTATTTTGCCTTATCTGCTGCAGTTAGCTCAATCTGGGCTTAACTTTCAGTCTATTAAAGTTCATCTTGCAGCTTTGACTGCGTATAGAAAGGGCCCTTCCCAAACCTCATTTTTTCAAATCCCTGTGATTAAAGATTTTTTGGAGGGTTTGCGTAAGGTGTTTCCCCCTGTTAGACGACCTTCTCCACCATGGGAATTGAACGTGGTGTTGTCCAGATTAATGAGGGAGCCTTTTGAGCCCATTCATAAGGCTTCTTTGCAGCATTTGTCCTGGAAGGCTGCCTTCCTTGTGGCCATTACATCGGCCAGGAGGGTAAGTGAGATTCAGGCTCTGTGTTGTCAAGAGCTGTATTCCATGCTTCTAAAGTAGTGATGCGTACTCATCCTAAATTTTTGCCTAAAGTGATATCAGATTTCGATGTAAATCAAATCATAATGTTGCCTACATTTTTTCAGCATCCCTCCTCTCCGGCGGAGAGGTCTCTGCATTCACTAGATGTGCGTAGGGTGTTGAAATTCTATCTAGATAAGACAAAAGACATCCGCAGGTCGGATCAACTGTTTGTAAATTATGGTTCAGTAAGAACTGGTCTAGCTACCTCAAAACAGTCCATCTCCAGATGGATTGTGTCCTGTATTCAGCTTTGTTATCAGAAACCTAATAAGACGTTAGGGGGTAAGCCTACAGCGCATTTGACTAGGGGCAAAGCAGCTACTACAGCTTTGCTTAGGAATGTTCCAATTGCTGACATTTGTAAGGCTGCCACCTGGAAGTCGGTCCATACGTTTACAAAGCATTACTGCCTGGATTCTGATGCTAGGGCGGATGCGCAGGTTGGACAGGCTTCGCTGAGGAATTTGTTTGCACAGTGATTTGTTGGTGTTGGGTTTTTACTCCACCGCTGTTTGTTCGTTGGGATGGGCTTGCCATTCTATTCATAGATTATGACTATACACAGAGATCCCCTACTACAGAAGGAGTCATTTCTTACCTGTAACTCCAGTTCTGTAGTAGGGGTATCTCTGTTATAGTCATAAGCGACTCTCCCTCCTCCCCGGTGGAGTAACCTGACAGTATCAGGCCTGTTGTACACCTTCAAAAAGAACTGAAAGTAACTTGCTTTGGCTGTGCATCCTGGGATACCGGGGGTCTCTGGAGAGTTCCTTAAAGGCACGGTATCCTTTTAGCAGACACATAATGACAGCCTATAGGGCTGGTCTGTCCACCCCTTCCTCTCTATTGTTTAAAGGGATTTTGGTGAAGGGAGTGTGTTACAATAAAGGAACATGCAAAAACAACAATTGATGGACAGAATGCAGAACAATGTCATACATTCACCCCAGTACAGAGATCTGGGCCTAAATCCATCGTTTTTTTGCTCACCTCGCCCTAAGTGGGATGGGTATTCCCAGACGTGGGACCCGTGCTCACTACGCCACTGGAGTCAAGCTATCCTGGCTGATGACGGCTGATAGCCAGAAACCGGTCCTAGGATGCTTGATTCCGGTCCAGGGAAGACATGGCTTGGCAGTTCGGGCTGGACTGTTCCCATGAGGCACAGGGTCAAGACTGATTTGCATATGGCCATGTCTGAACTGGGGTGGCGTAGTGGGCAAAAGAACGATGGATTTAACCCAGATCTCTTGACTGGGGGAGAATGTCTGCATTGTCAGCATTCCGTCCATCATTTGTTTGTTGTAACAATAAAGGAACATGTCAGATGTGAATAAAAATGACATTTAAACTTTATTTTGGCTTTTGTGTTAGCTTCAGATGAAGTGCTGGCCAGTGCAGCCATGTTATTAGGCTGTATTATTTTGTCTGTCTCTTAAGTGTCTTTGCAGGTTTGCAAATGCAGGACAGCTTAAGAGATATTTTGATTGCTCCGGGGTCCCCGCACATGGGCGGGACTATTCATAGATTATGACTATACACAGAGATCCCCTACTACAGAACTGGAGTTACAGGTAAGAAACTACTCCTTACTCCACATCAACCATCTGGAGTTACTGGCAATCTTTCTAGCCCTAAAATCCTTTCAGACACAGGTTTTAGGCAAGGCCGTCCTTATTCGCACAGACAACATGACGGCCATGTACTACATTCAAAAACAAGGCGGCACACACTCCACAGCTCTCTCCTAGCACAGAGCATATGGAGATGGGCAATTCCACACAATCTTTCTCCTAGCCCAACATGTCCCAGGAGTCCAAAACACCATGGCAGATCTGCTCAGCAGACAGACGCAGCAGATCCACGAGTGGGAACTTCACCCGCAGGTTCTTCACCCGTTCTTTCAGATGTGGGGGCATCCACACACAGACCTCTTCGCCACCCACGGAAACAAAAAAATGCCCAAGCTTCGCCGCCAGATACCCACACCCATTGTCCAAAGGCAATGCGATATGGATGAACTGGTCAGACAAATTTGCGTATGCATTTCCACCTCTCCCACTAATTCCATTAGTGGTGCGAAAGCTACAACAGCACTCCCTCACACTGATTCTAGTACCTCCAACATGGGCCAGACAACCGTGGTAAACCACGCTGCTGGAACTCTCTGTAGTGCCACACCAAAAGTTACACCTCTCGCTATGGTTCTGGGTTAGGAGGCATGGTGAGATCAGACACCCGGGCTCAGCTCAACCTTACGATCTGGCTCCTGAGATCCTAGAATTCGGATACCTTAACCTTTCCCCTGACTGTATGAACGTCATCAGAGAAGCTAGACGCCCTACCACTAGAGCCTGCTACGCTGCAAAGTGGATAAGATTTGTTGTTTATTGCCATAACAACACCACCAACCCTCTAGACGTATCTATACAGCACATCATATGCTACTTACTCCATCTACAAAGGTGTAACCTAGCATATACATCCATTCGGCTACACCTCGCAGCAATTGCCGCTTACCTACAAAACAGACAGCACCTATCACTTTTCAGAGTGCCTGCCATTAAAGCCTTCATGGAAGGCCTCAAACTAATAATTGCCCCCAGAGTACCACCCTCACCTGTGTGGAACTTAAAAATCGTTCTCACAAGGCTAATGGGACCGCCTTTCGAACCCTTGCATAAATGTGAACTGCAATTTCTCACATGGAAAACAGCTTTCCTTGTAGCCATCACTTCCCTTAGAAGGGTCAGTGAGATACAAGCACTTACTATACAAGAACCTTTTCTCCAAATGCACCCGAACAAGGTTGTCCTCTATACTAACCCAAAATTCCTACCCAAAGTCATTTCCCCCTTTCATCTAAACCAATCGGTAGGATTACCGGTTTTTATCTCGCAACCTCAAACTGTTGCAGAAAGGGCTCTACACACACTGGATGTTAAAAGGGCCTTAATTTATTATATCCAGAGAACACAAAACAACTGTCTTTCTCTCCACCACATAAAGGCAACCCCATCTCTAAATCGGGGATAGCTAGGTGGATTGTAAAATGCATACAGATTTGCTACCACAAGGCAAAACGCACGCTATCTGTTCCCCCTAAAGCCCACTCTACACGAAAGATGGGGGCTTCTATGGCTTTTTTAGGGAACATACCATTAGATGATATCTGCAAAGCAGCTACATGGTCAACACCACACACTTTCACTAAACATTACTGTGTAGATGTGCAAACCAAGCAACAAGCTAGTGTGGGCCAGGCTGTACTAAAAACACTTTTTCAAACCACTGCAACAGATACCGGTGGTCGCCGCTAAGGTTGGGAACTGCTATATAGTCTATGCAAAAGTGTGTAATCTGCAGCTCATATGCCTCGAACGGAATATGCTACTTACCAGCATGCATCTGTTCTTGGCATGTAGAGCTGCAGATCTACACACGCCCACCCGCCTCCCCGGCTACCTGTATCTGTTCCAGTCTATCTTATTTGGATACAACACACATGGGTTTCTTCACTGTTATTACTACGCTCCATCTTTCCCTGTTGGCGAAAAACAATCTGAGGATGGAGCCAAAGCCCATGCGCAATACGAACCAAGGGAGGAGTCACCGACCTCGTGACTTCCAAAGACTTTCCAAGAGGAAAAACAAACTGCAAACATCCAGGCCCAACACCAGATGGCAATCTATGCAAAAGTGTGTAGATCTGCAGCTCTACATGCCAAGAACAGATGCATACTGGTAAGTAGCGTATTCCTTTCTTCCATAGGGTAACATTGATTGGTTTCTTCTGCAATTTCTTCTAAGTGTGGAGTTTCTAAATCTTAAAATATTCACCTAAAATCAACCGAGTAACAAACGGAAAAACTCACCTGCAAACAGGAGAGATCCCAGTGCTGGGTCTTGGTGCCCTGCACTGACCCTGAAAAGTACTCACAACCGTACTTGCCACTAACCCAATTTTCTTCCATAGGAAATCATTGACTCTTTTTCTGCGAAATTTCTTCTAAGTGTCGATTTTTTGCAAACTACAAATATTCTTTAAAAATCATACCAACTGTGAAAACGTAATTACTTACCTGTTTTAGATAGGGGTCTCAGTACTGAGCCTAGGAGCCCAGCCTTGGATTACAAAAGTAACAAGAACATACTTTACCTGTAACTTGAATTTTCTTCCATAGGCAACCATTGACTGTTTTTCTATGAAATTTCTTCTGTCGATTTTTGCAAACTTATAAATATTCCTTAAAAATCGCCTGTGTAACTTAAATGCAGTTTCTCAACTGCTTACAGGTGATACACTAGTGCTGGATCTAGGATCCAACACTGACCTAGAAAAAGTAACCATAACCCCACTTACCTGCTAAGGGAAATTCCATCCATAGGATAACGTTGGTAATTTGAACAGAAAGTTTCTAATTGTCAACTTTTAAAATGGCAAAATATTGCTGAAAAATCACAACAGTAACTAAAACGAATTTACTCACTTGTTTCCAAGAACTGTCCCAGGACTGAATCTAGGATCCAGTCCTGAAGTTAGAAAAGTAATCCTGAAAGGAATCAACTGCAAATAACTTAAAACTTGCAATGAGCTTAATGTATTGTGTTTGAAATTGTGTTTCTTTGTGGGACAGTTTTTAGAATCAAGTGATAAAAGTCGACTTCGTTACTGTTGTGATTTTTAGGCAATATTTTGCTATTTTAAAAGTTGACACTTAGAAGAAATTTCATAGAAAACCAGTCAATAATTCCCTATGGGAGAAAATTCAAGTTGCAGGTAAAGTATGTTCTCGTTACTTTTGTAATCCAGTACTGGGCTCCTAGACTCAGTACTGGGACCTCTATCTAAAACAGGTAAGTAATTACGTTTTCACAGTTGGTACGATTTTTAAAGAATATTTATAGTTTGCAAAAATAGACAGAAGAAATTTCACAGAAAATTGGGTTAATGGTAAGTACGGTTGTGAATATTTTTCAGGGTCAGTGCTGGGCACCAAGATCCAGCACTGGGATCTCTCCTAATAGCAGGTGAGTATTTTCGTTTTCGTTACTCTGGTAATTTTTGGTGAATTTTAGGGTCAGGTAGGTACAGTTGTTCAGCGGCACAGGGGCGGCCGGGTGCAGACTGAGATCGGCCCAATGTTAACCTATGGGAGGCAGGGCCGGGCCTTGGTTGGTGGCTGCTGACTAGCAGGCCACGTGGCTGTGGGAGCTGGGCTCCTGGTCACTTGCTCAGGGCAAATGGGGAAGTAGATAGGTGTAGAGGTTGCACTGCCAGGGCCACTCTGGCGGCTGGGTGCAGGGTACTTTTGAGCCTTCGGGCGCTCAATGGATTTCAATGGGAAAGCTCCTTGTTGAACAAAGGCTGCAAGCTCGGGGAAGAAGATTCTTCAGGTGCTACCACCACTTCGAGAGGTAAGTTGGGTAGTTGGAGGATAGGTAGGTACCCCGGGATTGGGCTCAGGGGGCCACGGGGTGCAGCGGTGCCTTTTGGTGATGGGAAATCTTACCCTCTGTTGATCGCAGTTGGGGGGGCACCTGGTTCTGAGGCTGCAGGCTTCAGGAGTGTCTAGGTGAGCCCTTGGGTGCCGGATTCGGGGTCACAGTCGCCAGGGGGGGGCGTTCTAGGGTCTTTGTTCACTCCGGCACAGGCCAGGCTTGGCGGGTGCAGAGTGAGCAGGGTTCGCGGTTCCGGGCTGATGCCAGGTGTTAGAAGCTGGTTTTGAGCAGAGCCTCTGCTCATGGGAGTCCCAGGTGCTTAGAGCCAAAAGGTAGCCAGGTCCTCCGGGGTTTGTGAGGTTGCTGGCCACAAGAGGTGCCAGGATGTAGCAGGAGCAGGTTCGGGGATCGACAGGGCGGTAGGGCTGGGGCCAAAGCAGTTGGTGTCTTCCTCTTCTTAGCAGCTGCACGGCAGGTCTTCTTTCTTCTTGCTCTTTGTTTTTCGGAATCTGGAATCTAAGGAAGGAAGGTTCAGGGTGCTCCTAAATACTAGATTTAGTGGCGTTACAGGTAGGTAAAGGGCAGGGACCGTAGGTACACCCCCTATCCTGTCCCTCTCCATCTTCAAGATGGCGCTCACCTGGAGATGTGCTTCCTCGCCTCCCCCACCTGAGGGGTGGGGTTGGTAGGCTGGCACATTCCCTGTCCTTATTTGGGGTTTCCAGACAGGCTTCCCACCAGAGTGGGGGCAGCAAGTGGCCTGGGGAAGCTCACAGAGGCGGCATGCCTTTGAAGCTTCTTCCTGTCCATCCTGGGGGAGGAGACCTAGCACCTCGCCCAGGATGTGCATTGTTGCAGGCCCAGGAGAGCGGGGGCTCTCCTACCCAGGGGTCCAGCATCATGTCTGCTGTGTGGCAGCCTAGGCAGCCTCCCAGACCAGACGTGGATTGTAGGTTAGGTTTCAGGGAGCGTCTCGAAGATGCCCTCCGTGGTGCTTGGTACATTAAATCCCACACTGGCATCAGTGTGGGTTTAATGTGCTGAGAAGTTTGATACCAAATTTCTCAGTCTTCAGTGTTGCCATTATGGTGCTGTGGAGTTAGTGTTTGACTAGCTCTCAGCACCATGTACTCTTAAAGGGCAGCACTGCACTTAGTGCCCAGGAATGGACCTGGGTACTGTAGGGGCACAGGGATCATACTCCTGTGCCCACACCACTGTCATAGGGCACCCAGCTAGAGGGGTGGCTAATGTATGCCAGGGCAGTGTAGGTGGTGGCATGGCACACAGGGATGTGTGCCATGTCGACTGTTATGTCTTGTACCCAGACACTCAGCCTGCAAGTGTGTGTGTGTGTGTGTGTGGGTACAGGGCCTGTAAGGGTGGCACAATGAGTGCTGCAGCCCTTAGAGGCCTTCCCTGGTCAGAAGGCCCTGGGTACCTTTTACCAGACGCTGACATGTGGTCAGGGTTTGCCAATTTGGGTTTGAGGTTTTTAGAGAAGGATCATAGGCCCTGGGCACCTGATTGGCAAAGTACATTCAGCAAAAAGTGGGGGTATACCATTCAAGAAAGATGGCACTTTCTCGCAACACCTTACTTACACTTGTCTTTCAAGGAATTGAGGTCCCTATGCAAACTTAAAAAATTACCAATGGGTCTGCATCCAACCAAACTGGGGCCCCAGGAGCTCTTGGCTGAGTATGCTAAGGACCACCCATCTGAACATGGTGATGGCCAGTCAGATGAGGAAAGGGAGGAGGAGGGTAATAACCCCCCTACACTATTCCCTAGGGAGGAAAGGGCCCCCATACCCTATAATCCAAGAATTAGTATCTGGGAACCTAGAGATCACACAGTTGAACCAGGTACCAGAGAGCTCACTGGGGGACCCACCAGTGAAGAGGACAGCTTTTTAGCAAAGCTGGCCAAAAGGTTGGATCTAGAGTCCAGGCTCCTGGTCCTAGAAAAAGAAAGGAGAGATGGGTTTAGCACCCATCAATGGTGGCAGCAATAATAAAAACTAGGATAGGGAGGAAACTTCTGATCCTAAAATCCTCAAAGGGATTGTCCCTAAATTTGAGGAAGGTGATGATATCACCAAATGGTTCACAGCCTTTGAGAGGGCTTGTGAAATAAGAAGAGTAAAGAAACCTCTCTGGGGGGCACTCCTGTGGGACCTGTTCTCTGGTAACTGCAGAGACAGGCTTCTGACCCTCTCTTGGCCAGAGGCAGGATCCTATGACCTCATGAGGAAGACTCTGATTGAGGGATTTGAATTCACTACTGAGGAGTATAGAATTGAATTCAGGGGGGCTCACAAAACCCAGACCCAGTCCTGGATTGACTTCGTAGACTTCTCAGTAAAGACACTGGGTGGTTGGTTAGCTGGACATGGTGTGCAGGATTTTACTAGATTGTACAATTTGTTCATGAAGGAACATATATTGAGTAACTGCACAAAAGAAAAGTTGCATCAGCATTTGGTAGACCTATGTCTAATTTCTCCCCAAGAATTGGGAAAGAAGGCAGACCACTGGGTCAAGACTAGGGTGACCAGGACAGCCGCTGGGGGTGACCAGAAGAAGGTGGTCACAAAGCCTCCCCAGTGGAAAGGTGGTGAGAATCCCCAAGATAGTCTGAGTCTTCCAAAGGGCCCTAAAAACCTGTTCAGGGGGGTGGGACCCAAACTGCTCCCTATGTGCCTCAACCCTATTGGGGGAAGATCTTTGATCCCTTAAAGGCCTGGTGTAATAACTGTAAGAGGTCAGGACACCTAACTGTAGATAAATCTTGCCCCCACAACAAAGCCCCTACGGTACCCAGTACAGCTACTCCTGGGGCAGCAAGTTTACAGATGGGATCAGAAGTGTGCCCTGAGCAAATCTGGGAACACACTGGGGAAGTGGAGTTTGCCACTGTAGCTGTGTGGCCACCCAACTTAAAGAAATATTTGCAGTACCCCTGGATGAATGGAACTAGGGTAGAAGCTCTGAGGGATACAGGTTCCAGTGTCACTATGGTGAAGGACTCTGGTTTCCCCTGAGCAATATTTGATTGGGAAAACATACCCAGTCACCAATGCTGACAGTGTCGCCACTAGTCATCCCATGGCCATGGTGACATTAGGCCTGGGGGGGGGGGGGGGTACTGGCCTGTAACAGGTAGTGGTCTCTCCAAAGTTGCCAGCTGCATGTCTGCTAGGAAATGATCTGGAAACCTTAGCCTGGGCTGAGGTTGAGCTAAAGGCCCATGCGGCCATGCTGGGCATCCCTGAATTGGTGTGTGTGCGCAAACCAGAGCAAGAGGAAGGGTGAAAAAGTAGGTCTGGAGCCTGAAATAATGGCCCAACCAACCAAGACAAAAGGTAAGAAGACTGGGGGACCCCTGAGGGAACTGAGCCCATGGAGCTTGACCCTTAGAGGGTCCCTAGGGAAGAGCTGTCCCAGGGTCAGCAAGACTGTCCCACTCTTTGAAAGCCTGAGGCAGCAAGCTGTTTCAGAAGCACAGATGTCAGTGGTACCCACATAGCTTATTGGGAAGAGGGATTACTGTATGTTGAGGCGGGAGACCCCACTCCTGGCACCACCAGGAGAGTGGTAGTGCCACAGAAGCACAGGGAGTTCCTCCTAACTTTGGCTCATGACATCCCCCTAGCTGGACATCTGGGGCAAACCAAAACTTGGGAAAGGCTAGCTAGTCACTTTTACTGGCCCCAGGAGCACCAAAAGGTGAAGGAGTTTGTCAGCTCCTGTGTTACCTTTCAAGCCAGTGGCAAGACAGGTGGCTACCCAAAGGCCCCCCTAATTACACTACCAGTGGTGGGGTGCCCTTTGAAAGGGTAGGTGTGGACATTGTGGGTCCACTTGAACCTCCCAACGCCTCAGGGAACAAATTCATTCTAGTAGTAGTGGCTCATGCTACTAGGTACCCTGAAGCAATTCCACTTAGGACTACTACAGCTCCTGCAGTAGCCAAGGCCCTCCTGGGTGTCTTCACCAGGGTAGGGTTTCCTAAGGAGGTGGTTTCAGACAGAGGTTCCAACTTCATGTCTGCCTGACACACATGTGGAAGGAGTGTGGAGTGCAGTACAAGTTTACTACGCCCTACCATCCACAAACCAATGGCCTTGTTGAGAGACTTAACAAGACATTGAAAGGCATGATGATGGGACTCCCTGAAAAACTCAAAAGGAGATGGGATGTCCTGTTGCCATGCCTGCTTTTCACTTGCAGAGAAGTGCCACAGAAGGGAGTAGGTTTCTAACCCTTTGAACTTCTGTTTGGTCATCCTGTGAGGGGACCACTTTCTTGTAAATGAGGGCTGGGAGAGGCCTCTCCAAAAGCCCAAACAAGACATAGTGGACTATGTGCTTGGCCTAAGGTCCAGAATGGCTGAGTACATGGAAAAAGCATCCAAAAATCTTGAGGCCAGTCAGAAGCTTCAGAAGCACTGGTATGACCAAAAAGCTGCACTGGTTGAATTTCAACCTGGGCAACAGATGTGGGTTTTGGAGCCAGTGGCACCAAGGGCACTCCAAGATAGATGGAGTGGCCCTTACCCTATCCTAGAAAAAAAAGTGAGGTCCCCTACTTAGTTGACCTGGGCACCAGCAGGACACCCAAAAGGGTTATCCATGTGAACCTCCTTAAACTCTACAATGAAGGGGCTGATATCACCATGCTGATGGTGACTGATGAGGAACAGGAAGCAGAGTGTGAACCTCTCCCTGATTTCCTCTCCTACAGCCCACAAGATGGGTCAGGGGATGGTGTAGCCTTTTCAAACACCCTCTCTGCCCAACAGCAGACTGACTTCAAGCAAGTCTTGCAACAGTATGCTAGCCTCTTTTCCCTGACCCCTGGTCTGACAAACTGGTGTACCCATGATGTGGACACTGGTGACAATGCACCTGTCAAAAACAAGATCTATCGCCAGTCAGACCAAGTCAAGGAAAGCATCAAAGCTGAAGTCAGCAAGATGCTGGAGTTAGGGGTCATTGAGCCCTCTGAGAGCCCCTGGGCTGGCCCAGTAGTTCTGGTCCCCAAAGCTCATCAACAAGGTGGAAAGAGAGATGAGGTTCTGTGTGGACTATAGGGGGCTCAACTCTGTCACCAAGACACATGCTCACTCTATTCCAAGAGCAAATGAACTGATAGATAAATTGGGTGCAGCCAAATTCCTCAGTACCTTGGACTTAACTGCAGGGTACTGGCAGATTGGCATGGCCCCAGGAGCAAAAGAGAAACCCGCGTTCGAGGCATGTGGGCTGCTGAATTCATATCTGTGCATAGATCGCCGCCTAGTGTTGGGTCCGGATGTTTGCACGTTGTTGTCCTGGAAAAGAGTTCGAAGTATCCTGAGATAGGTGACTCCTCCCCTGGACCACAGTGCGCATGGGCATCCTCTCCATCCTCAGATTGTTTTTTTCTTCCATTGGGTTCGGATGTGCTTATCTTGACTCAAGTTAGGAAAATTTAGTTTCAGGCCAAAAGGCCCTTAGTTTTCGTCGGTACTGTTCCCGATCGGTATCGACAGCTTACTTGCTAGTTTAGCAACTTTAACAACTTTTTTCGGATCCGTTTACTCCGACCATCGACCTTACATCGACGATGGAATCGAGGACCCCATTCAAACGGTGTCCTGTTTGCCACGCAAAATATCCACATATCGACGTCCACCCGGTGCGCAACAAATGCCTCTCTCCGGAACACGACGAATCGAAATGTATGGCCTGTGCCCGATTCAGATCCAAGAAGACTCTCCGGAATCGACGAGCAGCGAGATTAGAAGCGCAGCAATCGGCACCGGCCCCGACCAACATCTTCAGCACCGAGGACGAAGATGTTGAAAGCGTGGAAAACAAACTCCAGCCCCGCCTCCGAACACTATTCCCGATCCCCGATCGGAAGACGCAGATGAAGAGCTTTTTCACAGGGAAGAAGCCGACGATGAGGTAGGGGACTACGATGAGGCCTTCGGGGCCGAAGAAGATAGCTCTGGTGAAGAGCAGGGCTTACCCGTCCAAACGGAGGCTATTAAAGTGCGTCAGTCTACGGCTCCGGTCGAGGGATCGCCTTCAGGCCTTACCCGAGATCAATCCCGCAGTTCTTCGGCCCCGCCCTCTGGCCCAGCCTCGAACATCCAGCGAGAGCCATTATTACCGAAAAAGACTGGTTTCCCTTCAACGAAACCGAAAGTGAAACTGGCACTGGTCGGCTCGAAGACCTCCACTCCTTTGACGCCAGCCAAAACCATCGGCTCCGAACGCACCAAAAGGGATTTCGGCGCCGAACTCGCTGCAGCGGATATCGGCACCGATCCAAAAAGGAAGGCCATCGGTACCACCAAAGCGCCTCGGCCCCCGGCACCGAAGCAATCGGCCCCGACCACCAAGGTTAAAATGGCCGCTCCATCGGAATCCACTTCGAAGGCAGCGACTATGGTCCAGTCATCGACGCAGTCGACAGCTACTACCTCTCCTCGACTCTATGACCCTGTGGCACCGAAGAAGTCCACACCTACCTCTACAGAACCACAGAACCTTCGGCGTTCTCGGTGCGACAAGTTGCGGCGTCCTTGCAACGTATCAGAGAACAGGCAGCCCTCCAGTCCACTTCGGGCTCCGAGCCGAAAAAGGCTCCAAAGGCACCTTCGGCACCAACCAACATCACTTTTGGTTTGCCGCCGTCCACAGCACCAAACCTATTCGAGATCCGAACACGTGTCACCCAGACAATGTCCCCATCTACTGGACACTCTCCTACTGGGCCTTCACCGTCCCAATTAATCGACGCCGACACCGGCCGGCTCATGCTCCGAAAGCGGAAAGTCACTTCCGACCAGGCTTTGGACTCTTACAGAATCCCTCTAAAGCAAAAACTGCCAGCAGAATCGTAACCAGTTCTATATGAACGCCTCCACACCTCCTATCCAGATCCCCAGTCCTTTTCTCCGACGCCCTCCGACACGGACGCAATGGAGGATTACATGGGTGATGACACCACCTACCCCAGGGATCTAGATCCTGAGGAGCAGCAGGACCCAGATCAAACTTGGGATGACCCTGCAGACCCAGGTGTCGCTACAGACACCCAGGACACGCTGCTTTATGGCGCCAAAACATCTCCCACAGAGGACACTGCTGCCTTCAATGCCCTCATTGAACGTGCCGCAGCCAATCATGGAGTGCAACTCCACTCGGACACAATTGAGGACGATTTCTTAGTGGACACTTTTGCCTCCTCAGAGAGGACTGTAAAGACTGCCCATGTTAAAAGGTGTCCTCAAGCCAGCAAAGGACATTTTCAAGGAAACAACCAGGGCACGGGTGATAAACCCCAGGATCGAGAAAAAATACAAACCTGCGCCCCGGGACCCTATGTACATTAGAGGCCAGTTACCTCTGGACTCCATCGTGGTTGCTAACGCTCGCAAACGAGCGCACTCGCAGACAACTGGTGATGCTCTTCCCCCGGACAAGGAGTCCAAGGTGCTGGAGACCTCCGGCAAAAGGATTGCAGCCCAGGCAGCAAACATCTGGCTCATTGCCAATACACAGGCGCTCCTGGCTCGCTACGATCGCTCACACTATGACACGTTAGAGTCCCTACTCCAACATCTACCAGACGAGCACAAAGGTAGCGGAGCTCCTCATCAGAGAGGGACAACTTCTCACAAACGCATCCATTAAGTGTGCACTGGATGCTGCCGACACAGCTGCGAGGGCAATAAACACCAGCGTCATGCTACGACGAAACGCTTGGTTAAGAATCTCCGGATTCAAACCTGAGGTTCAAAATAACATCCTCAATCAGCCTGTTAACCCCGACTACTTATTCGGACCAGAAGTTGACACCACCCTAGAAAAGATCAAAAAGGACACAGATACTGCAAAGTCAATGGGGGCTCTGCAAACGCAGACATTTCGTAGTGGCTCCTTTCGTCGCCCCGGAAATAGGGGAGCGGCTAGAGGACAGGGGTCACAGCAAACATACAATAAAGGGGGCACACAGAGTACCTACGATAAAAACACCAGAGGTGGATATCGTGGCTCCAGCACCAAGGGCAGAGGACGTGGTTACGGCAACACCAGGTCCTCACCCAAGAACAAACAGTGACGCCCTCTCCCTTCCCCCCGACCACATAACACCTGTCGGGGGGAGACTCCAGCGGTTCCTGTCCACGTGGAATACCATCACCACGGACAGGTGGGTCAGGGATGTTATCCAACACGGTTACTGTCTCAAATTACCCTCCACTCCACCCACAATACCGCCAAAGCACCGTCCTATGTCCTCAGAGCACTTAGCATTATTGCAGCAGGAAGTGCTAAGTATGCTGCAAAAAGGTGCAATAGAGGTCGTGCCCGTCCACCAGCAAGGGACAGGGGTGTACTCTCTGTACTTTTTAATAACGAAGGACGGGTCACTCAGACCTATACTAGACCCGAGACCCCTCAACCACTACATTCTCTCAGAGCATTTCCATATGCTCACCCTACAGCAGGTTCTCCCGCTGCTCAGACAGGGAGACTTCCTAGCCACACTAGACCTCGAAAGATGCCTACTTCCACATACCCATACACCCGTCACACAGAAAATATCTCAGGTTCACTATTCAGGGGCAGCACTACCAATTCAAAGTCCTCCCCTTCGGTGTGACAACAGCACCCAGAGTTTTCACCAAGTGCCTAGCTACAGTGGCTGCACATCTACGGAGACAACACATTCACGTCTACCCTTACCTGGACGACTGGCTTGTTCAGGCAAAGTCAGCCCAACAATGTGCCAGCCACATGTCCATCACCATTCACCTCCTTCACAGTCTGGGATTCTCACTAAATTACCCAAAATCACATCTCCAACCCGCACACGTACAACAGTACCTAGGTGCGACCATAGACACTCTGGCAGCCACAGCTCAGCCAAATTTAGTGAGGATCAACAGCATGCAAATGCTGATTTCCAAGTTCAAACCCCAACACTCCCTTCCTGCGCGACTGTTCATGCAGTTGATAGGCATGATGGACTCCTGCATTTTCATAGTCCCGCACGCGAGACTACATATGCGCCCGCTTCAGGAGTGCTTGGCACGTCAATGGAATCGGGCTCACGGGCAATTAAAAGACCTAGTGTTGGTGAGCGGTCGGGCATACAACTCTCTGCATTGGTGGAATCCACAAAACCTTTGCAAGGGCCGACCGTTTCAAGAGCCTGTTCCACAAATACTGACAGCGGACGCGTCTCTCCAGGGATGGGGAGCTCATGTACTCAATTACACAGTGCAGGGACTATGGACAATACAACAAAAGATGCACATCAACCTTCTAGAACGGATGGCAATCTTCCTGGCAATGAAAGCATTCAAGGTACACTTGTGCAACAAAGTCGTGTTGATCCGGGCGGACAACATGACTGCCATGTACTACATACAGAAGCAGGGAGGAACACACTCTCCACAGTTGTCTCATCTGGCTCAGAGCATGTGGAAGTGGGCCATTCAGAGGAACATATTCCTCATGGCGGAACACCTCCCCGGCAAGGACAACCAGATGGCGGATCTGCTCAGCAGACACAGCCACCAGATGCACGGGTGGGAGCTACACCCGTCAGTACTCCAACCGTACTTCCAACAGTGGGGTCATCCAGAGATGGACCTATTCGCCACAAACAAACGCAAAATGCCAAAGCTTTGCCGCCAGGTTCCCACATCCACAGTCGCAGGGCAATGCGATATGGATGAACTGCTCCGGCAGATTTGCGTACGCTTTTCCCCCAGCGCCATTAATACCGCTGGTGGCACGCAAACTGCGACAGCACTCACTGACACTCATCCTAGTTGCTCCCACATGGGCGCGCCAGCCATGGTACACCACCTTTCTAGAACTTTCCGTGGTGCCGCATCAAAGGCTGCGGATCAAACCTGCACTCTTAACGCAGAACCATGGCGAAATTCAGCACCCAGATCCGCAACAGCTGAACCTGGCAATCTGGCTCCTGAGGTCTTAGAGTTTGGCTACCTCAACCTGCCACCTGACTGTATGGATATCATCAAGGAGGCCAGGAGACCCACTACCAGAGCTTGCTATGCAGCTAAATGGAAAAGGTTTGTCATTTATTGCAACAACAATGACATTAACCCGCTAGACGCATCCATTCAAAACATAATGTGTTACCTCTTACACCTATACCGATGCAATCTGGCATATACCTCAATACGTATCCATTTGACCGCAATAGCAGCCTATCTCCAAAACAGGCAGCACCTCTCTTTATTCCGAGTGCCTGCCATCAAAGCTTTCTTGGAGGGACTTAAACGAGTGATTCCCCCAAGACACCCACCAGCACCGGTGTGGAACCTCAACTTGGTCCTCACCCGACTGATGGGTCCACCCTTCGAACCTCTCCACTCATGTGAGATTCAATTCCTCACCTGGAAAGTAGCTTTCCTAGTGGCAATCACTTTGTTAAGAAGAGTTAGTGAACTCCAGGCACTAACCATTCAAGAGCCATTCATACAGGTTCACGCAAACAGGGTCGTACTACGCACCAACCCCAAATTCATGCCTAAAGTAATATCGCAGTTCCACATGAATCAAACTATTGAACTGCCTGTTTTCTTTCAGAATCCACAAAATGTCGCAGAAAGAATGCTCCATACACTAGATGTCAAAAGAGCCCTCCTGTACTATATAGACAGAACTAAAGACTTTAGAAAGACAAAACAACTTTTCGTTGCCTTTTCTCCACAACACAAAGGCAACGCCATCTCCAAAGCAGGTATAGCCAGATGGATCGTTAAATGAATTCAAATTTGCTATCAAAAGGCTAAACGCACATTAACGATTCCCCCACGAGCCCACTCAACACGTAACTTAGGGGCATCCATGGCTTTCCTGGGAAACATTCCTTTACAGGATATATGTAGAGCAGCCACATGGTCCACTATACATACATTTACCAAACACTATTGTGTGGATGTACACTCAAAACAGCAGGCAGCTGTAGGACGGGCTGTTCTCAAAACTCTTTTTCAGACCGCTGCAGCTGACACTGGTGGCCGCCGCTAATAGGAGGTACTGCTATGTATTCTATGCACAGATATGAATTCAGCAGCCCACATGCCTCGAACTGAATATGCTACTTACCAGTATGCATCTGTTCTTGGCATGTAGGGCTGCTGACATTCATATCGCCCACCCTCCTCCCCGGCGCCTGTAGCAGCTGCAGCTCTCAGAAATACTGTATAGCATGGTCATCACTTTCTGTATCTACTCCATCACTGCCACAATGGCGAAAAACAATCTGAGGATGGAGAGGATGTCCATGCGCACTGTGGTCCAGGGGAGGAGTCACCTCTCTCAGGATACTTCGAAGACTCTTACAGGACAACAACGTGCAAACATCCGGACCCAACACTAGGCGGCGATCTATGCACAGATATGAATGTCAGCAGCCCTACATGCCAAGAACAGATGCATACTGGTAAGTAGCATATTCAATTCTCCACACCTGATGGGCATTACCAGTTTACTGTGATGCCTTTTGGGTTAAAAAATGCACCTGTCACCTTCCAGAGGTTTGTGAACCATGCCCTGGCTGGGTTGGAATCCTTTAGTGCAGCCTATTTTGATGATATTGCTGTCTTTAGCTCCACCTGGCAGGATCACCTGATCCACCTTGGGAAGGCTTTAGAGGTGCTGTAAAATGCAGGCCTCACTATCCAGGCATCCTAATGCCAGATAGGGCAGGGCACTGTGGTATACTTGGGCCACCTTGTAGGTGGAGGCCAGGTACAACCCTTACAACCCAAGATCCAGGCCATCCTGGACTGGGTAGCTCCAATAACCCAGACCCAAGTCATGGCATTCCTTGGCTTGACTGGGTACTACAGAAGGTTTGTGAAGGTATATAGGTCCACTGTGACACCCCTCCCCCCCCCCCCCCCCCCCCCCCCCCTCACAGAACTCACCTCGAAGAAGATGCCCAAGAAGGTTAACTGGACAGTTAGTTGCCAAAAGGCTTTTGACACCCTGAAAGAAGCAATGTGCTCAGCTCCAATTCTAAAAGCTCCAGATTATGCCAAGCAGTTCATAGTGCAGACTGATGCCTCTGAGCTAGGGATAGGAGCAGTCCTATCCCAGACCAATGATGGTCAAGACCAACCTGTTGCTTTTATAAGCAGGAGGCTACTCCCCAGAGAGCAGCGTTGGAGTGCCATTGAGAGGGTGGCGTTTGCTGTGGTTTGGTCCCTGAAGAAGTTGAGGCCATACTTGTTTGGTACTCACTTCCTGGTTCAAACTGACCACAGACCTCTCAGATGGCTAATGCAGATGAAAGGGGAAAATCCAAAACTACTAAGGTGGGCCATCTCCCTACAGGGAATGGACCTAGAAGTGGAACACAGACCAGGGACTGCCCATGCCAACGCAGATGGACTTTCCAGGTTCTTCCACTTAGACAATGAAGACTCCCTAGGGCAAGGTTAGTCTCATCACTTTTTGGGGGGGGGGGGGAGTGCCATCTTTCTTGCATGGTATGCCCCCACTTTTTGCTGACTGTGCTTCGACTGAGTGTGCCCTGGACTCCTGCCAATCAGGTGCCCAGGGCCTATGTTCGTTCCCTAAAATCCCAAATTGGCAAACCCTGGGCACATGTCAGCCCCTGGTAAATGGTACCCTAGGTATCCAGGGCCTTGTGACCAGGGAAGGCTTCTAAGGGCTGCAGCACTTATTGTGCCACCCTTAGAGGCCCTGTACCCTAACACAACCACACTGCCCTTGCAGGCTGAGTGTCTGGGTACAAGGCAAAACAGTCGACATGGCACACATCCCTGTGCCATGCCCACAACCTACAGTGCTCTGGCATACATCATCCGCCTCTCTAGCTGGGTGCCGTATGCCAGTGGTGTGGGCACAGGAGCATGAGCCCTAGGCTACTGCCCCCTCCCACAGGAGAGTGGCAGGATAGGGGGTGTACCCACCCCAGGGCAGGGACCCATTGGTTCCTACCCTTTGCCTACCTGTAACGCCCCTAAATCTAGTATTAAGAGGCGCCCTGAACCTTCCTTCTGGAGATTCCAGATTCCGAAAAAGCAAAGAACAGCATGAAGAAAGAAGACCTGCCGTGCAGCTGCTAAGAGTAAGACCCCAACTGCTTTAGCCCCAGACCTACCGGCCTGTCGACCCTCGAACCTGCTCCTGCTAAATTCCGGCACCTCTTGTGGCCAGCAACCTCACAAACCCCGGAGGACCCTGGCTACCTTGTGATTCTGGGACTCCCATGAGCAGTGGCTCTGCTCAAAGCAAGTTTCTAACCCCTGGCATCAACCCGGAACCGCAAACCCTGCACTCTCTGCACCCGCCAAGCCTGGCCTGTGTCGGAGTGGACCAAGACCCCAAGGACGTCCCCCCAGTGACTGTGACCCCGAATCCGGCACCCAAGGACTCACCTCGACGCTCCTGACGTCTGCAGCCTCGGAACCAGGGGACCCCTCGACCCCACCCCGACCGCAATCAACAGAGGGTAAGATTTCCCGACACCAAAAGGCACCCCTGCACCTGGCGCCCTGCGGCCACCTGTGCCCGACTCCTGGGTACCTACCTATCCTCCAACTACCCAACTTACCTCTCGAAGTGGTGGTGGCACCTGAAGAATCTTTGTCCCCGAGCTTGCAGCCTTGGTTCGTCCTGGAGCTTTCCCATTGAAATCCATTTAGCGCCTGAAGGCTCAAAAGCACCCTGCACCCAGCCGACCGAGTGGCCCTGGCAGTGTAACTTCTACTCCTACCTACTTCCCCATTTTCCTGGAGCAAGTGACCAGGAGCCCAGCACCCACAGCCGCGTGGCCTGCTAGTCAGCAGCCACCAACCAAGGCCCCCCTGCCTCCCATAGGATAACATTGGGCCTAACTCACTCTGCACCCGGCCGCCCCAGTGCCGCTGAGGGTGTAACTGTACCAATCTGACCCTGGTAGACCCCGGAGTCTGTGCCCAGAACCTTAACTCTGCCAGTCGAGCACTTACCCAAAAGCCGATAACTCACTTCTCTTTCATAGGGTAACATTGACTGGTTTCTTCTGACATTTCTTCTAAGTGTGGAGTTTCTAAAACTTGAATATTCACCTAAAATCAACCGAGTAACAAAAACGGAAATACTCACCTGCTATTAGGAGAGATCCCAGTGCTGGATCTTGGTGCCCAGCACTGGCCCTGAAAAGTACTCTCAACCGTACTTACCACTAACCCAATTTTCTTCCATAGGAAATCATTGACTGTTTTTCTGTGAAATTTCTTCTAAGTGTCGATTTTTGGAAACTACAAATATTCTTTAAAAATCGTACCAACTGTGAAAACGTAATTACTTACCTGTTTTAGATAGAGGTCCCAGTACTGAGCCTAGGAGCCCAGCCCTGGATTACAAAAGTAACAAGAACGTACTGTTCGAGGCATACGAGCTGCAGATTACACACTTTTGCATTTGCCATCTGGTGTTTGGCCCGGATGTTTGCAGTTTGTTTTTCCTCTTGGAAAGTCTTTGGAAGTCACGAAGTCGGTGACTCCTCCTTTGGATGGTATTGCGCATGGGCTTCGTCTCCATCCTCAGATTGTTTTTTTCCGCCATCGGGCTCGGATGTGATCTTCGCGCTCCGGTTCCGAACAGCTTCCAGTTCGACGATAGACGCGCAATCCTCACCCCAATCGCTGTATTGTTTCGATCACGATCTCTTCACTCAACGCGCCTTCTCATCAACACAAACCTTCGGTTCCAGTCGTCGACGGCTGTTTTCGGGCCTACCAAAGCTCCGGCCCGGCTCATGGAAAGAACTCCATTTAAAAAGTGCCCTCAATGTGGGTCCAAATTTCCCCACACCCATCTTCATGAGGTATGCAACCTTTGCCTCTCCCCGGAACACGAGGCTCGAGACTGTCCGGCCTGTAAGTCTTTCCGATCCAAAAACACTATTCGGGACCGAAGAGCCAGAAGGAACATGGCACACTCCTCGACGTCCATTCCAGTCGATATCTTCGGAGACGACATCGACGATCCGGAACATGATCGTGCCGAAGAAGACCTAGTCAGCGCTTCCGAGGCCGACGAGTCCGATGTGGAGGACATCACCCCGGCGCAGAGGGTCGTGAGTACCAATCTACCCCTCCCACACCCGCGCCGACACCCAAAAAGGCTTCGGTCACGCCTTCCCCTCCGGTCCTAGGCAAGACCAGAGACACTGCTTCACACACCCCACCTTCGGGCCCGGTGATGAAGCCAAGTAAGCCTTCCGGTGGCTCTGGCTTGAGCCAGCCTGCCAGCGGTGCCGAGAAAAACACTTCGGCACCGAAAAAGAAGACGGCCTCCACCTCAACACTGAGCTCCGCACCGAAACCCTCGGGGTCGAAGCCCAGCCCTTCGGCACCGACGCCATCTTCGGTGCCGACCAAATCACACAAGGCAATCAGCACCGACACTTCCAAGCTGAAGCACATCTCGGTGCCGACCAAGAGACCAGAGGGTCCCAAGCCGGGTTGTAAACATCAAACCGGCATGGAAAAACCTAAAAAATCGGCCCAACGCCTTCGGCGCCGACAGACCAAATTACCTCACCAGAGTTATTTACACCGGATCCCTTGCAAAAAAACTCTTACCAAGGATCCAAAAACTGGACATTTGACGCGCTCTACTAAGAAGAGACATTTGGAAAAGCCTGCTCCGCCTCCACCTCCAAAGAGGAAGGACTCTGCTACCTCTCCATTCAGAATACCTTCCCCTTCCCCCTCCTCCTCCACCTCCTCCTCCTTCCCCACCTCCACCCCCACCTCATCGTTCTCCTACTCCGTCTCCAGACGATCATGGGGACTCGTATTATGATACAGGGGATGTGCCACAATACCCCACCCCTACAGGATCTCCCGATCCATGGGACGATTACCATATACCAGATATCCCCAACGTCCCACAAGACTATATTTACCCTTCTAGACCATCTCCACCTGAAGATTACCTAGGGTTTAACCATCTTCTGCAAAGAGCAGCACATTATCATGGGGTGGACATGCATAATGCCCCTGTGGTGGAAGATTTCCTCCTAGACACATTCGATACTACACAGAGGTCCACCGCCATACTGCCCATGCTCAAAGGGGTGGTAAAGCATGCAGCAGAAGTTTTTAAAGACCCAGTTAGAGCCAGGGTCCTTAATCCACGTATCGAAAAGAAGTACAAATCTGCTCACTCAGATCCCTCTTAAATTAGAGGACCAGCGCCACTAGATTCCTTAGTGGTCTCTACGGCACGTAAAAGGGCAAACTCACAAACGTCAGGCGATGCACCACCACCTGACAAGGAATCAAAACTGCTAGATGCTTAAGGCAAACGCACAGCATCCCAGGCCGCCAACATATGGCGTATAGCAAACACTCGGGCACTGCTGGCCAGATACGACAGGGCTCATTATGACGAATTAGAGAGCATAATGCAACATCTCCCTGAAAAATATAAAAGTTAAGCCAACGAGTTGATTCAAGAGGGTAAAACAATCACAAACACCTCTATACAGTGTGCCCTAGACGCAGCAGACACAGCCTCCAGGGCCATTAAAACACCAGCGTCCTTCTCCGTCGTCCTGCTTGGTTAAGGGTATCTGGGTTTAAACCAGAAGTACAAGCCTCCATCCTTAACCATCCATTTGACGAGGAACATCTATTCGGGCCAAAGGTGGATGAGGCCTTAGAAAAGATGAAAAAGGACACAGATACAGCAAAATCCATGGGGGCCTTAGTCTCACCCGCCCAGATGCTCCTTTCGCTGCTCATCCTTTCGGAGTGCATCCAGAGGCTACTCCTCAGACGCAGCGTCCACATCGTACAAGTCCCCTACTCAGACCACCTTTACAAAAGGTTACCAAAGAGGCGGCTGCAGAGGCAAAACAAACCACGCCCGTTCTGCCACACCTACTACCCAATGACTTCCCCCCGCTCCCCCCAGACCATTCCACTCCAGTCGGGGGCAGACTCACAAATTTCCTTCATGTCTGGGAGACCATCACCTCAGACAAATGGGTGACCCAAATTATTCGGTCAGGATACTGCCTGGAATTAACATCTACCCCCAAACATTCCACCCAGGCAACGCCCAATGTCACAAGAACGTTCCACATTGCTAAAGCAGGAGGTAATCTCCCTCCTACAAAAACAGGCAATAGAACACGTTCCTGCCAATCAACAAAATTTGGGGGTTTACTCCCTATATTTTCTGATGCCAAAAAGGGACGAGACTCTACGACCTATTCTAGATCTCCGGCCCCTAAACACATACATACACTCAGACCATTTTCACATGGTAACGCTTCAGCAGGTACTTCCGCTCCTCTCCCAGAACGACTTTCTCACCACACTGGACTTGAAAGACGCATACTTCCACATTCCAGTACACCATGCTCACAAAGTACCTCAGATTTGTAGTGGCCTGACAACACTACCAATTCAAAGTGCTCCCGTTCGGAGTCACAACAGCACCATGGGTATTCACCAAGTGCCTAGCGGTGGTGGCGGCACACCTCAGAAGACAGCACATTCACGTCTTCCCATACTTGGACGATTGGCTGATTAAAAGCCACTTCATACAACCAATGTGTACACCACACCGCTACCACAATCCAACTACTTCACCAACTAGACTTCACGGTGAACCACCAAAAGTCCCAGCTAACACCATCCCACATAAAACAATACCTCGGTGACACCATAGACACCTCAAAAGAAATAGCCTACCCCAATCCGGCCAGGATTGCAAGCATTCAGGCTTCACGACACAAATTCGTAATTCAACACTCCCTTCCAGCACGAGTGTTTATGCAGCTGATAGGGATGATGGCCTCTTGCATTTTCATAGTGCCTCACGCAAGACTCCAGATGCGTCCACTCCAAGAGTGCTTAGCGCGCCAATGGAACCAGGCCCTGGGGCAACTGACAGATCTGGTGTTGGTAGATGGTCGCACCCATCGCTCTCTGCAGTGGTGGAACGCCGCAAACCTTTCCAAAGGTCGACAGTTCCTGGACCCGGTTCCCCAAATAATACTAACAACTGACGCATTGCTCTCCGGCTGGGGAGCTAATCTATTACACCTCACAGTGCAGGGCACATGGACGCCGCAACAAAAGTTACTCCATATCAACCATCTGGAGTTACTAGCAATCTTTCTAGCCCTGAAATCCTTTCAACCACGGATTTCAGGCAAGGCAGTCCTCATTCGCACAGACAACATGACGGCCATGTATTATATTCAAAAACAAGGCGGCATACACTCTCCACAGCTCTCTAAATTAGCACAGAGCATATGGAGATGGAAAATTCCCCACAAAATCTTTCTCCTAGCTCAACATGTCCCAGGTGTCCAAAACACAGTGGCAGATCTGCTCAGCAGACAGACACAACAGATCCACGAGTGGGAACTTCACCCACAGGTTCTTCATCCGTTCTTTCAAATGTGGGGGCATCCACAGATAGTCCTCTTTGCCACCCACAAACTCAAAATGCCCAAGCTTCGCTGCCAGATACCCACACCCATTGTCCAAAGGCAATGCAATATGGATGAACTGGTCAGACAAATTTGCGTATGCTTTTCCACCTCTCCCACTAATTCCATTAGTGGTGCGAAAGCTACAACAGCGCTCCCTCACACTGATTCTAGTAGCTCCAACATGGGCCAGACAACCGTGGTACACCACGCTGCTGGAACTCTCGGTAGTACCACACCAAAAGCTACACCTCTCACCATGCCTCCTAACCCAGAACCATGGAGAGGTCAGGCACCCGGACCCAGCTCAGCTCAACCATGCGATCTGGCACCTGAAATCCTAGAATTTGGATACCTAAACCTTCCCCCTGACTGTATGAACGTCATCAGAGAAGCTAGACGCCCTACCACTAGAGCCTGCTACGCTGCCAAGTGGAAAAGATTTGTTGTTTATTGCCATAACAACACAATCAATCCTCTAGACGTGTCTATACAACACATCATATGCTACTTACTCCACCTACAAAGGTGTTATCTAGCCTATAACTCCATTCGGCTACACCTCGCAGCAATCACAGCTTACTTACAAAACAGGCAGCACCTGTCACTTTTCAGAGTACCTGCCATTAAAGCCTTCATGGAAGGCCTCAAAAGAATAATTCCCCCCAGAGTACCACCCTCACCTGTGTGGAACTTAAATATCGTTCTCACAAGGCTGATGGGGCCTCCCTTCGAACCTTTGCATAAATGCGAACTGCAATTCCTCACATGGAAAACAGCTTTCCTGGTAGCCATCACTTCCCTTAGAAGGGTCAGTGAGATGCAAGCACTTACCATACAAGAACCTTTTCTTCAAATGCACCAGAACAAGGTTGTTCTCCGTACCAACCCGAAATTCCTACCTAAAGTCATTTCCCCTTTTCACCTAAACCAATCTGTAGAATTACCAGTATTTTTCTCGCAACCTCAGGCCTTTACAGTAAGGGCTCTTCACACAGTAGATGTCAAACGAGCCTTACTTTACTACATCCAGAGAACACAACCTTTCTGAAAGACCAAACAACTATTTGTCTCTTTCTCTCCACCACACAAGGGCCACCCCATCTCAAAATCAGGGATAGCTAGGTGGATTGTAAAATGCATACAGATTTGCTACCACAAAGCAAAACGAACGCTATCTGTTCCCCCTAAAGCCCATTCTACACGAAAGATAGGGGCTTCTATGGCATTTTTAGGGAACATCCCATTAGATATCTGCAAAGCAGCTACATGGTTAACACCACACACTTTCACTAAACACTACTGTGTAGATGTGCAAACTAAGCAACAAGCTAGTGTGGGCCAGGCTGTACTCAACATTATTTCAAACCACTGCAACAGATACCGGTGGTCGCCGCTAAGGTTGGGAACTGCTATGTAGTCTATGCAAAAGTGTGTAATCTGCAGCTCATATGCCTCGAACGGAATATGCTACTTACCAGTATGCATCTGTTCTTGGCATGTAGAGCTGCAGATCAACACACGCCTCCCCGGCTACCTGTATCTGTTCCAGTTTATCTTACTTGGATACAACACACATGGGTTTCTTCACTGTTACTACGCTCCATCTTTCCCTGCTGGCGAAAAACAATCTGAGGATGGAGCCGAAGCCCATGCGCAATACCATCCATAGGAGGAGTCACCAACCTCGTGACTTCCAAAGACTTTCCAAGAGGAAAAACAAACTGCAAACATCTGGGCCCAACACCAGATGGTGATCTATGCAAAAGTGTGTAGATCTGCAGCTCTACATGCCAAGAACAGATGTATACTGGTAAGTAGCATATTCCTTAACTGTAACTTGAATTTTCTCCCATAGGGAATCATTGACTGTTTATCTATGAAATTTCTTCTAAGGGTCAACTTTTAAAATGGCAAAATATTGCCTAAAAATCACAACAGTAACTAAAACAAATTTACTCACTTGTTTCCAAGACCTGTCCCAGGACTGAATCTAGGATCCAGTCCTGGAATTAGAAAAGTAATCCTGAAAGTAATCTATTGCAAATAACTTAAAACTATACATTGAGCTCAATGTATTATTGTGTTTGAAATTGTGTTGCCTATTGCAACAACTTGTAACTATTACCTACAAAAGTCAATTGCATATTGCAAAAGTTTTTAACTAAAGCCTCTCATTCTGAGAAAGTATATTTTGATACCTGTTGTTGGTTCTAAAATAAAATAACCATATCTTTTATATAAACCATTTGTTGACTGTGTATACCAAATGCTCCCAAATAGGTACAGGGTGTACAGTGTCCACAGTCCCCAGAGGTTTGGCAGAGGCTAAAGTTAGATATAACCTTACACTCTAAAGTGGTAGCTTGGTTGAGCAGTAAGGCAGTATCAGAGGACAGTCTAAAGCATTTGTTGCACACACTCAGCCAGCAAATGGTCTCACACACTCAATAACTGAACTCTAGGCCAATGGTTTATATATAAAAAATATATGCTTGTTTTATTTTAGAACCAACAATCGGTATTAAAATATACTTTCCCAGAATGAGATGCATTAAATAAATACTTTTGCAATATGCAATTGACTTTTGTAGAAAGTTGGAAGTGGTTGCAATATTGAGTTCAATTGAAGTTTCAAGTTATTTGCCACAGATTACTTTTAGGATTACTTTTGGAATTCCAGGACTGGATCCTAGATTCAGTCCTGGGTCAATACTTGGAATCAAGTGATAAAAGTCTACTTAATTACTGTGATGATTTTTAGACAATATTTTGCGATTTTAAAAGTTGACACTTGGAAAATATTTCATAGAAAACAGTCAATGATTCCCTATGGCAGAAAATTCAAGTTGCAGGTATAGTATGTTCTCGTTACGTTTGTAATCCAGTACTGGGTGCCTAGACTCGGTACTGGGACCTTTATCCAAAACAGGTAAGTAATTGCGTTTTCAGATATTATACGATTTTTAAAGAATATTTAAAGATTGCAGAAATTGACACTTAGAAGAAATTTCACAGAACAACAGTCTATGATTTCCTATGGGAGAAAATTGGGTTACTCGTAAGTACAGTTGTAAGTATTGAGTCAGTGCTGGGCACCAAGATCCAGCACTGTGAGCTCACCTAAGAGCAGGTGAGTATTTTCGTTTTCGTTACTCTGCTGATTTTTGGTGAATATTTTAAGTTTTGAAAAGTCCACACTTAGAAGAAATTTCAGGAAAAGCCAGTCAATGTTACCCTATGGAGAAAATTGAGTTATCGGTTTAAAGGTAAGTACTCGACTGGCAGAGTTAAGGCTCTGGGCATAGACTCAGGGGTCTCCTAGGGTCAGGTAGGTACAGTTGGTTCACCCTCAGCGGCACAAAGGCGGCCGGGTGCAGAGAGTTAGGCCCAATGTTATCCTATAAGAGGTAGGGGGGCCTTGGTTGGTGGCTGCTGACTAGAAGGCCACACGGCTGTGGGAGCTGGGCTCCTGGTCACTTACTCAGGGCAAGTGGGGAAGTAGGTGTTGAGGTTGCACTGCCAGGGCCACTCGGGCGGCTGGGTGCAGGGTGCTATTGAGCCTTTAGGCGCTCAATTGATTTCAATGGGAAATCCCCGGTTTAGAAAGACTGCAAGCTCGGGGACGAAGATTCTTCAGGTGCCACCACCACTTCGAGAGGTAAGTTGGGTAGTTGGAGGATAGGTAGGTACCCTGGGATTGGGCACAGGGGGCCGGGTGCAGGGTTGCCTTTTGGCGTCGGGAAATCTTACTCTCTGCTGTTCTCGGTTGGTTCTGAGGCTGCAGGCGTTGTCAGGAGCGTCGAGGTGGGTCCTTGGGTGCTGGATTCGGGGTCACAGTTGCCGGGGGGACGTCCTCGTGGTCTTTGTCCACTCCGGCACAGGCCAGGCTTGGTGGGTGCAGAGTGACCAGGAGTCGCGGTTCCTGGCTGAATCCAGGGGCTTGTTACTTGCTTTGAGCAGTACCACTGTTTGTGGGAGTCCCAGTTAGTCACAAGGCAGTCAGGTCCTCCGGGGTTTTTAAGGTTGCTGACCACTGGAGACGCCGGGGTTTAGCAGGAGCAGGTTCGAGGGTCGACAGGCCTGTAGGGCTGGGGCCAAATCAGTTGGTGTCTTCCTCTTGTTAGCAGCTGCACGGCAGGACTTTCTTCAAGATGGCGCGCACCCGGAGATGTGATTCACCTCCTCTTCCCCCACCTGAGGGGTGGGGTTGGCAGAGGCTGGCACACCACCTTCCTTCCTTGGGGTTTCCCTCCAGTCTTCCCGCCAGAGTTGGGGTCAGAATTGGTGGGGGCCAGTTGCGGAGTACAGCAAGTGGCCTGGAGAAGCTCACAAAGGCGGCATGCCTTTGAAGCTTCTCCTGCCCATCCTGGGGGAGGAGACCTAGCACCTCGCCCAGGATGTGCATTGTTGCAGGCCCAGGAGAGCGGATGGCTCTCTACCCAGGGGTCCAGCGACATGTCTGCTGTGTGGCAGCCTAGGCAGCCCCTCAGACAAGACGTAGATTGTAGGTTAGGGTCGGGGGCAACTCCAAGTTGCCCTCTGTCATGTATCGTACATTAAATCCCACACTGGCATCAGTGCGGGTTTAATGTGCTGAGAAGTTTGATACCATGATACCAAACTTCAGTCTTCAGTGTTGCCATCATGGTGCTGTGGAGCTCGTGTTGACGACCTCCCAACAACATATAGTCTTAATGGCAGCACTGCACTTAGTGCCCAGGAATGGACCTGGGTACTGTAGGGGCACAAGGCTCATGCACCTGTACCCACACCACTGGCATAGGGCACCCTGCTAGAGGGGTGACTGAGGTATGCCAGGGCAGTGTGTGTTGTGGGCATGGCATACAGGGATGTGTGCCATGTCGACTGTTTAGTTCTGCACCAAGACACGCCGCCTGCAAAGGCAGTGTGTGTGTCAGGGAACAGGACCTCTAAGGGTGGCACAATAAGTGCTGCAACCCTTAGGGGCCTTCTCTGGTCTCAAGGCCCTGGGTGCCTAGTGTACCATTTACCAGGGGCTGACATGTGGCCAGAGATACCAATTGGGTTTAGGCTTCAACACAGTTTTAGAGAAGGAACATAGGCCCTGGGTACCTGATTGGCAGGAGCCCAGGGCACACTCAAAGTACATCAGCAATTCAGCAAAAAGTGGGGGCATACCATGCAAGAAAGATGGCACTTTCTCACAGGAGGGCAAATTAATTACAAATGCATCTATCAAATGTGCCCTCGATGCAGCGGACACTGCATCTAGATCTATTAACACCAGTGTCTTACTCCGTAGACCTGCATGGTTACGTATTTCCGGTTTTAAACAGGAAGTGCAGACAACTATTTTAAATCAGCCGTTCGATCAAGAACACCTGTTTGGCCCAGCTATGGACACAGCTCTAGAAAAAAATGAAAAAAGACGGACACTGCAAAATCTATGGGATCATTACAATTTCAGACCACACAAGGTTATTTTCGGCGCTCCTTCTATAGGGGCGGATCCAAGAACATTGGCACACATTAGTTCCTCCTCCTACAAGACTCCTACACAAACATCCCTCCAGGGATATTTTTTTTGGGGGGGGGGGGGGGGTACAGAGGAAATAATAACATAGGGAGAGGTCGAGGTAACAACCGAACCTCCCCTACTACCAAGCAATGACTTCCCTCCTCTCCCTCCAGACCATTCCACTTCGGTCTGAGGTAGACTATCACAGTTCCTACCTGTCTGGAACTCAATCACTACACACAGGTGGGTAAGACAAATTATCCAGTATGGTTACTGCCTGGAACTTACTGCAACTCCCCAAAATATACCACCGAAACAACGTCCAATGTCTAAAGAAAATCTAACGCTACTCAAACAAGAAGTTCTATCACTTCCTCAGAAGCATGCAATAGAACCAGTTCCCCTCCAGCTTCAAGGCACGGGGGTTTACTACCTTTAGTTTCTCATCCCAAAGAAAAGACGGTACTCAGACCGATAATGGACCTCAGACCACTCAATGTCTACATACAGTCAGATCATTTTCACATGATCACTCTTCAACCGGTCCTCCCACTGCTCCAACAAGGCTACTTCCTTGCCACTCTAGATTTCAAGGACGCCTACTTCCTTATTCCTATACACCCTGCTCACAGGAAATATCTGTTTGTAGTGGACAGTCAACACTATCAATTCAAGGCACTCCCATTCTGTATGACCACAGCACCCTGAGTCTTCACAAAATGTCTGGCCGTAGTAGCCGCCCACTAGCGAAGACAAATTCATGTGTTTCCATACCTGGACGACTAGCTAATAGAAACCAAGTCATACAGTCAGTGTGTTCACCACACTTACTGCACAATTTACCTGCTTCACAACTTTGGGTTCACAATAAACCTCACCAAATCACATCTCCAGACATCCCACAAACATCAGTATCTAGGGGCCACAATAGACCCTTCCAAAGCCCTTGCATACCCCAACCCAGTCAGGATAGCCAGTATACAAAAATCTCATAACAAAATTTCGGCCCAAACACTCAATACTAGCTCGAGTATTTATGCAACTCGTAGGGATGATGGCCTCTTGCATTTTCATAGTACCTCATGCAAGACTTCAAATGCGCCCTTTACAAGAATGCTTAGCACGTCAGTGGAACCAGGCTCAAGGTCAACTTTCAGATCTGGTGTTGGTAGACAGCCTCACACATCTCACTCTGCAGTGGTGGAACCCACAAAACCTTTCCAAAGGGCGGCCGTTCCTTGACCCAGTTCCACAGATAGTGCTAACAGCGGACGCATTGCTCACCGGCTGGGGAGCTCCTCTCCTAAACCATACCATTCAGTGCAGGTTGACCCCTCAACAAAAAGTGCTCCACATCAATCTACTCGAATTGTTAGCAATATTTCTAGCATTGAAATCCTTCCAGACACATCTCATCAACAAAACTGTCCTTGTCCGCACGTACAATATAACAGCCATGTATTCTGTACAAAAACAAGGAGGGACACATTCTTTGCAGATTTCTTAACTAGTGCAAAACATATGGAGATATGCCATCCCACAAAGGATACACCTTTTAGCAGAACACCTTCCAGGCGTACACAATCAGATTGCGGATCTGCTCAGTCGTCAGACACAGCAGATAGGAATGGGAACTTCATCCACAAGTTCTTCATCAGTTTTTACACATGTGGGGCCACCCAGACATAGATGTGTTCGCCACACACGTAAACGCAAAATGCCCGACCTTCGCCGCCAGGTATCCACACCCACTGTCCAAAGGCAATGCGATATGGATGAATTGGTCAGGCAGATTTGCATACGATTTTCCGCCACTCCCACTCATTCCATTAGTAGTACGCAAGCTCAAACAGTCTCTCAAAATGATCCTAGTTGCTCCAACATGGGCCCGGCAACCATGGTTCACAAAACTCCTGGAACTCTCCGTAGTTCCACACCAAAAACTACAGCTCTCCCCAAAACTATACACAGAACCATGGCGAGAAGGCATCCAGATCCAGCTCAACTGAACCTGGCAATCTGGCTCCTGAAGTCCTAGAGTTCGGTTACCTCAACGTACCACCAGATTGTATTAACATTCTTAAAGAAGCTAGACGCCCTACTACTAGAGCTTGCAATGCAGCCAAATGGAAAGGATTTGTCAATTACTGCAATAACACAATTGACCCACTGGATGCTTCAATTAAAAACATTATTTTACTACTTGCTTTATCTACAAGATGTAATCTAGCATATACATCCATAAAACTACATCTTTCTGCCCTTGCCGCTTACCTACAAAACAGACATTTGTCATTGTTTAGGGTGCCTGCTATCAAATTGTTCATGGAAGGACTTAAAAGGATAATTCCTCCCACAATCCCACCCTCTCCAGTGTGGAATTTAAACATTGTACTTACTAGGCTCATGGGTCCTCCGTTTGAACCTCTACACAAATGTGAATTGCAGTTCCTTACATGGAAAGTGACATTTTTAGTCACGATCACCTCTCAGAAGAGTGAGATCCAGGCTTTAACCATACAAGAACCATTCTTACAAATACATCCTAATAAGGTGGTTCTCAGAACAAATCCAAAATTCCTTCCCAAAGTAATCTCCGCTTTCCATCTTAATCTGTATAATTGCCCGTTTTCTTTCCAAAGTCAGATTCTGTAGCAGAGTGCTCTTCACACACTAGATGTCAAAAGAGCTATACGTTATTACATTGCTCAGGACTAAACCCTTTAGGAAAACAAACCAACTGTTTGTAGCTTTCTCACCACCTCATAAAGGAAATCCCATCTCCAAAGCTGGAATTGCCAGGTGGATAGTCAAATGTATTCAAATATGCTATCAAAAAACAAAACGCACATTAACAATTCCCCCCCAGAGCGCACTCAACACGCAAACTAGGGACTTCCCTGGCATTCGTTGGGAACATTCCCTTAGATGACATTTGTAAGGCAGCAACATGGTCTACGCCACACCCCTTCACCAAACACTACTTTGTAGACCTGCAGGCGAAACAACCAGCTTCTTAGGCCAAGCTGTTCTTAAAACACTTTTCCAAACCACTGCAACAGACACAAGTGACCACCGCTAAGGGAGATCACTGCTATACAGTCCATGCACAAGTATGTATTCTGCAGCTCATATTCCTCGAACGGAAAATGCTACTTACTAGTTTGGAGTACTTAGACGCCGCCCTCGCGCACTGACGTCAGTTCTTCTTTTTTCCGCGCCAGTAAGCGCAGATCCGGGAGAGCTACCCCTTTTAGTCTTTTTTGACTAAGTTTTTTGATCCTTTTTAGGTCTCGCCTGAGACAGCGCTTTAGCGCTGCTCTCGCGAGAGCTTTTGTAAATGGGGGATCTGGAAGTGCAAACGAGTGCTTTCAGGCCTCCAAATACAGTGCATGTGCGCCGTCGCGCGCACCATTTGGCAGCCTGCACACCATTTGCTTTCACTTTCGCGGCCGCTTTGATGTGTTTGATCGCGATCCCGATCACTTTCACTTACGCGGCCGAGGGCCGCTTGTTTGCAATAATATTTCAGCTGGAACAATGTACTACGGGCAGCAATTTATCTCGTCTTTTCAAGTCTGGGAGCAACAGCAAGTGTGGAGACACGGAAATGTCAGCCTCAACCCTCCCCCCTCTTCCTTTCCCACATCTCACAAAGATGAGACCTCCTTCCTTCTCCCCCCGCCCTGCTTCCTATCAGCTCGGCGGCCTCCTCCCGATTACGCTCCTTGTCTGAAGTGATGCTGGAGATGGCCCCCGCCTGATAACATTGTATGCCAGATGGCGGTGTTTGCTCTGCACACAGACATTGCCTCCCGATAATGCGGAATCGCGCCCGGGACGGCTGCAGCTCCCCGAGACAAACTTGACCCGCGGGTGACATGCTGGCCTGCTCCCAGCCTCAGTGGTGTTCCCAGGGGCATAAAACAGACGGGAATAGACCCTACAGCTTCTGGGCAGGTTGTTGAAGAACCAGTTTGGATGGGGCGGGGCCTTACACTACACGACATTCCACGGTGCCTCTACAGGGCATGACTCCTCCAGCCCGGAGTGAGGAATGCAGCAGGAGCCGGTTCTGGCTTTGGGGAGGGGGTGGGGCCCAGCTCTTCTTCACAGGAGGAAGTGTCAGTGGGGTAAACAGAAACCAGGAAGGCAGACAAACCGAAAGCATTTCACCTTTCGCATCCTGCGTGCCTCATCCAAGCCCTGGAGTCAGCTTCATTCATGTCCTCTAGGTGACATGAATGATGTGCTGCCTTCTATTGCGCTGGGGTTTTTATAAAGTGTGTGTCCTGTACGGTGTAAGGCCTAAGGTAGGTCACCCCACCCAGGGGTTTCAGTATGCAGCACCGATGGGGAGGCTGAACCCAGCCAGCCTCCTCGGCCAGTACTAAGAATGGCTGTGAAGAGATGTTCTTCACGTGTCTGCTGTCTGCGCGCCGCCCCTCCCGTCTCCATCATCAATTCCTGTCTGCATCCATCTAGGGCTGTCGATACACACGTCTTCAAGGTATGAGAAATGTGTCCGGAATATGCTCACACGCATCCCTAGCACTTCTGTTTCCTAAACACTTTCCAGGGGGGCGGAAGAACTCCGATGACCGGCTTGGAGGGGCGCGCCTGGAACTACTTAGGGCAGAGGCCGGACCTGACACAGGGTGCCAGTCACATCCAACAGTCCGAACACGCCTCCCTCAGAAGAAGTTTATCAGGCTTGCAGCAACCACAGTAGCCCATGGGGCACACATTTCACACGCTTAAACACACACACCGACATTTTAATATGTTAATAATCACGAGCACTAGGCTTGTGAAATTCCACCAGATTACCCCGTCCATCAAAGCCAATTATATCATATGCGAATACGAGGAATGCCTGAGTTCTGAAGACATGCCAGGTGCTGCTCAGGGGTGGCGCACTCTATATCTGGGCAGAGCTAGCAGAAAGACACTAGAAAGACGAGTGGGGCATGCCGGGCAAACGGACATAGTGAAGATCTGCGTGGTACACAGCTGCAAGGCCGGGTACACACTTGAGTTAGAGGGTGTTCGAATGGCAGAGCCTGACCCACAGACCGTGGTGGTAGATAGAAGAGCCTGGCACACAATATAGAGTTGAATCCACCCAACTCAGTCGCAGACCTTTACGCACAAACGTGCCGTGGCATTTGGCTGTCCGCTGCTGCCAGGCGAATTTATAGAGTAGATTATATGTCTGGGGGGTCGGACTGGGACAGAAAACAGTTCTGGGCACCAAAATGAACAAGCATTTGCAATGCAATAGGTCTTGCATTTACGCGACTTTAAGCTATTGGCATTGTAAATGACAATGCCTTTTATTTATGTTTTTAAAACCAAAACATTATTAAAAGGCATTGTCATTTACAATTCCAATATCTCAATCTCTCGTAAATGCGAGACCTATTGCATTGTAAATGCTTGTTGATCTTGTCTCGACTCCGGTGCCGGTAGGATGCCTGGTTTTAAAGCCTGTGCTGACTGCAACCGCTTGATGTCGGTTACGGATCACCGCCGGTGCCTTTACTGTTTGGGCCTCGACCACGACGCGGAGTCGTGTTCGGACTGCAAGGCCCTGACCTCGAAGGCTAGACGGAAGCGGTCCCGTAAGCTTCTCGAGCTTCGCCACTCTGCTCCGCGCCCCTCTCGTTCCCGGTCTAGGAGGAGGTCCAAGGATCGGTCGCGGAGCCGCAGCCGACGTCATCATCGATCGTCTGGCTCCAAGTCTTCGGGTAAGTCGAAGCGACACCGCTCTTCGGACTCCCCTCGCCGGTCGCGCGACTCTGCCGAGGGTCAGGGTGGTTCCACTCCAGCGGCGCCACAGGCGCTGCGCAAGTCCCCATACCCGCCGGTCCCTGGGACTGACGCGACGCCGGCGGAAGTCAGTGCCTTCCTCTCGGCCATGAGGAACCTGGCTCCGCCGTCGACGCCCGCTGGCGCGCCTTCGGGCCCCGCGGACCCGACTGGGCAACCTTGCATGCCGGCGGCTCCGGCGCCGTCGCAGGCTCCGGCCTCGACGCCGCAAGTGCCCGAGGGACCCGTCCCCGCCGACGCCGGTCCACCTAGTCACGCCTCCTCCGCCGGCGTCTACACCGGATCCACCTCCGACGCCGGCTCCGCTCGGCGTCGTGCCCCAGTTCAGCCCCGCTCCGGACCCGGCGCCGTTACGGCGTCGATGGACGCCGCGTACGGTGCCGTTGGAGACACATTATGGCTATCGTCCGGCTCCGATCCTTCCTCCTGTTTACCAGGAATCTGATGACGTGGGCGAATGGGAGGGGTCTGTGGACCCTATGGCCGTTCAGGCTCAACTGTCACAGGACTGGGCAGATGAACTGGGGGAGGCCAGTGGTCTGGATACCTCTCCAGACACTGGATTCATCTCTCCTCCGACTGTGGCTTCGGAGGAGGGTGCAGCTTTCTGTGGTGCTGCGCAAGGCGGCGGCAGCCCTTGGGCTCGAGCTGCCTGCCGTGGCTGTGAGAACTAACGTTCTCACTGAGGTGCTTCAGTCAGCAGCAAGCTCCACTGAGCCTCTGCTGCAATTCAATGAGGCCCTCATTGACGTTCTGCAGGGCACCTGGTCCAAGCCCTCCAAAGTTCCTCCTGTGGACAGGAACGTCGCCAGGCGCCTCCGCCCTGCTCCGGGCAACCCCAGTTTTCTGTCCCAACACCCTACCCCCGAGAGCCTGGTTATCCAGGCTTCTACCTCCCAATCCTCCTTCCCGACCGCTCTGCCGGACCGGGATTCCAAGAGACTGGAACAGTTTGGCAAGAAGCTGTTCTCCTCCCTTAGTTTGGGCCTGCGGTCCTTGAACACAGCCTGTCTTTTGGACCGTTATTCCCACTCTCAGTGGGATACGGTGGAGGACGTGCTGCCCCTGTGTCCGGAGGAGGTCCAGACACGACTTACCCAGGCTCTGGCCGATGGGAGGGATGCAGCGCGACATGCTATCAGATGTGAGCTTGACACTACGGACTCGCTGGGTAGGGCGATTTCTACCACGGTGGCGCTTAGACGTCACGCCTGGCTGCGGTCCACGTCCTTTTCGGGAGATGTCCAGAGCGCACTCATGGACATGCCCTTTGATGGCACTCGCCTTTTTGGTGAGAAAGCGGACAGTGCGCTGAATCGCTTTAAGGACTCCCGGGCTACGGCCAAGTCCTTGGGCCTCTCGGCCCCGCGGTCGCAAACTTCCGCCTTTCGCCCCTTTCGTGGCCAAGGAAGGGGGTGCCTCCTCACGTGCGCCTAGCCACCAGCCGCAGAACCAACCTGCGCGCGGACGTGGTTGCCGCCGAGGCGGTTCTGGAGGACGACGCGGTCAGCCCACATCCACCCCGGCAGCATCCGCCTCAAAGCCTTCCTAGTCCGAGCTTTCAGGCCCATTCCACGCCAGTGGGCGGCAGAGTTCGCCATCACCTGCTCCACTGGCGGTCCATCACATCGGACAGGTGGGTGCTGCAAATCGTCCGAAGGGGCTACTCCCACCCCTTCGAGACGACCCCTCCAGCCATGCCACCGTATCTCGGGGGATCATTTGAATCTTCTCCACGAGGAAGTTTCGGCCCTCTTGGCCAAGGGGGCCGTCGAGCGCGTTCCGAGCCCAGAAGTAGGTCGTGGTTGTTATTCCCACTACTTTCTGGTTCCCAAGAAGGGCAAAGGGGGCCTACGCCCTATCTTGGACCTCCGGAATGTCAATGCCTTCCTCCGGGAGGAAAGGTTCAAGATGTTAACTTTGGCTCAGGTTCTAGCTGCCCTAGACCCGGGAGACTGGATGGTAGCGTTGGACTTGCAGGACGCATATTTCCACATCCCCGTCCTGACGGCCCACAGGCGTTACCTGCGGTTCACGGTGGGTCAAGAGCACTTTCAGTTTACCGTGCTCTCCTTCGGCCTTACCAGTGCCCCTCGGGTGTTCACGAAAGTGATGGCGGTGGTCGCAGCTCATCTGCGCAGATCAGGGGTTTCAGTCTTCCCCTATCTCGACGACTGGTTGTTGAAGGCGGGCTCGCCCCAGGCAGTAGTCTCCCACCTCCAGACTACGGCGGATCTCCTGCATTTGCTGGGGTTTTCCATCAACGTGCCGAAGTCACACCTGAGTCCCTCTCAGAAGCTCCTCTTCATCGGAGCGGTTCTCGATTCGGCGCAGTTCCGGGTCTATCCGCCGGAACAGCGGGTCCGGGCTATTCAGGCCCTGATTCCCATCTTTCGGCCTCTATCCTGGGTTTCGGTCAGGCTAGTGTTGCGGCTTCTGGGGCTGATGGCCTCCTGCATCCTACTAGTGCATCACGCCAGGCGGCGCATGCGGGCTCTGCAGTGGGACCTGAAGTTTCAGTGGGCCCAGCATCACGGCAACCTGTCCGACCATGTCTTGATCTCGGAGGGCACTGCACAGCAGTTGCAGTGGTGGCTCACGGACCGCGATTGGGTCACGGGCAAGAGCCTCTCCCTACCCCTACCGGAGCATGTCGTAGTGACGGATGCGTCCCTCCTGGGATGGGGTGGCCATATGGGAGAGGCGGAGATCAGAGGCCTCTGGTCTCCGGCAGAGTCTCGCCTCCACATCAACCTGTTGGAGTTGAGAGCGGTCCAACTTGCACTGAAAGCCTTCCTTCCCTCTGTCAGGGGAAGTGTCGTGCAGGTGTTCACGGACAACACCACCGCCATGTGGTATTGCAACAAACAGGGCGGGGTGGGGTCGTGGACCCTTTGTCAGGAGGCTCTGTGCCTCTGGACGTGGCTGGAACACCAGGGCATCACCCTAGTGGTTCAACATCTGGCGGGCTCTCTGAACGCCAGAGCAGACAAACTCAGCCGCCGGTGCATGATGGATCACGAATGGCGTCTGAACTCCGAAGTGGCGCAAGGTCTCTTTCAGCAGTGGGGAGAGCCTTGGTTAGATCTATTCGCCACCGAAGAGAACGCGCAATGTCAGCAGTTCTGCGCGTTGGAATTTCCAAGGCGGCACTCGCTCGGCGACGCTTTTCGTCACGAGTGGAGTTGCGGTCTGTTGTACGCCTTTCCGCCTATACCACTTCTGCCCAGAGTGCTGAAGAAGATCAGGCACGACCGGGCCCAAGTCATCTTGGTGGCTCCGGATTGGGCACGAAGGTACTGGTATCCCAAGCTACTCAGTATGTTTACCGATCCTCCGATACGTCTGCCCCTTCGGGAGGATCTTCTGTCGCAGCAGCAGGGGACGGTCCTCCACCCGAACCTGTCCAGCCTCCACCTCCATGCGTGGAGATTGAGCGGCGGCAGTTGATGCCATTTGACTTGCCTCCTGAAGTCTGTGATATCATTCTGGCAGCCAGGCGTCCCTCCACAAAGACTGTATACGCCTGCCGGTGGCACAAATTTGTGGCATGGTGCACAGCAAAGGCTGTGGATCCCCTTTCCGCCCCTCTTTCTGAGGTTCTCCTCTTTCTTCTTTCTTTGGCCCAGCAGGGCTCTGCCTTGGGCACCTTGAAAGGTTATCTTGCTGCCATCTCTGCCTTCTTACAGCTTCCTGATCAGCCTTCTCTTTTCAAGTCCCCTGTAGTTACACGCTTTCTAAAGGGCATTACTCACACGTTCCCTCCTGTCCCTTTTGTAATGCCTCAGTGGGACTTGAATCTTGTTTTCACATTTCTAATGTGCGCTCCATTTGAGCATCTTCATAATTGTCCTCTTCGTCTGCTGACGCTTAAGACTGCTTTTCTGGTAGCCATCACCTCGGCTAGACGGGTAAGTGAGCTCCAGGCTTTATCACCAAGCCTCCTTTTCTCTCTGTTCATCCGGACAAGGTTGTCCTTCGGCCTCGTCCCTCCTTTCTTCCGAAAGTGGTGACCCCCTTTCATCTTGGGCAGTCCGTCACCTTGCCCACCTTCTTTCCGCCTCCGCATCCTTCCAAAGAGGAAGAGAGGCTCCACCGTCTGGACCCATAACGTGCGCTCTCCTTTTATCTGGACCGCACAAAGCAGTTCCGGGTGGACGACCAACTTTTCGTTGGATACGTGGGTGCTAAGAAGGGGAAAGCTGTGCACAAACGGACCATCTCTCGGTGGGTCGTTTTGTGCATCAAAATTTGTTATTCCTTGGCAAAAAAGGACCCTCCTGTTGGGCTGCGCGCCCATTCTGCTCGGGCCACAGCAGCTACTACTGCTTTGGGACGGGGTGTCCCTTTGCAGGACATCTGTCAGGCGGCTACGTGGGCTTCGCTACACACGTTTGCCAGGCATTATTGCCTTTACAGCCAAGTCCGGAGGGATGGCTTCTTTGGCCGTTCTGTCCTCCAGGACTTTCTGGTGTGATCTTGGTTCGCAGACCCACCACCGGGGATGGTATTGCTTGGGTATCTATTCTAAGGTGAGGAATCTAACTAACGTGTTTCTTTCAGATGAACAAGTTACTTACCTTCGGTAACGATGTATCTGTAAGAAACATTAGTTAGTTAGATTCCTCACCGACCCACCCATCCTCCCCGTTCTGCGAACTGACATCTAGGGTTAAGGCTATCCCTTTCAGGGCCCTAGACTTTTTTGGCACCAGTGTCGGTATCTTGCATGGCTCTGCGTTCCTGGCGCGGAAGGCTATGTACAAGAACTGACGTCAGCGCGCGAGGGCGGCGTCTAAGTACTCCGTCATTCCGGCGGACGCGGAGCCGCAGGCGACGCGCAAGGGGTATTGCTGACGAAAAATCTTCCGGATCCAGTCTGACGCCTGGGGATATTCTAAGGTGAGGAATCTAACTAATGTTTCTTACAGATACATAGTTACCGAAGGTAAGTAACTTATTCGTTACGGTCATCCCTTTCAGGGCCCTAGTTTCAAGGCACCAGTGGTCAGTATTTTGCATGGGTCTGCGTTCCTGGCGCGGAAAGTCGTGTACAGAACAGAAGTCAGCGTGCGACTGCGGCGTCTAGGTAGCTGCCGCAATGTCATCTCGGCGACCACAACGCCAGCGACTGGTGCCTAGCCGCACGACGCCACCTTCCGACGCGCAGGGGTACTGCTGACAACTTTCCGGATCCAGTTGGACGCCTGGGGTAATTCTAAGGTAAGGTATCTATCACTACTAATGTTTCTTACAGATCTATCGTTACCGAAGGTAAGTAACTTGTTCGATTAGATGTGCGTGCACAATGGGCATACACACTTTTGCGGATCTGTATCCTGATGACCACTTCCTTCCTCCACCAGCGGCTACAGACCAGTCTGCCCCTACGCTGCTCAAAATTTTCTATACGTTTAGCTGCGGGCCACCTGTTGCGCACTTAATGGGTCCTTCCCTGCACCCCCGCTGCTGACAGCGTGGGATATGTATATTCCATCTCGACACCGCACAAACTGATAACACACCTTTACACACAAACGCAGCAGACCTTCCCGATTCTCACATCAAGAGCCTGGACTCCTGACCTGAACAACCTTCTGACAGATACCCAGTGGACCTTCTGCTGTAGCCAACTTGAAATGCTGTCCCTAAAATACCAGCTTCGCCTAATACGTTTCAAATTTATAAATCAATTATATTGAACGCCCATACAGCTATGGCAGATGGGATTGACAGTAGACCCTCCCTGTATACGATGCCACTCACCACAAGCTGACTTAATACATCTAGCATGGCATTTTCCCAGAGTTGTGACTTTCTGGACTGAGATCTTTAACATTGTGCACAATATTGCCGACAGGACACTTTCCGCAACACTGCTGACCAGTCTGCTTGGGTATGTGAAAAATGTGCCGCACAGCACCTGTAGGCGTGTCGCCAGGTTGCTCTTATTGGCCAAACATAGGGTGGCGATGCACTTGGGTAGGCAGCGGGACCCCACAATCTTAGCGTGGCTCAACGATGTCTCCTATTGTCAAGAGCAATTGTCTAAATTTTGGCAACTTGTGACACTGAGGTCCCGCCCCAGAGATATTTGGGAACCCTTTACCTCCTGTCTTCAACGCAGAGACTCTACCTACCCTACGACGGCAGAGCACCCGCCAGACATATAGGATGCCTACTCCTGGTCTACGCACTCCCCCCCCCAAATAGGGACTTTCCCTTGTATTACTCTGCCTTCAGCCCTAAATATGTCCGTGTAAAAGGCAATATGTCTATTTGTTATTCTGGGGAGCTATTGGGTTTGTAATGGGACTGCAATTGGACGGAACCATTTTTTACAGCTAAACTGCAAGTACTATGTGCGTATACCTATATACATTGCATGCATCTTGATACTTGAAGCTTTGTTAATACTGTCTAATACCAATTGCCAACAAATAAAATATGAAATACATTCGGTATGGCAGCCACCACAGCTTGCATTAGACACATTCCTCTTGGAGACATGCAAGGCAGCATATGGAAATCAGTCCATGTTGTCTCCAGGCATTACTGCCTTGATTCTGATGCAAAAAGCAGATTCCATTGTCCGTCAAGTCACCTTGAAAAATGTATTTGGTTAGTTTGGCATCTATCAAAATCGAAGATGTAAGACCCTCCAGGACCTTGTGATTTGCAAAGAGATTGTGAAATTGAGAATTTTGCAAGTCTCTGGATTTTTACAAAAGTCCAGCAAAATCTTAAAAAGAAAAAATAAGCGGTTTTAAACCCTTCTTGTATTGAGCTGCACTGGGTGAGTAAAATGCGGGTGGGCAGGAGAGTTGTTTTCATTCTCTCTCCTACTGTTGGTGGCAACAGCACTACAAGCTTCCTGGAGGCAGAGCTGGCCTTCAAGAAGCATAAAAGAAAAAAAAAAACCTGCTAATCACCCCCAAACCCCCCACCCCCCCCCCCCCATCACATTTTTTCCAGACCCTACCCCAGACACCTCCACTTTTTCTTTCCTTTCCTGCCATCCCTGCCCCCTCCTACCATTGCATCAACCTCATGCACAGACCAACGTGAAATGCATGCTGCTGCAGGGAGGTGTTAAGTAGCCCTCTCCACCAGCCTCTCACCTTACATTTAAATGGGGTTGGGGGTTAAGGACCCACATAATCGGGTCCCTCCAGCAGAGTATGCCGGCAAGAGATGCAAGTATGGTGCCAGTGAGAACGCATGTTTAAATTAGTCTGCACTGTCTGGCATCACACATCCCCCTTTCCAGTTAGTGCTTGCCGCATGGTGCTGGTTTGCTCACAGCGCAGACACGGCGCAGATGGAGTCAGCCTCGACGTCGATGGAGTCGGCTTCGGCGGAGCCAGTCTCGGCGTCGAAGGAGGCTCCGAAGCCTGCCGAACCTTCCGAGGTCGAATCGGATCCCCAGACGGCGCCGGAAACTGCCAAGAAGGCGCCATCGGCATAAAGGGGGCCTGAGCATACTGCTGTGGCACCCCCATTGTAAAGGCCATCGGACCCACGGGACCAGCAGGTGCTCCGGATGGGTAGGCCGCCCTATTAAAAATGCCATACATTGCATTCAAGAAATTTGCCGAATCCGTACCTGGGGCCGGGAACTGAGGCAAAGGAACCTCTTGTGGGGCCTCCGGCACCGGCTCCGCAATAACCTCCACTGGAGCCTCAGAATCTTCAGGTACTGGAACCGACTCTTCCTGCTCCTCATGCATAAAAGCATCCGACTCCACACGAACCGGAGTCGACGTCTTAGACGGAGCCGAAGACTTAGTCGGAGACTGATTCGAAGTCTGCTTCCTCGAAGGAGAACCCTCCGGAGACCTTGAAGGTGAAGGAGAAGGAGACAAACCTTTACTCAGACGTTGATGAGACGAAGCCGACCTCGACTTCGATTTCTTGGACTTCGAGGATCGACGTCTAGAATGTTTACTTTTTTTATGGTGTTTCTTCGACCTCGACGACCTCGAAGTCGATGACTCTCTCTTCGATCTCTCCTTCTTCCTCCCTCTTTTTTCCTCACCAATCTTCTTCATGAAGAGCTTGGTCTTCCTTTCCTTGAGTGCCTTCGGGTTCATGCTTTTACAGCATCCGCACTTCTCCATATCATGTTCCGAGGAGAGGCACCATCCACAATTCTGGTGAGGATCCGTTATCGACATCAGGCCTCCACACTACCTACAGGGCTTAAAGCCCGACTTCCTAGTCGAAGACATAGTCGAATAAACAGAGATACACGACCAAACTACAAAGTAGCACTGGAGAAAAAACCGTTGCGCGTTGAAGGCGCGGAAAAAAGGGAACAGACGTCATCACGCCGACGTGGGCTTCTTATGGCTCCGGTGACGTCGATCGGAGTCGCGAGCGGAGCCGGTGTATTATGACGTCGCCCACGTTGACGTGGAATGCTGGGGAAGAAAAGTTCCGTGGAATGCTGGCGCAGGGGATATTCACAAGGTGAGGAATCCACAGGCAGATACTGTAGCCACCAGAAAAAGCGTTACCGAAGGTAAGTAACTTGTTCGACAGGCACATTGTGTGCTTGTCGCAAAAATGCTGCAAGTTTTGCTATTTTTGGCAGCAATTTTATGGGGTTTTTTTGGCCACAAAACGTGGCAAACCAGTCTGCAATATCAGAGGTAGGGGGTCTGCTTGTGTATACAGCTTTTGCTTTCTGCCCGGTAGCCGCAAGGGTGTTCAGTTTCTCACTTGCTATGTAACATTTGGCCACCAAACAATATCCTATGATTTTGAAGAAATGGTTGCTTGTCCTGGTTGTGTATCCTAGGAATGTATTTGAATTAAAAAATGACCTTTCCGTTCTGAAGTCCACTAACATAGGAGGGAATTATTCACTGAAATTATAAAGGGCATAATATTCTTGCAGTACGGAACCAGGACTACAGATAGCAATTTATTCTTCAGTGTTTGCTTGTCGTAGATTAGGAGACCCACACAGCTCTGGCTGTTGACTTGTATATTCTAGTATAATCTAATATGTTTCGTGGTTGTGGACATTGCAGCCGTTCTATTAGTAATGTTCGTGGGGGGGGGAGAGGGGGGGCAACTAAAGTGAGTGTGTTGACATGGGTAGCATATCTGGCCTATTTTAGTGTTTAAAAGCTTATGGACGGGCCTGCACTGTATTTCATTGCCTGTAAATATTTTCTTCTGTATGTTTGCAGTGTTTGTTATGCTTATATCAGTAACGGTCTTATTTAACTAAACTGTATTTGCAAATTCTACAGAGGCCCTTCCACAAATGGTTGGAGTGATACAGGCTCCAGATTCAAAAACCAAAGAAAATATCAATGCCACAGAGAACTGCATTTCAGCAGTTGGGAAGATAATGAAGTTTAGGCCTGAATGTGTAAATGTGGATGAAGTCCTTCCTCATTGGTTATCCTGGCTACCACTACAAGAAGACAAAGAAGAAGCTGTTCACACCTTTAATTACTTGTGTGACTTGATTGAAAGGTGAGGTTCTTCATTAAAACAATTCAGGGAAGTGTGGCATCGATACAGATTTGGACTGCAAGATGTCAAGTGATTGAAGTTTGAAGCTTAAGAGATCTTACTTTACAGGATGGATTCAGTAGATTTTACTAAAATTCTCCATGGTCCATAGCTCTGTATGCTTGAATTACCACATCTGGAGCAATATCTGCCAAAAGACATGATCCCTACTTCCCAGGACCCTGTTCAGAAACATCCTTGTGGTAGAGGTATGACTACAAGATGATGAGGCTCTTCCTCTTGAAGAAGCAGAGGTTTGGTTTTGTGTACGTTGACTCCTGCAACGACAAAGGTAGTCCGTGTTCTGTTCTGCATTCCCCGATCTTGAGAACTTGAATGGAGGCTCTTGAGGTAGAGTAATATCACATTCCCCAATGATGTGAGAATCTGCAAGATGAACCAAACTGTATTAGTGCTTTAGGATTTCTTTCCATTCTAGGAGAGAGCCTGACCCAGGTAAAATAGTAAATTGTAGCTTGGAATGTGACCTCTTGAGGTGGGGAAGAGGACATGTATCCCTAAAATACAGACATCTGGGGTGCCTGCCACTTAGTGGAAAATTGATCAACCCCTTTGACACTGCTGGTGTAATGAAACCTTAGCCCTCTTTCAATGAACAGCCTGGTGGAAGAGGAGTCAATCGCACATTCATTCTTATATTTTCAAGACACGTGAGCTATAGATCACTTGCTTTGCATACTCCTGCCATCTAGTGTTGGGTCCGGATGTTTGCAAGTTGTTTTTCTTCGAAGAAGTATTTCCAATCATGAGGTAAGTGACTCCTCCTTTCGGTGATGGTGTGCATGGGCATTGACTCCATTGTTAGTTTGTTTTTTCCCGCCATCCGGTTTGGACGTGTATTGCTGCGCTCTGGTTCGAAGCCGTTCTTCGGGTTCCCCTCAGTGCGCAATCCACTCTACCCACATCTGTATTGTTTCAAATGCGTATCCCACTTCTCCATCAAGTAAAACCACTATTTCGATCGAAGATCTTCGGGAAGGCTGTCCAGCCTAACCGTGTCGGTCCACTTCGCAGTCGATGGAACAGACTCCATTCAAATTCTGCCCTCGGTGCCACGGCAAGTTTTCGCGAACCGACTCACACGAAGTGTGCAACTTGTTTGTTGTGCTCCAGAGACCAGCACAGGACTGCGATGCGGGCAGATCATTCTGATCAAAGTAAACACTGGGATTGTCGGGCTCTGTAGGAAAGTGTCTGTTGAAGTAACCCCCCCCCACACACACACACACTCACACACACTTGTTGCCACACTACTGATGCACTTTTACTTGTTGTGCCCTAGGTCCCTGCCCATCAGGTTCCCAGAGCCTGTGTTCTTTCCCCAAAACTAACCCAATTTGCATCTCTGGCCACAGGTCAGTCCCTGGTAAATGGTACCACAGGTACCCATGGCACTGGGACCAGAGAAGGCATCTAAGGACTGCAGAACTTATTGTGCCACCCCTAGCAGTCCTGTACCACTACACTCTCACACTGCCTTTGCAGGCTGCGTGTTTTGGTACAGAACAAAGTGAAGAGTCGACATGGCTGTGCCATGCCTACAACCCACTGCCCTGGCATAGATCAGTCACCCCTCTAGTTGGTTGCACCATACCAGTGGTCCGGGTACAGGTGCATGAGCCCTGTACCCCTACAGTGTCTAATTCTATTCTTAGACATTGTAAGTGCCGTGCTGCCATTAAGAGTATATGGTGCTGGGAGTTTGTCATTACGAACTCCACAGCACCATAATGGCTACACTCAAAACTGAAATGTTTGGTATCAACTAAGCACATTAAACCCACACTGATGCCAGTGTGGGATTTAATAAAAAATGCACACAGTGGGCATCTGAGATGTCCCCTAAAAACTAACCCACTTCTAGTGTCCAGGCTGAGTGGCTGCTTTCAGCCGCCACCACCAGACATGTTTCTGGACCCCCTGAGTCGAGAGCCTGCTGCTCTCTGGGGCCTGAAACAATGCACATCCTGGGTCAAGGTGCCAAGCCTCCTCCCCCAGGATGGGCAAGGTTCATGAAGGGGAAGCTTCAAAGGCTGCCGCCTTTGTGAGCTTCCCCAGGCCACTTGCTGCTTTCAGCAACTGGTCCCCACCGGTTCTGACCCCCACTTTGGGCGGGAGAACCGGCGGGAAAAACAAGTGAGGAAGAGGTGTGCCTACCTCTGCCAACTTCACCCCTCAAAGATGGGGGGACTCAGCCAACCAGGGACAGGTACATGTCCCCCTCCCACTGGAGGGTGGCATAATAGGGGGTGTACCCACCCCAGGGGAGGGACCCATTGGTCCCTGCCTTTTACCTACCTGTAATGCCCCTAAATCTAGTATTTAGGGGCACCACCTCTGAACCTTACTTCCTCGGATCCAGAAATGTCGACAACAGGATAAGGACTGAAGAATCGTGCCGAGCTAACAAGAGGACGACGCCCACTGAGTTGGCCCCAACCCTACCAGCCTGTCTCCCTTCGAACCTGCTCCTGCGAAATCCCGGTGTGTCCTGCAGCTAGCAACCTCAAAAACCCCGGAAGACCTGCCTGCCTTCACTTCCTTAGACTGCTTCTCCCGTGAACACCGGATTTGTTCAACTGCAACCTCTGGCTCCTGCCGGACACTGCAAATCCAGCCCACGCTGCACCCGCCGAACCCAGCCCGATCTTGAGTGGAAAAAAACGAGGTCTCCCCTGAGATTCTGACCCAAGATTGAGATCCTAGAACCAGCCTAGAGACCCCAGCCGACGCCTGCAGCCTCAATCCAGAGGATCCCCTCTACCGCGACCAAGAGTGGGGTAAGTCTTTACAACGCCAAAAGGCACCCCTGCACCCGATGCCCCATGGCCTTGTGTGCCCCAACCAACGGTGCCTAGCCAACCAAAGACATCCCAACTTAACCTCGAAGTGGTGGTCGCACCCAGAAGATATTCGTCCCCGAGCCTGCAGTGTTTCTTTCTACCAGAGTGTCTCAATAGCAAACAAGACGCCAAACGCCAAATCAGCACTCTGCACCCGGCCGCCCCAGTGCCGCTGAGGGTGCACCTTTTGTGCTGACCTGCAACCCCAATTGCCCTGAGCTAAACCCTAGTAACTTTGCTCCCACAGCCGTGTGGCCTGCTTGCTAGCAGCCACCAACCAGAGACCCCATATCCTCCATAGGATAACATTTGGCCTCCACACTCTGCACCATGCCGCCCTAGTGCCACTGAGGGTGTAACGAGTGCATCACTGACCCTGGGGAACCCCTGAGTCTAACCCCAAAACCTTAACTCCCCACAGTCGACAACTTACCTTTAAACCGATAACCTGTTTTTCCTCCATAGGATAACATTGACAATTACACTTCGAAGTGTGGAGTTTTGAAATCTAAATATTCTTTAAAATTTGCACGAATAACCAAAACGTATTTACTTACCTGTTTGCAGGAAATGTCCCAGTGCTGAATCTAGTTATCCAGCACGGAGATACAAAAGTAACGTAAATAACTTACCTCTAATTTACTGAAAAAAACCTATTAATTTCAATGTAGTGTATTTGCTAAGTATTGCAACCTACTGCATTACTTGTAAATCAAACCTAGTACAATTGCATTTTCAAACTGTTTTACATTCAGCAACGTATTACTGTAAAGGTATTTAATGCTTACCTGTGAGAAAGTGGCTCTGTATATACTGTTCCTTAATAGGTACAGGGTGTACAGAGTCCACAGTCCCAGAGGTTTGGCAGAGGCTAAAGTTACATATAACCTTATTCTCTAAAGTGGTAGCTTGGTCGAGCAGTAAGGCAGTATCAGAGGACAGTGTAAAGCATTTGTTGTACACACAGTCAGCAAATGGTCTCTCACACTCAATAACTGAACTCTAGGCCAATGGTTTATATATAAAAAAAGATATGCTTGTTTTATTTTAGAACCAACAATTGGGTTTAAAATATACTTTCTTAGAATGAGATGTTTTATATAACTACTTTTGCAATATGCAATTGACTTTTGTAAACAGTTACAAGTGGTTGCAATAGGTAACTCTATTTTAAACACAACAATGCATTGAGCTCAATGGAAATTTCAAGTTATTTGCAACAGATTACTTTTAGGATTACTTTTGGAATTCCAGGACTGGATCCTAGATTCAGTCCTGGGTCAGTACTTAGAATGAAGTGTTGAAAGTCGACTTAATTACTGTAATGATTTTTAAACAATATTTAACTATTTCAAAAGTTGACACTTAGAAAATATTTCAAAGAAAACAGTCAATGATGCCCTATGGAAGAACATTCAAGTTGCAGGTACAGTATGTTCTTGTTACTTTTGTAATCCAGTACTGGGTGCCTAGACTCAGTACTGGGACCTTTATCCAAAACAGGTAAGTAATTACGTTTTCAGATATTATACGATTTTTGAATAATATTTAAAGATTGCAGAAATTGACACTTAGAAGAAATTTCACAAAAAAACTGTCAATAATTTCCTATGGAAGAAAATTGGGTTACGGGTAAGTACAGTTGTAAGTAGTTTTCTGAGTCCGTGCAGGGCACCAAGATCCAGCACTGGGAGCTCACCTAAGAGCAGGTGAGTATTTTCGTTTTCGTTACTCGGCTGAGTTTTGGTTAATATTTTAAGATTTGAAAAGTCCACACTTAGAAGAAAGTTCAGGAAAAAGCCAGTCAACGTTGCCCTATGAAGAAAATAGTTATCGGTTTAAAGGTAAATACTCGACTGGCAGAGTTGAGGTTCTGGGCATAGACTCAGGGGTCCCCCAGGGTCAGGTAGGTATAGTTGGTTCACCCTCAGCGACTCTAGGGCGGCCGGGTGCAGAGAGAGTTAGGCCCAATGTTATCCTATGAGGGATAGGGGGGGGCCTTGGTTGGTGGCTGCTGACTGGCAAGCCACGCGACTGTGGGAGCTGGGCTCCTGGTCACTTACTCAGGGCAAGTGGGGGAAGTAGATAGGTGTAGAGGTTGCACTGCCAGGGCCACTCGGGTGGCTGGGTGCAGGGTGCTTTTGAGCCTTCGGGCGCCCAATTGATTTCAATGGGAAATCTCCGGTTTTTAGAAAGACTGCAAGCTCGGGTCGAGGATTCTTCAGGTGCCACCACCACTTCGAGAGGTAAGTTGGGTAGTTGGAGGATCGGAAGGTACCCCGGGATTGGGCACAGGGGGCCACGGGGCGCCGCGTGCAGGGGTGCCTTTTGGTATCGGGAAATCCTACCCTCTGTTGATCGCGGTAGGGGGGCACCTTGTTCTGAGGCTGCAGTCTTCAGGAGTGTCGAGGGAGGTCCTTGGGTGCCGGACTCGGAGTCAGTCACCGTGGGGTCGTCCTCGTGGTCTTTGTTCACTCCGGCACTGGCCAGGCTTGGCTGGTGCAGTGTGTGCTGGGTTCGCGGTTCCGGGCTGCTGCCAGGGATTAGAGGTAGGTTTTGAGTAGAGCCTCTACTCATGGGAGTCCCAGGGGCTTAGAGCCAAAAGGTAGCCAGGTCCTCCGGGGTTTGTGAGGTTGCAGGCCACAAGAGATGCCGGGTTGGAGCAGGAGCAGGTTTGAGGGTCGACAGGCCGGTAGGGCTAGGGCCAAAGCAGTTGGTGTCTTCCTGTTTTCAGCAGCTGCAGGGCAGGTCTTCTTTCTTCTTGCTCTTCTTTGTATTTTTGAATCTGGAATCTGGGGAAGGAAGGTTCAGGGTGCCCCTAAATACTAGATTTAGGGGCGTTACAGGTAGGTGAAGGGCAGGGACCAATGGGTCCCTGGGGTGGGTACACCCCCTATTCTGCCTCTCTCCTGTGGGAGGGGGGCAGTAGCCTAGTCCTGATAGGGTAGGGCTCCCCATCTTCAAGATGGTAAGAGCCCGGAGATGTGCTTCACCTCGCCTCCCCCACCTGAGGGGTGGGGTTGGCAGGCTGGCACATCCCTTGTCCTTATTTGGGGTTTCCGGCCAAAGCTTCCCGCCAGAGTGGGGGGTTGCAGTGGCCTGGGGAAGCTCACAGAGGCGGCATGCCTTTGAAGTTTCCCCCTGCCCATTCTGGGGGAGGAGATTTAGCACATCGCTCAGGATGTGCATTGTTGCAGGCCCAGGAGAGCAGGGGCTCTCCCTCCCAGGGGTCCAGCAACAAACCTGTCCCTGATCCATGGTCAGAAGGTCCGGAAGTGGACAGAGCAGAATCAGGTCACCTGGGAGCTATTAGAAGAATGCAGCAAAATTATTCCTTTTCCGTAGTACCCTGGGGATCAGGGGAAATGGCGGAAAGGCGTATGCACCATGCTACCGAAAGTGGGGGGCGCGGTCATTGGCAAGGCTCCGATGCCGTTGTTGTTCAACTACTCCCCGGCCCGACAGTTCACCAAAGCACCGGGCACAGCTTCCAGGTGGGCCTCCAAAATGCAAGACGCTATATTTCAGGTCTCCCAGGTCCGATTTTCGTTCTGAAAAGAGTTATGGATTCAGCCAAGGTTCATCTTCCAGAATCCGTTCACAAATCCAGGATAATGTCAGGATAAGTTGCGAGGAGCGGCAAGGGTCCGGGGAGCCCTGTGCCTACGCGTCCATCTTGGTTGCGCGCTAGGCTCCTCCCCCCGGGAATGCCTTTTTGATGAACTGGTCAAAAATATATGCCTACGCTTTTCCGCTGATTCCTCTGGTCCCCAGGGTTCTTCGGAAAAGGAATAATTTTGCTGCATTCTTCTAATAGCTCCCAGGTGACCTGATTCTGCTCTGTCCACTTCCGGACCTTCTGACCATGGATCAGGGACAGGTTTGTCATTCTGACCCAGCATCTTTGATTAGCGGCTTGGAACCTGAGCACTAGGAGATTGCCAATTCAAACATTTCTTCCGACTGCTGGGAAGTTCTGGCTAGGGCAGCCTCCACTGTGAAAACATACAAGCTCAAATGGAAGCGTTTCGGTCTGTGGTGCGATGCTGCTCAGGTGCATCCTGTTCATTCTACACCAGACCAACTTTTGCCTTTCTCTTTACATCTAGCAAAAGATTGCCTCTCGCATTCTACTCTTAGTTTTTCTGGCTGCAATCTCAAGATTTCAACAGGATGGTTCCACCTCTTTACTCTTCCAGAGTCATTCAACAGTTCTTCAAGGGTCTTTTTAGGATGTTTCCTCCAATTTGTCGACCGCCTCCTCCTTGGCATTTGAACATTCTATTGGCTCAACTCATGGAGCCGTTTGAGCCCATCCATAAAGTCGATCTCAAATTCATTACGTGGAAGACTTTGCTGCTGTTGGCTCTCACTACTTCACGTCTAGTCAGTGACATACAGGCGTTTACTACTAAACCGCCTTTTCTTCAGTTCACCAAGGACTCTGTATTGCTCCGCACTAATCCAGCGTTTATCCCCAAAGTGCCATCCGATTTCCATCTTAACGAGCCAGTCATTTCAAAAACTTTTTTTTTCCTAATCCTCAAACGTCAGCAGAGAGGGGTCTCCATTCTTTAGATATCAAGAGATGTCTGAAATTTTATCTGCAAAGGACAGCTAGTATCCGTAAGTCTGATCAGCTTTTTGTGGCCTACGGACGGATGCAGAAGGGGCATCCAGTCACCAAACAGACTATTGCACGCTGGATATCTACTACAATTGCCTTTTGCCATCAGCAAGCTGGGAAGCCACTTACTGCAAATGTTCGAGCGCATTCTACCAGACAAGTTTCCTCTTCTACTGCGCTATTTGCTAGTGTGCCTCTTCAACACATCTGCAGGGTTGTAACATTGCCCAGCAGGCACACCTTTACCAAACATTACTGTCTGGAAGCTGCTGACGACGCTGATTCAGCCATGGGGCAAGCGGTCCTACGTAATCTCGTAAGGTGAGCCTCTGTTGCCTCCCTCCTCCTGTATACAAGGTACCATTTTTTGTCTTTATGCTTCAGTATCTCGTTGTACTGTGTATTATGATTTTATATGTACCTTGCTTCATCTTGGAATCACTGCTTACTATTCTTAATCAAGCATGTGAATCTATGAAAGACACCCCAATACTGGAGCAGAACAAAAGTTACTTACCTGTAAACTGTGGTTCTCCACTATTGGTGTCTTTCATAGATTCACATGCGACCCACCCTCCTCCCCTCAGAGGCTCTCCTCTTCTCCTTGACTCTTTGTTGCACTTGTGCTACGAAAATCTGAGGGCCTGAGCCGCTGAGGAGAACATTCTCGAGGGTGCTAGCGCCTGATTGGCTGGAGTTTGGACTATTCACAATGACTGTAATATGTTGTAAAAGTGACAAGTTCTATCTAAAAACTCTGATTCAATGCTACTCTATGGTTTTTTCTTACCGATCTATAGTTATTGCTACATTGCTATGTTATGTACCGTGGGACTCCCACTTCGGAGAATATTCAAGCATGTGAATCTATGAAATACACCAATACTGGAGAACCACAGTTTACAGGTAAGTAACTTTTTTGTTCTGCCAATTCATCCCGCTCATCGCAAATACCTCAATCATGATAGCGGGTCATCCTTACCAATTCAAAGTACTACCATTTGGAGTCACCACTGCTCCCAGGGTATTTACCAAATGCCTGGCAGTAATCGCAGCACATCCATGTCTTCCCATACTAAGCGACTGGCTCAGCAAAGCCAGCATTTACCAAATCTCTCCAACACACTCAAACCCATATTCACTTCACCAACTAGGGTTTACAGTGAATGCATTGAAGTCTCAGCTACAGCCCTCCAACACGAAAACTTATCTGGGTGCCACGATAGACGCTCTCAAAGCTCTAGCCTCTTTCAATACAGCGAGGATTCACAATATTCAGTCCCTTCTCACTCAATTTCAGCCCAACCAATCATTGCCAGCAAAAGTATTCATGCAACTGCTTGGGATGATGGTGACTTGCATTATAATTGTTCCCCATGCAAGACTTCACATGCTTCCCCTTCAGGAATGCTTAGCAAGTCAGTGGAACCAGTCGCAGGGTCAGGTGACCGATCTAGTGTTGGTAGAATGCCACACCCATCGCTCTCTGCAGTGGGGAACACACAAAATGTATCCATTGGGCGGCCCTTTTTTGACCCTATTCCATAGACCGTGCTAACAGCAGACACATTGCACACTGGTTTGGGCGCTCAATTACAAAGTCACACAATCCAAGGATTATGGACTCTCGTACAAGAGCCTCTGTTTAAACCACCTAGAGCTACTAGCAGTGTTTCTAGTGCTTAAAGCCTTTCAAACTCACCTAATAGTCAAAACTGTCTTAGTCCGCACAGATAACATGACAGCTATGTATTGTATACAAAGGGGGGGGGGGGGGGATACACTCCAACTGTCACACCTAGCACCAGCCATTTAGAAATGGGCTATACATCACTAAATGAATTTCCTAGCAGAACATCTCCTAGGAGTAAACCATCAAATTGCAGACAGACGGCAAATCCACGAGTGGGAACTTCATCCCCAAATTCTTCCCTACTTTCAGGAATGGGGATTTCCTCACATAGACCTGTTCGCCACAGCTCAAAACGCAAAATGCCCAAGCTTCGCCTCCAGGTTCCCACACCAGCTCTCCAAAGGCAATGCCCTATTGATGAACTGGTCAGGGATATTTGCCTATGCTTTTCCGCCTCTCCCGCTCATTCCGCTGGTAGTTCAGAAGCTCAGACAATCATCCCTCAAACTCATTCTCATAGCTCCCACATGAGCACTTCAACCTTGGTTCACCACCCTGTTAGAGCTCAGTAGTTCCATACCAAAAGCTGCATCTCAACTCCAGTCTCCTCATTCAGAGCTATGGAGAAATCCGGCATCCAAATCCCAAGGAACTCAACCTAGCAATTTGGCCCTTGAAGTCAGTTTGGTTATTTATAATTACCACCAGACTGTATGAATATAGGAGGCTAGGAAACCTACTACTAGGGCATGTTATGCAGCAAAGTAGAAACTATTTGTTATATACTGTAACAATAATTATATCAATCCCCTTGATGCTTCAGTTCAAAACATCATCTGTTATCTTACTTACCGCAAACTGGATTAGCCTACACATCCATTCGATTGCATTTAGCAGCAGTAGCTGCATACTTACAAAACAGACACTTATCTCTATTCAGAGTACCAGTGATTAAAGCTGTTATGGAAGGACTAAAGAGTAATACCACCTAGAGCAGCTCCACCAGTATGGAACTTAAACATAGTCCTTAAGAGGCTAATGGGTCCACCTTTTGAACCAATGCACAGGTGTCGACTACAATTTCTCTCATGGAAGGTTGCTTTTCTTATTGCAATCACTTCCTTAAGGAGAGTTGGTGAACTCCAGGCACCAACTATACAAGAGCCTTTCTTTTAACTTCACAGAGACAAAGTGGTTCTTCGAACCAATCCCAAATTTCTTCCTAAAGTGGTTTCTGCTTTTCATGTCAATCAAGCAGTTGTTACCGGTGTTCTTTCCTCAACCTGATTCTGTAGCAGAACGATCTCTACACACACTAGATGTTAGAAGAGCTCTACTATAATGTGGAAAGAACAAGAGGTTTTCGTAAGACAAAGCCGCTCTTTGTGTCTTTTTCGCCACCACAAAAAGGCAATCGGTTATAAATCAGGCAATGCAAGATGGATCGTGAAATGTATCGAAACATGTTACTGGAAAGCAAAAAGAACCTTGACAATACTTCCTAGGGCGCATTCCACCTGCAAAATAGGGGCTGCTATGGCTTTCTTAGGAAATATTCCCCTAGCTTACATTTGTAAGGCAGCAACATGGTCTACACCGCACACATTCACCAAACACTATTGTGTAGATGTGTTAGCGAGGCAACAAGCTAATGTAGGCCAGGCAGTACTTAAAACACTTTTTCAAACTGCTACAGGTTAGCCACCGCTTTGGGAGTTTACTGCTGTATAGTCTATGCAAAGCATGTGCTTTACAGCTCACATGCCTCAAACATATGTTACTTACCCAGTAAGCGTTTGTTCTTGACATGTAGAGTTGTAGATTCACATGCGCCCACCCGCCTTGCCGGGTACCTATACCTATTGTAGTTTTCTTACTTTACATGCATACTCGTCGACATATCTATTCTACCTTTACTAACTCTCTTCTCACCCTCTGCGGGTAAACAGTCTAATAATGGAGTCTATGCCTATGCGCACTATCACCGAAAGGAGTCGTCGCCTAACTTGTGACTGGAAAGACTTCGAAGAAAAAATTGCAAACATCCGGACCCAACACTGGATGGCGGGAGTATGCAAAGCTTGTGAATCTACAGCTAATACATGCCAAGAACAGATGCTTACTGTGTAAGTAACATTATCCATATCTATCATAAAATACATACATAGTACTTTATTAGACATATATTTACAGATGTCAATGTAGCCTATATTAACGGCTAAAACTGCCCAATTTACTTTGTTTTCCTTCAATAAACCTCTTACCAGACAAGCATTTCTGAAAAACAGAGCACAGAATGTGACACAAATCCTTTATTGAAGAGAGAGCTTGCAAGGGAATACAAAGTCTTTGTTAGCCAAATGGCTGCATTAAAAGCATAACAAGGGAATACTAGTGCCATGCCTTTATCCTATAATGCCCGAAAGGTGACAGTTGTGTTTGTTTTTCCAGCTACTCAGTGAAAATCCTGCAGCACTGAGCTCTGTTTACTTTTTTAGGTCTCGCTAGGCAGCGCAGCTGCTCTGGCGAGACATTTAATTAGTGAATTTTCAAAGTGCTATCCAGGCTTTTGCTGGCCACAAGCTTGAGTGCACGTGCATGTGAACGCGCGCAGCCCCCATCTGACTTTCCTTTGTTGTCATGGGTAATTAGGCGCCTCTCTCCGGGCACCCTTTCATGTCATCGCTCGTTACCTCTTCTGCCCTCCCCCGCCCTTGGCTGAGCTTCACTCTTTTTATATTTCTATCACTTCATGTAGCTCAGTCTTCGCCTGCTCTCCCAGCCCTTACTTTCCTCCCACCGCCCGCTCAATCTCTATCTAAGCCTCTGTCTCTACTTTTCTCTCGGCTTGTCTTTTTACCGCACTGTTCATGCTTCCGCGTACTTTCGTATCATTTACTCTCTGCCTCCTCCTATCTCTTCTTACTAACTCTTTCTCTGTCTCTCTTCCACTTTTTGCATTTCTCTCCATTTTCTGCATCGTAAAATCTGTCTATTACTTTTGTATTTCTACCTGAAACTCTGTGGGGCCGATTCATAGAAGCATCCGTGTTTACTGCCGAAAATATAAGGGTTTGAGAAATTGTTGTTTTTTAATGAATTTTTGTGAATTCCCAAAATGTCACTTTTACATCAAAATGTGGTTTGACAGTATACTGTGTGACACCAGTGTCCGTATCCAGTTTCAACACACACCTCTAGTTTCGCCCTGCTCTGCTTACCAGCCCACATCAGAAATATTAGCAAACTATTCAGGGTGGTGAAAGTGGCACGAGGGATACAACAGAAGGAATTCTGGAAGGCATACAGGCAATGCAGGAGTAATACTATCTTAGTCAGGGCCATCCGCCCCATAGTAGACAGGGGGAGGTGATTACAAAGCCAGATGGAGCTCTCTAGTCCAGTAATAAGCACCCCCATATTCAGGTTGTAATTAGATTCAGCAGTGTGCCACCGCACGTTCAGCTGTAGGCATCTTGGCGCTGAATAACAGATGCTTATTCAATTACTTTAACCCTTGTGCAAAGAAGTGATGCATAATATGTTCTGAAACTTTGCGCCAGCTTCAACAAATGTGCAAGCCCATAATTCAATAGAATGGCTTGCATTTTTCTGGGAGACTGCTATTGTGTGCATCTTTGCACATCTCACTTCGTGGGAATATGCCAAAGTCAGATATACTCTTTGGCTACTCTCATTTAGATGGTGCAGGGATGAATGCCTGCTGGAGACAACAGACCTCCTGTACTACAGAGGTCTGTAGCATCCAGAGGATTTCCCTTAAAGGAGTTCTGGAGGCAATTTGGGCAACACGTGAAATACGCACCACCCTGATAATGGCAGAATGTTAGCATTTCTATCCCTTTCGACCTTTAAGTTCCTTGAGCCATCTCCTGTGCAATGTGTGTGGGGGGCAGATCTGAAGGGAAGCATCTCTAAAGACATCATGAACCATACAATATGGCAGAATGGCACTCACTTTTTTGGAAAATCTGAAAATAAATATGCCCTTGCTGAATGCTAAAATATTCACACCTGTGGAAGATACCACAAAAGGGAAGTGATCCCCGGTAGATGGGTAGCAAGTAGCGCACATGTTTGGGAAATCTAGAATCTAAGACTGAGTCAAAAACAGTATGTTTGCAATCTGTCTTCAATTCTTCTCAGGCATCAGACTGTACAGTGTGATGTAAAGTATGTCTCTACATACCACACTCTGTGAATAGCTGTCACTTCTTTATACCACCCAATACATTTCTTTCTCTGTCGCACCTTTCTGTCCGATGTCTCATTCCTTTACCTAAACACTCCCTTTGTACCTGTCTATTTATACATGGCTACGTACCAACCACACTATTGCTCTAACCTTTAAACTCTCTCTGTACGTCAAACCTCTCCTTCAATAAATCTCAGTGCCCCACAGCACTTACCGTTCTTTTCATCATTCTCTATTTCTCCCTCGCCCTTCCTCTGTATTAGCCTCATCTCTCTACCTCCTCTGCACCTCTTTACTCTCTACTTCTCATATCTTTCTATTTTTCATTCCACCGGCTCTAAATGCCTCTCTGCCTCACTACTTTGTTTACCTGACCTGTCATTCTGTGCTTCACCTTTCTATTTGTGCTAGCTCATTATAACACACCTCTCTTCCTATCTTATTTCTCTAGACCTTGCACCTCGGGTTGGCACCTTTCTTACCAGCCTACATTTAAAACTGCACGCCAGGCCTCTAAAAACAAGCATTGGCATAGCCAATTAGGTCTACCCTTTTGGACCTTATAAGTTTTTAGCCATGCAACAGTTGATGTTATTGCACCAAGGATATTGTGCTGCATAACTAAATACTTATAGGGTCCCAAAAGCGAGACCTACTGGCTATGCCATTGCTTGTTTCAGAAAGTGCCCTGTGACAAAAAGGTAGACTGACCCCAGCCCCCCACCTGTCTGCTTCTTATGCCTACCTGATACTCAACTGCCTGAGTCTTGCCACCATTGTAGGAAACTGGCTCTGTGTACTACACCAAAATGAGGTATAGTGTGTGTATAGAGTCCAGGTGACCCCAGAGGTAGGCAGAGGTTAAAGTTAGAACCTTAAACTCTTTTTGTGGTAGTGGTCGAGCAGTAAGGCAGTATCAGAGGACAGTGTTAAGCATTTGATGTACACAGTCAGCAAATGCATTCATACAATAAAGAACTGAACTCTGGGCCAATCTCTGGGGTCGCCTGGACTCTATACACACTATACCCCTATACCTCATTTTGGTGTAATGTGTGTGTGTGTGTGTTTGTGTGTGTATGTATATATGTATATATATATATATATATATATATATATATATATATATATATATATATATATATATATATATATATATATATATTTTTTTTTCCACACAATTGAAAAAAGACGCGGCACTCCTCTCGATGATAGAGATGTTGGTTTAATCTCAGATAGTAACCCTCAGATAGTAACCCTCAGATAGTAACCCTTCATTTTCAATTCCCCGTTAGAGGGGAATTGAAAATGAAGAACAAAAGCAGAATGGAACTGTTAACCAACTGTGAGAAATCAAATGTGACAAAAGGATCAACAGAAGACAACCAAACACGCTTGATACTCACCTACAGTAAGGAAACTCCTATGATCAGGAAAGTACTCAACAAATATTGGAACATACTACAAAAAGATCCCGACATTGGCATGTCTATAGGAGAACATCCACAGATATCATACAAGAGAGCGCCTAACCTCTCGGATCACTTGGTACGGAGTCACTTTGTAGCCACAAAACCTGAAACCTGGCTACAATCAAGATCGAAGGGCTTCACCAAATGTCTGTCTTGTAAAGCCTGTAAGATTGGAAAAAACCTTAAAAACATCAATGATCCGGTTGGTAAGAACTTCCAGATAAGAGAGACCATCACATGTGAATCCACCTTTGTAGTGTATCTCCTCCAATGCTTTTGCGGAAAACAGTACATTGGTAGTACAACGTGCCCCCTCAAGAAGCGCATATTAGAACATGTGCGTGCTATTCAGAACCAAGACACGACATATGCAATAGCCAGACATATGTCACTACATGTGGGAAAATCATGGTTGGACATAAAGTACTCGGGACTGATCACAGTGCCCCTAAGTGAACGAGGTGGCAATCGCACCCAAAAATTACGCAGACTTGAATCGCGCTTAATAATGAGGTTCAAAACGAAACAGCCGTGGGGCCTCAATGGGGACGAGGAACTTTATGTACATTTATAGACCTCATCAACCATTTTTTACAACTCCACCACAACGTTTCAATAACAGTAACATCTGGCTAGAACTGTATCAGTAAATAATCTCGCTGTATTATCACACACACATGACATAATAACAACAATTTTCTCATGAAACTGTATACTAATTTGTGTTTACAGGTTGCTTTGTATCCATACAGACACACATAACAGCAGACTTTGCTGCACTTATGGGCACTCAGCCTCAAATATTTGCCATTTACAATGACACATTATTTGTATATAAACAAATCAATCACTTGCACTGTAGGTGTTTTGCACTCAGCAATTAATTCTATACACTTAGTAAGACATTGAAGTAACAATACCCACTTTATCTGTATAAGTAGCACTTTTCAGTAAGGAATGATGTTAATTCCGTATATTTTGCATTTTGTTTAACTACAACACCCACAATGCAACATTAATGGCATTTTGAAGTAACTGTATAAAACCAAGAAAGGGAAAAGGGACCATTGTAACAGTCTACCGTGACCAGGAACTACGGTTCGAAACGCGTAAGGAGGGTTACTATCTGAGATTAAACCAACATCTCTATCATCGAGAGGAGTGCCGCGTCTTTTTTCAATTGTGTGGAATTAATACCGAGATCGTGTCCTGATCTCGACGTGTGCACCGGCTGGAAAGGTGCTCCTTCCGTGCGGGACACTTGTGTGGAAAAAAAAAAAATATATATATATATATATATATGTGTATATATGTCCGTTTCCTACATTGGTGGATCAGCGGTGGGATATTAAACTTGCATTTGTTGGACTACTTGGTTACCTACCACCTGATCACACGACAGAACTCTTAAATTGCCTTTAGTATTCTGATTTTTCCACTGGACTCTGTGCACACTACCTTACTTTGGTATAGTATATACAGAGCCAGCTTCCTACAGTGGCCATCTGAGAGAGGTGAAGATCAGAGGCCTCGTCTCGGGCGGAATCCGGACTCCACATCAACCTACTGGAGCTTCGGGCAATCAAGCTGGCATTGAAAGCCTTTCTACTGTCCTATGGAAGTCTAGTGCAGGTGTACACAGACCACATCACTGGCCTGTGGTATTGCAACAAACTGGGTAGGGTGAGTTCATGAACCCTTTGTCAAGAGGTCCTGCGTGTCTGGACATTGATGGAATATCAGGGCTTATTGCTATTGGTTCAACAACTGGCAGGGGTCTCTGAATGCCATTGCGGACGAACTCTGCTGGAGATACCTTGCGGGTCACAAATGACGTCTCCATCCGGAGGTGGTGCAAGGTCTCTTTAAGCAGTGGGGAGAGCCTTGGTTAGATCGGTTTACGCGTCTGCAGCTGTGGCAATGTCAGCACTTCAGCACACTGGAGTTTCCAAGGTGGCTCTTTCTCGGAGACGCTCTTGATCTTGAGTTAAGCTCAGGCCTCCTTTACACCTTTCTACCTGTACCACTCCTGCCCAGAGTTCTCAAGAAGATCAGGCACGATCAAGCCCATGTCATCCTTGTGGCTCCGGACTGGGCTTGCAGAGTTTGGTATACCGAGCAGTTGAGCCTGCCTTTTCGAAAGGATCTTCTGTTGCAGCAGCAGAGGAGAGTTCTTGTGAGAAAGTGCCCTCTTTCTTGCATGGTATGCCCCCATGTTTTGCTGAATTGCTGATGTGCTTTGACTGAGTGTGCCCTGGGCTCTTGCTAATCAGGTGCCCAGGCCTGGGTTCCTTCCCTAAAAACTGCATTGAAGCCTAAACCCAAACTGCATCTCTGGCCACAGGTCATCCCCAGGTAAATGGTACCACAGGTACCCAGGGCACTGTGACCAGAGAAGGCCCTTAAGGGCTGCAGCACTTAATGTGCCACCATTAGAGGCCCTGTCCCCTGACACTCGCACACTGCCTTTGCAGGCTGCGTGTCTTGGTGCAGAACAAAGCGAAGAGTCGAAATGACACACATCCCTGTGTGCCATGCCCACAAACCACTTCCCTGGCATACATCAGTCACCCCTCTAGCTGGGTGCCCTATGCCAGTGGTGAGTGTACAGGTGCATGAGCCCTGTGCCCCTACAGCACCCAGGTCCATTCATGGGCACTGTAAGTGCAGTGCTGCCTTTAAGAGTATATAGTGCTGGGTGTTTGTCATTACGAACTCCACAGCACCATAATGGCTACACTGAAGACTGGGAAGTTTGGTATCAAACTTCTCAGCACATTAAACCCACACTGATGCCAGTGTGGAATTTAATGTAAAATGCACCACAGAGTGCATCTTAGAGATGCCCCCTGAAACTCTACTAAGCTGCCACCACCAGACATGTTTCTGGACCCCTGGGTCGAGAGCTTGACGCGCTCAAGGGCCTGAAACCATGCACATCCTGGGACGAGGTGCCAAGCCTCCTCCCCCAGGATGGGCAGGGGATCACGAAGGAGAAGCTTCAAAGGCATACTGCCTTTGTGAGCCTATCCAGACCACTTGCTGCTCTCAGCAACTGGTCCCCACTGGTTCTACCCCCCACTTTGGGCAGGAGAACAGACGGAAAACAAGTGAGGAAGAGAGGTGTGCCCACCTCTGCCAACTCCACCGCTAGGGTGGGGGAGGCGAGGTGAAACACAACCTAGAGTCCCCACCATCTTGAGGATGGGGGAACCCAGTCAACCAGGGACAGGCTCCTACCCCCCTCCCACTGGAGGTTGGCAGAATAGGGGGTGGACCCACCCCACTGAAGGGGCCATTTGGTCGCTGCCCTTTACCTACCTGTAATGCCCCTAAATTTAGTATTTATGGACACCCTGAACCTTCCTTCCTCAGATCCAGCAACCATAAGAAAAAGATGGACGAGAAAATGTGCAGAGCTAACAAGAGGTCGACACCCACTGACTTGGCCCCAGCCCTACAGGCCTGTCTCCCCTCGTACCTGCTCCTGCAAAACCCCGGCGTGTCCAGAAGACAGCAACCTCAAACCCCAGAGGACCTGCCTGCCTTCACTTTCCAAGCTGTTTCTTCCGTGAACACCGGACGTGTTTGAACTGCAGCTTCTGGTGCCAGCCAGGAACCGCGAATCCAGCCCACTCTGCACCCGCCGAACCCGAGCTAGAGGGGAAAAATACCACAAGAAGGTCCCCCTGGCGATCCTAACCAGAGATCTGGCGACCCCCGGCAAGCCTCAAGCCGACGCCTGCAGCCTCAATCCAAAGGACCCCCTCCTACCGCGACCAGAGTGGGTAAGATAATCCGACGTCCCAAGGCACCCCAACGCCCCACGGTCTTGTGCCTAACCCAGCAGCGCCTAACCAACCCTCAACATCCCACCTCGAAGTGGTGGTCACTCCTGGAAGATCCTCGTCCCGAGCCTGCAGTGTTTCTTTGTCCCGGAGAATCGCCATTAAAATCAACAGGGCACCCGACCTCAAAACAGCACCCTGCACCCGGCCGCCCTAGTGCCACTGGGGGTGCCCTTTTGGTGCTAACTTGGTCCCTAACTTGCCCTGAGCTTAACCCTAGGAGCTTTGCTCCCACAACCCCGTGGCCTGCTTGCCAGCAGCCACCAACCGGAGTCCCCCTATAGGACAACATTGGGCCTCAACACTCTGCACCCAGCCACCCGAGTGCCGCTGAAGGTGCAACAATGCATCACTGACCCTGGGAGACCCCTGAGTTTAACCCCAGGACCCTAACTCAAAGACAGATTACCTACCTGGGAACCGATAACCTCTTTTTCCTCATAGAATAACATTGACACTTTTTCTCCCAAAAAGTTTCAAATTGTCGACTTTTGAAAACTGAGAATATTCCTTAAAAATCACCCGACTAACCAAAACGCATTTTCTCAACTGTTTTCAGGAAATGTCCTAGTGCTGAATCTAGGTATCCAGCACTGAACAAGAAAAGTATTGTTAAAGTAACTTACCTGCTAAGTGAATTTCCTCCCATAGGATAACATTGGTGATTCTATGTGTAAATGTTTCTAAGTGTCAACTTTTGAAATACAATAATATTCTTAAAAAATCGTACCTCTAACTAAAACTTACTTACTCAACTGTTTTCAGGAAATGCCCCTGTGCTGAATCTAGGATCCAGCAATGTTAGTAAAAGTAATCCGAGAAGTAATTTAATTGCATATCTGAAAGACTCGTTGGTGATAGATTCCTTACCTTAGAATATCCCCAGGCGTCAGACTGGATCTGGAAAGTCTTTTGTAGCAGTACCCCTGCGTGTCAGTAGGTGGCGTTGTGCGGCTCCGCGTCAGTCACTGGCGTCGCGAGTGCTGAAATGACATCACGGCGACTACTTGGGCACCACCCATGCGCGCTGCCGTCAGTTCTTTCTTTTTCCGCGCCAGCAAGTGCAGATCTGGATAGGGCAAGTACCTTAGTCACTTTTTGACTACTCTTTTGAGACTTGTCTCCCCTTTTTTCTCCTGGTGCACGTAGGGATGCCTGGCTTTAAGTCTTGTGGGGCCTGCCGTCGCAACATGTCGGTGGCAGACCCCCATGATGTTTGCCTCTACTGCCTGGAGACCAACCATGAATCTAAACATGTAGTGAAAGGGTTTTTTATTGACAAGTTAAAAGTACAGCAAGTGGACAAATTCTGTTATCTAGGAATAACTTTTTCGAATGATAAAAAGTGGACACATGAATTTAATAACATACGCAATAAAATGGCTAGAAATGCCCATGGAATTTTCAGATTTGCTCAGAAAATTGGGGACCGTAGAACCAGAGATAAAAATTTATCAGGCTAGATGTGTATCAATTGCATTATATGGGGCAGGAATCTGGGGTTACAGCTGCGCATATGAATTGCAGCTGGAAGAGAACTTTTTCCTTAAAAAACTTTTATGTCTTCCCATTTCGGCCTCTAATGCCTTATGTCATCAGGAACTATCTGTGAACTACCTACTTGACCTTTTGTCACTTAGACCTCTGATGGTTTGGCGGTCTATTTGGTTAAATGAGGAAAAGTCCTTCACCAGGTCTATTATCCAGGATTGTTTGCGATTAGATAAAGCCATAGCAATACCCTGGATTAAATGTGTGTTTCTCAGATATTTTTAACCTGAATATTGTAACTGATCCGAACGCTGTTTTACTGATCCCCAAGGCTGAGTTAAAAAGGGTCTTTCTAGCTTTTGCTGAGAGGAAGAGAACTGTTATTGCTGGTACTTTGTCCACTGTTATGTTTTATAACAGATATTTGGCCATGGACGGATTTCCGGTGTATTTAACCCTTGTCACCAGGCCGACACATAAATTTGTGCTGACCAGACTGAGATTGGGAATAGTGCACCACTTGGTGGCTCATCCGATTAATGAAAAAATATCCACTAGGACCCTGTAGATGTGACGGGATTTCCAAGCAGAGCACAATGCACTTTTTATTATTCTGTAAGCTGTACTCTAACTTTCGTATTGCCCTGTTAAAACCCATGTTTATCAAATATGGAACACGTACGGTTGAGCACGCAATGAAATTGATTTTTAACTTACAATCTGCGGATATTTGTTTTTATACTGCTACTTTTTTAAACCAATACATCAATTCGAGGAAAAGCATGTGTTTTTTTAGATGTCGAAATGTAATTTTAAATGTGTAAATGAAATCTTTGTTTTAACTAATCATAGTGTTTTTTAAGCGTATGATTATGTCTGCTATAAGTCGTTCATATTTTGTATATTTTGATTCTGTGATTGTGTATGCTTTTATGGTCATTAATTTGTACCGAATAAAGCCGAATTGAATTGAATTGACTCCCGGTGTTGCCAGGACTGTCTAGCCTTGGTCCCGAAGGCCTTGAGGGAGAGGCGCTGGAAGCTGCTGGAGGTCCGGCACTCGTCCCAACGCCGCTCCAGGTCCCTTTCCTGGGACTTCTCGCGGGGCCGCAGTTGTCGCTCCTTGGGATCCAAGTCTTCGCCCTCGGATTCCGGTAAGCAACGACATAAGGTCGAAGAAGCGTGTTTGCTCTCCGACGTCCCCCCGTCGGTCCTTGGATGCGGACGAGGGAGACAGGGGAGTCCCGCGGTCTACCTGCCTTACCCGGGTCCGTCGGCGACTCCCAAACAGGTGCAAGAGTTTCTTGCCACCATGGACTGACTTTTTAGGCCCCGGACTCCCGCCGGCGCGCCTTCAGGTCCCGTGTCAAGATCCTGTTGGCCCGCCGGCAGATCTGGCTTTGGCTCCACAGGATCCTACACAGTTGGCTCCGGCCCTGGCACCACAAGGTCCAGTGCTGCTGGCTCCAGCCCCTGCGCCGCCCTCTGCTCCGCCGTGGGTGCCGTTTGTTCCCCCCTTGCCCTGATTCCAGGACCATTTCGTCCCTGCCTGGGATCCGCATTGGGAGATGGCGTTTGTCCCCGCTCCGGCTCTGCCGCCGGGACCAGTTCCTCCTGCTGCGGAGGTGGAGGATGACTGGGAGGGATCCGAGGACCCTCTTGCCCGTCAATGTGACTCCGAGCAGGACTGGGTGGACAATCTGGAGGACGCCGGCGACCTCTGTCTCTTCTGACCCGGGGTTTGCCTCTTCCCCGGCTACGATGGAGGAGGGCGCTTCCTACACAATGGTGCTCCGTCGGGCTGCTGAGGTCCTCAATCTTGATCTTCCTACGGTAGCCCTCAAAACTAACTCCTTACTGAGGTGCTCCAGACGACTTCGTTGGAGCCACTGATTCCCTTCAACGACGCCCTCACCGACGTCCTGTTGGGCACTTGGTCGCGGCCGGCTACAGGGGCCCCTGTGGATAAGAATGTCGCCAGTCGTCAACGCCCGGCGCATGGTGACCCTGCGTTTCTGACCACTCATCCCACGCCTGAGAGCCTGGTCATTCAGGCTTCGTCGCAGAGTGCCTTTCCCACGGCCACCAGATAAGGACTCTAAAAAGCTGGAGCAGTTTGGTAAGCGGTTGTTCTAGTTGGCCAGCTTGGGGCTGCGGTCGGTGAACACCGCCTGTTTGTTGGGCCGCTATTCCCATGCGGTGTGGGACACGGTTGCTCAGGTGTTACCTCAGTGTCCTGAGGAGGTCCAGGCTGTGCTTTCCCAGGCAGTTGCTGAGGGTAAGGATGCAGCTAAGTTCGCCATTCGGTGTGGTTTGGACACCGCTGACTCGTTGGGCAGGGCGATTTCTACAACTGTGGCGCTGCGTCGTCGCGCTTGTTTGCGATCCACTGGGTTCTCGCCTGACGTCCAGAGCTCTCTCATGGACATGCCCTTTGATGGCACTCGCCTGTTTGGTGATAAGGCTGACAGTGCGCTGGAGCGCTTTAAGGACTCGCGGGAGACGGTCAAGTCCTTGGGTCTTTCCGCGAAGAGCCCGGCCACTCCTGGGTCTCGTTCCTTTCGTGGCCTAGGCAGGGGCGCCCATGCACGTTACTTCACCAAGCCTGTGCAGAACCAGCCTCAGCGAGGCCGCGGACGCGGTTTCCGCAGGGCCCCTCTGGGAATTTGCGTGGGGGGCAGTCCACCTCAGCCCTGCTGCTTCTACCTCCAAACCGTCCTAATCCGAGCTTTGTGGAGCACCCCCCGCCGGGGGGTGTCAGGGTCTGCCTCCATCTCCACCACTGGCACGATATCACATCGGACGAGTGGGTGTTGCAGATCATCTGCAAGGGTTATTCTCTTCCCTTTCAGTCTTCCCTCCAGCCATTACGCCTCGGTGTCACCGCAAGTCAGGGAATCACTTGGTGCTTCTCCGGCAGGAAGTTACGGCCCTCTTGGCCAAAGGGGCTGTCGAGCGCGTTCCTGGGCCAGAAGTAGGATGTGGTTATTCCCATGACTTTCTGGTCCCCAAGAAGGATAAAGGGGGCCTGTGCCCTATCATGGACCTCCGGCTCTTCAATGGCTTCCTCCGGAAGGAGAAGTTAAAAATTCTGACTCTGGCTCAGGTCTTGGCTGCCCTTGACCCTGGAGACTGGATGGTAGCGTTGGACTTGCAGGATGCATATTTTCACATCCCCTTCCTGCCGGCCCACCGGCGTTACCTGTGGTTCACGGTAGGCCAGGAGCGTTTTCAGTTTGCCGTGCTCCACTTTGGCCTTACCAGTGCCCCTCGGGTGTTCACGAAGGTGATGGCGGTGGTCGCAGCTCACCTGCGCAGGTCTGGGGTTCCAGTCTTCCCCTACCTCGACGACTGGTTGTTGAAGGCGCGCTCGCCCCAGGCCGTCGTCACCCAACTCCAGACTACGGCCGACCTCCTACATTTGCTGTGGTTCTCAGTCAACGTGCCAAAGTCGCGCCTGAGCCCCTCTCAGGAGCTCCCCTTCATTAGAGCGGTTCTGGATTCGACACGGTTTCGGGTTTATCCTCCCGAGCAGCAAGTCTGGGATATTCAGGCTATGATTCTGATCTTTCAGCCTCTGTCCTGGGTTTCGGTCAGGATGACCCTCCAGCTCCTGGGCCTGTTGGCCTCCTGCATCTTGCTACTGCAACATGCCAGATGGCATATGCGGGCTCTGCAGTCGGACCTGAAGTTCCAGTGGGCGCAGCATCAGGCGCAGCATCAGGGCAACCTGTCAGTTCATGTCCAGATCTCGAGCACTGCATGACAATTGCAGTGGTGGATCACGAATCGCAATTGGGTCAGTGGCAGATCCCTCTCCCTTCCCCAACCGGAGCACACAGTGGTAATGGATGCGTCCCCCCTGGGATGGGGGAGGCCACTCGGGAGAGGCGGAGATCAGAGGACTCTGATCTCCGGTGGAGTCCTGGCTCCATATCAACCTTTCGGCGCTTCGGGCAATCCGACTTGCACTGAAAACATTCCTGCCCTATTTCTGGGGAAGTGTGGTGCAGGGGTTCACGGACACCACCGCCGCCATGTGGTATTGCAACAAACAGGGCGGGGTGGGGTCCTGGACCCTATGTCAGGAGGCTCTGCGCCTCTGGACATGGCTGGAACATCAAGGCATTACCTTGGTGGTTCAACGCCTGGCAGGTTCTCTGAACGCCAGGGCGGACGAAATCAGCCACAGGTGCTTGATGGATCACGAATGGCCTCTGCACTCGTGTGGCGCAAGGTCTCTTTCTGCAGTGGGGAGAGCCTTGGTTAGATCTATTCGCCACCGCCAAGAACGCGCATTATCAGTTCTGCACGTTGGAATTTCCAAGGTGGCACTCGCTCGGTGACGCTTTTTGTCGCGAGTGGAGTTGCGGTCTGTTGTACACCTTTCTGCCTATACCACTTCTGCCCAGAGTGCTGAAGATTCGGCGCGACCGGGCCCAAGTTATCCTTGTGGCTCTGGATTGGGCACGAAGATACTGGTATCCCGAGCTACTCAGCATGGCAATCGATCCCCCGATCCGTCTGCCGCTTCAGGAGGATCTTCTGTCGCAGCAGCAGGGGACGGTCCTCCACCCGAACCTGTCCAGCCGCCACCTCCATGCGTGGAGAATGAGCGGCTTTAGTTGATTGCTTTCGATTTTCCTCCCGAAGTCTGTGATGTCATTCTGGCAGCCAGGCGTCCCTCCACTATAACGGTATACGCCTGCAGGTGGAACAAGTTTGTGGCATGGAGCACAGCAAAGGCTGTGGATCCTCTTTCTGCCCCTCTTTCTGAAGTTTTTCTGTTCCTTCCTTCTTTGGCCCAGCAGGGCTCTGCTCTGGGCACTATCAAAGGTTATCTTTCGGCCTTCACCGCCTTTTTGAGGCTTCCCTATCAGCCTTCTCTCTTCACGTCCCCGGTTGTTAACCGTTTCCTTAAAGGCATTACGCACACGTTTCCTCCGGATCCCTTCATCAGGCCTCAGTGGGAATTGAATCTCGTTTTGACCTGATAGAGACTACTAGCTGCAGATTCCTTCATGTAGAATTATCCCCAGGTGTGAGACTGGATCCGCAAAACTTTTTTGCCCAGCATCCCCTGTAACCGGGGGGAGCGGCATCACGTTACTCCGCCCAGGCGTCGTCCATGTACGTGACGTCAGCGAGGTCACAAGTCCCACCCCGGCGTGCCTACATCAGTTTTTTTCCTTTTCCGCGTGCAACGCGTATCACGTTTGTGCTCTGGGCCTGTTTAGGCCTTTCCCTTATGCTATTGCTGCATGTGTGGGAACAGTGTGCGAATGCCTTCGGGCTTTAAAAATTGCTCATCGTGTGGTCGCCTCATGTCGGCGACGGATCCTCACTCCATCTGTATGTGGTGTTTGGGGGGGGCACCACGACTCCACTGATGGTGAGGCGTGCCAGCAGATGAAGAAAAATCCCGGTGGGAGCGCCGGATGAAACTTCTCTGCTTTTGTGTCCACGTCGGCCTGGTCATCGCGCCCTGCTCCTGCGGAGGGTTCTCGGACCTGCGGCTTACCTCGCACCCTCCGATCTTCTCCCAGGTCACGAGCGCTGCTCACCTCTTGGTAAGTTTCGCAGTTTGTCCCCGAGGGTTGGGTTCCGGCCTGTAGGGGGCGTGGACACTCCACGGGTGGTGTGGCCCCACGTGTTGTCCCCTTATCCAGTATTAGGGTATCTTTCATAGATTCACATGCCTGAATCATTCCCCGTCGTCTGGAATGGGAGTCACCGGTAAATAACAAAGTAATGTCCAGAAGACAATAGACAGCCATAGGCCTCAGAGGCCTTAGCTTAGTAAGCTATCCACGTCCTTATGTAAAAAGGACCAAATTTTGGCCAGAGCCAATCAGCTAACACCACCCTCTAGAACCTTCCTGGTAGGAGCTCTAGTCCCTCAGATTTTCTACCGCACGTCGTGCTAAGGGAGTCTCCACTGAGCTCTGCTCATTTCTTTGGATTTGACAGTATTTCTTCTCAACTTTCTGGATTTTCAGCATGGCTGATACACCTAAGAAGGGTTTATTCAGGCCCTGCGCCTCTTGCGGAAAGAAGAGGCTACATATCGACGACCAACACAAGGACTGCTTGTATTGCCTCTATCCCAGTCACAGTTCTAAGGACTGCAAGGTATGTCGGACTTTCTCTTCTAAGACCTTGAAAGACCGAGAGGGGCGCCTTTTAATCTGGCTGCAAAGGCTAAAGGACAAGGAGGATGTGGTGTCCTCTGAGGAGAGTGAGAGTTCCTCAGTTGCGTCTCACTCCTCATCTAAAAGACCAAGGGTGGCATCGCCGGGCCCTTCGTCGCAGCCACCTCAAAAGAAGACGCAGAAAGTCTTCAGAGGTCCAGGATTCGCCTGTTCCAGGGAGCTCGTCTCCTAAGGTGATGCCCCACACCTTCAAAAAGCCTATTGCCACCTCGTCGACGACAATGTCGACAGTAGCGTCGACGAGAAAATCTCCATCGACCGATTTCAGTTACATCGTCGACGACGACTCTATCGACGATGACATCCCTTTCCATGTCCTCGACGACGACAACTCCATCGTCGACGGCAGGCAAGACAATTCCGTCGACGTTAGCCATAAAAAAGTCGTCGTCGAGTAAGCTGTCGACGGGAGGGTCGACGACGACACCGTCGACGAGAGCTTCATCATCGTCGATGAAGACACAGACGACGAAGACACCGTCGACGACGACGGTACCGTCGACGAGAATATCACCGTCGACGCCCTCGTCGACGAGGAGACCGTCTTCATCATCCTCGTCGTTGACGACGACCCCGACGACGATCTCGTCGACGGCATTGATACCTGTAACGTCGGTTACAGCTATACCATCGAGCCCCTTGAGGGGTATGGACACGGACGACCAGGGTACATTTGTGCATGTACAAATAACCAAGCGTGCATTAACTCCGGCCCTCACTTCGCCCAGTAAGGTCTCAACCTTGCCTCCCACTCGCCTCTTTGAAGAGGAGGATTCGGACGACGCTAGTCTCTTTCCTGCGGCGACTAGTCCATCACAGCTCCATGTAAAGTACCAGGATGTCTCGGATTACGAAGACAATCCCCAGGACTATGAGGAGGTTCCTCATCAAGAATACATGCCGCCTCCACCTTCCATGGTGTGTCTACCGGCAGCCTTGGTCACAGACCTTCAGCTCTTAATAACGGACTATAAGCAGCGTTTTCCGACTCCGGCACCTCCACCGATGCCTGCGGGGCCTTCCACTCCACGGCCACGACCGCCTCCACTGCTTTTGGAGAGGACGGAACCTCCGCCTCGGCCCACCACGGACGACTAGGAGGAGGAGGAGGAGGAACCTGAGGAAGGAGAACTCCAGGACGTCCAATCCCAACAAGATGAATGGGACGATTACATCCTTCCGGCTCCTGTTTCGCCTGTCCCTACAACAGCCGACTCACCGCCCGACGACATCGGCGGTTTCCACAACATCATTGAAAGAGCGGCCCAGCGCTTCCAGATCCCGATGCCTTCGCATCAACAAGACTGTTTCTTATATGACTTTAAGGAACCCTTCAAGAAGTCCGTCCGGGCAATTCCGATAATTGATTATATTTGGGACCAGGGCATAAAGATAATGCAGAACCCTTCATCAGTGCCACCGGTTCTACCACGCCTGGACAAGAAATATAAAGCTCCGGACACGGCTCCGGTTTGTCTTACAGGCCATCCAAAGCCGGACTCGGTTATCACTCAGGCTGCGCAGAGGAGGGCAAACAACCCAGCTGCGCTGTTGACAGCGCCGCCGGATAAAGAAGGGCGACGTATGGATAACATAGGGAAACGTCTCTCCTCTATGTCAGCCTTGACAGTGCGTGCCTCCAACGCTACTGCACTATTGGGACGGTACAACCGACAAATGTGGGCGGCGGACATTGCCCCATATCTAGCGGATTTGCCTTCTGACTTAAAAGAAGAGGCAAGGAAGATTCTGTTGGAGGGTGAACGATCTGCCACGGAACTGATAGACTGTGCAATGGATATTGTTTCCACAGGTTTTAGACAGCTGGCTGGTGCGGCTGTTCTCCGGCGCCAGGGTTGGCTCAAGGCAACTTCTTTCAGGCCGGAGGTCCAGACAAAAGTCCTGGACATGCCTTATGATGGCCAGCTTCTATTCGGTCCTCTTATTGACGAGGCATTGCAAGGTATCAAAAAAGATACAGATACTGCCAGAGCCCTGGGGTCTCTGCAATCTCGGAACCCTTCCTTTCGTGGGTCCAGAGGAAGAGGTCAGACTTCCTCCAGAGGAGACTTTCAACAGCGTTCCTCTTTCTCCTCTTCCCAGCAGTACCGTCCACAATCTCAGCAGCGACAACAGTCGTCTTACCACAAAACTTCCTTTCGTAACAGAGGAGGAAGACAAAAGGGTGCCACGCGGCGGCAATGACTTCCAGATGCAGCCGGTCACAAACTTGTCTCCACCCTACAAGATTGGCGGAAAAATCTCCCATTTTCTCAAAAATTGGCAAACGATAACTACGGACCGATGGGTCCTCCAATTAATACAATTCGCCCATTCCCTGGAATTCATACAAATTCCTCCTCAAACTCCTCCCCGCCAAAGGGCTCACAAAAACCTACGCCCATTACTCCAAGAAATAAAGATTATGCTTCTAAAGGGAGCTATAGAGAAAGTTCCCCTAAGCCAACGAGGGAGAGGGTTCTACTCCCATTTCTTTCTCATCCGAAAGAAAGAGAAAAAATGGAGACCCATATTGGACCTCAGAAATCTCAACAAATTTCTGAAAAAACAGTCGTTTCGAATGATTACCATACAGGAGGTTTTGCATTTACTCAACGCAAACGACTACATGGTGTCGGTGGACCTTCAGGACGCCTATTTTCATGTCCCAATACACCGCAACCACAAGAAGTTCCTGCGTTTCATGGTGGCGGGCAGGCATTACCAGTTTCGGGTTCTGCCATTTGGGCTCAAATCGGCGCCACGCATTTTCACCAAATGCCTAGCACCAGTGGCGGCGTACCTACGCCGTTTCCACCACCAAGTCTTCCCGTATTTAGACGACTGGCTTATCAAGTCCCCATCACAAGAAGGCGTGATGAGATCTTCCAACGCTTGTCTGACACTCTTCGAGTCACTGGGGCTCACTCTCAACCACGACAAATCTGTCCTGCAACCATCCCAATGCATGCAATTTTTGGGAGCCACACTAGACACCATCCACAGGAAAGCATTCCCGTCACAGGAACGCCAGGACAAACTTCAATCCCTGGCACTCCAGGTAATGACAAGAAAGACACTCTCGGTGCGCCTCTTCAAATCCCTCCTCGGGATGATGTCCTCCTGCATTCTATTAATCCCACATTGCCGCTTACGGATGCGACCCCTACAAGAGGCTCTGTCGAACCAGTGGATCCAGTGTACAGGGTCTTTCGACGACGTCATCCAAGTAACCCCGGCGATCAAACAGGCTCTGCAATGGTGGGTTCGCCCCAGGAACCTTTCGCAAGGCTTGCCTTTCTTGCTTCCTGCTACTCCTCATATAATCACCACGGACGCCTCCTTGGAAGGCTGGGGAGCTTTCCTTCAGGAGCTACAGATAAGCGGAAAGTGGTCCCTTTCGGAGAAAATGCTTCATATCAACCTTTTAGAGCTCCGAGCAGTCTACCTAGCTCTAGTGGCTTTCCTCCCGAGGATAAAGAACTCAGTAGTGCTTGTCCGGACAGACAACACCACGACAATGCACTACCTGAACAAGCAGGGAGGGACTCGTTCACTGACACTTTCGCGCGAATCGCAGAAAATCTGGAACTGGCTGCTCTGCCACAACATCTCTCTCCGAGCAGATTATGTTCCAGGCACCCACAATGTGTTGGCAGATTATCTAAGCAGGAGGCAGGCAGCGTGCCACGAGTGGGAACTGGATCAGCAGGTCCTCAACAATATCTTCGCCCAATGGGGCACACCTCAGCTGGACCTATTCGCCACCCAACGCAACGCCAAATGCCAATACTTTGCAAGCTGGCATCCCCAACCAGGATCCCTGGGGAATGCCTTTTCGATAGCATGGTGCAACGTCTTTGCATACGCCTTTCCGCCATTTCCCCTGATCCCCAGGGTACTACGGAAGATGAAGGCGGAACCTTGCACTTTGATATTGATAGCCCCAGCTTGGCCACGCCAACACTGGTTCTCGGAACTTCACCTCCTCTCCCAGGAACCTCCGATCAGGCTGAAAACGTTTCCATCTCTTCTGACGCTCAGCGATCAGCAGATTCAACATCCGGATCTAGCCTCTCTCAGGTTATCAGCTTGGCTCCTGAGTTCAGAGAGTTTCGGGGCCTAGACATTCCTCCAGACTCCAGACTGCAGACGAATTCTAGCTCGGGCTCGAGCAGATAGTACCAACAAGACCTACTCACTCACGTGGAAAAGATTCTGTATCTGGTGTAAGACGAATAAGTTGCATCCTTTCTCTTCCACCCCAGGACAAATCTTACCCTACCTTTTACATCTGGCAGAATCTGGTCTTGCTCATGCCTCCATTAAAGTTCACCTAGCTGCAATCTCACGTTTCAGAAGATCTTCTTCCGGCCCCTCTTTATGGTCTCATAGACTCATAAAGCAATTCATGAAAGGACTGTTTCGCACATTCCCTCCAGTAAAGCCTGTTCCACCGGCCTGGCACCTTAACATAGTTCTAGCTCAACTAATGAAGCACCCGTTTGAGCCCATCCACAGAGCTGACCTTAAATTTGTTTCCTGGAAGGTGGCACTTCTACTAGCTCTTACCTCGGCAAGGCGAGTGGGAGAGCTCCAAGCATTCTCTATCCAGGACCCATTCCTGCAATTCAAAAAGGATAGAGTCCTTCTCCGCACAAATCCAGCTTTCATTCCCAAGGTTCCATCTCACTTCCACCTCAACGAACCTATTGTTTTACAATCATTCTTCCCAAATCCACAGACAGTGGCGGAACGAACTCTACATTCACTAGACATTCAGCGTTGCTTGAAATTTTACATTGAGAGAACGAAATCTTTTCGTAAATCAAATCAGCTATTCATAGCCTACAGCAGACCTCGAAGAGGGCTTCCGCTCACAAAACAGAGCATTTCCCGCTGGATTTCTTCGGCCATTTCTTTCTGCCACCAACAGGCAGGACGTCCGTTGAGAACAACGGTCCGTGCCCACTCCACAAGGGCCATGTCTACTTCCATGGCTCTTTTTGCTGGGGTGCCCATTGTGGACATTTGTAGAGCGGCCACATGGAAGACGCCGCATACCTTCACCAAGCATTACTGCCTGGATGCGGAGATCATGAAGGATGCGTCAGTGGGCCAAGCGGTACTACGTCATCTTTTTAAATAGAGGTGAGCCCTTTCTTTCATCCCACCATCCTGAGTTTATGCACATTTCGCACTATAATGTATGCATTACTTGTTCATTGCTTTACAGTAGCACTGTTGTTTATCTCAGATAGATGTGGTTATCTAATACCTGTATGTTATCCATATCTTTCGAAATGTGTTTTTTTTCACTGCTTGCTACTCTGATTCAGGCATGTGAATCTATGAAAGATACCCTAATACTGGATAAGGAACGCGTTACTTACCTGTAACTGCGGTTATCCAGTATTGGTATCTTTCATAGATTCACATGCAACCCACCCGCCTCCCCTGGAAGGGCTCTCTCGGATCTCTCAGTATACAGCTGCTTAGCACTGTGCTCACGAAAATCTGAGGGACTAGAGCTCCTACCAGGAAGGTTCTAGAGGGTGGTGTTAGCTGATTGGCTCTGGCCAAAATGTGGTCCTTTTTACATAAGGACGTGGATAGCTTACTAAGCTAAGGCCTCTGAGGCCTATGGCTGTCTTATGTCTTCTGGACATTACTTTGTTATTTACCGGTGACTCCCATTCCCGACGACGGGGAATGATTCAGGCATGTGAATCTATGAAAGATACCAATACTGGATAACCGCAGTTACAGGTAAGTAACGCGTTCCTTATCCGCCGTTTCTTGCGTGGGGGCGACCAGAGCACAGATGGAGACGTATGCGGCGGCTCTGCAGGCCTCACTGGCTTCTCCTCCTCCTCCCCCTCGTGGGACGTCGGCGGATCTCTTGCAGTGTGCAGCGCCCTCCCCGGCGGCTCCGGCGCAGACTGGTTCGGATCCAGGCTCGGATGATGTGGTGCCATTGGGGTGCGGCCCTTCGGGGGTCCCTCGTTTGGACCACGGTGACTCTGCTTTGCCGCAAACTCCCACGGGAGTCCCTATGGTGTCGCGGGAGGTCGCCGGGGCTCGGGTCACACCCCCAAACCCCTCTCTGGACAGGCGGCGGACTTGTCCGAGGCTGAGGTGACGCTGCTACAGCGCCGGCGGCTGCTGGCCCTGGCGGCGCCACAGGGGTCGGCGGGGGGCCCATCTTGCCCTATCACAGGTTGCGGCTGGTGGGATTTCCTCGTCCCTCCCCGGGCCCTTCTCGTCCCTCCACGCAGGCGGCTGCCTCGTCTGAGGTCAGGTCGGCGCCGCTCCGGTTTCCTGCGCCGTGTCGGAGGTCGCCCTGGCGCTGGATGACGACAGTGTCCTGTCTCAGGTTGGAGAGACTACTGCGCCAGGCCGACATCTGGTTGTTGACTCTTCTATGGACGCCTCCTCTTCTCCAGAGGTTCGGCGGTTGCTGGTGTCATCCTCACCGGAGACGAGCCGCCGTGTCGTGGCTTTCCTCTAAAGGCGGCTCCTCATGGTCTCCGACCGCGGTTTTCGCCGAAGGAGCCGCAGGTCCCTCCCACTCCTTGGTCCCTCTTACTTCCTTCTGGCCTTGGCCCTTCCTTCCGGTTGTCTTGGGGGATAGCCACCTTAGCTTGCAGCCATCACCTAACAAGGAGCTGCTTTCCCCTCCGCGGGGCCCAACGGAGGCGGGTTCGGCTTTCGCCCGTGCTGTTTCCACGACCTTGGGAACTTAGCGCATGGGTGATCCAGCTACCCATTTCCCCGCAGATCATCTTCTGGAGGTTCTCCATCAGGGCTCTGGTGGTAGGGAACTGTTGCTTCCCTTCGAGGGTTCACTCCACTTTTCTCTCTTGGGGACTTGGGGCTGTCCTGCCACGGGGGACCCGGTGCCCCAGCACCTACTGCACCGCCACCATCCGGCACCGCGTGATCCGGTGTGCCTTTCTCTTCGACCAGAGGCCCCCTTTTGCAGTCTGCCTTTCCTGCTTTGCCGCTGCTGTCTCCCCCGTCACGGGAGGCCCGCTTGCTGGACCCCTGTGGTCTCAATGTTTGCCTCGACCAGTGTGGCTCTGCGAGCCCTTAAGTGTGTTTTGGCTAGGGTCACTTCTTACTTGTGGGACTCGGCGGAGTCCCTTATGTCTGCCGCATCTCAGGAGGGTGCCTGTGTGGATTTGAGACCCCATGTCTTGGATGGTTGGGAGCTAGCGGCGTTTATCCTTCGCTCATCTCTGGACATCTCGGAGGTGCTGGGTCGTGCCATGGCTTCTTTGCCGTTCGTCCCCATGCCGGGCTTCGGGACATTGTGTTACTGGAGAATGTTCGAGAACGGCTGGTGGACCTCCCCTTCGTTTGTGCTCTTTTGTGCCATGCTCCTGCGGACTCAGCCATCCAGAGGTTTTTGGCGGGGCTTTGTCCTCCTCCTTCCCCCTCCTTCCCATCCTCAGTGACCTGCGTGTTGATCTGGTTCTTGGAGCTGTTCTTCTGTTGGGGTGGGTCGCCCCAGTTGTCTGTTCTGTGTACTTCATGGCCACTTAAGTCCTCCTTGCTGAGGCTGTGGTTTTGTTGGCTGCGGGCCAGTCCTTTTTGACTGTTTTTCCTTTGGGTTTTTTTACAACATGCTGGGCCTGAGATTGGGCCTTCTGTGTTTTCCCTCTGGCTGCTTGGGTTTTTTTGATGCAGGTCTTTTTTGTTGTCCTCTGCTGCAGAAGTTTCTTCCTAAGAGGTTCCCATGTCTTGGGATATGACATGCCCTATGTGGGGCAGGGTTGACTGTTATATAGCCCTGGTGTGTGCTGGGGAGTTGTGGTTGCCTGCGGGCTTCTGCTCTTCGTGGCGTTATGGTATGTTGCGGATGCAACCACTTTCTTTGCCTTTTTGCTTTTTCGTTCTGTGGTGTCCCTGGCGTCTGGCGGTGCTTGCCAGTGCCACCATTTTGTTGTTTCTGCACCGTTGTGCCTTCCTGGGGCTTTAGTGGGACTGTCATCCTGCCTTCTCCGCTGCTTCCAGTGGGCCTTACACTCGGTTATATGTTTTCTCCCTGTGGGGGGGATGGTCCCTGACTTCTGGACCCTCTTGCGGTCGCTGTTTGTCCCTGAGGGGTGTTGGACGATTCTTCCTGGGTGACCTTGAGTTCCCCTTTTCGGCTTCCGCCTGCTTCTTGCTGCTGGTGCCGTCCTGTCTGGGATTGCCTTTGCTCTGCCTCTTCTCCTTGGAGTCTCTAGGTTGCTATTCTCCTTCGGGTCTCCTTTCCTTGCCTTGGCCTTGGGGGGGAGGTTTTGTTGCCTCGCGTGGGTGAGGGGCGTTTGGCCTCTTTGCGCCTGGCCTTGTTTCCTCTGCTGAATGAAGACAGGCTATCTTCTCTTCTTAACCCGACCCCTTGATAGCAAGCATACAGGCTCTTCGCGCCAAATTTCAACCACAACACTCTTCCAGCCAGAGTGTTTATGCAACTTTTAGGGATGATGGCCTCTTGCATATTCATAGTACCTCATGCAAGACTCCAGATGCGTCCTCTCCAAGAGTGCTTAGCACGCCAATGGAACCAGGCTCAGGGTCAATTATCACGGTCGTGCCCATCGCTCTCTGCAGTGGTGGACCACCAAAAACCTAGAGGGTGACCGTTCCTAGAGCCGGTTCCTCAAATAGTTCTAACTGCGGACGCATCGCTCTTCGGCTGGGGAACTCACCTACTACATCACACCATTGTGGGCAGGTGGACACCTCAACAAAAGTTATAAACAACCGCAATGGACCGCACTCCACTAGCTCCTCCTCCGGGTCGCCCCAAGGGAAGCTGGTACCTCAACAAAAGTTAATCCACATCAACCATCTGGAGTTACTGTCCATATTCCTAGCCCTAAAAACCTTTCAAACACACGTCTCCGGCAAGGCTGTCTTAGTCAGCACAGACAACATGACAGCCATGTACTACATCCAAAAACAGGGAGGCACACACTCTGCAGCTCTCACCTAGCACAGAGCATATGGAGGTGGGCCATACCTCAAAAAAAATTTCTCCTAGCCCAACATGTCCCAGGAGTCCAACACCATTGCAGATCTGTTGAGCCGTCAAACACAACAGATCTACGAGTGGGAACTTCATCCACAAGTTCTTCAACCATTCTTTCAAATGTGGGGGCAACCACAGATAGACCTCTTCGCCGCCCACAAACGCCAAATGCCCAAGCTTCGCCGCCAGATATCCACACCCATTGTCCAAAGGCAATGTGATATGGATGAACTGGTCGGGCAGATTTGCGTACGCTTTTCCACCTCTCCCACTCATTCCATTAGTGGTGCGCAAACTACAACATTCACTAACCCTCATCCTAGTTGCTCCGACTTGGGCCAGACAACCGTGGTACTCCACATTGCTGGAACTCTACGTAGTCCCACACCAAAAGTTACCTCTCTCCACGCCTCTTAACCCAGAACCATGGAGAGATCAGACACCCGGACCCAGCTCCGCTCAACCTTGCGATCTGGCTCCTGAAATCCTAGAATTTGGTTACCTTAATCTTCCCCCTGACTGTATGAACGTCATTAAAGAAGCTAGACGACCTATCACTAGAGCTTGCTACGCAGCAAAGTGGAAACGTTTCGTGACCTATTGTCACAATAATAACGTCAATCCCTTAGATATCTCTATCCAACACATCATAGGCTACTTACTACACCTACAAAGATGCAACCTAGCCTACACGTCTATTAGACTACACCTTGCTGCCATAGCGTATCTACAAAATAGACAGCATCTATCACTCTTCAGAGTACCTGCCATAAAAGCCTTCATGGAAGGCCTTAAGAGAATAATTTCCACCAGAGTGCCACCCTCACCTGTGTGGAACCTAAACATAGTTCTCACAAGACTAATTGGGCCTCCATTTGAACCTTTACATAAATGTGAGCTTCAATTTTTAACATTGTAAACTGCTTTCCTTGTAGCCATTACTTCGCTCAGAAGGGTCAGCACTCGCCATTCAAGCACCCTTTCTGCAAATGCATCATAAAGTTCTCCAAACTAATCCAAAATTCCTTCCTAAAGTCATTTCTCCCTTTCACCTCAATCAATCTGTGGAACTGCCCGTATTCTTCTCGCAGCCACAAACCATTGCAGAAAGAGCTCTATACACCCTAGATGTCAAAAGAGCTTTACTCTACTACATCGAGAGAACACAACCTTTTCGTAAGACCAAACAAATATTCGTGTTTTTCTCACCACCACACAAAGGCAACCCCATCTCCAAATCTTGGATAGCTAAGTGGATTGTTAAATGCATACAGATTTGCTACCACAAAGCAAAACTAACGCTATCTGTCCCCCCCCCTGTGAGAAAGTGCCCTCTTTCTTGCATGGTATGCCCCCACTTTTTGCTAAATTGCTGAATGTACTTTGACTGAGTGTACCCTGGACTCCTGCCAATCAGGTGCCCAGGGCCTATGTTCCTTCCTTAAAACACACAAACTCCAAATTGGCAAACCCTGGCCACATGTCAGCCCCTAGTAAATGGTACCCAGGGCCTTGTGACCAGGGAAGACCCCTAAGGGCTGCAGCACTCATTGTGTCACCCTTAGGGGCCCTGTACCCTTACACACACACACACTGCCTTTGCAGGCTGAGTGTCTGGGTGCAGGACAAAATGAAGAGTCGACATGTGCCATGCCCAACACCCACACTGCCAAGGCATGTGTCAGTCACCCCTCTGGCTGGGTGCCTTATGCCCATGGTGTGGGCACAGGAGCAGGAGCCCTGTGCCCCTACAGTACCCAGGTCCATTCCCGGGCACTGTAAGTGCAGTGCTGCCATTTAAGAGTACATGGTGCTGAGAGCTCGTCAAACACGAGCTCCACAGCACCATAATGGCAACACTAAAGACTGGGAAGTTTGGTATCAAACTTCTCAGCACATTAAACCCACACTGATGCCAGTTTGAGATTTAATGTACCAAGCACCCCAGAGGGCATCTTAGAGATGCCCTCTTACAACTAACCTACAATCCACGTCTGCTCTGAGGCTGCCCAGGCTGCCACACAGCAGACACGTTGCTGGACCCCAGGGTGGGAGAACCCCTGCTCTCCCAGGCCTGCTACAATGCACATCCTGGGTGAGGTGATAAATCTCCTCCCCCAGGATGAGCAAAGGGAAGCTTCAAAGGCCTGCCGCCTCTAGGAGTTTCCCCAGGCCACTGCAACCCCCCACTCTGGCGGGAAGCTTGGCCAGAAACCCCATACAAGGACAGGGGATGTGCCAGCCTGCCCACCCCACCCCTCCGGTGGGGGAGGCGAGGTGAAGCACATCTCCGGGCTCTCGCCATCTTGAAGATGGGAGGCCCTACCCTATCAGGATTAGGCTACTGCCCCCCTCCCATAGGAGAGGGGCAGGATAGGGTTGTACCCACCCCAGGACAAGGACCCATTGGTCCCTGGCCTTCACCTACCTGTAACGCCCCTAAATCTAGTATTTAGGGGCACCCTGAACCTTCCTTCCCCAGATTCCAGATTCCGAAACTACAAGAAGAGCGAGAAGAAAAGAAGACCTGCCCTGCAGCTGCAAAGGAGAGGGAGACACCAACTGCTTTGGCCCCAGCCCTACCGGCCTGTCGACCTCGGACTTGCTCCTGCTCCAAACCCGGCATCTCTTGTGGCCAGCAACCTCAGAAACCCCGGAGGACCTGGCTACCTTTGAACTCTGATCCCCTGGGACTCCCATGAGTAGAGGCTCTACTCAGAACCTACCTTTCACCCCTGGCAGCAGCCCGGAACCGCGATCCCAGCCCACACTGCACCCGCCAAGCCTGGCCGGTGCCGGAGTGAACTAAACCCACGAGGACGACCCCACGGCGACACTGACCCCGAGTCCGGCACCCAAGGACCCCCCTCGACTATCCTGAAGAAGCTTGCAGCCTCAGAACAGAGTGCCACCCCAACCGCGATCAAGAAGAGGGTAAGATTTCCGACATCAAAAGGCACCCCTGCACCCGGCGCCCCACGGCCCTCTGTGCCCAATCCCGGGGTACCTACCTATCCCCCAACTTACCCCTCGAAGTGGTGGTGGCGGCGGCACCTGAAGAGTCCTCGTCCCCGAGCCTGCAGTCTTTTTCCAAACCGGAGATTTCCCATAAAAATCAATTGAGCGCCCGACGGCTCAAAAGCACCCTGCACCCAGCTGCCCGAGTGGCCCTGGCAGTGAAAACTCTACTCTAACCTACTTCCCCACTTGCCCTGAGTAAGTGACCAGGAGCCCAGCTCCCACAGCCGCGTGGCTTGCCCGACAGCAGCCACCAACCCAGGCCCCCCTATCCCTCATAGGATAACATTGGGCCTAACTCTCTCTGCACCCGGCCGTCCTGAAACCGCTGAGGGTGAACTGACTGTACCTACCTGACACTGGGGGACCCCTGAGTCTATGCCCAGAACTTCAACTCTGCCAGTCGAGTACTTACCCTTAAACCGCTAACTTCATTTTCCTCATAGGGTAACATTGACTGGCTTTTTCTTGGAAAATCTTTTTTAAGTGTGGACTTTTCAAAACTCAAAATATTCACCAAAAATCAGCCGAGTACCAAAAACGAATTTACTCACCTGCTCTTAGGTGAGCTCCCAGTGCTGGATCTTGGTGCCCAGCACTGACTCTGAAAAGTACCCACAACTATACTTGCCTTTACCTCATTTTTCTTCCATAGGAAACCATTGACTGTTTTTCTGTGAAATTTCTTCTAAGTGTTGATTTCTGCAATTTCTAAATATTCAACAAAAATCGTATAACATCTGAAAACGTAATTACTTACCTGTTTTTGATAAATGTCCCAGTACTGAGCCTAGACACCCAGTACTGGATTACAAAAGTAACGATAACCTACTGTACTTGTAACCTACATTTCCTTCCATAGGGAATCATTGATTGTTTGCTCTGAAATATTTTCTAAGTGCTAACTTTTGAAATAGCTAAATATTAGTTAAAAATCATTACAGTACCCAAGTCGACTTTCAACAGCTGATTCGGAGAACTGACCCAGGACTGGATCTAGCATCCAAGCCTGGAATTACAAAAGTAATCCAAAAAGTAATCTGTTGCATATAATTTGAATTTATCATTGAGCTCAATGTATTGTGTTTAGAAATAGAGTTGCCTACTGCAACTACTTGTAACTGTTTACTAAAAAGTCTATTGCATATACAAAAGTATTTTTATGAAACATCTCCTGTCGAGAAAGTATATTTTAATTCCAAGTGTTGGTTCTAAAATAAAACAAGCATATATTTTTTTATATACAAACCATTGGCCTAGAGTTCAGTTATTGAGTGTGTAGAACTATTTGCTGACTAGGTGTGTACAACAAATGCTTTACACTGTCCTCTGATACTGCCTTACTGCTCGACCAGGCTACCACTTTGGAGAGTAAGGTTATATCTAACTTTAACCTCTGTTAAACCCTTGGGGTCTGTGGACTCTGTACACCCTGTACCTATTAAGGAACCGTATATACAGAGCCACTTTCTCACACCCCCCTAAATCCCACTCTACACGTAAGATAGGGGCTTCCATGGCATTTTTAGTGAACATCCCCTTAGATGATATCTGCAGAGCAGCTACATGGTCTACACCGCACACTTTCACTAAACACTTTTGTGTAGATGTGCAAACTAAGCAACAAGCTAGTGTGGGCCAGGCTGTCCTTGAAACATTGTTTCAAACAACTGCAACAGATACTGGTGGTCGCCGCTAGGAGCGAGTACTGCTATATAATCTATGCACAGTGTGTAATCTGCAGCTCCTATGCCTCGAACAGAATATGCTACTTACCAGTATGCATCTGTTCTTAGCACGTAGAGCTGCAGATCTACACACGCCCACCCGGCAACCTTTATCTGTTCCAGTTTTATCTTATTTAGATACAGCACACATGGGCATCTTTCCTCTTTCTTACAAAGCTCCATCATTTCCCCGCTGGCGAAAAACAATCTGAGGATGGAGCCGAAGCCCAGGCGCAATATGATCCAAAGGAGGAGTCACATACCTTGTGACTTCCAAAGACTTTCCAAGAGAAAAACAGCTGCAAACATCCGGGCCCAACACCAGATGGCGATCTATGCAGTGTGTAGATCTGCAGCTCTCCATGCCAAGAACAGATGCATACTGGTAAGTAGCATATTCCTTTCCCAACACCCTTCGACCGAGAGCTTGGTGGTCCAAGCCTCAAGATCCAATGGCGCGTTCCCTACTTCTCCCCCAGATAGGGAATCCAAAAAGCTGGATTATCTTGAAGATATTTTCTTCTGCCACCTTACGACTGCGGTCGGTGAACACCGCAAGTCTCTTGGGCTGGTACACCCACTCTGTGTAGGACACGATTGCGCAAGTGCTGCCCCACAGTGCCCGGAGGAGGCCCGTGCCGCCAGATACCACCGACTCGCTGGGTAGAAAGATTTCTATGTCCGTAGCCTTGAGGCGCTATGTCTGGCTGAGGTCCACTGGCTTCTCCGGAGATGTCCAATTGACCCTTCTGGACATGCCCTTTGATGGCCGTCGCCTGTATGGCGACAAGGTGGACAATGTGCCTGAGCTCTTTAAGTACTCTAGAGCTATGGCCAGATCCTTGGGCCTCGTGGCCACCTCTCGCCCCATGCAGTCTGCCTTTTGTGGCTATGGAAGGGGTGCCCCACCACATTCCACCCAGGACCACTGGCAGGCGCAAGCAACCCAGCCTTTGCGCAGTCTGACGTGGGACCCAGTGCTGTGGGTCTGGGGGCCAGCGGATGGGCCAGTCCACAAGTGCCCCTTCTGCAGCAGCCTCCAAACCTTCCCAGTCTGACCTTTCAGTGCCACCAGTGACTGACAGGATCCGCCATCACCTCCCCCACTGATGCATCACGTCATACAGGTGGGTTTTGCAGATAGTCCGAAGGGGCTACTCCCTCCCCTTCAAGACTACCCCTCCCTCCATGCCACCAACACTCCATCGCACTTCAGAGGATCATTTGGCCCTTCTCTGTCAGGAAGTTACGTCTCTCTTGGCCAAGGGACCTATCGAGCGAGTCCCTGTCACAAAAGTAGGTCATGGTGGTTAGACCCACTACTTCCTGGTACCCAAGAAGGAAAAAGGCCTGCGTCCTATCTTTGATCTCAGGGACGTCAACTGCTTCTTCCAGAAGGCAAAGGTCAAAATTTTGACGTTAGCTCAGGTCCTGTCTGCCCTTGACCATGGAGACTGGATGGTAGCGTTGGACTTGCAGGACGCTTACTTCCACATCGCCGTCCTGCCATCCCACAGGAGATACCTATGATTCACGGTACGCCACGAGCATTTTCAGTTTACCGTGCTCCCCTTTGGCCTTATCAGCACCCCTTGGGTGTTTCACGAAAATGATGACCTTGGTCGCAGCTCATCTGTGCAGATCAGGAGTTAGTCTTATCTTGACGACTGGATGTTGAATGCGGGCTCGCTCCAGGCTGTCCTCTCCCACCTCCAGACTACGGCGGACCCCCTGCACTCACTTGGGTTCACTGTCAATGTGCCGAAGTCGCATCTAATTCACACTCAAACTCCTTTTCATCGGAGCGGCTTAAGATACAGCGCAGTTTTGGGCTTATATTCCTGAGCAGTGATGTTTTAGCCTCAATCCCCGGTTTCGGTGAGAATGATTTTGAGGCTGCTGGGCCTCATGGCCTCCTGCATCCTGCTGGTGGACCTTGCCAGGTTGCATATGTGGGCTGTGCAGTGGGACCTGAAGTTCCACTGGGCGCAGCATCAGGGTAATCTTTCCGATTGAGTCAAAAGCTCTGAGAGGGCACTGCAATCCAATTACAGTTGTGGGTATCAAACCAGTATAAGGTCAACGGCAGTTCCCTCTCCCTTCCCCAACCAGAGTAAACAGTGGTGACAGATGGTCACTCCTGGGATGAGGCGGCTAAATGGTAGAGGTGGAGATCAGAGGCCTCTGGTCTCCGGCGGAGTCTGGGCTCCACATCAATCTTCTGGAGCTCTGGGCGATTTGTCTGGAACTGAAGGCATTCCTTCCTTCTGTCAAAGGAAGGGTAGTGCAGGTGTTCTGACAACACCACTGCCATGTGGTACTGCAACAAACAGGGCGGGATGGGATTGTGGACCCTATGTCAAGAGGCTCTTCGCCTTTGGACATGACTGGAACATCAGGGCATGTCCCTACTAGTCCAACACCTGGCAGGTTCTCTGAGCGCCAGGACGGACAAACTCAGCCCTCTGTGCATGATGGGTCGCGAATGGCGTCTTCACTCGGACGTGGTGCAAGGTCTCTTTCAGCAGTGGGGAGAGCCTTGGTTAGATCTGTTCGCCACCGAAGAGAAGGCGCAATGTTAGAAGTTCTGCGCGTTGGAATTTCCAAGGCGGCACTTGCTCGGTGACACTATTCATCGCGAGCGGAGTTGCGGTCTGTTGTACGCCTTTCCGCCTATACCACTTCTGCCCAGAGTGCTGAAGAAGATTCGCCGCGACCGGGCCCAAGTCATCCTTGTGGCTCCGGATTGGGCACGAAGATACTGGTATCCCGAGCTACTCGGCAAGGCGATTGATCCCCCGATCCGGCTGCCTCTTCAGGAGGATCTTCTGTCGCAGCAGCAGGGGACGGTCCTCCACCCGAACTTGTCCCACCTCCATGCGTGGAGATTGAGCGGCGACAGTTGACAGCTTTCGATCTTCCTCCCGAAGTCTGTGATGTCATCTTGGCAGCCAGGCGTCCCTCCACTAAAATGGTATAAGCCTGTCAGTGGGACAAATTTGTGGCATGGTGCACAGCGAAGGCTGTGGGTCCCCTTTCTGCCCCTCTTTCGGAAGTTCTTCTGTTCCTGCTTTCCTTTACCCGGCAGAGCTCTGCTCTGGGCACTCTTAAATGTTATCTTTCTGCCATCTCTGCCTTTCTCCGGCTTCCTGATCAGCCTTCTCTTTTTAAGTCTCAGGTTGTTAACTGTTTCCTCAAAGGCATTATGCACACGTTTCCTCCCGTGCCATTCATCATGCCTCAATGGGACTTGAATCTCGTTTTGGCCTATCCAATGTGCGCTCCTTTTGAGCCCCTTCATACATGTCCTTTGCGTCTTCTCACTCTCAAGACGGCTTTCCTGGTAGCGATCACCTCTGCCAGGAGGGTGGGTGAGCGCCAGGCTTTCTTCCAAACCTCCTTTCCTTTCTGTTCATACGGACAAGGTGGTGTTAAGGACCCGTCCTTCTTTCTTGCCAAAGGTTGTCACGCCCTTCAACATCGGGCAGACCATCACTTTGCCCACCTGTTTTTCTGCATCCTTCAAGGGAGGAGGAAAGGCTCCATCGTCTGGACCCAAAACGTGCGCTTGACTTCAATCTGCAGCGTACACAGCAGTTCCGGGTGGATGACCAGCTCTTTGTTGGCTACGTGGGCGCCAAGAAAGGTCGGGCTGTGCACAAACAAACCATCTCGCCATGGGTTGTTCTGTGCATCAAAGCATGTTACTCCTTTGCTAAGGAGCCTCCTGTGGGGCTGCGTGCCCATTCTACCAGGGCGACTGCAGCCACTACTGCCTTGGGACGCGGTGTTCCTTTGCAGGACGTATGTCAGGCGGCTACATGGGCCTCGCTGCACACGTTTACCAAGCATTACTGCCTTGACAGTCAAGTCCAGAGAGACGGCTTCTTTGGCCGTTCTGTTCTGACTTGCTGGTGTAATTTGTTCGCAGACCCACCACCGGGGTTGGTATTGCTGGGGTATCTATTCTAAGGTAAGGAATCTATCACTAGCGTGTCTTTCAGATGCACAAGTTACTACTTGTGTAACGATGTATCTGTAAGAGACATTAGTTAGTGATGGATTCCTCACTGCCCCACCCAACCTCCCCGTTCTGCGAACTGGTTACTAGGGTTAAGGTCATCCCTCTTGGGGACCTAGTTTTCTGCACCAATGGTCAGTATCTGGCATGGCTCTGCGTTCCTGGCGCGGAAAGTCGTGTACAGAACTGACGTCGGCGCGCATGGGTGGCCCCTAAGTACTCAACGTGGCGTCATCACGGCGCTTACAACGCCAGTGGCGGACGAGGAGCCGCACGACGCCACCTACTGACGCGCAGGGGTACTGCTAAGCGAAACTTTCCGGATCCAGTCTGACGCCTGGGGATTTCTAAGGTAAGGAATCTATCACTAACTAATGTCTCTTACAGATATATCGTTACACAAGTAGTAACTCGTGCGTTGGGAGTATTGGCCCCCAGAATGGGGGGTGTAACATGCAGACCTAGAATCTCAGTTCCAAATCTGCATGTGGTGATCCCATACGAGGGTTTAATCTGCTTTCATTTACCCTTTGTGTGCAGGGCTGGAGAGTACACCAGAGGGAGTATTACATACTTGCCTTGTGATTATCAGTTGGATTTTCTCGCCGGTAAAATCTGGTCTAAAGTTCTTGCACCCGAGTAATCTGGGTGGGGATGGACTTAGCCGGTTATGGTTTTGGCTGGGTGTAAGGATATCACGAGGAATACTGCTCCATCCAGCTTATAATCGGAGCCAATGTCTGCCTTTTCCATCTTAAGACCCACCATCAAATCCTATGTTCTGACATGGAAATTGAATGCTTTCCACTTGAAATTGTTGTAATGTGGAGATGGTGCAGTGTGATTGAAGGAAGGGCTGGTCTCTTTATACTGAGCACAGTCTAATGTGTCTTTCACATGTCTTGGAGTGGCTCATGGCCAGTGAGCCCTGCGTGCAGTGATAACTACATTATACTTGACCTACATGCACCCCAAAGGTTCTAACCCCAGTTAATGTGTGCAACTGGTTTATCTATACTATTGTAATTGCTATTGTTTCGTAATGTCTATTGTGTTCTGTTTTCATTAGTAATCACCCAACAGTCCTGGGACCCAATAACTCCAATCTGCCCAAAATTCTAAGAATAATCTCCGATGGCTTTGTTAATGATTCACTGAAGAACGACGATGCATGTGGCAAACGGCTAGCCAATGTAGTTCGCCAAGTACAGGTACGTACGTTATTGCCTGCAGATATAACACCTGCTTTACAATTAGAATTTAGTTATATTTTAAACTGCTTTACTGTAGCTGTCTTAATTTAGGAATTTATTGTGAAATCCCAGTGAACCTTTTTAGTTGTTTTAACTAAAATAGGCTATTAATTTAAATTCCTGCTGTCGCCCACAGCACACCACCTTTAGCGTTATGATTGCCATCTTTTGATGGGCACCAGATGTGGCAAAAGCTAATTATGTCCTTTTTTTAGGTCTCACATACCAGACAGCTTTATAGTTGTGTAGTTGTAAAAGACCCATTACAATTGATTTGCTTCGTCACTAGCGTGTGTTTGCTTCTTCTGCAATGACTTGCCTTATCCATAGTGTTTCATTCCCAAGGACCATCGCCTCGTGACCATCGTTTTGTTTAGTTGACTTTTATTCTTAAAGTGCTCAATTTTAGGGGACTATTTTACTTTTCAGCACATCATGAGAATGCATGTGTTTTCTAGCTCTCTCCTTTGTGTAATGCTTCCCTCTTCCAAACGCATCCTCCCTTACACTAATTTTTGTGTGCTTATCTCTCTCATGTTTCCCTTCATGTGTAGCTTACCCCCTTCTTTCCACTCCTGCTTAGATTTAGGACTGTAAGCAGACTGTTAGTAGAGCAGTAGACTTTGACAGTCTCCTGGAGTCCAGTCCCCTCTATCTGAATTAATTGTGACCTTTGATATAATTTAATCTGCAGGCAAGGTTCAGTAAGCAGAGCAACAGACCTTATTCAGCACAGGGATTTATTTAGTAGCCTTATAGAATTCTAGCTTGCTGTATTATGGACATTACAGAGGATAAACTACCTACTGAAACATTAAGGTTCGAGGCATGTGTGCTGTAGATAAACATGCTTTGCTCAAGTCTGCCATCCAGTATTGGGCTCAGATTACATGTCTTTTTGTTTTTTTTTAAAGAAATATTTTAGTCACGAGGTTGTGTCTCCTTCTGTAGGTGATACTGCACATGGACATTGACTCCATTGTTAGTTTTTTTCTGCCGACTACTTTTGATGTAATCTCTCACACGCCGGTTTTAGACTTTCGGGTTCCCTTCAGTTCGCCAGTAGATCCTTCAATCAAAGGTATTCTCAATTTTGTAGTTACTCTTGCGTTCTGAGCAAATAACAATTTGCGCGTCCATGTTCTTCAACTCGCTTCCACTGCCTATGTGCTACGCCCAGCTTGGCCTCTTTAACTTCGACAGATTTTATCAGAGAATGAGCTGCCATAGGAAATACTCTCTCACAACCAACATTCCGTTTGCAACCTAGGCCTCTCGCCCAATCAAGAGGACACCTGTGAGGCCTGCAAATCTTTTTGATCCAAAAAGACACATTGGGATCGATGTGCCCATCACCAAGTAATGCATCGCAGACAAGGAGACTACTCACCGGACACCTTCTGTCAACAGGAGGAAGAGAGTTCAGTAGCGCAAGAGGAATCTATATCCAGCCACAAAACCGGTTCAGACATGGAACAAGATTCAGCCAGGTTCGAGTCTTCCCTAAAACATTGGACCACAAGTACAATTAGCCCTGTTCCAAAGATCAAAAAGTCGTCTCCGTCCGAAAAACTGCTCGTGGACCGTCACTGCAGAAAAGCCATGGCTTGCGTGCACACTGTTTGATGGGGTTCTATGTTTGTTTTGATATGTAACTGCAAGGAAACGTCAGCTTGTATCAGGATATTGTACTCTGGGCCTTATTTACCCCTATTGCTGGGGCGGTGTATGATCTATATGTGCAAGCTGTTTAATAAAGGATTTAAAAGAAACCCGGAGGACCTGCATGCCTTCACTTCTAAAGGCTGCATCTCCTATGAACACCGGATTTGTTCAAACTGCAGCTTCTGGCACCAGCCAGAGACCGTGAATCCAGCCCACTCTGCACCCTCCGAACCCGGCCTGAGCGGAAAAACACCATGAAGTCACCCCGTTGATCCTGACCTGAGATCTGGCGACCCCTGACCTGCCTCCAGCCGACGCCTGCAGCCTAAATCCAGAAGGCCCCCCTAACCGTGACCAGGAGCTGGCAAAAAGATCAGACCCCAAAAGGCACCCCTGCACCAGAGGCCCCACGGCCTTGTGTGTTCGAGGCATGTGGGCTGCTGCATTCATATCTGTGCATAGATCGCCGCCTAGTGTTGGGTCCGGATGTTTGCACGTTGTTGTCCTGGAAGAGTCTTCGAAGTATCACGAGCTAGGTGACTCCTCCCCTGGACCACAGTGCGCATGGGCATCTTCTCCATCCTTAGATTGTTTTTTTCCGCCATTGGGTTCGGATGTGCTTATCTTAGCTCAAGTTAGGAAAATTTAGTTTAAGGCCACAAGGCCTTTAGTTTTCGTCGGTACTGTTCCCGTTCGGTATCGACTGCTTTCTTAATTAGTTTAGAAACTTCTTCCAGCCTTTCGGATCCGTTTGGTCCGAACATCGACCTTACATCGATGGAATCGAGGACCCCATTCAAACGGTGTCCTGTATGCCACGCCAAATGCCCACACATCGACGTCCACCCGGTATGCAACAAATGTCTCTCACCGGATCACGACGAATCAAAATGTATGGCCTGTGCCAGATTCCGATCGAAGAAGACTCTCCGGAATCGACGGGCAGCGAGATTAGAAGCGCAGCAATCGGCGCCTGCCCCGGCCAACATCTTCAGCACCGAGGACGAGGATGTTGAGAGCGTGGAAGAAGTAGACTCCAGCCCCGCTTCCGAACACTATTCCCGATCGGAAGACGCCGATGAAGTGCTTTTTCACAGGGAAGAAGCCGTCGACGAGGTAGGAGACTACGATGAGGCCTTTGGGGCCGAAGAAGATAGCTCTAGCGAAGAGCCAGGCCTACCCGTCGATACGGAGGCCGTCAAAGTGCATCATTTTACAGCTCAGGTCAAGGGATCGCCTCCGGGCCTTACCCGAGATCAATCCCAAAGTTCTTCGGGCCCGGCCTTGAACATCCAACACGAGCCATTATTACCAAAGACGACTGGATTCCCTTCAACGAAACCGAAACCAATCGTCGCACCAGTTCCACCGAAACCAAAAGTGAAACTGGCCGTGGTCGGCTCGAAGCCCTCTAAGACCTCCACTCCTTCGACGCCAACACAGTCTGCTCCAAACGCACTAAGAGGGATTTCGGCGCCGAACTCGCTGCAGCGGATATCGGTACCGACCCGAAAAGGAAGGCCCTCGGTCCCACAAAAGCGCCTCGGCCCATGGCACCGAAGCAGTCGGCCCCGACCACCAAAGTCAAAATGGCCGCTCCATCTGAGTCCACTTCGAAGACGGCGGCACACGCCAAGTCATCGACTCCAACGACCGCTGATACCTCTCTTCGGATCGATGACCCTGTGGCTCCAAAGCAGTCGACGCCTACCTCCATGGTACCGACCGGCACCAAAGAACCTTCGGCGTTCTCGGTGCAACAAGTCGCGGCGTCGTTGCAACGCATCAGGGAACGGGCAGCCCTCCGATCCACGTCGGGCCCCGACATGAACAAGGCTCCAAAAGCACCCTCGGCGCCAACCAACATCACTTTGGTTTGCCGCCATCCACGGCGCTGAGATGTTCGAGATCCGAACACGTGTCCGCCAGACACAGTCCCCATCTACTGGACACTGTGTCCGCCAGACACAGTCCCCATCTACTGGACACTCACCTTCTGAGCCTTCACAGCCACAATTCATCGACGCCGACACTGGCAGACTGATGCTCCGCAAACGGAAGATCACGTCAGAGAAGGCCTTGGACTCCTACACAATACCTCTGAAGCACAAATTGCCAGCAGTCGGAACCGGTTCTGTATGAACGCTTGCAAACCTCCTATCAGGATCCCCAGTCCTTTTCTCCTACGCCCTCCGAAACAGACGCCATGGAGGACTACATGGGTGATTATACCACCTACCCTGGGGATATCGATCCTGAAGAGCAGCAGGACCCAGATCAAGCATGGGATGACCCTACAGACCAGGGTGCCGCGACAGATACCCAGGACATGCAGCTTTACAGCGCCAAAACATCTCCCACAGAGGACACTGCTGCCTTCAATGCCCTCATAGAACGTGCTGCCGCCAATCATGGAGTACAACTCCACTCTGACACGGTTGGGGAAGACTTCTTAGTGGACACTTTCGCCTCCTCCGAGACAACTGTCAAAACTTTGCCCATGTTGAAAGGTGTTCTCAAACCTGCAAAGGACCTTTTCAAAGAAACAACCAGGGCACGGGTGCTTAACCCCAGGATTGAGAAAAAATACAAACATGCGCCCGGAGACCCTATGTACATTAGAGGTCAGTTACCTCTGGACTCCATGGTGGTTGCTAACGCTCGCAAACGAGCCCACTCGCAAACAGGTGATGCTTCTCCCCCAGACAAGGAGTCCAAGGTGCTGGAGACCTCAGGCAAGAGAATTGCAGCTCAAGCAGCAAACATCTGGCGCATTGCCAATACACAGGCCCTCCTGGCCCGCTATGATCGTTCACACTACAACACGCTAGAATCACTACTCCAGCATCTGCCAGATGAATATAAAGAGGCAGCAGAGCTCCTCATCAGAGAGGGACAACTTCTTACCAACGCATCCATTAAGTGCGCACTGGATGCTGCCGACACAGTAGCAAGGGCAATTAACACCAGCGCCATGTTACGCCGACACGCTTGGTTAAGAATCTCCGGATTCAAACCAGAGATTCAAAACAACATCCTAAATCAGCCAGTCAACCCCGACTACTTATTCGGCCCAGAAGTTGACACCACCTTAGAAAAAATAAAGAAAGACACTGACACTGCGAAGTCAATGGGGGCTCTGCAAATGCAGCAATTTCGTAGTGGCTCCTTTAGTCGCCCCGGGACTAGGAGCAGCTAGAGGCCAGGGGTCACAGCAGCAATACACTAAAGGGGGCACACAGAGTACCTACGATAAAGCCAACAGAGGTGGATATCGTGGCTCCAGCACCAAGGGCAGAGGACGTGGTTACGGCAACACCAGGTCCTCACCCAAAAACAAACAGTGACGCCCTCTCCCTTCCCCCCGACCACATAACACCTGTCGGGGGGGAGACTCCAGCGGTTCCTGTCCACGTGGAAAACCATCACCACAGACAGGTGGGTCAGGGACATTATCCAGCACGGTTACGGTCTCGAATTAACCTCCACTCCACCCAACATACCGCCAAAGCACCGTCCTATGTCCGTAGAGCACTTAGCGTTATTGCAGCAGGAAGTGCTAAGTATGCTGCAAAAGGGTGCAATAGAGGTCGTGCCCGTCAACCAGCAGGGGACAGGGGTGTACTCTCTGTACTTCCTAAGCCCAAAAAAGGACGGGTCGCTCAGACCCATACTAGACCGGAGACCCCTCAACCACTACATTCTGTCAGAGCATTTCCATATGCTCACCCTACAGCAGGTTCTCCCGCTGCTCAGCCAGGGAGACTTCCTAGCCACACTAGACCTCAAAGATGCGTACTTCCACATACCCATACACCCATCACACAGGAAATATCTCAGGTTCACTGTTCAGGGACAGCACTATCAATTCAAAGTCCTCCCCTTCGGCGTGACAACAGCACCCAGGGTTTTCACCAAGTGCCTAGCTACAGTGGCTGCACATCTATGGAGACAACACATTCACGTCTACCCTTACCTGGACGACTGGCTTGTTCAAGCAAAGTCAGCCCAGCAATGCGCCAGCCACATGTCCCTCACCATCCACCTTCTTCACAGTCTGGGATTCTCACTAAATTACCCAAAATCACATCTCCAACCCGCGCACGTACGACAGTACCTGGGCGCGACCATAAACACTCTGGCAGCCACAGCTCAGCCAAATTTAGTGAGGATCAACAGCATGCAACTGCTGATCTCAAAGTTCAAACCTCAACACTCCCTTCCTGCGCGAGTGTTCATGCAGTTGATAGGCATGATGGCCTCCTGCATTTTCATAGTCCCGCATGCGAGACTACATATGCGCCCGCTTCAGGAGTGCTTGGCACGTCAATGGAATCAGGCTCACGGACACTTAAAAGACCTAGTGTTGGTGAGCGGTCGGGTATACAACTCTGCATTGGTGGAATCCACAAAACCTTTGCAAGGGCCGACCGTTCCAAGAGCATGTTCCACAAATAATACTGACAGCGGACTCCTCTCTCCAGGGTTGGGGAGCTCATGTACTCACTTACACAGTGCAGGGATATGGACGACACAACAAAAGAAGATGCACATCAACCTTCTGGAACTGATGGCAATCTTCCTAGCCATGAAGGCATTCAAAGTACACCTGTGCAACAAAGTCTTGTTGATCCGGACGGACAACATGACTGCCATGTACTACATACAGAAGCAGGGAGGAACACACTCTCCACAGTTGTCTCATCTGGCTCAGAGCATGTGGAAGTGGGCCATTCAGAGGAACATATTCCTCATGGCGGAACACCTCCCCGGCAAGGACAACCAGATGGCGGATCTGCTCAGCAGACACAGCCACCAGATGCACGAGTGGGAGCTACACCCATCAGTACTCCAACCGTACTTCCAGCAGTGGGGTCATCCAGAGATAGACCTATTCGCCACAAACGAAAACGCAAAATGCCAAAGCTTTGCCGCCAGGTTTCCACAGTCGCAGGGCAATGCGATATGGATGAACTGGTCCGGCAGATTTGCGTACGCTTTTCCCCCAGCGCCATTAATACCGCTGGTGGCACGCAAATTGCGACAGCACTCACACACTCATCCTAGTTGCTCCAACGTGGGCGCGCCAGCCATGGTACACCACCTTTCTGGAACTTTCCGTGGTGCCGCATCAAAGGCTGCGGATCAAACCTGCACTCCTAATGCAGAGCCATGGTGAAATTCAGCACCCAGATCCGCAACAGCTGAACCTGGCAATCTGGCTCCTGAAGTCTTAGAGTTTGGCTACCTAAACCTGCCACCTGACTGTATGGAGATCATCAAGGAGGCCAGGAGACCCACTACCAGAGCTTGCTATGCAGCTAAATGGAAGAGGTTTGTCATTTACTGCAACAACAATAACATTAACCCGCTAGACGCATCCATTCAAAACATAATCTGTTACCTCTTACACCTATACCGATGCAATCTGGCATACACCTCAATACGTATCCATTTAACCGCAATGGCAGCCTATCTCCAAAACAGGCAGCACCTCTCTTTATTCAGAGTGCCTGCCATCAAAGCCTTCTTGGAAGGACTTAAATGAGTAATTCCCCCAAGATACCCACCAGCACCGGTGTGGAACCTCAACTTGGTCATCACCAGACTGATGGGTCCACCCTTCGAACCTCTCCACTCATGTGAGATTCAATTCCTCACCTGGAAAGTAGCTTTCCTAGTAGTAATCACTTCGTTAAGAAGAGTTAGTGAACTCCAGGCACTAACCATTCAAGAGCCATTCATACAGGTTCACGCAAACAGGGTCGTACTACGTACCAACCCCAAATTTATGCCTAAAGTAATATCGCAGTTCCACATGAATCAAACTATTGAACTGCCTGTTTTCTTTCAAAATCCACAAAATGTCGCTAAGAGAATGCTCCATACACTAGATGTAAAGAGGGCCCTCATGTACTATATAGACAGAACTAAGGACTTTAGGAAGACAAAACAACTTTTCGTTGCCTTTTCTCCACAACACAAGGGCAACCCCATTTCCAAAGCAGGTATAGCCAGATGGATCGTTAAATGTATTCAAATTTGTTATCAAAAAGCAAAACGCACATTAACGATTCCCCCACGAGCCCACTCAACACGAAAGTTAGGGGCGTCCATGGCTTTCCTGGGAAACATTCCTTTACAGGAAATATGTAGAGCAGCCACATGGTCCACTATACATACATTTACCAAACACTACTGCGTAGATGTACATTCAAAACAGCAGGCAGCTGTAGGACAGGCTGTTCTCAAGACCCTTTTTCAGACTGCTGCAGCTGGCACGGGCAGCCGCCGCTAATAGGAGGTACTGCTATGTATTCTATGCACAGATATGAATTCAGCAGCCCACATGCCTCGAACTGAATATGCTACTTACCAGTATGCATCTGTTCTTGGCATGTAGGGCTGCTGACATTCATATCGCCCACCCTCCTCCCCGGCGCCTGTAGCAGCTGCAGCTCTCAGAATTACTGTATAGCATGGTCATCTCTTTCTGTATCTACTCCATCATTGCCACAATGGCGAAAAACAATCTAAGGATGGAGAAGATGCCCATGCGCACTGTGGTCCAGGGGAGGAGTCACCTAGCTCGTGATACTTCGAAGACTCTTCCAGGACAACAACGTGCAAACATCCGGACCCAACACTAGGCGGCGATCTATGCACAGCTATGAATGTCAGCAGCCCTACATGCCAAGAACAGATGCATACTGGTAAGTAGCATATTCAGCCCAAACCGGCGGTGCCTAACCAACCCTTAACTTCCCAACTTACCTCTCCAAGTGGTGGTCACACCCAGAAGTCCTTTGTCTCACTGCCTGCAGTGCTTTTGCAAACCGGAGGTTCTCCATAGAAAACAGGACGCCCGACGTCAAAACAGCACTCTGCACCCGGCCGCTCCAGTGTAGCTGAGGGTGCACCTTTTTGTGCTACTTTTTCCCCATTTGCCCTGACCTTAACCCTAGGACCTTTGCTCCTGCAGCCCTGTGGCCTGCTTGCCAGCAGCCACCATCCGGAGACCGCTATCCTCCATAGGATAACATTGGGCCTCAACACTCTGCACCCGGCCGCCCTAGTGCCGCTGAGGGTGCAACTGTGCATCACTGACCCTGGGGGACCCCGGAGTCTAACCCCTGAACCTTGACTCCCACAGTCGATTACTTACCTGCAAACCGATAACCTGGTTTTTCCTCCCTAGGATAACATTTACAATTTTCTTCCAAAAAGTGTCTGAGAAAGTGGCTCTGTATATACTGTTCCCAAATAGGTACAGGGTGTACAGAGTCCACAGTCCCAAAGGTTTGGCAGAGGCTAAAGTTGCATATAACCTTATTCTCTAAAGTGGTAGCTTGGTCGAGCAGTAAGGCAGTATCCGAGGACAGTGTAAAGCATTTGTTGCACACACTCAGCCAGCAAATGGTATCACACACTCAATAACTGAACTCTAGGCCAATCGTTTATATATAAAAAATGTTTTATTTTAGAACCAACAATAGGCATTAAAATATACAGATGATTTATATAAATACTTTTGCAATATGCAATTGACTTTTGTAGAAAGTTACAAGTGGTTTAAATAGGCAACACAATTCTAAACCCAAAAATGCATTGAGTTCAATGGAAGTTTCAAATTATTTGCCACAGATTACTTTTAGGATTACTTTTGGAATTCCAGGACTGGATCCTGGATTCAGTCCTGGGTCAATACTTGGAATCAAGTGATAAAAGTAGACTTCATTACTGTGATGATTTTTAGACAATATTTAGCTATTTTAAAAGTTGACACTTAAAAAATATTTCACAGAAAACAGTCAATGATTCCCTATGGCAGAAAATTCAAGTTACAGGTATAGTATGTTCTCATTACTTTTGTAATCCAGTACTGGGTGCCTAGACTCAGTACTGGGACCTTTATCCAAAACAGGTAAGTAATTACGTTTTCAGATATTATACGATTTTTAAACAATATTTAAAGGTTGCAGAAATTGACACTTAGAAGAAATTTCACTGAAAAAGAATCAATAATTTCCTATGGGAGGAAATTGGGTTACTGGTAAGTACAGCTGTAAGTATTTTTCTGAGTCCGTGCTGGGCACCAAATCCAGCACTGGGAGCTCACCTAAGAGCAGGTGAGTATTTTAGTTTTCATTACTCGGCTGATTTTTGGTGAATATTTTAAGTTTTGAAAAGTCCACACTTAGAAGAAATTTCAGGAAAAGCCAGTCAATGTTACCCTATGGGGGAAATTGAGATATCGGTTTAAAGCTAAGTACTCGACTGGCAGAGTTAAGGTTCTGGGCATAGACTCTGGCGTCTCCCAGGGTCAGGTAGGTACAGTTGGTTCACCCTCAGCGGCACAAGGGTGGCCAGGTGCAGAGAGAGTTGGGCCCAATGTTATCCTATGAGGGATAGGGGGGGCCTTGGTTGGTTTCTGCTGACTAGCAGGCCACGCGGCTGTGGGAGCTGGGCTCCTGGTCACTTACTCAGGGCAAGTGGGGAAGTAGCTAGGTGTAGAGGTTGCACTGCCGGGGCCACTCGGGCGGCTGGGTGCAGGGTGCTTTTGAGCCTTCGGGCACTCAATGGATTTCAATGGGAAATCTCCGGTTTAGAAAAAGACCAAGCTCGGGGACAAAGATTCTTCAGGTGCCACCACCACTTCGAGAGGTAAGTTGGGTAGTTGGAGGATAGGTAGGTACCCCGGGATTGGGCACAGGGGGCCACAGGGTGCCTAATCTTACCCTCTGTTGATCGCAGTTGGGGGGGGGGGGGGGGGGGCACCTGGTTCTGAGGCTGCAGGCTTCTTCAGGAGTGTCTTGGGAGGTCCTTGGGTGCCGGACTCGGGGTCAGTCGCCGTGGGGTCGTCCTCGTGCTCTTTGCTCACTCTGGCACGGGCCAGGCTTGGCGAGTGCAGTGTGTGCTGGGTTCGCGGTTCCGGGCTGCTGCCAGGGATTATAAGTAGATTTTGAGTAGAGCCTCTACTCATGGGAGTCCCAGGGGTTTAGAGTCAAAAGGTAGCCAGGTCCTCCGGGGTTTGTGAGGTTGCTGTCCACAAGAGATGCCGGGTTGGAGCAGGTTCGAGGGTCGACAGGCCGGTAGGGCTGGGGCCAAAGCAGTTGGTGGCTTCCTCTCCTTAGCAGCTGCAGGGCAGGTCTTCTTTCTTCTAGCTCTTCTACGGATTTTGGAATCTGGGGAAGGAAGGTTCAGGGTGCCCCTAAATACTAGATCTAGGGGCGTTACAGGTAGGTGAAGGGCAGGGACCAATGGGTCCCTGTCCTGGGGTGGGTACACCCCCCTGTCCTGCCTCTCCTGTGGGAGGGGGGCAGTAGCCTAGTCCTGTTTGAGCAGGGTTTCCCATCTTCAAGATGGCGAGAGCCCGGCGATGTGCTTCACCTCACCTCCCCCACCTGAGGGGTGGGGTTGGCAGGCTGGCACATCCCCTGTCCTTATTTGGGATTTCCGGCCAAGCTTCCCGCCAGAGTGGGGGTTGCAGTGGGCTGGGGAAGCTCAGAGGCGGCATGCCTTTGAAGCTTTCCCCTGCCCATCCTGGGGGAGGAAATTTAGCACCTCGCCCAGGATGTGCATTGTTGCAGACCCAGGAGAGCAGGGGCTCTCCTACCCAGGGGTCCAGCAACATGTCTGCTGTGTGGCAGCCTCAGAACAGACGTGGATTGTAGGTTAGGTTTCAGGGGGCATCTCTAAGATGCCCTGGGGTGCTTGGTACACTGAATCCCACACTGGCATCAGTGGGTTTAATGTGCTGAGAAGTTTGATACCAAACTTCTCAGTCTTCAGTGGTGCCATTATGGTGCTGTGGAGTTCGCTTTTGACAAGCTCCCAGCACCATATACTCTTAAATGGCAGCACTGCACTTAGTGCCCAGGAATGGACCTGGGTACTGTAGGGGCACAGGACTCCTGCTCCTGTGCCCACACCATTGGCATAGGGCACCCAGCTAGAGGGGTGGCTGATGCATGCCATGGCAGTGTATGTGGTGGGCATGGCACACAGGGATGTGTGCCACGTCGACTGTTTTGTCTTGTACCCAGACACTCAACCTGCTGTGTGTGTAAGGGTACAGGGCCTCTAAGGGTGGCACAATGAGTGCTGCAGCCCTTAGAGGCCATCCCTGGTCACAAGGCCATGGGTACCTAGGGTACCATTTACCAGGGGCTGACATGTGGCCAGGGTTTGCCAATTTGTTGTGTTTTAGGGAAGGAACATAGGCCCTGGGCACTTGATTGGCAGGAGTCCAGGGCACACTCAAAGTACATTCAGCAATTAAGATGGCACTTTCTCACAAGTCATTTCTCCTTTTCACCTAAACCAATCTGTAGAACTAATTGTATTCTTCTCGCAACCACAAACCGTTGCAGAAAGGGCTCTCCACACATTAGATGTAAAACGAGCCTTACTCTACTACATCGAGAGAACACAACCCTTTCGTAAGACCAAACAACTGTTTGTTTCCTTCTCACCACCACATAAAGTCAACCCCATCTCCAAATCTGGGATAGCTAGGTGGATGGTCAAATGCATTCAGATTTGCTACCACAAAGCAAAACTAACGCGATCTGTTCCCCCTAAAACCCCCTCTACACGTAAGATAGGGGCTTCCATGGCATTCTTAGGGAACATCCCCTTAGATGATATCTGCAAAGCAGCTACATGGTCAACACTGCACACTTTCACTAAACAGTATTGTGTAGATGTGCAGGCTAAGTAACAAGCTAGTGTGGGCCAGGCTGTACTCAAAACATTGTTTCAAACCACTGCAACACATACTGGTGGTCGCCGCTAGGGATGGGTTCTGCTATACAATCTATGCACAGTGTGTAGATCTGCAGCTCTACATGCCAAGAACAGATGCATACTGGTAAGTAGCATTTGCCATCTGGTAGAGACGATTCTAGCCGCAGATTCCTTCACGGCCCGCCCTTCCTCCCTTATTCTGCGAGGACCCTCGGGTTGGTCTTCGGTACTCGCATCCCGGTGGGGGGCTGTGTCTCCTGTGGGTGCCCTCCTTGTTCTTGACGGGTGGCTCCATCTGGGGGCGGTTCATTCCTCCTTGGTTCCTTGGAGGATGGGGTTCCGGTGCCCTGCTGCTCTGGCTTCTCCAGGTTTGGGGCGGATTGCTTTCTCTCCCTGTCCTCCTTCCATTGCTATACTCTGATAAGGGTCATTGGCCGTGTCTTGCCCTTGTCCCTTGTGGGTGGTTGCCCTCTGGGTTGGGGTGACTTGGAAGTTTGTCTGTCTTGGGACTTGTCCCATTCCCTGCTCAGGAAGGGGGGAGGGGGGGGGGGTTTACTCCGTGTGCCATGGCGCTTACGCATGTTCTTTGCCTCCAGGGCACAGGGATGGAAGGTTGTCTGTGCTGGCAGGGTGACTGCGCAGGTTTCTGCTTTTTCTTCTTTCCCTGCACTTGGGTTCTGAGGTGTTGGCACTACTCTGGTGGTGGTGTTAGTTAGTTTCTTTCCAATTTTTCTGCTCTTCGCACACTGTTCCCATGCTTCCAAAGTTTTTATCTGGTGGTTGCGTGTTGTGGTGCGGAAAAGTTCTCCGAAGAAAACTGACGTAGGTGCGCCGGGGTGGGTCTTATGTGACCTCGCTGACGACACCTGGGCGGAGTCACGTGATGTCGCCCCGCCCCCGTCGCGCAGGGATGCTGTGGCAAAAAAGTTTCCAGATCCAGTCTCACAGCTGGGGATCATTCTACGTGAAGGAATCTGCGACTAGAATCGTCTCTACCAGATGCATCGTTACCGAAGGAAGTAACTCGTACATTAAGGCTTACTATTCCTTGGCAAAGAAGGAGCCTTCAGTGGGACTGCGCGACCATCCCACCAGGGCAACGACAGCTACTACGCTTTGGGACAAGGAGTCTCCCCTCCAAGACATCTGTTAGGCAGCTACGTGGGCATTTCTGCACACGTTTAGAAGACACTACTGCCTGGACAGCCAAGTCCATAGAGACTGCTTCTTTGGCCTTCTGTTCTCCAGGACTTTTTGTTGTGTGAACTTGGTTCGTAGACCCGCCTCCTGAGTTGGTATTGCTGGGGTATCTATTCTAAGGTAAGGAATCTATAACTAATTGTCTCTTTCTGATGAACAAGTTATTCTGATGGATACATCTGCCAGTGGATTCCTCACTTTGTGAATATCCCCTGAGCCAGCATTCCATGGAACTTTTTTCCCCAGCTCTCTATGCCGACGTGGACGTCATAATACCTCTGCTCACGACTCCGAATGACGTCACCAAAGCCATAAGAGAGCCACGTCGGCGTGATGACGTCAGTTCCCTTTTTTCCGCACGGTCAACGCGTAACAGTTTTCCAGCACTCTCCTGCTACTTGGTAGTCTTGTAGTGGGTTACTGTTTCTGGATAAGCTACGTCTTAGACAAGAAAGTCAGGTTTTAAACCTTGTAGGGAATGTGGGGGCCTCATATCCGTGACTGACCCCCACGAGGATTGTTTGTGGTCTTTCTTCAGATCATGATGTGGAGGACTGCTCCAGCTGTAGAAAGATTAACCTTAAGGCCCTGAAGGAGAGTGAGGCGAAACTCATCATGGCCAAGGCGAAGAAAGAAAGGCCGGAGTCGTTGACTTCACACTCTTCGAAGTCGAAAAAACATCATAAGAAGAGGAAGCATAGCTCTCGACGTCGGAGTAAGGCTTCGTGGTCGCCGTCGAAGCAAGGAAGTTGTATCTCCATCTGCTTCCCCTTCTCGAATGTCTCCAGAGAAGTCACCTTCGCCGAAGCGGTCTCCGGCGCAGTCACCGGCGCCAGTGGAGTCTCCAGCTTCTGACGCCGAACCGGATCAGGAGGAAGAGCCTTCTCCAGTGCTGCTGAACCTGCGGCACCAGTTGAGGACACTCGGGTTCCTGGTACTCCTCGACCGGATCCAGGGTCAATCCCATACCCGCAGTTCCCGACTCCAGGTGCGGATTCAACGCATTTCCTCAATGCGATGTATTGGATTTTTCAAAGGGCTGCCTTCCCATCTGGCCCCGTGGGTCCTATGGCATACACTTTAGGAGTGCCGCAGCATTATGCTCAAGCTACTTTTATGCCCTTCTTGCTGATGGCTCCTTCATGGCAGTTCCCGGTGCTGTCTGGAGATCTATCTCGGCTTCGTCTGGATCGTTTGCCTTCTTCGGAGCCTCCCTCGATGCCGACTCATCTGCTCCACGCCCGGCGCCGTCGACTCCGCGTACGGCGCCACCGACGCTGGGTCCTCGGATCCGTTCTCGAAGAGAGGCCCAGAGGGTTTTGGAAGAGGAGCGTTATAGGGCGGAAGTGGAAGAAGGTGAGGTTGATGGATCTTCTGATGACTTTGAAGGCCTTCAGGATGCTAGCGGTCTTGATACTACTCCGGAGTGGGAGCATTCTTCTGCTAGGTCTTCACCAGCACAAGAATTGGCCCCTTATCATTCGGTCATCAAAAAGGCTGCAGAGTTGCTGGACTTAGTTACCCTCTGCTGAATATAAACCGAATCTTTTGACTGAAGTTCTGCATTCACCTTTGTCAATTGTAGAGCCTTTGTTACCTTTTAATGAGGCTATATTAGAGCCAGTGATGGAAGTTTGGCGCAAGCCTCTTTCTTCGCCTGCAGTATCCAGACAAGTGGCAAGGAGATACAGGGTGGCTCCGGGGGATCCAAGCTTTCTTTCTTCTCACCCTTCTCCAGAGAGCCTTGTGGTGCAAGCTTCATGCTCGAAGCAATCGTCGGGCGCCTTCCCTCAAACGCCAGCGGATAGCGATTCTAAGAAGACTGATCAAACAGCCAAAAAGTTATTTTCGTCTCGAAGCATGGTTCCTAAATCGACCAATGCCACTTGTTTATTGGGGCGCTATGTTCATGCACTGATGGACTCTATGAAGTTATTAGCCCCTAAGCTGCCAGAAGAAGAGAGCCTCTTTTATGGAGGTGGTCACGGACACTCAAGCTGCTGCAAGGCAGGTTATTCAGTCGGGTCTAGACACAGCTGATTCTGTGGCTAGAATTATGGGGTCTTCGATAGCCACTAGGAGGCAAGCTTGGCTTCGTTCTTCCGGATTTTCTGCGGATGTTCAGGCCACGTTAATTGACTTGCCTATTGATGGAGAGAAACTGTTTGGGGAGAAGGCCGATTCCGCCTTGTAAAGGTTTAAAGATAGCAGGGTTACTGCGAAGTCTTTCGGTGTACAGACTCCTGCTAAGGGATTTGGATTCAGAAAATTTAGACTATTTGGGAGGTCCTCATTTCGTACCTTCCGGCAACCTCAGCAGCAGCAAAATCCCCTCTATAGGTCGTATAGAGGTAGACAAAGGGGAAAGAGGTTCTGGCCGCAACCCATCTTCATCTTCTGCCTCCTCTGCTCCTAATGAAGCTTCAGGGAAGCAGCCCTAGATCCCCCATCCTAGATCATGTGAGACCTGTGGGGGGCTCGGGTGTCCCACTTTCTGCGAGGTTGGAAATCGGTCACGGCGGACCTTTTGGGTTTTGAACCTCGTGGAGAATGGGTACGCCCTTCCCTTTAGGGAGTTTCCTTCCCCTTACCCTCCTTGCCAAGGTTTTTGTTCAGAAGACCATCTGCTTCTTCTGCAGAAGGAGGTTCTTGCATTGCTTCAGAAAGGTGCGATAGAGGTGGTTCCAGAGCAGGAAAGGGGTCCGGGATGCTACTTCCTGTATTTCCTTATTCCCAAAAAGGGACGGCAGATTGCGTCCGATGCTGGACCTCAGAGGCTTGAATTTTTACCTGAAACAGGAGAAATTCAAGATACTGTCCCTTGCACAGGTTCTTCAAGCATTGCAGCAAGGAGACTGGATGTTGTCGATCGACTTGCAGGATGCGCATTTCCACATCCCAATCCTGAAGTCGCACAGGAAGTATCTCCGTTTTACGGTTGGGTCGCAACACTGCCAGTTTGCGGTCCTTCCGTTTGGTCTTACTACCGCACCTCGAGTCTTAACGAAGGTAATGGCAGTGGTGGCTGCTCATCTCAGGAGGTCGGGGGATTCCATTGTTCCCCCTACCTGGACGACTGGCTTCTGAAAGCAGAGTCCCCAGAGATGGTGCAACATCTGCAGGTAACATCTCAGCTGTTATTCGACTTGGGTTTTTCGATCAATGTGCCCAAATCTCACCTGGTGCCCTCTCAACGCAACCTGTTCATAGGGGCGGTACTGGACACTACTGTGTCGAGCATTTCCTCCTCAAAGAATTCTCGACATTCAGGAGATGATCCCTTTATTCCACAATGGAGCGGTTGTCCAGTCCTGAAGGTCCTTCGTCCGCTCGGTCTGTTTGCCTCCTGCATTCTGTTGGTCAACCATGCACGCTGGCGCATGAGGGCACTCCAGTGGTGCCTCCGCAGGCAGTGGTATCGGCACAACGGAGATCTCAGGGAGTCAATCAAGATCTCCAGAGAAGCTGCAGCGGATCTTTCATGGTGGAGCGTGGGGGGCTATCTGTCTCAAGGAAAGCCCTTTCATCTTCCTCCATCGGTGGCCACAGTAATAACGGATGCCTCCACCCTGGGGTGGGGTGCTCATCTGGGGGATCTGGAGATCAAGGGTCTTTGGTCTCCAGAGGAAAGGTTGCTTCACATCAACCTTCTGGAATTACAGGCTGTACGTTTAGCGCTCAAGGCCTTTCTCCCTTCCCTTCGCGGTCCGTCGGTTCAAGTCCTGACGGACAACACTACCGCAGTGTGGTATGTCAACAAGCAGGGAGGAGTAGGGTTGTATTGTCTCTGCAGGGAAGCGTTACGGCTCTGGTCCTGGGCTCAGGATCATTGGATTTGCTTGATGGCGAAGCATCTGGCCGGGGCGCTGAACATACGTGCGGACAGTCGGTCGTCAGTTCTCAGCCGACCACGTGTGGAGGCTTCATCCGGAGGTGGTTCGTCACGTCTTTCGGACGTGGGGGTCTCCTCGGATAGATCTATTTGCCACCCGCGAGAACGCGCATTGCCCGTCATTCTGCAGTCTCCAGTTTCCGATGCAGGGGGCGTTGGGTGACGCATTTCAGTTTAGTTGGCGCTCACAACTCATTTACGCGTTTCCTCCCATACCCTTCATTCCTCAGGTTCTGAGGAAGATTCGCCAAGACCAGGCCCAAGTTATTTTGGTCGCTCCGGATTGGCCAAGAAGGGTGTGGTACACAGATCTGCTTCACCTCTCATAACACCCTCGCTCCGTCTCTCTCTCAGGGCAGACCTCCTCTCGCAGTCGGAGGGGCAGGTTCTTCACCCCCACCTCCAGAGCCTGCACCTTCATGCCTGGAGATTGAACGGGGCAACCTGAGTTCCTTCTCTCTCCCGCCTGATGTGGTGGATGTTATTTTAACGGCCAGGCGACACTCCACTAAGTCCATTTACTCATGTAGGTGGTCTAAGTTTGTTAAATGGTGTGGAGAGAGATCCATTGACCCTTTAAAAGCCCATCTTTCTAATGTGCTTCAGTTTGCTCTTTCCTTGGCTCAGCAGGGCTGTGCTGTGGCCACGGTCAAAGGCTATCTATCGGCCTTATCGGCTTTTCTAGATCTTCCAGATCAGCCGTCTTTATTTAAATCTCCTATTGTACTAAGATTTATCAAAGGCCTTACAAACAGGTTTCCACCTACTCCTTTTGTAATGCCACAGTGGGACCTTTATCTTGTCTTAACTTTCTTGATGGGGTCCCTGTTTGAGCCTCTTCATAGCTGTCCTCTGAGGCTTTTGTCCTTTAAGACGGTCTTTCTTGTAGCCATAACCTCGGCAAGGAGGGTGAGTGAGCTTCAAGCTTAGTTCTAAACCCCCGTTTTTAACCTTACCTGCTGAAAGGATGGTTCTTAGGACCAGGGCGGCTTTCCTACCTAAGGTAGTTACTCCCTTTCATCTGGGGCAGTCTGTTACTCTCCCTGTGTTTTATCCGCCTCCTCATCCTTCCAAGGAGGAGGAAAGACTTCACCGACTGGACCCAAAAAGAGCTGTGAGCTTTTACTTGGACAGAACGAAAGACTTTCGTTTGGACGATCAGTTCTTCGTGGGCTATGTTGGACATTCTAAAGGAAAAGCTGTGCACAAGCGTACTCTGTCCAGATGGATCATCCTAGCCATCAAGATCTGCTACGCCCTTGCTGGTAAGGTTCCACCTGAGGGTATTAGAGCTCATTCAACTAGAGCTAAATCTTCTACTTCTGCTTTGGCCAGGGGTGTTCCTGTGGCAGACATTTGTAAAGCCGCGACTTGGGCCTCCCTCCATACTTTCGCAAAGTATTATTGCTTGGACTCTGAGATGAGGAGGGAGGGCCCCTTTGCGCGCTCTGTCTTGCAAGACTTTCTTGTATAGGAAGGTGGACACCCTCCTCCGGGAGTGGGGACTGCTGTGGGAATCTGTTCACAAGGTGAGGAATCCACTGGCAGATGTATCCATCAGAAGAACAAGTTACTTACCTTCGGTAACGCTTTTTCTGGTGGATACAGTATCTGCCTGTGGATTCCTCACTGGCCCATCCGCCTCCCCGTTGTCCACCTTTGTATACCTTAAAGGTTGTCTTGTTTGACGTGTTTTACATAGTGTCTTCTTTCTATCTGGTACACTTATAGGCAATGCTTATGTTCCTTAGCTTTCCTTTTTGTACATGTACTGTGTATATTTGTTCGAATGTTGGCTACTGTGTATACTTTGAATCTGTTGTCGGTCCACCTGTTCGCCTCGGAGGCACGGAAAAAATGGGTGGAACTGACATCATGCTGACGTGGCTCTTAAGGCTCCGGTGATGTCATGGAGTCACGAGCGGAGCAGAGGTATTATGACGTTGGCGTAGAGCTGGGGGAAAAAAGTTTCGTGGAATGCTGACGCAGGGGATATTCACAAGGTGAGGAATCCACAGGCAGATACTGTATCCACCAGAAAAAGCGTTACCGAAGGTAAGTAACTTGTTCTTTACCTCCGGTAACAATAGATCTGTAGGAGACCTAGATTAGTTAGAGATTCATTACCGTCCCACCCATCCTCCAAGGTTCTGTGAACTGACTTCTATGGTCCGGGAATGCCTTTTAAGGCCCTAGATTTATGCACCAGTGTTCAGTGTCTTGCATGGCTCTGCGCTTCTAGCGTGAAATGTTGTGTAAAAGACGTCCGCAAGCGAGGGCGGCGTCTAAGTAGCTACCACAACGTCATCCCGGTGACCACAATGCCAACGACTAATGCGGAGCCGACCAACTCCAACTTTCGACGTGCAGGGGTACTGCTGTCAAATAATTCTCCGTATCCAGTCTGACGCCTGGGTTAATTCTAAGGTAAGGAATCTATAACTATAACTCTTACAGATATATCGTTCCCAAAGGTAAGTAACTTGTTCTATGCCCATGTAGCAAAAAGGATCAGTCTCCCACCACAGGCCAAGGACCATGTCCAATCAAATCGCCAGGGACGTCTTGGGAGCTCCAAGGTATAATAATGGGTCATCTGCCTAGAGGGATATAAGGTGTCAAGTGTGACCTAGCTCTATTCCCAGTCTTTTTAGCTAACTTAAACATTTTCTCCTCTGTGTTAAGGGTTTTCACCCTCCAAGACAAAAGGTTTTAAATCCTGTAGGGACTGTTGCAAGGAGATCTGAGACAGATCCCTACCAGGTATACCTGGGTTGTCCGGGTCGGACCTCAACTCCAAGATCTGAGGAGCATGCATCCATGAATCCCAAGTCCATCAGGGAGCCAAGCACAAAAAAGACTTGTCATGAGCGTTCTAAGGCCTAGTCTCATTCCCAGAGCGGCTCATAGGGCTGCTGTTAATCACGTGCAAAGTAGTCTGATAAGCTCAAGAAGCCGAACTTAGTTCCACCCTCCCTCCACCCCCCCCCCCCATTCGCTTTACCCTGACAATGCTCAGACAGTGCCAACCGTCATGTTAGCGCTCTCGAAGTCAGCAGACTTGAGAACCAATTCCACAGCTGGTCTCTTCACAGGCTGAATTTCAGGACATATCGCCATTTCAACAAATTCTGTGCAGCTATGCTCTGGCTCTTTGACTCCCTTTTGTGCGCCTTGAGGCCCCACACTGTCGAGAGGCTCTTCTTTTGGGGCACCACCAGTGGGTTTGCCCTCTGCACCAGCTGGACCCTCCGAGCCCATTCCAACGCTGCACTTTGTGCCTATGCTGACTTCGGGCTCCAACTGTATTTGGAGACTTAACATCTCCTTCCGTGGGGTTGGTCCTGATTTATCCTCTCAGATGTTGAGTCTATGCAGGGCTGAATCCACTAACGTTGTGCCTGATTCCGACTGAGGTGCTTCTGCTTGTACTTCAACCTCCACAAGGCAGGCACCATTCCTTACATTCACTTTTTGGCATGGATTCGGATAACTGCGAAAAGAATGGACCAACTCGCTGAACCCTATACAGAGACTTGCAAGAGGGCACTTCGCTGTAGACCTAGCTAAACTACACCTCCTGCCCAGCCACAGAAGAATCTGCCTCGTAAGCTATGCTCATGCATAGGTTGGCCAAAATCCTCGATTTCCAGCTCCCCACCATGGAGGTGAAAACAAATATTCTTACAGAAACTCTCCAGCATGGTCAGACCACCTATGTGCCCCTTCTGTCCTTCAGTGAGGCCCTCACAGATGTTCTTCTTGGGTTCTGGGCCAGGCCTTGCACTGATCCTCCAGTCAACTGGCAGATTGCTCAGCACCATCGCCCTGCTCCTGGCAACTTTTTTTTTTTTGTTCGGCTTCGCACCCTTCTCTAGAGAGCCTTGTGGTGCCGACTTCTACTAGCTGGTCCTTACCTAATAACTTCCCAACCACTCCTTCCAATAAGGAATCTATACCCGTAGAGACCTTTTGAGAAGCATCTCTTTTCCTCTGCCAGTTGGTTGGTATCCGAGTTGGCAAGAGGTTATATCAGATGAGTGGATCTTGCAAATTGTCAGAAAAGGTTCGCCCTTTCATTTCTTCCCAGCTGCACCTTCCGCCACCTACCCAACATCTGTCCAAGCACAATCTGTCCATTTTGCAGCAGGAAGTGCTAGCCCTTTTGGCCTGGGCCAGAAGCAGGGTGTGCTCGCTGTTCTACTTTCTGATCCCCAAGAAGAACGGAGGCCTCTGGCCGATTCTAGACTAGGCAGTAGTTGACCACCTTCATACTACTTCAAACCTCCTGTCCTCTTTGGGGTTCACTATAAATGTGCTTTAGAAACCGGACTCGTTTTGCACCTACACCCCTGGAGCGGAGAGTCCAGGAAATTGGGCTATGATCCTGATGTTTTAGCCTATGCCCTGGATCTCTGTGAGGATGACTGAGGCAGCTGAGACTTATGGACTCTAACATCCTGCTGGTCAAGCATATCCGGTGGCAAATACAGGCACTGCAGTGTTTTCTCAAGTCCTAGTGGGCACAGCAACAGGGAGATTCATTTGCAGCACTAGTGCAGCTTTATGCACCTGAGCCTGCACAAGCTACATCTCCATGCTTGGTGATTGAGCAGCGACAGTTGAGTTCCTTTGACCTTTACTCTAAGTCACTGTCATCCCAATGACCGGAGTATACAGATTTGGTTGAAAAATGCTGGCTGCCAAGATAAGTTTGTGTTCTGTTGAGCTTCCAAAGAGATTGACCCATTCCGTTCCAAGCTCTCTGAAGTTTTGTGGTTTGTGTCCTTAGCCCAGCAAGGAATTACTTTGGACACTGTCAAAGGGTCTCTTTTCAGCTCTTTTGAACAGGGAGGGCTGGTTCAACCGTAAAAAGGCAAAATCACCAGTTGTGATGCGTTTCCTCAAGTGGTTACAATATATTTACCCATTCTCTGTATGTTCTGCCCAAATAGGATTTAAATTTAGCCCCCCACTTCTCGTGTGCACCCTTTGAGACTCTACACTGTTGCTTCCTCAGGCTCCTTACCTTCAAGACAATCTCTCTTGTCGCCATAAAGTTAGCTTGGCAGGTAAGGGATTTAGTCAGTCGGTCAACACAGCCTACACCACCTTCTACCCCAACAAGTTGGTTCTGTAAACTGTCTCCCCTTCCTCCCGATGGTTGATTACTTTGCTTTCCTGGCATTCATCTGAAAGAAACACGTTAGATTCCTCACCTTAGAATATCCCCAGGCGTCAGGCTGGATCCGGAAAGATATTTGTAGCAATACCCCTTGCTCGTCGCTAGGCATAGTCTGCGGCTCTGCGTCCGTCGTCGGCGTCGTGCGCCGGAATGACGTCGTCGTACTTAGACGCCGCCCTCGCGCGCTGACGTCAGTTCTTCTTTTTTCCGCGCCAGTAAGCGCCGATCCGGGAAGAGCTTACCCCTAGTCATTTTTTGACTACCTTTTTGACTCTTTTTGGTCTATTGACTCGACTCTGGTGCCAGTAGGATGCCTGGTTTTAAAGCCTGTGACGCCTGTCATCGCCTGATGTCGGTGACGGATCACCATCGCCGGTGCCTTTACTGCCTTGGGGCCGACCACGACGCGGAGTCGTGCCCCGACTGTCAGGCCTTGAAATCGAAAGCTAGGCGGGAGCGGTCCCGTAAGCTTCTCGAGCTTCGGCACTCGGCTCTGCGCCGCTCTCGGTCCAGGATCGCAGAGCCACAGCCACACCCATCGTCATCGCTGTTCGGGTAAGTCGAAGCACTCCAGGAAGTCCAAGAGACGACATCGCACTTCGGACTCCCCCCGCCGCGCGACTCGGCCGAGGGTGGTCAATCCCCCCCCCCCCCCCCCCCCCCCCCGACTCGGCCGAGGGTGGTCAACCCCCCCACCCCCACCCCCCCACGCGGCTCGGTCGGAGCCACGTCTGGCCCCATACCCGCCGCTCCCTGGGACTGACGCGACTCCGGCGGAGGTCAGTGCCTTCCTCTCAGCCATGAGGGGCCTGGCTCCGCCGTCGACGCCTGTAGGCGCGCTTTCGGGCCCCGCAGGTTCGACTGGGCGACCGCGCGTGCCGGCTCCGGCCCAGACGCCGCAGGTCCCCGAGGGATCCAGGCCTGGATCTCGGTCGGTGCCAGTCAACCTCACGACGCCTCCTCCGCCGGCGCAGGCACCGGTTCCACCTCAGACGCCGTCCCCGGACGACGTCGTTCCCCAGTTTAGTCCGGGTCTGGCGCCGATTGGTGAACACTTCATCTACTGCCCGGCTCCGATCGTTCCTCCTGTTTATCGGGAATCGGATGACGAGGGCGACTGGGAGGGGTAAGATGACTCTATGGCCGCTCAGGCCCAACTTTCTCAGGACTGGGCAGAGGAATTGGGGGATGCCAGCGGTCTGGATACCTCCCCGGACGCTAGTTTCATCTCTCCTCCGATTGTGGCCTCGGAGGAGGGTGCAGCCTTCTCAGTGGTGCTGCGCAAGGCGGCCGAAGCCCTAGGGCTGGAGTTGCCTGCTGTGGCCGTGAGGTCCTTCAACCGACAGCAAGCTCCACTGAGCCTCTGCTGCAGTTTAATGAGGCCCTCATTGACGTTCTGCAGGGCACTTGGTCCAAGCCCTCCACAGTCCCTCCTGTGGACAGGAACGTTACCCGGCGCCACCGCCCTGCTCCGGGCGACCCCAGTTTCCTCTCCCAACACCCCACCCCCGAGAGTCTGGTTATCCAGGCCTCAACCTCCCAATCCTCCTTCCCGTCCGCTCCTCCGGATCGGGAATCCAAGAGGTTGGAGCAGTTTGACAAACTGTTCTCGTCCCTGAGTTTGGGACTGTTTCTTAAATACCGCTTGCCTTTTGGACCGTTATTCCCACTCTCTGTGGGATACGGTGGAGGACGTGCTGCCCTTGTGTCCGGTGAAGGCCCGGACACGACTCACTCAAGCTCTTGCTGACGGTCGAGATGCAGCACGGCATGCCATACGGTGTGGACTTGACACCACGGACTCGCTGGGTCGGGCGATTTCCACCACGGTGGCGCTTCGGCGTCACGCCTGGCTGAGGTCCACGTCCTTTTCGGGGGATGTCCAGAGTTCCCTCATGGACATGCACTTTGATGGCACTCGCCTTTTTGGTGAGAAGGCGGACAGTGCGCTGGCTCGGTTCAAGGACTCCCGGGCCACGGCCAAGTCCTTGGGTCTTACGGCCCCACGGCCGCAAAACTTCCGCCTTTCGTCCCAAGGAAGGGGCGCCTCCTCGCGTCTGCCCAGCCACCGGCTGCAGAACCAACCTGCACGCGGACGTGGATTCCGCCGAGGCGGTACTGGAGGTCAACGTGCCGGTCAGTCCACATCCACCCCGGCAGCATCCGCCTCAAAGCCCTCCTAGTCCGAGCTTTCAGGCCCATTTAACGCCAGTGGGCGGCAGTTCGCCATCACCTGCTCCACTGGCGTTCCATCACGTCGGACAGGTGGGTGCTGCAAATCGTCCGAAGGTGCTACTCCCTTCCCTTCGAGACGACCCCTCCAGCCATGCCACCGCTGAACCACCGTATGTCGGGGGATCATTTGCATCTTCTACAAGAGGAAGTTTCGGCCCTCTTGGCCAAAGAGGCCGTCAAGCGCGTTCCTGGTCCAGAAGTAGGTCGTGGTTGTTATTCCCACTACTTTTTGGTTCCCAAGAAGGGCAAATGGGGCCTACGCCCGATCTTGGACCTCAGGAGCGTCAACGCCTTCCTCCGGAAGGACCGGTTCAAGATGCTCACTTTAGCTCAGGTTCTGCCTGCCCTGGAGACTGGATGGTAGCGTTGGACTTGCAGGACGCCTATTTTCACATCCCCGTCCTGCCGGCCCACCGGCATTGCCTGCGGTTCACGGTGGGTCAGGAGCACTTTCAGTTCACCGTGCTCCCCTTCGGCCTCACCAGTGCCCCTCGGGTGTTCACGAAAGTGATGGCGGTGGTCACAGCTCATCTGCGCAGATCAGGGGTTCCAGTCTTCCCCTATCTCGACGACTGGCTGTTGAAGGCGGGCTCGCCCCAGCAAGTCGTCTCCCACCTCCAGACTACGGCCGACCTGCACTCGCTGGGGTTCTCCATCAATGTGCCGAAGTCGCACCTGAGTCCCTCCCAGAAGCTCCTTTTCATTGGAGCGGTTCTCGATTCGGCGCGGTTTCGGGTCTATCCGCCGGAACAGCGGGTCCGGGACATTCAGGCCCTGATTTCCATCTTCCGGGCTCTGTCCTGGGTTTCGGTCAGGTTGGTGCTGCGGCTTCTGGGGCTGATGGCATCCGGCATCCTGTTGGTACCGCACGCCAGGTGGCGGATGCGGGCTCTGCAGTGGGTCCTGAAGTTTCAGTGGGCCCAGCATCGAGGCAACCTGTCGGACCATGTCCTGATCTCGGAGGGCACTGCGAACCAGCTGCAGTGGTGGCTCACGAATCGCGATTGGGTCAGCGGCAGATCCCTCTCCCTACCCCAACCGGAGCATGTTGTAGTGACGGATGCGTCCCTTCTGGGATGGGGGGGCCATGTGGGAGAGGCGGAGATCAGAGGACTCTGGTCTCCGGCGGAGACTCTGCTCCATATCAACCTATTGGAGTTGAGGGCGATCCGACTTGCACTGAAAGCCTTCCTTCCCTCTGTCTGGGGAAGTGTCGTGCAGGTGTTCAGACAGCACCACCGCCATGTGGTATTGCAACAAACAGGGCGGGGTGGGGTCGTGGACCCTTTGTCAGAAGGCTATGCGCCTCTGGACATGGCTGAAACATCAGGGCATCACCCTGGTGGTTCAACATCTGGCGGGGTCTCTGAACGCCAGAGCAGACAAACTCAGCCGCCTGTGCATGATGGATCACGAATGGCTTCTGAACTCAGACGTGGCGCAAGGTCTCTTTCTGCAGTGGGGAGAGCCTTGGTTAGATCTATTCGCCACCGAAGAGAACGCGCAATGTCAGCAGCTCTGCGCGTTGGAATTTCCAAGGCGGCACTCGCTCGGAGACGCTTTTCGTCGCGAGTGGAGTTGCGGTCTGTTGTACGCCTTTCTGCCTATACCGCTTCTGCCCAGAGTGCTGAAGATCAGGCGCGACTGGGCCCAAGTCATCTTGGTGGCTCCGGATTTGGCACGAAGGTACTGGTATCCCGAGCTACTCAGTATGTCCATCGATCCCCCGATACGACTGCCTCTTCAGGAGGACCTTCTGTCGCAGCAGCAGGGGACGGTCCTCCACCCGAACCTGTCCAGCCTCCACCTCCATGCGTGGAGATTGAGCGGCGGCAGTTGATGCCATTTGACTTGCCTCCTGAAGTCTGTGATGTCATTCTGGCAGCCAGGCGTCCCTCCACAGAGACTGTATACGCCTGCTGGTGGAACAAATTTGTGGCATGGTGCACAGCAAAGGCTGTGGATCCCCTTTCTGCCCCTCTTTCTGAGGTTCTCCTCTTTCTTCTTTCTTTGGCCCAGCAGGGCTCTGCTCTGGGCACCTTGAAGGGTTATCTTGCTGCAATCTCTGCTTTCTTAAGGCTTCCTGATCAGCCTTCTCTTTTCAAGTCCCCTGTTGTCTCCTGTTCCATTCGTAATGCCTCAGTGGGACTTGAACCTTGTTCTTACTTTTCTGATGTGTGCTCCCTTTGAGCCCCTTCACAACTGTCCACTTCGTCTACTGACTCTGAAAACTGCCTTCCTGGTGGCTATCACCTCCGCTAGGCGGGTGAGTGAGCTCCAGGCTCTTTCAGCAAAGCCTCCCTTCCTTTCGGTTCATCCGGATAAGGTTGTCCTCCGGATCCGTCCTTCTTTCCTTCCTAAAGTCGTGACTCCCTTTCACATCGGGTAATCTGTCACGCTGCCCACCTTCTCTCCGCCTCCGCATCCTTCAAAAGATGAAGAGAGGCTCCACCGTCTGGACCCAAAACGTGCGCTGTCATTTTATTTGGCCCGCACAAACCAGTTCCGGGTGGACGACAAACTTTTTGTTGGATATGTAGGTGCGAAGAAGGGTAAAGCTGTGCACAAGCGGACCATCTCGCGATGGGTCGTGTTGTGTATTAAACTCTGCTATTCTATGGCGAAAAAAGTCCCTCCTGTTGGGCTGCGAGCCCATTCCACCCGGGCCACAGCGGCGACAACTGCCCTTGGACGGGGAGTCCCCTTGCAGGACATCTGTCAGGCGGCGACGTGGGCTTCGCTGCACACGTTCGCCAAGCACTATTGCTTGGACAGCCAAGTCCGGAGAGATGTCCACTTTGGCCGTTCTGTTCTCCAGGACTTTCCGGTGTGATCTTGGTTCGCAGGCCCACCTCCGGGGTTGGTATTGCTGGGTTATCTATTCTAAGGTGAGGAAACTAACTAACGTGTTTCTTTCAGATGAACAAGTTACTTACCTTTGGTAACAATGTATCTGTAAGAAACATTAGTTAGTTAGATTCCTCACCGACCCACCCAGCCTCCCCGTTCTGCGAACCGACATCTAGGGTTAAGGTTCTCCCTTTCAGGGCCCTAGATTTTTTGGCACCAGTGTCGGTCTCTTGCATGGCTCAGCGTCCCTGGCGCGGAAAGCTATGTATAAGAACTGACGTCAGCGCGCGAGGGCGGCGTCTAAGTACTCAGTCGTCGGCGTCGTGCGCCGGAATGACGTCTGACGCGGAGCCGCAGACGATGCCTAGCGACGCGCAAGGGGTATTGCTACAAAAATCTTTCCGGATCCAGCCTGACGCCTGGGGATATTCTAAGGTGAGGAATCTAACTAACTAATGTTTCTTACAGTTACATCGTTACCGAAGGTAAGTAACTTTTTCTTTAATCCTACTCACCGCTCTGAGGAAGAGACTCCAGTGGCTCTCGGCTTCTATGCTGATTGTACCAGAGAAAACTGAGTGGGCGATCTGCTCTTGCTCAGATTCACTGGACCAAAGGGCTGTGCAAAAACAGGAGTCCCTCGCTGGATTGTACTCTGCATTAAGACCTGCTACACATTTGCAAAAAATAAGCCCTGACAGGGTTGTGAGCTCAGTCTACAAGAGCTACCACTATGTTAGCATGCAGGGTACCGGTCTTGGACATTTTCCAAGCGGTTATGTGGGTTTCACGGAATACATTCATGAAACAGTTGTTTGGATAACCAGATACTTCAAGGTGAGCATCTTGCCTCTTCCTTCCTGCGGACTTTTTGGTTGGAGCCAGTTCAAAGACCCACTACTTGGGAGGCTCTACTTTGGTATTTTTTCAAAAGATGAAGTCTATCAGTAGAATGTTACTTACCTTTGGTAACGCTCTTTCTGCCAAACTATCTTTGGCATGCCTGACACTACTTCCTTCACGCCTCAAATAACTTTCACACAAAATAGATTTTGTATTTCAACGTTAAGTGCTTAGCTGATTTACTCATTTAAGTTTGAGTTTGGGAGTGAGAGCTGTTCTTCCAAGCATAAATAATATGTTTGGTTAGAAGTCTCTATCTAAAGAACAAGATACTTACCTTCGGTAATGCTCTTTCTGGTAGCCCCTCTAACCATAGATTCTTCACCATCTCTCCCATCCTTCCTGTTCTGTGAACAGGACTAGTTTCCACCAAGGTCCCAAATTATATTTCTGCACACTCTTCTCAACCATTCTGATTTAAGCTTCTTATCTGTGGGCACGGGCAAGTCAGAGTGCAACTGATGCCAGTATACATAGTTGGCACTGTATAGACCCACGCACGTCACTTCTAACACGGAACAGTGTTGACCCAAAGCAGGTGATGCCAGCTGTTGGCACACTAGGGTATTGCTGAAGATTTTTGGGATCCAGTGTGATGCCTGGGGGAACATTCAAACGGTGAGCAATATGCGGGTAGAGTGTCTACCAGGAAGAGTGTTACTAAAGGAAATTCATTTGTTCAATACTTCTAGAATTGTGACTGATGGCCTTGGTTTGATATCTGAGGGTAAGTCTGGTGGCATGCTGGAGTGTTTTTTATATTTACTAAGTTGTGTACACCTGTGGCAGTATTATCACAGCATTTGAATAGTTCTCATCAGCCTACAAAACTCAGATGTGAGGTAAGCATTTACACTAGGTCCTTGAGTTGCTCGTATTTAACCGCCAGGCGTCTGGGAGGTGGAATAACAATGTCTCTTGCAGTGGTGCACTTAGTCTTTCTTGCTTCACCAGCTAATGGCATTCAATTGTAATTCACATCTTAGTAATAGAGAATAAAATGTGAGGGAGTTTTTTTTTTTTTAAAGTACGGTCAGAACGAAGTTGGATTTCCTTTTTTCCTCCGCATTATTAGTGGGTTATTTCTTTTATCAGAATCAAGAAAGTCAAACGGATTTCAGTACTGTATAGTTGACATGCTGTACGCTCAGTTTAACTAAATGTGCTGTACAAAATGTTTGGTTGGAGGTTTATGAAATGTCGTTTTTTTTCTTCCCCTAGGGTTCTGGGGGATTGTGGACAGAATGCATATCACAACTGGATACAACACAGCTGAAGGCTTTACAGGACCTCCTTTGCATTGCATGAAGAGCCTTAATATCAGTACAAGATATCTAAGATAACTAACTCAATAAATCATACCCCTCTCGTTTAGGTTTCTTTGTTTCTTTTTTGAGCAAAAGAATTGTAATGTTTGTAGGCCATTCTTATGCAGACCACAAGTTGTCCGTAGCAAGAAGCAAATGAATTTTAAAGACTCGTGTTTAGGACTAAAGTTCATTGTAAAGCCCTACAAACCACGCAGAGTATTTTTTTAAAATAAGTAATTCCCAGTATGACCTAAATGAGGACAGAGTGGAAATTATGTCATTTGACAAAGCTAGAAGTTCCTAAGAAGTGATGTGCGTTGTAGCAGAAAATCATATTGGTACATCTGGTGTTAAATGCATTCAATGGAGTGTGAATACTTTGATGGTAGAAATAGACTTTCTACCCAGCAAAATATTAAATCCAAAGTTAAAGTGAAGTTAAGGAAATAAACCTGAAGATTTCCTATTGATGTCACATTTAGTTCTTTTTTGCAAAGGGCTTGTGTAGTGACTCAATGTGGAAAGCAATTCAGCTTCCAGTTCTTGAATGTGAAGTGTCTTTGGCATGTCTGACTATGTCCTTCACCCCTCAATAAATAACGTTGAATTACAAAATGAATTTTGTGTGAAAGTTATGTGCATTTCTGATTTACTCATTTAAGTTTGATGCTCACAATTAATGTTGGGAGTCCTTCTTCCAAGCAGGAAGAATTTGTTAGCACCAAGATGTTAAATTAATTTTAAGTTTGGGGTCTTTGATGAATGTTGTCCACGTTCCCTTACACTGTATTAGCAGTATTTATCTTTACACCCATTTTTGTTTTAAACTTGTTCAGTTAGTTGAGCTCTTTATTTCAGTGGCATCTACATTTAATACTAAAGTCACACATCTAAGTGTGTAAAAGCTGCATTGCGAAGGAGATTCAGGGCTATGAACTATTGACATTTTCTTTGAATTGTATTAGCATTCTCATTTACATAGTTCCAGAGATTTTGCGAGCGTACTGTGATGTCTGTACGTTTGGGAGTCCATTTTATAATTTCCAACATTCAGTTTTCAAATGTGAGTTATTTACATTCAGTATTTGTTAAACTTTTCCTGCTGGTGACCCACTTGTAAATCAAGCCTGTAGCAACTTTCTTTCAAAAACCTCAACATTTTAATGTTCCGTAGTTTGCGCTCAAACTGATAAAGCAGTCGGGTTGTTTTTGTTTGCCACGGAAAACAATTGGCTTCAAAATGTTTTTAATGAACTGATTTGCAGTGTTATATGGAACAATTTTATGTAGACATTTTGCTCATCGAAATTTGACCACTGGTTTAAGTTTAATTTTTTTTAATTTAACAAGTAGACTGTGTACAGCTCTTGAATGTTTTATTGTCATTCAAAATAACAGGCATCTATCATATTACATTTTTTGTATTTAAAATAAATATTTTCACATGTCAAACTTTTAATTCATGATGGGCTTCATTATCTACCTTACTGTGAAAGTCCTCTATTTTGTTTGCTTCCAAACTGTTTGAATAAGGGAAAGCCATGTAATATTTGGGGAAAAGGTTGCTTGGACTTAGTACTACCACCATTGGACATTAATGCTTACTCAAGATATGATGGACATCTAACCGCACATTCCTTATTTTAGAATCCTCCTTTTGGCGCGAGATTATCAAACGTCCACACGCCGGCAGAGGGCGTCGCGTGACTCCATATCTATGTCGTCCACCAGATGTGATGTCAACTAAGTCCGTATAACCCCCTTGCCGATGCCAGTTTCTTTTGTCCTGTGCTTGCAACGCAGATCCAAAGTGGTTAAGGGCAGTTTTCTCAGGCACGTCATGACATCTTGTCAAGAAAACTGCACTTTTTCAAGCCATGTCGTGAGTTTAAACCCTGCAGAACTTCTGAAAGACCAATGTATATCATGGATATGCCTACTGTTTGAGGTGCCTCTGAGAAAGGCATTGGTAGAGCGTCCTGAAACTCCTGGCAGTGCGCTTTTCTGAAAACCCACGGCGTCTTCAATCCCCACCAAAGTCTAGGGACTGGTCGAGGAGTCGTTTGGAAAGGGGTCATCTACGTCCAGGAAAGATTAAAGAACCCAACAGTCAAAACGTAAGTCTTATGCAGTCTCCCAACCGTCGGCTGAGGAGCATTTACGAGTTTGTGAAGTGCCTCCCTAAATATCCTAGAACCGGGGCGACAGAAGCCCAAATGCAGGAATATTTTGGGCATCAGTCTTCCTTCTTCCTCTGATGCGCCCTCTGGCCCCAAGGAGGTAGGAGATAACCTGGCTGGACCTAACCTCGGTGACAGAGGGTCCTGACTCCGCTATCAGATTCGAGACTGCATCAGTGCACAGTCCTTCGGGATTTACACCTTCGGTGTCTGTTCAGCTGTCTAAGTCGGCTGTGGCAGTCTGCATCGACCTTTGTGCTTTAGAGTCCATTCAGCCAGTGACGTCAGCGCTGCTGATTGATGCCGATCTCATTCCTATTTCTGCCGCCAGACAGCGCTGGGTGTGGCGCTGACAGTTCCGTCTTCTTTGGACGACTCTTCATCTGGCATATTCAGCCCTTATCTGTTTTTCCTACAGCAATACAAACTGAAGGAGAGAATATTGAGGTTCAAAACCCTTTGTATGCTGTCCAGTCTACTGTGGAGGACAATTGGCTTACTGGACTGGGGGGAGGTTAGTGGATTAGCGTCCTCTCCAGTTTCAGATTTACTTTCTCCACTTGGTATAGCAATGGAGGAAAGTTCATTCTTGACTGTAATATTGAAGAGAGCCAACACAAGATGATAGATGGGGTGCTAAAACTTTTCAACCATTAGCCCCCAGTCACACATCTGGGTTTAATCCATTGTTCTTTTGCTCAATATGCCACCCCAGGTCGGACCCAGCCATATGCAAATCAGTCTTGACCCTGTTCCTCATTTGAACAGTGCAGCCCGAACTGCCAGGCCAGGTCCTCCCTGGACCAGAAACAAGCAACCTATTGAAAGCAGCGGTGGTGCTGGGTTGGCAATTTCCCTCAGTGGAATTGTCCACGGATCCCTTGAATAATTTTCTTCATCAAGGTGAGACAGGAGTAAAGCCTGTGCTCTCATTTAATGAGTATGTGTGACCTGCTATTAGGAGCTTGGGCAAAACACATGAGGAGCTCCAGTTGACCGGGCTGTGGTCTATAGGCATCGACCTGCCACTGGGGGTCTCTGTCTCGACCTGCCCCTGGGGTCCCTCTTTGTCTCCTGTGACAGCCCACTACGAAAGGGTGGGTGGTTCAAGCTGCTACAGCTTGCTCTGACCCTAATGCCCTTCCTTTGGTTCCATCAGGCAAAGAATCCAGATGTTTGTAAAGGCTGTGGGAGGAATATATTTTCTTCTGTAAGCTCAACTTTGAGAGCTCTAAACACTACATGTGTTATGGGCAGTTTTTCTCGTGCTGGTTGGGACTCCGTGACGCAAAGGCTACCTTCTCTGTCAGAGGAAGCCAGTTAATGCAGGTGGAGCAAGATGGCCGGGAGACAGCAAGATTTAAAATCAAATGTAGCTTGGACACCACTGATTCTGTGGATGAGCTGTTGCTCAGGCATGCATGGCGGAGTTTTCGAAGTCTGTGCAGGAGAGCCTAAAAAATGTGGCTTGATTGTATCCATTTATTTGGTGAACAGGCTGATTGGGCCTTAAGGCGATTCAGAGCTGGTCGATCTTATAAGCCCACTTGAGTTATTTTGTAAGCTTGATTTTGTTTTTTTTTAGAGTTATCTACACGACTGAGATGTAGATATGTTTCATCTGGTACATCCAGGATAGTGTTTTGCTCAATGCAAAGATGTATTGATTCCTAGTGTGTTTAAACCCGGGCAGTTGGGATTATAAAAGTTGTTCCACAAAAAGTGTTTTTCTTAATTATTCTGCTAGCTGCAGAAGTGCTGGACTCTGGCAATGAGTTTTCAGTGTTTAACTTCTACTATGGTGTTTATCTGAGTCTGTTCTACAGGGTTCAGTTTGATTTACTCTGGAGAAGAGTTTAGGCTCGAGGGATACCATTATAGTATATACACTGTACTCTGTGGAGTATTGTTTGTATGCTGTCGTGAGCGTTTTTGAATGTGTATATGTGTGTATATATTCCAAATGTACTTTGCCATGCAAATGACGACACCCACACAACGTATGATTCATCCTTTAATTCGAGAGGCAGCAGCGGACTCACAGAGCATCCCACAGCGTAGTGAAGCGCCTCTTGCCTACGCGTTTCGAGAGCTTGTCCCTTCTTCATGGCATGGCGTTAGTGGGAAAGGCGAAAGCGTGCACTTGATTAAGCAGGTGATATGGTTTTTCTTAATCCCGCCTCAGTGGGCGTGTTGTTGCAAGGCACCCTGGTTCGTGTAGTTCTGGGCAATAATGACAGTCCATAGTGGGTGCTGCTTTGCTGAATCCCTTTGTTGTTCTCCCCAGTGGGTCGCTGGCGATCCTCTGTTGCTTCCACTGCTTTAGTGATGCCCCAATCGAACAGGCACGTTGTTCCGCATATTGTGTTGACTCGCAACACTCGGATCCGCAAGAGCAGCGGGGTTGTCCTCGTGACCCTGGCTGGCCACCACATATTCCAAATGTACTTTGCCATGCAAATGACGACACCCACACAACGTATGATTCATCCTTTAATTCGAGAGGCAGCAGCGGACTCACAGAGCATCCCACAGCGTAGTGAAGCGCCTCTTGCCTACGCGTTTCGAGAGCTTGTCCCTTCATGGCATGGCGTTAGTGGGAAAGGCGAAAGCGTGCACTTGATTAAGCAGGTGATATGGTTTTTCTTAATCCCGCCTCAGTGGGCGTGTTGTTGCAAGGCACCCTGGTTCGTGTAGTTCTGGGCAATAATGACAGTCCATAGTGGGTGCTGCTTTGCTGAATCCCTTTGTTGTTCTCCCCAGTGGGTCGCTGGCGATCCTCTGTTGCTTCCACTGCTTTAGTGATGCCCCAATCGAACAGGCACGTTGTTCCGCATATTGTGTTGACTCGCAACACTCGGATCCGCAAGAGCAGCGGGGTTGTCCTCGTGACCCTGGCTGGCCACCACATATTCCAAATGTACTTTGCCATGCAAATGACGACACCCACACAACGTATGATTCATCCTTTAATTCGAGAGGCAGCAGCGGACTCACAGAGCATCCCACAGCGTAGTGAAGCGCCTCTTGCCTACGCGTTTCGAGAGCTTGTCCCTTCTTCATGGCATGGCGTTAGTGGGAAAGGCGAAAGCGTGCACTTGATTAAGCAGGTGATATGGTTTTTCTTAATCCCGCCTCAGTGGGCGTGTTGTTGCAAGGCACCCTGGTTCGTGTAGTTCTGGGCAATAATGACAGTCCATAGTGGGTGCTGCTTTGCTGAATCCCTTTGTTGTTCTCCCCAGTGGGTCGCTGGCGATCCTCTGTTGCTTCCACTGCTTTAGTGATGCCCCAATCGAACAGGCACGTTGTTCCGCATATTGTGTTGACTCGCAACACTCGGATCCGCAAGAGCAGCGGGGTTGTCCTCGTGACCCTGGCTGGCCACCACATATTCCAAATGTACTTTGCCATGCAAATGACGACACCCACACAACGTATGATTCATCCTTTAATTCGAGAGGCAGCAGCGGACTCACAGAGCATCCCACAGCGTAGTGAAGCGCCTCTTGCCTACGCGTTTCGAGAGCTTGTCCCTTCTTCATGGCATGGCGTTAGTGGGAAAGGCGAAAGCGTGCACTTGATTAAGCAGGTGATATGGTTTTTCTTAATCCCGCCTCAGTGGGCGTGTTGTTGCAAGGCACCCTGGTTCGTGTAGTTCTGGGCAATAATGACAGTCCATAGTGGGTGCTGCTTTGCTGAATCCCTTTGTTGTTCTCCCCAGTGGGTCGCTGGCGATCCTCTGTTGCTTCCACTGCTTTAGTGATGCCCCAATCGAACAGGCACGTTGTTCCGCATATTGTGTTGACTCGCAACACTCGGATCCGCAAGAGCAGCGGGGTTGTCCTCGTGACCCTGGCTGGCCACCACATATTCCAAATGTACTTTGCCATGCAAATGACGACACCCACACAACGTATGATTCATCCTTTAATTCGAGAGGCAGCAGCGGACTCACAGAGCATCCCACAGCGTAGTGAAGCGCCTCTTGCCTACGCGTTTCGAGAGCTTGTCCCTTCTTCATGGCATGGCGTTAGTGGGAAAGGCGAAAGCGTGCACTTGATTAAGCAGGTGATATGGTTTTTCTTAATCCCGCCTCAGTGGGCGTGTTGTTGCAAGGCACCCTGGTTCGTGTATATATGTGTATGTTTACTTGGCTTATGCATTATTTGTCTCACGTTTAAGTGGACTGAATTCTACTCCATGTGTAGGATTAGTTCTCTGTGGTACTTTTTAATTTGTACCCCACTGGAGCCTTGGGGTATGAGTTGTCCTTTAGGTACGAAGACCCTCTTAATATGCCTATTGTCTATTATGTGTTTGTAGGGTATGGCATTAGGGTGTCTATCCCAAAATTTCTTCTGACATTTCCACAGAAGGTATGTGGTAGCCTACATTATTATTGATGTGGCTTTGGCTGTTGCCCTGTACTTGCCTTCCGTTTACGAAATATATGAAGTTCTGTGTCTGCTGTATGTAAAACATTATTATCATATGTTTGTTTTGCGAAGCTTTGGCGTTGTATTGTTATACAGGTTCTGTCTTATGGCCCATGATATTGGGCATGTTCATGTTTTTCACCATTAGTCATTGCCGACTTTCTTGGTATTAGATCATATTGTAGATCTACAAACGGGTATAGTATCTTACGTGATTCTATTCCTTCTATTGGAAAAGGTTGTTTATTTTGCCTTTTTCAGGAATGTCATAATGCTGTGCGTTATTACTAAACCTTTTTTAGTCCTGAACATTTCTCTCTGATGTACCAGTTCTTCTCTGCAAATTAATATAGATTGATGCTTGAGGGGGGAGAGGCATGGGCCTGGAGGTTTCTACACTGAGTAGAATACTTTTATTCCCGACATTCAGGATCTTTGCTCTCTTAAGGGACAGTTGCTTTTATGATGCATCTGTCTATAGTTGCTGGTAGGCAGCTCTTTTCCTTATTTCCTTTCTCTAGGAGCAGCTAGTAGGGTTCACACGTAAAGTGTGGTTCCTAGAGGGTTAGACATATTTGTCTGATTTTCTCAGTGATCAGATTTTTATTTTTAAATCCAGTTTTAAAATTTTAGAAACTGAAAAACACGTCAGTTATAGATTCCTTACCTAAGAATTACCCCCAGGCGTCAGACTGGATCCGGAAAGTTTTTTCGTTGGCAGTACCTCTGCGCGCCGTAAGGTGGCGTCATTCGGCTCCGCGTCCGTCGTTGGCGTCGTGGTAGCCGGGATGACGTCGCGGCAGGTACTTAGACGCTGCTCTCGCACGCTGTCGTCAGTTCTGTCTTTTTCTGCGCCAGCCAGCGCAGATTTGGGAAGAGCGGTACCTCCAGTCACTTTTTGACTGACTTTTTCTCTTTTTCGACTCTTCGACTCCTGGTGCACAAGGGATGCCCGGCTTAAAGCCATGCAGTTCCTGTCATCGGATGAGGTCTGTGACGGATCCGCACCGCGTGTGCCTCTTTTGCCTGGAGCGCGACCAGGGCCCAAAGTCGTGCTCCAACTGCCAGTCGATGGTGCCGAAGGCTTTGCAGGAGCAGTCCCGAAAGCTGCTTGAGCACAGGCAGTCGGCGCCGTTCGAGGTCCTGGTCGCGAGGGAGGTCAAGGGACCGGTCGCGGAGCCACCACCATTCGTCCAAGTCATCGCATTCGGGTTCGGGTAAGTCGAAGCATAAGAAGTCGAAGAAGCATCGTCGCTCTTCAACTTCTCCTCTCATCGGTCGGTGACTTCTCGTCAGTTGGCCGACCTGACGAGGGACACGGGTGGTGCCCCTCCCGCCAAGCTTTTTAAGTTCTACGGGGCAATGCATGCCATCTTTTGGCGGCCCGATCACGCGGGCTCCCCTATGGGGCCCCCCGCAGGCTGCCCTATGGGGGCCCCCGCAGACTCCCCTATGGGGGCCTGTGAGAAAGTGGCTCTGTATATACTGTTCCTTAATAGGTACAGGGTGTACAGAGTCCACAGACCCCAAGGGTTTAACAGAGGTTAAAGTTAGATATAACCTTACACTCCAAAGTGGTAGCCTGGTCGAGCAGTAAGGCAGTATCAGAGGACGTGTAAAGCATTTGTTGTACACACTCAGTCAGCAAATAGTTCCACACACTCAATAACTGAACTCTAGGCCAATGGTTTGTATATAAAAAAATATATGCTTGTTTTATTTTAGAACCAACACTTGGGAATTAAAATATACTTTCTCGACAGGAGATGTTTCATAAAAATACTTTTGTATATGCAATAGACTTTCAAGTAAACAGTTACAAATAGTTGCAGTAGGCAACTCTATTTCTAAACACAATACATTGAGCTCAATGCTAAATTCAATTTACATGCAACAGATTACTTTTTAGATTACTTTTGTAATTCCAGGCTTGGATCCTAGATCCAGTCCTGGGTCAGTTCTCAGAATCAGCTGTTGAAAGTCGACTTTGGTACTGTAGTGATTTTAACTAATATTTAATTATTTCAAAAGTGAGCACTTAGAAAATATTTCAGAGCAAACAATCAATGATTCCCTATGGAAGGAAATATAGGTTACAGGTACAGTAGGTTATCGTTACTTTTGTAATCCAGTACTGGGTGGCTAGACTCAGTACTGGGACATTTATCCAAAACAGGTAAGTAATTACGTTTTCAGATGTTATACGATTTTTGAGGAATATTTAGAAATTGCAGAAATCAACACTTGGAAGAAATTTCATAGAAAAGCAGTCAATGGTTTCCTATGGAAGAAAAATGAGTTAAAGGTAAGTATAGTTGTGGGTACTTTCCAGAGTCAGTGCTGGGCACCAAGATCCAGCACTGGGAGCTCACCTAAGAGCAGGTGAGTAAATTCGTTTTTGGTACTCGGCTGATTTTTGGTGAATATTTTGAGTTTTGAAAAGTTCACACTTAGGGTAACATTGACTGGCTTTTTCTTGGAAATTCTTCTATGAGGAAAATCAAGTTAGCGGTTTAAGGGTAAGTTCTCGACTGGCAGAGTTGAAGTTCTGGGCGTAGACTCTGGGGTCTCCCAGTGTCTGGTAGGTACAGTCAGTTCACCCTCAGCGGTTTCAGGACGGCCGGGTGCAGAGAAAGTTAGGCCCAATGTTAGCCTATGAGGAATAGGGGGGGCCTGGTTTGGTGGCTGCTGACTAGCAGGCCACGCGGCTTTGGGAGCTGGGCTCCTGGTCACTCACTCAGGGCAAGGGGGGAAGTAGGCTAGTGTAGAGATTGCACTGCCAGGGCCACTCGGGCGGCTGGGTGCAGGGTGCTTTTGAGCCGTCGGGCGCTCAATGGAAATCAATGGGAATATTCCGGTTAGGAAAAAGGCTGCAAGCTCGGGGACGAGGATGCTTCAGGTGCCACCACCACTTCGAGAGGTAATTTGGGTAGTTGTAGGTTAGGTGGGTACCCCGGGATTGGGCACAGGGGGCCGCAGGGCGCCGCATGCAGGGGTGCCTTTTGGTGCCGGGAAATCTTACCCTCTGATGATCGCGGTTGGGGGGACACCTTGTTACGAGGCTGCAGGCTTCTTCCGGAATGTCGAGGGGGGTCCTTGGGTGCCGGACTCGGGGTCACAGTCGCCGTGGGGTCGTCCTCAGGGTCTTTGTCCACTCCGGCACTGGCCAGGCTTGGCTGGTGCAGAGTGTGCTGGGTTCGCGGTTCCGGGCTGCTGCCAGGGGTTAGAAATAGGTTTCTGAGTAGAGCCTCTACTCATGGGAGTCCCAGGGGCTTAGAGCCGAAAGGTAGCCAGGTCCTCCGGGGTTGGTGAGGTTGCTGGCCACGAGAGATGCTGCGCTGGTGCAGGTTCGGAAGTCGACAGGCCGGTAGGGCTGGGGCCAAAGCAGTTGGTGTCGTCTTCCCTTTTTAGCAGCTGCAGGGCAGGTCTTTGTTCTTCTTGCTCTTCTTGTAGTCTTTTGAATCTGGAATCTCGGGAAGGAAGGTTCAGGGTGCCCCTAAATACTAGATTTAGGGGCGTTACAGGTAGGTGAAGGCCAGGGACCAATGGGTCCTTGTCCTGGGGTGGGTACACCCCCTATCCTGCCTCTCTCCTGTGGGAGGGGGGCAGTAGCCTAATCCTGATAGGGTAGGGCCTTCCATCTTCAAGATGGCGAGAGCCCGGAGATGTGCTTCACCTCGCCTCCCCCACCTGAGGAGTGGGGTGGGCAGGCTGGCACATCCCCTGTCCTTATTTGGGGTTTCCGGCCAAGCTTCCCGCCAGAGTGGGGGGTTGCAGTGGCCTGGGGAAACTCCAAGAGGCGGCATGCCTTTGAAGCTTCCCTTTGCTCATCCTGGGGGAGGAGATTTATCACCTCACCCAGGATGTGCATTGTTGCAGGCCCGGGAGAGCAGGGTCTCTCCCACCCAGGGGTCCAGCAACGTGTCTGCTGTGTGGCAGCCTCAGAGCAGACGTGGATTGCAGGTTAGTTGTAAGGGGGCATCCCTAAGATGCCCTCTGGGGTGCTTGGTACAATAAATCCCACACTGGCATCAGGGGGGTTTAATGTGCTGAGAAGTTTGATACCAAACTTCCCAGTCTTTAGTGTTGCCATTATGGTGCTGTGGAGCTCATGTTTGACAAGCTCTCAGCACCATGTACTCTTAAATGGCAGCACTGCACTTAGTGCCCAGGAATGGACCTGGGTACTGTAGGGGCACAGGGCTCCTGCTCCTGTGCCCACACCATGGGCATAAGGCACCCAGCCAGAGGGGTGGCTGATAGATGCCATGGCAGTGTAGGTGATGGGCATGGCACACAGAGAGGTGTGTCATGTCGACTCTTCATTTTGTCCTGCACCCAGACACTCAGCCTGCAAAGGCAGTGTGTGTGTGTGTGTGTGTGTGTGTGTGTGTGTGTGTGTGTGTGTAAGGGTACAGGGCCTCTAAGGGTGGCACAAATGAGTGCTGCAGCCCTCAGAGGCCTTCCCTGGACACAAGGCCCTGGGTACCTAGGGTACCATTTACTAGGGGCTGACATGTGGCCAGGGTTTGCCAATTTGGAGTTTGTGTGGTTTAAGGAAGGAACATAGGCCCTGGGCACCTGGTTGGCAGGAGTCCAGGGTACACTCAGTAAAAGTACATTCAGCAAATTAGCAAAAAGTGGGGCACACCATGCAAGAAAGATGGCACTTTCTCACAGGGCCCCCCGCAGACTCCCCTATGGGGGCCCCCCGCAGACTCCCCTATGGGGGCCCCCACAGACTCCCCTATGGGGGCCCCCCGCAGACTCCCGCTCCGGCACGGTACAGCCCCCTTGGATCTAGGCCTGGACTGGCGCCGGTTGACCTGATTATGCCTCCACTGTTGCGGTTTTCTCCAGCAGCACTACTGCGTTTGATGCCGGTCAGCCCACCGGCCAGCGTCGACCCCGGCCTCCATCCCGACGTGGAGCTAGACCGGCGCCGCACGACACAATCTGTGTCCTTGTTTACTCCTGGGGTCCCTTTTCGACGAGAATGGCACCCAGAGGAGGAGGACTGGGAGGGGTCGGTTGACCCTCTGACTGACCCTCTGACTGACCAGTTGGACAGTGAACAGGACTGGAGAGAGTAACTGGGGGATGCCAGTGGTTTGGACACCTCCCCTGACCTTGGCATGTTTTCTCCTCCTACCATGGCTAGGAGGGAGCATCATATGCAGTGGTGTTGTGTAGGGTTGCCGAAGCTTTCAACCTCGACCTTCCTACGGTGGCGGTCAGGACTAACCACCTGACAGAGGTGCTTCAACTGGCTGCGAGCTCTTCGGAGCCCTTGCTGCCGTTAAATGAGGCCCTCACCGACGTCCTTTTGGGCACGTGGTCAGGCCCAACACGGGGGCTCCTGTGGACAGGATGATTGCCCGGCTCCGGGTGATCCCATTTCCCTCTCCCAACAGCCCCCCCAGGAGAGCTTGGTAGTCCAAGCCTCCACTTCCAAGAGTGCATTTCCTACCGCTCCACCGAAAAGGGAATCCAAGAAGCTGGACCATCTTGGAAAGAACATTTTCTCTTCCGCCAGCTTAGGACTGCGGTCGGTAAACACCGGATGTTCTTGGGCCGTTATTCCTACTCGGTGTGTGATACAGTTGCACAGGTGCTGCCTCAGTGTCTGGAGGAGGCTCGGGCAGTCCTCTCCCAGGCTGTCGCTGCCAGGAGGGATGCAGCGAGCATCAATATCTGTTGTGGGCTGTACACCGCCGACTCCTCTCTAGGCAGGACCATTTCAATATCCGTGGCACTTCGTCGCTAAGCCTGGATGAGATCAACTGGCTTTTCAGGGGATGTCCAGAACACCTTGGAGACAAAGCAGACCACGCTCTAGAGCATTTCAATGACTCACGGGCTACTGCGAAGTCCTTGGGCCTCTCCACCCGCCCTGTGCAGTCTGCTTTTCACCCCTTTCATGGCTACAAAAAGGGTGCCCCGCTATGTCCCGCCCAGAGCCACAGGCCGCAGCAAGTTAACCAACCTTAGCACGGCTGGGGACGTGAGAACAACCGTCATAGTTCCGGGGGCAAGTGGGCAGGCCAGTCCACCAAAACCCCCCACCCCACAGCCTCCAAACCTTCCTAGTCCGTCATTTCAGGCCCATCAAACGCCAGTGGGCGGCAAGATTCGCCATCACCTCCCCCACTGGCGCACCATCACATCAGACAGGTGGGTTTTTCAGATAGTCCGAAGGGGCTACTCCCTCCCATTTGAGGCTACCCCTCCAGCCAAGCCATTGCATGTCAGAAGATCACCTGGCCCTTTTCTAACAGGAAGTTATGGCTCTATTGGCGAAGGAAGCCATTGAGCGCGTTCCTGTCCCAGAATTAGGTTGTGATTGTTCCCACTACTTTCTGGTTCCCAAGAAGGACAAGGGCCTGCGTCCTATCTTGGATCTTAGGAACATCAACCGCTTCCTCCGGAAGGAGAAGTTCAAGATGTTGACGCTTGCTCAGGTCTTGTCTGCCCTCGACCCGGAAGACTGGATAATAGCGTTGGACTTGCAGGATGCTTATTTTCACATCCCCGTCCTGCCGGCCCACTGGCGTTACCTGTGGTTCACGGTTTGTCACGAGCATTTTCAGTTTACCATGCTCCCCTTTAGCCTTACCAGTGCCCCTCGGGTGTTCATGAAAGTGATGGCGGTGGTCGCAGCTCATCTGCACAGATAAGGGATTTCAGTCTTCCCCTATCTCGGTGACTAGCTGTTGAAGGCGGGCTCGCCCCAGGCAGTCGTCTCCCACCTCCAGACTACGTCCGACCTCCTGCATTCGCTGGGGTTCTCCATCAATGTGCCGAAGTCACACCTGATTCAGTTTCAGAAGCTCCTCTTCATCGGAGCAGTTCTGGACACCACGTGGTTTCGGGTCTATCCTCCCGAACATAGAGTCTGGGATATTCAGGCTATGATTCAGATCTTTCAGCCTCTATCCTGGGTTTCAGTCAGAATGACCCTAAGGCTGCTGGGCCTCATGCATTCTGTTGGTTGATCATGCCAGGTGGCATATGCGGGCTCTGTAGTGGGACTTGAAGTTCCAGTGGGCGCAGCATCAGGGGAATCTGTCCGATTGCGTCCAGATCTCGGAGGGCACTGCACGACAATTGCAGTGGTGGCTTTCAAGCCAGGATTGGGTCAACGGCAGATCCCTCTTCCGTCCCCATTCAGAACACGGTGATGACGGACGCGTCCCATCTGGGATGGGGTGGCCACATGGAGGAGGCAGAGATCAGAGGCATCTGGTCTCCGGCGGAGTCTGGGATCAACCTCAACCTTCTGGAGCTTCGGGTGATTTGTCTTGCACTCAACGCATTCCTTCCCTTAGTCCAGGGAAGAGTAGTGCAGGTGTTCACGGACACCACCACCGCCAGGTGGTACTGCACCAAACAGGGCGGAGTGGGGTCGTGGATCTTGTCAGGAGGCCCTCCGCCTCTGGACTTTGCTGGAACATCGGGGCATATCCCTGGTGGTTCAACACCTGGCAGGTTCGCTGAACGCCAGGGCCGTGGAACTCAGCCGCAGGTGCATGATGGATCACGAATGGCGTCTTCACTCTGAGGTGGTGCAAGGTCTCTTTCAACAGTGGGGAGAGCCTTGGTTAGATCTATTCACCACTGAAGAGAACGCGCATTGTCAGCAATTCTGCGGGTTGGAATTTCCAAGGCGGCACTCGCTAGGCGACTTTTCGTCGCAAGTGGAGTTGCGGTCTGATGTACTCCACTTCTGCCCAGAGTGCTGAAGATCTGGCGCAAACGGGCCCAAGTCATTCTGGTGGCTCCGGATTGGACACGGAGAGTCTGGTATCCTGAGCTGCGCAACATGGCCATCGATCCTCCGACCAGTCTGCCTCTTCTGGAGTATCTTTGTTGCAGCAACAAGGGACGGTCCTCCACCCGAACCTGTCCAGCCTCCACCTCCTTGCATGGAGATTGAGCATTGGCAGTTGACGTCATTAGACCTGCCTCCCGAAGTATGTGATGTAATTCTGGTAGCCAGGCGTCTCTACACTAAGACGGTATACGCCTGCCGGTGGAACAAATTTGTGGCATGGTGCACAGCAAAGGCTGTTGACCCCACCCCCTCTGCTCCTCTTTCTTTGGTTCTTTTGTTTCTTCGGCTCAGCATGGCTCTGCTCTGGGAACTATCAAGGGCTATCGCTCTGCCATCTCTGCCTTCCTTCGGCTCCCAGATCAGCCTTCCCTTTTCAAGTCCCCGGTGGTAAATTGTTTCTTGAAAGGCGTAACTCATCTGTTTCCGCCGATTCCTTTCGTTATGCCTCAGTGGGACTTAAACCTAGTTTTAACTTATTTAATGTGCGCTACCTTTAAGCCGCTTCACACCTGTCCTCTGAGGCTCTTAACTCTCAAAACTGCATTCCTGGTGACCATCACCTCTGCCAGACGAGTGAGTGAGCTCCAGGTGCTTTCTTCTAAGCCTCCTTTTCTATCTGTGCATCTAGACAAAGTTATCATCAGGACTCGTCCATCCTTCCTGCCCAAGGTAGTCACTGCCTTCCACATCAGGCAGACCTTCACTTTGCCCACCTTCTTTCCGCATCCTTCGAAGGAGGAAAAGAGGCTCCACAGTCTGAACCCAAAACGTGCACTTTGCTTTTATTTGGATCACTACAAACCATTCCGGATGGATGACCAGCTCTGTCTGGTACGTGGGCGCCAAGAAAGGTCAGGCCGTACACAAGCGGACTATCTCCCGATGGGTCGTTCTGTGTATCAAAGCCTGCTATTCTCTTTCAAAGAAGGAGCCTCCAGTGGGTCTGCGTGCCCATATCACCAGGGCGACAGCAGCAACTACTGCTTTGGGGCGAGGAGTGCTTCTCAACGACATCAGTCAGGCAGCTACGTGGGCTTCGCTGCACACATTTACCAAACACTACTGCCTTGACAGCCAAGTCCAGAGGGACAGCTTCTTAGGCAATTCTGTTCTCCAGGATTTTCTGGTGTGATTTTTGGTTCGCAGATCTAGGGTATCTATTCTAAGTTAAGGAATCTATAACTAACGTGTTTCTTTCAGATGAACAAGTTACTTACCTTCGGTAACAATATATCTGTAAGAAACATTAGTTATTGTAGGAAAGTGGCTCTGTGCGCACTGTACCCATTTGGGAACAGTATATACAGAGTCCACAGTCCCCAGAGGTTTGGCAGAGGCTAAAATTAGATATAACCTTACTCTCTAAAGTTGTACCTTGGTCTAGCAGTAAGGCAGTGTCAGAGGAGAGTGTAAAGCATTTCTTGCACACTGTCAGCAAATAGTCTCACACTCAAGAACTGAACTCTAGGCCAATTGTTTTGTATAAAAATATATGGTTGTTTTATTTTAGAACCAAAATTAGATTTCAAAATATCCTTTCTCTGAATGAGAGGCTTTATATAAATACTTTCAGTATACAGTAGGCTTTTGAATGCAATATACAGTTGCAATAGGCAACACAATAATACATTGAGCTCAATGGGAATTTCTAGTTACTTTGAGGATTACTTTTCTAACCACAGGACTGGATCCTGGATTCAGTCCCGGGACATTTCCTGTAAACAGTTGAGTAAAAGCGTTTTGGTTACAGTAGTGATTTTTAAGCAATATTTTGGTATTTTAAAAGTTCACACTTCGAATCACCAATGTTATCCTATGGGAGGAATTTCACTTAGCAGGTAAGTGGGGTTATTGTTACTTTTTCTAACTCCTGGTTCCAGCACTGGGGCACCACCTGTAAACAGTTGAAAGAATGTGTTTTGGTTATACGGGGTTTTTTTGTATTTTATTTTTTTTACGAATATTTTTAAGTTTGCAAAATCGACACACAAACTTTTTCAGGAAAAACCAGGCTGTTATCCTATGGAAGGAAATTCAAGTTGCAGGTAAAGTATGTTCTCGTTACTTTTGTAATCCAGTGCTGGACTCCTAGGTTCAGCACTGGAACATCGATCTAAAACAGGTAAGTAATTACGTTTGCACAGTTGGTGCGATTTTTAAAGAATATTTGTAGTTTACAAAAATCGACACTTAAAAGACATTTCACAGACAAAGTCAATGGTTTCCTATGGAAGTAAATTGGGTTAGCGGTAAGTATGGTTGTAATTACTTTTCAGGGCCAGTGCGGGGCACCAAGATCCAGCACTGGGATTTCTACTGATAGTAGGTGAGTAATTTCGTTTTCGTTACTCGGTTGATTTTAGGTGAATATTTTAAAGTTTAGAAACTCCACACTTGGAAGAATTTCCAAGTGAAACCAGTCAATGTTACCCTATGGAAGAAAACAGTATTCGGCTTTTGGGTAAGTACTCGACTGGCAGAGTTCAGGTTCTGGGCATAGACTCTGGTCTCCCAGGGTCAGGTAAGTACAGTTGTTACACCCTCAGCGGCACAGGGGCAGCAGGGTGCAGAGTGAGTTAGGCCCAATGTTATCCTATGGGAGGCAGGGGGCCCTTGGTTGGTGGCTGCTGGCTAGCAGGCCACGCGGCTGTGGGAGCTTGGCTTCTGGTCACTTGCTCAGGGCAAATGGGGAAGTAGAGTAGAGATTGCACTGCCAGGGGCATTCGGGCGGCTGGGTGTAGGGTGCTTTAGAGCCGTCGGGTGCTCAATGGATTGCAGTGGTGAAGCTCAAAAACGAGCATAGGCTGCAAGCTCTGGGACAAAGATTCTTCAGGTGTGACCACCACTTCGAGAGGTAAGTTGGGTAGTTGAAGGATAGGTAGGCACCCAGGAGATGGGCACAGGGTGCAGGGGTGCCTTTTGGTGTCAGGAAATCTTACCCTCGGCTGGTCGCGGTTGGAGGGTCCCTGGTTCTGAGGCTGCAGGCGTCAGGAGCGTCGAGGTGGGTCCTTGGGTGCTGGATTCGGGGTCACAGTCGCCGGGGGGACGTCCTCGGGGTCTTTGTTTACTCCAGGCCAGGCTTGGCAGGTGCAGAGTGTGCAGGGTTCGTGGTTCCTGGCTGATGGCCAGGGGTCAGTTACTTGATTTGAGCAGTACCACTGCTCGTGGGAGTCCCAGTTGCTTAGTCACAAGGTAGCTGGGTCCTCCAGGGTTTGTGAGGTTGCTGGCCACTGGAGATGCCGGAATTTAGCAGGAGCAGGTTCAAGGGTTGACAGGCCGGTAGGGCTGGGGCCAAAGCAGTTGGTGTCTTCCTCTTGTGAGCAGCTGCACAGCAGGTCTTGTCTCTTGATCTTTGCCATTTCGGAATCTGGATCTAAGGAAGGAAGGTTCAGGGTGCCCCTATATACTAAATTTGGGGGTGGGTAACACCCCCTATCATGCCACTCCTGTGGGAGGGGGGACAGTTGCCTAATCCTTATTGGGCAGGGCTCCCCCAACTTCAGGATGGCGAGAGCCCAGAGATGTGCTTCACCTCGCCTCCCTCACCTGAGGGGTGGGGTTGGTAGAGGCTGGCACACCCCCTGTCCTTCCTTGGGGTTTCTGGCCAGTCTTCCTGCCAGAGTGGGGGTTTAGAACCGGTAGGGGCCAGTTGCTGAGTACAGCAAGTGGCCTGGAGAAGCTCACAAAGGCGAAATGCCTTTGAAGCTTCCCCTCCCCGTCCTGGGGGAGGAGACCTAGCACCTCACCCAGGATGTGTATTGTTGCAGGCTCAGGAGAGCGGATGGCTCTCTACCCAGAGGTCCAGCAACATGTCTGCTGTGCTGCTGTGTGGCAGCCTAGACAGCCCCTCAGACAAGACGTGGATTGTAGGTTAGGATCTGAAAGAAACACGTTAGTTAGATTCCTCACCTTAGAATACCCCCAGGCGTCAGACTGGATCCGGAAGATTTTTCGTCAGCAATACCCCTTGCGCGTCACTAGGCGTCGTCTGCGGCTCCGCGTCCGTCGTCGGCGTCGTGCGCCGGAATGACGTCGTCGGAGTACTTAGACGCCGCCCTCGCGCGCTAACGTCAGTTATTCTTTTTTCCGCGCCAGTAAGCGCAGATCCGGGAGAGCTACCCCTTTAGTCAATTTTTGACTAAGTTTTTTTTTTTATCCTGTTTGATCTTGTCTCGACTCCGGTGCCGGTAGTATGCCTGGTTTTAAAGCCTGTGCTGACTGTAGCCGCTTGATGTCGGTTACGGACCATCACCGCCGGTGCCTTTACTGCTTGGGCCTCGACCACGACGTGGAGTCGTGCTCTGACTGCAAGGCCCTGACCTCAAAGGCTAGACTGGAGCGGTCCCATAAGCTTCTCGAGATTCGCCACTCGGCTCCGCGCACCTCTCGATCCCGGTCCAGGAGGAGGTCCAAGGATCGGTCGCGGAACCGCAGCCGACGTCACCATCGGTCGTCGGGATCCAAGTCTTCGGGTAAGTCGAAGCAGTCCAAGGGGCGACACCGCTCTTCGGACTCCCCTCGCCGGTCGTGCGACTCGGCCGAGGGTCAGGGTGGTTCCACCCCTGCGGCTCCGGCGGAGCCGCAGGCGCCGCGCCCGTCCCCATACCCTCCGGTCCCTGGGACTAACGCGACGCCGGCGGAAGTCAGTGCCTTCCTCTCGGCCATGAGGAACCTGGCTCCGCCGTCGACGCCCGCTGGCGCGCCTTCGGGCCCCGCAGACCCGACTGGGCTGCCTTGCCTGCCGGTGGCTCCGGCGCCGTTGACGGCTCCGGCCTCGACGCCGCAAGCGCCCGAGGGACCCGTTCCCGAGTCCCTGCCGACGCCGGTCGACCTCGTCACGCCTCCTCCGCCGGCGTCTACACCGGTACCACCCCCGACGTCGACTCCGCTCGACGTCGAGCCCCAGTTCAGCCCCACTCCGGGCCCGGCGCCGGTACGGCGTCGATGGACGCCGCGTTCGGCGCCGCTAGAGACACATTATGTCTCTCGCCCGGCTCCGTTACTTCCTCCTGTATACCAGGAATCGGATGATGGGGACAACTGGGAGGGATCCAGGATCCTTTGGCCGTTCAGGCTCAACTGTCACAGGACTGGGCAGATGAACTGGGGGAGGCCAGTGGCCTGGATACCTCCCCAGACACTGGATTTGTCTCTCCTCCGACTGTGGCTTCGGAGAGGGCGCTGCTTTCTCTGTGGTGCTGCGCAAGGCGGCCGCAGCCCTTGGGCTCGAGCTGCCTGCTGTGGCTGTGAGGACTAACGTCCTTACTGAGGTGCTTCAGTCTGCAGCAAGCTCCACTGAGCCTCTGCTGCAATTCAATGAGGCCCTCATTGACGTTCTGCAGGGCACCTGGTCCAAGCCCTCCACAGTTCCTCCTGTGGACAGGAACGTCGCCAGGCGCCACCGCCCTGCTCCGGGCGACCCCAGTTTTCTGTCCCAACACCCTACCCCTGAGAGCCTGGTTATCCAGGCCTCTACCTCCCAATCCTCTTTCCCGACCGCCCCGCCGGACCGGGATTCCAAGAGACTGGAACAGTTCGGCAAGAAGCTGTTCTCCTCCCTTAGTTTGGGCCTGCGGTCTTTGAACACCGCTTGTCTCTTGGACCGTTATTCCCACTCTCTGTGGGATGCGGTGGAGGACGCGCTGCCCCTGTGTCCGGAGGAGGTCCGGACACGACTTACCCAGGCTCTGGCCGATGGGAGGGATGCAGCGCGACATGCTATCCGATGTGGGCTTGACACCACGGACTCGCTGGGTAGGGCCATTTCTACCCCAGTGGTGCTTAGACGTCACGCCTGGCTGCGGTCCACGTCATTTTCGGGCGATGTCCAGAGCACTCTCCTTTTTGGCGAGAAAGAGGACAGTGCGCTGAATCGCTTTAAGGACTCCCGGGCTACGGCCAAGTCCTTGGGCCTCTCGGCCCCGCGGTCGCAAACTTCCGCCTTTCGTGGCCAAGGAAGGGGTGCCTCCTCACGTGCGCCTAGCCACCAGCCGCAGAACCAACCTGCGCGCGGACGTGGTTTCCGCCGAGGCGGTTCTGGAGGACGACGAGGTCAGCCCACATCCACCCCGGCAGCATCCGCCTCAAAGCCTTCCTAGTCCGAGCTTTCAGGCCAATTCCACGCCAGTGGACGGCAGAGTTTGCCATCACCTGCTCCACTGGCGGTCCATCACATCGGACAGGTGGGTGCTGCAAATCGTCCGAAGGGGCTACTCCCTCCCCTTCGAGACGACCCCTCCAGCCATGCCACCGCAGCACCACCGTATCTTGGGGGATCATTTGAATCTTCTCCACGAGGAAGTTTCGGCCCTCTTGACCAAGGGGGCCGTCGAGCGCGTTCCAAGCCCAGAAGTAGGTCGTGGTTGTTATTCCCACTACTTTCTGGTTCCCAAGAAGGGCAAACGGGGCCCCCGCCCTATCTTGGACCTCCGGAACGTCAATGCCTTCCTCCGGAAGGAAAGGTTCAAGATGTTAACTTTGGCTCAGGTTCTAGCTGCCCTAGACCCCGGAGACTGGATGGTAGCGTTGGACTTGCAGGATGCCTATTTTCACATCCCCGTCCTGCCGGCCCACCGGCGTTACCTGCGGTTCACGGTGGGCCAAGAGCACTTTCAGTTTACCGTGCTCCCCTTCGGCCTCACCAGTGCCCCTCGGGTGTTCACGAAAGTGATGGCGGTGGTCGCAGCTCATCTGCGCTGATCAGGGGTTCCAGTCTTCCCCTATCTCGACGACTGGTTGTTGAAGGCGGGCTCGCCCCAGACAGTAGTCTCCCACCTCCAGACTACGGCGGATCTCCTGCATTTGCTGGGATTTTCCATCAACGTGCTGAAGTCACACTTGAGTCCCTCTCAGAAGCTCCTCTTCATCGGAGCGGTTCTCGATTCGGCGCAGTTCCGGGTCTATCCACCGGAACAGCGGGTCTGGGATTTTCAGGCCCTGATTCCCATCTTTCGGCCTCTATCCTGGGTTTCGGTCAGGCTAGTGTTGCGGCTTCTGGGGCTGATGGCCTCCTGCATCCTACTAGTGCATCACGCCAGGCGGCGCATGCGGGCTCTGCAGTGGGACCTGAAGTTTCAGTGGGCCCAGCATCACGGCAACCTGTCCGACCATGTCTTGATCTCGGAGGGCGCTGCACAGCAGTTGCAGTGGTGGCTCACGGACCGCGATTGGGTCATGGGCAGAAGCCTCTCCCTTCCCCAACCGGAGCATGTCGTAGTGATGGGTGTGTCCCTCCTGGGATGGGGTGGCCATATGGGAGAGGCCTCTGGTCTCCGGCGGAGTCTCGCCTCCACATCAACCTGTTGGAGTTGAGAGCGATCCGGCTTGCACTGAAAGCCTTCCTTCCCTCTGTCAGGGGAAGTGTCGTGCAGGTGTTCACGGACAACACCACCGCCATGTGGTATTGCAACAAACAGGGCGGGGTGGGGTCGTGGACCCTTTGTCAGGAGGCTCTGCGCGTCTGGACGTGGCTGGAACACCAGGGCGTCACCCTAGTGGTTCAACATCTGGCGGGCTCTCTGAACGCCAGAGCAGACGAACTCAGCCGCCGGTGCATGATGGATCACGAATGGCGTCTGAACTCCGAAGTGGCGCAAGGTCTCTTTCAGCAGTGGGGAGAGCCTTGGTTAGATCTATTCGCCACCGAAGAGAACGCGCAATGTCAGCAGTTCTGCGCGTTGGAATTTCCAAGGCGGCACTCGCTCGGCGACGCTTTTCGTCACGAGTGGAGTTGCGGTCTGTTGTACGCCTTTCCGCCTATACCACTTCTGCCCAGAGTGCTGAAGATCAGGCGCGACCGGGCCCAAGTCATCTTGGTGGCTCCGGACTGGGCACGAAGGTACTGGTATCCCGAGCTACTCAGTATGTTGACCGATCCTCCGATACGTCTGCCCCTTCGGGAGGATCTTCTGTCGCAGCAGCAGGGGACGGTCCTCCACCCGAACCTGTCCAGCCTCCACCTCCATGCGTGGAGATTGAGCGGCGGCAGTTGATGCCATTCGACTTGCCTCCTGAAGTCTGTGATATCATTCTGGCAGCCAGGCGTCCCTCCACAAAGACGGTATACGCCTGCCGGTGGAACAAACTTGTGGCATGGTGCACAGCAAAGGCTGTGGATCCCCTTTCCGCCCCTGTTTCTGAGGTTCTACTATTTCTTCTTTCTTTGGCCCGGCAGGGCTCTGCCCTGGGTACCCTGAAAGGTTATCTTGCTGTCATCTCTGCCTTCTTGCGGCTTTCTGATCAGCCTTCTCTTTTCAAGTCCCCTGTAGTTGCACGCTTTCTAAAAGGCATTATTCACACGTTCCCTCCTGTCCCTTTTGTAATGCCTCAGTGGGACTTGAATCTTGTCTTGACATTCCTGATGTGCGCTCCCTTTGAGCCTCTTCACAATTGTCCTCTTCGTCTTCTGACTCTTAAGACTGCTTTTCTGGTAGCCATCACCTCGGCTAGACGGGTGAGTGAGCTCCAGGCTTTATCTTCAAAGCCTCCTTTTCTCTCTGTTCATCCGGACAAGGTTGTCCTTCGGCCTCGTCCCTCCTTTCTTCCGAAAGTGGTGACTCCATTTCATCTTGGGCAGTCTGTCACCTTGCCCACCTTCTTTCCGCATCCTTCCAAAGAGGAAGAGAGGCTCCACCGTCTGGACCCAAAACGTGCGCTCTCCTTTTATTTGGACCGCACAAAGCAGTTCCGGGTGGACGACCAACTTTTCGTTGGATACGTGGGTGCTAAGAAGGGGAAAGCTGTGCACAAACGGACCATCTCTCGGTGGGTCGTTTTGTGCATCAAAATTTGTTACTCCTTGGCAAAAAAGGACCCTCCTGTTGGGCTGCGCGCCCATTCTACTCGGGCCACGGCGGCTACTACTTCTTTGGGGCGGGGTGTCCCTTTGCAGGACATCTGTCAGGCGGCAACGTGGGCTTCGCTACACACGTTTGCCAGGCATTATTGCCTTTACAGCCAAGTCCGGAGGGATGGCTTCTTTGGCCGTTCTGTCCTCCAGGACTTTCTGGTGTGATCTTGGTTCGCAGACCCACCACCGGGGATGGTATTGCTTGGGTATCTATTCTAAGGTGAGGAATCTAACTAACGTGTTTCTTTCAGATGAACAAGTTACTTACCTTCGGTAACGATGTATCTGTAAGAAACATTAGTTAGATTCCTCACCGACCCACCCATCCTCCCCGTTCTGCGAACTGACATCTAGGGTTAAGGTTATCCTTTTCAGGCCCCTAGATTTGATTTTTGGCACCAGTGTCGGTCTTTGCATGGCTCTGCGTTCCTGGCGCGGAAAGCTATGTACAAGAACTGACGTCAGCGCGCGAGGGCGGCGTCTAAGTACTCTGACGTCATTCCGACGCCGACGACGGACGCGGAGCCGCAGACGACGCCTAGCGACGCGCAAGGGGTATTGCTGACGGAAAATCTTCCGGATCCAGTCTGACGCCTGGGGGTATTCTAAGGTGAGGAATCTAACTAACTAATGTTTCTTACAGATACATCGTTACCGAAGGTAAGTAACTTGTTCTTCAGGGGTGTTCTCTAAGCTGCCATCTGTTGTGCATTGTACATTAAATCCTGCACTGGCATCAGTGCGGGTTTAATGTGCTGAGAAGTTTAATACCAAACTTCTCAGTCTTCAGTGGAGCCATCATGGTGCTGTGGAGTTCGTGTTGACGATCTCCCAGCACCATTTACACTTAAATGGTGTGAGAAAGTGGCTCTGTATATACTGTTCCCAAATAGGTACAGGGTGTACAGAGTCCACAGTCCCCAGAGGTTTGGCAGAGGCTAACGTTAGATATAACCTTACTCTTAAGTGGTAGCTTGGTCGAGCAGTAAGACAGTATCAGGACAGTGTAAAGCATTTGTTGCACACACTCAGCCAGCAAATGGTCTCACACACTCAATAACTGAACTCTAGGCCAATGGTTTATATATAAAAAATATATGCTTGTTTTATTTTAGAACCAACAATAGGTATTAAGATATACTTTCTCAGAATGAGATGCTTTATATAAATACTTTTGCAATATGCAATTGACTTTTGTAGAAAGTTACAAGTGGTTGCAATAGGCAACTCTTATTTTAAACACAACAATGCATTGAGCTCAATGGAAATTTCAAGTTATTTGCAACAGATTACTTTTAGGATTACTTTTGGAATTCCATGACTGGATCCTGGATTCTGTCTTGGGTCAATACTTGGAATCAAGTGATAAAAGTCGACTTAATTACTGTGATGATTTTTATACAATATTTTGCTATTTTAAAAGTTGACACTTGGAAAATATTTCATACAAAACAGTCAATGATTCCCTATGGCAGAAAATTCAAGTTGCAGGTATAGTATGTTCTCGTTACTTTTGTAATCCAGTACTGGGTGCCTAGACTCAGTACTGGGAACTTTATCCAAAACAGGTAAGTAATTACGTTTTCAGATAATATACGATTTTTAAAGAATATTTAACATTTGCAGAAATTGACAGAAGAAATTTCACTGAAAAAGAATCAATTTCCTATGGGAGAAAATTGGGTTACTGGTAAGTACAGTTGTAAGTATTTTTCAGAGTCCATGCTGGGCACCAAGATCCAGCACTGGGAGCTCACCTAAGAGCAGGTGAGTGTTTTCGTTACTCGGCTGATTTTTGGTGAATATTTTAAGATTTGAAAAGTCCACACTTAGGGTAACATTGACTGGCTTTTCCTGAAATTTCTTCTATCGAGAAAATTGAGTTATCGGTTTAAAGGTAAGTACTCGACTGGCAGAGTTAAGTTTCTGGGCATAGACGTGGGGGGGGGGGGGGTCTCCCAGGGTCGGGTAGGTACAGTTGGTTCACCCTCAGCGGCACAAGGGCGGCCGGGTGCAGAGAGAGTTAGGCTCAATGTTATCCTATGAGAGGTAGGGGGTCTTGGTTGGTGGCTGCTGACTAGCAGGCCACGCGGCTGTGGGAGCTGGGCTCCTGGTCACTTACTCAGGGCAAGTGGGAAAGTAGATGGGTGTAGAGGTTGCACTGCCAGGGCCACTCAGACGGCTGGGTGCATGGTGCTTTTGAGCCTTCGGGCACTCAATTGATTTCAATGGGAAATCTCCGGTTTAGAAAAAGACTGCAAGATTCTTCAGGTGCCACCACCACTTCGAGAGGTAAGTTGGGTAGTTGGAAGATGGGTAGCTACCCCGGGATTGGGGCCACCGGGTGCATGGGTGCCTTTTGGTGTCGGCAAATCTTACCCTCTGATCGCGGGGGGGGGGGGGCACCTGGTTCTGAGGCTGCAGGCTTCTTCAGGAGTGTCGAGGGAGGTTTTTGGGTGCCGTACTCTGGGTCACAGTCGCCGTGGGGTCGTCCTCGTGGTCCTTGTTCACTCCGGCACAGGCCATGCTTGGCGAGTGCAGTGTGTGCTGGGTTCGCGGTTCCGGGCTGCTGCCAGGGTTTAGAAGTAGTTTTTGGGTAGAGCCTCTACTCATGGGAGTCCCAGGGGGCTTAGAGTCAAAAGGTAGCCAGGTCCTCCGGGGTTTGTGAGGTTGCTGGCCACAAGAGATGCCGGGTTGGAGCAGGTTTGAGGGTCGACAGGCCGGTAGGGCTGGGGCCAAAGCAGTTGGTGTCTTCCTCTTCTTAGCAGCTGCAGGGCAGGTCTTCTTTCGTCTTCGGATTTTGGAATCTGGGGAAGGAAGACTCTGGGTGCCCCTAAATACTATATTTAGGGGCGTTACAGGTAGGTGAAGGGCAGGGACCAATGGGTCCCTGTCCTGGGGTGGGTACACCCCCTATCCTGCCTCTCTCCTGTGGGAGGGGGGCAGTAGCCTAGTCCTGATTGGGTAGGGCTTCCCATCTTCAAGATGGCGAGAGCCTGGAGATGTGCTTCACCTCGCCTCCCCCACCTGAGGGGTGGGGTTGGCAGGCTGGCACATCCTCTGTCCTTATTTTGGGTTTCCGGCCAAGCTTCCCGCCAGAGTGGGGGGATGCAGTGGCCTTGGGAAGCTCACAGAGGCGGCATGCCTTTGAAGCTTCCCCCTGCCCATACTGGGGGAGGAGATTTAGCACCTCGCCCAGGATGTGCATTGTTGCAGACCCAGGAGAGCAGTGGCTCTCCTACTCAGGGGTCCAGCAACATGTCTGCTGTGTGGCAGCCTCAGCCCAACGTGGGTTGTAGGTTAGGTTTCAGGGGGCATCTCTAAGATGCCCTCTGGGGTGCTTGGTACATTAAATCCCACACTGGCATCAGTGTGGGTTTAATGTGCTGAGAAATTTGATACCAAACTTCTCAGTCTTCAGTGTTGCCATTATGGTGCTGTGGAGTTAGTGTTTGACGAGCTCCCAGCACCATATACTCTGAAATGGCAGCACTGCACTTCAGTACCCAGGAATGGACCTGGGTACTGTAGGGGCACAGGGCTCCTGCTCCTGGGCCCACACCATTGGCAGAGGGCACCCAGCTAGAGGGGTGGCTGATGTATGCCATGGCAGTGTAGGTGGTGGGCATGGCACACGGATGTGTGCCATGTCGACTGTTTTGTCTTGTTCCCAGACGCTCAGCCTGCAAGGGCAGTGTGTGTGTGTAAGGGTACAGGGCCTCTAAGGGTGGCACAATGAGTGCTGCAGCCCTTAGAGGCCTTCCCTGGTCACAAGGCCCTGGGTACCTAGAGTACCAATTACCAGGGGCTGACATGTGGCCAGGGTTTGCCAATTTGTGTTTTAGGGAAGGAACATAGGCCCTGGGCACCTGATTGGCAGGAGTCCAGGGCACTCTCAAAGTACATTCAGCAATTCAGCAAAAAGTGAGGGCATACCATGCAAGAAAGATGGCACTTTCTCACAAATGGCAGCGCTGCACTTAGTGCCCAGGAATGGACCTGGGCACTGTAGAGGCGGGGCTCCTGCACCTGTACCCACACCACTGGCATAGGGCACCCAGCTAAAGGGGTGGCTGATGTATGCCAGGGCAGTGTGTGTTGTGGGCATGGCACCATGTCGACTCGGTTTTGTTCTGTACCCAGACACGCAGCCTGCAAGGGCAGTGTGTTTGTGTCAGGGTACAGGGCCTCTAAGGGTGGCACAATAAGTGCTGCAGCCCTTGGGGGCCTTCCCTGGTCACAAGGCCCTGGGTACCTAGTGTACCATTTACCAGGGGCTGACATGTGGCCAGGGTTTGCCAATTTAGGTTTAGGTTTTCAGCACAGTTTTTAGGGAAGGAACATAGGCCATGGGCACCTGATTGGCAGGAGCCCAGGGCACACTCAAAGTACATTCAGCAAAAAGTGGGGGCATACCATGCAAGAAAGATGGCACTTTCTCAGTTATAGATTCCTTACCGCCCCACCCATCCTCCCCGTTCTGCGAACTGATTTCTAGGGTTGAGGACATCCCTTCAGGGCCCTAGTTTTGTGCACCAGTCAGTGTCTTGCATGGCTCTGCGTTTCTGGCGCAGAAAGTTGTGTACAGTATTGACGTCAACGCGGGAGGGTGGCGTCTGAGTAGCTGCTGCGTCGTCATCCAAGCGACCACGACTGACGCAGAGCCGACAGACGCCACCTTCCGACGCGCAGAGGTACTGCGGACTAAAAAACTTTCTGGATCAAGTGTGACGCCTGGGGGTAATTCTCAGGTAAGAAATCTATAACTAACTAATTTTTCTTACAGATGTATCGTTACCGAAGGTAAGTAACTTGTTCTTTTACCAGACCGTCTGTAGATGGTCTTTATTCATAAAGCAAGGTGTTGTCAGACCTTTGTTTTAGTTAGGTTATTAAGATTTCTTTTTATTCTTTTTTTTTTTTAAACTTTTATTAACAAAGCCTGAAAGACCATATAATGCATAAGAATTTCCATAAGTACATCAGTTATCGAACACAGAATCGATGACAGTATGTTTATGAGTAAACCGGGCAGTTTTGCTACCTTCCGATGCCTCTCTAGTCCCCTGCCCTCAACCCTCTATACTTATGCCACGGCATCCACACTTTTTTTCCGATTTTCTTCTTTTTTTTTTTTTTTTTTTTTTTGTTTTTACTCTTCCCCTACTTTTATACACTATTTCTTTGGCCCTCTGGCACCAATCAAGATTTCGTTTCCACTCCTCCACCTGCGGAGGTGAAGGTGCCCTCCAGCTCCTGGCAATATTGAGCCTTGCTGCACCCGCTGACAGAGCCAGCCATATTCTCTCGTATCTGGACCAGTCAGCATCGTCTCGAATCAGTAATAAAAGCCATTTCGGCAATAATGGAACAGTCTCTCCCACCACCTCTGTCATAATGTCTGTGAATCCCTGCCAGAATCTGGATATTTCTGGACAATCCCACAGAATGTGCATGAAGGTCCCCTCCTCCCCGCATCCTCTGACGCACAGCGCTGTCAGTGCCTTACCCCAGGAGTATAAGTGAGTGCGAGGATTAGTATGTGTGATGAAGAATATTGAGGTGTACTAGACGAAATCTGGAGCGTATGGCAACCTCCCTAGGGCTCTGAACCGTCTCTTGCCAGTCCTAGTCTATGGTCCCTAGATGCTTGACCCAGGCTTCTCTAAGAGCAATCAGGGGTCTGGTGTGGTGTTCATCAATTTACGATAAATCGTGGAGGTTGGTTTTTCTTTAACGGCATCCAATAGTGTCCTATCTTCTAACGGGTAGTAGTTTGGAATTGAAACCCCACTGTGTATAGGTGTGCGCAGAACGTGGAAGAGTCTCCGATGTGGGTACCTCTGCAATTGGTGCAAGTCGTACTCTTTTTGGAGATCTTCGAACGTAAGGGGGGAATACCCTTTCCATACATCTCCCAGATATTCTATGCCTATCAGTTTCCATCCTTTAAAACCTGACAGCGCAGCCACTTCACTTCAAAGATTACCCACCCACAATGGGGTTTTGCCTGTCAATTGCCCAGCCCAGTAGTTTATTGGCCTCCCTCCAACACTGGATTACCACTTTGGTGTGTTTCGGCCATTCCGGTTGTGATATTCGGGAGTACAGGAAGGGGTCACAATTATCCCCGGGCATGACTGCTTTATCCCCTCTGTCGGCTACCCCTCCTCCCCCCGTATAATTTCTTTTTATTCTTTATCTTAGTCCATCTTATGCTACCATTGTTTAATGGTGGTCTTTTAGGCAATTTGCATTACCCTGATGTTTTTGATGCTGTTGCTTTTCTATGGGTATGATTCCACTATACTCACATACTGTTATGTCACTGTTGCCTGCAAATTATTGTCTATTTACTATCTTTTAATATAACCTTTTCTTTGGTGGATACATGGGCGTTTGGTCATGTTGCTCCTATGTCTTCATATATATGTTTATTACTGTGGTTATATCTACAGTTCTTGTGAGGTGAGAGCTTCTAAAGCGGTTTGGTCTTACTGACATGGGTAGATTATTCCCATGGTTTAAATGTCTTGCAACTTTATTTACCTATGGGCCCTTCAAAGGGACTTCATATGGTTTAGTATGGTTCTGCTCACCAACATTATCATACATTTCTGGTCTATTCTCTTGTTCTGGACCGGGTTAGTCTTAGAGATTTTTCATGGTTAGTTTGCAGTCCCTCTTCCGGGGATGTCATTTGAGTCTAAAGTGAGGAATCTGCAGCAAGATGTCTCTATCAGATGAAAAAGTTACTTAACTTATGGTTACACATTATCTGGTAGAAAAGATCTAGCCGCAAATTCCTTAGATCCTCCCCGCAAACTGTCATTTTCGGTCTCGTTTTATTTGGGTTCTTTTTTTTTTTAAAGAAAAAGGGAGAGAATCGAGTGACCAGTGGATGTAGAAATGTTTTCATCAAGATTTTTATTGTGATATTGATATAATAAATTTGGCATTCATTTGACACGAGTGTCCTTTATTTAAGCATACTGTTCAATAGACCGTTTTAGTTTTGTGTGTCTGCATTTCAAGTGCGGAAAATAGAGAAGAAACTGACGTTTGCCGGGGGTTATATGTATTCCGTTGAAGTCACACCCAGTGGACAGTCAATACGGAGTCGTACAACTCCCTCTGCCGGCACGTGGACAAGCTGTAGGAAATAAATTCCAGATCCAGTCTCTTGGTAGGATTCTAAAGTAAGGAATCTGCGGCTAGATCCTGTCTCTACCAGATAATGTGTTAACGATGGTAAGTAACATGTTCTTCTGGTAAATTACCATTAATAGGCCATATCTTTTAAGTAAATATAAAGCGGTTTGCTTATAGCTAGGATTCTGAATACAAGACCGTGAAGTTTAACTGTGCCGTCAGCGAACTCAAGATTGTTGCTGTACCTTTCCCTTTTTGGGGACTTGACTAGTTAGATTTCCCAAGCCTTCTAAATAGAAGTATAGCTTTATCATTATAGAGAAAGGTGAAATGGGTATTTCACCCACTGCTTGTTGAGCTTTACAACATTGAAGTAAACTAGCTTAGAGAATACTAGACCTGCTGGAGAAATTACAGGAAATAAAAGGTTCTTACCCCATTTTGGACCCCAAATCATCACACACCCCACTCTCAAAATCTGTTTTAGAATACATGAATGAGTAGGCTTGTACAAATGCAAGCAAAGGCAAATAACAGTGTAAAATATAAAATAGCTCACGTATCTGGCAATCTATGTTAAAATGGCCCACTTATGACGTGGCTGGGCCACTACCTTCCTGATGCAGATGCTCGCCCCAGGCTGTCTCCTCCCACCTCCAGACTACGGCTAACCTGTATTCGCTGGGGGTTTCCATCAACGTGCCGAAGTTACACCGGACCCCCTCTCAGAAGCTCCTCTTCATCGGAGCGGTTCTGGACACGACGCAGTTTCAGATTTATCCTCCCAAACAGCGAGTCTGGGATATTCAGGCTATGATTCAGATCTTTCTGCTTCTATCCCGGGTTTTGGTCAGGATGACCCTCAGGCTGCTGGGTCTGATTGCCTCCAGCATCCTGCTGGTGGACCATGCCAGATGGCATATGCGGGCTCTGCAGTGGGACCTGAAGTTCCAGTGGGCGCAACATCAGGGGAATCTGGCCAATTGTGGCCAGATCTCAGAGGTCACTGCACACCAATTGCAGTGGTGGCTAACGAACCAGGATTGGGTCGACGGCAGATCCCTCTCCCTACCTCAACCAGAGTTCACAGTGGTGACTGATACATCACTTCTGGGACTGGGTTGCCACATTGGGGGGGGGGGGGGGGGGGGAGAGAGACAGTGATCCGAGGCCTCTGGTCTCTGGCGGAGTCCGGACTCCACATCAACCTTCTGGAGCTTTGGGCGATTCGTCTTGCACTCAAAACATTCCTTCCCTCTGTCAGGGGAAGAGTAGTGCAGGTGTTCACGGACACCACTGCCATGTGGAACTGCAACAAACAAGGCAGGTGGGTTCGTGAACCCTATGTCAGGAGGCCCTCGGCCTCTGGACATGGCTTGAACATGAGGGCATATCCCTGGTGGTTCAACACCTTGCAGGTTCCTTGAACACCAGCGCGGACAAACTCAGCCGCAGGTGCGTGATGGATCACGAATGGCGTCTTCACTCTGAGGTGGTGCAAGGTCTTTCAGCAGTGGGGAGAGCCTTGGTTAGATCTATTCGCCACCGAAGAGAATGCGCAATGTCAGGAGTTCTGCGCGTTGGAAATTCTAAGGCGGCACTCGCTAGGTGGCGTTTTTCATCACGAGTGGAATTGCGGTCTAGACGCCTTTCTGCCTATACCACTTCTGCCCAACTTGCTGAAGATCCAGCGCAACCGGGCCCAAGTCATTCTTGTGGCTCCAGATTGGGCACGAAGAGTCTGGTATCCCGAGCTGCTCAACATGGCCATCAATCCTCCGATCCAACTTCCTCTGCGGGAGGATCTTCTGTCGCAGCTGCAGGGGACGGTCCTCCACCCGAACCTGTCCAGCCTCCACCTCCTTGCGAGATTGAGCAGCTGCAGTTGACGTTCGACCTGCCTCCCAAAGTCTAAGACTGTATACGCCTGCAGATGAATCAAATTTGTGGCATGGTGCACAGCAAAGGCTGGGGATCTCCTTTCCACCCCTCTTTCTGAGGTTTTTTTGTTTCTCCTTTCCTTGGCCCAGCAGGGCTCTGCTCTGGGAACTCTAAGGCTACCTTTCGGCCATTTCAGCCTTCCTTAGGCTTCCTGATGAGCCTTCTCTTTTCAAGTCCCCTGTTGTAAATGGATTCCTTAAGGGCATTATTTATCTTTTTCCTCCTGTTCCCTTCGTAATGCCCCAGTGGGACTTGAACTCTGTTCTTACCTATCTTATGTGCGCTCCCTTTGAGCCACTACTTAACTGTCCTCTCAGGCTTCTCACTTAAACTGCCTTTCTGGGGGACATCACCTCTGCGCGCAGGGTGAGTGAGCTACAAGCTTTCTTCCAAGCCTCCCTTTCTGGCCGTCCATTCGGACAAGGTTGTCCTTAGAACTAGACCTTCCTTTCTTCCCAAGGTGGTTAATTCTTTCCACATTTGCCAAACCATCACTTTGCCCACCTTCTGTCTGCGTCCTTCAAAAGAGGAAGAGAGGCTCCACCGTCTGGATCCAAAACGAGCGCTTTCCTTCTGCTTGGATCGCACAAAGCAATTCCGGTTGGACGACCATCTTTGTTGGTTATGTGGGCGCTAAGAAAGGTCGAGCCGTGCACAAACAGACCATCTCCAGGGGGGTCGTTATATGCATCTAAGCTTGCTATTCTTTGGCAAAGAAGGCGCCCATTCCATTAGGGTGACTGCAGCTACCACTGCTTTAGGATGGGGAGTCCCCCTTAATGACATCTGTCAGGCAGCTACATGGGCTTCGCTGCACACATTCACCAAACACTACTGCCTGGACAGCCAAGTCCAGAGAGACTGCTTCTTTGGCCTTCTGTTCTCCAGGACTTTCTGGTGTGAACTTGGTTCACCGACCCACCTCCTGGGTTGGTATTGCTGGAGTATCTATTCTAAGGTAAGGAATCTATAACTGTTTCTTTCAGATGAGCAAGTTACTTACCTTCGGTAACAATATATCTGTAAGAAACATAGGTTAGTTATAGATTCCTTACCGCCCCACCCATCCTCCCCGTTCTGCGAACTGACTTCTAGGGTTAAGGACTTCCTTTCTGATGGATACATCTGCCAGTGGATTCCTCACCTTGTGAATATCCCCTGCGCCAGCAACGTTCGGAATCTTTTGTAGCAGTCCACGCTGATGTGGTCGAAGACGACGTCACAGAGACACGGCTCCGCTCGCAACTCCGCTAACGTCACCGGCTCCATAAGAAGACCTCATCGGCGTGATGACGTCAGTTCCCTCGGGAATCGTTACTAGTGGCATTACTTGTTACTTTGTGTATTTACTGTAATTTCTCTGTTCTTCTTTGAAAATGTCAGCGAGGAAGTCTGGTTTCAAGCCTTGCCGAGAATGTGGCAAGCACATGTCTATCACCGACCCGCACGACGATTGTGTTTGGTGTTTGTCTTCGGACCACGATGTGGAAGGTTGCTCAAGCCGTCGTAAAATGAGCTCGAAGGCGCTTAAAGAAAGAGAGGCAAAGCTCTTCATCACCCGAATGAAGAAGGAAAAAAGAGGAAGGAGGTCTGGATCCAGGTCGAGGTCAGCGTCCAAGTCGACTTCGGGGCATGCTTCAAAACGTAAGAAGCATAAAAAGAAGAGGAGGCATTCTTCGCATCATCACTCCGATAAAGGTTCGGCTTCGAAGACTAAGTCGCCTACTTGACGTCAGAGAGAGTCAGTGTCTCCTTCTCCAGTCCCGGCTTCGCCTCCAACTCCTTCTCCGGTGACTTCGCCGGTTCCGGCTGCTTCTCCAGTGCCGGTGTCATCCCCGACGCCGGTTCCATCTCCGGCTCCAGCGAGTCCTCCGTCTCCGACTCCGGTCCCGGATGAGGATCGTCAGGCTCCGGGTGAGACTGTGATGCCGCTTGTTCCACCGTCGGTGCCGGCAGGCCCGAGTCCGGTGTTACCTGACCAGTATCCTGCTTTTCCTGGCCAGGTCAGGACCCTACGCATTACCTAAATGCTATGTATGGGGTGTTTTCAAGGGCAATGTATAACCCTGGTGCACCTATGGGTCCGATGGCTTTCAATTTGGGAGTGCCGCAGGTCTACCCTCAAGCTCCGTTTATGCCATTCTTTCCAGCGACGCCGTCTTGGCAGCTACCGGCGCCGAGAACATCGACGCCGCTTCCCTCTTCACTGGCGCCGACTCGACTACGTTCGACGCCGGCTGCTCCGGCTGATCCGCATTTGACGCCGCTGCCGGCGCCGTTGGATTCGAACACGACGCCACAGATCCGGATTCGTACAAGGAGGGAAGCACAGAGTGGTGGATGAGAGACGCTTTCTGTTGGAAGAGGCTGAAGAGGGAGAGTTGGTGGAATCTGATGATGTGTTTGAAGAGTTAAAGGAGGCAAGTGGACTGGAATTGTCTCCAGAGTGGGAGATCACTCCACCATCGGATGAACCCTCTAAAGAAGCAGCACCGTATCATGCGGTGATTAGAATAGCTGCGGAATTGTTGGATCTCCAATTACCAACAACAGAATTTAAATCTAATATTCTTACTGAGGTGTTGCATTCACCTACTGCGGTCTCGGAACCCTTGCTACCCTTTAACGAGGCTATTATGGAACCTGTGCTAGAGGTATGGCGCAAACCTTTTTCAGCTCCTGCAGTCTCCAGGGCAGTCGCAAGGAGGTATAGAGTGGCTCCGGGGGATCCTGAATTTTTAACTTCGCACCCTTCGCCTGAAAGCTTGGTAGTTCAGGCGGCTTGTTCGGGACGATCAAAAGGGGCATTTCCTCAGGTTCCAGGAGACAGGGAGGCCAAGAAGGTGGACCAATCGGCCAAAGAGGTCTTTTCATCAGCCAGTATGGCTCTTAAGTCGTCAAATGCAACGTGTTTGTTGGGGCACTATATCCATGCGCTTATGGACTCTGCAAAGAAGTTGGCACCAAAGCTGTCAGAAGAGGATAGGGCCGGCTTCAATGAAGTACTGACTGATGCCCAGGCGGCTGCTCGCCAAGTTATCCAAAGTGGTCTGGACACAGCAGACTCGGTCATGGGGTCTTCGGTCGCCACCAGGAGGGGTGCGTGGCTAAAGTCCTCTGAATTCTCCTCTGATGTGCAGTCAACTTTATTAGACTTGCCTTTTGATGGGTCTGGTTTGTTCGGGAAGAAGGCGGATGCTGCTCTCGAACGATTCAAGGAGAGTAAGGCTACGGCTAGGTCGTTGGGCCTTCAATCCCAGCCGAGAGGAACTTTCAAAAGGTATAGAGGCTTTGGAAGGGCGACTTTTCGCTCTTACAGACCAGTCCAGCAGCTGCAGCAACAACAGCAAGGCTTTGTCCAAGGGATACAGAGGAAGAGTTAGGGGTCGCTCACGTGGCCGTCAACTCTCCTCCTCCTCTTCCTCAGTCCCTCCCACCTCCGCAAAGCAGCCCTAGATTCGACATTCCGGATCATGCTGGTCCTGTGGGGGGCCGGCTTACCCATTTTCTACAAGATTGGTAATCTGTAACTACAGATCTCTGGGTTCTGGATCTTGTAGAAAATGGGTACGCCCTTCCCTTTCGGGAATTCCCTCCAAATTACCCTCCTTGCCAAGGGGCTTGCTCAGAGGACCACAGTCTTCTCCTGCAGGAGGAAGTCCTGAAGTTGTTTCAGAAAGGTGCGATAGAGGTGGTTCCGGAGCAGGAGAGGGGTCAGGAATGTTACTCCCGGTATTTTCTGAATCCGAAAAAGGACGGCAGGTTGCGTCCGATATTTGACCTCAGAATCCCGAACTTTTACCTGAAACAGGAGAAGTTAAAGATGCTCACCCTTGCGCAGGTTCTTCAGGCGCTGAATCAGGACTGGATGGTGTCGCTCGACTTGCAGGATGCGTATTTCCACATCCCCATCCTGAAGTCGCACAGGAAGTTCCTCCGGTTTACGGTAGGGTCGGAACATTATCAGTTTGCGGTCCTCCCGTTTGGTCTTACTTCGGCACCTTTGGTCTTCACAAAGGTGATAGCGGTGGTGGCAGCCCATCTCAGAAGGTCGCGGATTTCAGGTTTCCCTTATTTAGACGACTGGCGGAGTCGTCGGAGAAGGTACTGCGTCATCTGCAGGATACAACTCGGCTGTTGTACAAATTGGGTTTTTCGATCAACGTGCCCAAATCTCACCTGGTGCCCTCTAAGCGCAAACTGTTCATAGGTGCGGTACTGGACACTACTGTGTGTCGAGCGTTCCCTCCTCCACAGAGTATTCTCGACATAAGGAAATGATTCCTTTATTTTTCAACGGAGCGGTCGTTCCAGTTCTGAAGGTCCTTCGCCTGCTCGGTCTGTTCGCCTCCTGCATCCTGTTGGTCAACCATGCACGCTGGCACATTAGGATTAGGACGCTACAGTGGTGCCTCCGCAAGCAGTGGTATCAGCACAAGGGAGATCTCAGGGAGTCTGTGAGGATCTCCAGAGAAGCTGCAGCGGAAATGTCTTGGTGGAGCGTGGAGGGCAATCTGTCCCAAGGGAAGCCCTTCCATTTACCTCCATCTGTGGCCACAGTGATAACGGATGCATCCACTTTAGGGTGGGGTGCTCATCTGGGGGATCTGGAGATCAAGGGTCTTTGGTCTCCGGAGGAAAGGTTGCTTCACATCAACCTTCTGGAATTGCGGGCGATTCGTTTGGCACTCAAGGCCTTCCTCCCTTCCCTTCGCGGTCAGTCTGTTCAAGTCCTGACGGACAACACGACCGCGATGTGGTATATAAACAAACAGGGAGGGGTGGGGTCTCTTTGTCTCTGCAGAGAGGCCATGCGTCTATGGTCCTGGGCTCAGGACCATCGGATTTGTCTGATGGCAAATCATCTGGCCGGGGTGTTGAACGTGCGTGCACACAGTCTCAGTCTGCAGTTCTCCGCCGAGCACGAGTGGAGGCTTCATCCGGAGGTGGTTCGTCACGTCTTCCAGATGTGGGGGAACTCCTCGGGTGGACCTGTTCGCCACTCACGAGAATGCTCACTGCCCGTCATTCTGCAGTCTCCAGTATCCGCTGCAGGGAGCGTTAGGGGACGCGTTTCAGTTGAGTTGGGGCTCACGACTCCTTTACGCGTTTCCTCCCATACACTTGATTCCTCGGGTTCTGAGGAAGATTCGCCAAGACCGGGCCCAAGTTATATTGGTCGCCCCGGATTGGCCAAGAAGGGTTTGGTACACAGCTCTTCTCCACCTCCCCTCGTGCCCTCCGCTCCGTCTCCCTCTGAGGGCAGATCTCCTCTCGCAGTCGGAGGGGCAGGTTCTACACCCCCCACCTCCAGAGCTTACACCTTCATGCCTGGAGATTGAACGGGGCAACCTGAATTCTTTCTCTCTCCCGCCAGATGTGGTGGATGTTATTTTATCGGCCAGGCGACACTCCACCAAATCCATATATTCCTATAGATGGTCTAAATTTGTACTCTGGTGTGGGGAGAGGTCAATTGATACTTTAAAGGCTCGTTTGTCTAACATTTTGCAGTTTGCCCTTTCTCTTGCTCAGCAAGGCTTTGCTGTGGCGACAGTAAAAGGATATTTATCGGCTTTGTCGGCATTCCTATGCCTGCCGGATCAGCCGTCACTGTTCAAGTCACCTATTGTTCTTCGTTTTATAAAGGGTCTTACAAATAAGTTTCCTCCTACTCCCTTTATTGTGCCCCAATGGGACTTAAATCTTGTATTAACCTATCTTATGGGTTCTCCCTTCGAGCCCTTACATAAGTGTCCCTTGAGGCTGCTGTCTTTCAAGACAGTATTCCTTATCGCAATTACCTCGGCAAGGAGGGTAAGTGAGCTTCAAGCTCTTAGTTCAAACCCCCCTTTCTTGACTGTGCATGCTGAACGAATGGTACTCCGGACCAGGGCTGCGTTTTTGCCTAAGGTGGTAACTCCTTTCCACCTGGGACAATCCATTACCCTTCCTTCTTTTTATCCTCCCCCTCATCCTTCCAAGGAGGAGGAGAGACTTCACCGTTTGGACCCTAAGAGGGCGGTGAGCTTTTACCTGGACAGGACAAAGGACATCAGGGTTGATGATCAGCTCTTCGTGGGCTTTTCTGGCTGCAGGAAAGGTAGAGCGGTGCACAAGCGCACCCTTTCCAGGTGGATTGTCTTGTGCATCAAGATTTGCTACTCTTTGGCTGGTAAGGAGCCTCCGGAGGGTTTAAGAGCTCATTCCACTAGAGCAAAGTCTTCCACCTCTGCTTTGTCTAGGGGGGTTCCTGTGGAGGACATTTGTAGGGCGGCAACTTGGGCCTCCCTTCACACCTTCGCAAAACATTATTGTTTGGACACCGAGGTGAGGAGGGACGGACATTTTGCTCGTTCCGTCCTTCAGGACGTTCTGGTGTAGAAGGGTGGACACCCTCCTCCGGGAGTGGGGACTGCTGTGGAATCTATTCACAAAGTGAGGAATCCACTGGCAGATGTATCCATCAGAAGAAAAAGTTACTTACCTTCGGTAACGCTTTTTCTGGTGGATACAGTATCTGCCTGTGGATTCCTCACTCACCCACCCGCCTCCCCGTTGTCCATCCTTCTATACCAGTGATTCTATATCGGTATTTCTATGCTGTATTTCTATTGATGGTTTCAAATTGGTTTATTGCTGTCAAGGAAGTGATGTTATTTCTATTCTCTACACTGTGTGTTAACCCCTTGTGTGCCCCGCCCTTTCCCCGCCCTGTGCCGGGCGTTGAATTAGCGGGCGGGGCGTCATGGGCACTCAAGGGGTTAATATGCATATTGTGTACTGTGTATGCTGTTTATGTACATATTGCTGTCAGTCCGTCCGTGTGCCTCGAAGGCACGGAAAAAAGGGGCGGAACTGACGTCATCACGCCAATGAGGTGGTGTTACGTTGCCGGTGACGTCAGCGGAGTCGCGAGCGGAGCCGTGTCTCTGTGACGTCGTCTTCGACCACATCGGCGTGGACTGCTACAAAAGTTTCCGAACGTTGCTGGCGCAGGGGATATTCACAAGGTGAGGAATCCACAGGCAGATACTGTATCCACCAGAAAAAGCGTTACCGAAGGTAAGTAACTTGTTCTTCAGGGCCCTAGTTTTGTGCACCAGTGGTCTTGCATGGCTCTGCGCTTCTGGCGTGGAAAGTAGTGTACAGAACTGATGTCGGCACATGAGGTCTGCGTCTATGTAGCTACTGTGACATCATCCCGTCGACCACGACGACTAGCGCAAAGTCGACCGACGCCACCTTCTGACACGCAGGGGTACTGCTGACTAAACTTTCCGGATCCAGTCTGACACCTGGGGGTAATTAGGAATCTATAACTAACCTATGTTTCTTACAGATTTAGCGTTACTGAAGGTAAGTAACTTGTTCTGCACTTCAAGTCCTCGGGTAAGCATCCAAAAATCGGAAGAAGTTGAAGCTGGGTTCCTCTCCCTCACACCACTCATTTGCCTGAACAGCAGCGTCACCCGTCTTGATCTTTCGAAGTCTTTTGATTTTAGAGCTGATTCCACTGCTGGTTCCGGCACAATCCGAGCTTCCAGGTCCTTCAGCCATGCGTAAGATTGTAGAGTTCCGTGCAGTAATGCTTAAGCTCTTTGGATTCCTGCCAACTCCCCCTGGTGCACCTTCAGGTCCTAAAGAGTTGAGGCCTTCCACTCATGCTGCCAGTAGGTTCAGCCTCCGCGCCAGTGGACCCTCCACTCTTACATTGCCTCTGGCACTTGATGTTCTGTTAACGGTGCCACAACCCACACAGGCTCCGTCAGTGCAGACTTCACCACCTGAAAAAGCCACTCTAAATATCCTTTCAGATGCCAGTCTTACCTATGCAGTCTCACCCAAATCCACCGAGGGGCTTTTTCCCCAGCTTGACTTACCAGCAGCCTAGACAACATTCCCTTTTAGGGTCTCAATTTGATGATTGACCCGTGTGATGAAGTCTCTCAGCCCTACAAAGATGACAAAAGGAGGATGTCTAAAAGGCTAGTGGCCTCTATCTCCCTGAAGATATTTTTTTCTTCCACTGGACAAGCCACAGAAGAGTTTTGTATGCTGTGGTGATGCTGAGGGTGGCTGAAGAACTTGACCTGCAGCTCCCCAACTTGGAGGTTAAAATAAATGTCTTAAAGGAGGTCCTCCTTTTGGGTCAAACTTCTTCTGAGCCCCTTCTTTCCTTTAACGAGGTACTGACTGATACCTATTGGGGGCATGGGCCAAACTTTGCCCTCTCAGTCAATAGACAAATTGCCAGGCTTCATCCCCCTGCTCCGGGAGACCAGCTTTTATTTTACAGTACTTCTCACTGGAAAGTCTAGAGGTGCAAGCTTCCACCGGTTGCTGTAATCCCTGCACAATTCCTACCACTCCCTTTGATAGGGAATCTAAGCGATTGGAAATGTTCGGCAAATGTCTTTTATCCTACCAGCTTGACCCTCCGCTCGGTTAACCCCACCTGTTTGTTGGTATGTGTGAGAAAGTAGGGTGTGTTACGTGGTGTGGTGTTGAGACCTACTCCTGTAATTCTCTTATCAAGGCTTTTTGTCAAATCTAAGCTCAAACCTGGTGTGAGAAGCTGGATTGGTATATGGTGTACACTTATGTAAGTGGGCACCTTTCACCAATCCAGACAACCCTTATGGTGACTTTTGTGGCCTTAGACAACCTTAGAAAGCTCTCTAAGTGGTAGCTGTGGAGAGCAGCCTTCAGGCTTAGTCTTGAAAGAGTGTAAAGCAGCATGTTCTACCAGAATATAAGCTTATAGATTAAGTGAAAAGGACCCACACAGTGTATTTATAAAAATATGTATTTATTTAAAGACACTAACACATACAGATATCTCCTAGCCAGAGATGTACACAATGCACACAATACTTTTCAATAGAAACCGGTAACTAGCACGTAATGCACAGTGGTCACCAGGGGGAGACCAAATCATATACTAAAATAGTGGTATGCGAATCCCAACTTGAGTCAAGACTATACCCAGAAGACGTAGAATTGCCGGGGACCGAAGGAACGACCCAAGGTAAGTAACCAGGAGGCCGGGTGCAGTTTGTGAACATGACTGCGGGATCAATGCAAGTCAATTGGTAAGTCGCAGTTCCAATTTTAAAGAAGGACCCTACCCAGTGGACCCTGAAGAAACCCTGTGGAAGACAGAGGGTTGGAGAGCCATCCCACCCGTGGATACCCTAGGAACCAGTATACCTAGACCAGGGAAGCTGGGTGCATAGGTGTGCAGTGGTGTCTGAAACCTCTGTCGAACCTAGTGGAGGACTTCAGAAAGATGTTGCTGCTGGGGAAGGTGAAAGTGTCCGGTGGAACCCAAAGGTGGATTCAAGATGAGAAGTACATGTAAGCAGAGGGGACTGAGTCAATGCTCCCAGGAGGCACGGACGACGAATGCCCACAGATTTCGAGTGTGCTGCAGGAGAGATGACTGACCTAGAAGCTGCAGCTGTAAGGACCAGCCGATGCTGTGGAAAACCAGGAGCTATTCACGAGCTGTTGCGAGTTGAGGGGAAAAGCGAAGAATGTGCAGTGTCTGGACCAGCAAGGTCCAGGTGACTCGCCACAAGCAGGGGAGTCTGGGCAGGCCCCGAACAATCAGGGGAGCCCAAAGAATTCAAAGATGTCCCCCAAGAGGACCCACAGGCCGGAGACACTGGAGTCGCAAGAGGACCCCGAGCAGCTCACCAAAGATGCAGGCCTACGGTGCAAGTGATGCGGTGACTGCAAAGATCTTAGTCACTGTAGATGCTTGAGGTCGGGGCTACTTGGAGCCCGAAGATCATGGTGGAAGGATGCCAACAAGCCTTTGCAACTGCAAGTCGACGCAGTGCACAAGGGTTCAGTTCTTCAAACTTGGTGGGAGGACAGGGCAGGCCTCGAGGGATGTGAAGAACCACCACCTGTGTTGCTGAGCCTTTTGGAGCCCATGGGAGCCTAGGATCAGTAGACCGGTCTGCTTCGTTTCGGTGCCTGCAGATGCAGGGAAGTGTCTCCCTCATTTTAAGAGATTCCTTCAGGTTTCTTGGATGACCACAGGCCTTGGAAGGTTCCTGTATGGTACACAGACGATGCAGCAAACTGGAAGGGAGACTAATTCGAGCCCAAACGAAGTCCAGAGTGCTCAGACGGTAGAAGTGATGTCTGATCTGAATCTTGTCCCATGATGAATCTAGGGACCCACTGTGAGAAAGTGCCATCCTTCTTGCATGGTATGCCCCCAATTTTTGCTGAATGGCTGTTGTACTTTGACTGATTGTGCCTTGGGATCCTGCCAATCAGGTGCCCAGGGCCTGTGTTCCTTCCCTAAAACTGCATGAAGCCTAAACCCAATTGGCATCTCTGGCCACATGTCAGCCCCTGGTAAATGGTACCCAGGGCCCTGTGACCAGAGAATGCCCCTAAGGGCTGCAGCACTTATTGTGCCACCCTTGGAGGCCCTGTACCCTGACACACACACACTGAGTGTCTTGTTGCAGAACAAAACAGTCGATATGGCACACATCCCTGTGTGCCATGCCCACAAAATACACTGTCCTGGCATACCTCAGTCACCCTTCTAGCAGGGTGCCCTATGCCAGTGGTAAGGGTACAGGTGGATGAGCCCTGTACCCCTACAGTACCCAGGTCCATTCCTGGGCACTAAGTGCAGTGCTGCCATTAAGAGTATATGGTGCTGGGAGGTAGTCATCACGAGCTCCAAAGCACCATGATGGCTGCACTGAAGACTGAGAAGTTTGATATCAAACTTCTCAGCACATTAAACCCACACTGATGCCAGTGTGGGATTTAATGTAGAATGCACGACAGAGGGCATCTTAGATGCCCCGTGAACCTAACCAACAACCTGACTGAGAGGCTGCCACCCAGCAGACCTGTTGCTGGACCCCTGCGTAGAGAGCCATCCACCCTCGTGGGTTAAACAATGCATGTCCCAACCCCACCCTTCAGGTGGGGTGGGGCAGGCGAGGTGAAGCGCAACTCCGGGCTCTCGCCATCTTGAGGATGGGGAGCCCTACCCAATCAGGACTAGACTCCTGCCCCCCCTCCCACTGGAGAGTGGCAGGTTATGGGGATGTACCCACCCCAGAGAAGGGACCCATTGGTCCCTGACCTCTACCTACCTGTAACACCCCTAAATTTAGTGTTTAGGGGCTCCCTGAACCTTCCTTCCTCCGATCCCAAAACCAGAAAGAACAACAAGAAAGACCTGCCTTGCAGCTGCTAACAAGAGGACGACCCCAACTGACTTGGCCCCAGCCCTACAGGCCTGTCGACCCTCGAACCTGCTCCTGCTAAAACCCGGTGTCTCCAGTGGTCAGCAACTTCAAACCCCAGAGGACCTGACTGCCTTGCTCATCTAAAAGACTGGGACTCCCACGAGCAGTGGATCTGCTCAAAGCAAGTAACAAACCCCTAGTGCCAGCCAGGAACCGCGACTCCTGCATACTCCGCCAAGCCCGGCCTGTGCCTGAGTGGACAAAGACCATGAGGACGTCCCCCCGGCGACTGTGACCAAGAATCCAGCACCCAAGGACCCTCCTCGGTGCTCCTGACGCCTGCAGCTTCAGAACCAGGGACCCCTCCAACCGCGACCAGCAGAGGGTAAGATTTCCCGATGCGAAAAGACACCCCTGCGGCCCCCTGTGCCCAGCTCCTGGGTGCCTACCTAACCTACAGCTTCCCAACTTACCTCTCGAAGTGGTGGTCGCACCTGAAGAATCGCCGTCCCCAAGCTTGCAGCCTTCGTTCATCTGGTAGCTTCTCCATTGAAATACATTGAGAGCCCGACGGCTCAAAAGCACCCTGCACCCAGCCGCCCGAGTGCCCCTGGAAGTGCAAGCTCTATCCCATCTTACTTGTCCTGTGTGAGTGACCAGGAGCCCAGCTCCCACAGCCGCGTGGCTTGCCTGCTAGCAGCCACCAACCAAAGGCCCCCTGCCCGCCATAGGCTAACATTTGGCCTAACTCTCTCTGCACCCGGCTGCCCCTGTGCCGCTGAGGGTGTAACAACTGTACCTACCTGATCCTGGGAGACCCCGGAGTCTATGCCCAGAACCTTAACTCTGCCAGTCAAGTACTTACCTGAAAGCCGATAACTCACTTTTTCTCCATAGGGTAACATTGACTGGTTTCACCTGGAAATTCTTTTGTCGAGTTTTGAAACTTTAAAATATTCACTAAAAATCAGCCGAACAACGAAAACACTCACCTGTTATCAGGGAGATCCCAGTGCTGGATCTTGGTGCCCAGCACTGGCCCTGCAAAGTAATTACAACTGTACTTACCGCTAACTTGATTTTCCTCCATAGGATAACATTGCCTGGTTTTTGCCAGAAATTCTTCTGTCAATTTTTGAAACATACAAATATTCCTTAAAAATCGACTGTGTAACAAACTATTTTTCAACTGTTTACAGGAAATGCACCAGGGTTGAATCCAGGATCCAACCCTGAGTAAGAAAATCACGCGCAAAGTAATTGAAATTGCATTTACTTAAATACTCCCATTGAGCTCAATGTTATAATTGTGTTTGAATTGTGTTGCCTATTGCAACAACTGTAACTATTGCTTTTAAAAGTATATTGCTTATTGAAAGTATAAAACTACAGCATTTAATTCTGAGAAAGTATGTTGATACCTACTTGTGGTTCTAAAATAAAACTATATATTTTTATATACAAAACAATTGGCCTAGAGTTCAGTTCTTGTGTGTGAGACCATTTGCTGACTGAGTGTGTACAAATGCTTTACACTGTCCTCTGATACTGCCTTACTGCTCGACCAAGCTACCACTTTAGAGAGTAAGGTTATACCTAACTTTAGCCTCTGCCAAACCTCTGGGGACTGTGGACTCTGTGCACACAACCTTACTTTGGTGCAGTATATACAGAGCCACTTTCTTACACCCAACCACAGGTAAGCCCCTTAAGTACCCTAAGGAAAGGGTTGGGACGATTCAGGGCAGCCTCCTAGGGCAGGGTCTGGACAGAGGGAAGGTTACTCTCATGTCCTTTGTTCAGTTTCGTGCCAGAGCAGGAGCCAACTGCTCCCAGGACTGGTTTGAACTGGATTATGCACGGAGGGCACCAAAAGTGCTGCTCGTGCAGACTCTGTGGCACTGGCAAGGGCACTCACCAGGTCCCAATACACTAAATCCTGCCTGGGACGTGGTCACGCCTCCTTGTGACAGGATAACTATTCCGCCTTCCCTTGTTCAAGCTTGGCTCAGCAGAAGGGCAGAATCGTGTCTAGTCGGCAGCAACCATTTTGTGCTGTCTGGGTCTAGAAGGCTGGCACCAGGAACACAGAGCTTAACGGAGGGCTCTTCCAGTGCTTGGAATCATACCTCCCACACAGTTTACGGTGTGGAGGTATGATTTCAACATGTTTGATACCAAATATGATGGGATTTGTTGCAGCCAGTTTCTTTTTTTTTTTATATATATATTTTTTTTTATATAGAGCAGAGCAACGTTATAGCATCCATATACAGAATACAATTTATGATGACAAGATGTGATAAATACAAAAATACAATAATTGAAACCTCTAAAAAGTGTTATATAGCCTTCCCAACTAAGTTCCTTCCTTTATGTTACTAAAAGTAATAATCAGAGATCTCATCCATATTAAGGAAGTGACATAATATACTAAACAGCAAACAATAAAGTGCTATAGGGAGAGATATAAAATCCGTAATTCGTGAGCAGCAATTGTATATAGAAAAGTGCTAGTGCTTCTCCAGTATAGTCATTTGGAGACAAAGTGCGAGTGCGTCCATTTATAAAATATAGGATAGCCTTCCCAAGCAAGTTCCTTCATTCCTTCCCTTATATTACTAAAAAATAATGATCAAAAATCTCGACCATGTTTGGGAGGGAACTCACTATACCAAACAGCAGTAAAGTGCTATAGGAAAAGACGTGATATCTATCATTGTAGCAGCAATTGCATAAAGGAAAGTGCTAGTGCTTTTCAAGTATAGATTGTTAAAGAGGTGCTAGTGCAGCAATCTACAGGGACTGCTATACTTTATAACAAAATAAAATTCAATTTCCTAAGCTTTGCCCCTAAAAAAAAAAACAAAAAAAACCCCACAAATATTAATAGATTCGATTGAGGAAGTGCAAAAATCGCAAAGAAAAACAATTGATTGTAGAAACTGCTACAATTATTACCAACATGACCCAGACATTATTCAGTTTCCTTTATCTTTTTCCAGATCACTAAAATACTTCCAGTTTTTCTCAAATTTCTTAATGGCACCCACCCGGCTTGCATATGCTCTTTCAAAATTACAGGTTCTTCTCATTTTCATCCACCATTTCAAGTGAGAGGGAGCATCGGTGGACTTCCAATTCTGTAGAATTAAGGAACGGGCAACCATGCAAGAAATAAATATAAAGGTCTCCTCAGCCCTACTAGTTATCGTTCTATTTTTAAACGATGCCGAACAAAGCCAATTCGGCCTCTGGCTGAGTACTTATCCCGATTGCCCTTCCAAGATCCACAAATTGCATTCCAAAATACTTCTAATTTCGGGCAAGAGAAGAAAATATGGTGCCAGCCACCCTGACCATTAGCAAGACAGCTGAAACACTTATTTTCGACTTCCGGGTATCTTTTCCCCAAGGCCTCCGGTGTCAAATAGGCTAACCAACGTGATAGAAAGGCCATCCTTTTAAAGTTAGCCGCTCTTAATGCTTTATTGCCTAAACGACAGATCGTCTCCCAGTCCTTACATTGAAGACTGCATTGTGTCATGTGGTCTATTTTTCTTGCGTGGCTTTCAACTAGTGGCGTTTGATTCTGTTGAAGTAGCAGCCTATACCAATTCCCTATACCCATTATTTTGGCCCCGTATAGGGCTACCGCTAGTTCGGATGGAGAATTAATAATGCCATGTATTTTCCTTATAAAATATACAATCTGTATATATTCGAAAAAAAATAGGTCTATTCGGGCTGTTAGCTCTAGACATCACCTCTTGCCACGAAATCATTCGATTGAGGATGAAAAAGTGTCTTAATTCTTTTAGCCCACACTTTTCCCATTTAATTAAATGATTTTTATTCAATTGGAGCCCGAGATCTAAACATTCCCTCAGACTCAAGAATTGCATGCCGGAGGAGTCTATTTTTTTTTAAAAAACACTGAAGTCTAAAATAATATTCCCTTAAGGGAGGAGGAGCCTAGCGCGCAACCAAGATGGCCGCGTAGGTGCGAGGCTCCCGAGGACCTCCGCAACCTCCTACGTTTATCCTGTCTTCATCCTGAATCGGTTGAGGGGACTGTGTCGGTGAACCTGAGCCGAGGTGGTACCCGTTTTCCGTTTTTGAATCGGACCCCGGGTGCCGGGATAAGCATCGACTGAAGTTTGCGGCCTGCTTCTCTCCTGACCCCGGACTCGAGTTTGGGGGTGATCCAGTGGAGAAGTGAATAACAACGGCAGGACGAGCCCGGCGAGTCGCGTACCCCACACTTTCGCTTTTGAGTCCCCTTGCCGTCATCGCGAGTGGGATTACGGCGCTTCTTTGTGTGGTGGTGGCCTCGCTGGGGGACCCTGCCTGCCTGTTTGTGGGGACCCGCTGCGCCTTCCTGAGGTGGCCTCCGGCCTTGATTGCTTGCTCTCCACTGCGTGACTAGTGAGGGTGCGAGCTACACGACGATGGCCACGAAGCAGGATGGAGATCGGCTGAAGGCCAAATCGACCCGGCGTGGCACGGCACTTCAAGTCAACATTATGGATCGCTACACCCTCCCGAAGGGGTCTCCCGGCGGATCGCATAAGTCTTCCGAGTGCCCCCCGGATGCCCCGGATTTGCCTACGGATCTGACTTTGCAGGACGTCATGGGCGCCATTGCCGAGATGAAGACCTCAGTGGGCCAACAATTCGACACCTTGGCGCACAAACTCGATGCGGTCCTCATCGATGTCAACCTTGTGAGAGCAGATCTATCTAAGACAAATGACCGGGTTGACTCTTTGGCCCATACCGCGTCGGGCCTTACGACTGAGGTAGCGGCACTCCAGACGGAGGTGCGCCAGCTCCGGCAGGCAAGTGCGCTCACGGATCGGCGCCTGGAGGACTCCGAGAGCAGGGCCCGGAGGAATAACGTCCGTATTATCGGAGTGCCTGAGGGACGGGAGGATGCGGCGGCGGATCCCTTTGTGGAGGACCTGATTTCCACCCATCTCCAGCCTCGAGGACTGAGTAAATTCTTTGCGGTGGAGAGGGCCCATAGGGTTCCTGGCGGTAGACCGAAGGTCGGAGCTCCCCCGCGGCCTCTTATTGCCCGTATCTTCAACTTTCGGGACAGGGATGCGATTTTGCAGGCTTCCAGATTGCAAGGGCCGCTTAAGCTGGAGAACATGGAGGTGAACTTTTATCCTGATTTCACGCAGGCGGTCCAGAAGCAGAGACTGAGTTTCATGGGCGTCAAGCGGCGGCTTCGAGACATGAACTTAAAATACGCAATGCTTTTCCCGGCCAGGCTGCGTGTGGAGGCTGATGGTCGCACTCACTTTTTTGACCGTCCTGAGACGGCCGGGGACTGGTTGGACACTTTGTCTGGGGGACATGATCGGGATGGGATGGGGGCAGCGGGAGGAGAGTGCCCACCGGACCGGGTATGAGGTATTGACACTGGGGCTCATTCTTGATGATGCCACTTTTCGGCCAAGCTTAGGGTCTCTTGACTGTTGTGTCTTGTTTCCCCTCCATTGGAGGTTGTGCTGTGTCTCGAGGGGGTTCTCTTTCCTCCCCTAGGGGGTCTTTGTAGTTTAGTTTATACAGGGGCGACAGGCACACTGCAAGTTGGGGGGGCTGTTTGGGCTCATGCAGGGGTGCAGGGAGGGGGGAGTTTTGTTGGGGATGTTGGGTTGGGGTTGGATATTGTTTATTTATACCACAAGGCAGGAGTATTGTTGTGCTATCTTTAAAGTGCTCTCTGGGGGGAGACTGATCGGTTTTGGCCATGATGGGGGGTAGGGGACTGAGCCTTTTGTCCTGGAATGTTAATGGACTGGGGGACAGGATAAAACGGGGGGTGGTCCTGCAGTTCTTAAAACGGATTTCACCCGATATAGTATTTCTGCAGGAAACACACCTCATTGGAAATTCCTTTCGTGCCATGAACAGACGGGGCTATCGCCTTGTAGCTCACTCGGGCTTCACATCTGGTTCGAGGGGTGTGGGCATTATGGTTAAAACCTCGCTCCCGTTGGAGGTTGATGAGGTGCTCCATGATGATAGGGGACGATATACGGCTCTGGTGGGTAGACTGGAGGGTAAAGTGATTGTTTTGGTTTCTGTTTATGTCCCGCCAGGGTTGCAGACGACTACTTTCGCTGACTTGGGGCGCCTTCTTCTTGGCCTGCCGGAGGGCATCCTAGTGGTAGGGGGGGATTTTAACGCTGTAATTTCCGGAACTGAGGATCGTCACCCGCCCAGGGATCTCCCCCGCGCCCAGGCTTGGTTATATGGCCTCTTGGATACCCTGGGGCTGGTGGATTGTTGGCGGCTGAAACACCCTACGCAGATGCAATACACCTTTCATTCTGGGGCTCATGGCAGTCTTTCGATGCTTGACTATGTTCTGATTCCAGCAGCACAGGCGGGGAGGGTTGGGGAGGTGCGACATCTGGCTCGGGGTATTTCAGATCACTCCCCGCTCCTGTTGCACTTCGACATTGTCCCGAGGGGGGAGGGGAGGGTGGTCCCGATCAACCCCTGGTACCTGCGTGACCCCACAATTCGCGCAGATTTGGTTAAATCTCTTGAGCGATATTTTGAAGACAATGTGGGGTCTGTGTCGTCTGCTGTTTCTTTGTGGGAGGCGTTCAAGACGGTACTCCGGGGGGAGGCCCTATCCCTCATTTCCCATTCCCGGAGGCGCGAGCGGGAGGAGGTGACCCGTATCGAATCTGAGATAACTGAGTTGGAGGGTGATCTGGAGTGTGGGGTCACGGACGACAAACTGCATGCTCTCAGACTCAAACAGGCAGACTACAAGGCCCTAGTCACGGAGGCGGCCAGGGGCCTGAGTAGAGAGCAACAGGGGCGGCTGTATGATGTGGGTGATAAGGCTGGTAAACTGATTGCGTGGCTGGATAAAAAGGAGAGAGCGAGTCGAGTGGTCCCGTCGATTGAGAGACTGGATGGTGTGTGTGTCACTGAGCCGGAGGAAATTGTTGCCTGTTTCGCTGAGTATTTCCGTGGGGTGTATTCCCCGGTATCTTCCCGCTCGGAAGAGGATTCCCATGACCTGCTTAAAGACATTGCGCTGCCTTCCCTTTCGGAGGAGGATAAACTGTTGTTGGACGCGGCTCCGACATCTGATGAGATTGCCCTCGCCATACGTTCGGTCGCCTCTGGCAAGGCCATGGGTCCTAATGGCCTTCCCATCGAATTGTACAAATTACGACCAGATACGCTGGCTCCGCATCTCCGTGATATGTTCCTCGCGGCCCGGTTGGCGGGTTCCCTCCCGCTGGACCAGCGTCTTGCCTCTATTGTGGTTATTCATAAGGAGGGGAGGCTGCGGGATCGGGTCACGTCTTCTAGGCCTATCTCTCTGTTGAATGTGGAGCCGAAAATTCTCGCCAAGGTGCTGGCGAATCGGCTGGTTGGCGTGGTGTGCGATCTGATCCATCAGGACCAGTCCGGCTTTATCCCTCATCGCAACACCGCGCTCAACCTGCGGCGTCTGCATGGGGTGCTCGCGAGGGTCCCATTCATACGAGAGCCAGCCATTTTGGCGTCCTTGGACGCCACTATGGCGTTCGACACGCTTGAGTGGCCATATATTTGGGCGACGCTGGCTAAGTTTGGGTTTGGCCCGGGATTCATTGGCTGGGTGAAATTGTTGTACTCTGGACCGCTGGCGCAGGTGGCGATGAATGGTAGAGTATCGGCTCCTTTTGAACTGGGCAGGGGCACGCGGCAGGGCTGCCCGCTGTCGCCGCTCCTCTTTGCGCTTGCCTTGGAGCCCCAGGCGGAGTGGCTGCGGTGGCACCCTTCGATTCATGGTCTCCGATGGACCCCCGAGTATGAGGATCGCGTTTCCCTTTACGCGGACGATATTCTTTTGTACCTTGCTTCCCCGCGTGAATCATTGATTGTGTTAGTGGATGTGTTGCGTTCATTTGGCCGCAACTCCGGCTTAGTCATCAACTGGGCTAAATCCTGTGTGTATGTCCTCTCGGGGGAGGCTCCTATCCTTCCGCGGGGTTGTCCTATCCAGGTTGCTCCGCAGGGATTTAAGTACCTGGGTATCTTTATTACCCTTGACGCTGCGGCCCGATATAACCAGAACTTACTTCCCCATCCCCCCCCCCCCCTCCAGCGCCTGAAGGAGGATGTGGCGCGTTGGAGGCACTTGCCGCTCGGCCGTGCGGTACTGTTTAAGATGATGTCGTTGCCACGTTTCTTATACGCTCTACAAAACACGATGGACGTCGTCCCGGCACGCTACTTTCGGGAGGTGGAGGGTCTGCAGCGCCACCTGTTTTGGGATGGGAGGCCGCGTATCGCCCTCGCGAAGCTGACGCTCCCGTGGTATGACGGGGGGGTCGCCCTCCCAGACATCAAACGGTATTACTGGGCCTCCCAGCTGGCTGCGATAAACCACGGCCTTTATGGGCCCGCCCTTAACCCGGCTTTTGAAATGGATAAATTGTTACTGCCGGGTGGCGACTACAATCGTGCGCTCTACTCTAGATCGCTCGACGCACGCCTGACGGGTCCTACGCGGGTTGCGGTACGGGTGTGGCACGCGGCAAACTTGGCGATGGGGTGGAAGGATCGGTTGACCCGGGCGACGCCACTGTATGCATCTGAGCGATTGGGCTGCTTGTGGACCTCGAAAGGCTTTGAGAAGTGGGACATGATAGGCATCAGTAGGGTGGGCGATCTCTGGACGAGGGGGGGATTCAAAACGTTCGATGTGCTGCAGGCGGAATTCCAGTTGCAAGACAGGGAGTACTTCCGGTATGTACAGGTTCGTCACGCGCTGTGTTCTGTATTCCCGGATGTGGCGTCCATCCCGGAGTGCTCCCCTCTGGAAGATAAAGTGCTAGATGGGCATGTACCGGATGGCACTATCTCATTGATTTATAAAAAAGCTCATCAACGATCGCTCGGGACTGCTGACTGGCCTTCGTGAGGCATGGGTTGCCGATGGATTGGAGCTGGATGACGAGGACTGGGTGTCTGCGGTGGCCTCCCCGAAAGAGGTGGCCATACCGACCCGCCTTCGTTTCGTCCAGCTCAAAATACTCCACAGGGTCTACGTTACGGGGCCGTGTCTGATGCGTATGGGATATGCCGTAGATGGGCTGTGTAAGCGTGGGTGTGGTTCGCTGGGGACCTTCTTCCATACTTTGTGGGAATGCCCGGAGGTGGCGCGATTCTGGCGTGATGAACATGCGGTGTTGCAAGCGGTCACGCATGTGACGCTGTTTCCCGAGGCTAGGAGATGTCTGCTAAATGTGTGGGAGCCGACTGATTACACGGCGCCGCAGACGTGGTGGGTGACTCTGGGATATATGGTTGCCAAGCGTGACATAGCCCAATTGTGGGGCTCCCAGAGGTCACCAACGGTCTCGGTGTGGAAGGACAACATGGATTGGTGTATGTTTCGGGAGAAGGTGGTGTATGTGGCGAGAGGTAAGCCTGGGAAATGGGTGAAAGTGTGGGGCCCCTGGAACTCCTATCGTGGCGGGATTTGCACCCCGTCGCTGACGCCTGATTTGGCAGTGGCCCAGTCTCCCTAGTCTGCTTGTTCCCTTGGTTCTGGGTATCGTTTTCACTTTGTTTCTGTCCTGGCCCGTCCCCCCCCCCTATTCCTGTGGATCGGTAGGGTCCTCCCCAGGGAAGCTCATAATGCTGCTTTGACTTTTGATGCCTTGTGGATTTGTTTGTAGTTTCTTATAAAAAATGGAACCGCCAGTTGGGGGCTCCGGACGGTGTGGCCGCCAACGCTTCCTTCGACTTCTGGGACCTTTCTCACTTGTCGCTTGTGTTTAATAATTGTGTCCATGCTCCCACTGTTTGCTAGCGGCCGGCCTGAAGGTTGTAGGCCCATCCTTGTATATCTTTTGCATTCTGTAATAAAGGTTTAAAAAAAAAAAAAAGAATATTCCCTTAAGGTCTTATATCGGGTTTCTTTGGGGATATTTGGAAGTTTTTAGGAACACTTGTAAGTTGGAGCTATTTTCCTGTAGCATTTTATCCAAAAAGAAGCTATCTCGCTTGGATGTCAATCCCATCAGTCCCGCCACTATATCTAAAAAGGCGGCCTCATAATATGTTTTCACAACTGGTAGGGCTAGACCGCCCTGTGAGGTGGATAATTGTACTATTGGCAATTTGACCCTAGAACATTTTTTCCCCCATACGAAACTTCTGAACATTGTCTCTAAAAAAAGAGAACTTGATTTTTATAGGGATATTGCTAAATAAAAATATAAGCAACGGAAGTATTGACATTTTGATAAGAGATACCCTACCCACAATTGAGAGTGGTAATAAAAGCCACTGGTCAAAAAGCTTCTTGATTTTATCTTTCATCCTGATGTAATTTAATTCATAGAGCTGGTGGTAATAAGAGTTAATATAAATTCCTAAATACCTAATCGGATCTTTATTGGCTGCTTGTGTTCTTAAGTCCGATGGAAGATAATTAAGATCAGTATTTAAAGCTAGTATTTCCGTTTTATTGGAATTTATTTTATAACCACCAATTAGTTCAAATTCTCTAAATTCTGTTAACACACTCTCAATATTTTCTTTATCGGGCCTCAGATATAAAATAATGTCGTCGGCAAATAATTTGATTTTGGGCATTCGGAAAACCGGAGATCGAATAGCCGTATTATTTCTAATCTTAATTGCTAAGGGTTCAATGAAAAAGATAAATAGCAACGGTGAAAGAGGGCATCCCTGCCTGGTCCCTCTATTAATTTTTATCGAGCCGGCCGTTTTCATGTTGATAAAAATTTGGGCCGAGGCGTCTTCATAAATGTTACGTAACATATTAACAATCTGGGCTGGAAATCCAAATTGTCTTGGGGTAAAAAACAGGGTGCTCCAATTGACTAAGTCGAAAGCTTTTTCCGCGTCGACCATGACGATACATGCCTGAGTCAAGTTGGTATTAAAATAGTCTAAAGCTTGAATTAAGAATTCGGTGTTGGCTGCCATGGATCTACCGGCTATAAATCCGGTCTGGTCACTACTAATCACCTCTTGAGCCGCAAATGTAAAACGTTTAGCCCATATTTTCATTAAAATTTTATAGTCCGAATTTAAAAGACTTATGGGCCGGTAGGAATTAATATTTTCGGGATTTTTGTCTTTCTTCACGAATGACACAATTGTCGCCTCCTTAAAAGTTGCCGGTATGCGACCTCCCTCTTTAATGTTACTAAATAGTTGTTTCAGAGGGGTCAGCAATTCTTTTAAGAATAGTTTATAAAATTCGATGGGAAATCCATCTGGCCCACATGCTTTTCCCCCGGCGGTTTCTTTTACAGAGGTGGATAGTTCTGCTGTTTCGATCTCTGATTCTAGTTGGGAAACCCGACTCTCAAAGTTTAGGAATTGCGACTTTGGAAAAATAATTACAAATCATATCGTCGGCTGTTGAATATTCCGTTGAGTAAATACTATGGTAGTGTTTAACAAAGATCTGTGAGATCCTTTCCCTGTCGACTTCATCTCCCCCGGTCTGAGGGTCTTGTATCTTTAAAATGAATGCTGACTCCTGTTTTTTCCTTGTTGCATTTGCTAGCAATTTACCTATTAACTGATTTTCTTCATAGACCTTTTGCTGGTACATTTTGGAACTACAGATCTCTTCTAAAATGAAAAAATCCCGCAAGATGGTTTTTGCCTGTTCGAATTCGTTGGGACATTTCCGATCCCGAAGAATGTTCTTTCTCGACTGTAGCCTGAAGTTGAGCTATTTTGAGGGATCTTGCTTTGGCCTGGGCTGCCGTAAAGGCAATAATCTGACCGTGGGCAGCAGCTTTAAACCCACCCCAGACCGAAAACACATTAGCGGTGTTGGAATTTAAGTTAAAAAATTCCAAAATCCATTCCCTGAAATCCTCTGGTTTTGGAGGAGAGTACGGTCGAGCTGCCACCTTGGCCGCTCCCCTTTCCCACCATCTATTACAATCGCAAGTTCGATTCTGGCGTGGTCAGAAAAAGGATTGCACCCGCTATCGATTTTTAAAATTGGAAGAGATCTTGATATAAGATAAAAATCGATTTGAGATGCAGTGGCAAAGCGGTATGAATAACAAGTGAATTTTGTGTCTTCCGGATTCCTAATTCGCCAAGGATCTACCAGTTGATATTCTTTTTTGAGGGCCTCCACCACTCTTAAAGTATTTGGTTTTAATTATTTTTTATTTTTATTTGATGTATCTTTCCTCAAGTTTTGTATAAAATTAAAATCACCTCCTAGTATGTTCTGTCCTGGGATTCCCCTCAAAGACTCATGGATTTTGATCAGACTTTCAGTCTCGTCAGTAACAGGACCGTAGTAATTAACAAGATTGAAAATTTTTCCCTGTATTTTAACCATTACCCATATCCATCTCCCCTGTGTGTCTCTCTGAACTTGTAGAATTTCCCAGGGTATTTTTCTAGAAAGATAAATTGCAACTCCCCTCTGAGCCAAACCAGCTGATGCGAAGAAAGCGTGGGAGAAAAATCTGGGTAAAAAAAGTTTTGGAGAATTTGATTTTAGGCGAGTCTCTTGAAAATATACTATTTGGGGGTCAAATGAAATTAACCATTTTATGAGAGCGCCGTATTTTTGCTTATTTAACATTCCATTGGCGTTGACTGATAAGATTTTGCAATTGCTAAAATTCATTTAGATTTCTCGTTACAGATAAACTTAAATTTCTAATCCTATAATTCCTATGTCGTTTACTCCTGCTCCTTTTCTTTTTTGCTCCGATTCCACCCCCCTCCCTTCCTCCCCTTAGAATGTGGATACCCCAACCACGCCAACCACATTTCACCCTTCCCTCCTTTGTTCATGGGTTTCATGGTATTACACCCGGGTGACCCTTCTACCCGTGACCCCCCCCCCCCCACCAGAACCTCAAAACCAAAAAAAAAGAACAAACAAAACAGAATTAAGCAGAGCCATCATGCCGCTCTTTTAGCCCTCTCTTCTTGGCACCCCCTGCCTATTTCAACCTCTTCCCTTCTTTCCTTTATAGCGAAATGTGCTTCTTCAAATTATTAACCCTGCGAGATCTCCTTCAATAACGCCTGTGCCTCCTCCAGATCTGAAAAAATAAAAAATTTGCCCTTTACTAGCACTCTAAGTTTGGATTGCTGAGCTATTGAGGCTTGGGCTCCATGAGATTTAAATAACTGGAGGAGTTTAACAAATTCCTTCCTTCTTCGTGCTGCTAAAGCAGTCATGTCTGCAAATATACGACATTTTGAGGTTGCGTTGATAGAAAACTGTCTCTGCTGAATAGCTTTCATCAAAATTTTCTCCTTGATTCGATGATCAGCAAAATTTAGCAGGATTGTTCGCGGCATAGTAGAGTTCGGAAAAGGATGTGCAGGGACCCGATGAGCCCTGGTGATTGTGAGGTCCCCTTCAAATTCAGGAAGCACAGTCTGCTTAATGAATGTATTGACCCATTGTAGCGTCTGTGCATTTTCAATGCCTTCCGGAACCCCCACTATTCTTAGGTTTGATCTTAGTGAATGGCCCTCAATGTCCTCCAGTCTATTTTCCAAGTGTTTCCTCTTTTTTGTCGCTTCCTTCACCTCACACAAGACCGTACTGACTTGGTCCTCCAGCACTGAGATCCGAGCCTCAGCCTCCTGGAGTTTGACAGGAAATCCAGACATTACCTCCTCGATCTTTACCAGACGTGCATGTAAAGCCGCAATTTCCAGTTTCTGGGTTCTTTTAATTTCGCGAACTTCGTCTAATATTAAATTTAGCATGTCCCTGACATCCAATTGATGGGTACTAGTTGTATCGATAGACTGATCCGTCTGATCGGGATAGCTCTGCCTTTCAGCTGTGGTAATGGTTGCCCCCCCGGGTATAGCTTCTTGCTAGGGAGTTAGGCAGGGTTGCATTCTGTAATACTGACTCCTGCTCTAGAAGATCAGCTACTGCCGGTAAGATATTAGATTCATGTTTTTGATAGCTAGCCTGGCTATGATCTTCATCCTTTGTGCCTTCTGGGATAACTCGATGGACAGTATCCTTATTGATTCGAGTTTTTTCTGCGTTTGGGGAACCTAGGGCAGCTGGGAGAGGTACTGGTTCAACTGGCCCAGTTTTAGATAGATCTAGGATTGACTCTATCAAGGGCGATGGAGGGATAATTTTTTTTTAAAACAGTGGAAACTGTTTGGCCCCACTCGAGTTAGCCCTTGGGCTATCTGGAACCACATTATCTGCATCGATCCCTGTCACCTCGGTTTCCGGGGATATGACAGGGGATTGTTCTTCTTCAGAGCTTTCCAAAGTGCTGTCAAGCCCTTGAGTGTTAATATTAATTTCTCGGATTCCCTTGGTGGCTAGTCGTGTACTTTCTTTAGCCAAGGCTCGCCGAGTTTTGGTTTTAGACCGTGCTGCTGTCGAGTTTTATGGCCGTGCCTCCTTGTTTCAGTGGTTTGCCCATATCTTAAGCTCCCCTCTTTTATCTTTGTGGTTAATTACCTCAGAACTTCTCAGTCCACAGTTCTTCTTTAACCTTTTCCTCTCCCTTTCAGAAAAAGAAGAAAAAAGATTCCTCTGCTGCTCTTCCCCCTTTATTCCTTTTTCCCTCCTTCTCCTCCTCCTTCTCTAGGCGCTGGACTCCTCCATGCCGGGCCGTTACGTTCTTTCCTCCTTCTCTGAACACCAATCGCCGCTGTTCTCCCAGACCACAGCGCCAGCGGCAACAAAGGCAGTGAAATTTCCATCCACCCCACCTTCTGGAAACCCTCAAAGCAGGTGTTCACATTAATTTGAATTAAATCTGGAACGGTCTCACCCCAGTACACCTACGTTACTTCAGTATGGCATAGCGTCGAGGGGGGGCTTTTTTCAGGTAATACGGGGTGGGGAAAGTCAAGACGGGGATAAACTTGCACAGTGTCCTTCCCCTTGCACGATTCGCAGGAAAGAGTGAGCACGGTGCCTCCCCGGCTTGTTCACCGCTTACCGAGACACCGGATACCGGATACTGGATACTGGATTCCTCTTCGCCTCCACAATATCCGCGGCGAAAATGCGGAAGCTGAAACACCTGAGAGGCTCAATGTCTACAGCATCTCCGAGTCAGTCTCATAATTCAGTCATCAGCATGCCGGCTCGCTCACCGGACCCCTCTGCACCGCACCGTTCCATTCTTTCCTCCTTCCGACCCTCGGCAACCTCTGCACAGGCAGCAGGCAAGGCGGCGGGATTTTTACGACTTCTCCTCCTCTCTTCCTCCTCGTTAGGAGCAACAGCGCGAACAGCAGAAACGCAGCAGAAACGCGGACAGCAGGAATGCCGATTCCACCATTCCGGTGGGCGGGTCGATGGAGCAGCGGTCACCTGGCTACACAGAGGCGTGGCCCTCCATCCAGCAGCCGTCCAGTCTTGTTGCAGCCAGTTTCGATATGGTCATCGTGTGATTAAGCGGTGCCCCTCTATATGGTATGTGGCTGCTTCACTTACAACCCAGGATAATGGACTCCTTAAGCTGTAGGGGTGTCCTGCTCATGCAAGGGCACCCTCACGCTTAGAACCCATCACCCTGCGATCAGGCATGCTATAGGGGGGACTTATGGGTTTTAAGTGCAGTGACCCTAAATATAGGAAGCCTATATCTTTAGTAAGTGGTGCTAGCGCCTGCTTACACAGGCTGCAATGGGCAGGCCTGTAGTTCCATTTTGAATGGTCTCTCATGGGTGGCATATTACATGCTTCAGCGCAAGGGAGACCTCTCTGGTACATATGCCCTGGGTACCGTAGAACCATATACTAGGGGCTTATAAGGGTACCCCAGTATCCAATCTGGGATGTACCTAAAGTACTAAATACAGCAGTTTAAGGGAGAAAGCAGATAGGTTGGGGTCCTGATTAGTAGGATCCCAGTCAGACTAGTCAGTAACCGCTTAGCACCAGGCAAAAAGTGGGGGTAACAATGTAGAAGGATCCTACCTTCCTAGATAGTTGTAATGTGATCTTAATATGACGTCCCTAAAGTCCTCTTCGAATCTTTTACCCTGGACTCTACCGGGAGTCCATGCCAATTGATTATCTACTAAATGACTGTGGTGAATCAACAAGTCTTCCTACGATTATGAGCCTCGTTTTGTGGCAGGACTAACTATTACACCATTCCTGTTTAAGTACTGGAAAAGATGCAATCTGATAGATTGCTAGCCGCAGATTCCTTAACGTACAATTATCCCCGGCCGTGAGACTGGACCCGGAAAACTTTCTTTGCCCCAGCATCTCTGCGTGCCAGGGGGCAGTACCACGCGACCCGCCCTGACGTCTGCGGGCGTGACGTCAGCAAGGTCACAAGCCCCACCCCGGCGCGCTGACATCAGTTTCCCTTCTTTTGCGCGTGCAACGCGGATCCGGATTGTGTCCATGCCTGTTCTCAGGCCTTCTCTTTTCTCGCTTCGTGTGGTGGGGACAGTGTGCGAATGCCTTCGAGCTTTAAGGCGTTCAAGTCTTGCGCGCGTCACATGTCGGTGACTGACCCTCATCCGATTTGCATGTGGTGTTTGGGTGAGCACCATGATTCCACGGACTGCGACGCTTGCCAGCATCTGAAGCCTAATTCCTGGCAGGAGCGCCGGATGAAGCTCCTTTCGGCCCGGTTGTCCAGGTCTGTATCATCTCTGCGTCCGTCTCCCACGGAAGGGTCCACGAATTGCCGCTTTCGCTTCTGACATCGCCCGTCACCGAGGCTCCTAGGGCGTTGCTCGCCCGTCGGTAAGTCATACAGCTTGTTCCCGAGGCCTGGTCCCCGCTCTGCGGAGGGCGCGGGTTCTCTGCGGGAGATGCAGCCTCATTCGTCGCCACCCTACGCTCCGTTTCCCGGCGCCGGGGCGACTAGGGCCCAAATGGAGGCTTATGCTGTGGCTCTGCAGGCTTCCTTGGCCCCTCCCGGGACGCCCGCGGATCCCTTGCCACGTGCGGGGCCTTCCGCTGAGTCTCCAGCGCCGACTGGTTCGGCTTCAGGTGTTGGAGGTGTGGTGTCAGGGTGCGGCCCTGCGGGGTTCCCCTCTTCCGCCCACGGTGCCTTGCCGCAAACCCCCGAGGGGGTCCCTGTGGTGTCACAGGAGGTCGCCAGGACTCTGGGCTTGTCCCCCGGTTCCCCTCGGTCTTCTGGACAGGCGGCAGTCTTGCCTGAAGCTGTTGGTGCCACGGGTGCTGGCTAGGGACCGGGGCATGTCCCCGGGTCCCTCTCGTTTCTCCACGCAGGCGGCTGCTTCGTCGGAGGTCGAGTCGGTGCCTTTTCTGCGCCGTTCTTTCGCTGCACCGGAGCCAGCCCCGCCCCAATTTCCTGGGGTGCAAGTGGTGGAGGAGGTCGTCTCGGTGTCCCCTCCAGTGACGCTGGACGTCACGCCGACACCTGTGGCGGACTCCACGGCATTGGGCCGTCGACTTGTCTCAGGAGGCCCCCTCCTCTCCGGAGGTTCGTCAACTTTTTGTTTCTTCTTCCCCGGAGATGGGACGCCGTGTCGTGGCTTTTTCCCCGGTGTCTTCCAGGGAGGGCTCTTCGCCGTCCCTGTGGCCTCAGCCTTCACCAGAGGTGCCTCAGGTACCCACTCATCTCTCAATCTTCCACCATTCCGGGGCTGGCCATTTCTTCCTCCAGCTAGATTCGGGCATAGCAGGCTTAGTTTACAGCTGTCGCCCACGGTGAAATTGCTCCTGCCCCCCGACGCACTACGGAGGCGTGTGCGGCCTTTGCCCTGGCCATTTCCACGGCTGCCGGCATTTTGCACTTGGGCGACCCTGCCACTCTGTTCCCTACGGACCATTTGCTGGAGGTTCTCCATCAGGTGGACGGGAGCTGCTTCTTCCCTTCGAAGCTTCGCTCCATAATTCTCTTCTGGGGGCGTCCTGCGCGGGGGGGGATCCGGTCCCCAAGTCGCTCCTTCACCACCACCACCACCGTCCTGCTCCGCACGACCCAGTCTGCCTTTCTTTCCACTCTTCTATCCAGGGCCATCTTCTGCAGACTGCCTTTCCTGCCTTTGGTGGGGTTTCCTCCGTCACGGGAGTCCTGGTGTTTAGATTCATGGGGGTGGAATCTCTTCGCTTCCTCTAGTGCTGCTTTGCGTGCGCTCAACACGCTTTGTGTGTGTTTTGAATGTGGCTTCTCACCAATAAGCCACACCCAATCCCTGCACTCCCACCTGGGAGGCAAATATACCACTGAGCATGTCTTACCACCCCTGGCACAGCAAGACTTCAACACAAAACAAACAGCACCTTTTTGAAAAGGGGTTTTATTTAACAGAATGCAAAGACTATCACTTTTTTTAGAATAAGGCTTGGGGTTTATTACATAATACTCTCTAAACAAAGGGTATCTCAGATACCAAATGCATAAGATTCAAATGTATGTAGCAAACCTATAATCTAAAGGCATGAATCAATAACTGAGCAAACTATAATACTGATTAATAAACCAGCAATAACTGATATAGATAAGATACACTGGACTTCCTGAAAGATATATATATATATAGTAATCAATGTGCCTTGCGCAAGGCACATTGGAACAAATATATATATATATATATATAATCTATATATAATCTACTGGCGGTCGCCAGTAGATAGTTATAGTTAGGACCGAGTTCCCATAGGAAATCTGAAAATTCTATTTTTAATAACTTTGGCGCCGGTTGACTTATCTTCGTGAAACTTTCAAAACTAATGGGGTGCTCCGCTCAGCTCCTACCCTGAAAGTCTCGAGGTGATTCGTCAAGCGGGGGCTGAGAAAAAAGGGGGGTCCCAAAATGCGTTTTTCCCATGCATTTTCCCATAGGACCTTTAGTCGAAGGCACAGCCCGAACGGCTGAACAGAATTACTGGAAATTTGGCAAAGAGGTAGTCCTTAGGTCAGGCATGTGCCTTTTGCATATATGGTGTCAATCTGTTCAGTAGTTCCTGATAAAATTGCAGTTAAAAGTACATAAATATCGGGGTGCGCACCAAATGTCCGCGAGCGTAATTCTGATTGGTGGTTAGATGTCAGTCAACATTCCAATCGGTCGAAATCAGGAAGTGTCGGACGCCATTTTGTGTGTGACAGTGAAAAAGAAAGGTGGAGAACGTGAAAAGGGGGCAGGGTAGAGAGTTCCTGACCCCCTAGCCTTTGTCAGGGGGTCCCTGAAGGACCCCGAAGGGTGAAAAAAACTTACTTTTTTTTCAAAAAATCGTGGGGTGCGCGCACGGTGCACGCACCGTGAAAAACCCATAAAAAATACATTTTAAACTGTTTATAAGTTTATAGAAGATATTAACTATGCTGTTCAACTTTATCCAAATTCAAAAAAAGAGCTGCCATTCCATATTACAGGATACAGTCAATCTATAACTATATACATAGGTAGTTTATTGTAAAATAAATATATAAAAAATATAATACATACATAAATTAGCATTTAAAAAACCTTACAAATTCACTAAAAAAAAAACAAAGGTTTCACACACGTTATAGTTAGGAATTAGCGTTTAAAAAACCTTGCAAATTCACTGAAAAAACCATAGGTTTCACACACGTTATAGTTAGGAATTAGCATTTAAAAAAACCTTGCAAATTCACTGAAAAAACCATAGGTTTCACACACGTTATAGTTAGGAATCAGCATTAACTCACGCGACCGCAATCCACTGCTGATGACGTCACATATTACATCACTGTATTCACTAAGATACTGGTAATAAGTCAGTTATACAATTAATTTTATTAAAAAAAACATCCATTTAGACACTTATTTACCCATTTATTCTTCCATTAACCTTTAGATATACATATATAAAAAATATACATTTTTCAGAAAAACACATTCACTGGATGATGTTATGAGTGATGTCACTGACCATGTCATGAGTGATGTAATATGTGACGTCCTCAGCAGTGGATTGCGGTTGCGCGAGTTATAGTTAGCTGAACTAACTATAACGGGGTTATTTCAATGGTTTTGTACGAGTGAAATGTCCAGCTAACTATAACATGTGTGAAACCTATGGTTTTTTCAGTGAATTTGCAAGGTTTTTTAAATGCTAATTTTTAACTATAACGTGTGTGAAGCCTATGGTTTTTTCAGTGAAAAAATATATATATATATATATATATATATATATATATATATATATATATATATATATCCACCAAAAGCTCGCAAGTACCTTCTTTCTGCAAGCACGAGCCACACAAATCCAGTTTTAGATAATGTTCGATTTATTCAATAGGGCAAAAAAAGACGCGTTTCGAGCAAACAAGCTCTTGGTCACATGACCATAAGTTCAGAGTTCAGTCTCTTAAGGGAAATCAAAAGACATAAACAAAAGACTTGTAAGACAATGTAATCCCTCAACCCTGTAATAGTAAACAATATTTATATAAATTCATGCACAACAGCGTATTCATGCGATAGTGAAGATCTACGTAATTACAATTATTCTTCCTTAAGGATTTACATATGCATCTCATGGTCACAGTGTCAATTAAATTCGGAATGTATAGTTAAACATATCTTGTTTAGACTGTATTTCAAACCTCATATAAACATAAATTGCTCGCTGTCTTTGATAGAGCAATCGCCTTTTTTTTAAGATATTTAGTTTTCCTCTCTTTCAGAAGGAAAGCACTTTTTCGTTATTAATGTCAAGAAATCAGAAAATTCGGGGTATAGTACCCCAATTCCCAATGAGAATACTCAGTGTGAAGGGAGATTTAGTAAAGAACCTTTGTCTCTATAAACAGTCCCCACTATATATACACACAGGATATATATATATTTGTATAAGGTGCACATATCTTTAATCAAAAAGGTGCAACACAAGTGTGGCCCATGTTCCTAAGAGTACAAAAGAAAAGGAGAAGGTGATTGTAAGACAACCACCTAAGACTCCGTGCTCGTATCACTTAGCGGTAACGGTAGTGCTTGTGGGCTTCACAGGTCCAGTCTAGAGGGGAAAAATAAAAAAGGGGACAAAGGTTTAATCATAATACAGGTACAGAATCCAAAAATGATAATACATACTCCAATTTCAGATTATGAGACAAAGCGTAGCTAAGGCAATTGATAGACTTTCGGTCGTAGAAAACAAAGTCAGGTTAGGCAGAAATGCATCTCAATATTTGCATTCAATATATTCCAAAACACATGTGCCATGATGACAACCAATGAGAATGTGCATGAAAGCAATGTGTAAAAATTCTCAAAAATTACAGATAACAGGGAATTAAATGCTCAAGTTTATTACAAGTACACATGTAAAACTAAAATAAACTGGCTCAAAAATAAAAAACCGAAACTAAACTCCTATGAAAAGGAACCGGAGTTTCTAAAGGGTAGAAAACGAAGGCTACATTGATCTAAGTTAATTGATTTAAAGATGTACGTGCATCTCTTCGTCATTGTTCATCCCAAAAGGAGCTACACTTCCAGCTTGCAGGATGAATCTCGATTCTGTTCTGCGTAAGGCTTGGATTCTATTCCCTCCTCTGGGGTTCTTTGTAATGGTATCAAGGGCAAAGAATTTAGCCTTTGTCCAGTCTCCATTATGTTCATTGTGGAAATGTCTTGCTGTACTGTAACTAAAGTCCTTATTGGTAATGGCACGTGTGAGAAGTTGGCCTGGTATATGATGTTCACTAGTAAGTGACCACCTTGTACCATGCCAAGCAACCCTTATGGTGTGGTTGTAAGTCAACCTTTTCGGACTAGCTGCCCTAGTGGTAGCGTAGGCTAAGCAGTCTTTGAGGCTAAACTCGTGAAGCGTGTTAAGCCAGCTGTTTTACCAAATGCAACCCCCTTTTATACCAATGAAAGGACACCACACAGATATATATATTGAAAATATATATGTATTTATTTCTCAAAGTAACCCCTAGTCTCTTTATGAGCACAGGAGCACAAATCGTCAAACAAGATTATAGTAGAATACACAGAAGTTGCACTTTATATGGATAGGCCCTGGTGGCCGCTCGAACCATATACTAAAATAGTGGTATAAGTACCACGAACAGAAAAGGGAAAAGGCCTAGGGCCTCTAGAATCGCTGGGCCTACAAGGAGCTAACTTCAGTTAGTGACCAGGAGGTCCACGGGTGACGTGTGCAGAGCAAATAGTCACACGCGTGCTCCCATAGGTTTCAATGGGTGCGTAAAAAGTACAAAGTTACTGCAAAGAGGATCTTCCGGATGGACTAGGAACTCAAGATTTGGAACACAGGCACTAGAGATGTAATACTACACTTGGGCACAGGAGTGCCAGCTTTACCTCACCCACAGGAAGCGGGTGCATAGGCCTCGAAGTGCGTCGGGTTTCTTCTATCTGTTCCGTGGAGCCTGAAGACAAAGATGCTGCAGGCGGTCGGTCCGGGAGAGATGCGGTGGATCCAAGAGTGGATCGGAGATGTTGAAGACCTGTAAGCAGAGGGGACAGTGTTCAGTCACTAGCCAGTGACCAGCGTGGCACCAGGTGGGTACCAGGCAATGTCGGGTGCAAACAGGAAGAAAGGTGTAGCTTGTCTCTGCAGCCACGTGGTCCCTGGAGGTCGACGACGTCCAGGAGTCGGTTCACGAGCTGTCCCACGCAGGCTCTCGCTGTCGGCGGTGTCGGCGACTTGATCGAAGCAAACAAGCCTTGGCAAAAGCAATTGTTGTAGGAGATGAAATAAGCTGATGGTTCTGACCAGCAAGGTCAGAAGGACTGCTCCTTTGGAGGGGAGCAAGGGCCAGTCTGGAGCAACCAGACCAGCGGTGTATTTCGTAAAGTTCGTCGCCAAGATGGCTACTAGCCAGCAGGCCAGCAACCGGTTAGGCGCGTCGAGTGGCAAAATGCAGAAGGGCCCCACGCAGATCGTGGAGATGCTGGAGGGCTCACCTTTGGTGCAGATGCTGCTCGAGGGTTGGGCTTCTCAGATCCCAAAGCACAACTTGGAGGGAGCCTCGGTTGTTGCGCTTGCAGCTTGTCGTCGTCGTTTCCAAGATGGCTGGCTCCACGTGTCTCGGTGCCTCCACGGGTCTCCTCTTTTCAGGGACTGTGGATCGGGCGGTGAGAGGTCTGGAGGTCCAGGTCTTGTCAGTCTCTGGGCTCGGGCTCCGGCGGGAGGCGGCGGCAAAGCAGACGTTGATTTGCTGGATGGTGCTTGCGTTAGCAAGGTGGTCACTCCCTGACCACAGGGGAGATTTCCTTCAGTCTTCTGTGCAGCAGAATGTCGAAGTTCCCGTCTTCTTCTTAGTTTCAAGTTGATTCCAGGATGTCTGAAGTCTTAGGACACAGCTCCTACCTTTAAGCGGATTCTAGGGGCCGGACTACCTGCTAGGTCCCTCCCTATGGGTGGGACCAGGAAGGGGGGTGGTTACACCCCCAATCCTTTGTCCAGCTCGCCCCAGGCCTGGGACTGGTGTGCCCCAGGACCGGTTTGAACTGGCATATGCACCAATGCTCCTTGTCAGCCACAGGCATGTCTGGTTTCTTTCAAGCCCTACCTGACCAATACACAAAATCCTGTCTGGGGTGGTGCATGCACCTCCCCTGGCAGGAAACCCTTTGTCCACACCTCCCAAGCTGGAAGGACTCCCAGCAGCAGGAGGGCAGACTTGTGTCTGTGGTGGCAGCATCCATTTTGTGGAGCTGAGGCTATGTCTGATTTTACCTGGGTTTCAGGTACTGTACATGTCGTGTCCCTCTAGAAGGGTGGAATGCTAACCCCGTCGCCAGAATTGGCGAGGGGTTAGTATTCCAATTCGTATGACACCTTACTCGACATGTTTTGATAAAGCCAAACCAAAGATAGCATTTAACCGCGAGGTTCATAATGCACTTGAGTATATGGTATGACGATATCTGGAAATAGTAGAAGGAAGTTGTTCCGACCACTGCAGACAGGCTCAGCTCATGCCAGAGCACCATCTCACATGGAACCAAGCACTCTGCCTTCAGGATTGTTAAGGCCTGCCATAGGAGTGACTTATAGGTTACCAGGTGTCCCATTTAAGGTTAGGTATAGGTATACTACACCTAAGTAAGAGGTGATTACACCAACTTACCCCAGCTGAGTGATCAGCCAGTTGTCAAATTGTTAGGCCAAGCCTGGGGTGGCATAATACATGCTTCAGCCCCTGGCAGGCCTTGGGTACACCAATGCCCTGGGTACCTAGTGTACACTGGTACAGGGGCTGACAGGGTGATCCAACCAATTGGGTATGTACCTAGGGTACATGGAGTCCATTTTAAAGAGAGAACAGCCAGGCTGAGATCCTGAATAGCAGGATCTCAGGCCAACTAAGTCGAAAAACCAGCTAGACACTAGGCAAAAATTTGGGGGTAACCATAGTCAGATATCCACCTTCCTACAGCACGCCAATGTTCCAATATTCTCTTTTTCACTGGGAAAGTTGTTGAACCTATGTACCACTTACCACATGGGCAAGTGATTACATAGATTACAAAGTCTGTACTGCACTGTATGTTCTTGCGAATGTACCACTTTCTTTTGGATCTCTCTAGGACAACTTCTTTGACATTTTCACTATGGCTGCATGCCTTACACTTACCGCATCGATGGAACCCTCCTACTTTGTCCAACCATGTTGGTTTCAAATTACTGAAATGGCTTTTAACAATCATTTCTTCAATAGAGGTTCCCTTTCTGTAAGTTATTGCAGGGTATGGGCCTAACTTTTCTTTCAGTACCCTGTCTTGGATCAAGATGTCCCATCTCGTTTTGATTATCTGATTAAATTGATTATATTGGGAATTGAAGGTTGTGATAAGTCTAATGGGTGAATCTATCTCCGATTGTTTTTTCCTAGGTGCTTTGTAAAGTGCCTCACTTCTGTTAATTTCATCTGCTCTTTTCTCACCTTTTTTGTGCATTGCATAGGGGTGCCCTCTGGCTAGAAATCTCTTTGACATTTCCTTTTTGTTTCTTTCGTATGATTCCTCCGTGCTGCAGTTTCTCTTGGCACGGAGGAACTCACCGAAGGGTATGCTCCACCTAAAATTCTGAGGATGACAACTAGTTGCATATAGTACTGAGTTTCCCCGCAGTACTCTTTCTAAATAGATCTGTCTCTAGTTTGTTGTCTTTTACTGTCAATCTAATGTCCAAGAAATCAACAGTTTCTTGGCTGTGTTGCATGGTAAATTTTAAGTTAAGAGCATTTTCATTAAGTTCATTCAGGAACTCAAAGTTCTTGTTCTCCACCTTCCCACACAAAGAAAATGTCGTCAATAAATCTCAGCCATATCTATATATTAGAGGATCACTCTGGATGTGCATCTCCCACACCACAAAGCAAACACCTCAAACGATCACAGTCACTGGCTCACATCACAATGGCAATTACCACAAAACTCAATACATCACCTGATGCATACATTGCCCACTTCTGGCCGGGGGAAGTCTTCACACACAGCTCAGCAATCGGGGTTTAATCCAAGATAGACAAGTCTGCCCTCACTCGGAATCCAAACTCCCAGTTTCTCAGCCTGCAACCCTCAGCTTTAAACACACTAGAAGATTCGTGAAAGACCTCCTCCCACCACCAAAGGAATTTTACCAGAACTGGCCAAGTTCCAAGCAAGCATCTCCATGGCAGTAAGGAGCTCTCAAGTGCCTTCCTCCATTCGCACTTCTTCCAGCCTCTGTCTTGACGAAGCTCTCACTAGGCCTTCCAGAGTACATTTAAACAAAAACAATCGCTCAGGAAAACAGCAAGACCTTGAATCTGAATAACCCAAACAACTTGCAAGCACTGCTGTGCACCCAGCAGCAAGGCAGAATCAGACATGAGGCCCTGTCAAAGGCAATAGTCAGCTCCTATAATTCTCATCCGCACAACTTACAAGCACCACTGTGCACACAGAAAAGTTTGAAGCAAGGTAAAGTCAGAAAGCAGGGTGACATGAGGCCATGTCAAAGAAAGACAGCAAGATTACAGGACGGAAGAGAAGCAAGTATATGCAGGGCCATCGTACATTAAGGTTAGGGTAAAATAACACACTAAAGTCAGTTAAAATGGTGGTGGTCGGAAATCATCATAGGGTGCCAGACTACAAGAGTGGCTCTTCCACTACAGTGTGTTGCCCAGGGCTACTTGCAGCTTGTGGGATTCCGTGGAGTCCCTTCTGTTTTCTGCCTCTCCTGACGATGTCTCTGCCCACCTCCGACGCCATGTGCTAGATGGCCAGGAGCTGGCCGCGTTCATTCTTCGTTCGGCCCTGGATGTTTCTGATGCTCTTTGCCGCACAATGGCCAGTTCAGTGGCTCTGTCGTCATGCTTGGCTGAGGGATAGACTTTTTCCTAAGAATGTGAGGGAGTGTCTTGTTGACCTGCCCTTTGATAGGGTGCTCTTGTTTAACACCCATGCGGATGCTGCCATTCAGCGACTCCTTGCGGGGCTCCGTCCTCCTCCCCCTCCGTAAACTTGGCTTGTCGGTCCTCTGCTGCTTTATGGGCGGCGTTGTTTGGTTGGACCGTCTCTGTTCTGGTGGGTTGGCGTGCCTTCGGGTCCTTAGGTTGACCCCTTTTGTGCTGTTGGCTGCTGGTACAGCCCCTTCTGATTTTGTGGTTTTTGTGGTTGTGGTCCCCCCCCATCTGTGTCCTCAGGTTGGGCCTTCTTTGTGTTTTTTGATTGGCTGATTGACAAGCAGTCTGTGGTTCTATCTGCAGGTCCTTTATGTTCTGTCCTCTGCTGCGGGATTTTTCCCTAAGAGGTGTTACCATGTTTCTTGGGACGTATCACACCCTAACCTTATGTTCTGGTCCTCTGCTGCGGGTGTTTCCCTATGAGGTGTTCCCATGTTTTAGTGGGACGTATCATGTCCTATGTGGGGTGCTTGTAGCTATTGCTTAGCTCTGTCCTGCGCTGGGGAGGTATGGTTGCCCCTTTTTTCGGGTTCCCTACCTTTCTTGGCTTCACTGTATTCTGCTGGTGTGGTATCTTGTGTCTTGTACGGGCGCAGCTTGCGCTGCTCCGGGTTCCGTTGGTCTCGGTGTTCACTACATTGCATGCCTGTTTGCCATGCTGTCTATGGTGTTGTGGCGTTCTCGCCTTCCTGTCCGGCGTTTCAGGCTGGTCCTCTGCCTGGTGTTCCAGCGGGGCTGGGATTCTCCTGGCTTTCCTGTGTTCTGGTTGGTGGCTTGGTCCATCTTCTGTGTCTTCCCCTTTTTCTCTTATGGCTGGTTCCATTTCTCTTCGTGGGCCGGTGTGTGTCTATTGCACGATCCTCCTTTGGGGCTTGTTCTGCATTTTCCTGGCCTCGGCCTGCGCCTGGTTTGTTCTGGGTGCGTTGCTCCATGGTGCTGTCCGCTTCCGGCTGTGCACGCCTGCTTGTGCTGGCCCACTGTCGTGGCCCTTGTTGTGCTACTTTGTGCCCCTGCCTCTTGTTCTGCTGGGGCTTTGCGCGCCTGCGCCTTTCTTCTTAGGCCTGCGTTCCTTGGTTGCGGAGCTGTTCCTGCCTTGCCTGCTTCCTTGCGGATGATGCCTGTTCTGCTGTTTTCTGTCACTGTCGGTTTTCCTGCAGCAGGCCCTGCTTTCGGCCCTGCCTCTTCTCCCTGGAGTTGGGGTCGTTCTTTCCGCCTGGGTGCTCTTCTGCAAATCTCTGTCCCTACGGGGGTTTGTGGCCGTTGTACCTTGAATGGGCTTGGGGTCTCCTAGTCTTCCCTTCGCCTTGTTCTTGCTTACTTCTGCTTGGTGGGGGCTTGGCCGCCCTTGTCCCTGTGACACGTCCCCTGCTGGGGCCCTGTGTTCTAATACTGGGGAGGTTCTCTCGCAGGCCCTCCTCCCCTCTGGGTATGGCTAGGGTATCTATTCTACGTTAAGGAAACTGCGGCTAGTAGTCTCTATCAGATGTACAAGTTACCTTCGGTAACGATGTATCTGGTAGAGACGATTCTAGCCGCAGATTCCTTCACAGCCTGCCCTTCCTCCCCGTTCTGCGAGGACCTTCAGTTGGTTTTCTGCACTTCTCTCCCTCCGGGTGGCTTGTCTTCTGTGGGTGTCCGCCTTCGTTCCTCCCGGGCAGGATGCTTCGTTCTGCTTGATTGTTCCACCCCTTCCTTTATGATACATGGTCTGTTGGTTCATGTGTCCTTCTGCATCCCTACACCCTGGTTTTTTCTCTGGTGTCGGGCCTCCTTTTACTCTTCTCCCTTTTGCTTGTATAGGGTTTCTGATTCCCTTGCAGTCCACTATGTTGAGGGTTGTTTTGCCTCTACATCTGCCTTTTCGCTCCTTTCAGGGGATACGGCCCTCATTGATGGTGTCGTCTAGGGGTGAATTGCTGTTCTGTTCCGGGCTTGTTGCCCTTCAATGTTGTGCATTGTGCTCTCCCTTATGCTTTCTGCCTCCTTGGAGGCAGTCACCTTGGCTGGAGAGGGTGTTCCACAGAGCGGTGCTCTGCTCTCTCGCTGCTATGGCTTTCGCCGCTATGGCTGTTTGTACCTTCGTATTGGCACTTTTCCAACTGGTCATGTTTCTCACCTTTTCGTTTCTCTCTTTTCTATTTCACTAATTCTTCACACACTGTTCCCGTACTCTCCACAGTTTTGTTTGTGATGGCTCCGCGTTGTGGCGTGGAAAAGTTCTCCGAATAAAACTGACGTCAGAGCGCCGGGGTGGGGCTTATGTGACCTCGCTGATGTCACGCCCGTGGACAACGTCAGGGTGGGATCGCGTGGTACCGCCCCCTGGCGCACAGATGCTGGGGCAAAGAAAGTTTTCCGGGTCCAGTCTCACACCTGGGGATAATTCTACGTTAAGGAATCTGAGGCTAGAATCATCTCTACCAGATGCATCGTTACCGAAGGTAAGTAACTTGTACGTTTGGTCCATACTTTCTATCATAGATTTGTTTTCTATATTCGGAACCAAAGCCAGGGTGACGGTTAATAGAGCACAGTCCTGAATGTTTCCAATTGGATGACAAGCCAAGGCTGTCCCCAATGCATTCATTTTTGAGCCATTGGCAGAATAGATTTGAAAGGATGCCTAAATAAGAAGGTGGGTCTGAGATGCCAACTGTCATGATAGTCTTGCTCTAGGCGGACTGTAAACTATTGTACGTAGCCAAATCAGACAACATTTTAACTAGCTTGAATGCATATTTGATACATCTGAAAGATTTTTGAAGCTTGACATAAATTGGGAGAAAATGCTACTTTTCTCCATGGGGCATTGAATGCCAAGTGAAGTGACCTCTCTACTCCGTAGAGGGGAATATAAGCATTTCAGGCATATGAATTTCGCATGATGAAAAAACATACTACACATGGCAACCTTGACCCGCTCTAAACCAACTTGACAATGATATAGCTCTCGGGGTCAGGCTTCCACTGTCGCTGCTAGGCAGGGCAGCACTCCTAAAATGATCACCCTCCCAAGATTCATATACGTTTTATACATCATATACCATATGATCCTCACAAAGTTTTTGGAGGGACTTGACAAGGAGATTACTCTGGGCAGGTTACGTCTCACTCAAGATTATCACTAAAGACACTACACAGACCAGTATCCGAAGAATAGTGCTCCCTAGCATTGCAAAAATACTATGAAGCAGCCCCACTTGGCACAGTAAATAATATGGTACACACCCCTTAGATGAACCAGCCTTCAGAATGGATAGAAATGCCTTCAGTACCAAAGGGTAATTGCATGTTCTCTTTGCAGAAGTAGTGCCAGGCGGGGCTGGGCAGCTCAAAGAGAAGGGGGGAGGCGGGATGGGCACTTTCTAAGTGTGCATGACGGTTTGGTCAGCCGTCTTGGGTCAGCCAAACAGTCATGCACACTTAGCATGTTCTCCACCCGGCTGTTTACCCACCTTGGGTGGAGACCATGCACGGGCTCCCAGTCCCTGTCTGAGCACCTAACCACGGCACTCAAACCAATCCTGATTCTGCGGTCATGCTGGTGACAGCAGCGACATGATTGGCTATGGGGAACCTGTGTGCTTCCTGTGTTTTACGTAAGACGGAGGAGAGGCGGCAGGTAAGTAGATGTTTCTTTTTTTTCTTTTTCATCCCCCGCCTCACCACTACTGCACTGTAGCAGCCTCTACTGACAAGAAAACTGGTTAGGAAAACAGTTTGCTCCCACCTAAACACTGTTATGGGTGTGTACCAGGTAGCCTCAAGCAGTGGCTACCCTTGAGGGATTCAGACAAACTGGATGAATCTGGATATCACGTTGAAATAAGTATGGTACACCAATGGGATTTCCCCTTGTGCGCACCTACAGCGTAAAGCGCAGACCTATGAAGATCTTTGAATTAGGCATGCATTGTGCACCATCATATGGACACATGACAAGGCTGTGGAGTACTCGCCTTTAGAAAAGAGACTACTGGACGAATATGTAACAGAGTGCAAAATCCTTAACACACCACTTTGATGGTCAACACAAAAGGGGTGGCTGGACAACTTATGAAGTAAGTGAGAGTAAGACATTGGGAAAACTTGAACATGACATGTAGGTGGAGGTCCTCAGGTCCCCTACGGAAGTGTTGATAGATGCCATTTATAAGATGGTACAACTCAAGGACCTCAATAGAGTCCATTGCCCAAGAAAATACCTGCGTAAATGTGGGAGGGCACAGAGCAACAGGTACCTATAGAGGATGTGGGGGCAAAAGGTATCTTTTTACACATTATGGGAAAGTCCTGTGACACAAAGCAACTGGCAGAAGATAAGCCGAGTGTTAGGAAGAACAGTGGATCAATCAATAGACACCGCAGTATCCTGGTATTGTTGGGAATGTGGGAGGCATCAGATCTGAACAAATACCAGACGCTTCTGATGAACCAGGGATTCATTGTGGCCAAAGGGGCATTGCTAAGAAATGGGCTTGCTCAGAGGTACCAATGATCTCAGAATGGACATAAAATAAGGACAGATCACACTGCTATATAAATGCCAAGGCTGCCACAAAAATACATGAAAATCTGGGGAGAATGGGGAAAAGAGTCACATCATAGATGGCCAACCTTTCATCATGGTGGACTCCACTATATAAAACCTAATGTACAAGGAGAAAAGGACCCATATGGGTACACAGGCATGCATTCAAGTCACTTTCTAAATGTTGTAACTATCATCTAAGTTTGATTTCATTGCCTTGTAATATTGTTATTGAATCAAAACCATGATAAAAACTAGTTTAGGCAGTTTATACCCCAACTTTTCCTCTCTAAATTTGGGTAATCCTTATCCAGTGTTTTAGGGTTTAAGTGCCTTCCTTTTGGAACTTAAGGATTTAACTATATACCAGGGTGACAATGTGTTAACTTAATTAAGGCTTCCGCCCACTGTCTGGGCTTCGGTAGTATAAGAGGACCAAAAAGGGATGGCCGGGAGAGACTCCCCCGTGATACGACGCAGAAACAAAAAAAACAATATGGTGCTCCCCTTCACCATGTCCCCAATGCCTCCCTCCCTCCTGCAATACATTCCCAACCCTTCCTGCTGCAATGTCTCACTACGCCGCAACTCTTCTGAGTTGCGGCTGCTCATCTGCTCACTCGGTACATATCCACCACTCTTCACTCCACAGGTCGGAGACCTCGGCAGGCTCCGAGTCTTCCTCCCTCTGATCAGTAGTCCCGGCAGGTGTCTCGCTTTTCATTTTGTTCTGTCTTCCAAATACGGCTCCCATTCTCTCCTCACTCTCCTTCCGTCCTGTCGTTTTCACTCCCTCCAGGATCCGGTGATTGGTTGCTGTTCCCACTGACTTCACCTCTCTGTCCAAGATTACGATAGTCCTTCGTTGGTGATTTATTTTTACTAATTGTCTTTTCTGTTTGCAAAGGTCTTTCTTTGGAATCGCGAGTCAGCTGAGGGAGGTGTCGGTCAGAAATATGGTATGTAGGGGGTTTGGGAAATGCTTCCTCACATTGGTATTCCTATTTTCCAATCTAATGGCAACTAGGGTATGAATTAGTTTTTCTAGTGTTGTTTGGGTGCCATTTGAAGATCTTTCTCAGCATCTTCAGGGTATGGAAGCAGGATGCAGTGATAGCGTTCACTTGTTCGGTCATAGCCAGTTTGCTGTTGATTGTTTCTGGCGTAGGTTCTTGGTGTGACTCTGAGTTCAGCCAGCCACCAGTTGGAGTCCCATAGTAAGTTCTTGCCAAAGCTCACTACCTCGGTCTTGTTGTTGTTGAGCTTGAGACACTTGTCTTTCATCCAGTTAGCAACTTCAGACATGCAGGCGGTGAACTTTCTTGTGTTGGGTGGTCTTGTCTGAGAAGGAGAGTATGAGTTGCATGTCTGTGTAGGAGAGGATGTTGATTTTGTGTGCGTGCAGATTACGTTGGACAGAGGGGTCATGTATGCGTTGAAGAGGGTGGGGCTGAGCGATTAATTTTGAGGCACTCCTCAGATGAGTTTGTGGGCTTCAGAGGAATAAAGTGCCAGGCTCACACCTTGTGTTCTATCTGTTAAGAAGGAACAGATCCAGCGGAGAGCGGGCCCTTGGATGCCAATCTCGTGCAGAAGCCTAATGAAGATGGAGTGAGAGACTGTCAAATGCTGTAGAGAGAACCAGGAGAATGAGGGCTGCCATGTCTCCTCTTCAAGGATCATGTGGATGTTGTCTGTGGCGGCGATGAGTGCTGTTTCTATACTGTAGTTGGGCCTGAATCCAAAATGTGTGGTGTTGAGGAGCTGGTGGTCAATGAGGCATCAGTTGTTTAGTTTCTCCAAGACCTTTGCTGGGTGTGGTAGAAGGGCGAGGGGCCTGTAGTTAGAAAACATGGCTGGGTCAGCAGATGTTTTTCCTGAACAGGGCCATGACGGTGGCATGTTTCCAGGTGTCTGGGAATGTGGCCGAGTTGATAGAGGCATTGAGGATAGGTATTAGTGCTTTGCTGATTGGTAGGAGTCCTTTTGTGAAGTTATGGTGGGGGTAAGGGACAGATGGAGCGCCCGAGTGAATGGGCTTCAAGCTGACAGCGATTTTAATGGTAGTGATGGCAGGCCACGAGGTCAGGGTTCATTCATTAACTGTAATGGGATGCCAAGTTACAAAGGTGGCGAGGTCTGGTTGAGGGTCGAAGTTGCTGTATATAGAGGTGATTTTGTTACAGAATTTTTCAAAGAGCTTGTTGGAAAGGTCTTGTAAGGGGTTGATGTTGCTGGAGGCGTGGAGAATTCTTTGATCATGGCTTAGATTTCCTTCCTGCTGGTAGTGTTGGCACTAGTGCGATCTGCAAGAGCTGTGCATTTAGTGTTCTGTATCTGCTGATGGTAGTTTCTTAGGGCAGATTTGAGGATGTCTTTATCAGCATTGTCTTGCCTTTTTCTCCATTTGTGCTCCAGTTGCTTGCAGTTGTTTTGGCAGCCTGAGTTCTTCTGTGTACCAGCTAGCCTGTGGTCAGGCTCTTGACGTTGGGTTGTACTTCAGGGGAGTCAGGGTGTTGGCGCATGCTGTGATCCAGCTATTGAGGTTTTTGACGGCTTTCAGCAAGTCGCTGGAGTGCTTGGGTTGATTCTCTTAGAGGGCGGAGGTCCACTACTCTTCTGAGATGCTTTTCAAGCTGCAGCGGATGATTCCAGTAGTGGTAGGTCTGTGATGGTACGGGATGGCTTTTCTGAAATGGATATGGGTGTGTTCTGTCCAGTTCATAGTTGCTGGCTGTGATGTTGCTGATTGAGGTAAAAATTGGATTGAATAGGTTTCCAGAAGTGTCGGTGGGTTCTGTAGTGGGCTGAGTGAGGCCCATGTTTCCAGGGTTTTCTAGTAGACTTTGGGTCAGTGCAGTCTTCTAGGTGAAAGTTGAGGTCTGCAAGGAGGAAGAAGGCGCTGGCATTAACGATAAGGGATGCAACAAAGTCTGAGATGTTGCTGACTAAATTGGTACAGGGTCCTGGTAATCTGTATCTGTGAAGCCAACAGAAGGACTACCTTTGTGGCTTCTGTAATTAAGCGAATAATTATAGATTCATTAGGAATTTGTCAGTCTCCCACTGTCGTGATGGAGAGCGTTTGTGCCCTTTCGTGACGCAGGGAGGATTTAAACTTCCCTCGGAATCCTGATGGTGTGGCTCGACTTTCGAGAAATGCCTTTAATGGTAGTGTGACATGTGGGTCAATTTTAGGTTATGACTTCATGACCGCTGCTACCCAACACGTATGAACAGCTGAAGCAGCAGGATCTACCACTGAAATTTCTATCAAGTGAATTCCTTCACTTTGATACGTTATGTGCACTAATGGAAGCTGGTCCTGGAGCACAGCTATTTGACCTTAACTTGTTTAGTGTTGATTGATTTTTCCTTGAGTCTGTATCCATTGGATTCCCAAATTTTTTAAACCACTTTATTCAAAGACAAAAATGTATATAACAACCAGATGTTGAAATTGTGTCTCGCACTACAGGTCTTTTAATAAGCCTAGATCATTTTTTCGCCTATCCTAACTCCCACCTCCCTTACTCCGAACGTTCCCTATTTCAGTGTTCTTTCTAGAGAGGCCAGAATTGCTACAGCCCATAGCCAAGCCTAACAGTCATGTATTTTTATTATTAGTTTATTAATGCATTTTTTCCAGTAACATATCACAACAAACATTGGTATCAATGTATCATCACAGTACATCAGTAATAACCCACATTGTTCAAATCAAGTTATACAGCATTTTAAATTCTGTTCAAGGTTTATTTAGACTCACATTTTTACCTTTCATTCTGGACAGTTAGTAGATATGTGGTGAAGTTGCTCCATATACCCTTTGGTCGAGATGCTTGGGGGAGTTCCTCAACATAACTTTCAAGTTGAGCATGGCAGTATGCCACGTCTTTTAGCCAGTGTTGGTTTTGGAGAAATATTTTTACCCCAGTGTATGGCGACCCTACTCTTTGCCAACAACAGTGCTATAGCCGCCAGTTCGCGATTTGCTCATTGTAGAGGTCAACCCGACCCATTAGGCAGGTTTGAGGAGCGCACTCTACTGTTTCCAGAACCACCTCTGAGAGTTCATGCGTCCTCTATATAGGTGAACCAGTGGGCAACTCCATGCCAGCTGTAAAAAAAAAATCAGCATCCGGTGCTCCGCATCAAACACAGTTTGCTGCCTCCCGGAGCCCAAAATTACATCGCTGAATCTGGGTATATAGTACATTTGATGTAAATATTTAAAGTGGATGATTCTAAGGTTACAGTTTAAAGTTAATTTGCCTTAGTGTACAAGTGTTCAGTACCGAGCAGGGTTGCAAGTGTGGTATTCCATTTGTCAAGCAGTCCCAAAGGGATCGGTCGCCTATCCACCTGGGATGCATTGTACAATCATGTATTGAAATGCCTACACATCAGTTGTAAGCAACAGCTGGAGTGCCCCCAACATTTGTGGTAAGTGTGGTGCATAGAGCGGGTCTATCTGCACTCTGTCCCAACATTCTCCACGCTTGCGTGGTGCTTTCTACTGTATTTTTCTCCCTCTGTGGCAGACTTGCATGAGTGTTTGGAATCATTGTTTTGAGAGGAATGAGATGGGTATCGTCCGTTTCTACTGCCATGTGTTGAGTGGGTTTTGGTGGGCATTGCCATTAATGGGCAAAGTGCGCGTGCACCCATAGATAATATAGTTGCAGAAATGCGGCTTCATACCCTCCCCGACTATATGGTAGTGTCAATGCATCGCAGCTTATCCTAGGTTGCTTCCCTGCCCATGCCAACCTAATTAATCGGGAGTGTACTGTACGGGGAAAAAAATCTGCTTCAGGAGTATAGGAATATTTGTAAACAAATAAAGACATTTCTGCAACACTACCATTTTCATAAGTGCTATTCTGGCTGCAAAAGACAGCGGGGGGCCTGGACCAACTCGATACCTGATTTTTAAATCCTTAGATTGCCCTTCCATAATTGTAGCTTATGACTTAATTTGGATCTCTGTGTACCCATATCCCCATGTATTTGACAGGGTCGTCACACCACACTAGAGGGTATTACAGTGCTTGTGGCACGGTGTCCCGTGCCAGGGTAAATATTGTTGACTTCGACCAATTTATACCCAGGCCTGAGTGCCATTTGTATCATAGATATTCTGGCATAAGGGGTTCTAAGTTGGATCCAGGGTCCCTCACATACAGCACCATGACGTCAGCGTACAACGATATGGCCAACAGTCGCTGGCGAAAGTGCAGTGCTGCATTTGCATGCCACTGTTGCAGTATACACGCCAATGGCTCCAACGCTATTGCGAGTAGGAGGCGACATCCCTGATGTGTGTCTCTAAATATCGGGAAGGTCCTGGATGTGTGCCTATTCACTCTCGCCACAGGTGCAGCATACAATTTAATCCAGCACGAGAAGGCTTGTGGGACTCCCATTCGGTGTAGTATCCCAAACATAAATCGCAATTGGATGGAGTCAAAAGCCTCTGCAGCGTCCGATAGTGTGGGTTCCAATTGATGGAGCACCATGAATAAGGTGCGCAGATTGTGCCGTGGACCGTTTGATCTGGGAGGACCATGTTCCGTAGCAGGAGTCGGAGCCGTATGGCTAGTAGTTTGGCGAGTACCTTGACATCTGTTTGAGGGACATAGGTCTATATGACTCACACTTCTGTAGGGATTTATCGGGTTTTGATTAAAGTGACTATAAGGGCTTCCCGGAGTGTTGATGGGAGAATCTGTTTTTGACATGATTCTAAATACATTGGATGTAGATATGGCACCAATATATTAACATACTCTTTATAAAACTCCCCAGGCATTCCATCACTCCCAGTTGCTTTGCGTTAGCTAGAGTGCAGATAGCCTCCTTTATTTCTTCTATAGTAATTGGCTGCATCAGGAATTCTCTGTGACCTTGAGAAACCAACAACAAAGCAGAGTCCTCAAGGTAGTCCGCTGTTTCCTCCTCCTCTGCAGACCTGCCATTGGCGTACATGCACTCATGAAAGCTAACAAAGGCGTTAATGACACCCGGCGTATCATGGCACAATGCGCCAGCCTCAGTTGCAACCTCAACTATATGTGACCTCGCCCAGGGCTCTTTAATTTTGCTGGCTAAAGTGTGGCCTGGCCTGCCTCCCTCACCATAAACTCTGGCTTTCCACCTCCTTGACATGTGCTGGACTACCTGTTCTGCCGTGTCATTGTATTCAGTGACCCTCTCCCATATCTCCACCAATGTGGCCAAGCTTGGGATGATTTCATGTGTTCTCTGTCAGGATCTGGGCTCAGAGCGCCTGCCACGACTACAATTCCCAGAATGCCATGTGCATGATTGGGAGGAGCCATGGGCATAAAACGCCCTGAACGCACGCACGACGTTGTGCGTAATTATCGAATCTGAAGACTTGAGGAGCGGGAACTTGTTACGGTTGTTTTTCCCGCATTTTGGTCGCGTCGGCCGAAGAGATCGGCATCGAAGTCACAGGCGGCGGAGTCCGCAATCCCTGGAGGGGGGCATTACAGACTGTACTGGCTTGCTGTTACGAGGCCGGACCGAAGGCTATTTTCGATTCACTTCGGCACCAAAGAAGTGTTGCAGCTGGAGTCCGCGTTACACGCGAAGGTAGCGTGTAGGAGTAAGACGGAATCCGGAGTATCCAATAACTGCAAGTATCAGTGGTGACATGTGTTAATCCCCAGAGGAGTTTGATATCTCTTTAGCATACCGTCACAGGGTCGCAATTGAGGGGGTTATGGACCTAATCTACGGGTAAAAGACAGAATCCCTGAAATTACTTTACCTGAAAGGTCTGGATATTATTTCACCAGTGTGGGTGTCTGCAATAAAGCGGTGAAGTAACCGCCATGTACAGTACTTAGTTTAGGACCTGTTCATTGTTTCTGTCCTGGCTGGGGGTCATTGACAATTAGCATAGGGGCCAGCGCTGAAGGGACATTTTCGGCAGCCATCAGGCAATCTCCTACAGGAACAGTAGAACAGACAATATAGGTTCTCTGATAGGGGGCCTCCCAGAGGGGTGTGTTCAGTACGCTTTAGAGGTACCCAGCCACAGCACCCTGATAATTCTCTACACTTAAGGATCAGAGGAGGAGACGACAGATCCTCTTTAATTGTCCTACCTATATATATAGTTTCACCAAAATACCCCAAAGATACGGGGGATACTATTTGTTTTGGGTCAGCAGGCTCAAGTGTGAGTGTTTGCACAAACGAGTGTTGGTGTGCGTGTATAAGATGAATTAAGGAAATACTTTAATAGAACTGCTGAATTGGTAGCGAGAATTATTGAGAGTAGTTAACTGATTTGGCAGTGTATCTATGTTATTTGTTTGTATGTTAATTCTTTCTTTACAGGTTCTACTCCCCGCTGTTCCCATCCTTCCCTTCCCTCGCTTGATTGCTCCAGTCTTCCGTGCCTTTAGTGCAGGAAGTTGGTGACGTCGAGAGGTGGACCCCATATAGCGTCGCCCGAATCCTGAGGAGTATCGGACCAGGGGCTGATTCTTACATCCTCTCTAGTTCCAATAGTAGGGATTCTATGTGTTTGAGACGGGAGCGTATGGATTTGAGAACCCCAGCCTAAAGACCCCTACATGCACCCCTTAGTGTCACCTTAAATGCCTTCCATATAGTATTGTCACCGTGTACATAGCCCACATTGTTATCGAAGTAGTCTACAATCGCGCCCTCACTCCTTTAAAAAACTGGTCTAATGAGGAGGACGCTTGGAATCTCCATTGAAATTGGGGGTGGGGTATGTGTAGGAATACTTATCACTAAAACAAGTGCATGAGCAGACAATGTTTTAGGTAGGTGCCTAATGGAGGTCGTCCATGTGTTCACCTCTCCTAACAGTCTTGTATGGCCTGTTTCCCATGCTTTCCCCCACATACCATACCGTCAATCAAACAGGTGTAGCTTCTTGAGTCCAGCAGATAGGTAGCTTTTCTGCATCCCTTGTTCATGTAGAGCATGGGTACTCACAAACTTTCTCTCTGGGGCCAAATTTGCAGTGTCGTTTGTGGCCGAGGGCTGCACCAGTGGGGGCGGGGCTAGAGGGGGAAGAAATCACTACCGTTTCGAAACATTACTAGACAATGCTGTATTTCCAAAGCAGATGTATCTACAAGGAGCACATTTGTATAATAATTTTTTATCATCAGACAATAGCAATCTTAAGTGGGATTGCATGTCAATTTGCAGTAACGGGATATTCAGCACATGCCCATTGCAGCACAGGCTTCAGAGTCCAAAAAATGGGTATGTCAAAGACGAACACTACGAACTTATTTTACATTTCAGGTCACTAATTAGTTTTCTGTAATCTGGTACCAAGTCTGAAACGGCAAGCCTTGAGAGCTGATCCAGATGCATGTCTGTAAGTTTATTTCTGAGTTTGCTCTTCAACAGTCCCATTGTGGAAAATGAACATTCACAAGTATATGTTCACCCAAACATACAAATTACCTTATGGGCCACTGTAAAAAGAAGAGAAAACTTGTCAGAAGGCACAATTTAGCAGAATTCTTCTGGTGCTTGCCCCAAAAAAGATGCTTCGAGCGCTGAATTGTGCTGCATGTCAATCAGGTCTATTTCTGCTTGAGCCCTTTCCATGCTAATAAGGGCAAAACGTCAAGATTTAGTGCACTCACCATCCACGGGTTTTCAACCAGCCTGAACAGAGGAGTGAGGGCTCTGAATTGAGAAAATGGGCGCTTGATCTCCCCAGAAATGTCTTCAAGACATGCACCATGATCTAGCTTTGACAACATTTCTTGTGCATCTGGAAACCTCAGCATCACAGCCAACAATTTTGTGAAGTGGGTGAAGTCACTATCATCCAGTTGTTCTTTGAATAGCACAAGCTTACTTTCAAAAGCATAAATACCACAAGCTGTTTACCTTGCAGGGTCAAATTGAGAGCATTAAAATGTATGAAAAGATCTGAAAGAAAATGGAGCATAATAAGCCATTTCACATCCGTTAGTTCTGGGAATGATCGGCCTCTACTGTTCACAAAGAGTTCAATTTCAGGAAGCAATGCGATGAACTGCTCCAGAACCTTCCCTTTGATTAGCCATCGCACGTCAGTGTGCATCAAGAGGTCTGTATATTCCGCTTCAGATTCCTGCAGCATTGCTTTAAAAAGTCTATGGTTCAGAGCTTTGGCACAGATAAAATTAATTTTCACTGCAACTTTTAGGACATAATTCAGTTCTCCATGCTTTAATTTTGCACACAATACTTCGTGGTGAATAATGCAGTGGTAGTCGATCAGTCTGGCCTATGGGCTTCTTTTTAAGCATAGATACGAAGCCTCTGTCATGGCCTACCATGGTAGGAGCCCCATCTGTTGATATGCTGACAAGTGTTCAGTGGTATGTCATTTGTTTTAAAGTAGTTGCACATGCTGTCCAGTATATCTTCTCCTCTTGTGTGCCCTTGCAGTGGTAGAAGGCACAGGAGCTCTTCTTTGGGAAGAAGCGATTGGTCCAGATACCTCACCCAAACTAATATCTGGGCCACATCGCCTATGTCTGTGGACTCATCCATGGCAATGCTGAAGAACGGTGACTCTGACTGCTTTGATCACCTGCTCCTGGACGTTTTGACCCAATGCCTCTATTCTGTGTGCACATATGGAATCCGATAGCTGCAATGCACCGATTTCTTTTAAAATCGTGGCTTTATTAGTGTAGTTGTCAAATAAAATTTTGGCTGCTGAAAGGAAACATTTCTTCACCAGCTCTGCATCTGTAAATGTTTTTTTATGTTTGGCAAGCAAGTGGTATATTTTGAAAGACGCTTCTGCAACAGCCTTGGATTCCTGCATCTGGCAAAGGAAGATCTTCTGCTGGGAAAGAAGAGCTTGCTTTAATGATGCCAAAATCCAATTTGTCGCACACTGCTCGTCCTACCAGCGTGTTACCCCGAAGCATTGCTTTAACGATGCCACTTTTGCAGAGAGCAGTTTTGAGTTCAGTGGGAAGTTCGCAGTGAACAGGATGGCTGTATTCACTGCAAGATCACAGAGCCTGACCTACTGGCTTTTGTCAATGCTCTTTCCCTCTATGACGGAGAACAGATGCCGGATTTGAACAAACACCTGGTTAACGTCAACATAAAACACTTCCCTGAGACGTCGTATTAGGCAGACCTAATGCGAAACCCTACTTACTCTGACCCCAGCCTAGCTGAAAAAGCACTGTATGTGCCCGATAGGCCTTCAAATGCTGCAGCACAGGCTGCACTGCCAGCAGGGGGCCCCAATGCATCCACTCGCATCCTTCTGTCGTCCAAGGCTTTTCTTCATTAAATATGTTTTAAGGAAAATGCGCCATGATTTATCTATGTGGAGAACTGCAGTGTTATCATAAAACATATTCAAAAGAAAGAGACGTGGAAATGAATCCTTCGGTAAACTGAAGCTGACTTTAACCTTTTCCACTTTCTTCGGTAAGTTTTTTCTGTGGGCAGTTATGCCGGTTTTTTAACCATCCGAGATGTCCCGTCTGTCTGTGCCTCCCGGAAGTGCCTGTATTTCTATGCTTCTCCTGAAGCTGGGAGGAGAGGCTTAGAAATGCCCCCAAATATTTGAGGCAAGAATTATTTACTGTTCTAACTCCAGGCCGTACATACTTCGGGAAAGTGTATGCTTGTGAACATTGCTTATTTTCGGCAAACAGGGAGATTAAAAATACATTAATGTCAGTGCTCATGCATCAAATACTAGGGCACTGACAAACTGGGGGCTTATGCAAATGGAGATCCTGGGCAGGCAGGTTCCCGTTTCTGTTGATGAAAGTCTTATTTCTATCTTTTCCTGTCTCAGCACGAAGCATTTTGCCTAAATAAAGTGGTGACGTACAAAGGTGTGTAGTTGAGGCCCTTAAAACTTGGCATTGTTAAACGTACCTGCAGGTAAAGTGACACTGAAGATTCTCCGGGAGATTACAGGCTGCAGTGAAGATTCTGTGGGCTGCGAGGACTTCGTCACCACGGACACAGGAAGCTCCCCAAAAGGTCCTTTAAAAGTCAGCTGTAAAAGCGCTAGTTACAGCTGACTTTTAAAGGGCCTGTGTGAGAAAGTGCCATCTTTCTTGCATGGTATGCCCCCACTTTTTGCTAAATTGCTGAATGTACTTTGACTGAGTGTACCCTGGACTCCTGCCAATCAGGTGCCCAGGGCCTATGTTCCTTCCTTAAAACACACAAACTCCAAATTGGCAAACCCTGGCCACATGTCAGCCCCTAGTAAATGGTACCCTAGGTACCCAGGGCCTTGTGACCAGGGAAGGCCCCTAAGGGCTGCAGCACTCCTTGTGCCACCCTTAGGGGCCCTGTACCCTTACACACACACACACTGCCTTTGCAGGCTGAGTGTCTGGGTGCAGGACAAAATGAAGAGTCGACATGGCACACATCTCTGTGTGCCATGCCCAACACCCACACTGCCAAGACATATGTCAGTCACCCCTCTGGCTGGGTGCCTTATGCCCATGGTGTGGGCACAGGAGCAGGAGCCCTGTGCCCCTACAGTACCCAGGTCCATTCCCGGGCACTAAGTGCAGTACTGCCATTTAAGAGTACATGGTGCTGAGAGCTCGTCAAACACGAGCTCCACAGCACCATAATGGCAACACTAAAGTTTGGGAAGTTTGGTATCAAACTTCTCAGCACATTAAACCCACACTGATGCCAGTGTGAGATTTAATGTACCAAGCACCTCAGAGGGCATCTTAGAGATGCCCCCTTACAACTAACCTACAATCCACGTCTGCTCTGAGGCTGCCCAGGCTGCCACACAGCAGACATGTTGCTGGACCCCTGGGTGGGAGAGCCCCTGCTCTCCCGGGCCTGCAACAATGCACATCCTGGGTGAGGTGATAAATCTCCTCCCCCAGGATCAGCAAAGGGAAGCTTCAAAGGCATGCCGCCTCTTGGAGTTTCCCCAGGCCACTGCAACCCCCCACTCTGGCGGGAAGCTTGGCCGGAAACCCCATACAAGGACAGGGGATGTGCCAGCCTGCCCACCCCACCCCTCAGGTGGGGGAGGCAAGGTGAAGCACATCTCCGGGCTCTCGCCATCTTGAAGATGGGGGGCCCTACCCTATCAGGATTAGGCTACTGCCCCCCTCCCACAGGAGAGAGGCAGGATAGGGGGTGTACCCACCCCAGGACAAGGACCCATTGGTCCCTGGCCTTCACCTACCTGTAACGCCCCTAAATCTAGTATTTAGGGGCACCCTGAACCTTCCTTCCCCAGATTCCAGATAGAAAACTACAAGAAGAGCAAGAAGAACAAGGACCTGCCCTGCAGCTGCTAAAAAGAGAAGAAGACCCCTACTGCTTTGGCCCCAGCCCTACCGGCCTGTCGACTCTCGAACCTGCACCAGCGCGGCATCTCTCGTGGCCAGCAACCTCACCAACCCCGGAGGACCTGGCTACCCTTTGGCTCTAAGCCCCTGGGACTCCCATGAGTAGAGGCTCTACTCAAGAAACCTATTTTTAACCCCTGGCAGCAGCCCGGAACCGCGGACCCAACACACTGCACCAGCCAAGCCTGGCCAGTGCCGGAGTGAACAATGACCCTGAGGACGACCCCACGGCGACTGTGACCCCGAGTCCGGCACCCAAGGACCCCCCTCGACATTCCGGAAGAAGCCTGCAGCCTCAGAACAGAGTGCCACCCCAACCAAGATCAACAAGAGGGTAAGATTTCCGACGTCAAAAGGCACCCCTGCACCCGGCGGCCTGCGGCCCCCTGTGCCCAATCCCGGGGTACCCACCTAACCTACAACTACCCAACTTAACTCTCGAAGTGGTGGTGGCACCTGAAGCATCCTCGTCCCCGAGCTTGCAGCCTTTTTCCAAACCGGAACATTCCCATTGATTTCCATTGAGCGCCCGACGGCTCAAAAGCACCCTGCACCCAGCCGCCCGAGTGGCCCTGGCAGTGCACTCTCTACACTAACCTACTTCCCCACTTACCCTGAGTAAGTGACCAGGAGCCCAGCTCCCACAGCCGCGTGGCTTGCCAGACAGCAGCCACCAACCAAGGCCCCCCTATCCCTCATAGGATAACATTGGGCCTAACTCTCTCTGCACCCGGCCGTCCTGAAACCGCTGAGGGTGAACCAACTGTACCTACCTGACACTGGGGGACCCCTGAGTCTATGCCCGGAATTTCAACTCTGCCAGTCGAGTACTTACCCTTAAACCGCTAACTTCATTTTCCTCCTAGGGTAACATTGACTTTTTCTTCAAAAATCTTCTAAGTGTGAACTTTTCAAAACTGCAAATATTCACCAAAAATCAGCCAAGTGACAAAAATGAATTTACTCACCTGCTCCTAGGTGAGCTCCCAGTGCTGGATCTTGGTGCCCAGCCCTGACTCTGAAAAGTGTCCACAACTATACTTACCTCTAACTCATTTTTCTCCCATAGGAAACCATTGTCTGCTTTTCTGTGAAATTTCTTCTAAGTGTCTATTTTTGCAAATTTGAAATATTCTTGTAAAATCGTACCATTTCTGCAAACGAAATTACTTACCTGGATTACTAAAGTAACGATAAAGTACTCTACCTGCAATTTGAATTTCTTGCCATAGAGATCCATTGAATGTTTTCTTTGAAATATTTTCTAAGTGCTAACTTTTGAAACAGCTAAATATTATTTAAAAATCATTAGTTATTAAGTCGACTTTCATCACTTGATTCTGAATACTGACCCAAGGCTGGATCTAGGAGCCAGACCTGGAATTCCAAAAGTAATCTGAAAAGTAATTTATTACAAATAACCTGAATTTACCATTGAGCTCAATGCATTGTTATGTTTAGGAAATAGGTTTGTTTATTGCAACCAACTGTGACTGTTTACATAAATTTATTGCTTAAGACAAAAGTATTTATATTCAACCTCTCATTCTGAGAAAGTATATTTTTATCCCCTTTGTGGTTCTAAAAATAAAACAAGCATATATTTTATATATATAAACCATTGGCCTAGAGTTCAGTTATTGAGTGTGTGAAACCATTTTCTGACTGAGTGTGTACAATAAATGCTTTACACTGTCCTCTGGTACTGCCTTACTGCTCGACCAAGCTACCACTTTTGAGAGTAAGGTCATACCTAACTTTGACCTCTATCAGCCTCTGGGGGACTGTGGACTCTGTACACCCTCTACCTATTAGGGAACAGTATATACAGAGCCACTTTCTCACAGCCTGTGCTTCCCGCCGGGTGCCATGTGTGACGTCACAGAGGCGGGCCAATCAGAGGCAAGCAGTAAACAGAGAAGATGGCCGCAGGAGCAAACTTAGCGAATACAAAATGTTCCAGCTATTGCGACAAGAATTTTAGATTCTATTAAGAATTAAGGACACGGAGGCGAGGATTATGCTGTCTCAATTTCTTCACTGACTAACAGCAGCCAACTGAAATTAAACTACACAAGTAAAAAACATCACATCCCATGAGGCTTTGAACCACGCCTCCTCATATCAGCCAATGGCAACATGTCAAAGTATACCAAATAGAGAGACACCATCTTGGCTTCCTCTCTTTTTTGCGAAAAACCAGTCTAGAAGTACGAACCAAAACACAATTCCAACTCAACGGAGAGACAAACCGTTCCTTTTCATTCTCAACAGAGAATATAATGCAACAGTCCAGTGATCGACATCGATCTTCTCACAAGGAGGTGATCCAGCTCCAGCCGGAATAACACGTCAATTCTTGTTAGTCATTTCCTGAAAATAGAAACCAGGTTGAAAATAGGGAACCCACAATTTTGAATCTTTTAGGGTGAGCAATTAATACTGTTATTAACATAATAATACAACTTAACAGTTGATATAAACTGTCCCAACGGGTGGGATAATCCTCGCATCCGTGTCCTTAATAGAATCTAAAATTCTTGTCACGATAGCTGGAAAAGTTTGTATTCTATGTCGGGACCGGAGGCTTCTGATTATGCTGGTTCAAAGCTCATCAATAACAACCGAAGAAACATGAGAGATAGGCTTGTAATAAAAAACTTTGAACATAGAATCAATAGACCAGTCAGCCGCTTTCAGGATATCCTCTAAGCGAGATCCCAACATGTAAGCTTTAGAGGCCATAGCACCTCTAGCAGAATAAGCACCATACACCGAAATATCGATGCCTGCTTCTGACATCACCCACCTAGCCAAGGTGGCAGCTGATACTGGTTTGAACGGCTAATAGTAACTGACCCAAGGGATCAGACCTATGCGCAAGAGTGCGTTCCTCATAACATTTCAAACCTTGCAAGACACATAATTTATTATTATGAGGGAAAGCAGGATACTCTACCGAACGTGACATTGTTTTTGTCCGTCTCGTGATGATGAAAGAGACACCCTGTGGAGAAAACATTCTGCCTGCCAGGTCCAGAGCCCGTACATCCGATACTCTGCGACAGAAGATTAAACATAACAGCATGGTGAGTTTGGCAGAAAGCTGTTTCAAGGAGAGGTCTGGATTATCTGGCCAAGACTCAAGTAATGAGAGAACCTTAGAAACATCCCATAAGGTTGAATATCTGGGAAGAGGGGGATTAGCCACCCTGACACCTTTGAGAAGTTTGCATACCAGGGGATGCATCCCCACTGGTTTGCCATCAATAGAATCGTGGCCTGCCGAAATTGCGGACCTGAAGTTAACTGACCTGTAGGCAAGGCCCGATTCCGCACATTCAGACAAAGTTCAAAATCTGTTACATCCGATCCCACGGGTTCCACCTGCCGTTGAAGGCATCCACCCACCCATCGCTTCCAGGAAGCTGAATATCATTTCCTGGTGGATGGAGCCCAAGCTTGTTGTATAAAGCCAGCAGCTGCCTGTGAAAGGCCTTTAATGCTCTCATGTCTCCTGAGAGCGTCCACACCCTGAGAGATAGTTGGTTCTGCAGGACCAGGGGGTGGCAAGCTCCCACTGGGTCCTGGAGAAGCGTCGGAAAAATCAGAAGTTGAAAAGGGAGATCCACAGACAACTCCAATAGTGTGGGAAACCACGACTGAGACTTCCATAACGGTGTCACCAACACTATTGAGGCCGTCTGACGACGGACGAAGGCCGCCACTCTCTGGATCAAGGCAAAAGGAGGAAACGCATAATTCCTCTGCGATCCCCACTGGTGAAGGAACGTGTCCATTGCCATCGCCATCGGGTCCGGTCTCCAGCTGAAGAACAACGGAAGCCGAGTATTGAGGCGAGAGGCAAATAAATCTATCTTGCAGATGCCTTGTATACTCATGATCTCCGCAAACAGCGTGGGGTGAAGCCTCCAGTCGCTGAACTCCCTGAGGAACCTGGAATTCCAATCTGCCACCTGATTGAGTTTGCCCAGCAGGTACTCTGCTATGACAGTGATCTTGTGCTCTAGGCAGAAGTGCCAGAACTCCTTTACTATGTTGACCAACATACGGGACTTCGTTCCCCCTAAGCGATTGATATATCTCACCACTGACACATTGTCCATCCGGAGGAGGATGCAACAATTGCTTTTCAGGGGCGATATTGACCTTATCGCAAAGGAGCCTGCTAGTAACACGAGGCAGTTGATGTGCAACTTTAACTCGTCTGCAGACCAACATCTGCCGGTGGCAAAGTCTCCACATCGAGCGCCCCAGCCCCAGCGGCTGGCGTCGGACTCGACAATGACGTCTGGGGATGTGCCAAAAATCGCCCTTCCATTCCAGGCCGTCATGTGTTCCAGCCACCAAAGAAGTTCTTCTCGTGCGTCTGGAGACAAGGGAATGAGGTGGTCGTAATGAAACTTCTTCTGAGTGTAATAAATCTTGAGGCGCTAAAGGGCCCGATAATGCAGAGGGCCCGGGAAGATGGCCTGGATAGAGGAGGCCAGAAGGCCCACTATTCTCGCTAGTACTCTCAAAGAAATCATCTGTTTGGACAGAGTGGTTTTGATTTCCCTTCTGATAGACCTGATCTTGGTCAATGGGAGGAGAAGTTGCGCAGAGACTGAATTTATTTGAAAGCCTAGGAATTCTATCTGTTGGTTCGGAATTATTGACTTTTTGATGTTTATGGCGAATCCCAGATCCTGTAAAAGGGACATCGTGCACTCCAAGTGAGTGAGGGGAAGATTTCGATCTTGAGCCAGGATTAACATATCGTCGAGGTTGACAATCAAGCGCCCACCCATTTCCCGAAGACGGGAAACTACTGGTTTCAATAGCTTGGTGAAGACCCACGGGGCTAACGACAGGCCAAAGGGGAGTGTGCAATAGCGATACCATTGCCCTTTCCATTGAAATTGAAGGAATTTCTGATGCGAGGGGCAAACTGAGACCGTGAGGTAGGCATCTTTCAGGTCCAACCGGACCATCCAGTCCCTCTCCAGCAGGAGATCTCTCAGAAGATGGATGCCCTCCATCTTGAAATGCCTGTAGACTACAAATGGATTGAAATCTCTGAGATTTAAAACGAACTGTTGACCTCCTCCTTTCATTTGTACCAGGAAGACATTGCTGCAAAATTCTCCGGGAATGAAGGATCCTACGGCAATAGCCCGCTTGGCCAAAAGCTCCTGAAGTTCGGAGTCTTTAAAAATCTGTTCTTGAAGGGAAAAAGAGGAGAGGACGAGGAGGGGTCGTCTGACACGGGGAACCCAGAAGTTCTATACGGTAACCTTGAGCAGCCTGAAGAATCCATACATCTGTGGTGCGATTTGCCCAATTTACAACAAAATGCAACAACCTGCCCCCAAGGGGAATCGTCGGACTCGCATGACTTACCAGAAGACTGGGAGTCAGTTTTTGTAGCCTTGGTTAACACCTGTTGAAGCGGCCCCTGTATCCTCGAGACCTGGAGGGATAGAAACCGGCCTGCTCCGACTCCTGGGTGTAACCCCTGCGTCTGGGCGCGAAACCTCTCTGAGGACTGGGGTTGGTGTAGCGGCCAGTCGAGCGTCCTCTGCCACGCCCAGCCCTACCAGAGACCTGATGAAACACTCTTCAATGAGGACTGTGATTTATCCAAGGAGGCGATGGTGCTCACAAATTTGGCAATGTCCTTTACAAACTTGTCGCCAAAAAGTTGTCCTTCCGCTAGCAGGCCCGGTTCAGACGAGGCGAACTCCACCAACTGAGGGTCAATTCTAAGCAGGACAGACTTGCGCCGTTCGGATACCAAGGCGCAGTTAGCGTTACCAATCCTACAGATCGCTCTTTGAGCCCATCCAGTCAGGACTTAGGGGTGAATAGCGGCCCCTGTCTCCTGTACCTGGAGGGCTAACTCAAGAATTTTGGCTTGGGGTCCTGAAAGGTCTAGCACCTTATCTTGTCACGCCCGAAGGGCGCGGTCAATCCCTTTCTTTGGATCCTTTTTGTACTTTAAGAAGGTGGTCATAGAAGAGTCAATGTCTGGGGTAACAGCCACTTTATGGGCTAAATCTGGACGGGGGCATTCAGATTTTAGGTGAGCCCTCACATCTTTATCAAAGCTGTCGTACTTTAATATTCGGGACCGCGTAGGGGACAGGGCCCTACCCCTGTCTATCTTGGTATTAGCGAACCGCAAATGGTAAATGCGGCATGTACGAGTGCTTTATATATCGTTCTAGCTATGAATGCACTGTGTACACGTTATTCAGCTTCACTACGCGGGTTCCATTTTGGAAGCAGTGGCCATCTTGTCATTGCCCTCACATAGGCTATAATGGAGTAGATACGGGCCTCACAGTACATGGGCTTTACCTCTGACTTCTCTGTGACCTGGGCAGCTGGCTCTGCTGCCCCAGGCCAAACCGGTCTCACGAGCTCCCCTTCCTCCGTCCACCTGTGATTAGCATCAGGGCTTGACCCGTCATAAAACCCTTTCATTCTACACAATCTCCTGGCTAATCTCTTCCACACCTGCTTGTTCCTGCTTTATGACTTGTTTCCCAAAACAGGAGATGCTCATGTTTATTGGGGGGTCTATTGACATACGATGTGGGATCTGAACCTTACTGTGTGAATCATTGTGGGCTGGCCGAACTGGAATGTGGGATGGTCATCATGACTCTGCTTTTTCGTTTGTAATGTATACCTTTATATGGCCATATCGTAAACCAAGGAATGTGTGCCTGGAGCATGATATTTTGTACTTAAGGAGAAGTCCGTTCCTATGATTTTCAGCAGTCTCCTGAGAACATACACGCTGTTGTACTTCTAGGATACCTGTCATTGGTCTGGAGCCAATAAACGATTCTTTGACTTCACCCAGAAGACTCTGTGTTTCTGTAGGTCCGGAACAGGGTGAACCCAGAAGTCATAGGGTGTGTGCCCCTGCACCGCTGGGTCTAAAATACCCAGTACTTCAGTTTGGCGCCCAACTCGGGACGATTTCAGCGGTACCAGTCCAAACCAGAGGTTCGTGAGGAGCTTCGTGTGGAAATTCCGGAGGAAGGCCGCCACTTCATCGACCCCTGCATGTCGACGTGGTCCGAAAGTCTTTTCTGCGGGGTTCTCCGCGTCCCGACGGCTACGAAGGACTGCTGCCCTGATTAATCGACCTGTTTTGGACCCTTGACGAGTTTTGAGAGAGCGAAACAATCGAGAGAGTCTTCTGGTGACGCCATCGATCAGCAATATTCAGTTAAGTATAAGTGGAGCGTCTCCCATTTGTTTTTGGTATCCTTCGGGATCGTTTGATTTGGTAATTTGGTACTTTGGAGTTTGCAAACGCCAAAACCAGAGGACTCGTGTATTCACGAGAATATCGTATTCGATAATCCTTTGACGTTTGGATCTAGACTAGTGAGCAAAGATGCCTGGTTCTGGACTATTTGGTAGATTATTCTGTTTGGGTTGTGGAAAATATTTCCAGCTAGAGGAATCATGTCCGGTTCCTCCGGTTGGAACTCCAACTTATGAGCTCTATGTAAAACATGGCGTAGGCCCCATTGCATATAACAAAGTGTGGATCCACTACACCAGGAAAGATGGTGTTTTAAAATGGCCCCAAAATGGTAGTTTCGATACCGATATTTTAGATTATTTGGAAATTAAATTGTTTAAGAAGAAAGCCCGGCCGGCGATGTTTGACTCTTTCCGCTTATGGCGAAAGGAAGCCAAACAAAAGGAAATTAAGCTAGCAAAAAAGAATAAGAGAGAGAGAGGTATGTCAGTAATGCAAGCAGCTGTACAATTTAAAGACCATGAGGAGGAACAGATGAGCGAGCAATTGCACAGGCAGCGTAAGTTAGGAATTGACAAATGTTACCCAGCTTTACCACATTCTAAGCAGAATGAGTTAGAAGAAAAGGAGAAAGATCCCCTGATGTCACATCTGTTGAGTTCGCCACCCCCGTATGCTCAAACTGCCACGGCGCCTCCCCAGCTTGTAAATATGCCGCCTCCAGTGCATATACTGCAAGCCTTGCCGCAACCGCCAGTTGCTTTGCAGCCGGTTGCTATCCCTGTAGCGCAGCCCTCTCAAGCGCCGCCAGTTGTGCTTCCAACTGCCCCCGCACTTCCTGCGACTTTGTCTAATACAGCAACTGCCTCCCCTAACACTCTTCCTTCCACCACTCCAGTACCTGTCTCTACATCCTCTTTTCTTCCCCCTGTTTTTCCCCCTGTTCTCGCCTCAGCTTCTCCTTCAGCGCGACAGCGCTTAGCTAATGTGGTTACTACATTAATGTCTCCTCTCTTTGAGTCGTCTGGTGCGACTCCTGGTTTACAGCGTAAGCAGTTGCGCAGCCAATTGCCTAACCCCGATGAGAAAAAGGTAATAGATAACATGGCGCGTAGATGGATCGTTTTTCCTTCACTGTATAATGTGGAATCAGTTGTTAACGTTTTCCATCAATGGGATGCCCCGAAACAGAGATATGTGTTTGAGAAAATGTGCGAAGTTCTCTGTGAAGAATTGGAGGATAGTGGTAAAAATCCGAACCCGCAGGAGTTGTGTAGAGTGAGGTTCGATTTTGGAACTGGTATAATTGTGGACCGCGAAGTAGATAAAGCAGTTGCGGTTGTATTGTCCTTCAGGAATGATGATTGCCAACAATCATTGTTTGAACAAGATGTCCTTGTGGGGAAAAGGGCGAAAGCGCGACAATACCCTATGAGAGAAGTTCCCCCGGTATGGAAGGAAGCGGTTGCAGCTGTCGGTGGTAACCCCGCTGTGGCAGCGCATTTCCAGCGTGTTTGGGTGCATGTTCCATGGAAGCGCTCTGAGGTGTTAGCGCTTAAGCAGTCCTTGCCTGATCCCCGTAAAAACCCAGCAGGTTATTATAAAGAGTTGTCACAGACGGCAGGGTCATGCATTATGAATCTGGCCGACATAGACATGTTGTTTGGTAATGTTGTTCCACAGCCTCTATGGGGATCAATTCGTAATGTAGATCACAATGCAGAACTAGGGGATACATGGGCTAACATTGTTGCTGCTGATGCTAGACAAACTGGTGGTGCGAAACCAGAACCTTTAGTAGCTGAATTGCCTGGTAGAATCATCACGTATATGAAGACAATAATGCCTGCAATGCGCGTAAATTGGGACAAGTTATCTGCATGCAAGCAGAAGAAAGATGAGACAGTGTCAGATTTCTTTACTAGGTTTGAAGAAACATTTATTGACCACAGTGGGCAGGATATGAGTACTGAGGGTGGCCAACGGCTGTTTGTGGATAAGTTTGTGCAGAATTTACTTCCTGACCTGTGTAAAAAGTTAAAAGATTCAGAAAGTTCTTGGGCTGTTTCTTCTTCAGCGCAAATACTGGCTACTGCACAGTATTATGAAAACAGAGATAAGGACGAGAAAGATAGAACAGAAAAGAAAACGAAGGAACTAAAGACAAAGGTCCTCTTACAGCAGGCCTATCCGCCACGTGGAGGTCAGAATAATTATAGGCAACCCCAAGGTGTCTATCACCAACCCCAACAGTTTCAGAACAACCAGCAAATGAACGGGTATTATCAACCACGTGTCCCTGTAGGTCCCAACCAATGCTCATACTGTAAAGAGGAAGGTCATTTCAAATATAGTTGCCCTAAATTAATGCAGCGGAACGGTAATGCGTATGGCGCAAGAGGTAGGGGTGGTCAGCAAGCTCCTAGAGGCAGAGGGCGTGGAAGTGTTCCCCAGAACGCGCGTCCTCTGCCGCCTCAAAATACCATCAATAGCTTTGATCAGCAAGCTAACGCGATTAGTAATACGGCCCAGTATTATAATAATGATTATTATGCAGAGGACGGTGATGCAGAGAGTAATGATTACTAGGACAGCCATAGACAGAGAGAGGGAGTTGTTTCAGTGCCAGTGGATCAGAGTGGACCGTATGTTGAGGTGACTACAGCAAATATAACGGAGCCTTTTCTGCTAGACACTGGTGCTGCAAAGAGTTCAATCATGCATTCAAAACTCCCTGGCGCACCTTTGTCTGGCGATATAAATGTTTCAGTAGGTTTTTCTGGCGCCCCAGTTAGGAACCCGATTTCTAGTCCCATGTCACTTTCTGTTGGACCTTGCGAGCTGAAAGCACCCCTGATTCTGACAACAGGTTGTGGTGAGAATTTGCTGGGATTAGATTTGTTGAAAAGATTGCACGCTACACTGTATTGTTCTCCTTCAGGAGTACAACTTACATTAGGCAAGAAAGTGATTTCCCCAATGTATTTGTCTAAAAATGCAATGCCGCCTGAATTGTCATCCCTTCCGGATGCCCTTTGGGCTACTGGTCCCAATGATGTGGGCCTCTTGGAGATACCGCCATATGTGGTGACTTTAAAGGCTAATGTCAGACTGCCACGTATTCCCCAGTACAAGATCTCTAATGAAGGGCAGAAAGCATTGTTAGACATTGTCAGCGACTTGATTAATAAGGGTGTGATTGAAGAGACAAGAGGCAACGTTTGCAATAGTCCGATTTTACCTGTCTTAAAACGAACGGATCCTTCACAGCCACCTGTTTACAGGTTTGTGATTGATCTCAGAGAGGTTAATAAGATTGTTGTGCCACAGTTTCCGGTTGTCCCCGATATAACTGCCTTGTTAACAATGATTCCAGCCTCTGCTGCATGGTTTTCAGTGATTGATTTAAAGAATGCTTTCTTTAGTATCCCAATTGCAGAAGAGAGCAGAGATATTTTTGGTTTTAGTCTGGGAGGCCGAAGCTTCCGCTTCAAACGCGCTCCACAGGGCTACTGTGAGAGTCCATCCATATACAGTCAGGCTTTGAAAGCGCAGCTTGATGCACTTGTTTTACCTAGTGGCGCTATCCTGATTCAGTACGTGGACGATTTACTGATCGCTGCGGATACTGAGAAGATTTGTAAAGAAGCCACATTGTCACTGTTGCGCCATTTATCCGCTTTCCATCACAAAGTGTCTCTCTCTAAGCTGCAATATTGTCGACAAGAAGTGACCTACTTAGGTCATCTCTTATCGAAGGAGGGAAGGAAACTGACCCCAGAAAGAATTCAAGCCATTGCACAGTTGAGTGTGCCGAAAACACAGAGAGAAGTACGTGCTTTCTTGGGCATCACTTCATACTGTAGGCATTGGATCCCTAGTTTTTCTTTATTGGCAAAACCTTTGTTAGCCTTAACATGCAAAGACACACCGAATCCTATCCCATGGTCTGAAGAGTGCCAGAAAAGTTTTGTGGAATTGCGTAATGCATTATGTTCAGCACCTGTGTTGGGTACTCCTGACTACAGCAAACCTTTTACATTGTATGTTCACGAGAAAGATGGATGTGCGTTGTCAGTGTTAACACAGCCTTTTGGCGACAGACCGCGCCCATGCGCATATTTTTCATCTACCTTGGACCCTGTAGCGAGGGCATTGCCAAGCTGTCTGAGAGCGACAGCTGCTGCAGCGATGTCTATCCGACAATCTGCTGGTTTGGTAATGGACAACACATTGATCGTTATGGTTCCACACGCTGTAGACACATTATTAAATAGGACCAAGACGCAACACTTGACTAGTGCGCGGTTATCAGGTTATGAACTTACACTGTTAGCTAATCATATACACATAAAAAGATGCAATACGCTGAATCCAGCCACATTGTTGCCAATTCCAGCAGACTCAGATGAGATTGAGCAACATGACTGTCTGTTCAGAACAGAAGAAGAGACGAAAGGGAGAGTAGATCTAAAAGATACTCCCCTGACTGAGTGTGATGGCACTTTATGGGTAGATGGGTCATGTTTCAAGCTCCCTAATGGTGACACGACTGCTGCATATGCTATCACGACTTTGCACACGGTCGTGGAAACTGCACGAGTGCCACATAATTCGGCCCAAGCAGCAGAATTAATCGCCCTCACGAGAGCATGTGTGTTGTCCGAAGGAATGAGAGTGAATATATACACAGATAGCCAGTACGCCTTTGGCGTGGCTCATAATTTTGGGCGTTTGTGGAAGGAGCGTGGGTTCCTGACGTCGCATGGAGCTAAAATTCAGAATGGCAAGTTGGTGAATGATCTCCTTGAGTCACTGACCCTACCGTTGCAAGTTGCGATCATGAAATGCAGTGCGCACAGGAAAGTCACAGATGATGTTGGACGTGGGAATGCGTTTGCTGATGAGACCGCGAAAGAAACAGCACAGAATGTGAAGACTAGAATGTATGTTGCAGGTCCCGCAAGATGGGTTAATGATGTGGGAATGTGTGAGAACACAATAGAGAGTGTGAAGTCGCTTCAAGCTGAAGCCACAGAGGAAGAGTTAAGCAAGTGGAGAGAAAGTATGGGTAAGTTGGATGAGAATGGTTGTTGGATTGATCTGACAGAACATAGGCGATGGTTGTTGCCTGATGCATATGTGCTTCCAGTGGTTACTATGGCACATGGAATGGCACATATCAGTACGAAAGGTATATGCAAGTTGTTGGCTCCAGTATGGCAGAATGCTGGGATTCCCAAGTGTGCAGAGAATGTGGTCAAGAATTGCATAGTATGCTTGAAGTACAACCCTGGTAGGGGAACCCCAACTCCAGCTGGTCACTTTGCACCCCCATCATGTCCATTTGAAGTTTTGCAGCTGGACTTTATTCACATGGAAAGATGCAACAACCTGAAATATGTACTGGTGGTTGTTTGTGCTTTCTCAAAATGGATAGAGGCTTATCCTCTGAAAGATAACACTGCCCTATCCACAGTCAAAGCCCTTGTGAAAGAGTTTTTCCCTAGGTTTGGGATGCCAAGAATGGTGTGGTGTGATAACGGAAGTGAGTTTGTGGGTAAAGTGATGAAGAATGTATGTGAAGGGCTAGGGATAAAGCAGAAGTTCCATGCTGCAAATCACCCCCAATCAGCTGGATTAGTAGAACGCTACAATGGAGCCTTAAAGCTCAAGCTGGCCAAAATCCAGGCGAGCACCGGTCTTAAATGGCCTGACGCTCTGCCTCTAGCACTCCTGTCCACCAGAATGACCATACACTCACAAGTGGGACTTAGTCCCTATGAGGTTGTCTTTGGCCGTCCTGCCAATGTATGGGGTGTACCGAGGCCCATGAAGTTCAGTGAGATAGAACATCCAGTACTGCTCGATTACCTGTATGATTTGACTGTTAAACTGCGTGTTTTGCACCAACAGGTACATGATACTCTTCCCCAAGCCTCTGAACCTCCTGGACACCCTATCAACCCTGGTACGTGGGTGCTAGTCCGAAGTTTCCAGCGCAAGAGCAACGACGAGCCTCGCTGGATCGGCCCTCATCTTGTTCTTCTTTCGACAAGATCAGCAGTGCGAGTGAAAGGGAAGAAACACTGGATTCATGGTACCCACTGTAAAGTAGTCCCCTTGCCTCTGCCATATGACCAGTGGGTCAAGGAGGGTATCGCCGACTCAGAGACAGACACTGTACCTCGTTCCATACCATTCAGTGACGCACGCTTAAGAGGCACTGTTTCAGACCAAGAGAGTGACAATATTCTGCAGGAAGCTGTGCCACCATCAACTCGACTGGACACCACTGAGCCTGAACTTTTGTTTCAAGACCAAACAGCACCTGGCCGTCTCCGCTATAATTTGAGACCTAGGCCCATGGACAAATAAAGATTTCCTCACTATTTTCCTTTTGACATTTTTTGCTCTCCCATCTGAAGGACTTTCTTGATTTTTGTTTTTCGAACCACCATCCGGGTTCTGCCGCAGGGTCGCGGTGCCAAGACTTTGGGGTACAGGCCGAAGACGCTAGGTCAACGGTTCTGGTTGGTCTAGGGCGTTTCCCTGGACTGACAGGCGTACTCCTTAGCAGAAGAAACTCATCCGCCGCGAGCGGCCCGAGTAGAGGATGGAGTTTTTTAAGATGGAGAGACCGATTGAGGAAATGAACTCTAACGCAAGGATGTGTAGAATTGTAAAAAGTAAATGTTTTGTCTTTTTGTGCCTTTTTACACTGTGTAGTATAATAATGTTTATTGTAGGATTTGTGTTCTTCTCCGCTCAAAAGCCCATTGCACCCACTGAACAGCCTATATCTCCTTCTACTGCCTCCTCTCACTCTTTTCACCCTTTGCCTGAGCACGAACAGACCAGACGATCAGAGTTTGTAAATAACTCGTTTATCCAGCTCTTGCACCAGCACCAACTGGTAATGAATACGACCAATTGCTGGGTGTGTGGGTTAATGCCCCATACCATTAACAAAGGTATTCCCTACCTGGTGCTGCCGTACAGTTACAATGGATCGTCCTGGGCATTCCAAACCATGTTTCTCTATGCTCTAGATACATACTCCCCTCGCCAACTGCGTTCCATCAGACCTATCACCAATAATAAGGCTTTGATGAAAGGAGTTGCCGATATGAGTAGGGATATTGATGCATACTCATCCATTCCCAAAGAAGAGCTGAGACCTTATGTAGGATGGAACGCGACGGGGTATAGTATTAGTCTGGGTGAAAGACAGCGAAAAATCTCATCTCCAATCTGGGTCGTACCCCACATGGGTCGGTTCTGCTTACAGGGTAATGGTCAGAATCCTAGAGCTCTACTGGGAAGGAGTGACTGTACTGAAACGTACACCTTCCCGTCACAGTTTTCTCCTGCGTTTTTGGCTGCCAAGGGCACATATTTCATCTGTCATGACCGAGCATATACATGGCTGCCCCCTGATTTCTCGGGCACATGTTATATTGCGAACTTGCTACCGCCGACATTTACTGCTGCCTCTGACTATCACAAGACCAGAGTTGTGAGAGGTGTGATTAGTAAGGAGGACACTGCCGGTCAGGAAGCGGGAGACTTCTTCCTGGGTTTCCTGCCGTTTTGGGGACCTATGGTCAATAGTAGGAACCTGAGACAGCTGACACGTGTGGTTGAATCCACTGTCAATGTAACGGCTGGTGCCCTTAGTAATCTGACAGCTGAGCTCCAAGCGGATCGCCTTATGACTTTGCAGAACCGCATGGTTCTAGACGTTATTCTTGCAGACCGCGGTGGGGTATGCAAGGTCATCCAATCCAGTTGCTGCATTTTCATACCAGATAATGCTCCAACAGTGTATCAAGCCATCTCCAAACTCCATAAAATATCTGAAGCCATACACGTGGATAAGGGAGATTGGTCACTGGTGGGGTGGTTCTGGGAATTGATATCTGCCTGGGGTTGGAAAGTTCTGATGGTCATTGGAATGATCTTAGCCATTCTTTTCCTGTTCTGTCTGTGTATACAGTGTGCTCCCGCGATATGTGGCCTCTGTACTACCTTATGTGTAAGGAAACCTGTATCAAGGGACGAGCTAAGTAATAGGATGATGCTACAGCAACATCTCCATGACTTCGTGAACATTGACCTAGACTCGGATTAAGATGAGTATAGTGATTGCCTATGTAAGGGCAAAAGGAGGGTCTGTCGTACTTTAATATTCGGGACCGCGTAGGGGACAGGGCCCTACCCCTGTCTATCTTGGTATTAGCGAACCGCAAATGGTAAATGCGGCATGTACGAGTGCTTTATATATCGTTCTAGCTATGAATGCACTGTGTACACGTTATTCAGCTTCACTACGCGGGTTCCATTTTGGAAGCAGTGGCCATCTTGTCATTGCCCTCACATAGGCTATAATGGAGTAAATACGGGCCTCACAGTACATGGGCTTTCCCTCTGACTTCTCTGTGACCTGGGCAGCTGGCTCTGCTGCCCCAGGCCAAACCGGTCTCACGAGCTCCCCTTCCTCCATCCACCTGTGATTAGCATCAGGGCTTGACCCGTCATAAAACCCTTTCATTCTACACAATCTCCTGGCTAATCTCTTCCACACCTGCTTGTTCCTGCTTTATGACTTGTTTCCCAAAACAGGAGATGCTCATGTTTATTGGGGGGTCTATTGACATACGATGTGGGATCTGAACCTTACTGTGTAAATCATTGTGGGCTGGCCGAACTGGAATGTGGGATGGTCATCATGACTCTGCTTTTTCGTTTGTAATGTATACCTTTATATGGCCATATCGTAAACCAAGGAATGTGTGCCTGGAGCATGATATTTTGTACTTAAGGAGAAGTCCGTTCCTATGATTTTCAGCAGTCTCCTGAGAACATACACGCTGTTGTACTTCTAGGATACCTGTCATTGGTCTGCAGCCAATAAACGATTCTTTGACTTCACCCAGAAGACTCTGTGTTTCTGTAGGTCCGGAACAGGGTGAACCCAGAAGTCATAGGGTGTGTGCCCCTGCACCGCTGGGTCTAAAATACCCAGTACTTCAAAGCTTTTACGTAAATGTGTTTGCATATAGTCTGCAACCGCAGGGGGAGGGACCCAATCAGCTGAACGTGGGTGGACAATGTCTGAGGGGTCGAACATAAAGGGGGAGGGTTGGACGGGGGGGAGATGAGTGTTTGCGCTTCTTAGCGCATTTGCGAGGCCTAGACCCCTGAGACGAGTCCGTGTCGGTGTCTGTATCGGTAGTGGTGTTGGGGATATGAATAGGAGAAGAGGGGGAGGGCGGGGGCGCCATCCTGAGCTTGTTCTTTGGATTTGCAGAGCTTCGAATACGTGTGAACATGTGGCCAAGGAAGACCTGGGGGTTACGGTGTGGGAAGGGGCGCTGGGACTGAGGAAGGCCCGGGGGGGGGGGGGGGGGTATGATTAGGAGGAACAAGAAGTTCTAACTTCTGGGCTATAGGCAACAAGGCGGAGGAAAGCGCTTTTTAACAAGCGTGGCATCCAACTTTATCAATAATGTCCTCCATTGACTCGTCATAAAAGTATTCATCATCACCCTGGTCCTCACACGCAGCTACCTCCTCTTGGTAGAATTCGCTTTCTGCCATCATCCATGTGAATATTATAAATATTCAATCAGAAATTCCCCAGTGGGAAGCACAGTTATCAGCCCAAAAGCAAGGTAGGGTGTCGGTGGGAGCAATGCCGAGGCAAAGGAGCCAATATATAATACTAATCCAGTCAAAATATCAAATATAACGCAGGACTAATGGAGAGAGTTAAAACCCCCACCTGCCTGCGCAGAGCAGAGGTGCCAAAAATTATTTCCCAGATTCTCTGGTAATTGAGGGGTTAATATTTGTGCAAAGCTGAGCCTACTCGCTGCCTTATCTGTTGAAAAAAAACAAAACGGCCCGTAATGGCTCCAGAGCCTGCTGCGTAACTCCCCGATTCAGCCTGGGGCAGGGCGTCGGTCCGGCAGTGAATGGAGGACACACATGCGCGTGCGAGCTTCCGAGACGCACGCTGGCAGCCCGGCCGGGCTCCGGCATGTGTCTCGCTCCCAACGGGGGGGGGGGGGGCCAAGTCCCTCTGAACACGAAGCGAAGCACCGCTCGGCAGTAAAGCAAGATATTGCGCTGCACAGAGTGGTATCAAGACGCAGTAAGCAAACAACATAAACTCCATATGAATATTTCAAAACACCTTAATAAAGTGATCCATAAGCAAATAGCAAGCAATACAGAGTCAAAGTAGACAAAATAAAGACACTTATCTTGACTGCGGAGCAGCAAAGAAAGAGGAAGCCAAGATGGTGTCTCTCTATTTTGTATACTTTGACATCTTGCTGTTGGCTGATATGAGGAGGCGTGGTTCAAAGCCTCATGGGATGTGATGTTTTTTACCTGTGTAGTTTACTTTCAATTGGCTGCTGTGAGTCAGTAAAGAAATTGAGACCGCATAATCAGAAGCCTCCGGTCCTGACATAGAATCTGTATTGAATACGTATTTACTACGTATGCTCCTGCGGCCATCTTCTCTGTTTACTTCCAGGAAGGAACTGGCATATGGCAACAATGTCCGCGGGCCACCAATAAAGGCTGGCCAGGCCCGCGGGCCGTACTATGAGTACCCGTGATGTAGAGCAATACCGAATGGTGATTTTGCAAAAAAATATATCTTTAAGTGGTGTGACAGTCTCTCCATTTCTAAAGTTTCCTACATTTTCTATGTCCGCAAATGGCGAGACGGAGATCTGTTTTCACATCCTTGCTGTTATCATCCTGGAATCACCCGATGTACAATTGTCCATTCTTTTAAATTTGTATTCTCCTACTCAACTGACCTAAGGCCTAGTATGACTGTAACAGACACTTCAGATATCGAAAATCCCATTATATCCTTTATTGCAGCAAGACCTTTTCAATAAACTCCCATTTTCTGCAATCAGGTCTCCAACTCTTCCACATCCTCTCAAACGAAGATTAACTACCCTGCAAGCATTCTGCTTCACTTGTACAGGTGCCCTCTGTGAGAAGTTGGCCTGATATATGATGTCACTAGTTCTAGTGTACACCTTGTATCAGTCCAAACAACCCTTATGGTGATTGGTTGTAAAGTCAACCTTATAGACCAGCTATCCTAGTGGTAGCATGGACAAGAGCAGTCTTAGGCTAAACTCTGAATGGCATGTGAAGCCAGCTGTTATACCATATGTAATCCCTTGAATACCAAATGAAAGGACACCACAACAGATATATATAAAAATAGAATGTATTTATTCTAGGCAAACCCTCAGCACTCTTTATGAGATTCGAGGTAAGTACAACACAGTCTTATTTAAGCATAAATTAAGTCACACAGGTAAGTAATACAGTTAGGCCCTAGGGGCTACGCAAACCATATACTAAGTAAGTGGTATAAGGACCACTGTCACAAACACAGGATAGGCCTAGGGAATCGCTGGGGCTACACTATACTACCAACAGTTAGGAAGTGGGAGGCCCACGGGATTCAGGTGCAGAGTGGAAACACTCACGCGTAAAGCGTAAAAGTCGATCGAATCACTAGCAGTTAGAAATGAGCAGTTTTAGGACACTTCTGGTATAGCTAGAAAGTCGAGACTCGGAAACTAGACCCTAGGATAGTCAATACCCTTGTGAGCACCGAAGTACCCAAGTTACCTAGCCACGGGCTGCGGGTGCATAGGTGTGAACTTGCATCTGGTTTCGTCGTGGACTTCTATGGATGCCTGAAGGAAAGTTGCTGACAGGCAGTCAGTGAAGAGTGTCTGGTGGATCCCAAGGTGGGGATCAAGAAGGAAGGAACCTGCAAGCAGAAGGGACAGAGTCTAGGTCACCAGCCAGGAGCCGGGAAGGAACCAGGAAGGAACCAGGCGATGTTGTGAAGATGCAGGTGAAGAGGTGAAGCTTGTCGCAGCAGCCACGGGTACCAGGAGACGTCGAGGACGGCCAGGACCAGGAGGTGAGCTGTCCCACGAAGGCTCTTGCTGTCGGCGGCGTCGAAGTCGAGTCAGGACCCACCAAGCCTTGGCAAGCGGAACCCACGCAGGATGGAGGACTTGCTTCTGGTGCAGACCAGGGAGGTCTGGGGTGCTTCTCTTTCACAGAGGAGCGGGTGCCAGCCTGGAGGAGCCGGACCAGCAAGTTGAAAGTAAAGTTTCGTCGTCGCAGAGGCTACTAGCCAATGGGCCAGCAACCGGACAACACGTCGAGCAACACAGGTGCAGAAGGGCCCCACGCAGAACACGTGAAGTGTGGGGAGCTGATCTTCTTTGCAGATGGTGCTCGGGAGTGGGGCTTCTCAATTCCCCAAGCACAGCCTCGAGGATGCCTCAGAAGTTGCGCTAGTCAGTTACTAGCCACTTTTCCCAAGTCGCCGGTCCCACGTCCCTCGTCGCCTCCACGGGTCTCAGCTTCGCTGGAGATGTGGATCTGGTTCAGAGGTGTCTGGAAGTCTCGGCGCTGGTCAGTCTCTGCAGTCGTCCCTCGTAGGATTCAGACGCAAAGCAAGCAGCGGTCGCTGGATGGTGCCTGGTTGCCCAGGGTGGTCACTCCTTGGCCACAAGGGAGATTTCTTCAGTCTTCTTCCTGAGGTCGAATGTTGAAGGTCCAGAGTTTCTGTTCAAGTTGCAGATTCAGGTTAATCTAATTTAGCAGGGCCCAACTAGCTACTAATATACTGGGCTAGTGGGCTGGGCTACCTGCAAGGTCCCTCCTATGGGTGGGACTAGGAAGGGGGGTGGCTACACCCCCTTTCCTTTGTCCAGTTTCGCGCTGGGGCTGGAGTGCCCCAGCACCGGTTTGAACTGGACTATGCATGGGACACCTTGTGTGCCCCAGGCAGTGTCTTGTTTCATTCAACCCTCCCTGCCCCAATACACTAAATCCTGTCTAGGGTGGTGCTCGCACCTCCCGAGGCAGGAAACCTATTGTCCAAGCCTCCCTCGCTGGAAGGACTCCCAGCAGCAGGAGGTCAGACTGGTGTCTGTGGCAGCAGCATCCACTTTGTGATGCTGGGGCTCTGGTTAACTTTAACCGGGTAAGTAGGTTTCAACATGTCTTCTCCCTCTAGAAGGGAGGAATAATATCCTCATTGCCAGAAATGGTATGGGGGTATTATTCCAAAGTGTTAGACACCTTACACGACATGTTTTGATAAAGCCAAACCATAGTTACCATAACCGTATAAGATTATAAGGTACTTTAAGAGTATATGGTAGGCTATATCATAGAACAGCTATAAGGACATGGTTCGGAAAGCTGCAGACAGGCTCAGCTCATGCTAGAGCACCATCTCTCTTGTTACCAAGCACTCTGCCTCCAGGATTGTTAAGGCCTGCCATAGGAGTGGCTGATAGGTACACATGTGTCTATATATAAGGTAGGTATAGGAATACTACACCTAAGCAAGGGGTGATTACACGACCTTGCCCCAGCTGAGTGATCAGCCAGTTGTGTCATAATGGAAGGCCAGGCCAGGGGTGGCATAATACATGCTGCAGCCCCTGGTAGGCCTAGGGTACACCTATGCCCTGGGTACCTAAGGGTACAGGGGCCAATAAGGTGATCCTATCCAATTGGGTTATGCACCTAAAGTACATAGTAATAGTTTAGAGAGAGAACAGCTGGGCTGTGGGTCTGATTAGCAGGCCCACAGCCACATCTAAGTCGAAAACCAGTGGAGCAAAAGCAAAAAGTGAGGGTGAACATAGAAAGCAGACCCTACTCTCCTACACCCTCGTCATGGCCTTAAAGGTGGACAATGTGTTTTACTGCTATGTTCTTTTTCCTAATACCTCTTCACAAATTTCCCACTTTATTTGGATATTTCCCTCTTTAAGGTTTCCCCCCACTATTTTATCTTTCATTGGGGCTGTCACCACTTTGTACAGTTCCAATAACAGACCCTTCTTACTTTTGAATTTTGTGACATCTTCATCAAAACGTGTCAATCGTCTGGTACTGGCAAGTTTGTATTCTGGTTGGGTGACACAGTGGCATAGCTGTTGGCATCTGAACCTCTCATTCTCTGAGAGACCAAACCTTTTCTTACAGTCCTCAAATTTCCTTACTTGTGCTCCCTGGAGCATATCAAAGAGGCATCTGTGGTCACCCCGCTCCATGATCGAAACAGGATACTGTCCAGGCTAGGTCAAATTCTAGATTGTGATAAATTGGCATCAGTTGGGAGGGAAACCTGGTTAGCATTGTATGTACTGCTGAGTCTGTTGTATAACACGCAACAATATGCTCAAGCTAACCAAGTCTCCATTTTTATTAATCATAATGTTAAAATGCCTGAAAAGATAGAGCCAAATAAGTCTCCTTTACTTCCAAACGGTGCATTCTAACCGACCATACCAATGTAAGGGAGAATTGAGGACAAACCGCTAAATCATGCAATAAAAAAAATCATCGCGTTTTCTCCCTTTAAAATGATATAGAAACCATGCAACAAATCTCATGAACCTTACTCCTTGTTGATTCTCCAAGATGGTATTCTGATTCTTGGAGGTGATTTTACACATTGGGCAATTGAACCTTCAGAAGAATTACATTGTCAGGTGTTTCATGAGTTGGAACAATTTGTTCTGGAGAATGGGTAACATTCTCTACAAGTTGAACAGAAGGAGACATTTTTTCCCTTTGTCGCTTGAATCACAATCTACATCACCCGATTAATGTTTTTTCGTATCATTTGCCCTGACAATATTACTCTCAGTCCTGATACCATACTGGTCACATTTGGCTAGATGCCCGACACTCCAGCACCTACCATCCTGAGTAATTACACTAACCTAGTTAACCTTGACTTTCTGAATAGGCTTTGAACATTTAGAATATCCCATGCTTAACAATTCCTGGTATTTTAATCCTGACTATATATATCCCACCTGGATATCACTGGCGTTTGGTCTGGTTTAATACATCACAACCTACACAGGATCGATCTTAATGTTTACCAACTCTATTTCTAATTTTGCTGAGGTTTACATTTTCTCTCCCATTAACAAAAATTGACAGTGTATTTCTTAACTACCAACGATACAGATCAGAAACAGATTGCCTTCCCTTAAGTAAAAAGAAAGGCTTACACCAGTCACAGTATTAGGTGTAATGCGGTATGACTAAAGTCTTTTCCTCATTGTAGAAATAAGGGGTTTACCTGCAAGATGCACACTCTCCTTGAGATAGCAGTTAAAATTCTGCACCTTCCTATTAGTTTATGGGCCATACAGGGCAGTGATAAAATAGTTTATATTTTGTGCTACTAAAAACTCTGTAATTTCCAGTGACTTTAATTGTACCCCTTTTTCAGGGTCTAGAGGTTTAGGACATCCTTCTTTACCCCAAACTACCTTTAGGAACTCGATGACTATGGATGTGGTATTGTTCTGTACAAACGTAACATCTGATAGACTACTAGCTGCAGATTCCTTCACGTAGAATTATCCCCAGGCGTGAGACTGGATCCGGAAACTTTTTGCTTCCGCATCCCTGCATGCTGGGGGCGTGGCGACCACGCGACTCCGCCCAGGCATCGTCCGCGCACGTGACGTCAGCGAGGTCACAGAAGACCCGCCCCGGTGCGCCCACCTCAGTTATTTCCTTTTCCACGTGCAACGCGGATCCGGTCTGCTACGGGCCTGGTCGGGCCCTCTTTTTCCTTCGTTACTTGGTGGAACAGTGTGCGAATGCCTCCGGGCTTCAAAGCTTGCACGTCGTGTGGGCGTCTCACGTCAGCGACGGACCCTCATCTCATTTGTATGTGGTGTTTGGGGGAGGATCACGGCTCTGCGGATTGTGAGGCGTGCCAGCAGCTGAAGCCGAAGTCACGGCGAGAGCGCCACATGAAACTTCTTTTGGCGCGTCTCTCCAGGTCGGCCTTCTCCCCTCGATCTGCCTCGGCGGGCGGCTTCAGCTACGGCCGTGGTCGCCGTCATTGCCCTTCCCCGATGTCGCAAGAGCGTCGCTCACCGGTGGGTAAGTGTCGCATTTTGTCACCGGGGCCGGGTTTCGGCCTACCAGAGGCATGGACTCTCCGTGAGTGATGCGGCCCTAGACTACTAGAGACTACTAGCCACAGATTCCTAGACGTAGAATTATCCCCAGGCGTGAGACTGGATCCGGAAACTTTTGCCACAGCATCCCTGCGCGCCGGGGGCGGGGCGACATCACGCGACTCTGCCCAGGCGTCGTCCGCGCACGTGACGTCAGCGAGGTCACATAAGACCCTCCCCCCCCCGGCGCACCTACGTCAGTTTTTTCCTTTTCCGCATGCAACGCGGATCCGGTCTTTGCTCGGGCATGTTTAGGCTCTTTTTTTTTTTTATTCCATTTCTTTGGTGGAACAGTGTGCAAATGCCTTCGGGCTTTAAAACTTGCACGAGTTGTGGGCGTCCTATGTCGGCGACGGACCCTCACCTCATTTGTATGTGATGTTTGGGGGAGGATCACGGCACCACAGATTGTGCGGCGTGCCAACAGTTGAAGCCAAAGTCGCAGTGGGAGCGCAAGATGAAACTTCTCTCTGCGCATCTCTCCAGGTCGACGTCCTCCCCTCGGTCTGCTTCGGCGGACAGCTCCAGACACAGCCGTGGTCGTCAACCTCGCCCTTTTCCGATGTCCCGTGAGCGTCGCTCCTCGGTGGGTAAGTGTCGCAGTTTGTCCCCGGGGCGGTGGTGTGGACTCTCCGCGGGTGATGCGGCCCCATGTGTCGTCGTATCCACCGATTCCCGGTGCTGGGGCGTAGAGAGTCCAAATGGAGACATACGCTGCGGCTTTACAGGCCTCGCTGGCTCCTCCTCCTCCTTTCCCTCCTGGGGCGTCGGCGGATCCCTCGCCCTGCGCAGGGCCCTCCGTGGCGCTGACTGGTTCGGATCCAGGCTTGGAGGATGTGGTGCTGTTGGGGTGCGGCTCCTCTGGGGCACCTCCTTCAGGCCACGGCGTCTCTGCCTCGCCGCAAACTCCTGCGGGAGTCCCTGTGGTGTCGCGGGAGGTCGCCGGGGCTCAGGACGCATTCCCGGGCCCCTCTCGGTCCTTCGACAAGGTTGTCCTGTCTAAGGCTGAGGTGACGCCACTACAGCGCCGTCAGCAGCTAGACCGTGCGGAGCCACAGGTGTCGGTGGACTCTCCTCGCCCCGCTCCGGGTCGAGGCCGAGGGAGGACCCCGCGTCCCTCTCCAGGCCCCTCTCGTTCCTCCCCGCAGGCTGCTGCCTCGTCGGAGGGCGAGTCGGAGGTTGTATCGTCCCTGGCACCACCATCTGGGTTGCCAAGCGATCTTCGCCTCCTTCTGGGCCGCAGCCGGCGGAGGGCTTCGTGCCACTCCCCGGGCCCGTCCCATTCCCCCACGCAGGTGGCTGCCTCGGTGGGGGTCGGGCCGGCACAGCTCCAGCTCTACTCCGGCCCCCGCTCCGATCTCCGGTGCGGGGTGACTTGGAGGTACCTTGTCCGGTGACTCCGGATGGTGCCGGCGCCCTGCCTCAGGCAGCGGACTCTACGGCTCCGCGCAGGGGTCGTACCGCGGATTAGTCTTCAGACGCTCCTTCTCCGAAGGCAGGCTGTATCTTGGTGTCGTCCTCGCCAGAGACTGGTCGCTGTGTGGTGTCCTTTTCACCGGCGTCAAAGGGCAGCTCCCCACCCTTCCCGAGGCAAAGGTGTCCGTCGGAAGAGAGGCAGGTCCCTCATTCTTCGGCTCCTTCTGACTTGCCGGTCTGGCCCTTGCCCGTCCCGCTTGGCCTCGGGGACGGCCGCCTTAGTTTGCAGCCGTCGCCCACAGAGGAGCTGCTTTCTCCACCGCGGAACCCTACGGAGGCGGGTGCGGCCTTTGCTCACGCGGTGTCCACGGCTGTGGGTGACCCAGTGGCTCACTTTCTGAGTCTGGTCAGGTGGACTTGCGGCATCATGCATTGGATGGCCGGGAGCTTGCGGCGTTTATTCTCCGCTCTGCTCTGTACGTCTCAGAAGTGCTGGGACGTGCCATGGCATCTTCAGTCGCTCTCCATCGCCATGCTTTGCTTCGGGACGGAGGGATCCCTGAAAATATTAGGGAGCGACTTGTCGACCTTCCATTTGATGGCAGCCTGTTGTTCCATGCCCCGGCCGACTTCGCTATCCAAAGGCTTTTGGTGGGGCTCCGTCCTCCTCCTCCTCCTCCTCCTCCACCACCTTATTCCCCTCCTCTTCCATCCCCTCCTCAGTGACTTCTGAGTTGGGTTGACTCTGGGCCTTCTTAGGCTGGTTGGTCTGGCTGTAGAGTGTGTTTTCTGGACTTTACGTCCTTTCTGGGGACTTTGGCTTTGTTGGCTGCTGGACGGCCCTTGTGTTTATTGTGTGTGGTTTTTGCAGGAGTTATTGCGCAGACATGGCCCTGAGTTTGGGCCTTCTGCTTTTCTTGGGCTGCTTGTCAAGCCTTCAGCAGGGGTATTTTTATCCCTGTGGCTTTTTTGTTTTATCCTCTGCTGCGGAAGTTCTTCCAAAGAGGGTTCCCTTATTTTGGGTCTTACCCTAGGTGGGTAGTGGTAGCTGTCATATAGCTTGCGCTCTATTAGAGGGTTCTGGTCGCCTTCGGGTGCCTGTTCTCCATGGTGTTTAGGTAGGTTGCTTTGCTTCCTGAGGGCGTGTGCGCGGCCACTCGTAGTGGTGTGCGCGGGCATCATCTCCTCTCCCTGCTCCTGTCCTGAGGTCTTGGATGATGTTCTGTTCTCCCTTGCCAGTTGTTGCCTACTCGGCCTTCCTGGGGCCTCAGGCTGTTCTCCTTGCTTCTGGTGGCTTTGACTGTCGGCGCTGTTCTGGCTCGCAGGCTGCTCTCCATCTGGAGTTGGGGTTGCCTTCTTTTCCCTCATTTCCTTGGGCCCTCTAGGCTTCTTCTCCTTGCGCTTTTCCTGTCTTGGCATTGGGTGGAAGCTATGTTGCCTTGTGGGGGAGCTGGGTGCTTCGACATCTCCGTCCTTGCCCTTGGTTCCTCTGCTGTGAGTGTACGGGCCTCTTCAGCCTTCTTTCCCTCCTACATCCCCTTTGGGTCGGTGGGGTTCTGCTTATGGGGGGTCCCTTGGCCTGGCAGGGGCGAGATTCTACCTGGTCCACAGGTCTGGTCCCCCTGTGGGGCCTTCTGTTCTGCATTGTCTGGTGGGGTCCTTTCGCAGACCCTCCTTCCCAGGGGGTATAGCTAGGGTATCTATTCTACATGAAGGAATCTGCGGCTAGTAGTCTCCATCAGATGTACGAGTTACTTACCTTCGGTAACGATGTATCTGGTAGAGACGATTCTAGCCGCAGATTCCTTCACGGCCCCCCTTCCTCCCCTATTCTGCGAGGGCCCTTGGGTTGGTCTTCGGTACTCGTCTCCCGGTGGGGGGGCTGTGTCTCCTGTGAGTGCCCTCCTTGTTCTTGACGGGTGGCTCCGTCTGGGGGCGGTTCATTCCTCCTTGGTTCCTTGGAGGATGGGGTTCTGGTGCTCCGGTTCCCTGCTGCTCTGGCTACTCCAGGTTTGGGGGGGGATTGCTTTCTATCCCTGTCCTCCCTCCCCTCCTATCCTCTGATAAGGGTCATCTGGCCATGTCTTGCCCTTGTCCATTGTGGGTGGTTGCCCTCTAGGTTGGGGTGCCTTGGAAGTTTGTTGTCCCCGTCTTGGGACTGGTCCCATTCCTTGTTCAGGATGGGGGGAGTTGGTTTACTACGTGTGCCATGACTTTTACGCATGTTCTTTGCCTCCGGGGCATAGGGATGGGGAGTTGTCTATGTGCTGGCAGGGTGACTGCACAGGTTTCTGCTTGTTCTTCCTTCTTTCCCTGCCTTTGGGATCTGCGGTGTTGGCACTGCTCTGGGGGTGCTGCTAGTCACAGTTTCTTTTCAATTTTTCTGCTCTTCGCACACTGTTCCCATGCTTCCACAGTTTTTCATTTGGTGTTTCCGTGTTGTGGTGCGGAAAAGTTCTCAGAAGAAAACTCATGTAGGCGCGCCGTGTCTTATGTGACCTCGCTGACGTCACATGCACGGACGACGCCTGGGCGGAGTCGCGTGATGTCGCCCTGCCCCCGGCGTGCAGGTATGCTGTGGCAAAAAAGTTTCCGGATCCAGTCTCACGCCTGGGGATAATTCTATGTGAAGAAATCTGCGGCTAGAATCGTCTCTACCAGATACATCGTTACTGAAGGTAAGTAACTCGTACGATGGAGCGTCAGGAGTCCGGATGGAGCAGTACACGGCGGCTTTGCAGGCGTCGCTGGTATCTCCTCCTCCTTCCCCTTCTGGGGCGTCTGCGGTTCCCCTGCCTTGCGCGGGGCCTTATGCGGTGGCTCCGGCCCCGGGACCGACTGAGTCGGATCCAGACTTGGAGGATGTGGTGCTGTTGGGGTGCTGCTCCTCTGGGGTCCCTCCTTCACCCCGCGGCGTCTCTGCCTCACCGCACACTCCTGCGGGAGTCCCTGTGGTGTCGTGTGAGGTCACCGGGGCTCGGGTCGCGATGACGCCGCTACGGCCAGACCGGGCGGTGCCAAGGGGGTCCGTGAACTCTCCTCGCCCCGCTCTGGGCCGAGGCTGGGCACGCACCCCTCGTCCTCCTCTGGGCCCTTCTCATTCCCCCGCGCAGGCGGTTGCCTCGCAGGCGGATGGGTCGGAGGTTGGGTCGGCCCTGGCGGAGCCGCGGGGCTCGCCGGCCCACCTCGGTAGTGTGCAGGGCCATGGCTGGTGGAGGGCTTCGTGTTGCTTCCCTGGTCCTTCTCGTTCCCCCCCCCCCCCCACAGGCAGCTGCCTCGGTGGAGGTCGAGTCGGCGCCGTTCCGGTGTCGCCCCTTGTCCACTGTGACTCCGGTTCCGCTCTGGTCCCCGGCGCAGTGTGACTTCGAGTCCCGTGTGGCGTCTCCTCTGGCGCCGGCTGGTGTCCGAGCTCTGCCTCAGGCGGCGGACTCCACGGCTCCTGACAGGCGCCGGGTTGCGGATTCGTCTTCTGACGCCCCCTCTTCTCCGGAGGCTGCCTGCATACTGGTATCGTCCTCCCCGGAGACTGGCTGCAGAGTGATGTTTTTTTCACCGGCCTCGTCAAAGGATGGCTCCCCGCCATGTCTGGAACCGCTGGGCTCGCCGGAGGAGCGGCAGGTCCCCCATTCCTCAGCCCCTCCTGCCTGCCAGGTCTGGCCCCTGCCCGTTTCACTGGGCTTGGGAGATGGTCGCCTTGGTCTGCAGCCGTCGCCCACGGAGGAACTGCTTTTCCCCGCCGCAGGGCCCTACAGAGGTGGGTGCGGCTTTTGTTCTCGCGGTGTCCACTGCCGTGGCTATCCTGAGCATGGGTGATCCCGTTGCTCATTTTCCCCCGGAACACCTCTTGGAGGTTCTGCACCAGGGCTCTGGTGGGAGGGAGCTCTTGCTTCCCTCTGAGGGATCGCTCCTTTTATCCCTGACGGGGGCTTAGGAGCGTCCCGCTTCAAGGGATCCGGTGCCTCGCCACCTTCTACACCGGCACCTTCCGGCGCCGCATGCCTTTCCCTCCACCCCTCTGCCAGTCCTCTTTTGCGGACAGCCTTTCCTTCCCTGCCGACCCTACTGACTCCACCCTCCCGGGAGGCCCGCTGGCTGGAATCATGCTGATGCCACATATTCGCCTCGACCAGTGCAGCCCTGCGGGCCCTGAACACCTTGTGTGTCCTGGCTAGGGCTTCCTCTTGTCTGTGGGACTCGGTTGAGTCTGTGGGGTCCGCCCCTTCTCAGGAGCCTGTTCAGGTGGACTTGCAGTGGAGGGCCGGGAGCTAGCGGCATTCATCCTTCACTCAGCTCTGGACATTTCGGTGGTGCTGGGCCGGGCCATGGCTTCCTCAGTTGCTCTCCGTCACCATGCTTGGCTCCGGGATGGTGTGTTCCCTGAGAATGTTCGGGAGCGGCTCATTGATCTCCCGTTTGATGGTCATCGGTTGTTCCATGCACCAGCTGACTCTGCCATCCAGAGGTTGCTGGCGGAGCTTCCTCCTCCTCCTCCTCGGTTTGAGGAGTAGAGCTGATTCTGGTCCCTTTTGGGGTGGTTGCGCTTGCGATGGAGTGTAATAGCCATTGCGTTCTCTTGCGAGACCTTTGGCGTGGTTGGCTGCTGGACGGCCCTTGTTTGCTGTGTGTTTTTTGTGCTGCAATTCTTGGCAGGTCGGCCAGAGATTAGGCCTCCTGTTGCTCTTGGGCTGATGTTAAGCCGTTCGCAGGGTGTTTCCCTGTGGCTCTTTTGTTTTTTCGTCTGTTGCGGACGTTCTTCCAAAGAGGGTTCCCATGTCTTGGGACTTGCCGTACCCTGTGTGGGGTAGTGGTAGCTGTTATACAGCTTACGGTCTGCTGGGGAGTTCTGGTGGCCCTTTGGTGCCTGTTCTCCATGGCGTTATGTATGTTGCTTTGCTTCTTGGTTGTGTGCGCGGCCGCTCGTGGAGCGTGTCCGGCCGCTTGTCTCTTTTTTTCCCTGCTTTGATTGTACTGTGCTCTCCCTTCTCGGGTGTTGCCCGTTCGGCCTTCTGGGCCCTGGGCCGTTTTGTCTTGTTTCTGGCGGTAGTTTGTTAGCGCTGCTCTGATTGGCCTGTTCCCTCCCATCTGGTGTGGCCTGGCCTTCTTTTCCCTTGTTTCCTTGGGTCCTCTGGCCCTTTCCTTGTCTTGGAGGGAAGTTTCATGCCTTGAGGGGGTGTGGGGTGCTTCGGCCTCTCTGGCCTGGCCCTTCTTTCCTCTGTCGTGAGTGGGGCCTCCCTCTCCCTCTCCCTCTATTCTCCCTCTCTTCTCTCTCTCGCTTCTTCTCCCTCCATCCCTCTAGGGTCGGTGGTGTTCTGCTTATGGGCCTCTTGCCTGCGAGGGGCCGGGTTGTTACCCGGTCCGCAGGTCCGGTTCCGTGGGTGACCCTCTGTCCTGTTATGGCTGGGGGGGACCTTTCGCAGACAGTCCTTCCCTGTGGGTATTGCTAGGGTATCTATTCTACGTGAACATATCTGCGGCTAGTAGTCTCTTATCAGATGTACGAGTTACTTACCTTCGGTAACGATGTATCTGGTAGAGACTATTCTAGCAGCAGATTCCTTCACGGCCCGCCCTTCCTCCCCGGTTCTGCGAGGACCCGTGGGTTGGTCTCGGCACTCGCCTCCTGGTGGGCAGCTGTGCCTCTAGTGAGTGCATTCTTGCTCTTGGCGGGTTGCTCCGTCTTGTTGCTGTTCCCTCCTCCCCTTGGTTTTCGGGAGCATGGGGTTATGGTGCTCTGTGCCCCCGTGGCCGGGCTTCCCCTCCCTCGGGGGTTTTTCCCCCTTCACACTCTGCCCTCCCTCCTCTTGCTGCTGGGGGCCCCTGCCCCTCTGCCTCCTCTATCTGGGGGGGGGGGCGGGGGTCACCTGGCTAGGCCGGCCCTGGTTTCTTGGGGGTTGGTTGCCCTCTGTGCTGGGGTGGTTTGGAGGGTGGTGGTGGTGGTGATGGTTGTTCTTGTTGTGGTGGTGGTCGCTGCCCTGTCTGTTCTGGGGCTGGCCCCCCTTCCCCCCCCCTTCCTTCTGGGTGGGAGTTGTGGACCTGCTGCAGGTGTCTTGCCTTTACATATGTTCCCTGCCTCCAGGGGCGGTGGGGGGGGGGGGGGCGGGGCGGGGGGTGGGCGGTTTGTGTTTACAGGGTGGTTGCTTGGGGCTCTGCTCTGTTATTTTCTCTGCCCCTGCCTTTGGGGGTGGCTGTGTGGCACTGCTCCTTATAGTGTCGCTTGTCTTCATTCTTTGTTTCTACTCTTTCGCACACTGTTCCCCTGCTCTCACAGTTTTACCTGGTGGCTCCGCGGTGCGGCGCAGAAAAGTTCTCCGGAGAAAACTGAGGTGGGCGCGCCGGGTGGGGCTTTTGTGACTTGGCTGACGTCACGTGCTCGGACGATGCCTGAGCGGAGTTGCGTGGTGTCGCCCCGCCCCTGGCACGCAGGGATGCTGTGGCAAAAAAGTTTCCAGATACAGTCTCAAGCCTGGGGATAATTTTACATGAAGGAATCTGCGGCTAGAATTGTCTCTACCAGATACATCGTTACTGAAGGTAAGTAAATCGTACTTCGGGCAACTTAGAATGATAATCATTTGCTACCATGGCAGATTTAAGTGAAGGTTGTAGTTTCTTAAACTAACCTACTATATCCAGGCCCAAATTCTGCCAATCGTGTTCTCACCAGTGGACCATTGGAAAGGGAGGGGTGGAACATTTAAACATTTGGCACACTTTGAATATTCTTCCTTGTTTCTAACAAAATGTTCATCCTCTAAGTCCATCCCTGTCCACCAAAGTGGTCTCTCACTAAACTCTTCAAGGCTGACATGTGTTCTTGGTGAATAGCCTTGAGAATACAGGCATGTACTCCCGCACAAATTGCTATGGAAGACTAATCCTTCCACCACACTCAATTCTCCAGAAGCGTGCCTAAAAGAATGTAAAGAACCCTTAAGAACTTTTGTTGCAGGCCAACCCCTTGTTATGTACTGTTTGACTTTTTTTAAGAACCTCGTCCTTGGCATCTCCTGATTCACATCTTTTTCTGTTAAGGAAACGCAAGGTAAAGCACATACTTCCCCAACTCAAGTCACCATGTCCAATGCCTCCCCATAAACTTCTCACACTCCTCATAAAAGCATGTAAACGTGAAAGGCAATCTGCTGTAATACTCTTTTTTTTCTTGGAATGTAAACTACACTGAAAGTGTATTATTTATTGCACCTTAGAACACAGATGTGTAACCCTTGCAGTGGCTGACAATCCTCCTCCCAGGGACAATATACGTACAAGAGATTTATGGACAATTAGCAATATGAACCAGCTGCCACAAATAAAATGTCTGAAATAATGAATGACACACCTGCAAACCAGCAGATCCCTCTCAATCACTGCATAGCGTCTTTCCGTTTCATTCAAGGTTTTGGAAGCATAAGCTGCAAGCCAGTTATTGTTGTTGCCATTCTTCTGTGACAACACTGCTCCCAGTGAATAAGCACTGGGCTTCAACTGTAAAACACACTGTTTGCCTGCTGAAAATGGTTGTAGCATGAGGGCAGAAGTTAGTTGTTCCTTTACCGTCTAATACGGCATCTTATTGATTTTCGCCCCGCACAAACTTTTCATCATTGCAAAGTAATTGCCTTAAGGATTTCATAAGTGTGGCAAAGTCTTGTACACATTTAGAGTAATATTCATAAAGCCCATAAAGGATAACAGTTTTTTTCTTGTCATCCATAGGAGGTGCTTCCTTAATGGCTTTAACAAGCAACTACTTAAGAACCACTCTGTAGGAAACTGGCTCTATATATACTACACTAAAATGAGGTATAGTGTGTATAGAGTCCAATTGTCCCCAGAGGTAGACGGAGGTTAAAGTTCGATACAACCTTACTCTCTGTGGTAGCTTGGTCGAGCAGTAAGGCAGTATCAGAGGACAGTGTTAAGCATTTGATGTACACACTCAGTCAGCAAATGAATTCACACACTCAAGAACTGTACTCTAGGCCAAATGTTTTTGTATAAAAATATACTGTTTACTTTTAGAACCAAGCAAGCCTGGCACAGGTAAGCATTAATGACTTTTCAGTAATAAGTTACTGGATATAGAACAGTTTGAAAATGCAATAGAAATTGTACTTTATTTGATTTACAGGGGAGCAGTAGTATGCAACACTTAGCAAATGCACTACATTGAAATGAATAGGCTTTTTCAGTAAATTACAGGTTAGTTGTTACATTACTTTTCTAACTCAGTGCTGGATGCCTAGATTCAGCACTGGGACATTTCCTGGAAACAGGTGAGAAAATATGTTTTGGTTATTCGTGTGATTTTTAAAGAATATTTTCAGAGTTCAAAACGCCACACTTAAAAACTTTTTGGCGAAAAAGTGTCAATGTTCTCCTATGGAGGGAAAACAGGTTAACAGTTCTCAGGTAAGTAATAGACTGTGGGAGTTAAGGTTCTGGGGTTAGACTCCGGGGTCCCCCAGGGTCAGTAATGTGCTGTTGTTGCACCCTCATCGGCACTAGGGTGGCCGGGTGCAGAGTGTTGAGGACCAATGTTATCCAATGGGGAATAGGGGGCCTCCGGTTGGTGGCTGCTGGCAAGTAGGCCACTGGGTTGTGGGAGCAAAGCTCCTAGGGTTAAGGTCAGGGCAAATGGGGAAACAATGTAGCACAAAAGGTGCACCCTCAGCGGCACTGGGGCGGCCAGGTGCAGAGTGCGGTTTTGACGTCGGGCGCCCTGTTGTTTTCTATGGAGAACCTCCGGTTTGCAAAAGCACTGCAGGCAGGGAGACGAAGGACTTCTGGGTGCGACCACCACTTGGAGAGATAAGTTGGGAAGTTAAGGGTTGGCTAGGCACCGTCGGTTTAGGCACACACGGCCGTGGGGCGTCGGGTGCAGAGGTGCCTTTTGGGTCGGACCGTCTTACCAGCTCCTGGTCTCGGCTAGGGGGGCCTTCTGGATTTAGGCTGCAGTTGTCGGCTTGAGGCAGGTCGGGGGTCACCCTATCTTGGGTCAGGATCAGCAAGGTGACCTCCTCGTGGTGTTTTTCCACTCTAGCTCGGGCCAGGTTCGGCGGGTGCAGAGTGGGCTGGATTCGCGGTCTCTGGCTGGTGCCAGAAGCTGCAGTTTGAACAAATCTGGTGTTCACAGGAGTTGCAGTCTTTAGAAGTGAAGGCAGGCAGGTCCTCCGGGTTTGTTGAGGTTGCTGGCTTCAGGACACACCAGGAGCAGGTTCGAGGGGGAGACAGGCTGGTAGGGCTGAGGCCAAGTCAGTGGGCGTCGTCCTCTTGTTAGCTCTGCATGGCTCTTCAGTCCTTCTTATCTTCTTTCTTGTTTCTTGTCAGGATCTGAGGAAGCAAGGTTCAGGGTGCATCCTAAATACTAAATGTAGGGGTGTTACAGGTAGGTAAAGGGCAGGGACCAATGGGTCCCTTCCCTGGGGTGGGCACACCCCCTCTTCTGCCACTCTCCAGTGGGAGGGGGGCGGGGGGCAGGAGCCCGTCCCTGGTTGGCTGGGTCCCCCCATTCTCAAGATGGCAGAGACTCGAGGTTGCGCTTCACCTCGCCTCCCCCAGCTGAGGGGTGGAGTTGGCAGAGGTGGGCACACCTCTCTTCCTCACTTGTTTTTCCCGCCGGTTCTCCTGCCCAAAGTGGGGGGTAGAACCAGTGGGGACCAGTTGCTGATAGCAGCAAATGGTCTGGAGAGGCTCACAAAGGCGGCATGCCTTTGAAGCTTCTCCTTTGTGAACCCTGCCCATCCTGGAGGAGGAGGCTTGGCACCTCGTCCCAGGATGTGCTTTGTTTCAGGCCCCCGAGAGCAGCAGCTCTCGACCCAAGGGTCCAGAAACATGTCTAGTGGTGGCAGCCTAGGCAGCCACTCAGTCAGGTCTCTAGAAGTTGATCGAGTTTCAGGATGCATCTCTAAGATGCCCTCTGTTGTGCATTTTACATTAAATCCCATACTGGCATCAGTGTGGGTTTAATGTGCTGAGAAGTTTGATACCAAACTTCCCAGTCTTCAGTGTAGCCATTATGGTGTTGTGGAGTTCGTAGTGACAAACTCCCAGCACCATATTCTCTTAATGGCAGCACTGCACTTATAGTGCGTAGGAATGGACTTGGGCACTGTAGGGGTACAGGGCTCATGCACCTGTACCCTCACCACTGGCATAGGGCACCCTGCTAGAGGGGTGACTGATGTATGCCAGGGCAGTGGTTTTTGGGCATGGCACACGGATGTGTGCCATGTCGACTCCTCACTTTGTTCTGCACCAAGACACGCAGCCTGCAAAAGCAGTGTGTGAGTGTCGGGGTACAGGGCCTCTAAGGATGGCACAATAGGTGCTGCAGCCTTTAGAGGCCTTGTCTGGTCACAGTGCCCTGGCTTACCTGTGATACCATTTACCTGGGGCTGACATGTGGCCAGAGATACCAATTGGGTGTAGGCTTCAATGCAGTTTTAGTGAAGGAACATAGGCCCTGGGTACCTGATTAGCAGGAGCCCAGGGCACACTCATTCAAAGAACATCAGCAATTCAGCACAAAGTGGGGGCATACCATGCAAGAAAGAGGACACTTTCTCACACACTCCATTAGCAGATATGAAGTGTCCCAAATAGTAGAATTTTTCGTTGAAAATATTGCATTTCTCAGTGGCAAGTCCTTTTTGCACGACTGCAGACTTCTTTGAGAACTTCCACATGTTCTTTCTTATTTTCCGTAAAGATTAAAATGAGAGGCTGCAGCAAGTCAAGTCACGGTCCCAAGGCACTGCAAGGAAAATAAACCCCACCTCCCTAAAAAAGGAAGTTGGGGGTTACGTGGACATGTCTTGGACCTCTCCTGGTCATGATGTGGGGCTGCTAGCTGCCGCCATAGATACTGATTTAACACGGAGGAAGCCAGCAGAGATCCCCTCTGCCCCCCACTGACTCAAGCTGAATAATGGAGGACTGGTGAGCACTGCATCAGCAGTCAGCAATTGGGACATGGCCTAGCCACCACACTCCATGAGACAAAGCAATGTGTGGCCTCTGTGCTCTCCCCGCCCAGTGACACTTATCACCCAAAGGATGACCGAGACCTTCCCTGACCCTCAGAGTCTTGCAGGGTATTCTCCGCCCTCTCAGGACACAGTGGTGAGAGGCCTGGCAAACACTACTGGGTGCACTAGACCACAACTCTCCCAAAATGGGTAAGGGGTTGCCTTCCCTCTCTGAAGCAGCAGAACTGAAGAACCCCTTGCCCCCATACCATTTGGGCTCATACACCCCACCTGTGGCAACCTAAACAAGAACCTGAGGGGTCCCCCCAATCCGACACAGACAACACTGTGCAGCAGCAAAGACACGGTCACAGTGGGTGATGTGCCCGGCAGGGGAACGATGAAGCGGCAGACTTCACAACATAGGTAAACAGCAAGATGCTCACAAGTGGATCACCTCCTTCATCACAGGACACACACAAAGCATCCGACTGCCTCCCTTCAACTCTGCATCCAAAGACATATGCAGCGTACCACAATGATCATCCCTCAGCCCGACCCTGTTCAACATCTACATGTGCCCTGTTAGAAATGGGATTTTTGGTAGGCTAGGGCATGTGCCAAAGCCAGACAGAAACCACCACTCTAGTCAGGATAAGGGAGTTACACTCCTAAAATAACCCCTGCTCACTCCCTTGGTAGCTTGGCACAAGCAGTCAGGCTTATCTTGGAGGCAGTGTGTAAAGCATTTGCACATAACCAACAGTAATACAGTGTAAGCACTACAAAAGGACACCACACCAGTTTAGAAAAATAGCCAATATTTGTATATACTTAAGACTAGGCCAAAACGATAAAAATCCACAATACAGTAATTAGAAATCTTCAGTTATCAAAATAACCTTGAAAAACAGTTCCTTGAAGTCGATAGCTCCGTCCGGGGCTATCACGGCGTCATGAACAAACAAATCCAAACCGTTCTGGCTGACCGTGGCGTCGCAGGCCAGATACGGTGTCGGGAATACCTGCAAAACAGTACCTTTTAGAAATGCAGGGCATTGGTGACCTCTTGTTGAGCTTCCGATAGCACGGCGTCTGCAGACATCAGTTCCGGAGGTCGGCGCAGGAGTCGTTGGGGCCCCTCGAAGTCACAAGCGTTGCCGATCGTACTCCTCTCTGTTGAAATCAGGAGCGCTGGCGTCGGCAGGCGTCTGGTGCTACGGGGCGAAGTGCAACAGTGCGGCGTGAGGTGCCCTCAGGTCGCGGTGTGAGCAGCGGCATCAGATGGCAGCGTCGGTGAGACCAGGGTTGTGGTGCGAAGTGAATGCGGTGCTGGCAGGTCGCGGTGCAAGTAGCGCCATCGTCGTTGCTGGAGCACTGTCGTCTGGATGCCAAGGCTGCGGTGCGTCGTAACTTTACGAGCGGTGCCCTCGAACCACGGTGCAAGCAGCAGCGTTGATTTTGGCATGGAGCGGCGAGGAGGCCAAGGTGTCGTCGTGAAGCCAGGCGGTGCGGAGTGCGGTGCCTACAGGTCGTGGTGCGAGCAGCGGCTCGGTGGCGGCATCAGCAGGCGTTGTCTGTGAGACCAGTGTCGCGTTGCGGCGGTGCCTTCAGGACACGGAGTCGGCAGCGGCGTCATAGACGGCGTCAGGTTGCTTTTTCCTCTGTTGCAGCACAAACCACACAGTCCCCAGTGCTGAGGGCAGAAGAGCTTGAAGTGTTTGCTGTTCCTGAGACTTCTTGAACAGGGGCAAGCTCTACCTCAAGCCCTTGGAGAAACTCACAAAAGTAGATTGCAGAAAGTTCAGTCCTTTCACTGCCCAAGACAGAAGCCGCCACTGCAGGCCAACACAGCAAAGTGGTAGTTCCTCCTCCCAGCTTCTCCAGCTCTTCTTCTTGGCAGTCTTCTTGATCCAAAAGAGTTCTAAAAGATAGGGGTCTGGGACCCAATATTAGGTGAAGGACCCAAGGGTGCCTACAGTGTGTGCCCGATCTCATCAACGCTTGTGCGCGAGGAATAGTGTTTTGTGTTCTGCGAGTGAGCAGGCCAGTATTTTGTTTACTCCGTGATGGACATATTCCGCGATGACTGGACATAATTATCCGTATTTAAGTGCGATGAAACCCTCCCGTCGGTGCCTCCGGTTGCAGCTCATGTACCACAACGGGGTACAGACGGACAGGTAAGTTGGGCACTAGGTTGTGGATGATTGTATTTATGGAAGACTAATATATTTAGTTTTTAGAGGGCGAACTTATAGCGGATTGCCTTCAAGACAATCGTGCATTCAAACCTATCTCAAGATAGCCATGGTCGCTATACCTATATGTTGTTGGGCATGAATTAACAGCAGGGAATACCCCAGGCACCTCATGGTTAAATGTTGAGCGCTACGAGCGTCTAATTAGATGCATTATGCTTAATATTATCATTCTTAGTCTAAATCTGTTAGCGTCATTTGAGTAGATATGTTTGGGGCTTTTCAAACCTGACGTTGTTTTTACCCCTACACGCATCCAGTATCGATATACTGTTGCGAGCATCATCTCATTCTGGCCATATTTTGTCAAACGTCATTGGTGCTAGGCATTAAGTAATAACAGAGAATAGCCCAGGCACCACGAGGCGAATTGTTGAGCGCTACGAGCCTCTATTTCTATGCATCACTTTGAATAATATTAACCTTGATATTTAGTTCAATTCGATAGCGTGTTTTTTAAGATGGAGTTGGGGTAATAGACACCTATCTGTGTTTACTCAACACACATCCAGGAGTAACATACTTTTGCGAGCCTAAGCATTACAAGTCATAGGGTCAAGCGGCTAGCAATAGCAGGGCACCTTTAATTTTTATCACTGTGTGCCATACGCCTATACTTAAATGCGGCGCGCTTAATAGCATGCCACTCGGTCAGATTTCTCAACAACACAGAGTCAGGCGGGTTTGACGACCTCAGTGAAACCTTGTCCAAACACAGCAGCATGAAAGTACTATCAACCCTGGCCTCCTACGAACATGGCAAAGCAGACTTTGTAGAGTCCTTTTGTTCTTTGTTCAAAATATGAGTCAAAAATTAGAGTCCTCCTGTTGCATTATCTTAACTAGAGGTTTTCCGCCAACACTTACCGTCTTCCTTATAGACGTGTTCACACCACATACGAGTAATACATGGCCTTTGTTTCTTGCAGAGTGGGTCCCCTTCCCTGAGTTGTTACCAGGTAGAGGTGGGTCTACCTATCCACCGATTTTGGTGAGTAGAGTTGTAATAGGTACCATAATAGTACCCTATGGACATGCTCCTAATCCATGTCCATCAAACGTTGACAATAAGAGAATCGTATTGTAATGTTGTTTGACTTGTTGCACTTTGTTTTTTGTGTCTCACATTCACAGATAAGTTCCAGTAGTACCGAGCTTTACATTGGATTACTGATTTGGTATCACTATTTTAGTTTTTTAATTAGTTATATTTTCCTCACATATTGCAGCAGCATTGTTGATTTCTTATGGTCCTGATGAAAGCCTGGACACTCTGAAAGACCAGATAGGCTGAAACATGTCGACCGACCTTACCATTTTAGCAGTCTAATTTACACTGCTTTGCACTACTTTTTAATCCTGCCAGTTGGGACAAGCCAATAAAAAGTTTTTTGTCCCCACTAGGTAGTTTTAGATTCACATCTATCCTTCCAATCACATCTAGCACTGCACCCTCACAACGCCTAGCACTCACATATGGGATCTTAGCATCCTGAACATCTTAGGACATTCGGAAAAAAACATCCCAGAGCTCCTACCTCACAGTGAGGGAGTTGTAACCCGCAGTGGGACTAGGTTTTCCCACTGGGAGGAGAAGCCCATATGATGAAGCATGCCACCTATGATGGATGAGGGCATTCGTCCTGAAAGGGATTGCTCTCCAGAGGGGCTTTACTGAGAGACACATTTTTCACCTCACTTTGTTAGACCCGAGAAGTATTGTGCTTTGATTTTGTATATGGGGAATCACTTCTCGCAGGTCTTTAAACTTTTCCCTTGGACCCTCCACATTTTTCTGTGATTCATGTCCTACCTTTCACATACACTGCACCCGGCCCACAGGGGTACCTTGGGCCTACCTTAGGGGTGGCTGACATGTAGGAAAAGGGAAGGTGAGGGACTGGCAAGTGTGTGTACTGGCCAAGTAGACATGGCAGTTACAAACTGCACGCAGACTCTGCAATGGCGGGTCTGAGTTACCTTTTACGGGCTGTTTGTGGGGGTGGCACAATCCCATGCTGCAGCCCACCAACGGCATTTGATTCACAGTCCCTGGCACGTGCAGTGCACTTTACTAGGGACTGACACATAAATCAAACAGGTCAATCATGGAAACACCAATCCATAACACATTTTACCACAGCAGCACTTGCACTTTACCACTGATTAGCAGTGAGAGAAGTGCACAGAAACACTAAGCCAGTACAGAGTCAGAACCGGGAGGTCAGAAAGCAAAAATCTCAGGGGAAAAACGCTTAAAGATGCCAAGTCTAACATCCCCCCTCGTAGACGTCTGCAGATCCCACGGGCTCAACATATTCTCCTATGCAGATAACATTCAACTGATCCTCTTGCTCACCAAAGACCCCTCCAACGCCAAAACCAACTTCTGCAACACTGACCAATGTAGAAGAATGGATGAGACAACTGCCTCCAACTCAACTCCAACAAAACTGAAGTGCTGGATCTTTGGAAAGAACACCTCCACATGGGACCACATCTGGTGGGCTGCAGAACTCGGACCCACACCGACCAACTACGCATATAATCTTGGCATCATCCTCGACAGCCAACTGACCTTGAAATGACAAGTTAATGCAGTCGCCTCCTTCTGCTTCCACACACTTGGCATGCTCCGTAGAATCTTCAGATGGATTCCAACAAACACCAGAAAGACTGTCATCTAGGCCCTTGTCACCAGCCGCCTCGACTATGGCAACGCCCTCTAAGCCGGTATCTCCATCCAGCTCCTTAGAGGACTCCAGACCATACAAAACGCTGCAGCCAGACTTATTCTGGACCAGCCCAAACACACATCGCCGCCCACCTGAGGGACCTCCACTGGCTCCCAATCCAGAAAAGATGCCAGTTCAAGATCCTCACGCACGCCTAAAAAGCCCTCCATGACCTAAGATCGGCCTACCTCAACCATTGACTGAACTTCCACCAACCCGCTAGACACCTGCTTTTCTCTTCACTCGCCCTAGCACACACTCCACGCATCTGTTGCAGCCGCAGCGGTGGCCGCTCCTTCTCCCACATTGCTGCCAAGACCTGGAACGACCTTCCCCTCCAGCTCCGTGCAGACCCCTTGCTGGCAGACTTCAGAAAGAGACTCGACAGTGTTGGCCGCCACAAGCAAAATGTGGTGGGATGAGTAGAGGGGGCGGGGGCAATGCAGGATGGGGAGCAAACAGGGGGTTACTAAAAATATATATATTTTTTTTAACTTACCTTAAGCTGTGGACGCCTCGCGCCTCCATCTTCCTCTGCTTTCTAGTCCTAGCAGACACTGGGACAGCAGCAGAGACTCCATGTGCTATGAGAGAAGCACAGGGATTGGTCTGAGCGGGCTGGTTTAACACTCACTCAGGCACAGAGAGTCTGTGCTGGTTCTCCAACCTGACTGTGCAATACAGCTGGGTTTGAAGAAACCTACTTGCGCATGTGTGTTTGGTCAAGTTAAAACGGCTGGCCGAACACACTTGCGCTTTTAGAAGTGCATTCCATTCCACTCTACTCCTACTCCTCCTCCTCCCTCTCATGGCCCAGCCCTGCCCTTCCCTACAAACACACTGGCTCAGCCAGCAACTGAAAAATAAAATGATAGTAAAATATTGTTTTATTTTTCAGCTGCTGGCTTTGAGCCAGTTGTGCGATGCTCCTCTGCCATTGAGGAGGAGCTGCCCCTGAGACTCATGACCTCGCTTTTTGAAGGAACACAGATCCCAGATACCCCTAGGGGTGACAGTGTTGTGCTTTACAAATGCTGTTTGATTGATTGAGAGGGGAGTTGAGACAGAAGGGCAACTAACTCAGGCTATCACCAATTCCTGGAATCACCCACGACACAGATAACCCCCCCCCACCTCACTCCAGTGTTGGGGAAAACTCAAGTGACAACAACCCAGCAGACCAAAATATACAAATATGCCACCGCCACATTGAAGGCACCAGGAGATGTGGAACCCCCCAATAGAAGCCACCAACTCACCCCAGAGCAAATCCTGCAAGCTATATGCGAGATGTGTTCCACCATGGAAACACGGATGTAGTGGGGTTTGGCCTAGAGCTGGGATTGCCCTGCCAAGATCTGTTTAAAGTGTGGATAGAGTTACAGAAGCCAAGCAGACCATCTCCACGGCAGAGGGCACGGTTCGTACCTTAACCACAGATGTTGCCCGCCTGAATAAATGAGCATTGGCAAATCCAATCACTCTGCCGTGGCGTTGCTCCCATATTTTGGCGTTGAATGTTTTTAGCAGTATGTTTGTGAGGTTACGAATGTGTAATGTGTGCCTGTGTTAAAATGTGCATGTTATTCGTTTTTAGGGTGTGCCTGTGTAATGTGTGTGTTTGCATACTAATATTTGCAGCCCTTTCTGTGGCACTATGTGAAAGTTAAGCAGTGCCCTGATGGCAGCTAGTGTGTTGATCTATGGATGCCGGAGGAGGAAGCTCCTCACTACCGCAAAATGTTGTGGGTCAGGAGCATTATCCTCAATAGCAAAACACATCTAATGCTGTCTATGGCCAGATACAAAAAAAACGAAATTTTAGGAGATGAAATTCTAAACCGGTCTCTTTTCGAGAGCTGGGATCTAAAAAGAAAGAAAACAAGCATTGGCATAGCCAATAGGTCTCGCCTTTGGGACCTTATGTGTTTAGCCAGAACTTTTGGCTATGTTGTAGAGCATTGTGGCTGCTGTGCATTATGTTGAAAAGTTATAATAAAAAGTGTTAAGCATTTTTGTTACCTTTATACAAACGAAGACGACATTATATACAACTAAAAAACCTGATTAAAAAAGATTTTAACATAAAAAATGTCTTCTAGATTTGTTGTACTTGCACTTATAAAACCCAGTTGTGAGTTGACCTGCGGGTTACTCTAATCCTTCTTCAGAATGTTCATTATTCTACTCGCATGTCTTTCTGGAATACACACGTGACCCATAGATTAAACATTCATCTCTCGAGCAGGTGCGTTAAGCCACTGAGCAACATCACTTATAACCAATGTCTTTATTCTAAGTGCTGTAAAGCATACGTTATTACTGCTGCTTAGTTTATGGCACTTAATGTACCTATCTCAGAAGGATGAACGGCTGAGTCTGCTGTCAGCATTCAGCACAATAACCTTCAGAACACCGAGTTTGTCAGCAGCGAGCGCTCAACGCTCTGGGCCACCCTGCCAGTGACACCGTGCCAGTGAGTGTAAAGAACATTAATCCTAAACATAGATTGGGGTCTGTGGCGAGCACGTTTAGCTCAGATTTCTGCCGAAGGTGTTCAGTCCATAACGCCATTCGCAGCATACAGTGTTAATCAATCACTAGGTGCTGTGAAAGCGGCCCTGCCAGTTGTCTGCTGATGTGATATGCAGCGCCAGGGACGGGCCTGCAGGTGTGCTGATATATCGCTTCGAACCATCCGCTTTAGCGGCTTCTCGAAGCCGGCTCACAGCTTCCAGGAGTGAGTTCCCCGAGAGAGTCTACCGCGGCGGCACTGGGTAGAACAGTGACGGCTTCTTTCTGAGCAGGAATGATTGCAGGTATTATGCTGAAGAACAAGGTTAATCGTGCCGATAATCCCCCCTGTATTACAGTTATTATTGCAGGTAACGTCTGTTCTGTCACTGCGTTAACCTTCCCGGGTGCTGACTCGCGCCATTAAACAACCAACCATTTGTTAAGCGCCCGGCAACGACCAATTTCAAGGGATTACTGCCGACCTCATTTGCAAGGAAAAGGAGAGGGGGAGGGGCGTGTGTGCAGAGGGATCCAAGGTGAGGGAAACGAGGAATGTCAGGAATGCAGCTTGCAGTGCACCAGGGCCAGCGCGAGCACCATCTGTTTCCAATTAACGCAACCGCGAGACGCAATAATTGGAAACAGATGGCGCTGCTGCTCGCTCCCGAGGACCCTAGGCCAGGGACTAGAGAAGGCGGGACATGCACCCGCCTTGGGCCAATTGCGTGCTGTCTGTCTTAGAAAGACGCATGCAAAGGCCAATAGGGGGAGATTTTTTTTAAAAAAAGCACATGCACGAGCCTGTGTTCAGAGTTTTAAAGCCCTTACTAAAGCCTTGCAGCGCATGCACGCTTGCTCAGGCGAGACCTAAAAAGTAGGGGGAGCACCATGGTGCTGCAGCAAATTGCGGTGCACGCTATCTTGCTATCGGTGCACAATATTATCAACCCCATGCTGCGATTATAAATGTTCAGCATATGCTGGTGTTTTACTGTGTGCCATCAACACCACTGGAGATTGTAATAATTAACGCCACAGTGCTGTGCTTGGCTTCTGCGTTTTTCCATCATTTACATGGGCATGATATTAGGACATAAATACAAAATGGGGTGACTGTTCCTATAGAAAGACATAAAGTCTAATATAAAGTGTATACTTTACATTAGACTTTACCTCTTTCTATAGGAACAGTTACCCCCTTTTGTATTTATGCATTGCTTTATGGAAGCATGGGTTCTGGTCCTTAATCTTGCTCCTAGTACCCCTCCTTTTTGATTGACATGATATTAAGGCTACAGACAAAGTGCAATGCGTTAATCCGAGGAGCACATACAGTCCGTGAAGTATCGTACAGAAGGCTCCCTCTGCTGGCCGCGTTGCAGCCAAGCCTAAACATGACTTCTGCAGAAAGATCCCAGAAGTGGCGCAAACTTGTGGGCGCTAAGGTTTTAGGCCAGAGACCAAACCTAAACTAGTACAAAGCACACTGCACAGGGCAAGTGAGACAGAAATTGTATACTCCCGTGTTTGTAGGGTTTAAGGTGCAGTGGACTCTGCTCCCTGAAACAAGCACTCAACCATTATTAATATCCCTCTTCCAGTTTCTTCTCTTGTGGTTTTGTGCTACGAGGTCTTTACAATAATGACAGTTAAACTTTTACAAATGTAAATAGCATACAGACGCTTGTATTTTTAGGACATCGAGTGGGCCGTATCATTGCTGTCAACATTTCCTTAGGTGCCGTTTTTTGCTTGTGATTTAATGTGGTGTATACTTGAATTCAGTCCTTTTCCTTTGTGTTTTCGGTCTGCATGCTGATTCGCTTGTTTAATGTTTTGTGGAATTTGCGACATGCAGTGAAAGTTCTCCGAATACTGTACCTTCGTCAGCAAACCGTGGTGGACAAAAGCTCTTGTGGTTATTGGTTTGCCTTGGAGCAGGCGGCCAGAGCACGAATTCCACCCTCCCGGCGCAGACTTTTGTTTTAATAACACTGACTGAAGGGCCAGATGTACGACCATTTTTTGTGGTCGCAAAGCAGGGCATCGGTTTAAGGAAAACCGGATGCATTTAAAAAATAAATAAAAAAACTGCTTTATTTAAAAACATTCACGCCACCATCCCTGGGAATGCTAGCCATCCCCAATGGGGTCGCAATTTGCATCTGCCTCATGAATATTAATGAGGCATGCAATTTGCAACCCCATGAGGAATCGCAAAGTGTCTGAGACACTGTTGTAAATTACAATTTGCGAGTCGCAAAACAACACAATTTGTGACTCAGAAATTGTAAGGGTCATACATCTGTCACGAAGTGACTAACAGCTGCAGGGTTGAGTTGTGTAACTGTGTCACATGCCAAGGAACAGTCTGGCTACTGATTTCAACTGCTGAGGAATTTGTTTGCAGCGATTAAGACAGTGAAGATGTTACAAATGATCGTTTAACTATATTTTGGACACGTCGGTGGAGACTAAAGGGACAGTGGCTCCCTAGCAAGCCTCCTCAGATTTATTTGGCATGATTATCGAGCATTAATTGGTTGGGAGTGGACGGGCATGTGAAACAGCGCACGCGCTCTCACTGGGCAAATGCAGTGGTCTGGACGTTTGAACCATGTCATTTATTGGAGCAGATCCGCTCTGTCCTTTGATGTGGTCGGGGGAGTAGCTACGGTCAGGGCCTGCTCTAAAGCCCCAAGTCGCTCCACTTTGCGTGGCTTAACTCCGCTTTGTAAATATGGTACCCTTCCACGCAGGTATCTGCATGAAAGGGGCATGCAATGGGTTCTACTGCAACACCCATTGCTTTTTAACACTGCCCCAGATTTACAAGGATGTGTAAATTTAAAGCAGTGCCAAAAAACTAACACCATTCAAAAACAGGCATTAGATTGGAGCAACAAGGAGAAATACTTTTATTTCTCCTTGTTTCTGCTCATTGCATGTGTGCTGCATTCTGAAGCACACATAGAAAGAGCAAACCACCTTTAAAGATTGTTTATGGTCAGGAAGGTGTCCCTTCCTCCACATAAACAATCATTCCCTGCAACACAGACACCCTTGCACCATAGTGCAAGGGTGCCTGCATTGGTGCCTGCATTGCAGGGATGATTCCCTGCAACACAGGCACTCTTGTACTATGTTGCAAGGGTGTCTGTATTGCAGGAAATCATTCCCACAATACAGGCACCCTTGCACTATAGCGTAAGGGTGTCTGTGTTGGCGCTAGGCAGCTATTGTTAGTGCCAGTGCAAGGGAAAACACAGAGGTGCGCCTTATTCTTGTAAGTCCTACACATCTGTATGTTTTTTAAATGATGCAGCGCTGCAAAACGTCTCGCAGCGCAGTGCCATTTCCTAGTAAATATGCCCCCCATGTTTTTACCTAAATAAGAGGTAATCCTCAGTAAGGCGGAGATCCAAAGGGAGAGCATTCAAGTGAGCCTCTCCCAAGTGGGTAAAGGAGCGATCACCTGCTCTGCCCTCCTAATCCTTTTAGCTTCGGCCAGGGCAAGGTTTACAACCAGATCTGCCTTAGAAGCAAATGACCAGAGTTGTGCAAAATCCTGTGAATATGACAGAGAAGCTTAAACTTAGCTGCTTTGCGCATGGGCAGCCAGTGCAGAGTTTTCAGGCAGGCATATGTAAGCGTTGTGAGCTGCACTGATAATACTGCGAAAAAAAGTCTCAGTTGTGATGGCAAAAAGAACAGTTGATGGACAGAATGTTGAACTATGTCAAACATTCACCCCAGTACAGAGATCTTCGACTAAATCCATCATTTGTTTGCTCCCCATGCATTTCCAGTTTAAATCCAGACATATGCAAATCAGTCTTGACCCTGCTCCCCACTGAAACAGTCCAACCCGAACTGCCAGGCCAGGTCCTCCCTGGACCAAAAACAAGCATCTTGGGACCGGTTTTAGGGTTTCACCCCTCATCAGCAAGTCTAGCTTGACTCCAGTGGCATGGAGAGCATGGGACCCACGTCTGGGCATACACATCCCACTCAGGTGGCAAATGAACAATTGATGGGAAGAATGTTGAACAATGTCAAACATTCAACCCAGTACAGAGATCTGGGCCTAAATCCATTGTTTTTATTGCTTCCATGCCATTCCAGTTTGAACCCAGCCATATGCAAATCAGTCTTGACTCTGATCTTAATGGGAACAGTCCAGTCCGAACTGCCAGGCCAGGTCCTCCCTGGACTGGAAACAAGCATCAGGGGACCGGTTTCGGGGTTTCAGCCCTCATCAGCTAGGCTAGCTTGACTCCCGTGGCATGGAGAGCACAGGACACACGTCTGGGCATACCCGTCTCACTCTGGGTGAGAAATGCAAAAAAGTCCTGGATGCTTAGAAGTAGTTGGTCACTGCTCTCAGGAAGGGCTAAACACTGTAAGAGGCATGACACATGCATGCCATGGACCAATGGGGAGAAGGAATAACGTAGCAAGGTGGGAGCCAGCAGATGGCAAGCCTATTGGTGAGCTGAAGCCCACAACACTAGAAAGAGCGCATGGCATGTGCACCATCTAGAGCCGAGATGAAAAAAAGTGAGCTACCATGAACACAGGGCAGAAGACGCAGGGGAACGTTTAAGCTGAAACAACTTTCGATTTGTCAGGATACCAGAGGTCGCAGAGGGCACCAATCAAGAAATGTTTCTCATTACCTGGCTTAAGACATTGATGCCCACATATGCACTTTCAGCATGCTTTGTTATCGAGAGGGCACACAGGTCCCCCACTGACTGATAATTGCCAGATTTTTTAACTACGCTAACCGAGACACTATTTTGAAACATGCCAGACTCCAGTCCTCTTTTAAGCTCGACTGAGAGACTGTTACCATATATCCAGATGATAACTACAGATGCAGAACCAGCGAAAATCATTCTCTGAAATTATTCGTAAACTGAGAGAGGCATGCAGCTTACATATATGCTGATCTTGCCAGCCAGAATGAAAATTATACTCAAAAGTCAATAAACAGAGGTATAAAAAAAGAAATGATTCAACAGAATGAGTCCAGTTTCTGGAACACAATGTGGAAGGTTTTCCGAAGGAAAATCAAGCATAATAACCTAGGCGTGGTCACCCTGCAAGAAAATATAGGAGGCTCGAACATGCGGCCCTACCTGAAATAATGGCTAATGTGAAGCATAGTACAACAAGGGCTAACTTCTTTGTGGTAGTGAAAGCGCAGGGAGTTCCAGCTTCACTGGGATCACCCCAGGGGCAGTAGTGGCAAAGACCATGAATTATAGAGATGTGATTCTGCCACTCTCTAAACTTGTGGGATATTGTAAGATTGAAAATGCTGAAGTCCTATTTCTGGATTAAACCGCGGCGGTGCAACATCTTTCGTCCTTCCTTACAAATAAACAGATTGGGAGAACTCAGTCTATGATGTATTTCAACTCGGAGAGACAATATGTCCCTTGGATTCAAAATGGTGAACAACGTACTAGGTTTCAGAAAGCAAAGGGTTCTCCGTGTCAGGTTAGTTCCATAAGTATTTCAGAGGATATTCTTAAAATGTTAAAGTAGCTTTTTGCAGCAAATACATCGGTTTAGATCTCCAATAAATAATACCCCCAACCAACACAAAATGTTGGGCTTAGTCTTAGCCAGGCCTGTAGCCAGGAGTGCATATTTTGGGGTGCCTGGCCCCCAGTAATGACAAGACAAAAGAGAGGTATCCTGGGGGTGGATTCAATCACTGATATTTGTGGAGAGAACAGGGAAATAAGTATAGGTCTTAATGCATACTATGAATTATTGGCATTACTCTATTCAAATAGAGTGTTTTCAAATAATGGGATCTTGTGAAGCAGAATTGACCAGTGAGTACCTTCTTTTTCAGTGCAACTGTAGGTTTCTTGTATTTCTTATTTAAAAGCAATTTTTGCTATTTCTGCCCTGTGTGTGTTGGAATGCCTGCAGCAGCAAATCATCATTGACTGAGGGCCTAAACTTTGCCTTGGGCAATAATCTGGGGAACTCTGGCCACATTAAAGAAGAGTGAAGTTTTGCATTTTGCATGCCAGTTTTTAAAAAGGGCACTTGCGGGTGGGCGTGGCTAGCTGCCGGGCAAGATGGCCGCAGCCTGAAGGAGCTCCGAGGGTGAGGCCGACTCTCCTTTCATCCGGACACTCATCCGTAACAGAAACTGTCCCCAAACAGCATGAGCTGCAAGCCTGAAGGTAGCGACACCGTCTGAGGCGTCTTGGAGGCTCCTCCGTGCTCTGGAACTTGGACGGCACCGTCCTGAAGTTTGAGGCCTGGGCCACCGGTTGCAACCGGGGCCTCGATTTGGCTGCGGGCCCGGGAGCGCTGAGGAGGGCGTCCGGCCTGCCCGCCGGGGGCGCTGGAGATAGCTGCGCCGCTCTGACCTGGAATCGCCCCGCGGCAGCACCGTGAGACCGCACCGCGGGCATCAGGTGGCGGCCCTGACGGGGGGCTGGCGCCGGCATAATTCGACGGAGCAATACTTTCCCCTGCCCTGGGGCCATGGTCCGCGAAGGAAGCGGATGAGGCTCGATCCGTGGTCCCACCGGCTGCGGAGATCCTTCGCCCCGGGCGCTGACGCCCTCAGGTGGGCCACGTGGGTCGCACGGCGCGATCGGAGGGCTGGAGAGGATACGAGCTGGCGTTTGGGAGGTGAGCCGGCAGCCGGATTACTGGTGAGGGAGGTGTGCTGCCAATTGAGGGCTGCGACGTCGCTGCAATTTCAGCTGTCTGGTGCGTGGGGGTGTCTGCCCGGGGCCCCCTGCTCCCCCCAAACTGCCGGTGAGGCGCGAAAACTCTTGGGACGGCATCCACCTGCCCAGAGATGAGTGGGAAAGGGACTCATACACACCAGCAGAGTAAACTGGACAAATTTGCTTATACTAAAGACGCCTCCACAATGTCAGAGAAGAATGGGCGAGCGGAAAAGGTCGGAGAGGAGGCCGGGGCGCCTAAAGTGACGCTGGAGGACATTATGGCGGCTCTTACTAAGGTGCAGACTACAGTGGGGTCCATCTCCACGGATGTGTCCCTCCTCAGAGCAGATCTTCAGAAAATGACGACCAGGGTCACGGAAGTGGAGCAAGTGACAGCCGCTCTGACAAAAGACACTACTTTCCTGCTCCAAAAAGTGTCCCAACTGGAGGCAGAAAACAAGCACATGGCGACAAAGATGGACGATCAGGAGGGGCGCTCCCGGCGTAACAACGTGCGAATCACGGTAATTCCCAAAAGTGAAGGGAATCCCGCCATTGACCTGTACGTGGAAGAACTGATAAAAACTAAATTGCAACCAAGGGACCTCTCTTCCTTCTTCTCGGTGGAGCGCGCACCTAGGGTGCCCGGAGGTAGGCCCAAAGTTGGGGCGCCCCCCCGGCTAGTGCTGGCTCGTATATTTAACTTCCGTGACAGGGATGCCATTCCTCAAACGGCCCGGGTGGCGCCGCCCCTGCGCATACAGAACTCGACGGTTTCCTTCTTCCCGGATTTCACGGCGGCAGTGTCGGCGCGACGGAGGAGTTTCTTGGAGATCAAGAAGAAATTGAGAGCCCGGGAATTGCCCTACTCCATGATTTTTCCGGCGCGACTGAGGGTGGTGGCGGATGGGAAGACATGGTTCTTTGAGACACCGGAGGAAGCGTATGACTGGCTCGAGGGATGGCAGCAAGTGGGCAGCTCTGGGCGCTCGGACAGGCGGAGGCGGAGGCGGCGCCCGGGGGGGACGGAGGACATCGGCGACCATGGTCGAGGAGAGGACTCGGACCGGCTGTAGGATGCACTATGGTAACATATTATGTGCCTCTCTTGAGCTACGGAGGTGCAGGGAACTAGGAGGTCTACTGGAACAAGCGGTGCCTACTCAGTAATGCTTTAACAGTTGGACAGTTGGACTGTGGAATTGGGGAAGTACCTGGTCTTCCTCGGACCTCCCACTCCGTTACACGCAAGTAATGTTCGGGGGTTTAGGCTTTGAGCACTCTGCTGAGTTGGGGTGGAGGGCAGTTCGGAGTCCGTATGGCAGGGAGGCAGGGAGGGGGTGGGGGGGTAGGGGGTTGTTTAAAGGATTTTTACAAAAGTTCACGTTAATGATGCAAATGGTATTTCAACAAACAGTACAAGCACCTAGCATAGCATGCACGATCTGCACCGATACATCCACACTGTCAGTTCTCCACTACCCCAGCTTCTGTGATAGCTGATATAGCGCAAGGACAGTCTGATAAGATCCCTCTAACTCCGATACAGCCTCTCTTCTGCTCACGAGGAACGTGCGCGGTTTAGGTGACAACATTAAACGGGGTCTGGTCCTACAGAGTCTCAAGAGGTGCTCCCCAGCGGTGGTTCGGCTGCAGGAGACCCACCTCACAGGCAATACTAGTAAGGCAGTGGACAGGTGCTGATATAAGATGGTAGCACACTCTGAATTTTCCTCCGGTTCCCGAGGGGTGGGCATAATGGTGAAAAAACAGTCCCCACTAATCATTCACAAAGTTAAAACTGATGGCTCAGGGAGATTTGCAGCGATCCTCGCCCAGTTGGAAGGGCGGCACTTAAATATTGTCTCGGTCTATATTCCCCCTGCATTACACTCCACGGTGCTCCCTGCGCTGAGCGGTTTCCTGCTTGATCTGCCGGAGGGGGAGCTCATAATGGGCGGAGACTTTAATGCGGTTATAGACGACCTACTTGATCGCTACCCAGCGCGGTCCGGTGGCACGGGGACATCCCGACTCGGGAGCTTCTTTGAAACACTCGGGCTAACGGATATATGGAGGCTACATCACCCAACACTACATCAGTACACGTATCACTCGGGGGTGCATAATAGCTGAACAAGGATAGACTACTTCCTAGGTTCGGCTGGCGGTCTCCAGAATATAGAAAGCGTGGAAATCAGGCCCAGGGGCATTTCGGATCACTCCCCGATACTCCTACAGTATACACACTATCAACTGACTAGACGCCGTATTTATTCAATCCACCCAGGTTATCTCCAGGTCCCCGCAATTCATAATGCAATTGGGAAGTCGACGAGCCTGTACTTTCAGGAAAACGCCTCTTCTGTCGACTCCCCAACTACCCTCTGGGAGGCATACAAAACAGTCCTGAGAGGGCAGGCTATAGCATCCATTACAGCGCACAAACGCGAGAAACACCTTGAGCTGCAATCGTTAGAGGTGGACCTCACTGCGGCAGAGTCACAACAGACTGCAAACCCGACTCCTGAGACCTCCCGCAACTTGCGAGCGGCGCAGGCAAGGTATAAGGAGCACCTCGCGGAGCGTACCAGACAGCAGTTGGAAGCCACAAGGCACAAGATTTATGATGTCGGGGACAAGACTGGGAAGCTGTTGGCATGGTTAGATAGAAGGGAAAGAAGCACTAGGTGGATAGCGCAGATTAGCTCCGAAGGAGGGCAGGTAGCAACTGACCCGCGCAAAATAGTGCGCATCCTTACAGGTCATTTTCAAGCGGTCTACTCTTCCGCCTCCTCCATGACGGTGGAGGAGGCGCTGACATATATTAATGATTTGGATATGCCCAGACTTGCCCCTGAAGCAGTGACGGCCTTGTAAGCCGATCTCACAGTGGAAGAAATACAGGCTGCGGTAGGAGCGTTGCAGTCGGGTAAGGCGTCAGGTCCCAATGGCATACCGGTCGAGCTGTACAAACGGACGGTGGGGATACTTGCCCCTCACTTGCTCAACATGTTTGTGGATAGTCTGCAAAAAGGTGAACTCCCGCCTGATCAGCGCACAGCCACTATAGTGGTGATACCAAAGCCGGGCAAGCCGGCGGATAAGTGTACATCTTACCGCCCCATCTCATTACTCAATGCGGATGCTAAGATCCTGGCGAAACTACAGGTGTCTAGGCTAACTCCGCATCTGTCGGAAATCATACATCCAGATCAGTCTGGTTTTATGCCCGGCAGAAGTACGTCCCATAACCTGAGGCGGTTACACAGTGCGCTGGCGCGGGCGGATTGTGTGGGGGAACCAGCGGTGCTTCTATCGCTGGACGCTCACATGGCGTTCGACATGGTCGAATGGCCCTTTCTATTCGCAGTGCTCCAACACCTGGGATTTGGGCCCAAATGTTGTGCCTGGACCCGGCTTCTATACACCAAGCCGGTGGCTCATGTTATTGCCAATGGGCACGCGTCAGGGTTGTCCCTTATCGCCGTTGTTATTTGCCCTGGTACTTGAGCCTCTGGCGGCGTGGATACGTTGGGAATCCATGATACGGGGACTTAAATGGTCGGACGATTGGGAAGACCGAGTTTCCCTTTACGCAGATGACGTGCTGCTGTATCTGGCCTCCCCGCGCCGCTCCATACTAACGCTGCTCAACATCTGTGAAGACTTCGGCAAAGCCTCAGGGTACACGATAAACTGGACCAAGTCTGTCATGTATGTGTTGCATGGCCCTCCACCGCAACTACCGGCAGACTGCCCGCTTAGGTTGGCGGAAGGGTCATTTAAATATCTGGGTATATATATCACAGTAGATCAGGCGGATTTTTTCCAAAAAAATCTTCGGCCCCCATTGGATCGTCTCAAGCGAGATGCACGTCATTGGGGAGCGCTACCGCTGACCCTGTTGGGGAAAGCAGCGCTCTTTAAGATGATGGCCTTGCCCCGCTTCGTCTACGTGCTGGAAAACACGCCGTACCAAATACCGCCGGCGTACTTTCGCACAATTGCGGCACAGGTGACCAGGCTCCTGTGGAATAATGAGCCGGCACGTATTGCACAGTCCAAACTGACCCGCGGTTGGTACGACGGAGGGATAGCGCTTCCCGACATCCAGCTTTATTACTGGGCGGCACAACTGAAGGTTATCAGCCAATGGCTCCACGTCTCACAATACGACCCCGCATTTAAGGCGGACAGGGACATACTGGGAACAAGGGGTATGTTAGCGCCCTTGTACGACGGGAGGCTAACCCCAGAATTTTTCGGCCCTCTGAGGCAGACTGTGGCCATATGGCACGCAGCCCAGACTAGGCTGGGGTGGAGAGGAGTTTTGACCCAGCTCACGCCTCTGTGGGATACGAAGCGGCTTGGGAGGCTTAGGAACAGCAAGGGCTTCGATAGTTGGGACGATATCGGAATTTCCACGGTGGGCGACATGTGGCATGGGGGTGCAGTAGTTCCCTTCACACGCCTGCAACAACAATACGAACTGGCGCCATCGGAATGGTTCCGATACACGCAAATTAAACACGCCCTACTGTCGAAACTAGAGCCAGGCACTGCTGTTCCAGAGGCATCGCCAATGGAGGACAGGTTGCTAACAGATTACATGCCCAAAAAGGCCAGATCCCTGACGTACCGTAAGCTAATAAATAACCTGCCGGACCCTATGGGACCCTTGCGTGAGAAATGGTCCAGCGATGTAGGAGAATTTGACGACCCTGAATGGCGGGAGGCATTGGCGTCGCCACGGGAGGCGGGGATACCTTCTAGGCTTAGGTTGGTGCAGCTCCGGATTCTCCATCGTTCATATTACACCAGACACACTCTACACAGAATAGGTAGGGCACCGCACCCATTCTGCTTGTGTGGCTGCGGGGAGGAGGGTACCTTCTTTCACACCATATGGGAGTGCCCCATAATCCAAGAATACTGGAGGCGGGTGATGCGGACGCTATCCCAGTCGGGGGGAGTGTTGCTGGTGCCGGAGCCTAGGCGATGCCTGCTAAATGTGTGGGAACCTAATGACCTTAGCCGTCAGGCTCAGAGCTGAGCTACGCTGGGGATTGTGATAGCTAAACGGAACATAGCCCAAAAATGGGGTACGGGGGAGGTGCCGTTGCGGTCTGTATGGGGAAGGGACATGGATAGGGCTATGCTGGCTGAGCGATCAGTGTTCATCAGGCGGGGGTGCCCCCGAAAATGGGATAAAGTGTGGGGGGCATGGAATAAATATAGAGGGGGCATATGCGAACCACCACCAATGCCAGAAGATGAAGCCTCTGACTCTGACTGATGAGAGGGATTTTGGGACGAACTTTCGGGGTGTGGATGTCGGAAAAGGAAAACTGCACAGAAGTGCTGCAGAGGGGTGGGATTTAACGTCCAGTGCGAAATTGTTATATGATGTGGCACAATTGTGTACTCGAATACTAATGCAATGTACTGTTATAATCGAAAATAATAAAATTATTTAAAAAAAAAAAGGGCACTTGCAATAAGATGGATGGGATATCCGTCTCATTTGTGATGGAGTACCCATCTGCCAAGCTCTAAATCAGGTCCTTTGTTACAACTTAAGCAGGCCCCATCAATGCTACAAGACGTTTGTTGTGAAGAGTCTGTACAATATGAAATCTTCATCGGACAGTCAGCAACAAGACAGGTAAACATGAGTGCCGGTGGGTCACTGCGAGGCGGCTTGGGCCGGTCCATCTAAGGCCTGTGGCTTGGATGGGAACATTAGTTCTATCGCCAGCAAAAAAACATGAGTGGTCTAGGGAATCATCAGACTTTACAATGGAGTAGTGAATTCACAATTATAGACAAGGCTCTTGCTCTATGCTAGCTTCTCAGCATCACTTTATTCCTGCATGCATGATGCCTTCATTTGGAAAAATATCCAACTTCCACAAAACTAGACACCCCGGTCTCATTCGTATGCAGCTGGATCCTTGCTTAGACTCCTCAAGGTCTTTTACTTGTGAAAACACATTTTTCTGCATGGTGAATGTAGAAGGACTGAGGGCCTGCTACCTTTACTGGTAATATAAAAAATGGGTTTACAGATGAGAGCTACAAACGCCATTGTCAGATGTCCTTGTATCAGGCAGTTTGATTGGCTGCCAAGTTGTAATTCAAATTAGAAATCCATCATATCACCTCTGTAAAAGACCCACCGCTTCTCAAAATATCAGGTGTAATTTTCAGTGACAATACCAACTCTCCTTCTAGCAAGACTGCCATACCTTTAAAAAAAGAGAGCAGCAACACTTCTCATAAAGAGAGTATAATAGCAGGTAACATGGGAAGGTGGAGTGCCATTGTTAAGAGAATTGCCAAAAAGCACTGTTGGAAAGTTGTCATCGGTGAGACTTTAATAGAGCTTCAAGTGGATTGCAAGGGGATTTCTGGGTAGTGGCTTACAACCATTTTTAGAAATTGAGTGCATGTTTTCATTCGAAAGTGCATTGGGCTACTAGCATTGCTCAAAACCTGATAAACCTTCAATTCATCCTGAAGACTCTCATATCTTATCTTCGATTCCCCTCTGGCTCTCATTTTACTCCTTTATGCTCACTCTTATTTCTCAATCAACTTTCCTCTTAAACTCTGCCTATTCTTCCTCTCTCTTCCTTTGTTGCTCTATCTCTCTCTGCTTTCCTCTATAGATGTCTATTTTCCTTCTACTCTCTCATGTTCTCCCCCACCTCACTAATTTTCACTGCATCACTCCCGTTTTCTCCCATTCTTTCTCCAACACTCTCAATCATAATATTTCTCCGTCTTGTACATCACTAACACAGCCCTCACTTCACCTTCCATTTTCTCTCCCTCTTTTAATTAGTCCTATTTACACATATTGTTCCTCCTCTGTATATATGTTTTATGCTTTCTAGTTCCTTCTTTCTTATATGTATTCCCCAGTGGTGGCCGGCACAGATTGAGGGTTGGGGGTGGGTTAAAAATAGAGAAAAATACACATACCTGATCCCTGCGTCTCCTCGTTGTCCCTCCTCTTCATCCCTCCGCTCCGGCCGGAAAAGGGAAGCACCCAGGCTCCCATGAGCCAATCACAATGTTGCAATGCAGCATTGTGATTGGTCTGAGCGCCGTGGTTCGGCGGTCAGCCAGGGAATGAGAGCCTGTGCATATTTTCCACCCAGGCTGTAATGCAGCCTGGGAGAAGAACATGCAAAGTGCGCATGAATGTTTGGTTGACCAGACATTCATGTGCACTTAGAGTACCCACCACTCCTCCCCCTGCTCCTCTGTCACCAGAGCAGGCCCGCCCGACCGCAAAGCTGCAGCAGCAGGGATAAATAAAATGATAATAACGTTGTTGTTTTCATTTTATTTTCCCTTTATTTCCACTGCCAAAAAGCAGTGGGGCAACACTCCGATTTAGCGGAGGAGCTGCCACTGGTATTCTCCTTTTTTGTGTTACTTTTGCACACTCTCCCTTGTGCTTTGCTATCTCCTTTTATCAATTTGTCCCTCACTTGCTTTCTCCCCCTATGTCTTCTTTCCCTTTCATGCTTTTTCTAAGCACCTCTTCTGTCTCACTCTTTCTCCTTCTCTCACTACCTCTCTCTCCCCTCGTCTCCCTCTGCATGTGGCCCCTCTCCTCATAGTATGCTCCACCTGTATTTCTATTATTGTTATTATTCTTAACTATATCCAAAGAGAGCTTTAGCTGTATGAAGTTACAGTGATTGATAGAATACAACTGATATAATTAGAAAGGGTGTCCTGAAATCTTAATTTCAGAAAATCACACAGCAACACAACATTTCATTGGAGTTACCTCTCCTACACAGCCCTGGTCACTGGTGTCTTATGAAACTGTGATCTGGTGGGGAGGCGCTGGACTCATAAACTGTAGCACTTTAATATATCAGGAGGACTGAAATATGACATCTACTTTGAAACAGGCCTGCATCAGTTATCAAACGGTGCAGGGTCACCTTTTATTTCGTACTTTACGTCTGAGTAAAGGTACACAAATTCTCAAAATGATTGCTGGAATGTACAAAACCAGTGACACCGCCTATGTATATCCAAAAGAAGCAGTAAGACCTGCCGCGTTTGGCAAGATCAGGCTGAACTATTGAGCACTTCTTTATCCAGGAAAAGGGAGCAAGGCGCATAACATGGCGAGGACAGACTTTACTAGGCACTCACTCTATCCAAGTTAGTGTAACAGTGTGAGAAAGTGCCATCTTTCTTGCATGGTATGCCCCCACTTTTTGCTGAATGTACTTTGACTGAGTGTGCCCTGGACTTCTGCCAATCAGGTGCCCAGGGCCTATGTTCCTTCTCTAAAACCCAAATTGGCAAACCCTGGCCACATGTCAGCCCCTGGTAAATGGTACCCTCGGTACCCAGGGCCTTGTGACCAGGGAAGGCCTCTAAGGGCTGCAGCACTTGTTGTGCCACCCTTAGAGGCCCTGTACCCTAACACACACACACTGCCCTTGCAGACTGAGTGTCTGGGTACAAGACAAAACAGAGTCGACATGGCACACATCCCTGTGTGCCATGTCCGCCACCTACACTCCCCTGGCATACATCAGCCACCCCTCTAGCTGGGTGCCCTATGCCAGTGGTGTGGGCACAGGAGCATGAGCCCTGTGCCCCTACAGTACCCAGGTCTATTCCTGGGCACTGTAAGTGCAGTGCTGCCATTTAAGAGTACATGGTGCTGAGAGCTCGTCAAACACGAACTCCAAAGCACCATAATTGCAACACTGAAGACTGGGAAGTTTGGTATCAAACTTCTCAGCACATTAAACCCGCGCTGATACCAGTGTGGGATTTAATATACCAAGCACGCCAGAGGGCATCTTAGAGATGCCCCCTGAAACCTAACCTACAATCCACGTCTGGTCTGGGAGGCTGTCTAGGCTGCCACACAGCAGACATGATGCTGGACCCCTGGGTAGGAGAGCCCCTGCTCTCCTGGGCCTGCAACAATGCACATCCTGAGCGAGGTGCTAAATCTCCTCCCCAAGGATGGCCAGGGGGAAGCTTCAAAGGCATGCCGCCTCTGTGAGCTTCCCCAGGCCACTGGCAGCCCCCACTCTGGCGGGAAGCCTGGCCGGAAACCCCAAATAAGGACAGGGGATTTGCCAGCCTGCCAACCCCACCCCTCAGGTGGGGGAGGCAAGGTGAAGCACATCTCCGGGCACTCGCCATCTTGAAGATGGGAGGCCCTACCCAATCAGGACTAGGCTATTGCCCCCCTCCCACAGGAGAGACGCAGGATAGGGGGTGTACCCATCCCAAGACAGTAACCCATTGGTCCCTGTCCTTTACCTACCTGTAACGCCCCTAAATCTAGTATTTAGGGGCACCCTGAACCTTCCTTCCCCAGTTTCCCGATTCTGAACTACCAAGAAGAGCAAGAAGAAAGAAGACCTGCCCTGCAGCTGCTAAGAAGAGGAAGACACCAACTGCTTTGGCCCCAGCCCTACCAGCCTGTCGACCCTCGAACCTGCTCCTGCTCCATCCCAGCATCTCTTGTGGCCAGCAACCTCACAAACCCCGGAGGACCTGGAAACCTTTTGGGATCTAAGCACCTGGGACTCCCATGAGTAGAGGCTCTACTCAAAATCCGCTCCTAATCCCTGGCATCAGCCGGAACCGCGAACCCTGCACACTATGCACCCGCCAAGCCTGGCCTGTGCCGGAGTGACAAAGACCACGAGGACGACCCCCCGGCGACTGTGACCCTGAGTCCGACACCCAAGGACTTCCCTCAACGCTCCTGATGACGCCTGCAGCCTCAGAACCAGGTACCCCCCCAACCGCGATCAACAGAGGGTAAGATTTCCTGACACCAAAAGTCACCCCTGCACCCGGCGCCCTGCGGCCCCCTGTGCCCAACTCCTGGGTACCTACCTATCCTCCAACTACCCAACTTACCTCTCGAAGTGGTGGTGGCACCTGAAGAATCTTCGTCCCCGAGCTTGCAGTCTTTTTCTAAACCGGAGCTTTCCCATTGAAACCAATTGAGCGCCTGAAGGCTCAAAAGCACTCGGCACCCAGCCGCCTGAGTGGCCCTGGCAGTGTAACCTTTGCACCTATCTACTTCCCCATTTGCCCTGAGCAAGTGACCAGGAGCCCAGCTCCCACAGCCGCGTGGCCTGCTAGTCAGCAGCCACCAACCAAGGCCCCCCCTGCCTCCCATAGGATAACATTGGGCCTAACTCACTCTGCACCCGGCTGCCCCTGTGCCGCTGAGGGTGTAACAACTGTACCTACCTGACCCTGGGAGACCCCTGAGTCTGTGCCCAGAACCTTAACTTTGCCAGTCGAGTACTTACCTGTAAGCCGATAACTCAATTTTCTCCATAGGGTAACATTGACTGGTTTCTTCTGAAATTTCTTCTAAGTGTGGAGTTTTCAAAACTTAAAATATTCACCAAAAATCAGCCAAGTAACGAAAACGAAAACACTCACCTGCTATTAGGTGAGCTCCCAGTGCTGGATCTTGGTGCCCAGCACTGACCCTGAAAGATATTCACAACCGTACTTACCAGTAACCCAATTTTCTTCCATAGGGAATCATTGTCTGGTTTTCTGTGAAATTTCTTCTAAAGTGTCGATTTCTGCAAACTTGAAATATTCTTTAAAAATCGTACAAATTATGAAAACGTAATTACTTACCTGTTTTGGATAAAGGTCCCAGTACTGAGTCTAGGCACCCAGTACTGGATTACAAAAGTAACGAGAACATACTATACCTGCAACTTGAATTTTCTTCCATAGGGAATCATTGACTGTTATCTATGAAATTTCTTCTGTCAACTTTTAAAATAGCAAAATATTACTTAAAAATCCTAGTAGTAACCAAGTCGACTTTTATCACTTGTTTCTAAGTACTGTCCCAGGACTGAATCTAGGATCCAGTCCTGGAATCACCAAAGTAATCCGGAAAGTAATCTATTGCAAATAACTTGAAACTTCCATTGAACTCAATGCATTATTGTGTTTAGAATTGTGTTGCCTATTGCAACAACTTGTAATTATTTACAAAAGTCAATTGCATATTGCAAAAGTATTTACCTAAAGCATCTCATTCGAGAAAGCATATTTTAATACCTATTGTTGGTTCTAAAATAAAACAAGCATATATTTTATATATATAAACCATTGGCATAGAGTTCAGTTATTGAGTGTGTGAAACCATTTGCTGACTGAGTGTGTACAACAGAATGCTTTACACTGTCCTCTGATACTGCCTTACTGCTCGACCAAGCTACCACTTTAGAGAGTAAGATTATATCTAACTTTAGCCTCTACCAAACCTCTGGGGACTGTGGACTCTGTACACACTGTACCTATTTGGGAACAGTATATACCGAGCCACTTTCTCACAAACAATATAGCCAACTCTGCAGCATTCTGATGCTCAGTTTAGGGACAGATCGAAGCATAAAGTCTCCAGGGATTGCCCATTACAGGACTTTTCAAACGTGTGAGATATCTTTTTTTTTTTTAAACAGATTTTATTTGTCAAAATAGCACATATGATGCAGACCTCTGAATCCCAGAGACAGCTGCCGCATGTAAGATACAAAAATTGACTTTCGCCATTTTGATAATTTAAAGACGGGAGAATATGAAAGGCATTACAAATAAAATCAATCCCTGCAAACAACCAACTTCCCCACCTCCCTGCGCACCGTCTCCTTATTCCGGAACAACATATCACTGCCCAGACTGCCATTAATCTACACAAGAGCTCAACATCCACAATACCATTTTCTGCTGCGGAATTGCGAGCCACACATAAGGAAGTGCAAGGAACGGGAGAGGCCAACAGGTTACTCTGGGTCTCGGCCCCGGCCCCCGGTGGCGGCTCCAGCTCCAGGCATCGATAATCCGCCCAGTGCCTCCAGATCTTATAGTGCTTCCGAGGACACCCTCTAGCCTCAAAAATGAGGAGCTCGAGGCCCATACAAAAGTAAAGACCATTTTTACAAATCCAGACCGAGGGGGCAACCACCGCCTTCCAGGCTCTAGCTATATCTCTCTTCTCTAAGGTAAAGCCTAGGAGCATGAGATGTCACTTATAGATGTTGCCCCCGATCCCTTCCATCACATGAAGGAGAACAAGCTTCGATGAGTGAGGAAGCTCCCACCCCGGAACTTCAGAGAGGCAGACCAGAACCCCCCTCCAGAATCGTGCCAGCGCTGTGCAGTGCCATATAGTGTGCATCAGGGTCCCCTCTTCATGCCCGCAGCGGAGACACAGCGGGCAAGCCACCAAGCCCGCCCTCCAGAGTCTAACCCTGGTAAAATAAACCAGTGGAGGTATTTAAATTAGCTGCCCCACGCGGGGAAGCCAAAGCTTCTGTCCAGTCCTCTTCTTCCATCTGACCCACATCACCCTCCCAGGTCTTCTTCAGACGCTGCAAAGAAGGGGAACAGTGTGTAACTAGGGACTGATAGATTTTGGAGATCTTATGGTCTAGGAGGTCCCCCATAAATACCTTAGCTTCTACAGGGATAAACTCCGGCAGCGAGTCCAGACCCTCCAAGCTGGGAGCGATAACATGCGAAATTGCAAATATTTAAAGAACTGAGTCTTTGGCATCTGGAAAGCCGTCTGGATGTCTTGAAAGGATTTCAAAATCATGCCGCGCAGAACATTCCCCAGAGTAGATATCCCGATGTTGTCCCAATCGCGAAAACCGGAGAGACTCAGCAACTGCGGAAAGCTGCCATTGTGCCATAATGGGGTCTCCCGAGTCAATCTATTCCACCAGCCCATCTTCCGCAATGCCTGCCTTGAAAGCTGAAAAACAATCCGCGTGACCGATGGAAGGAGACGCCTCAAGTGTGAGATGTCTTTACTTGACACAAAATGCCAACCCTACTGGAAAGAATATCCGCCCTCTTGAAAGATCTCAATATTCTTATAATAAATATGAAATCTCCTCATGAGAAGGTGCCAAACAATTCCACAGTGGCTTGCTTGGGAGGGTTAGGTTGGCCCATTGGAGGTAGAACTGTTCTGCTGAGAAGGGTCAGTGCTAGAGAAGTATTAATACTCTCCTGTTGAAGGTGTGGCAGGGCCTGCTAATAAGACTTATAAAAAAAAGTATAATGGATGAGCGGGTTGGGGAGGGAGGCGAAGCAACATGTTAGATCAAGGAGAAGCAACACAACAGGCGGGCAGGGGAGAAGCAACAAAAGAGAGAGAGAACATTGGCAAAAGAGAGCAAGGTGGAGCCCAGAGACAGAAGCATATGGGTGAGAGAAAGCAACACAAGTGCAGTGGCGGCCGGCATGGCTCATAGGTGGCGGGGCAGGGGGTGTGTGCGCAATGTAAATATATAAATAAACTCTTATCTTGTCTCCGGGTCCCACGTCTCTGCTCCAGCTCTCCTCCTTCGGACTCTAGGAATAGGAAGCGCAGCTAGGCTCACCTGACCAATCCCAACGCTGCAATGCAGCATTGTGATTGGCTGAGCGTTAAACCAGGACGCTCAGACCAGGGAATAGGAAGCTGGGCATGGTCTCCATGCAGGCTCTAATGCAGCCTGCGCGGAGAACAGGAAAAGTGCGAATGACTGGCTCTCCACAGAGGGCCGGCCAAACAGTAAACAGTCACGTGCACGTAGGAGTCGGTAAACCACCCCCTGCCTTTCAAGACACAGTTAAATACAAGTATTGCAAAGGCATTATTGATCAATATTCTTAAACCAGTTCAATAAAATTCTAGAATTCAAAATGTCAAATTAAATAATTAGTCATTCACTTCTTATTGGTTCGCCTTATCAAACTTATTACGTCACATTGTTAAAACCCAGTTTCGCAAAAGCAAGATGTTCTTTATCATATTACGGAGAGGTCCAAAAAGGTTTCTTTCAGTCTTTAGCGCCATCTACTGGATATATTTCAGCAAGTTCATTAACAACGCCGTACAGCAAGGTTCTCTACTTTGTATCACAGAAACTCGTAAAACCCACAGACTTAAATAAGAATTTCTTTTCAGATTTAGCCAACAGGTCCATGTTACTTCTGTCAAACCGCCGTATAGTTTGTGATCGAATGCAAAAAAATGTAAAGCCGTCTCTTTTACCCTCATGTGTTCTTTAAAACGGTTCATCGTGGCATAGCTGAGATCTCCTTTATTCTCAATGATTTTGACATGTTTCACAAACAATGCGTATTCTTAGACGTATGATTCTGCTCCCACTGCATTGCTTACCACAAGGGCTTAATACAAACGACACCACAAAAGTTGCTAAACTGTTAATAAACAAACGAATTTCGTAATCAAATGGTTTATTTTTAATATTAATTTAAAACGACTGTAGAGCTTTTTGCGAATGCACATCTTGCAGCGCCGACAAGCATAAAAGTCCTTGGGCGGGGGAGGGAGTCATTTTCTTTCTAGTGTTCTCGGCATTTCAAATTAGCAATCAAACAATTTATCTATCAGAATGGGTAATTTTTTGTACGTTAAGGATGGATGCTCATGGGCATCGAAGATCTTATCTTGACTTAATAAGTGCCAATGTGTATTGAGCTCTTTGATAATCCTTCTGTGATCGGCGCTACATTCCAGTTCAAAGCACATCTCATCAGCGGTTAATTTGTAAAACAAGACGTGCCAGGGCCCTGGTCGGGAGACCTCTGCAGCTCGCGCCATGCATTGCCCCTGCCAGCGCTGCCAATTACAGTGCCAGCACAACTAGAAGTGTGACAGTGCATACTGTTCCAGGCCCCCAAAGCTATAGGAATGGCTTGGGTGGCACCCATTAGTGATTATTAATGTATCTAAAATTATTAAACCGCTGTTTTTGTGTTCATGTTGTGCTTGTTCTCTAACACGGAAGAGGCTTGGGACTGGGAAGATAAATTTAGAGCTGCTCATAAAGAACACTCCTCGGGCTGGGCCAGGTGCCTAAACTGTGACCCCGCAGGATGTTGAAGACGTCGCATATCAAGAAACCAACCACAGCCCTGGCTCTGGCAGGACAGGAAGGCAACAGCCAAGACCGACACTCAGTGAAAACTCTATAGGATCAGAATCTAACAAAATTCCTAGGGTGTATCCTCTTTATGATCAATGTAAAAGCCTCCCAAAACCCAATAAAAATATTTATAAATCATTTCTTTATTGTTAGCATAGATTTACACCCCCCAAAGCTCCACGTGGGTATAAAAGATGTTGAGAGAGTGTTGTACCCTTGGCATTTGTTCAGTGGCGGCGACTCCACTAAGGCGGAGGAGCGTCGCCCCACTCCTTCCAGCAGTGGAAATAAAGGAAAAATAAAATGATAATAACTGGTTGTTATTATCATTTTATTTGTTCCTGCTGTGGCTTGACAGGTGGGGGCGGTTGCTCTGCTCTCGGAGCTGGGGAGCAGTAGTGGCACCTTCCTAAGTGCGCAATGATTGTTTGGCCGGCCCTCTCGAGCTGGCCAAACAGTCATGCGCACTTTGCATGCAATGCAGCCTGCATGGAGAACATGCCCAGGCCCCCGTTCCGTGGCTGAGTGCCGAACCACGGCGCTCAGACCAAATAACTGCTCTGCATTGCAGCATTGTGATTGGTCAGGGGAGCCTGGGTGTGCTTCCTGGTTCCTGTTGAGCGTAGGGACTGCGACAAGGGAGCGGCGAAGAGGTAAGGTAAGTTTTCCTTTTTCTTCTTTACTTTGCCCCCTTCCTCCTCCTCTGCCCTGCCACCCCCGAACCGTGCCAGCCACCACTGCTTTTAACGGTCATTGAGATGTTGCTCTCCCAACCCTGGAGGACAAGTTAGAGTTTAGTTTATGTGGATGCAAAGGGTACAGGAGACACAGATAGAAGAGTGCATATGCTTACAAACGCACAGTGCCGGATTACCAAATTGGCAAAGTAGGCACTGGCTAATGGGCTCCACACTTTTTAGGGGCCCAGCGGCAATGGATCAAAATAATATTGATTTAATCTTGAAAGAAAATTACAATCAACTTTCTTAAATATGGTTTCCAAAAGATAGGAAAAAAACGAATCAACTCAAAGAAACAAAAGCTTTACATTAAAGACTCTATAGTGAAAGTACTGTTATTAATGTAATGTAGCCATTAACAACTTAAAGTACATAAACCACAGCCATCAGATTCACACAACAGTTTGTCTCTTAAAAGCTCATCTTCTGGCAGCTGTCAGTTTGTAAAACAAATCTGAAAGAGACACATTAGTGATAGATTCCTTACCTTAGAATATCCCCAGGCGTCAGACTGGATCCGGAAAGTTTTCGTCAGCAGTACCCCTGCGCGTCAGTAGGCGTCGTCGTGCAGCTCTGCATACATCACTGGCATCGTAGGAATGCAGATCGGATCAGCCCAGGGTCACTGTGTGCCAAGAGCGCTGGGATGCCTACGGGTAGCCATGCGCTATATAAGTGATTTTACAATTAAAATTACAATTACAATCGTAGCCGCCAAGATGACGTTGCCAGAGCTACTCCGACGCGCGCTGATGTCAGTTCTTTCTTTTTCCGCGCCAGCAAGCGCAGGACCGAGAGAGAGCGGTACTCCTAGTTATAACTTTAAATTGGATTTTGAGAACTTGTTTCTCTTGTTTTGTCGAGTACTCGACCCCTGGTGCAGTAGGGTTGCCCGGGTTTAAGTCCTGTAGGCACTGTCATCGGAACATATCGGTGGCGGACCCGCACGACGTGTGTCTCTTCTGCTTGGAGCACGCCCATGACCCCGAGGCATGCCCCGATTGTTGGGCCATGGTGCCGAAAGCTTTGCGGGAGCGTTCCCGAAAGTTGATAGAGGCCCGGCAATCGGTTCTGCGCTGATCGAGGTCCCGCTCCAGTGGGTGGTTGAGGGACCGGTCGCGGAGCTGACACCATCGCTCGTCGGACTCGGGGACAGGTAAGTCAAGGCACCATAAAAAGTCGAAGAACAACGTCGCTCTTCGTCTACCCCTCACCGGTCGCGGGCCGCAGTGAAGGGGTCGGGTGGTCACTCCCCCACGGCTACGGTGGAGCCTCCATCGTTGCCTGCGGCCTACCCACCTTTCCCCGGTCCACACGCGACGCAGGAAGAAATACAGGTATTCCTGTCGGCCATGTGCCGTTTGTTTCCCATGTCGGATCCCTCCGGAGTGCCTTCGGGCCCCGTGGACCCGTGGGGCGGTTCTGCCCCCGTGCCGTCACCTTTGGCCCCGGCTACGCCGGCATAATACCCTGCGGCGCAACCGGCTCCGGCCTCTGCGCCGTCTCCGGCGCCGGACTGCGTCGAACCTGGATTGGTCTATTATCCCCCAATTTCCATTCCAGGTGGGGAGTTTATCCCATTTCCCCGGGCACATCATCCTTACCGGCCTCTTCAACAGCCGGTGGATGAAGGGGAGTACTGGGAGGGAGTCTGAGGACCCTCTCGCAGCTCAATGCGAGGATGAGCCGGCGTGGGAGGGTAATATGGAAGGTCCAGGCGATCTGGATTTCTCTCCACACCCTGGTACACTGTCCCCTTCTTCCGTGGCTATGGAGGAGGTGGGGACTTTTTCTGTGGTGTTGCGTAGGGCGGCTGAGGCTCTGAACCTCGAGCTCCCTTCTGTGCCTATCGGGACCAATCTCCTGACTGAGGTGCTGCAGCCAGCGTCCTCCTTCGCGGAGCCGCTGCTGCCCTTCAACGACGCACTTACTGACATCCTGTTGAGCACCTGGAACAAACCTAACACAGGGGTTCCTGTGGATAAGGGTGTGGCATGCCGCCATCGCCCGGCGCCGGGCGACCCCAGCTTTCTCACTCAACACCCGATGCCTCAGAGTCTGGTTGTCCAGCCTTCTGCCTCGCCGAGCGCATTCCCTTCTGCTTCTCCGGACAAGGAATCTAAGAAACTGGAGCAGTTTGGGAAAAAGATTTCCACTTCTGCCAGTTCCGGATCGCGGGCGGTGAATACTGCGTGCCTGTTAGGCCGCTATTCACATTCTGTGTGGGACACCGTGGCACAGGTGCTGCCTCAGTGCCCTGTGGAAGTTCGGGCGGTGCTCTCCCAGGCCATTACCGAGGGGAGAGATGCTGCTAAATTCACTCTCCGTTGTGGACTTAACATGGCCGATTCCCTCGGCAGGGCACTTTCCACAAAGGTGGCGCTCCGCCGTTAAGCTTGGCTCAGAACTACTGGCTTCTCCGGGGATGTCCAGAACACTTTGTTGGACGTGCCCTTTGATGGCACACGCCTCTTTGGTGACAAGGTGGATAGCACCCTGGAACGCTTTAAGGACTCTCGGGCTACGGCCCAATCCTTAGGTCTCGCCACCACGCGCACCCCCCTCGGAGTCTGCTTTTTGCTCCTTTCGAGGTCAGGGTCGAGGTGCCCAAGCGCGTTCCTTTCAGAACCGCCGGCCAGCGCAGCCGCGGTCATGGAGCCAACCGTGGTGGCTCCCGAGACCAGCGGGCGGGTCAATCCACCACCACCCCTGCCACCACTGCCACAAAACCTTCCTAGTCGGGTGTTTCAGACCCACCAGACACCAGTGGGTGGCAGGATTCGCCATCACCTCCCCCACTTAATCAAATCAGATTAATCAAATTAAAGTACCTCCACCACATCTACTTGACAGAGGAAACCCTGTATCTTCCAGCGTGACACCTTTCCTTGATGCTTAAGATATAATGCTGCAGAGTGTGATTTTCTGCACAAAACCTGGCTCTTCCCTACAATACAGATCATTTTGCAAAGTGTGGCCTACACAGTGTTGCAAGGGCTAGGGTGATCTCTTGATCACACACACCAAATCTGCCCTGCTCAATATTCTACTGGACAGTGAAACAAATAAGTAAACCAGAACATTTCTACACATCAGTGTCATAGTGGCAATTCAAGACATTGCACACAAATGGCATAGAGCGACTCGTCTAGACATAGAAACTTGGGCACGCAGCCTAGGCCACTGCATAAGAGTTGAGATCTTGGTATACATGCGCCAAACCTGCCCTCACAAGCTTCGGAAAATATAGGGTCCATGCAAATTATTATTATTCCTGGGGCTCCCAGATAAATTATGCTGTGAAAGATGTAGGAGGGACAGACACGTGGTAAGGGCTTACCGAGAGGATGGCCAATGGAAACGTATTTGCGACTGCCTATTGTTCTAGTTGTGCCACTGTCCTGATTTGTCCACATGTTTTCTCCGATTGAGAAGGTATGCTGCAGGAGGACGCAAAGATATGTGCTTCGTTCTATTGAAAATGCCAATAAAGTTTATTGTGCATACCTATCTATTCATCCATGTATCCTATGTACCCACCTAGATCCATCCATCCATACACCCAGCAAGATCCATCCATCCAAACCCAGCCATCCATTAATCCAGCCACCAATCTATGCACCCACCAGGTTTCGCTCACCTACCCAGATCAGTCCGTCCGTCAATCTAACCAAGAACCCATCTGTTCAATCACCCATCCATCAATGTTCCAATCCATGCATCTATCCATCCATACATCTACCTACATACATATTAACACCCAGATCCATCTGTCTGTCCATTTTCCAGATCAATGGAATATCCATTCATCCATCCACTCATCTACACCTTCTACATTAATCTCCTCACTCTTCAAGCACCCATCCGCCCATCAATCCATCCGCCCCTCAGTCGTTCAGTCCACCATAAACAATAATAACAAACACATCAACATTATTTAATTGGCTCAAATAAAAACCTATGTGCTTAAAAAGCTTTGTGGCAAGTTCCATGAGAAGAAAACAACAAATAATTAAAATACATTTTAAACCATAACCATAAAAACACAACGGGCAACAGACCAGAGCTTTTCAAATCCTCCACAACGTTATCTGTTGTTTTGAAAAATACCTCTCTGTTCCTTTCCCTGCTCTTTAACACGACAATGTTTCCTAGTGCACCGGAAGTCAGTTCTAATGTATTTTCTGGCAATTACAGAGTGGTTCAAAATGACACAATGGCAGCTTCCCCCATCCTGTTCATACTAAACTAGCTTTCCATCGAGGCGAGAAGCATCTATAAGCTAGCATGCATTGCCCTCACAGCATTTCATTCTGGCTCTCCAACCTCTCTGGGTTTCAGGTCCAGTCACAGTGCTGATTTGAGCCAGTGGTTTCCGGTGCTCGGCATCGGCACTTAACTGTCAACACTGGAGCTTGTGAGTCTGCCACAAGGTGGCGCTGTTTGACTAATTTAGAGATGACCACAATAACAGGTAATTATTAATTCAATATACCTTGCAAATGACTATTACCTGCCGCCCAAGCCATTCTTATTGCTTTGGGGGCCTGAAAAAAATCTGAATTGTTACACTTGTAGGGTGTGAGGATTAGTAGTTCTGTTGGTACTATCATTGGCAGTATGGCAGGGGCAATGTGTGGTGCAAACTGCAGTGGCCTCCTGACCAGAGCCCTGGCACTTATTATTATTTTGTTTACAAATTAAGCACTGGTTTCAGATGACCATTTTAGGTGGCCAGTGCCAAAGGCGGAGTATAGGCTCTATCTGTATTGAAATCCCCTCATTCAGAAAGACACTAGAGCAATCCATCTCTTAGAATGCTCCTAAGATTTGGAATTCTGCCCCCCTCCCACCCCCATCGATTATCGGGACAATATCTTCTTATTACTGTAGTCCTTATTAGGAAATTCAACAAATCTGCACAAGTTGCACAGGTTTATTCTTAGAGTCTGTTCTTTATATGCTCCTTTCATGTGCCAGGGATTGTTCTTGCTGCAAGGATGATGTGATTCAGCTGACTCTGTGTTCTTCTCAGATGTTTGACCACAGGTTGAGGATGTCATTCAAACTGATCGGGTTTTGAGACAGTTGATAGTTGACCTAGTGACCTCTGTGGTGTCTGAGAAACCAACAGGGCTGGCTTGAGCCCTGGTGGCGCCTGGTGCGACACTGTTGGTGCCCCAAATGACCTCCTACTCCCCAGATTCACTCACTACCACCCATCAACTGTGCCCTCAAGTCTCCATAACCACTCTCTCTCATGCATTTCTTTTGTTTTATAGTGCCACTCATACCAGTGTAAGCTGTCGGGGCACTTTAAATCACATTACACAGAGATAATGAATCATAAGTGTGTAAATCAGTGTATAGGAAATGTTATCAGACAGAGGACTATAAGGTGTAGGAGTCATAATTCTACCTTACTGGTAGAAAGTACAGTTTAAGAGTTTTTGGTCTGCAGAAGCACAAACTCAGAATTTAAAACATAACTTCATGGTTGGGGGTTGGCTTTACTAATAAGAATTGAACCCTTTTTGCAACATTAAGATAATGAAAGACTGGGGGAAAATCATAACGCTCTTTCCTATACCTTGCTGTTTGTATGCAGATCTTTGATGACAGTTAATAGCTCACTGTTCTGTATTAGGACTTAAACTTATAAACTGCAAGGAACAAAAGGGGCTCTCTGACAGAAGCAGTAACTCACGGACCTATTTACATTGTATGCATTGTGTGATCTGCATGGTACACGTGCTTTGCAGCAGGCACTTTAACCTCCTGCACAACTTTATGAGTCAAAGGTTCCAGTACACAAAACTCCGATCTCTCTGCAGCAGGCCCATCAATCGGCACAGTTATCTTGACATTTTTATGGTTGCCTGAAAATTGCTGGAGGCAAGGAACGCAGCAGCAGATGCTTTTAAAACCATATTGTACTTGAAAACACTGCACCCCTCTCTTCCCCCAAAGTCAGTGCCGTGGGGGGGTGGGGGGGAGGGGGGGATGGCACCGTTCGCACTGAGACGTCCCAGGAAACCAAGAACACACTTTGTAGAGCTACCGTTGGGCAGAGATACATCTTGTGATTTTGCTGTTACAGCAGTTGACACTCCGAGCAGACATACAAACTACAGTAATAATAGAAAATTGGAAAACATCACGGGCCAGATGTACAAAGCTTTTTTCAGCTCGCAAACGGCCCGATTCAAAGAATAAGGCTGTTTGTGAGCTGAAAAAAGCATTTTTAAATGTATAAAGCGCTATTAGGAAGGGGCATGCCAAGGGCGTGTTACATTCGTATTTAGGAATGTTTAGCGACCGGGAATACAATTGCAAAACTTCAAGTTGGTAGTAACCCATTCGCAAACGGGAAGCGGTCCCTAAGGGACCCCTTCCCCTTTGTGAATGCGGGCACCAACATTTTTTATGAGCACGCAGTGGTCCCTCGGACCACTGCCTACTCTTAAAACATTAAAAGGAAACTTTAATTTTACTTTTTTAAATGCATCCTGTTTTCCTTTAAGGAAAACGGGCTGCATTTCAAAGTAAAAAAACTGCTTTATTTAAAAAGCAGTCACAGACATGGTGGTCTGCTGACCTCAACAGGCCACCATCCCTGTGAGTGCCAGCCATTCCCAATGGGTTGCAAAGTGTGACCTGCCTCATGAATATTAATGAGGCAGGTCCCATGCGACCCATTGGGAATTGCTGTGTAAAACACACTGTTGTACATAGCTGTTTGCGATTTCCTAATAGCGAATCTCAAAAATTCCCTCTTAGGAAATCGCAAACGGAAGTCTATGTACATCTGGCCACACGTATTGCCTTTACAGATGCTGCAGTCTTTGCACATGCTGGAGTCTATATTCTCATTCCAGCCGCATGTGGATCCATAAAGTGATAGGTTCTCTCTTCATACCTAATTTGAAGTTTGGCTGGATATCACACTGAGGCCTTGTGCCCTGCTGCTAGCAGTTATTTTTTTTCATAAACTGCATCTAACACCACCACTTTTTTGGGTGGTTATGCTAAGGACAGTAAACACCAACATCTTGTTGTCTGGATATTGTAGGCCTCTCTTTTTGGAGGCTGCACGGGCAACAACCTCACACTGTATTGGTAATCCCAGTTTAGGTATATTAGTTCTGGATCTAGGCATTTCCTCTCCAATTCCTTTATTTGGGAGGTGAAGAGCATTGTAGACCTCCATTTTTGTGTGTGCCCCTGATCCCAACACCTCAAACAGTGGGGATTACAACATCAGTTTCCTGATGTCTTGAGATTAGGGCTGAGGAAGCACACCAAGGATCTTCAGTTTCGTAGTTCGACCTGCATCATCCAGCACCTCCATTTCACACTACGGTTGGATCACTGATGGTACAGCGCACTCTCTGAATGCTCTCTGCAGCTGGAGGGTCTCGTCTTGTTTCGCCTATCTTCCCTCCAACTTTGTTCGCTGCTTCTCAAGCCCATCCACTTTGGCCTTTGTCTGCGCCATCCTACCCTTCAATTCCTCCAGGCTGTTTTCTATTTAGGATACTTTCCACTCCACATTTTTGGTTGTGGCTGCCTATTGCAGCAGCATATCCCATAGCAGACATTCCCCTTGGGTCAGGCTGGCACTACCATGGTCTTCTGTTCATCCTTTTCCTCATGGCATTGGGATGGGGTGGACCTCTGTAAGTTAAAGAAGTTTCATCTGCTTGGATTGCATACTGGACTACTGGCTCCCAGCAGATGGGGTGCAGCAATCAGAGGCTCCCAGTGTGTGACTTCACAGGCTGCAAGTATCCTAGGCATTACCAACTACCCCAGGCCGCGGTCACTCGGCCAAGTTGTCTTCTCCAGGCACTCTGTCCTTTTACACCTCTGCCCCTACGTGCTCTGTTACTCCCTCATTTTGCATCGTCGCCATACCGGCCAGCACCAGATTTTGATTTTCACTGGCTGGCGGATCCGCAGAGTCCTGGTGCACGTGTTAAAAGTTTAGACACTTTTTAGGCTAAATAGCTGCTGATGGTGAGTTTTTGTAGGGTGGATGATACATAGTTTGGCCAATTTTGAAGTTAAGACTTTTAGCTTCAAGTTTTCATTAAACTATATGGTTTTATTGATAAAATGAAGCTGGTAGCTCAGCAAATCTTGTAAGGCTGAGGAACCCTTGACACCGAGAGCTACTATACGTTTATCTGCCCAGCAGGCTCAGAAGATGCATTGCCCTTCCATTCTGATTTGGGTATTGTATCAGATGGATGAGAGAGAGAGTTAGATTTGGACATCCTGTTTAGGAGCTCCTTGTCTAGTAGCAATAAAGGGTTCTTGGTAGCTGCGAATGGATCTCCTGAGTGTGGTGATTTTATAGGTTAGGTTGTGAGGAGGAGGCTAGTTGGAGGGGATGAGCGAGACAGACTGCTCAATTGATACCCATGGAGACATCCAATGTGTCATAGCTTGGAACCAGTATTTGCCTTGTCTGATTAGAAGGGCAGACCGATATATATAGAAATCAGCAAGACTCAGCTGTCTGTGTTCATATTTTAGGCTTCATTTATTAAAGGATATTCTGATTGAATCAGACCATATGAATTTTTAATCTCCCGATTTATCATTACAAAAAATGTCACTAAATAGTCTCAGAGGGAGATTGGAAGATATAAGTTTGATTGCAGGTAATGAATTTGGAGGACCACAAGACCAGTAGGTGTTTGATTTTAGTTGGTTTTAATAAAAATGTTTTTATTGAGTTTTACAAATATTTCCAACTACAGTAACAGATATTGGCGTCCAACAGGACAAAGCGAACCATCGCGATTTGCAGTTATACGATGGTACTTCATTAATACACAGTGTTATTCACCTTTCATGTTACATGTTACAAGGAGTTTGGAGTGAGTGCACGCATGCACTGGGGAGTTCGGTCTAAATCCTGCCGTTTTGTCGCTAACTGGTGGGAAATAAGGGACTGGGATAGGTTTTTGATTTTAGTTCGAGCGATAGTCTCATTCTGCCTCACAGATTCTTTTAGATTATTGTTAAGCCGGTTTATTTAAATATTTAGTATGGCTTGGTCACCATTTCTGATCAAGGCCCTCTATGCATGTAGAGTTGCATAGATTATTGTGGGGATGTACTTCTGTCTTGTCCAAGTTCTTTGAGTATCCAGGGACTCTAGCCTATGCCTGGATAGTACCCAAGAGCTCTGTGGTAGCAATGTGTGCATCACTGAAAGCACTAGCACATCATCGACATAAGTGGCTGCTTTCTAAGTGTTTGGCCCAAAAGTTATGCCTTGAATTCTTTGATTGTTCCTGATGATTTGTAAAATGGTTCTATGGTAAGTAAGAACAGGAGCACTGATAAGTGCAGCCCTATTGAGTGCCTTGACCCATATGGAAGGAGTCCGACACAGTGGCGTAACGAAACGTGAGGGGGCCCCCTGCAAAGTACATGCAGGGGATCCCCGACACTCCGGATCCAGTTTGGAGATCTCAGGCCAGGAACCTGCCAGAGGAGGCCCCCGGTGCTCGGGTCCCCCCCGCACCACGGGGGCTGCGGGGGTTTTGTTAGGCCACTGGTCCGCCAGGAGGTCATTTACTCTGACTCAGAGGGGATTGTGTGGCATACAGGACAAGGACCAATCAGATAAAGGAGTCACCCAATGCATGTTCTTGTAGCATTTAACTCACAAAAGACCAAGACACCTTGGCAAAGGCATTTTCTTTGCCCAGCGCCACAGCTGCAGTTGAGATCACCAACTGTTTTGCTTTTTCTATAATACAAAGAAGAGGCAGGTGATGTCACTTGTGAATCTGTCCTTCATGAACTTTTTTACAGGAATGATTCCAAGCTTGTAGCCAACAGTTTGCATATGTTTTACAGTCCATATTAATAAGTGAGATTGGTCTGTAGTCTTTGGTGAGGAGTGTGTCTTACATCTTTGTTTATAATTACTATAGTAGCTTTGACCAAAGACCTTCCGTTCTCTCACATCAGTGTAAAGTGAGAAATTTTTTCCACAGGTTTAATCAGTACCCCTTAACAAGATGTAAAGATTGTTTCTGAGAGGCAGTTGGGTCTGGGTGCTTTTCCTGATTTAAGTGAGTCAGTGATTTTTATAACTGTGATGGGCTCAATTTGTTGATATTTAGGAGCAATCGTTCTTCTTCACTCACTTGTTTCCAGTTTTCAAGGTCTAGAAATGTCTAAACAATACTCCTGGTGTATTGGTGAGCTTGGATTGTATATCTTAGAATTGTAAGTATGGAATCTTGCTATTTTTTTTCTGCCTTTTTTTGTGAAGGAAACAATCTTCTATAGTCATTAATAAAATAATCGTTGGGGGAGGAGCCAAGATGGCGACCGGGACGGCAGCGTAGACTCCCGGCTCCGTGAACCTCCGCATCCCGCACGAATATCCTGCCTGAGATCCTCAACCTGTGCTACGTGGTCTTGTCTCTGAAGGAGAGGGGCTCCCGACTGTGTGACTCCGAGGCTTCTAGCAGTGCTATCGCCGGAGAAAACTGCATCTGAACCTTGCGGCCTGTGCGACCCTGGAGCCGGGACATCGAGTGGACGCCGTGGCCGGGTGGCAGTGTGACAACAGCGGCTGGTGGTGACTGGGTGGAGTCGGCCCACCGGAGCGGTGCCAAACTCGGCCTGCACCTCGGCGTGGTCATTTCTACTGCCCAGTGTAGCTGACCGAGTGCATAACCGGGGGCGCAAATCTTGGATCCTCCGGTGGCTGCCCCTGCCTTGATGGTGAGCTGCCCGGCCGCCGTCCGTATCCTGCCCCGATCATTGCGGGCCGCCCCCGGATTTCTGCGGGAGCTGGTCCGTGGTGGGGACGACTGTTGCCCGTGACCACAGATAGTTTTTTGCCTGCCCCCGGAACCCGGTCACCCGCGACGTGGACATCGCGACGCTTGTCCCGGGGTCCCGGCCCCGGTGAGGGTCGGGCATACTTGGCGGCCATCTTGGGTCGATGAAGCCTACCATCCTGTCCGCTGGGCCGCAGCGGGCCTGTGAGCGTACGATTTTTGAGAGTGTGGCGGCGAGATCACAAAGAGCTGAGCTGGGGTACGGCGACCTCCTCGAGGCTATCGGTGCTCTTCACTCCTCCTTGGCTCATGGTTTCGTGATCTTGGGGAGTAAGCTTGATGGTGTGGCGTCGGAGTTGGGGCAGTGGCGGCCCGCCTGTCCGCACGAACACAGAGTCTACCCACACTGCGCGCAGGAGGACGCTGTGGCGGCCACCCCTGAGGTTAGTGTACGACTGGACGCCCCGGCCAGTATGCTACAGTGTGTTCGACCTTCTGAGGGCCTGATCTTTCCCGGAGTCGTCGGACCTGAGGGGGATTTGGTGGCCTCATCCCGTGCATGCCCTCCTGCGACCCAGAGACAACTCCAGCACCTAATGTCTGCTTTGGCTGCTTCTGCCTTCCTGAACCTTGCGTGCGGAGCAGATCCTAAGGCAGCCCTGGGAAGCCTGTTTCCTCAAGCGGCGGACTGTGTTGATGCTCAGAGACTTCCACCCCACCTGTGTGCGTCGCTTCTCTGTTGTTATTGGACATTCCTCTGCCTAGGAACATTGGGTATGGTGCTGGGTCGAGGGGTCGGCATGGGCAGAATTCCAAAGAGTGGTCAGGGATGAGGCTAGCCCCTCGGGGGTGGTCGCCTAGTGGACGGGCGGGCATGGGGTGGTGTGCTCTCCTGACATGGCTACTGGCACAATAGGTGCATAATGCTCCCCATCGAGGTTAGAGACGATTGTTTTTGTGCTGTTCCTTGTTCACTTTAGGGGAACCTTACCGTGCGGGAGGGAGAAGCCGGGGGTCTGTTATGAAGGCCCTCCTCCAGTTTATAAATACTTTCTCTACCCCCCCGTCTGGTGGGGGTCCTTTCCTACTTCTTTTTCCCTATTCTCCTACATTTCGGGTCTGGTTCCAGGGCGACAGGCACACTGCTGGGGGGGGGGCCGTACTCATCTGCAGAGGTGCAGGGTGGGGGGTTGGGGGAGGGGATTCTGTATTCTTTCATCTTTTTTTCCATGGCCTCCTTTTTCTTCTCTGATTCTTTTTGTTTTCTTTTCTGGGATCAGCGTGATACACCTCCTTTTGCTATGCCTCGTTGCCGTTCCATGTGTTCACAACTTCCGGGGTGTTCTTGGGGAGTTCTGGCGGGTGACTGCGGGCGCAACTGTATATTATGTGTTTCCCCATCCTGATGTTCTTGTGTTTGCGCCATTGACCGAATAGATTGCTGTAAATCGCTAACGTTCATTACTCCGCATATCCGTGATCGTTGTTTTTTAAAATTGCTTGTCACCTGATCCTTCTGCCTCGTTTCATCATAAAATGAAAACCTCTTTCTCCTGGTGCCCTACTTACACTGTTCACAGTATTAGCAGTACGATTTTGCTCCCCGAAGTGCTGCCTGTGTTTATACTTGTTGTTACTGCTCTGATTGCTTAGCGGCCGGCCCCGGGGGGTTGTAGGCCCATACTTGTTTTGCCTGAACTGTCAATAAAGGTTTTCAAAAAAAAAATAATAAATAAATAAATAAATAAAATAATCGTTTATTGTTTTTCTATTTCCAATTAGTATTATACCCGCCTTGTTTCTCCGACAAATATCTTTTGTTTTTGTTTACTGGAGCTAAGGATTTTATTTTATTCATGCCTTCATTTTTTGATGTCCTCTAGTAGTGAAGGAAGTGACCCAAAATGGGTCACTCGGGCCGCTCACGACCACCTATATGCCTTCCCAAATAATGAAGAGTCGGTCAGAAAGCAGAGCATAAAAACCAATTACTTTATCCGCTATATACTGCAGCGGAGCCCAATCTGATCAGCCTCTGAAGAGAACTGTCGAGGGGTCTGATTTTTCTCCCTCTTGTCACATCAGTTATACATTTCTTACACTTTCAGAGACCCCCCCAAACTGGAATTTTCTAGGTCAGGCCATCGCGAACAATGGGGAACACATAAGATGGGCTGTGCCACCTGCCAAAGAACACGCTATCTTGGTCTCAAGGCCAGGCAGCAGCTCTCAACCATGCAAAACTGTGAGAACAGGCACATCTAATAGCAAAAACACATAACAATGAATAGCACATTCACTAGGAAAGCTCCAACCTTGAAGGGGGCGAATGAGTGAGGTGGGGTGGCCTGCTCGTGGAGGCAAGCCTCACAGAGACAGACACTTGATCTTGGCTATGAAACAATATGGTGCCAATAAAGATGGGGCCATGCATGCTAACTATAAGGAAAACAGGGGGATAGAGCACGGTAATTGCACGTGGTAAAAGAATTACATTTCAAATACAACCGTAGTGTGGAGACTTTTGTGCGACACATGAGATTTTCTTTGTTTTAGATGTTGATTTCTAATCCTCATAGCTCAATAAGTCCCAAAGTACTTACGTGCAAGTAGAGTCCTCATTTCCTCTCATAAAGGCCGTGATAGACTTTTTGATAGAGTTGATACCGATTGGATCATTTAGTTGTTCTTTGTTTAGTTTCCATGATTTCTTTGAGATATGTGTTGGCAATGCCTTGTGTTTAATTGTGATACATGCTTGGTCTGAAATGATTGAGTTCTATTGTTGGGACGTATATTACTTGAAAGAGTGGGTCAGTTGCTGTTATATAATACATTTTGGATAAGCTGTGGTGACGGGCAGACTAGAGTATGTAATCTTTTCCTGTTAGTTTAAGAAGTCTCCGAAGATCTTTAAGATTATGAGAGGAGAAGAGACCCTGCATCCGTCTGTGTTTATCTAGTTTATCTAAACTGACCTTTGGAGGGTTTATCTTGCATCCCATCCATGGAGAAGTTAAAGTCACCTCCCAACGTAAGGTATGATCCATCTGGGAGACGTTATTTGTTTGTTAACGAAGATCCGAAATTCTGGGTGATCCACTGATGGTACAAAGATATTGATTACACATAGATCTGTCGTATCTCTTTGTAATCTCATTATAAGCCGGCTACCTTCGGAGTCAAACTCGGAAGAGATTACATTTCAGTTTTTATTTTTTCGAGATAACAGTAATGACAGGTTTTGTTTTTTTAGCTTCAGGACTACAAGTACATTCTTCCATCCAATCAATTCTGATCAGTACAGCCTCATTATTTTCAATTTTGTATTCCTTCAATATATGATAATATTGCTTATGAGTCTAGCACAGTAATCAAGAATCTTATTTCTCCTGACTGGGTGATTGAGGCCTTTAGTGTTGAGTGAAAGGATTTTAATATCAACTATTCTGCAGTAAATACTGGTGGGCCTATCTTGAACTACAATGATGTCTTGTACAGACAAGAACATTGTTAAGCGATGGGTAAGTCGTGGTTAAAGACAGTAGTTGGTGTATATAATTTTTCAAGGCATGTCTAGTAGAATAGATGAATAAAGATTAAAGTAGAAAAAGCAGAGAAGAGAAGACAGTGGGGATAAGTAAGAAGCAACCATCCCGCCCAAGATCGCATCTATCCCCACCCGTTCCCCCATCCCTCCAGTATGAGTAAGCAGAAGCATTGGGGGCTTTAGAAACAGCCCACCTCCAGTGTCTCCTCTCTTATATTTGTAACAAGAGGAGTACACCTGTGAAGCCAAACAGTAACCATAATAAAGTAAGAACTGAAATCGTCACAGTACATGCAGTAACCAACAGATATGCAGACATCGAAAACCTGTGATTTGTTGTTGAGCACGGTCAGTCCAGAATAAGAAATAACACCAGGGCACAGTTATTTTATATAAACAATGTATATCTGACCTGGTAACTAACATAAAGACAAATGTGAGAATTGAGATATAATGGTTTGTATATATTTCCAGTAATATGGACAGGAGGCATTATCTAGTTGAGCTATCTTGCATCTCAGGGTGTATGTCCAATGGGGTACTTAATAATACATGTAGTAATACACACAAATATGTTATTTGGCAGGTTCAATAACCACCATATTATACTCATCATTGCTTGCATGTTATCTGACTTGAGTCTTTAATTATCGATGATGCTATACCATAGCGAGTAAAGTTTGCTTCAATGTTGTTTGTTCAATCAATCAATCATGTAACTTGTAAAGCGCACTACATACCCGGGCGGGTTTCAAGGCGCTGGAGGGGGGAGCTGTTAGTGGTCAAAGAGCCAGGTCTTGAGTTGACTCCTGAAGGTCAGCAGGTCTTCGGTTTGACGTAGGTGGAGGGGGAGGTTGTTCCAGGTCTTGGCGGCACGATGGGAGAAGGATCTGCCTCCGGAAGTAGTTCTCCGGATGCGTGGGACCGCGGCCAGGGTGTGGTCAGCGGAGCGGAGTTTTCTGTTGGGTACGTAGAAGGACAGTCGGTTGTTGAGATAGGCTGGGCCGGTTTTGTTGAGTGCCTTGTGTGCGTGGATCAGGAGCTTGAAGGAGATTCTTTTGTCGACGGGGAGCCAGTGCAGGTTCTTCAGGTGGGGGGTGATGTGGTCGCGGCGCGGGACGTCGAGGATCAGGCGTGCAGAGGCATTCTGGATTCTCTGTAGTCTGCTGATGAGCTTGGACGAGGTTCCGGCGTAGAGGGCGTTTCCGTAGTCGAGCCTGCTGCTGACCAGGACCTGGGTGACTGTTTTCCTCGTGTTTGTCGGGATCCATCTGAAGATCTTGCGGAGCATGCGGAGGGTGTGAAACAGGTGGAGGAGACTGCGTTGACTTGTTTGGTCATAGAGAGTTTCGAGTCGAGGATGACTCCCAGGTTGCGTGCGTGGTCGGTGGGGGCCGGGGAGGACCCCAGTGATGTGGGCCACCAAGAGTCGTCCCAAGCGGAGGGGTTGGACCCAAGAATGAGGATTTCCGTTTTGTTTGTGTTCAGTTTGAGGCAGCTGTCCTTCATCCAGTCAGAGACAGCCTTCATTCCCTGGTGGAGGTTGGATTTGGCGGTGAGGGTGTCCTTGGTGAGGGAGAGGATCAGCTGAGTGTCGTTGGCGTAGGAGATTACGTTGAGGTCGTGTTGTCGGGCGAGGCGTGCTAGTGGTGCCATGTAGACGTTGAACAGCGTCAGGCTGAGGAAGGATCCCTGTGGGACGCCGCAGATGATCTTGAAGGCCTCAGAGCGGAACGGGGGGAGGCGGACTCTCTGAGTTCTGCCGGAGAGGAAGGAGGTGGTCAAGTCCAGGGCCTTGTTTTGGATCCATGCGTCGTGGAGGCGCGTGCGTAGTGTGCGGTGGCAGACGGTGTCGAAGGCGGCGGAGAGGTCTAGGAGGATGAGGGTCGCCGTCTCGCCGTTGTCTAGCAGGATCCTGATGTCGTCTGTGGCGGCGATGGGGGCGGTCTCGGTGCTGTGGTTGCTGTGGAATCCTGATTGTGATGGGTCTAGGATGTTGTTGTCTTCGAGGTGAACGGGAGCAAGGAGATGGGCCAGACGTTCTTGAGGTCGCTCGGGTCTGCTTTGGGTTTCTTCAGTAGGGCGTTGATCTCTGCGTGCTTCCAGTTCTCAGGGAAGGTGGCGGTCTCGAAGGAGAGGTTGATGATTTTGTGCAGGTGGGGTGCGATGGACTTGCTGGGTTTGTTGAAGATGTGGTGTGGGAGGGGGTCGGATGGGGAACCGGAGTGGATTGATCCCATGGTCTTGATTGTGTCCTCGATGCTCACGTTGGCCCAGGTTGTCAGGTTGTCGTGGGTGGTGGGGTGCGGTGGGTTCTGTGCGGTGTGGTCGGCAGGGGTCGTCCGGGGTCCTCAGCTGTCGTGGATGTCGGTGATTTTCCGGTGAAAGAAGGTGGCGAGTGAGTCGCACAGAGCTTGTGATGGTGGGATGTCGTTGGCGTTGGAGCTGGGGTTGGAGAGTTCCTTCACGATGGTGAAGAGCTCCTTGCTGTTGTGTGCATTGTTGTCAAGGCGGTCTGTGAAGGAGGTCCTTTTGGCAGTCCTGATGAGGTGGTGGTGGTTGCGGATGGCGTCTTTGTAGGCAGTGTGGCTGTCTGGCATCTTGTTACTGTTCCGTGTGTTTTCCAGTTTCCGGCAGGTGCGTTTGGAGTCGAGGAGTTCCGGGGTGAACCAGCTGACTCTTCTGCTGGTGCCTCTGTTGGTGGGGTTTTTCAGCGGCGCGATGGTGTTGGCACAGTCGTTCATCCACCATTCGAGGGAGAGTGCACCATCATCCGGGTTGGTGTTAGATAGGTCTCTAGCTGAGCTGGTTCCATGAAGATGTATGTTTTCCCTTTTCTCACAATTGTAAATCTTGATGGTCCCATGAAAGAGCAAGGGATGTTTTCTTTCAGTTTCTTCCTTAGCGCAAGGAAGCCTCATTGTTTCATTATAGTATCTCTGGAGTTTACTGCAAGATGTTTATTCTTTCACCTTCTCAAATGACATTTTGTACTTTCCTCAATTGGGATAGAATTGTCTCAACATGATGCTATATTGGTGTTTTGAAAATCATTACTCTAGACGGTATGTCTGAAAAGTTTCAGCGCTCCGTCCATCATCTCCTTGTGTTTGCTTTGTTTTCCCTAAGTTGGCAGGGTATGCCCAAATGTGGGTCCCTCGCTCACTTTGTCACTGGATTCAAGCTAGCCAGGCTGATGAGGGGTGGTACCCCGAAACTGGCCCCAGGATTCTTGTTTTCGGTCCAGGGAGGACCTGGCATGCTAGTTCTGAATGGACTGTTCCTGAAAGGAACAGGGTCAAGACTGATTTGCATATGGCTGGGTCCAAACTGGGGTAGCAAAGTGAGCTAAAGAACGACGATGGATTCAACCCAGATCTGTGACTGGGGGTGAGTGTCTGAAAAGTTTCAGTGCTCTGTCCATCATCTCCTTGTGCTTGTACTGTTAATCTAAGTCCCTTGAACAAGTTCTAGTAGGGTTGTGAGCTTTCTCACTATCATCTCCAAGCTGATGCTTGAGTCTACCTTCTCTTTGACTGTAGATTCTGGGATAGCAGGATGTGGTTTGGTTGTTTTAGTGCCTGCCTTCTGTTCTTTTTCTTTTTTCTCTGCTATTCATGTCTAGATTTTGAGTCTAGAATTAGGGTCAGTGGCTCATGTGCTATTATTGAGTTGGTTTAATCTCAAGTTTAACTTGGTCTGTAGTTTGGTTTATAAGATCTAGAACAGTTCAAACCCTTGCAGCAAGCTGTATTGTTCTCTCATGGCTTTATTGATTTTCAGAGATGCAGTTGGGTACTTGGGGTGTAGCACAAAGCAAAGTATTACAATAAATGAAGTGCTTTGTGGTCAAGATATCAGGTAATAGTAGCTCAGTCATAGATCAGTGATGTATATCGGGGATGGAGCAGTCCACAGCAATAATTATTTAGACATTGAGACACAGTGTTGCAAGGTGTCTATGGGAGAATGGTTGCTGCTTTCTCTTCCAACTGTAGGATGATCAGCCTGATGGATTTAGTTGAGTCTGGCAGTCATAACACTATCCCAGATGTTGAGGCAGACAGCCTCGAAGAGATAAGAAGTATAGTGCAGCTACGATTTGAGTGCTTGGTGGTGAGCTGGTTGGAGAGAGTGGGCTCCCAAGGTAACAAAAACGGAAGATCGCATGAATGGCAATAGACCGGAACATAGTTGGTAAATTAAAAAAGCGCCAAGGAAGGTGGGGGTCTCACTCACGCTTGTATCCTTTCGCAGCACATTGCACCACTTCTAAAGATGAGCTGTGGTCTGCAGGCCAGGAAAGCATCACTTTGAGAGTGATCTGCTGCCATGTTAGAATTGTATTGTGAAGGTGATGGTGATTCAGTATTTATCCACTCGAGGTAGCAGAGTGAGGATCACTGCGGGCTAATTAAAGGCAAAAGTGATGGCTGAAAGTGATGGTGATTCAGTGGTGAACTGCTAGGAGCAGCAGACTGGGGGTCACCACAGGCTTCGACAATGTACTCTAGGCTCATCAGGTGTGCACAGTATAGCCTGCCTGATATGTCCCCATATGTAAGGGGAGGGTATTTAGTACTGTCAAATATCAACAAGCATTTTCGATGTAATAGGTCTCACATTTCTGAGCGTTTAAGCTATTGGCATTAAAAATTACAATGCCTTTTATTTATGTGTTTTTAAAAGGAACACATATATAAAAGGCATTGTTGTTTTTAATGCCAAGAGCTCAATTTCTCGCAAATACGAGACCACTATAATTGTGGCCACGCCCCTTTTTTAGACGCTGCTCGCATATTCAGGTTACCGTGAGCAGCGTCTAAACAAAGGGGCGTGGCCACCATTATAGTGTAAGCCCGTATGGTGCTTTCACCCAGAGTTAAAAAAAAAAAATTCAAAAGCTCTCTAGCGTGGCTGCTAAAGCGAAAGCGGCCCACGCTGGTAATTAAATTATTATAATTATTTGAAAGGCCGCTAAAGAGAATGTGGACCGCGCTGCATATTTTAATAATTAAATAAGTGCGGCCACTATCAAGCGGGCCGCACCGTGATTTGAATAAAAATAAATGACTATTCAAAACAAAGCAGACGGTTGCTCCGATGCCGTGAGTGGAATAGGGGAAGAGCATTAAAGAAAGTAGGGCTCACCAACTTATAAAGCAGACTGTGTAACAACCGGAATAAAAGGGCTAGTCCTCGTGGGAGGTTACAAGTGAAGACAAGGCGGCACTAAGGAGGGACTAACAAGCCTATGTACGAATCATAAGCCAGCATTTACGAAGGACAATGACATAAGCCAATTACAAATAAGGGGAGAGAGTGGGCAAGGCTTCAAGAACATACTCCAGTACAGCATGCGCGCTGCCCTTAGGCTCGACCTAAAAAGGGACTTAGTGTTCCAGATGATGACTGTTAGAAATGGGATGTTTGGTAGGCTAGGGCATGGGCCAAAGCCAGGCAAAAACCACCACTCTAGTGAGGATAAGGGAGTTACACTTCTAAAATAACCCCTGCTCACCCCCTTGGTAGCTTGGCACGAGCAGCCAGGCTTATCTTAGAGGCAGTGTGTAAAGCATTTGCACATAACCAACAGTAATACAGTGTACGCACTACAAAAGGACACCACACCAGTTTATAAAAATAGCCAAAATTTTTATATACTTTAAGACAAGACCAAATACGATAAAAATCTACAATACTATACTTAAAAGTTTACCGTTCCAAAATATGCTGATTAAAAAGAGTTCCTTGTGTGGATAGCTCCATCTGGGCTACCACGGCGTCATGAACAACAAATCCAACAGTTCTGGCTGGTCGCAGGGTCACGGACCAGCTACGGTGTTGGGAAGACCCGCAAACAGTACCTGCGAGAAATGCAGGGCGCTGAGACCCTTGAAGTCACTCGCGTTGCAGGTCGAGCTCCTCTTTGGTGGAATCAGGAGCGCTGGCGTCGGTGGGCGTCGAGTGCTGCGGTGTGAAGTGCAGCGGTGCGGCGTGCGGTGCCCCCAGGTCGCGGTGCGAACAGCAGCTCGGTGGCAGCGGCAGATGGCGGCGTCGGTGAGACCAGGGTTACGGTGCGAGATAAAGGCGGCGTTCGCCACGGTGCTAGCAGGTCACGGTGCAAGCAGCGGCGTCGTCGTTGCTGAAGCGCTGTCGTCAGCTGATGAACTGGAGCCGATGGTGCCGGCGTCGGTAGGCCAAGGCTGCGGTGCGGAATGAGGGCGGTGCGTCCTGTGACTTACGAGCGGTGCCCTTGAACCACGGTGCAAGCAGTGGCGTCGATTTCATCGGGAAGTGGCGGCGTCGGGAAGGCCACGGCGTCCTCGTGAAGCAAGGCGGTGCAGAGTGCGATGCCCACAGGTCGCGGTGCATGCAGCGGCTCGGTGGCAGCGTCAACAGGCTTTGTCGGTGAGACCAGGGTCGCGGTGCGGCGTTGCGGCTGTGCTCTCTGCGATGCCAAAGCTTCGGCGTGAAGCAAGGCGGTGGGGAGTGCAGTAGCCACAGGTCGCGGGGCAAGCAGCGGCCGGTGGCGGCTCAACAGGCGTCGTCGGTGAGACCAGGGTTGCGGTGCGGCGTTGCAGAGGTGGCCTCTGCGGTGCCTTCAGGACACGGAGTCGGCAGTGCTGCAGGTCGAAGAACTTGAAGTCTTTGCTGTTCCTGAGACTTTGTGAACAGGGGGCAAACTCTACCTCAAGCCCTTGGCGAGACTCACAAGTTAGGTTGCAGAAAGTCCAGGCCTTTCACTACCCAAGACAGAAGCAGCCACTACAGGTAAGCCCGGCAAAGCACCCAGCAAAGCAGTCGTTCCTTTTCACAGCTTCTCCAGCTCTTCTTCTTGGCAGTCTTCTTGATCCAGATGAGTTCTAAATCCACATGAGTTCTAAAGTTCAGGGGTCTGCGACCCAGTATTTGTATCTAAAAATCCTTTGATCCTTCAGGCAGAGGGTGTCTGTGCCCGGCCAGAACCAGTTGGGCCTTCTCTGGTGTGAATTCCTGGCAGGAGGTGGAGACGACATTTGTCAGAGGAAGACCAGGCCCTTTGAAGTGCAAGGAAATCTCCTCCCCCTTCCCCCATCGTAGCCCAGGTCTATTCAACCCTTTCCTGACCTACCTAGACTATCTGGAGCCCCTTTGGCCCCCCAGCCGTCTGTCATCCAAAACCCAGACAGGCAATCCATATTCCAGCAGAGGCACACGGGATGACTGAGCAAGAAAATACCCACTTTCTAAAAGTGGTATTTTCAAACGCAGAATGTAAAAAGCACCTTCACTAAAAGATGCATCTTTAGATTCTGAGTTCGAGCATACTAAATTTTATTTTCTTACCGAATTCCCTGGGCCAGTTATGTTTATAAGATGTTATAAAGAAACCTCCCATTCTGTCCTATGGGGAACTGGTAGCCTTGCAATAGTGAAAAACAAAATTGACTGTAATTCACTATTAGGACATGTTACACACACCAGGGCATGTCCTACCTTTCACATACGTTGCACCCTGCCCACAGGTGTACCTTGGGCCTACCTTAGGGATCCCTGACATGTAAGAAAAGGGAAGGTTGGGGACTGGCAAGTGTGTGCACAAACTGCGCGCAGACTCTGCAATGGCAGGTCTGAGGTACTTTTTCAGGGCTACTCACGTGGGTGGCATAATCAGTGCTGCAGGCCCACGAGTAGCATTTGATTCACAGGCCCTGGCACACTCCGTGCACTTTACTAGGGACTAACAAGTAAATCAAATATCCAATCATGGAAACACCAATCGATAGCACAATTTACACAGAGCACCTGCACTTTACCACTGATCAGCAGTGCGAAAAGTGCGCAGAAACGTTACGCCAGCAAAAATAGAGTCAAAACTGGGAGGTCAGAAAGCAAAAACGTCAGGGTAAACACACCAAAAGATGCCAAGTCTAACAATGACATTCTCACTGGAGATGTTCTGCCTGATTCCCAGTGTTTATGCAAATGTCTATGGTCACAACACGTACGGGACCCAGTAGTCATATGGTACCCCTTTAGAAAGTTGAGTGAGCACTGATCTGCGTTACTGTACCCGGAATTGCGGGGGTTCTCAGTAGACTTTAGATTTGAATACATTTTTAATGACTTTTGGATTGTCAACTCTGTAATTATCAATTTAGATATAGAAACAGGATGATAGAACTGAAATAAACAACATGAAAAAGCCATCAATTTACCACCCTTCCCTCCATTCTTGTTCCGTACTCGTCCTTCAATACCCTTCCACCTGCTGTAATTTTGTGCAGATTTGTTTGCTATGAGTCTGAGCAAAAATAATTCCTAAACGTGTAATTTGAAAATGCAAATGTTAATAATAATCCCATATAAATATGCCCCTCTAGATTAATCTGCATGAAATTTGCTACAACAATTCAAAAGTGACCAAACAGTTTTTGTGGTTTATGCTGAGCTCAATGGTGAAACTGGGCCGGCACTGTTAGGCTTATAAAACACTTTTCCTATGTCTATCCTTTTTCGCATTCTTGTTCTCTTGCAAAGTGTTTTAATGCCCCTGGGGCATGTTTGCGTTTATAAATATGCAAACTAAATAAATATGTATATTCAACTCCATGATAAATCCATAATCACTATCAAAATGCAATCAGTAGTTTATTTGATTCAGTCCTCAACTGAGATCAACAAATACAGATATAAAATGATTATTATTGAGTTTAAAATAATTAAAATGGTAAAACTTTTAAGACACACTATAGAACGAAAAAGTAATAATGTTTTATCGTCTACTTCTACAACATTCAATAAAATAAATTAAAGATGTTAAGATTGTGTGCTTTACCTATAGAACAGCTTCAAGAAACTTTTTAAAAACTTAAACAAGTTATGGCATACAAATTCATTGACTGGAGAATTATACAACATAATTAAATCATGGGCCAAGATAGCATTATACTTTAGTTGAATTGGGGTTATATATCGTCGTCGAGCCTCTACCACACTCACATTAGGACAGATTAATAAAACGTGAAGCAAATCTTGTGGACCACCTTTGCACAATTCACATATGCCTTTGGAGTTATTTGTACTGTCCCAGCTAGCTAAGAATGTTGCTAACGGAAGTATACCCAAACGTAAAAGCAAAATACAGCGCCTTACCCCGTGCTCTAGTTGAAATCGTAAATAGGGAGCATCGGTTTTAAATTCTACATTTTCTACGAACGATTTATAATGCTTCAATTGAATGCAATAATCTTTATCCATTTCAAAGCTGATTCTAGGGGCCAAATGTTTTAAAAACAATTTCAAGAGCGCTGGAGACCACTCCTGTAAAAGTGCAACAGTGCATTGTGAAACCTCAAAGGCTTTTAACATATTCCTATTGAAAGTATACCCAGACGCCGTCTCTCAAAGTCTCCAGTTTTAACAAATGCCTTAATGTGTCTGGCGCTGCATGTAAGAGGTTGTATGCCCACCTTATGATATTGAAAATTACTCCAGCAGAAATTCCAGGTAGAGATAGCTCGAGACGGAGAGCTTGGACTGGTACCGACTGCGATACTTTTACCAATTTTCGGAGTATGGTTCCCTCCTTTACTTTTATAGATTGCTATGTTTTAATTTGTGTGTATTCCATGGCATATGATAGAATCGGAGGGATTTTCATGCCATAAACCTCCAGCATTGGCATAAAATGTCTATTTCCCGTAGAATTATACCGTCTCTGTAGAGCCCCAACGTGGGATTCTGCCTTCCGACTTAAATGTTGGAGGTGGGCTGTGTCTTGTAAATTATATGTAAAAATACGACCCAAATAGACACATACTCTTTTACTGTCTCGATTGGTTCACCTCCTAATGAATGACCATATATAAGATAAAGGTTTCCTTCTGCCACTGAAAGGGAGAGCTTTAGTTTTAGTAATATTTGGCACCAGGAAATTTTCAGTTACATATTGATTTAAATCGTTCAGGTTTCTTTGCAGGCCTATCGGAGTACGATCGAGTATAACGATATCATCGGCATACATTAAAATTAAACAATGTAGGTCAACTTGTGCTAATTTCGGAGGGTGATTTTTAATTTGGGAGAGATACCCCGGTAAATCACTAATATAGAGAATAATAGGGGGGCTAATAAGTTAGGCCTTTTACTCCCCCCATTTGGACTCTACACCATGTTGATGTATGAAGGGAAATTATTATTATTAAAAGATCTATAGGAATCCCCAGATTCGCCAATTTTCTCCATAGGGTCAATCTATCTACACTATCGAAAGCAGTCGAAAAATCTATAAAAACACAATATAAAGTTTGGGCATTTAACGTAACATATTTGTCAAGTACAGTTTGGAACACAGCGATGTTATCCAATGTTGAATGCTTTGGGCGAAACCCAGCCTGGGACATAGGGATCACTTTTCTCGAAAAAGCCCAGTCTTTTAAGTGTTCCAAAACGCAAGCTGCAAAGATCTTACCGGTGGCGTCGAGAAGAGCTATTTGTCTGTAGTTTGCAGGATTCGTTCTTGAACTTTTCAGGCAATGTTGGAAGAGTGGGGCTAAGAATTTACTCCAGTCGTCTGTGTTTTTTTGTAAAACTTTAATTGGGATCTTGTCTGGTCCCATTGCTGCAGATGACCTGGCAGAGGATATAAGAGTAGAAATTTGTGTGGCTGAGATTTTCATTGGTTCCTGCTCGCATTGGTTCTTCAACGTTTGATACTGTCTGGGGAAGATCAGATGATTAGGTTTAGAAAGCCTTCGAATATACTTTTCCCAGTCAGATCATGATACTGGTGTGGCTTGAGCAGATATCCGTATCCCCATTTGTACAGAGATTATGTTCCAAAATGTTTTATTATTTCTGTGTTTCACTGCAGATTGGATGTCGACCCAGACAAGATCATTTAGAGCTTGCCTTTCTCTCTCCTTTTTCAGTTGGTGGAGTTTTTTCAGTTTCCTTATTTCACCTTGTCTTACCACACAGAAAGAACGGAATTGAATTCTAGTTAATTTATTTAGTTGTTGAGAATTATTATCAGCTTGTTTTCCTTTTTGACGTATTTTAACGTTTTCACGCCTTGCTGTGTTTCCTTGGAGAGAGGCAACTACCGACTGAATGGTAGCTTCAAATTTGTTTATATGATTGCCTACACTATTCACTGTTAGCAGAACTTGGGAGATTTTATGGTTTATTTTACTGATTTTTTCGGAATTCCAGTGGATCCTACCAGTTTTGTGATTTATAACTGCCCGTCCTTCCAAAGAGCAAAGAGACCACGAAGATGTATGTTATGTGAAGACATCAATTTCTACAGAAAGTAATGCATGGTCGCTTTCGTGGGTATATTTGGTGAAAAATGATTAGACCCTCGATAATCGGTCTAAACTACAGATAAAATAATCTATAATTGAGGACTTGATTGGACCCAGTCTGGTGTATGCCGTCGGAGTATCACCATCAATTCTCCCGTTTATTATAACGCCGTTAATTGCTTCGATAGATGACAAGGGCATATTCCCCCTTTTACCTACTTTTATCTTATCGGGAAAGACGGGAGTTGGTATTGAACATGCTACTTCTTGTGGAGATTTCCCCCTGTTATTAAGCAATGCGTTTGAAATCTTTCCATTGAAGTTCCCAGCCATTATCATCATGGGATATTGCCTGACTTCTAAGATTAATTCGATTTTCTTGAATGCTTTGGTCAAGAAATAATCTTTTGAGGTTCCTGGCGGGAAATAAATATTAAAAAGTAAGAGATTTGATGAAGGCTCCATTCTTTCTTTCCAGCACTTGATGCTAATGCATTGGACATTTGGAAGTGAGAGCTCAATTTCTTCCGGGTCCCAGCCTACCTCCTCTCTCAGAAGGATTGCAAGGCCTCCTTTTGCGTGGCCTCTTCTAGAGGCCTCTGCTTCTTTAACAAACACAAAATATTCTTTTTGAGAGATGGTCTCCAAGGACCATGTCTCTTGCAGTAACACAATAGAAGGTGAATTTTCCAGAATAGAAAGCATCTTGTCAGTAGTCTTTCCTGCGATGTTCCATGACACTATTAATTGTCTATCTCTAAAAAGGCAATTTCAATTCCTTGCCCGGCTAATTCCTGTTCAGAGATCCCGCTATCCAAGCCCAGGAATTTTCATCCAATAGCGGCTTTTGCCTTGAATCAGAACTATTCCAGATTTGCCTTACTCCATCTTTTATAGAGATCAGCAGCGAGCTGTCTTTCACGGGCTTCCTTTTTTCACCTCCCGCGCACTGCTGGTTGAAATTATTGTTAGTATTATCTATAATTTCTTTGTCATCTCTCAGCTGGTCACAGGCGGAGCTGGCCTTTTTGACTATGACAATATCGAATCTGTTTTTATGAAGAATGTCTTGTTCTTTAATTATGATAGCTGGAACTACATTTGACCAGAACTCTACGCAAGCCACTGAGCAGGTCGATTTGTCAGGGAAAGAAACTAATTTTATTTCTCCTGTAGTTAATGATTGAAGTGGTCTAATTTTGCGTAATAGTTTGACTATTCTCCCACGGTTTAATGGACACTATCAATAGTGTAGCGTGTGCAGGGGCACCAGGGCCGCGGTGCTTACTGCACACAATTATAGCTATTTTACTACCAAACCAAGTGATGGGTCCCCCATTTTCCTTGCTTGCGTTTTAGGGCCCTTGGCACATTCTTACTCCACTGCATAAATCTTTGGAATACAGTGTATGTGTATATATATATATGTATTTCTTCTTACTTCGCCAGTTGAATTCGCATAGAATAAAGACGAATGCAGACCCGAACGTTTGGTGCTATTGAGGTTTATTTAGATAGCGCCCTGCACCTCCGCCATTTCGCGTTTCGGCCAGCAAGTGGCCTTGATCACACATATATATATATATATATGGGGAGGTGTTTCTCAGTGAAAACGGGGGTCTGAGTCCCCTCTTCCTTGTCTTCACGGTGCTGACGGAGTGCTGGAGTCAGCGACCTCTCTCTGAAAAGGCTGTGCCTCATCTTTTGGCTACAGAGCACAGTTGCATAGCCCCTGGTGGGACTGCATGTCCCAGGGTACACAGCGCTGCTACTCGATTGATAACAGCTGCAGGGGGAGGAGTCCAGCATTAACAAAACTGCCACAGACTCTCCGCGGCGCAGGAGGTGTTTCTCAGCGAAAACGGGGGTCTGAGTCCCCTCTTTCTTGTCTTCACGGTGCTGACGGAGTGCTGGAGTCAGCGACCTCTCTCTGAAAAGGCTGTGCCTCATCTTTTGGCTGCAGAGCACAGTTGCATAGCCCCTGGTGGGATTGCATGTCCCAGGGTACACAGCGCTGCTACTCGATTGATAACAGCTGCAGGGGGAGGAGTCCAGCATTAACAAAACTGCCACAGACTCTCCGCGGTGCGGGATGCGTGCGGGCGGCGCCCGGGCCAAGGGCGGGCCCGTCCTTGCCCGTCACTGACCGGAGGTGGCTGGGCTGGGCCATTCCCTTTAGTATTTTGACCTCTGGAAAGAAAGGTAACTGCTATAATGTCTATTAGTGGCATCCCTGCTCGTATAAAAAGGAAGCGTGCATTTACTGATAAAGCCTCTCATACCACCCTTGACACTACTTCAGTTATGATGCCCACAGCAATTGATTTGATGTTGCAAAAAGCTATTGGGGCAGTGAATTCGGAGATTGAACTTACAGAAAGACGCTTATCAATTACACCGGACTGTTCAACTTTGGTAACACCCATTTCACCTATTGTAGTTAATTGTACTGAACCTTCTGTAACCTGTTTTCCTTTACAAAACATCGAACTACAAATAGATTCAGTTGAAGAAGTCAATCCTAACATATCTAAGATAAGCAGTAAAAATAAAAAAAGACAGGTTAAGACTAAGGGGAAAAAAGGAGGGAAGGGTAGTATGAAAAAATCTTTAATTGATACAGGCTTAGACAGTGATCTCGATAGTAATAATAGAATGATGGGACACCACACATATCCCCCTTGGGCCCAAGCACTATTAGCAGACCTCCTTATACAATGTAGGATTATTATAAAGGAAGAAATTGCTCCGCTATATGATCATGTCCAAAACTTAATGACTAGTGTGAGTAAAATTCAGTTGCCGAAGCAACCGAGTGTTAATAGTAATTCACCACAAAGGCAGCATATTAGGGCTGAGGTCCATCAGATTCCTAAAGAAATCCAACAAGTACACAAAAGTCCAAGTCCCCATACGACATTGGCCCCACCAATACCTAAAGAGGTAGTTGCTATAAGCAACATGAGAGATAACACCACTGACCTACAAATGAGAACGAGAAATGCTGACCCAAGTCAAACCTTAGGTAAAGGAGTAAAACCAATTGACATGGAGGTGAGGAGTAATAAAGCAATGGAGGAAAATAGAGATGTGGTCACCCGTCAGAAAGAAAAACAGAAATTCTTACTTCCAATAATTAACTTACCCCCAGCGGCAGTCCCATATTCTTGCTGGAGTACCCGAACTTAAACACAACCAGTACGAGTCACAATTAGATCTTAGAAATAAAACTCTGTCATGGCTGGTCAGGTACAAACAATTTCCATATACTAGGACCAATGAGATTCTAATGGTGCGTCGGGTGGCATGGGTGGGCCAAACTAAAAAAACTACACAAGGAGATTGTGTGATAATCAACTTCAAATATCCAGAAGTTGTCCACAGATTGCTAAATTATCCGATGCACCCTATGGACCCCCAGACTACCATTAAAACCTTGCCATTAGATTATTTTTATCCTCTTCCCCGGAATATTTCTGAAGATTACTCCTATTGGGATTGTGGTAACCGGCGTGGGGACTTTTACAGGATGACACCAAGTGCTCTCCCGCTATATAATATACCGGTAACAAATAGATTTACCCCCCTCGAGGAGATCGATTGACTGGGATGCATTGTACTCCATAATGATTTCAAATCAGGAATGGGAAATTTGGACGAGCTCCCGGAGTTAACACAGCATCAGAGTCAAACGGTAGCCCATATGGAGGAGCATGTAGAAAAACAACATCAGGGTAGTCCCACCCAGGAGGGGTTAATTAAAATCAATATTTTACAAAAGATTAATGTGACAGACACGGACCCAACTCTCATACATCTGCCAAGGGGTGAATCAACTAATTTAGATAAAATTAAGATCTTGTCTTGGAATGTGGCGGGTTTGCCAAAAAAAACTGATTGCCCCGATTGGGGATCTTTTATAGACAAATTTGATGTATGTATATTTCAGGAGACTTGGGCGAGGGAAGAAATAGTAAGGTCGGGCTTTGCCTCTTTTAACCATTTAGCATTGATGGGGAAAAGGGGAAGGCCCTTTGGGGGTCTTTCCATATGGGTTGCGACACATTTGGGGTGTGTGGTTACACAACTAGCCACCCCAACTGTAGACATACAATGTATTACGCTTAAGTTTCCGACTAATTTCAGGTTGACCCTTATTAATGTTTACTCACGTCCGGTTAGTCTTGGTAAAGAATCTCAGACTCTGACATTTTTGGATACTTTTATTCCTACAGTATCTAGAAATTCCCAACTGATCATTGCTGGTGATTTTAATTGTCAATGTGAACCTTTGTCCATTATAGGCAATCACATTAACTTAGAAGAAGATGAACAATGGGCTATACCCGAGCTTCAAAGTCCTCCAGTTAAAACTTGGACATAGTTAGTAGTTCAGTTGAATTCGATAACAATGGCCCATTCTCTGAAAGCCTGCAATGGTCGGACCCACTCTGACACCATGGGAAGGGCCACGTTCAACCGTCCTGGTCAATCATCACTAATAGATTACATCATGGTAGAGACCAAATCATGGCCTATGGTAATTGATTTTGAAGTTCTATCTCGATGTGACAGCGATCATAACGCCCTGGTACTAAATCTGAGATTGCCAGATCCTGGCATCTCAGTGGGGGGCATACTAAGACAGACTAGCGAATTGAATCTTACAAATAATAGGAGAAGACTGAAATGGCCCGTGGTAAAACAATCACTGGATAAAATGAGTGCTTTGTACTCAATTATCACTAAGTCTTTTTTGGAAATTAATGATTTTAATGAAACTGGACAAGAGGGGGGGTCTGAAATAACTATAATACATCAGAAACTGGTTAGTGCTCTGGGTGATCTACTTAATCCAGCAATGTCTGGACGTAGGTCAAACCAAATGATTCATTCATGGTTTGATAATAACTGCAAAGCAGAAAAGTCCTTATTAATTGAGGCAATTAAATCTCCGTCAAGATCTTTAGTTAAATTAAGGAGACAGGAATATAAGCTGGTAACTGCCGCGGCAAAGCAAGAATGGGAAAGTAACAGATGGGAGAACATAAAAAATGCGCTGGGGAGTAGAAATCTCCGGGAATTTTGGGCAATTGTAAGAACTGGCAGCAGTAAAGGATTTACTGCCACAGAGCTGAATATTGCACCAGAAAGATGGATAGAGCACTTTGGGGCACTGTACTCTAAGGAAAATGGAGAACTTAAAGATTTGTTAGCAGTTCAGACTAGCGATATTTACTCAAAGTCTAGATTAGTAGATATCCCGATAGCAACCATCTATAATGTAGAAATGGACATAAGAATTACATTGCTGGAGGTGGAAGGAGCAATAAGAAGACTCCCGACAGGGAAAGCCCCTGGCATAGATAAAATCCCGGGAGACCTTTACAAGGACCAGATAGAGATGTGGGCTGCGTATCTCTGTATTCTGTTCAATGCCATACTGCAGGGCTCGCCCATACCAGAAAGTTGGTTGGGAGCAGAAATCATCCCTATATTTAAAAAGGGATGCCCATTAATCCCAGCAAACTACCGCCCGATCAGTCTGATCGATGTGAGTCAAAAGCTGTTTGCCCGAATAATATTAGATCGTATTCAGACTTGGATGGAGGAATCGGAGATACTCAGCCCTTATCAAGCTGGGTTTCGGGAAAAAACATCAACTGTTGACCAACTCCGTAGATTGCAAATCCTGTACTGGAAGACTTAAGGTGGAGGGTGGCAGCCTCTACCTTATCTTTGTCGACCTTAAAACCGCTTTTGACTTGGTACCCCGGGACATCATGTGGGATATTCTGGCAGATATGGGGATACCATCCTATCTTTTAAATATCTTGAGGAGACTCCATACTGACAATTATGCACAGGTCAGAAGCGGAAAAAATGGTGTACTAACTCCCAGGTTTGTGGTCAATAGGGGTGTAAGACAGGGATGTGTCTTGGCACCCACACAATTCCGCCTTTTTGTTAATGCCCTAATTGCTCACCTTAGGGCTACTAAAAACATCGATGCGCCCAAGTTATGCGGCGAGCAAGTAGCGGCCCTAATGTTTGCAGACGATACCCTCCTTTTGTCCAAATCCCCGATGGGAATTCAGCGTGCCCTGGATAGCTTTGCCAGTTTCTGTAAGATAAGAGGGCTGGAAATTAACATCTTAAAAACAAAATATATGATCGGTAATCCACCGAAGACTATTCGTTCCATCCCATCTTTGAATGGCATAGTTTTAGACAGGGTCGCTGTATTTGACTACCTTGGGATCACCCTTAATGACAACATGGAGTGGGGCCCACAGATACTCAAGGCCAAACTTAGACTGGCACAGTTAACAGGGGGGTGCAAAAATTACATCGGGAATCTACCTCCAAACCTGTGGCCCCTGTTTTGGAAATCTACAAAGCGCAAGCCCGAGGGGCCATCCTGTATGGTGCAGAGTTATGGGGCCACTGCAGAACTGAAGATATTCTTATGGTGGAAAACCGCTTTCTGAGATCTTTATTGTCCCTACCAGCCAGCACTCCTCTTATTCCACTTAGAATGGATTTAGATATCAATGCTATAAATGAGGTAATTGGTCTTCGACCACTATTATACTGGTGCAGATTATGGACTACCCCAGAATTGAGATATTTTAGAAAGGAACTAATGGAATTTATGAGATATCATCAATCACATAAAATCCAATGGTTGGTTTACATGAGGGAAGAGAGTAATCGGTTGGGTCTTTCGGGCCTCTGGAGTAATCCAGAGATAACATGTATGAATCTGTCCCGAGCTGACCTGAAGAATCTTTATTTTAACCATCGGTACGACGAAGTTATTTCTAGCTCAGTACCGGGATCCCGAACCTTAGAGTTTCTTATGTACAAAGATGTTTACAAATTTGAGTCCTTCTTGGATGAAATTGTTCCCACCCAAGCAAGGAAACTGTATGTACAATTTAGGCATGGCACGCTACCTCTTAGGTCTTTTACATCCAAATGGTCTGGCGACAAATTGCTAGAATGCCCAGCCTGTGGTGTAAATGTGGAATCTGTTCCCCATGTTTTCTTTTTTTGTCCATCCTATAAGAACATTAGACAGCGATGGCTTATTCAATTATGCAGAAACCTGGGGCTCAGGCAGTATGAACAAGCATATAGGGTTTTAAAAAGTGACACCTCCCAATCAGTGGTATTTTCTGTTTCCCGTTACTTAAATGCCATGTGGCAAAGGCGTAGGTCATACATCAACAGATAGAGACCCAAATGCATTTTCTTTTACCAATCTGTCTCGTATTCTATAGATATTTAAAAAAAAATTATATGTTGTTTTTATCTTTTTAAATTTTAATGTTGTGCATTTTTTCTATAGAAAGTGACAGTGTATTTTTTTTATTTTATATTAGGAATGAGGTTTTTAATGATTGTTTTATATGTATCTTTTATGGCCTTTTTGACCGAAATAAAGATTATTTGAATGAATGATATATATATATATGTGTGTCTGTGTGTGTATATGTGTGTGTGTCTCTCTCTCTCTATAGATTTATGTGTATATATATATATATGTATGTGTGTATATGTATGTGTGTGTATGTCTATATATATATTAATATATATATTAACATAAGTGGAGTTCAATACATCAAGAGCAAGTAAAGACGGTCAATGATCATGTTGGCTAAGGCTTGGGAATTTCCCATGGCAAGGTCAGAAAGCACCCGCATCCCTCCATAAACCGCCGCCTCCTGTGAGGGGATAATAGATCAGCCAAGTTAGAGGCAGAGTTTCAGCTTAGGGGGTGGATGGGGGAGGGGGTGGGGTCACATAGCTTTCCCGGCGAACTCCGCACTGTACAATAGAGACAAAATTAAGACTTCTGCCTTTTAACATTGATACGCCTAAGAGAAAATGTGTTTGCAGAATATATTGCCAGCCCTGCCGCTTTAACACAGACTCTCCGGAGGAGGTGTGGTATGCTAAAGAAGGAGGCCGGATCATTGCAGAATAATATGACAGGGCGGATCGAAACCACAATCCTGCTGAATGGAGCGGGAGGCGTCACTGGCAGGGCGCGCGGCTCCTGGTGATCAGGCTTCTCGGAGGCGGCGGCAGCTCAGCCAGGGAGGCCCCGTCGCTGCCCCCTTCCGCCGCTCCATGTGAGGAATTACATTCTGTGACTCTCGGGACTCGTGAGGGAAACGGCGCCGGGACAAAGGCGAGGGCTCCGGGCGAAGCGCGGGATCCCGCCGGGGAGGCTGGAGAGCTTGCTTCGGAGGGTAAGGAGGCAGCGGAACAATGTGGCGGGGGAGGGGGGAGAGATGCGCGGCCAGCACTGGGGCGGAACAGCCTCAGCGGGAGACACCGGGAGGGCAGGAACGTGACCCTGTCCAGCTGCTGTGTGCCAGGAGGGGAGAGTGGGGGGCTAGTGGTGACTTCAAAGGGGACCAGATTTTCCGCATACGTTTTGTCGCTGCAGGATCACAGTGCGGTGCGTTCATCACTGCAGTGTATATTCTTGATGACAGTAATCCAGTCGCGTAGTTGTGACAAGGGGGATGCGCACTCCGAGGCAATATCTCATCCCTGGCTGTGAATGTAGGAGCGGGGTGGCTAGTTGTGGGAGTGAAAATAATGCGTAATGTGTAGTCTGGTTCTTTTGTAAAGCGCTCTAATGTCATCGGGCTAGATTGGCGCTATAAAACTGTACACAAAATACAAATAACGTGACTGTTCGTGTTCTATGTTACTTTGGGTGAATTTCGTGGAATCTGGGACTGTGCGGCATATAATCAGCTGTCGTGAACACAACCTCCCAGTTACAGCGCCAAGAGTCATTGGAAAGGGCAAGGGTGTACTTTCTTTTTACAGCCTTGTAATATATGTGGGAATGTCTAATGGTGCACGTTTTTTTAACAAGTCGAGCATACTCGCTTTTCTTGGTGAACTCATCTGTTCAGTGTCCCAAAATACATTCTGTGCAACTGGGTGGGACAGAACCCACTTGCAACCGTTAAAGTGCAATTTACACCCGAGTGGGAAAACTGGCCAGACTGTGACTTCTAGGTTTAACTGTTTCTCAGGCCCCAACCTGCCAGGAGAACTGCGACCCTTTAAATGCAAAGTCCCCCTTTCTAGGGGCACTCATACACTTTTTATACAAAAAGGTGACATCTGTCAACTTTTATTTTACTACTTGTTTCCCTAACTAACTCTCCCATCTAGGACAAGTCAAAGGGCAAATAAAATGGCCAGCTGTCGGCATGTACATTATACAGGGGGAGACATGGGTGGTTCCACTGCTGAGGCGCTATATTTACCTTTGGTGACAGGACAAGGGAGCTATTTTCTCAGCTGCGTAGATTACATAGGCCGTGAGGTGGTGTGTGCGATATGAGGTGGAGTGGGGGTTGGAGAGCGGGGATGAAAGCTCTTTTGTATAAAGCAAAAGGTAATTACGATGAATATATAGTTATTTAGTTACACTATGCTTCTACAAAGACAAGCTCATGAAGTCGATTGACCACGCCCTTCCCTCAGATTCTGAGTAACTCGTGTTTTGGTATTTAATAATGTGTTCCTATGAACGGTTAACTAAGTTTTTCGATCACATACCGAGGCATGAATAGTTCCGTTGTGCTGTGACAGCGCCTCGTGTCAGGTTTATACACTAGGTGGCGCTTCTCATGTTTGTGAATTTAAGGCTTTGTTTCTTGGTACGTTTTGGTCATTTTGAGAGGGCGGCGGGGGTTTGTAAAGCCCCCTGGATGGTGTCGGTTTTATTTATTTATTTAATTTAAGGGGCAAATAAAAATTTGGAATGCTGCTGTACAATAGGTACTTTTGTAATTTTTTAGTCCTTCTACCAGATGTGCTGTGCTTAGTTTCGAATTGTGACTTTATTAAATGAAAGGCACTTGGTTACATCTGATGGGAGGGTAAGGATTGTACAGTGTCAGTTTGTAGGTGCATCGTTACGATTGGAGTGATCATACACAAAAAACAGGCTGCAAACTTAGGAAACATTGAGACGTTGACAAAGGGGGCGATGTTAAGGGTGCCTATGGATCAGGTATTTGTAAAGCACAAACTGTAGCCAAAAGGAAGGTGAGCGCTATTTAGTGTCAGATGCAAGGATACAGTAAATCAGTCTTTGGAGAGGTAGCAGGTTTGTGGAAGTGGAGGTGGTCAGTCGGTCACTTAGTTAGGTGTAGTGTTTTTTAAAGATGTGTCTGTGGCACTATCCCAAAATGGGGAAGGGTTGGAAAAAATGTAGTAAATCTGACAGTAAGCAATGTTTTCTGTTTGCATGAAATGTGCTTTTAGGGCACATTTGGAGAGTTCAAGGTAGGAGTATCAATCGGAGGGACGTGACTGAGAACGACCACTGAACCTCAATGAGACGGAAGGGCATGGGGAAGGGCCTGCAGGTTAGTAGAGCAGAAGGTGGTGCAAGACGAGCCTGGGGATGTCGTAGAAGAGCGTCCATGTTGGGCTTTTAAGACTGATGGGAGTTTATTTATGTGGCCCTTTGCAAGGCCGGGAACCATCTAGCTTGGTATCTATGTAGAAAGGTGAGTGACGGTGGAGGTTAAGGAGGCTCACTGACTCCATGACTGACTTTGTTAAGGGGGAGAGTGGTACTGCTGGAGTCTAACTAATACGTTACAAAAGATCAACTTCCCCATAATTGGGGCATTTATAAATTGTGCAGCAATGTGGAACAGGAAGTGCTGGCGAAGCTCTTCTAATAGTCAGTCCTTGGTACCAGATGGAGATGATGGACTCCATCTTCATGGGGTAATTGAACAGCACACAGTCATTCACAAATGGTGAGGGAATATGAGATCTGTGGAGAGACAGGAAAGTACTATTATCTACTTCGAGTTGGAAGATAAACCAAAGGAAGAGAGGGGGTCATCATAGACCAGCGCCCAGGAGGGATCCCTAGAGGTCCATCTTCTAGGAGTCTGGCGGGCAGTGAGAGGGAGCAGCACCAAGAGGCTGAGGCAGTGTGGTTGAAGTTGCAGGAAGTCTATCTTTTCAGGGTAGAGCCCTTGCATCTGTGGAGGTGAAAATCATGAGTATAATGTGGTGATCAACTGTGTGGAAAGCTGGTGAGATGTCCTTGAAGATGGTTATGGAGGAGTGGTGGTTGTGGTGGATTGAAGGAAGAAAGTTGGATATGTGAGTGAGGGCCATCTCTTACATAGACATGGAGGTTTTAGGATGGAGAAATTCCTAGCCCACCTTAAGGTCACTTGGTGAAGTAGATTCTCGCGTCGCTTTGTAGATCAAGGCAAGGAGACATGAGCGGTCAGGTTAACACCCAAGGTGTACCAAAGACTCAAGTGTCTTATAAACCCCCTACTTCCATCTTACTTGCCCACACCATACAAAGTGTCCACAGCCTAAAAGGTCCCTCATGGCTCGTGGCCCTCATCAGCAAATCATTGCAGACAGACGGGCCTGTGGTTGTTATATTCACCTACCAAACAATTGAGTTCTCTTGACCTTGCACGTCCATGTATCTCCTCCACCACCTCCATCCCAAATATTTCCTGGTCTTTTTGAAAAGTCCTACTTCGGGCTGCTATACAAGGCGAAATATAGAAAATATTTTTGGACCTCGTTTTGTGGAGTTTGTATGGGTGTCTTCATGTCTTTAGGTGTCTTGGTAAAGCGCAACTACTCTCAAGTGAGGGTCTCGAGGTGCTGGGAGGAGGTGGGGAGCAGATCTAAGTGCTGGGGTCATTGGAAGAGCCAGGTCTTCAGGTTCTTCCTGACCTGGGGTAGCATGGGCGATAGTCTGAGGTGGAGAGGTAGGGTGTTCCAGGTCTTGGCAGCGTGGAAGGAGAAGGACTTTCCTCCGGTTCTGGTCTTGCGGATCCGTGGGACAGTGGCCAGGGCGAGCTGGGTGGAGCTGAGGTCTCTTTGGGTGCGTGGAAGGAGAGGCGGCTGTTCAGATGTGCTGGTCCGGCGTTTTTGAGGGCCTTGTAAGCGTGGGTGAGGAGTTTGAAGGTTATTCTTCTGTCTGCCGGGACCCAGTGGAGTTCGCGGTGGTGTTGAGAGATGTAGCTGTGCTGGGGGAGGGTGTGGACCATTTTGGCTGCGGCATTCTGGAGCTTGAAGAGGTCTTTCTTGGTTCACTGGAGGGCTCCTCACCCCAAAGCCAGGATCTGAGTGAGCCCCTGCATGCTCTTTGGTATAGGGGTGCATCCTTCAGAAGATGACCTCAGTTTGGGCAGTGCTCGGGTACTTCCTGTCGGAGTGGAGACACTGTTGGCTTTAGATACCTCTTGCACCCGTTGTCGGAGATTTCGCAGGGTCTGCGACCCTCTAACGCCCTGAAAAGTAGAGTTGCTGGCACCCTTCCCCACCCCCTAACTGAAAGCAGTTCGAGTAGCCTGCGGCCTTGTCTCGCGGGGGAGGGGCGGGCGCCCTACCTGCTCATGCTCCAGCAGACGGGCACTTGTTCGCCCCTCTAAAGACAGGTCACTGAGAGCTGAATGCACCCGGCCTTTCACTCCGTCAGGCTTGTGATCACAGAGCCGGGCCTCCCACATTCCTGACCCCAGACGGTCTTACTTGCATGTGCTTTCCTGGTAATTAGTTATCTCTTCCGTGACTTTGCTACACAGCTGTGCATGCTGTATATGTGTTTTATTTTAACACTGATTTAAGTCGACTGCTTAATAATGGAGCATTAGGCACTAGACTGAGAATGGGAAGTTTTTTTGGGACACGTACTGTAACAAACTTGTGTCGTCATTGGTGCCAGTCAACCCGTTTTAAGCGTTTTTTTTGCAGCAGGGAACCTTTTTTTCCCCTTACATTTTGATTATGATCTCTTTGTTTCCCTTCTCACTTTATCTCTTCCCTTTCACTTTTATGCCCCGTGTTTTCTTCTGCCGTTCTATTTTACTTGTCTCTTCCTAATCCCTTCTGCGTCTCTTTATTTCCCACTTCCCTCCCTTTCTTTTCCTCTTCCTCCCCTTTATTCTCTTTCTTTGCCTCTATATTCTCTCCTCCCTTTACTTTTCCCTTCCGCACATAGCAGCAGTCTCATGGAATACCCCGGCCTCCGCTCCCTCAGGCTCATTCCTCTCCTGTTAATGGCCAAAGAGAGGGCTGCCGTCGTTGTGTTTTATGTGCATCAAGTGCTTTCAGGCAGGTATTCGGAGTCCTCGCCTCTGCAGGCTGTCGTAATTGTTATGTTGTTAGGACAAGTGCTTTGCATACATACCCCGTCAAATCGATGCCGGTGTCAACAGTGGCCCACTTTGTGGAGAAATGAGCCACTTTCTCTCTTCACAAAACTTTAATCTTCATATTTTCCTGGTGTTTCTTAGATTTTTTTTGTTTTGTTTTATACACCGTGAAGTTTCCCCGAGGGCATTAGAATGCTTTACAAGATAACCTGACTAAGCAACAAATTGGGCCTTTTTGATGGGCGCGGGGAGATTAACTGACGAATTAAAAATCACAGGGCGAGCCAAGGGTGGGATTCAATCCGGATTGCCCAGTTCCAAGGTCGGCAGCTCTGGCCGCTAGGCCTCTTCTCCTCACCCACTTGTATATTATATTCTCTGCTGTGGAGGAGGCCGCAACAGCACTTTGACAGTTCACCATACTAAGTGCCCGATGCATGAGTTAGTGAGACTTTCTCCTAGGGTACCACTGATTTAGTCAGAAATGAGCCAAGATTGAGCATGGCCTACTTAATGAATTCAGGACTTCTACAAGGGTAAGTCATAGCAAACTCTTTGTGACTCCAGAGTAAAGTATTTAGTTTACTTTGGTTTCTTTGATTTGTGTCATGTGTTCACCATGGCACAAAGAAACTGGCAGAACTTAACTTAAAACATTAAACTGCTGGAAAAGATTTTCCCCTTCTTTGGATCTAATAAGATTGTCCGGATGAAAGCACCGAGCAGGCATCATGTGGCTGCCCCATGTCTGTTGCGCTTGCAACAAGCCGACAAATAGTGTGTAGCCCATTGTGAAATGTTCAAAGGGGTAAGAAGGCGGAATAGTGGATGCAGAGAATGTAGCCCATTGCACCACGATAAAAGGAGTAAAGCATCTTAATGACTAGTTGTCTTTATGGTGTCTGCATCTAGACCTTCGTAGAAGAGGAGGACTTCGGGCTGTGACTTGATAAGCTTTTCTATATTTATTGGGGCTTTTCGTAAAGTGTAAACCTAGCGCCCATGTGAGGAAACTGAGACATGGTGTACATTCACCAATGAAGGGAGGACGGTGAGTGCATGTACACATAAACACGATTGGTAACACAGGCTTGGGGAGATGACCTATGACGTCTATAGTGGCGATGTTGGTTTTCCCCATACGATACTACATCTTCCGGGTGCAGGCTAACCTGCTCCGGCACTGCTCACCCACTAGGGGAAGCTCAAAGTGCTGTAGACAGTCTTGTGCCTCAGCGCAGACTCACAAGAAACTGGCTGGGTTCCTAAGGGGGGGAGGCGAGCAGCACAGGGACATTAAACAGCTACCTTCACCAGTTCCGTGCAACCCAACTTCTTTGGGTTGAACATACTTTGAGATACCCACCACCTGGTCTACCTCGTACTCTTATGTACACCACAAACACAACTGTCTCTCTTCTCTAATCGTGGGTGAGTACACGGAGTTACAAGGCATCCACACTAATGTAGATTGCAGATTAAAAGGCCTGCCACGAATATGAAATTAACTGTCCACCATCTTTACTCGTGTCATGGTGGCGTGGACTTGAGGACAGTAGTTATCCATGTTAGAGGGAGTACCACTTTGGATGAGCCCAATTTCGGTGAGAAACCTGCTAACAAAAACTTGCAGACCACCTACCAGGGAACTCAGGATATGAGTGTCCTGGGCAGGAAACATACCAGGTAGATTAGAAAATACTGAAAAAAGGAGCAGTGCGGCACAGGGAGACTGTGCCAGGGACTCTTGACAGCACAACCTGGGAGCCATGGCCTCGTGAGAGTCCTAGACAGGTGTCCTTTGAGAAATACCACATCCTTCTAATCAGTCTGGTTAAAAAACGATTTTTACAACGCTAAATATTCCAAGGTGCATTCCGAATATGGTAATTCTGCCTAAGCCAGGCATAGGTGTATTGAATGACTGGCATGTTTATGTAGCACTGGAATCTGTGGGCCTTTGTTCCGCCACCAGCCTAAAGTACAAATTGAAGAATAACCTCGCTGTTCTGCTTCCACTTACAGCTGGCGCAGAGCCAACATACAATAATAAAAAACTGTTGTTAAATTAGGTGACTATTTAGAGTTAAATATGTCTAAAATCCATTCCCGGAAATAAAATATTTCTGCAAGCAAATGTTATGTTTTAAATGACTATCCGTTTTTAAAGTTTGTTTAATCTCTGATCACGTTGTTTGCAATTTTGTTTTACATGTTTTACTTTTTGCTGTGCAGTGACGTCTCTTCTGCCAATAGTATGACCGCTAAAACCTGATTTCTTAATTAATGCAGCTAAACACTTAGGCTCTTGGGTGGTGGGGGCTATTTTAAAATTCATTATAAACGTAGTTTATCTCTGCTTTCTTTTGGTCTGTATCTACTCTAAACTATTGCCCCCTCAAAAGCATTGCCTCGGCTAGATAACTCTGGAAGCAGTGTCACAGTATGTGTAGTTGTGGTGTGACCTAAAAGACAGAGTGTTCTCAGGTGCCCGGGCTCTACTTTATATTCCTCGTGTCCTCCAGCGATACCTGAGGACCAGTAGGCTTTCCTGTGCTAATATGTTCTTCATCTGTGAGCCATTTTCAATTCTGATTTGATTAAGGTGTAGTTTATTTAGTTTTAATATTAGTTCTGACGTGCCAATGGTTGCTGGCTAAATTGTGTTAAATAAAAATATGGAATAGCTTGATACCGCCTGGCAATGTTCTTTCAAGATCTCTGCTTTGGTCCCAGGGTACTTACTGAACCCCACCTTCTCGTACACGTTGTTCTCAACTGAATTTTGGTTGCACCTTTAATCCAAATTTTAATAATGAGTTTCATGTTTTGAACTATTATCGTATGCAAAGTCGAATTGGTCGAAGGCTAATCAAAAATGTAAAGCCAGCGTATGATGTGGAGCGTCCCGTTAGTCCCTATGCAACCACAAATGCCTATGCTGTACCTGCTGCGCTAAGGTGTTTGTTGTGATATGATGAGGATTTCACCTATAGAAAAAGCTTTTGGGAGTGACGTGGTATAGCACATGCAATTAAGTACAAATCACCTGTTCATCTTCTTGGTTAATTACAAAATAATTCCATGCTGTGATCACTTCACACGACTACACCATTTTTTTTGGAGAGGACCTGCTGACCATGCAGATCCGTGTAAGTACCACCTGCATCTCTGGTTGCTGTGGATGCACTTTCAACTAGGTACAAAATACATCTTAACTTATTAAGGTGTTTCATAATATGCTATACATAAGCTTTTGACTCCCTCAAAGTGCAGAAGTGAGTCTGAATAATTCAGTTTTCTGGGGTTTCTGTGGTGTGGGTGGATTGGTTTGGACCTCAGGCTAAGGCTGAGGGTATGACCTTGTCTTGAACCTTTTGTTGTCATGATGCTTGTGCTCTGTTTTATCCGCCTGAATGACCGTGACTGGATTGTGTTGCAAGCTGATAAGCGGAGTTTTGTGGCTTGAGTGTTGCCTGGTGCTGGGTTTTGCCTGTTATTTTTGCTTTTTCACAGAAGGCTTTGTGGATATTGCAGAGAACCGTGACTTTGGTCCTGGCTTCGACTGGTAGCCAGTGGAGTGCTATTGAAGCCCCCTTCCTATTCTCTCTCACACATAGATTGAGGCACCTTCTGGCTGGCTGGGTTTGTAGCCTGGCAAAAGGCCATTTTGGAGAGGTCTTTGTAAATATGCCCAGTTGGGACAAGAAAGGAGGTCTGCCAAATCCACCCACAGGTCGGTTTTGGAGTAATTGGGAGTATTTTGAGGAGTAGGAAACACTGGTAATTAATCCTCTTTACTACTGCTTTCAATTGTGGAGCGAACAACTGTTCGGAGTCAGAATATATTATTGTAATGATATATTTTGGATATTGACGTTTGCAGCAGACTAAGTTACACGTGTCTTACAGGGCTGGTGCATTAGGGTTATTTTTCCAGAAGAAACAGTGCTAGACAATCAATTCCAACTTCTGAATGTGTGACATCTTTTTTCATCCAGTGGTCTATGTTGTGCTTGATCTGCCTTAGTACCGTAGGTTGACTAACCAACAAGTTTGTCTACATGCAAAAAACCTTGATAATATAAGAATGCAACAACTCTGGCCAGTAAATTTAAGAAAGTTCATATATGGGATCACTTGCCATCCTACGGCCATTCAGTTGACCGATAGTGTGTCAATGGCGCATCGCCAGTTTAGAGAAAAAAATAAACTTGCCGAAGTATGTAATTCAATCTGCTGATGCAGGTGTGCACATTTTGATCATTCTTTCAGCGAACCACTATGCTGTTTTAAAGTTAACATAGGTTCTGGAATAAATACTTGTTTGCAGTGGCATAATTTTCTTAAAGACATGAGGAGGTGGAGATATATTACAGGACCTGTGACAAACCACTTGGTTGGTTCCTGCCAAAGAAAAGGGTTATAAGACTTAAGAAAAGCTCTAATGAATAGTCTGCATGCACTAAGAGGTAAGTACTAATTATGCTCTAGCCGTTACAGGGTCTTCGTTGCTTGGTGCAGATGAAGGAAGTATTGTTAACACCTGCTCAGCTTTTGGCTGTCTTTTTTGGGACTGTACACCTTGAATAGGGCATTCATAGAGTGTCTGTCACTCATTAAATGTGGGATGTGCGAAAAATGTACTTAGATTGGACGCTTTTCAAATTGAAGGCATTCGTTTTGGATCACAATGAAGTTTCTGATAGAAATGAGGACTTACATTGACTAGCCCACTTTTTTTTATGTTGAGCCTAGCGCAGCGTGCATGCGCTGCTCTGAGAGGCTTATTGTAAGTACTCAAAACTTCTCCGTGTGGGTCTGAATCCTTCCACACATCAGATTGGCTTTTACGTGTCTTTCAATAATGAAAGCACGCAAATGGTCAAAGGCGGTGCATGTCCCACCTCCTTTCCTGATGTTCAGTCCCTCATAGTTTTGCTCTCTGGAGCGAGCAGCAGCACGCAGAGTGGCAGCTGCATTCCTGGTGGGTCAGGTTACACGCAACGCGCTGTGCTTTCCCTTTTGCTTGTTATTGACTGCTTTCTATGAGCGCATCGAATGCTGACGGCTTGCTTTTCGGCAGCGTACAGGCCTCTGCAATTATCGAAAAATCACCAGACAGACACGTTTTGTTTATGTCCAAATGTTCAAGAAAAATGGAATTGCCAGAGGGAACTTCATCAGGGCTCTTGAATGTCCAACTGAGTAGTCAATATAATATGTATGGTAAGAGGGTGAACCTCAAGAAAGCACAGTCAGCCTCAAATGAGAAATCGACCTATGTAGCGGGATCTCGTACCCAAGAATTGGGGGTTACCAAAAATCCAGGATTAATTTGAAATAAATAAAGGTCCAAGGAACCGCTTTACCTTCGAGGGACTTATTGATTAAAGGTTCCTATTATGCAGCCTGTAGAGCATAGAAGTCTCGCGTAACGGCATGATAACCGGCAGGACTTACCATACATATTATATCGACTACTCAGTTGGACATTCAAGAGCCCTGACGAAGTTCCCTCTGGCAATTGGGAACGAAACGCATTGGCTGTGTGCCAGTTTTAAAATTAACTAAATAAAGAAGTTTTTTTGGGAACAAAATTGGCCGGATTGATTGACTCCGCAACAAGTGCACCTTCTATTTTTCTTGAACATGTGGCCATTATTTGCATCTCCAGACGGCGGAAGTGATTGCACCATCTACTAATAGATTGTACATAGGGATTTTATGTGCTTGACCCTGGTCAGCCGTTTGCTCTTTTGCTGTTAATTTACATTTTGTTTATGTGTTTGTTTATTACTCCTTTGAGCCCCCTCCCGATGCCCCACGGCAGGTCGTTATACCTGGGAGTGCATGTCTGGCTTTCTCTGCCTCCATGGACCCCAGGCTGCCTGCCGCTCATGGTATCTGCCTTTCGCTCATGGTATCTGCCTTTCTCGGAGTGATGCAGGCTCTCGGCACTCCTTGCTCCTGTGTCGCCCTCTGCACTCAATCCCCTGCTGCCCGGGGCGGCTACCCGCTCTTTTCCAACCCTTTCCCTCCTCTTGGTGTCGGGACACCGTTTGCACCGTAGCCCTCACCCCTCCTGCAACTTCCTGCACTCATTCGCCCTGGAGTGTTACTGACGTTACAATGCCCATCTCCCTCGCTACGCCCTAGATCATTGACAGTGAGTGTTCCTAGGGCACACGGATCGCATACTGCAAGTGTGATCTAAGATGAAGATGTTTTTCGGTCTAGGGTTTGGTAGCATAACTGCCAAACAGGCCTATATATTTATAGAGGGGACTTCTGTTTCGCCCCTTTCAGCTATTGACTTTTTTCAACCAGCCTCTTTCAGCCGTTGTCTTTGGACATTGTCAATCATGCCTTGGCTCAGCCCAGTCATAGTTTTCAACTCTGACTTAATGATATTGGCAATTTATGTGTTCCCTTTCACCTCCCCTCAAGTGCTTGCATTGAATTGCATGAGGGACAACTTTGCACTTATAACTCTGCCTGATTTAGAGTTTGTGGGCTAGAGTAACCCATCACAAATCCAATGGAATACCCTGTCCCCCAAACCCTTGGTCGGCCATCTTTATTTGCACTAGAGCGGACGATACGTTTTACGTCAATTAACCCCCCTTTGACTTTGCGGCAGGAATCCTTCCTATGATGGCCTGACAGAGTAGGGGCTCGTCGGAGGAAGGGCTTAAAATATTTTTTTAAACGGCTTTACACCGTCCACCCTAAATAGGGCTCATGTGTACAGCCCCCACCCTTTCATTACTGCCAGGAATAAACTGACGGTAAGGGACAGGAAAAAGCACCATAATGTGTGTCCCTCTCCCTCTTTTTTTCACTCTTTCTATTGTTTTTCACTCTACATTTTTCACACTCCTCTTTTTCTCTCTCGTTCTCTTTCTCTCCCTTTCTTTCTTCTGTGTTTGTTTTTCTCTTTTTTTCTCTTATTTCCCCCTCCCTCTCTCTCTCTTTGCTCTCACCCACACTTACTTCTCAGGGTGTGGGGGTCATTAGTTTTTTTCGTTTTCTCAAAAAAAACTCCCACATTTAGAGTTTGTTTTTGAAGAACAAAAAAAAGTTTTAAAAGTTTGACAGCCAGCTGTCATGGCTGATGGTATCGTTTGTCAGACTTCTCCTACATTGAAAGGAATCGCCATGATGGCGGTTCCTGTCAATGTGCAGAGTTGTCTACAAGCCAGCCGGAAACTATAAATTTAGCAGGCAAAGGTCCCTCGGGACAATGGTGGTATTGTCCTTCACCATCCCAACGAGCAAACTCCGTCTGCCAAACTCTAAATCAGCTCGTGTCTGCTTCTGATGGCTCCCTCATTGTGTCTCACTCTAATGTGCTAATGCTGCATGAGTTAGACAATAATCCCAGACCTTTTGGCGTTGCCAATGCTAGTTATTTTTGTGTTTTATAGAAACAATTTGTGTTTCTTTTTATTGCAATCATTACAATAAAGTGCTCTACTGGGATACATAAAACAAACATAGTCTGATTTTTGCCCCTCCTCCCCTCACAGTAGCCATTGTTGGCCTGAGGTTGAGCCATATGTTCGTTTCAGCCCCAATGCGACTTAATTTAACCCCTTCGCCGCGGCAGGAATTCCGCTGCGGCGCTGGGGGGGGGGGGGTTCGGGGCAGCGCGGTGGTGCTGTGCTCGTGACGGAACCGCTCCGTCACGAGCCACGGTTGAGCTGTGCTCATGACGGAGTGGTTCCGTCACGTCTCCGCCCACTGCGCTAATCGCCCGCACAGGCGGGGAATTAGCGCCGCGTGGGCGGAGCGGCGGCCAACAGCCGCAGCATGACGGAACCACTCCGTCATGAGCACAGCGCAACCGTGGCTCATAACGGAGTGGTTCCGTCATGAGCGGGGAAGGGGTTAAGAAGTCATCTGCATTGGTTACTTGTGGCTGTCAGGATTTTAAGAAGTCATCTGCATTGGTTACTTGTGGCTGTCAGGATTTTAAGAAGTCATCTGCATTGGTTACTTGTGGCTGTCAGGATTTTATCAAACGTAGTAGGTTTGTCCTGCAGCATTTTGTGGAAATCTATGACCCAAGGATATCTTTCCCTAAACCAATCACTCTTTGTGCATTTAATTTAGGACCAGGATGGCTGTATCCTTTTGAAAGTTCTGAAAATCAGTTTTCATGTAGTGGGGAAAAGATTTGAACCTTGGCCTGGAATAAGCTGCCTCAAATTACCCAACAATGAGCAGGCTACTTTATTTTTAGATGGGAGGACAATTAAGCCCCTACACTAGACATCCTTAATACTTTATTTGCTCATCTGTTTATTCATTTTTTCCAAGGGGTACAAGAATGTCATCAGTGGTGACCTCTGAGTTTAGATCTACATGGGAATGCGTAGTGGCTCTCAAGATTTAACATAGCTGAATAAACATATGAAATTAACAGAATCTGATGTACATTGTTAGAGAATTGCCAGTGTATAGTGTTGAGAGGTATTCCACAGAACCAAAAGAAGGACGTGAACTATTGTAGGAAACCAAGTGGAGGAGGAGTGGGAAGTTCTTGCCCTTCTTGTCTCTGATCAAGTCCCTCAGACCCTGTCTTGTATAGAGGGGGGAACCATCAAGAGGGAGAGTTCAACTTTAATCAAAGACCTGTAGGGAATGTAAGTGAGGAGGTGGGGAAAAGCAAACGAGTTAAAATCTGGAGGTGAAGTTGATGAGAGGGCGCCAGATAGTGCTAAACTTCTCAGTGAATGCTAGTGAGCGGGAGATATGTTACATCGCCAATGCATGCCGCAATCTGTTGAACCATAGTGCTATTTAGGGGTGGGGGGGAAGGAGGCGCGTTTGCTTTTTTTCCTGCCAAAAAAGGGTGATCAGTTGTTAAGCCGCTTCTGTCATATAGCTGAGGGTTATCCAGTGAAAGCGTGTCTTACCTGCTGAGTAGGTTGTAGGCCTGAGATTTGTATGGCCGGGTCTGGTGGGATTGCAGAGCTTGCTCTTAGGGCCAGATGTACGACGCATTTTACTTGCCTCAAACGGCCTATCTGGTCGTTTGCGACTGGTAAACTGTATTTTCCCATATACCAACTCTATTTTATGAGTCGGTAACCAATTACCAAGTTGCAAAATAGGGTTTGCGAGTCGCTATTAGGAAGGGGCGTGTAAAGGGAATCCGTTCCGAATAGCGAGTCGCACTGGTATGTATGAATGTTTTATGACCGGGAATGCGGTTGCAAAACATTTGCACATTACCACGAATTTCAATTGGTGGTAAGCCATTCGCGAACGGAAAGTGGTCCCCAAGGGACCCCTTCCCCTTTGTGAATGGGGACGCCAAAAAATGTTCAGAGCAGGCAGTGGTCCCATGGACCACCTTAAAAAAAAAAAAAGAGCATTCTGTTTTTCCTTTAAGGAAAACTGGATGCATTTTTTTGTAAAAAGCAGTCGCAGACATGGTGGTCTGCTGACCCCAGCAGGCCACCATCCCTGTGAGTGCCGGCCATTCCCAATGGGTCGCAAATTCCGACCTGCCTCATGAATATTAATGGGGCTGGTCCCCTGCAACCCATTTAGGAATCGCAAGTAGAGGCAGGAGGTGCACAGTGTGTTGACTTGGGCCATCATGTTCAGCTTGTCATCTAGGATGATCCCTAGATTTGCTTGCGTGGTTTTGGGGTATTGGTCCTAGCTTGGACAACCATCAGGTGAAGTCCCATGTGGAGGTCTTGTTGCTGAAGATCAGTACTTCCATCTTCTCGTAGTTGGGCTTCAGGCAGCTGGTTCGCATCCAGTCTGCTACCATGGTCATGCAGTTAGTGAAGTTGGTTCTGGTGGCAGTTGTCATGTCCATGGGGGAGAGGATGAGTTGGGTGTCATTGGAGTAGGAGATGACGGTGATGTCTTGTGATGATGTTGGCGGGTGGTGTCATGTATATGTTAAAAAGGGTGGGGCTGAGGGATGATCCCTATGGGACTCCACTTATCAATTTCTTATTCTCTGATGTGAAGGGTGTCAGCTTGGCCCTATGGGTTCTTCCTGTGAGAAAGGAAAAGATCCCTATGAGAGCGGATCCTTGTATGCCAATTTCATGGAGTCTTCTGATGAGGGCGTTATAGGAGACTGTGTCAAAGGCCACGGAGAGGTCAAGCAGGATGAGGGTTGCTGATCCCTCCTCGGTCCAGGATCATTCGAATGTTGTTGGTGACCGCAATGAGTGCTGTTTAGGTGCTGTTGTTCTTTCTGAATCCAGATTGAGTGTTGTCTAGAAGATGGCGAAGTTTGTGGGTGGTTGTGATTGCTTGTTGATGGCCTTCTCAATCACTTTGGCCGGATAGAGGAGCAAGGAGATAGGTCAGAAGTTGCTCAGTTGATTTGGGTCAGCTGTGGGCTTCTTGAGGGGGGTTGATTTCTGCAACTATCCATTCATACGGGACAGTGGTGGACGAGATGGGTGATGCTGATTGTAATGTTCCCAGCTTGTAGATGTAGTGGAGTCATCGGTCTGTGGATGGTCCAAATGATTGCCGCAGTGTTGTTTCTGGTGAGGGTTGTACATCTTGTCAGGTGACAAGTTATCTGGGGTTGGGTTGGTGTGCGAAGTTGCTGTAGATTGTTTGCAGTTTTGCTGTGGAAGAAGTTGGTTAGGTTGTTGCAGAGTTGTTGGGAGGCAGAAATGTTGTTGTCAGTGGCAGAATGCAAGTTGAAATCCTTACCGATCGAGAAGATCTCGTTACAACTGTTGGAGCTTCCTTAAATGCGGTCTGCTAGTGCTTGTTTCTTGGTGTCTCCTGTTTGCTGGTGCTAGCTGGGGGAGGCAACAGGAAACATTTTGTTGAGCTGCAAAGGCGTTAGATACCATTTGTACATTATCTTGTATGTGTTTTCCCTGTGTAGGATGCTTCTGTGGGTTTTGGGCAAGACTCTCCCTAGTTCCTCCCATTGTTTGGTTATTATGGGGCTGCCCAGGGCGGTTTCCAATCGAAGCTTGATTAGGGTGGGTCGTGACTGGTTTGCAGTGCTGAAGAGTCCAATATGTGTTTGAGGTAAGGCCTTTTATACTCTGATATGATAAAAAAATTGTCTAGAAAGGCATGAGAGAGAATCAGCCACAGCGTTGGAGGGGTGTAGGGCCCAATGGCGTAATTGCAAATATTGGAGGTGGGAAGATTCCGAAATTCAGTTTTGTAATGTTCAAATGACTTAATGGAGCCCCTTGTAAAGAGGTCGCTTTGTGTCATTCACTACACTCCCACTGGGGGTACAAGGTTTGGGCGAGCGTGAAGTCAGGGTTCTGTGTGATGGGAGTGATGGGGAGGGAAAGGTGGTAAGACCTCCTTGCACTGCTATTTGGTCCCAGATTTCAAGTACGGTCTTGGTGGGCATGGCTAAATATGGGCTTTTAGGGCGAAGGTGCGGCGGTAGCCAAGCCAGGTCCATATCGAGCCATGGTTTCTTGTTCTCCCTGACCACCCATTGAGAGCTACGTAAGTGTGCAGCTCTACAATAATCCAGCAAGTTAGGGCATGCCAAACTGCCTTTGACCCTTAACAATAAGAGTTTTGCTGAAATACATGGAGTCTTGCTGCCCCTTAATGAAGGATGGGGTCTATTTTGATGCGAGAAGATGTGTCGATGGGCGTCGGGAGCAACTTAAATAGGTTTAGGAGCCTTGGGAAGACGTTCATCTTTACAACATTAATGCACCCTGTTCAGAAAGGTAAAGAGGCTTCCAACTCCTGACATCTCCCAGGATCTGTCGGCCATATTTTGTTCTTTTGGCTTTAGTCCAGCCTTCAAGTTTGGGGTTGATGGTAAGGCCGAAGTAACAGATGTTGTGTGGGGCCCAGTGAAATGGAGCTAGTGCCTGCAAGAGAGGGACGTCTCAGGAAGGGACTGTCAGATTGAGTATGTGCGGTACCGTTATGTTGATTTTGAAACCAAAGACTTATTCAAATTCCTCCAAGACCGCAAGGCGGGTAGTGATTCAGAAGGGATGGTAAGATTAAGGAGGAGGTCGTTGGCGAAGCGGTTGTTTTTGTGAGATCTGCCACCAGAAGGTGACCCTGCTAACTAGGACGGATTTCTGTATTTTAATGACAAGAGGCTCCACCACTAGGGCAAAAAAAACAGGGAGATAGAGGGCAGCCTTGTCTAGTTCCCCTAGATAGTGTGATGGGTTGCCTGGGCCTCCTGTTAGCTCTAATTACTGCTGTTGGGATGGAATATACCACCATGATTCAGTTTTTCAGCTTTTAGCTAAGATAGATTTTCTCCAGTACTGCCTCCAGGAAGGCCCAGCTTACCTGGTCAAATGCCTTCTTTGCATCTAGTGAAAATATCATTGCTAGGATGTTTTGTTTGTGAACTTTATCCACTAGGAGGTCCAGTCGCTTGATGTTGTTGGCACTTTGGCGCTGTCCCACAAATCCGACTTGGCTGGGATTGACCAGTTTGGGGAACATGTTAGGGGACCGACTCATGTAGCAGGACATACCCTGGATGGTATTTTTTCTAACCGTCCAGGTCTGTCGTTTACAGGCATATTACCACATGTGTGGTCTGACCACGCTGCTGTTCAATTCAAACTAACTATTGCAGCTCAGCATGCCAGGAGTAGTTATCCCAAAGGACAGATAGAGACTAGAGCCTGTCATAGAGTTGATGGGACTGTTTTACAGGAGCTTCTTACTACCACGGCAGGTCATTTACCGCAGGGTGTAGAGGAGGCGACCTCCATCTACACCAATTGGCTTGCACAAGCGTGTGATAAAATAGCTCCACTAAAAACTGTTTACCCCAAAAGATCACATCCCTCCGGTCCGTGGTTTACAGAGGAGGTGAGACATCTAAAACGCATCTGTAAACGCCTTGAACGTAATTGGAGGAAAGGCTACAAGAAAGCAGAGAAGAAATAGTATAAATCTAGCTTTCAGATTTATAAACAAGCTATTTACTCCGCAAAACAAAAATTCTATTCAACCCAAATTGATTTGGCGAAGAACTCAGCCAAAGAGTTGTTTAGAACTGTCTCCAGTCTGGCCTCCCTGAGCCCAGTTAGTGTTCAGTCTAGTCTATGTGAGGAGATTGCCAAATTCTTCCTTATTAAAGTGGAGAGCATATTCTCAGTCTTGAGCGGACCCAATGATGCTGGGCTGTACATGGCGAAGGAGGTTTCTAAGCCCAAGAGGATTCCCCCCCTTGCCTTGGACAAATTTGCGCTACTGACCGTAAATGATATTCTTGAGCTCCTAATGGGAGCCAAATCGGGCTCACCTTTTGATCCATGCCCGGTGACGGTTGCAAAACTGGCCCCTGGTCCGATCGCTATTTCTCTTGCATCCATTTTTAATGGCATGTTTGAAACCGGACAGGTTCCCAAGCTTTGGAAGGTGGCCTCAATATTGCCCCTTCTGAAAAAGCCAAGCCTGGACACTAAGGATCCCAACAACTTTCTCCCGATCTCTCTTCTTCCTCTCCCCTCAAAAATGGTTGAAAAAATTATGAATCGTCAACTCAGTATTTTTTGGGGGGAAAGTACAAGCACAGGATCCCTCCCAATATGGCTTTAGAGAGGGACACAGCACTGAGTTGGCGCTCATTAGGGCCACGGGGGAGATCAGGGAAGCAGTGGATCGAGGAGACCGGGCAGCCCTGATCTTTTTGGATCTGTCTGTGGCATTTGACACGGTCCATCATGATATTCTGATGGAACAGTCTCAAGGACGGTGGGGTCCATGGTAAAGCTTGGGATCTTCTTAGATCTTTTCTATCAGACAGAGGACAAATTGTATCCCTAGGTAAATTTCAGTCCAAACCCTTTGCACTGCCATGTGGTGTACCGCAGGGGTCCTCACAGAGCCCCACACTCTCTAATGTGTATGTCTCATCATTGGCTCCCGTTATCAGTGCATTCGGATTTGGGATCATGTCCTACGCTGATGACAATCAAATTGTGGAGTCTCTGTTACCTGGACAAGAGTTGGGAATAGATAAATGTTTTCAAGTCTGCATGGAATCGGTAGGGCGATGGATGGCAGACAAATGCCTAAAGCTTAATTCAGGTAAAACTGAAGTAATGCTGTTTGGGAACAATCTTAATTTCTGGACTCCTAATTGGTGGCCTGCCTCCATGGGGTCACTCCCTACACCCTCTAAAAAGGTGAAAATTTGGGAATAATACTAGATGAGAAACTCTCCTTTGGGGCCCAAGTAAATGCAGTAACCTCAACAACAGTGCATGTCCTGAGAACTGTTAAGAAGGTATTTCAGCTTTTACCTTTAGGGAGCCAGCAAACAGTGGTTACAGCATTGGTCATGTCGAGGCTGGATTACTGTAACAGCCTCTATCTAAATATACAACGAAAACTTCTGTATAAACTCCAGCTGCTACAAAATGCCGCGGCCAGATTACTTACGGGCACATCCAAGTTCTTCCCAATTTCCAAAGAGATAAAAAAATTGCACTGGCTCCTGATGAGGAGCCGGGTGCATTTTAAATCTCTTTGCATGGTCTTTAAAGCACTTCAAGGCCTAGGACCAGATCATTTAAGATGCCAGTTTCAATGGTATAGACCGACAAGAACTCTTAGATTTCTGGGAGCCAAACTGGTCATAGTCCCACCAACAAAAAAGCTCAGTGGGGTGGCAGAAGTTTCTCTTCATGCGCAGCAAAAGCCTGGAACAACTTGCCATTCCATTTGAGAAATGCCACCAATCTTCTAGCTTTCAGGAAAGGGTTGAAGACCTGGCTTTTTTTTTTTATAAATAAACCCTCTTTTTTCTAGCTCTGCATTAGGGAGAAGTAACTAGCACCAGGACACCTCTGGGTAATCGTGCACTCTAAAAGTTACCATAACATAACTTCTAATCTTAGGGCTAGTATTTTAGTGTATAGCTTGACGTCTGTATTTAAGATGGCTATGGGCCAGAAAAAGGTGCAGTCTGTCGGAGGGTTGCTATTTGGAAAAAAGGGGACCCCTACTTAATTAATAAACTTGCTATGTGTAGGGAGAAGAGCTATTTAGGTAAGTAATTATAGCAAGTGAGTATACATGGCTAGGTGTATAGTAAAGGACTGGCCATAAACTGTAGGTAAGTTATACGAAAATAAGAATATTTTCTTCCACACACAGGTATTGATTAGAAAAATATATTTAATATTGATCTTTTCACTTTTTATCCATCATTAATTTTTTTACACATCATTCATTTTTTTACTTTTTTTTAAATATACAATACAAATTTTGAACAATTATATAAACAGTATAGATATAGAGTTGATCGAAGCAATTTGGTAGATGGAGAACAAGCAATGCGGTAGATGAAGAACTACGCGCGTTTCGGCTATACAGCCTTCGTCAGGAAAACCGCCTATTGCTTAAAGTTGTTTAATTTGAGTATAAGGCTTCTAGATAGAACTTGGAATATAGATGACTCCGATAAAATAGTGGAATAGAGCAGGTTCAACGAGGACTTATAATTAGTGGTTGTTCATTTCTAACGGTGTTCTTATGTATATACTGGTCTCGATGACGTGAAGTCATCCGACAGCTTTCCGGTGTGAAATATCAGCAAGGATGAAAGTTAGTAATAGAAGAAAACTCCCGATGCATCCCAGTAGCTTAGAGACTTTGTAGCGACAGACAACCAAATACGAATGTGGTAATTGGTTTAGAAAGAGGAGGGTACATCAGATGATAACCCCCGAGCCTTAGAAATGTTTATAAGCTGATGTATGGACGGCACTGGTACGATTCGGGGCTCTGTAGCGGCAGCCGGCCGAGTGCGGTTCTTTTTATTAACGAAAAGCAGGGTAATGCAACTATTGCCGCCTCAAAAATGATTACGAGTCGATATACGGACAGCTCCGCTCGATATGTCGGAGGGTTGCCCAGCTTTCGAATGAATCCAATCTCAGCCTCACATATCGTGGGAGTAAGGCTGGAGTAGAAAGTGAAAGAGTTGAAGCATGCTAAGAGGTGATTTTGAAAGAGTCTTATAAAAGGAGTGTGGGAGATGATTCGGTCCCTGGGCTTTATGCAGAGGCAAGGATTGAGGGCCAATCGTAGCTCAGTAGGGTCTATGAGTTTTTCCAGTATTTCCCTATGGTGGTCCGTAATGGGCTCCCAGTCACAATCCCTGAGGTAGGCTGGGATTTCTAAGACATCTGCTGTTGTACTAGTTTAAAGCTGCTGATAGAACGCTCAAAAGGCTTGTTGTTTGGCTTCCTCTGAGATGGCCCAGGATGTAGGGCCTGCGGGTATACAGGCTATGTCAGCCATAGCCGTTTGGAGACTGAGTTTACGCGCCAGTAGCATGTCCACCTTTTCACCCTTGTCATAGTATCTCTTGTTTGAGGGCCATTAAAGAGTGTTCTGCTTGGTGTGTTCTGCTTGGTTTGTTCTGTATAGTCTGAGTTGGCCCCTCAGGACAGCAAGTTGTCTACGACTGCGTTTTGTAGGGTCTTGTTTATTTGTTCGTAGAAGTGCTCGATTATGAGCGGTAAGTGATTGGTCGTAGAGGCATGGTTCTCTCGCCCTGGTGAACTGTTTGATTCTTAAGGTGGTCTTTCATGGGCTGGTGCTATACGAGCACACACTGTTACACAGGGGAAATCCTGCTTGATGGTGGTATTTACTCTATTTAGATGTAGAGAAAGTTCAGTTCAGTTGAATTGTGGTGTTAACAGTAAATATATTATCAAGGTATTAGATGTAGAGTTAATAGCTACCGCTAATGTTTCTGCCAAGCGTTCACAATGCCTACTGACCTGTCCCTTTTCTATTGTGTCTCAACACTAAACTCTCTGCCTATTTACGCCTTTCTTCTCTTTCTCTCTTAATCAGACGAACCGTAGGGGCCAGTTAATCATGTACCAATGTAAGCAATACTTCTGTGCCAATCTGGTCTTACCCTACAACGATTGTTTAATGTATCTGTCTATAATTTTTATATTATAAAAAATAAAAAAATAGTAAATATATATATTTCCATAAATATGCTTACCGTAATGATATAGTGATAGTCTACATTCTGCAGTCAATAGCAGAAACTGAATATTGTGGTAATTAATGCACCACTGTAAATCAGGTCCCACTTTTCCCTTCGGAGCATGTTGGCATTTGCCACTGTCGTAGCGGGTATATCTTCCAGTGTGATACTTCCTTCATGAAACTTATCAAAATATTTCTCCTCAGAGGAAGCAATAACTTGTATACATTTTGACAGTGATGCGTCTTCTGCCTTTGCTCTTCCCAAAAGCACTTTCGACAAACCAAGCACGCGCTTTCACTGCCGAAACCATCCGCTTCAAGATGCATCGAAGCAAACTGTCTGACCTGACGTGGCTAGTTTTAATGCTTTGACTGTTGCAGTTTTACACCTATAACCGAACACCAAATTAAAGTGTTTTAATGTCAAAAAAGCAGGAGGTCAACTTTTAACTGCATATATAAGGTAACTTTAACCCATGGACTGAACACTTAGGTTCAGTCCTGCATCCTACTCTTGTTGGGGCTCAGTTTTTCACTGTGTAGATCTCCTCACAGCACAGGCATATCTGACATTGTGATGTTAACTAGCATTTGAATAGCATGCAACTGTCACTATAATTAGTATTTTTATTGTTGTTATTATAATAAACTATTTAGAGAGAGCACAGATACCCAAATACAGGCTTCTCGGCACTGACAACACAAAGTGAGAGCACATGGAGAGTTTTCGGTGCTTGGGTGAAAGCTAAGTTTTCAGCTGTCTGAGTAGTTTATTCGATGGATAGGAAGGACATTTCAGAGTTTTGAGGCGAGGTAACCAAACAACTACCCCCCTTGCTTTCCTGACTCTTGGAACGGTCAGTAGAAAAAGATTATTTGATCTTAAAATTCTGGGGGCAGTGTAGGGAAGTGACAAGATGTTGATGGACATGTGGGCCCTGGAAGTGCTTTATCCTGCGCGCAACACAGAGGGCCTTGTATTGTATTCTTTGGTTTATTGGCAGCCAATGAAGCTGCACCATGGCTGAACGTGCTGATGGTGTTGTGGACAGTCCTGTCAGTGCTCTGGCTGCGGCATTCTGGGCAACCTTCAGCTTGCTGATAACCTATAAGGGGCTTCCCAGGTAGAGCGAGTTGCCGTAGTCAAGTTGGGAAAGTATCAATCCTTGGCCCACTGTTCTCCGACACTCCATGGGAAGCCGTTTGAGTGTCTTCCAAGGGACCTCGGGCGGCCAAAGCAGGTGCCCGACACCTTCGTTGCTTGGGAGACCATCGTCCGGTCTTAGTCTAGGATGACGCAAAGGCTTTTTATTTTGGACATGGGAGGGGGATGTTCCCCCCCCCCAAGTACGGGGGCCAGAGGAATGGTCCCAGAGTGCTGGATTATTTGCAGTCACGGTTACTTCTGTCTTGTCCCCATTTAACTTGAGGCAGCTAGAGGCCATGCAGTTAATTACCCGTTCTAGGCAGATGTTAAGTCTATGAAAGGTTGCAAGAGTATTGGGTGACCGCGAGACCACAATCTGGTTGTCGTCCACATAGGATACCATTGTGAAACCCAGATCACAAATTATGTCGGAAAATGGCCAAACATACACATTAAACAGTGTAAGGCTCAACGAAGAGCCCTGCGGCACTCAGAATGGGGCAGCGTGGCATTGTGGCACCACGGCAATCTGAAAGGATTTAAGGCATACCTTTATGCTTAGACTGTGTCTGGTTTGGAAAGTGTGTCATTTGTTTTCTATTGTATTTTCTGTTTCACCTGTTTCTACTCCGGGTTTTCATCTGTTGGACTGTAATTGGTGTATTGAATCCAGATGTAACAAGCATTGGCCAGGCCGGTATGTTTGTCTTCAACAGTGGTACATATTTTTTTTAATTGCAATCATGAGCCACAAAAAAATAAAGCTGGCTAAGCATGGTGGCAATTTGCTCGCAATTTAAAAGTTTGAATAAAAGCCCATAAAGTATCATTTTAATAGAACAGTACAGGGGACTCCTACCAGGCAGAAGTATTTAATACAACCCTTTTTAATTTCAACCCACATCACAGGAAAATGGGATTCTTATTGGCGCAAACAAAAAAGTAGCTTAGGCTTTGAACTACTGCAGCATGAAGACATAGTTTAACACACCAGGGTAACTAAAACAATCTAAAGAATGGAAAGAAAAGGTACCGGCTAAGTAAAGTATTGGCCAACCGGCCCAGGTACAGAAGTGCACTTGTTAGTTGGATGTGCAAATGAACAGGCAAAATAGCATCACTAACAGAAAGCAAATAACAGAAGTGGGTTCACCCATTGTCACATAGTGTATGCTGTGCCGGACGGAAGAAAAATGTAACCACAATTGAGCAGACGAGCGAATGATCGACCGTAGAGAATCCTGTCTATGTATGTTTTTGTATTTATGATTTTTTATTATTACATGAGGCTGGCGAGGCAACTAAAGCTGCTGCTAAGCTAGACCTAACACCACAGCCATATGATACACCCTTGTAGTCTCTTCATTAGTCCCTCCCCAGGGCATCAGACCCCTTCCACCCCTTTTTAGGTGTCACATACCAGACAGGCAGGTTATCTGGTTGTGAAAGACCTGTTGTGGGCTTATCAAGAACTTACAGGGACCTACAGCCCACATATAGCTTACCATTGGTTGCCTTTGTCACTCGCATATGTGTGCTTCTTATTTGATGGCCTTCCTTGTTCGTCCTCTTTTTGTTCTTCCCCTGGCATCTTTACCATCTCTCTGATTGTCTGTCTTTCCTCTGCTCGATTATTAGTTAACTTTTTTCTTTTTGGTTACGCACTGCATGAGTGTGCATGTGTTTTCCAGCTATCTTTCTTGTGTGCTTCTCTTGTCCCTTCACTCTGTCTTGCTCTCTCTTGCCCATGTGATTCTGCCCTGCACTTTGTGTTGCGCTGTACTGCATATGCTTCTCCTTTTGCCCCTATGTTTTTCTCTCCCTAGTGTACTTCTCCTCCCACCCTCCATGTTGCCCCATCCTCGTCTGCTGCTTTTGCCTTCCTACCCCACCCGCCTTTATTTTTACTTTATCCCCCATCCACTCCCCCAAACAACTCCTCCTTTGCCCCCACCAACATACACTGTCTTATTTATTTATGATCCATGTGCAATTGGTAAATAAAAAAATTATCCTCGCGTAATTTCGTCGGTGTGCACATGTGTTGCAACACACGTGTGCATATTTCATCACGCATATGTGCGTACCTACAAAATGATTCTGCAACAGGCAACTGTGTCATCGCATCTCCTTTCTTTTCCTTTTTTTTCTTCCACTTTTGGTCATGCTACACAGCATCCACAAGAAATTATTTTTGCCAATGCTGTAGCATCGTCAAACAAAACCAATAGTAGGTCCCAAAGTCTGGACCAAATGGCTTTGCCAATGCTTGTTTAAAACTGAATGTTGTTTAGATGTTTCACCTTATGGTTGAAAGCACTAGCCTTCGGTAGCAATAATCTCAGGGTTTCTTATTGTATCTTGTTTGGGGGTCCAATCAACAAATATTTGCCCACTGAACCGCTCCAATCAAAAACCTTGTTTACCCACTCGCTGTTTTAGTTTACTTCAAGATTGCAAAGTCCTTTGCAGTATTGTTCAGCAAGTTCACGTAGCCAACCGAATGATTAGGGACTGGCCATCTGCCCACGACTGACCTTTAGCATGCTTGCAACACGGATTGGGGAAAACACGACACGAATAGTTAAAAGGTGTGAATGATTTGTCGGCCACAGATATCGGGCTTAAGGTAAAAGACATGAGAGGACACAGTGCCATCTTCACACAGGTCACCCGCGGTACTAAGCAAAAATACCCGTCGGCCCAGGCTGTGGATTATTAATTTAACCGGCCCAGATTTTATCAACTTCACATACTGCAGGGTTGTTTGGGGCGCCTGACGGTTTAACAGGATTCGATTGGTCTGGGCTGATAACGTGGTATAAAAAATTAAGAAATAAACTGAAGGGGCCTTGAATTTTAGCAGCAAAACCAACAAGCATTTGCAATGCAATAGGTCTCGCATTTGCAAGAGTTTCAGCTATTGGCATTGTAAATGACAATGTCTTTTTTATTTATGTATTTATTTTTAAAACCAATAAATAAAAGGCATTGTTATTTACAATGCCAATAGCTTAAACTCTCGCAAATGCGAGACCTATTTCATTGCAAATGCTTGTTGTGATTCTCCTGAAGTAATTGAGGTTGGAGAAATGCAGTGATTGGCCAGTATTTTTCCCTCAGCCCCATGTACTCATGAAGTTTTCTCGTCACTTCCCTTTTCCTGATTTTGTTAATGTAAGAAAGGTTGCAAATAGACAGTATTTGGTCAGTATTTTCAGATGAGCAGTTTTTTTTCAGGTGGTGGTTGATAATGGTGTTTTTTAGAGGACCAGGAACCATTTCAGAAATTTCTCAAGATAACCATAATGTGCTATACAGATGTGCTCAACTCAGCTTAACTCAAAGTACAAGAGTGTCAGTTAGGAGAAGGTGTGATAACAATATGGAAGGATGATAGCGGCTTGAGAGGGCAGTTTAATGATCTTTTTGGGAGCTCCGTACCATTAGGACACTTTTAGCAATTTGTGTCAGGGATGTGCCTGTTCCTGCAAGGAGAACGAGGCTCTGGGCTCAGACGATAATCCACCAGTCTATCTGCATGGTCTTCTGGAGAGGAGTCTAGGGGTAAGGAAAGGCGAGAGAGATAGAAAATGTAATGTAGGCAGGCTCCTGTGCATCCGTTGACTGTGAAAAGAGCGTGGCTGTGTCAGGCTTGCAAACAGTGGGGGTGCTTTGTCAGTTGAACCCTGCCTTGGTGTTCCGCACATGGAATTAGACTACCCAACCAATTTGGCACATCTGGAAATGGATTAGTCCACACCATATCTGAAAAGCAATCGATTACTGAAGCTGGTGGAGGCAGCTAACTTATCGCACTGTCTGTTGAGACAAGAGTCTTTTGCGGTAGCGGTCTTCAGAGAGACACAGGTAAGCTAGTTTGGGTAGATGCTTGCTATTGCTAATTAGAATGCAGAACAAAGTGCTAATGGCGCGGGGGAGGGGCAGCACTGGTTCCCAATTCTCTCTTCTGCTCATCCGTAAAATCTGAAAAAGATCAGGAAATTACAGCGAATAATAAATCTTAATGAGCGAACAGTGTAATGTTGAAGCAAACAAACAGTATTGACAAAAGAATACCGTATCGTAATAACTCCAATTTGCAATGCTTTGAAGAGAGGAAAGACGCAATACGTGGTCACCATTAGAACAAGCCGGAAGTCAGGCGCCCTTGCCCGGGACGTGGGCAGGGCCAGCTCCGGCAAAAACAGAAACCGGCGTGCCGTGCTAACGCGGGGCTCCCATGTTGAAGGGAGAGCCTCGCGGTGGTGGCCGGAGTGAAGAGAAGCCCCGGGTCCCAGGAGGGGGCCCGGGTGAAGAATGCGGCAGCCGAGGATGACCACAGCAGCGCGGGGCTCCCAGGAGTGCAGGGAAGCCCCGCAACAGAAGTGCTGCAGCCGTGAGGAGGAGCCCCCCCCCCCGAAGAGCAGCCAGTGAGTAAAGAAGGGCTGGGGGGGCTCCGTGTGGGCTATTGTTGCTCAGAATTACACTTTACGCCAACAATAGCCCACACGGAGCCTCCAACGGGGCTGGCATGTTATCGGAAGCGGGACAGGAGATGTGCACATTGCGTGTGTGCACGTGCGTGTTCACGTGCGCGTACACCGGCTCAAATCTGCCAAAAGCCTTGCGCATGCCCATCTCCTGTCCCACTTCCGAAGCAAGTCCGCAACAATAGATCTTGCTGCGGACAGCAGCGCTTCGCGCTGCGTTCGCCGGCGAGACCTAAAAAGGGATATGACTGCTTATCGTTTCTCTACAGAGAAACAAATTGCCGCTCACCATACCTAATGAACAGTGTTTGAGAGGGAAATACCGTGCCTAGATTGTGTTGGTTTGTAAACGTTTTACGAGGTATAGAGTTTTGTTATGTAAGCAGTCAGACTGCCTAGTTAATTTGATGCCAGACACCAACAAGGCACTTTAAACCCCTGATATAAACTTTGGAGCGCGCTTAGAACTACGACACAGCTGACGTACAGTAGTAACACATGTTCTTGGCTCCGGTTTATTTCACATACCTCCAGGAGTATAAAAGTCTGAGACTGCTTTGCGAGGACCTGGAAGAAGACTCCATACTTTTGCATAAATACCCTCCTAGTTTTTAAGGTAGCTGAGCTCTCTCATCAGCCAGATTTGAGGGGCGTGACCTCATGATCATGGCTTTTGATAATCAATTATGTGAATTGTATGTATTGCTGGAAGAGACTTAAATCTAGACCATAATGCTTCATTAATATTCAAAATCTTTTAATCCTTGGATTCCTGCACCTTCTGTGGCCTGGTCAAAGATTACTAAAATGCATACATTGAAACATGCAGATATTCTTAAGAGAGGTTTGGTGACAGAAAATCAGGAGAATTTCATTTCCCTTTTATCTCCCATTGAAGCGGAGGATGGTTAAGGCGGAAGAAAAGTATCACAGTCTCCCTTCTAAGTCAGGAGTGTTGACATGGCCTTGTGATTGTCTTGTTCTCATATAGTCGTCATTGCTGCCTCTTCTTCCAGAATGGATGTGACCTCCCTTGCATACAAGAAGTCACTCTTCCCCTACCAGAACAGATGTTGATAACCATCATCTTGGTTTGCATGAAGCCATCTTGTGGTTGGCATAAAGGTGGATCCATGACCCTGCAGGGAGGAACCATCAGTCTCTTTATGCCTTTAAGCTTGTCACCGGCTGTCTTTAGAGTAAAGGGGTGTAATGCTGCTGGTTGAAGCTCTCTGATTTTTGGAATTAATGAAAATGAGTAGATCTGTGGGAACTTGCAAGGGGCCTTTCTCAGGCCATCCTAAAAGCAAAGGGTTCCTCCGCCAAAAAGCTGTTACAATGTTATGTGACTGGAATTTGTGGCGTGTTGCCAAGTCAGTGGGACAATTTAGCTGTGTGTTGGGCGAAGCTGCGAGGAAAGGCTAAAAGGTTTTTTTTAAGCTTCTGCCTTGCAGGTGGGAAATGTTGGGAGAATACAAACATCATTAATAATTTTCCCCCTATACTTCCTAACTTGTCTTCTTGAGTTTAGACTGCAGCCTTTTGAAACTTTGATAGTGCAATTGTTTGTATTTGGATAGTGTTTATTTTAGGTAGTTTCACCTAACCCTGTGTAATCAATAGCAGGGCCACTGCTCTTTACTCTCGTCTAGAGTGTCACTGGGCTTCTTCACAGTGCCAGAGGAGGATGTCAACAATTATAGGCACTGACGCTATGGGATTCCAGGTTGCAGTGCCTGCCCAAATTGAGGGATTCATTTAAGGAACAGGGTCTGCTGAGGCCAGCCTCACTGGTGCTTGTGTGCCAGTGTACCACTTCTTAAATATGCTGTAAATAGGGGTGTTGTGTTGGTAGAACATAGCATCTCTCACAAAACAGAAAAAAAGCAAGGACAACTAGGATAACCAAAGATCATGTCTCCATATTGACATGTAAAGTCACATAGTCTTTGGCCTTTTATCAGTACCACGGTCTCTGGAAATACTATAACATCAGGTCTCCAGACAATCTGTGTGGGCTTCCATCCTTCTGCCATTGCCTATGCAGTCTGTTACATCTTCTGGGTCTAGACATGGCTGATTTGTTTCCATGCCCTCGGGTGATGCCTGCTGCTTCTCTTGATTGGTGTGTTCGCCACTGTCCATGCCTGTGATGAGGCTTGCGTTTTCCTGTTTGCAAAGATCTCTTCATTTAAACTTCTTCAATGGAGATATGTTTGTTGGTGGCATTTCCTTGCATTGCCATTACCATGGAACCATTTTCTCTCTGTTAGCGTGATGGGTCATACTTCGATAGACATCTTGAACGTACCTTTGGGATGTTGATTCTTTGCCACTACCCAAGTAACCGGTTAATGAGCCAGGATGAGGAGACCCACACTTGGCTCTTCCCATTCCATTCTTATTTCACTCAACCACTGCATGTTTAGCCTATGAAGGTGCCGATGTCATATGATTTGGAATCATATCTGATATTGGGCAACCCATCAAAAAGGGAGGCGTTTCCCTTGCATATGACCATTGTATATTCTGAATGGTGTCTCGGATGCTGCTCGACAGAGGTTGTCACCGTGAGGCTATAGATGTAGAATGCAGGTGCATTTTTTTGTAATAGGATTGTTCTTACTGTCTGTTGAGAGGTGGCTTAATGTAGTGTTGGATCTGTGCGTGTGTTGTCGTGTGTGCAAGAGGAAATTGGCCATTGGCGTTAGATGATGGGGTTGGAGGAGAGAACTGTTGAGAGCAGCAACTGAGCTGAGACTGCTCCGAGTCAGTTTCACACCTGATGGCAGATATACCCTGTGACTCTCCGTATTTTAGAGATTAAGGTCTCCTCTGTGGTTATCAGGGGAGGGGGCAGGCACGTTACTTATTCTAGGAAGTGGAGGTTGGAGTGTATAAGAGGCAGACACTTCTAGTGCTTCAGGTGACTTCAAGCATTTCTTTGAGCTCCTGGGCTCATCTGGAAGACTGACTAGGGCTGAATAAAGTGGCGATGGTTGAGTTGTGAATGCAGAATGTGCAATCTTTCCATGCAATCTCCACAGGGCTTATCGAATCATGATTGGAAAATCTTACAGAACTCGGACGTAGTAGAGAAGGGTAAGGCTAGTGCGCCTAGAATAATAATTACTCCACTAACTGCGAGACATTAGTCTGGTTCTTCACCTGACTGAGGTATTTGAGTAGATATTAGAACATTGGAATGATGAGAGCTCCATTGAAGAGAATGGAGCAGCAGTGGCCTATGTGAACGGGTACAGGCCTGCCCGCTCTCAACATTTCAATGTCCTAATGCACCGCCTCTGCCGGTATCTTTCCCCTGCCTCTCGAAAATATATTCTTTAGGTAGAGGAAAAAGAAAGGCAGAGGCCATGCAGAAGGACACACTCAGCCTTCACCCTTCTCTCCTCCTGTAGCTCAGTCGTACTTCAGATGGAGGGAAGGGCGAGTGCTGCTCGGCTCCTGGGTCTCCCTGGCTTAGCTGAACTACAAAAACCAGTTCAGCCAAGCTGGGAAATACCAGGGGCTAACTACCAGCCGTGGCCCTACTTACGACTCTTAGCTGTAGAACATTCACAGCAACAGCTGTGAACAAAGGATCCGGAGCCGAGGGGAGTTCAACCCCTTCGGGCTCCGGGAGGCCTTCGTGTAACTAATTAGAACATTCTGCCCTGATAAGGCAGAATGTTAGAATAGCTTCATAGCTACCCGTAACTGCACTATATCGGCCATTAAAGGCCCGCTCCCTAGTTAAAGGCGTGGGGCATCACCGCTGGAGCGTGCCTTTAATGGCCGGCATAGCCTGCTACAGTAGGATATAGAGCTATATTACAACATTGGAATATTGAGAGAGCCATTATGACCCCCCCCCCCCCCAATTAGGGAATCAGATTGCTAAAAAAGTGGCCAGTGTTTAACCCCTTGGCTGCGGCAGGAATTCCGCCGCAGCGCTGGGGGGGGGGTTTGGGGGCAGCGCGGCGGCGCTGTGCTCATGACGGAGCCACTCCGTCATGAGTCACGGTTGAGCTGTGCTCATGACAGAGTGGTTCCGTCACGACTCCGCCCACTGCACTAATCGCCCGCACAGGCGGGGAATTAGCGCCGCGTGGGCGGAGCGGCGGCCAACGGCCGCAGCATGACGGAACCACTCCGTCATGAGCACACAGCACCCGTGGCTCATGACGGAGTGGTTCCGTCATGAGCGGGGAAGGGGTTAAAAATTGATGTGGTTATAAACATGTTAAGACACGCTGTAAAAGTGTTTTGCAATGTATGGAAGGCTGCATGGATTAGCTTGCTACAGGCAATGTTTATTTTACTATCCGAAAAATCAATAGTAAATATGGGCTGAGCAGACCATAAAACAGGCACACAAACAAAGAAACAGGCCCCCACACTGCCCTTTTGGCCCCCACACTGCCCTTTCTGCCCAACCCGTCGGGCACTGCCCGATTGCCCTATAGGCCTGTCCGACTCCTCTGTTATTCACATTTTCTCACGCAACAAGGGGTTTATAAGTCCGCCCACGTCAGCCATTGGCTAACTTCACTTGTGACTGACAGCAGTCTGCTCATTCACACACGAAGTCCTTGCAGCACTAGAAACTACTATGGAATGTGTCCTTTTGTGATAAAACAATGTTTATACTTTTAGCTAATGTTTTATATTGGTGAGAGCCTGACCAACTCCCCACCTCGCGCCAATAAAAAACCCTATAAAGTTTTAGGAAAACCATAACAAAACAAGCTACAACAACAGGCCTACCTGCCAATGCTTTTGTTTTGGTTCTCTGGGAATGTTTGTGAAGAGCACCCGTGGCGCAGAAGGAGTTAAGAGGGAAGCTAATCCTTGCAGGGAGGTGGGAGGAGGGGGTGTAGTGGGCGTGTCAATGAGATGACCTCAGAGGAATGGCAGCCAGAGACCAGGCACCTCACAGGGCTGTAGTGGGCATGTGCAGCGCGGAATGACCGCCTGAGAGGAGTCCAGTGCCCCGGCATCAATAGACTAGACTCTGAGGTGGGTCTACCGTCCTTGGCGGGAGCATGGCGCCAAAACACGCAGGTTGTTCGCAGCCGTTCTCTTAGCCCTTCGCGTGGGCAGACCGGCCACGGCTTTTCTTTTTAAAACACAAACTGCATCCTTGTGTACCATTCCGGATCGCTCTGCACCGATGCCATTTGTAGTGAGAAGAACGGTAGGCGCCTTCCTTTTACACGGCGGTAGTCCAGTGCTGTGGATGAATGGATGAATGAAGGCAGCCGGGGCTGGTACCCTTTTCTCTACGGGGATGCAGAAATCACCGGCTTAACCCTCGCAATGTGCACCAGCAACAGCCTTCAAGTTCTGCGGGACAGCCGTTAGGCTTGCCACCTTTCTCTGGAAAAATATCAGTCACGTGTTCATGGTTTGAGATTGAGGACGAAGAGCAGGTACCTAATTAAAAATAAATGTGAAAACTATTATTTGAGGATTTAGCAGGTGCATGGCGTTGCATTAATAATTTAGGATTGGTTTGAAAGATCTAAATACTTTTGCTTTGATTTCTTCTTGTATTTGATGGTTTACGTTTAGATTTCAAAGATTACAAATTATGACTTTATTATTTTAACCGTCCAAACATAAAATGTCCACGTCGTTAAAATATTGGCAAGGTAGACACCATACCTTGGGTTTTTGTAGCACAACGCAATCCCAGCCTCAGCACGTCGCCGTTATAAGCAGTTTTATGCAGAAATGGCAACGTAACTTTGTTCACAGGTGTGGGATTTCAGTTTATTTTGGGACAGATATATATTTTTTAACAGCAAGGGGTCTGTTCCCAGTCCGAGGTTTCTTTAAAAGAAACGAAGTTAGGTGGCTTACATCCAGCGAGCGTGGCCTTAGAAGAGTCTTGTTTTTTGTGAGTCACAGAAGTACATCTCTGTAATAAGTTATTCTAGCCCCAAGCTACATCCGCTCAAAATTTAATTTACAGTCCTATCTGAAAAAACAAATGTATTTGTTCAGAATGAACGCTTATAATGTTACATGTTCTATTTAGTGTGTGCTATTCCAACAGAGATTGTTTCAGCTGAGCTCAATGTTTGATATGTATAGTGCTATAAGGCGGGATAAAAGGTAGGCATTTACTGTTCGACTGCTAATAATGTAAGCTGTTGTGTATTTATGTATTTGTAAACCCCACTGAAACAGCCAGGCCCCTAGCGAGTTGGGAATTTGGTCTCATTTCATACAAGTTTCTTGTTGCAGTTTGTGTGTTACACCAGAAACCCCCTTTAGGGCTTTGTGTTGTAAATGAAATTGCTTATGGTGTGTATCTTGTATGTATTTTTGTCCTCCTCAATTGACCATGACAATACAAAATGTCAAGTCCATGTCAACGTACGCTCCCCTGATCACGACAGTGTGCCCGTTTTTGACTTTCTGATACACCATTTTTAATCATTCCATATTTTTGTAGGTTCCAGGTCGGTTTCAGCTAAGAGAATCTGTCAATTCTGTTTAGAAAACCAACATTGCAAATGAATCTGTCAAGAGAAATGGTTTAGTTTTTCTTTTCATCTGGGACAGCCCACTGAATGCTGATATAATTCCCAGTTATTTTGGAACTGCGGTGGTAATCGCAATAAGAAAGGTGTAAATTGCTTAAACGTTTTGAGTAAGTTCATTAAAGGCCTGCTTTAGGGTTTGTTGGATGTGAGACGCTGTCATACACAAGAAGAATATCCTGTCCGCCTTATTAAATGTGTCATAGTTTATAATGCGGATGGGGGTGTGTATACATGTCATTTTTGTGACTTAGAACCTCTCCATCAAACTCTAAATAAGGCTCAAAGCTTTAGTTTAACATTCTATGTCGCGGAGGATATTACTGAGGTCGAAGGTGGGCAGTAGGGACAGCATATTATTATGGCTTGGAGGAGCCCCAGGAATTGTGCAGTTTTACTTTCATCCACTAGCTGCCTCTCTGTGTGTTGAATGATTTAACTGTGTGGCATTAGTGTATGAGCCAGCATATTAAATAAAGCTAGTTGGTTGTAATGTGCTGGATGGGTCTCTTCAGTTGTCCATCTCCATTTTGTTGATCAAACTAATTGCCTCGTCAGAGCTCCGTTTCAGGGCCTGTTACCTTTGGGAATGTCTTGAGTGTCAGCCAGAGTTGAGAGCAAGTGAACTAGTAAACACTCTGAAGGCTGGAGTAAGGGAGAGCACGTGAACTAGTAAACACTCTGAAGGCTGGAGTTGAGAGCACGGGAACTAGTAAACACTCTGAAGGCTGGAGTTGAGAGCACGGGAACTAGTAAACATTGATCGCTGGAGTTGAGAGCAAGGGAACTAGTATACACTCTGAAGGCTGGAGTTGAGAGCACGTGAACTAGTAAACACTCTGAAGGCGGGAGTTGAGAGAAAGTGAATTAGTAAACACTCTGATGGCTGGAGTTGAGAGCACGTGAACTAGTAAACATTGATCGCTGGAGTTGAGAGCAAGGGAACTAGTATACACTCTGAAGGCTGGAGTTGAGAGCACGTGAACTAGTAAACACTCTGAAGGCGGGAGTTGAGAGAAAGTGAATTAGTAAACACTCTGATGGCTGGAGTTGAGAGCACGTGAACTAGTAAACACTGAAGGCTGGAGTTGAGAGCAAGGGAACTAGTAAACACTCTGAAGGCTGGAGTTGAGAGCAAGGGAACTAGTAAACACTCTGAAGGCTGGAGCTGAGACCAAGTGGGCTAGTAAACACTCGGAAGGCAGTGTCGAGCGTATGACTCTCAAGCTGCAGGAGTGAGGTGAATGCCCAAGAGGGTTGGAATGTCTTGTCTACGTAATGAGTTTGAAAACATGGAACGTCTTTGACTTTTTGCGCAAAGTTCATGCTGGGCAGTTTGAGCCCATCATCTCTGCTTTGGGATGTATACTCACAGGGGCCTAAATGAAGATTTAGTGAGTAGGAGCTAAAAGTAGTTCCTGGACTTCAGATTACCAGCAGGAGCTACCAGCATTACACAAAGAGACAAGTCACTTGCACAAGAAGTGAAACCAGCTATGCATTTTCTGTAGTATCTCTTACACGAAGAAAGTCATAGACACATTAGACTTCTAAATCCCCTCTTGTTTAGTTTCTTAAAAAAGAAAATCGACCAACTGGTGTATTTGATTCTTGGAGATCCGAATCGGCAATTCTAATATTTTAAAATGTAGATATTTTACAGGAGCTTATCAGCAATCCTGTATTTCTTCATTCAAGCAAATATTGGAGGCTTGTGTTCTTCTCTAGATCACCTGCTCACCAGCCCTCTTACTGTTCTGAGCACTGTTGATTTTGCTTCTTAGTTCCCTTCCGTAATTTACTTGAATTGTCCCTCATTACTTCAGTGCTTATTTCATCACCTGCCTCTTTTGTTGCTCTTAACTTGTAATCCTCTGCATTAGATTCCTTGTACCCTGTCACTGACTGATAAATCCCTACTTTCTTTCTTCTGCTAATCCCACAAATTCTCTGTGACCATCCTCTTTCTGCTACTGGATGGCACAGTGCATAAGGTTATTAACCATTCTTTTCAGAAACTCCCCTCTGCTGGTATTTTCTCTGAGTTGTTATTGTTGCTTTACTGAAAAGATCATTTTGCCTTTCATCCACTTTTCGCTTCTGTCGCACCAATCTATATTATTGGAACATATATATATTCACTGAAAAAAACCATAGGTTTCAGGCACGTTATAGTTAGGAATTAGCATTTAAAAAACCTTAGAAATTCACTGAAGAAACCATAGGTTTCAGGGGCGTTCTAGTTAGCTGGACTTTTCACTCGTACAAAACCATTGAAATTCCCTCGTTATAGTTAGTTCAGCTAACTATAACTCGCGCGCCCGCAATGCACTGCTGATGACCTCACATATTACATCACTCATGACATGGTCAGTGACATCACAAATGACATCACTGATGACATCATCCAGTGAATGTGTGTTTTTCTGAAAATTACATATGTTTTATATATGTATATCTCAAGGTCGATGGAAGAATAAATGGGTATATAAGTGTCTAAATGGATGATTTGTTTTTGAAAAATTGATTGTATAACTGACTAAGTGTATCTTAGTGAAAATATGGCTTAGTGAGTAATGTTTAAATATGTAAATATCTGTATCAGTCTCTCACTTTGTGTTTAAGTGGCTGCATGGGTTGGTGAGTAGCTACATGAGTGTCTATATAGGTTATTAGTTGGTTTTTTGAGTATGAGTGTCTGAGTGTGTATGGTTCGGTGGGGGGTATTACGTAGTGCATAGGTGCATGAATGAGTGACTCACTGTTTGTATGTGTTGAAGACAACATGTGTGCAGGACTGTATGGGTGGATGAGTGTGTGCATGGGTGTGTTGGTGAGTGAATGACTGTCTCAATAGTGTCTTTATAAGAGTAACTACACATGTTTTAAACTAGTATATGTGACCATTGGTGTATATAAGTGAGTATATGTGAGAGATTGGAAGAGTTCCTGTATGAATAAGTATGTGTTTCTATAAGTGATTGTTTAAAAGACTAAGTATGCGTAAGTTTCTGTAGAAGTAAGTGTGGTGGTGTGTGTATAACTGTATATGCAAGTAAATGGATGTTTGATTCTTTATTAGCATGAGTGACTGTGTGTGAGTAACTCTATGGATGAGTGGCGTTGTGTAACAGGATGTATAGGTGTATGAGTACATATGATGAGTGAGTACATGTATGAGTGACTGTATAGGACTGTTGGTGAATGAGTGGATGTGTATGTGGATCTTAGAATTACTGAATAGGTTGTTGTAACTGGTATTGGTATGTCCATTGTTTTGAAAATTTTAGTTTCTATTTTTGAATGTATGTATCAAAGGTTATATTAGGGGGAGAGGAGGTCTGTCACTCTATCACAAGGATGATGTAATCAGTGATGTCATCAGTGATGTCATTTGAGAGGTCATCAGTGATGTCATGAGTGATGTCACTGACCATGTCATAAGTGATGTAATATGTGACGTCATCAGCAGTGTATTGCGGGCGCGCGAGTTATAGTTAGCTGAACTAACTATAACGGGGGAATTTCAATGGTTTTGTACGAGTGAAAAGTCCAGCTAACTAGAACGCCCCTGAAACCTATGGTTTCTAAAGTGAATTTCTAAGGTTTTTTTAAATGCTAATTCCTAACTATAACGTGCCTGAAACCTATGGTTTTTTCAGTGAATTTCAAAGGTTTTTTAAATGCTAATTTCTAACTATGCTTACAGAGATAGGACATGTGAAGAAAGAAGAACAAACGCACAGAAAGAAAAAAAAGAAATGCAGAAAGAAGCAACAGAAGTCCTCAAAGACGAAGAAAAGTGTAGGAAGAAGGATAACGTGCAGAAAGAACAAACCGAAGAGCAGAAAGAAGCCTTGTTGCAAAATCATCCTGTACCCTCAACTTTTTCAGACTGATACTGGTGATAACTGAGTCTGACTAACCAGTCCTAGAGCCAGTGTTATGTTAAAAGACACACAGAATACAGTGAAAACACCTACATACACTAGGGAACACTATGCTTTGGGGTCCCCCTGTGATTAGCATGACCTCCTCTGTAAGCCCCTAGTATATAATAGGGCAGGGGATTAAAACTACCTCTTAAAACGCGCCACAGGGCGTGTTTGCACACGTCACCTCCGGCCCTTCCCCACTGTGTAAACACACCCTGTGGCCGTTTTAAGTTGTGAGATTAAGTCCCCTTGAATCCTGAGGGTCCCTAGGGTCCAACTAGACCACTAGGTACCTCCAGTAAGCGCCACAGAGCTGTGTTGCAGAGAGATGTAAAAAGGGGCACGGCCTAGACCACCTCTCTGCAACGCAGCACAGTGGCGCTTACTGGAAGCACCTGGTGGGCTAGTTGGCCCCCAGGGTCCCTCAGGATTGAAGGGGAATTATTTCCCCAACTTAAAACGCGCCACAAGGTGTGTTTGCACACGTTAACTCAGGCCCCGTCCCCTCCCTTCACCACTGTGTGAACACGCCCTGTGGCCGTTTTAAGTTGAGAGATTAAGTCCCCTTGAATCCTAAGGGTCCCTAGGGTCAAACTAGCCCACTAGGTACCTCCAGTAAGCACCACAGAGCTGCGTTGCATAGAGGTGTAAAGAGGGGCGTGGCCTCAGAACACCTGTATGCAACGCAGCTCCCTGGCGCATACTGGAGATACCTGTTGGGCTAGTTGGCCCTCAGGGACCCTCAGTATTGAAGGGGAATTAATTCCCCAACTTACAACTGGCCAGGGGGCGCGTTTGCAGAGTGCTGCAAGGAGGGGGCGTGGCCTCCGGCGCGATGCCGGTCTTTTACGTATTTTATTTTTTTAAGAAGGAGGGCTGTGTGGCACCCCTTCTTTTTCTAATGTATTGTCCCTGGGGACCCCATCCCCCAGGGCCTGCACCCTAATTTGTTTTGTTGAAAAAAATTAATTTGGAATGGGGCCGCGTGGCCCCCCTCCCAAGGCCTTAATCGGCCGCGGGGACACCAACCCCCGGGTCATGGCCTTTTTAAAAAAAATTATTTATGAGGGGGGCTGCGTGGCCCCCCTCCTCAGGCCACTTATGGCCCCATCCCCCAGGCCGTCCTTTGTTTTTTATTATTTTAAAAAAATATATATTTATAGAAACACCTAGGACATGTTGGACAAACCGTATGTACCTATCACCATGACGATTTGCGTGATATTCATTAAAAGGCGACTATGCATACAACGAATCCACGTGGAATGTATGTACACCGCTAGTGAAGCTCTGACGTGTCTGATGCCCTACCGTGCCTAATCCCGGCGCCCCCGCCGGTGGGTACTCTCCAAGTAGACACCCTTGTTGTTTATTTATACAAACATGGGTAGCTATTGACGGGCACATTTAATACACACACACACCAAGCCATTCAAAGGGGATTCAACAAAAATTCGACCAAACTATGCAAGAAACTCCCCTCACGGTTAATAAAACACACATCCACTACCGGATGTGTAATACTTTTTATTTTACTCTCTGGAAAGGAGACGAACCTCACTTGAGAGTCACAGCGTGCTCCTGGCTGAGCCCAATGCTGTGTTACACCCACCAGTGCCCGCCGAGTGCCACACACTTCTGTGTTGTATTCCACCAGCTAGTGCGTATGCTATGACACTCTCTAGCCCATGTGCACTGTAACACCACCCCGTGAATATGTCATGCCACACTTGCCTTCGCACGGGTTATATTGCCCCATCTAACGTGCCTTCCTCGATGCCTATGTTATAACGCACAGCGCTATGCCATACATATTACATATTACAATCTGGGATCCATATCTTTGTCACAGTGCATATGGAACGTTACACTCCCCAGCACATATTTTATATGACAACTTTAGAGACTAGTTAGGTTACACAACACTGACCTGTGCATATTACACTCTAAGGCGCATATCGCATAGTACGCACTAGTGCCTGTGCTATCTCGTGCTCTCCAATGAATCTGTCATTGCGCACAATGTATTGTATATTATATTTCACGCCCCGGTTCATCTTATATCACACTTTTTGGGGCATAGTTTATACCATATACTATATCTAGTTTTCATTTTCAATCGTGCTCTCAGGACTAGGTTCTATATAACACTGCATCCACCTACCCTTTTCACGGGCATTACATTTTGCAATGGGGGGTGGAGGGTCAGGGGGTGTTTCTGCCAAGTGAGCCCGGAGTCACAGTCACAGACGTCCTCTTCTTCCTGAATAAAAGTGAGATTATGCTGCATACTTGTTCATATTTTAAGTAGTTCACACAGACACACATATTAAAAACAATAACGTTCCTAATACCCACCTTCTCTGAACAGTTAGCTTGCTGCCCCATCCACCTCCTCCCTATCCTCTGTTGTCTGAATCCATGGACTAGCCTCCTTCCTCATACCATGCATGGTCTGATGTGTTGCCACTGCCCTCCATTTAGCATGATGTACCAGTCCACCACTCCTGCCCTCCATTGCCCAATTCTATGCCCCATCATTGACCTCCTGCTTAGCCTTTGTGCTTAGCTTGCTGCCCCTATTCTCCTTCCCCCTGCCCTCCGATGTCTTTGTGCATGCCCCTGCTCCATCCTTTTTGCCCACCATGTTCCATGGACCTGCCACTCCTATCTACTCTGAGTGTTCTGTTGAGCTGCCACTCCCCTCCCACCTGCCTAGCATTGTCAGATGACTGTAACCTGTCCCTGCCACCTCCACCCTGCCTGTCCACATGCCATGTCCCTATCCCCTTCCTCCTGTCCTCCATGGTCCATTTTACTGCCACACCCTTCTGCCCTCCCTGGTCTGTTGTGCTGCAACTGCTCCTCCTGCCTGCCCCACGCGGTCTGTTGTGAGGCCCCTTCCCCTGAACACTCTTGTCTGTGCCCAGGCCCTGACCCTCCCTTCTATCCTCCATGGTTATTTGTGCATGCCCCTGCACCCTCCTTCTTGCCCATCATAGCCATTGTGCTGCCACTAACCCTCCCGCTTGCCATGCATGGTCTTCTGTGCTGCCTTGGCCCCTCCCACCTTCCCTGTGTGATCAGCTAGCTGCCCCTGACCCCCTCCCACCTTCCCTCCATGGTCTGTGTATGCCATCATAGTCGCACTGTTGCTCTCCATGGTGTCTTGTTTCTAGTGCCCATCCTGCCTGACCTCCAAGGTCATCTTGCTGCTCCTGCCCTGCCCCTTGCCCCCAGCCCTCTGTTTCCATGTGCAGACCCCTATTCCCTCCCTCCTGGCTTGTCTGTTCCATTGTAATGCCCCTGATCCGTCCCTCCTGCCCTTTATGGTCTGTTATGCTGCAGCTTTCTCTCCTGTCTGTCCATTATGGACAGCTAGCTACCATTGCCTCTTTCCCCTCTGTTCTCTGTTGTCCATGTGCATGGTCCTGTCCCCTCCCTATTGCTTTCTATGGATTGTTGTGCTGCACTCCCGTCCCGCATGCCCTGTGTGGTGTATTGTGCTGCTGCAAACCCCGATACTGGCGACTGCCAGTAGGTAATATATATATATATATATATATATATATATATATATATATATATATATATATATATATATATATATATATATATACTGGCGGTCGCCAGTGGGTAGATATAGTTAGGACCTATTTTCCATAGGAAATCTGCAACATTCTATTTGGAATAACTTTGGCGCCGATTGACGAATCTTCGCAACATTTTCCAAACTTTTGGCCAGCTCCGGTCTGCTCCTATCCTGAAAATTTCATGGTGATTCGTCAAGCGGGGGCCGAGAAAAAAGGGGGTCCCAAAACGCGTTTTCCCCATGCATTTTCTCATAAGACCTTTAGCCGCAGCTACAGCCCGAACTGCTGAATGGAATTGCACCAAATTTGGCAAAGAGGTAGTCCTCAGTTCAGACTGTGCCTTTTCATTAAATGGTGTAAATCTGTTCAGTAGTGCCTGAGAAAATTAGAGTTAAAAGTACATATATATCTATGGCCTCGGAGGATCCGCGCACCCTCCCGATCACGAGCTGAATTTTAATTGGCTGCCAACACTCTGAATCAGGAAGTGTTGGCAGCCATCTTGTGCCTCGGTAGAACCGAGGCACAAGAAACCCCCAAAAGACCGTCGCAAAACGCGAAAAGGGAGCAGGGTAGAAGCACCCTTTTTTTTTTTTTAAACGGTAGGATGCGCGCTGGAAGCGCGCATCCTGCCGATAGGAAAAAAAAATCCCGCTACATATGGGAATTTGCCCCCGGGGGGAAGGGGGCCAAATCCCGGGGGCATATTGAAAAATTAAGTGTGGGGGGGTCCCAATTCCCCCCCACACTGCGCGGGGACCGCCACACCCCGGGGCACTAACATAAAATGGACGGGGGCTCACGGCCCCCCCCCCCCCCCAGCCCCGGGGACCACCACTCCCCGGGCCAACTTTAAAATGGGTGGGGGGGCTCTGAGGCCTCCCTGCCCCGGGGAGCGCCACCCCCCGGGGCAACTTTAAAATGTGGGAGGGGGGCCGCGCGCCCCCCCCTCCTGGAGCCTTGTACAGGCCCTGGGGACCGCCACCCCCCCAGGGCCGGTTCCTGCAGTGTTCCGGGGTGCCGACCCCCGGGACACTGCTGTTTGCAATCGCAGGGCGGGAGCCTCGCGGCTCCCACCCTGCCATTGCAAACTGCTTTGGTTCATTGAAGCTAGAGCAGGGAAACCTGCTCTTGCTTCAATGAAGCAAAGCAGATTGCTTTTCCACATGGGGAGCAGCATGTTAGCTGCTCCCCATGTGGAAAAGCAATGCCGGCTCCCGCAGGAGGCGGGAAGCCGCCTGGGACCGTGGGGGGATTGCGGACCCCCCCACGGTCCCCAGCGAGAGCCAGGCCCCGGGGGATGGGGTCCCTGGGGCCTTAAGTGGCCAGAGGAGGGGGGCTATGCAGCCCCCTTCCATAAAAAGATTTAAAAAGTTGGCCATGCCCCGGGGGATGGGGTCTTCGGGGCCCGGAATTGGCCACGGGAGGGGGGCCATGCGGCCCATTCCTGTAATTTTTTTATTTGGGGGTGAGGCCCTGGGGGATGGGGTCCCCAGGGCCACAAAAAAGTAAAAGGAAGGGGGGGGGCACACAGCCCCCCTTTCAAAAAAAAAAGACACGGTTGTCGCTAGGCCCCGCCCCCTCACAAGCACACTCTGCAAACGCGCCCTGTGGCGCGTTTTAAATTGGGGAATTCATTCCCCTTCAATACTGGGGGTCCCTGGGGGCCAACTAGCCCACCAGGTACCTCCAGTAAGCGCCACAGGGCTGCGTTGCAGAGAGGTACTCCAGGCCACGCCCCTTTTACACCTCTCTGCAACGCAACCTTGTGGCGCTTACTGGAGGTACCTGGTGGGCTAGTTGGACCCCAGGGACCCTCAGGATTCAAAGGGACTTAAATCCACCAACTTAAAACGTGCCACGGGGCACGTTTGCTCAATGGTGAAGGTAGGGGGCGGGGCCTGAGGTGATATGTGTGCAAACACGCCCTGTGGTACATTTTTAAGTTGGGGAATGAATTCCTCTTCAATCCTGAGGTCCCCTGCGGGCCAACTAACCCACCAGGTACCTCCAGTAAGCGCCACGGAGCTGCGTTGCAGAGTGTTGTAAAAAGGGGCATGGCCTCTGAATACCTCTCTGCAACCCAGCTCCCTGGTGCATACTGGAGGTACCTGGTGGACTGGTGGGCCCCAGGGGACCTCAGGATTGAGGAGGAATTCATTCCCCAACTTAAAACGCCCCACAGGGCGTGTTTGCACACATATCACCTCAGGCCCCGCCCCCTTCCTTCACCATTATACAAATAGTCCTCTAAAATCAGCCGAACTACGAATTCCGATTTACTCACCTGTTATCAGGAGAGAACCCAGTGCTGCATCTTTTAGCCCAGCACTGACCCTGAAAAGTAATTCTAAGCCTACTTACCAGTAACTTGTATTTCCTTTCATAGGAATCCATTGTGTGGTTTTCACCAACTAAAAATATTCCTAAAAAATCGTCTGTATGTCTTAAACACATTCTTTCAACTGTTTACAGGAGATTCACCAGTGCTGGATCCAGGATCCACCACTGAGTAAGAAAACGTAACTATGACACTACTTACCTACTAAGTGAATTTTCTGCCATAGGATAACATTGGTGATTCTATGTGAAAAAATGTCTAATGTCAACTTTTAAAATACAATAATATTCCTTAAAAATCACTATTCTAACCAAAACACTGTCACTCCACTGTTTACAGGAGATGTCCAATGACTGAATCTAGGATCCAGTCCTGTGGTTAGAAAAGTAATCCATAAAGTAACTAATTGCATTTGACTAGAAATTCACATTGAGCTCAATGTTGCATTGTGTTTTAAATTGTGTTGCCCATTGCAACAACTGTAACTACTGTACTTAAAAGTCTATTGCCTATTTGCAAAGTATTTAAACTAAAGTAATTCATTCTGAGAAAGTATATTTTGTATTGTAATGTAAAATGTAATTATAATGTAATTTAAAAAAATATCTAAAAATATAGTTTAAAAAATGTAGTAAATCAGTATAAAAAAAATCAGTTTAACAATTAATACATTAAAAATTATCATTTACAAAACCTTTTGAAATTCACTGAAAAAACCATAGGTTTCAGGCCTGATATAGTTAGGAATTAGCATTTAAAAAAACCTTAGAAATTCACTGAAAAAACAATAGGTTTTAGGGGTGTTATAGTTAGATGGACATTTCACTTGAACAAAACCATTGAAATTCCTCCGATATAGTTGGTTGTATTAACTACATCTCGCGCGCCCGCAATCCACTGCTGATGATGTCACATATTACATCATTCATGACATGGTCAGTGACATCACTGACATCACTGATGACATCATCCATGTGACAATCAGATACACCTCATCATTCACTGTAAAATGCAGAGTGCCAGATTTAAAAGCATTGACACACCAATACAAGTTTCTAAACACCCACTCAGTGATTCCTAGATCTATACACACATCTAATCACTTACCTATAGATTCACTCATACATGCTGGCAATGATCAATAGAACACTATCAAATATACTTATACACATATATCGACGTTACACACCAGCACACATCCTAATCACTTATGAAGTCATCCTACTCACTTATGCAAACAAGGGATCTTAATTACTTTTACTTAGCTATACACTTATAAAAACACCACTTCATCTATTCATATAGATAAAAACTCCTACTTAGTGTATTATAAAATCACTATTACAATTATACAGTTATCCATACAGTCACTCATACAATCACTGAGTCTTATGTATACTTATTTATATACAACTGACACATACACTGGCTTTTATTTTTCTAGTTTGTTGGACCTGTACCATTGAGACATATATTGGCTCATCAACACACCCATAAAGATATTCACTCACCCAAACAACTGTTTTAACATGTAGTTTTAACTTCATATACCTACTGAATCAACTATTCACACACCTTTGGGCAGTCACACACTCCCCACCGAACCACACACACAATCAATCTCCCATACAAATACTCAGTTAACTAATCAATAAATAATATAGACTTTCACGTAGCTAGTAACCAACTGGTGCAGCAGTTTACACAACAACTGACAAAGTGTTACAGATATTCACACAGTTTGGTCACTATCCAATATATTTAGTGAGACACTATAAATTAGTCAAGTAAACAGTCAATCGCACTGCTACTAAATCCTCCATCCAGATATTTATATAACCACTCATTCTTCAATGCAAATTGCTATATATATATATATATATATATATATATATATATATATATATATATATATATACGTATTCGCCGCTGCAATCCTCAGCATAAAGACGATGCAGACCCAGGTGTAATCTTTATTTAAGGACCCGTTTGTCCGCCATGACGCGTTTCAGCCTGCAAGAGGCCTTGATCACATATATATAATACATATTTAAATAACGAACCAAACCACATTCACTGGATAATGTCATCAGTGATGTCATTTGAGATGTCGTCAGTGATGTCACTGACCATGTCATGAATGATGTAATATGTGACATCATCAGCAGTGGATTGCGGGCGCGCGAGATGTAGTTAGTACAACTAACTATATCGGAGGAATTTCAATGGTTTTGTGCGAGTGAAATGTCCAGCTAACTATAACACCCCTAAAACCTGTTGTTTTTTCAGTGAATTTCAAAGGTTTTTTAAATGCTAATTCCTAACTATAACAGGCCTGAAACCTATGGTTTGTTCAATGAATATATCTATCCGAAACATTATGGCAGCAAAGCAACAATAACAATATCAACTGATATTTTGGGTCTGTGTTTGGGAGGAAGACGACAACACGCTGAATATATATATATATATTGTCTTACCACTCTGCTGCAGACTGAAAGGGCGCATTGAAAGCCAGCAGCAGCTTGCTGGCAACACATGAGACCTAATGCTCTCTCTTACACGAAGGAAAGCTCGACACAGCTCCAGAGTGACAAAGGCAGCTTTAATGATACTCAGATACGCGGTGACAGGCAGTCCATGAAACGCTAACGGCAGACGCGTTTCAGCTTTGGTTTGCTTTCTTCAGTGCCGGATTCACAGGCTCCTCACTCTCTCAGGGGGTCTATCCAGCAGGAGTTTGTGAAGTGACTGCTCCCAGTCAGATGATTGCTTGCCCCTCCCTCTCCTCAAGGGTGTGTCACAAAAATATTGCGTTGGCCTCACCAGGCAGACAGGATGCTGGTCATTGGAGTACTCCAGGGTTCCCCATTTAGTAATAAGGAAAACCCGACACCATGTGATGTCCCAATTCTAGATTGGATGTCGGGCCCCACACCAGCTCGAGTGCCCAGTGGGGATTAAAGCAGCTTTGGAACTCTTTATCAGGTAAATGAATTTACCTCCTCTCTCCCCTTTTGAATGCAGAATTCGACCTCCTGTAGTTCTTCAGACTGCAGGGGGGGCAGCGCGTTATGCAAAATTCCAGATGCTGTCTTACCGCGCTGCTCCAGACCGAAAGGGCACATCGAAAGCCAGCAGCAGCTTGCTGGCAACACATGAGACCCAATGCTCTCTCTTACACGAAGGAAAGCTCGACACAGGCCCAGAGTGACAAAGCTTTAATGATAATCAGATACGCAGTGACAGGCAGTCCATGAAACGCTAACGGCAGACGGAGAGTGAGAAGCTTGTGAAACCAGCACTGAAGAAAGCAAACCAAAGCTGAAACGCGTCTGCCATTAGCGTTTCATGGACTGCCTGTCACCGCGTATCTGAATATCATTAAAGCTGCGTTTTCTCAATCTGGACCGATGGTTGGTATCGAGGAGGGTGCACTTGTTGGTTGAGTTGGTGGCATGGAGCTTGGATTTGACATCCATGGCTTGTATGTCTTGCCTGGTATGTGTAAAACTCCCAAAGGATGGCATGTGGGGGTGGGAAGTTGTTTCTTTTTGATTCTGATTAAGTTCCTCCTCAAGGAGAGTAGTCTCTGAGTATTGGGGAATGGAAGAAAACTCTGTTAAAGCAAATGTTAAGAATGGGAGTGTAGTTGTGTCAGAGGCTGGTGCTGTGTTTTATTAGTTCACACGAGAGGCTAATTTAAATCGAAGGTCTGGAGATGCTCAGGTAAGGCTTGCAGTAATTTTAGACCTGCTCCTTGGGTTCCTCTAGATGCTCCTTCGTGGGTTATTGAACCTGGAAGGTGCCTCGTGTGTCTGTAGGTGTTCAAAACCGGGGGAAGGTGTGTAGTGAAGGACAAGAGAGGTCATGGCAATCCTCTTAATTTTGCTTGTGATAGACCTGCATTTCATGAAATGTCTTTATTAGGAAAGGTAAAAGTATGTGCTAAAATGCTACTTGGATGGTTGTGTGCGCTATATGTGGGATAAAGTTCTCGCAACTATTTAATCAGGATATTAGGTGAACTAATTTATAAAGGTATAATAATGTAGGATGTTAGATGATGGTGCTCCAACATGACTTGGCTTAAGTTATAGTATCCCTTGAATAGTGTGGTTTCCCACTTTTTTCAATCCATTCAAACACATAGCCTGTCCCCAAACCAGACATACCACTAGTACCCTGCTCCCTATGCCCCGATTTACACCCGCCATCTGGCTTCCCATCGCCAGCATTTCGAAGCGTGTCTAGGGTACTGCCACACCTCTTTTTCAACCCAACAGGCATATTTGATATTAGATATTGAGCCTCGTGCGCAGAGCCCTAAGGAATGTGTAGTTTGATCCAGAGTAGACGGTACTTTTCTTGTGCAGTCCTGTGTGTGAATTGAGTTGACGTGTATTCAGGTAACTGTGCACTTTTGGGAACCGAGACTTGCCCTCTTGGTGAAACGACTTGCCTCTCAGGAGTATCATATGACAGGTAAAGAGTGTACTGCTGCCCGGTGTAAATATGTGGAAGGAAATACGTGGTTGTTAGTGAGTGATTCGTAATCATAAACCTACAGTATTAGCTTTGGTTCTGTTAAGCGTGTAAATAGAAATGTTTCTTATTCCTGTGTGTGTGTGTGTGTATATACATATATATCTATAAATAATCACTTCTGTATTGCACCAAAACCGCTGTGGGCTCGATGCTAGAGGTTGTTAGCGATAAGGACAGATATAATTAATGTTTAAGAGTGAAGCCGCAAACACGTGGACGTCCGCAGTTCATGAGGTGGAAAGCCTGTAGAGCTAGCGGTCAAAGTGCATCAACGGTATGGGAAGTGTGATCCTGAGCGCAATGGCGGCTGGGCCAAACGCATAACTGACAAGAACAAGATATTTTACAATCGTACTTTCACCTGGCGGTAACTGCATATTAAATAAAAAACATACACCTTAAATAAAAAACAAACGCAAATGAAACTAATCTTCAGAATGCTGGAGACCCCCTCCTTTTCTTTCAACTTGAGGCTGCCCAGGGTCGTCATTAACCGAACAGGAACTGTTGTTTATCAAAAGGTTTGGGAACTTTTTGAATAAAATTTAAAAAAGCTTGGGGACACACTCCCAATAGATCCCACAGTCTTCATTAAACATCAGTGTAGGACATAATTGTGACAATAGAATACAGACAGGGAAATTGCTCAAAGAACAGTTTGACTCCCGCGAACCAGTACCACAGACTCGAACATGGCGCCCAGATTCATCTGGTACCATTCACGTGTTGCTTTGTGACGCGGCTCACAATATGGCTTGTGGGGCCCATTTGACACTGCACAATAGTACAGTTGTGAGTTAAATATTTCATACTGTGTGGGGATGACAGTTTAATTCCCGAGCCACAGTGCTCAAGGCCTCGATGGTGAAAGCGAAACTCGGTACAAAAAATAACCTGAAATGATAGGCTTGGTAGAATTCTGAGAAATGAAGTTACACGTGCAAACTATTTTTCAGACGCTGGTGCGGCGGTTGCACGCACGTAAGTGCCATGTTTGAGGAGATGAAAGGCTCATGTGTGCTCGTTTCAAGTCCCTTTGCTCTTTGCCCTTGTTAGAGGGTTTTATGACTGCATCTTGGAAACAATAACGGAGTCAGTTTGCATCGGGCCCCGCAGATTCTGACCGGATTCCCAGCGTAATGAAACGATGGGCATTCACTTACCAACTTAGTAATTGTTTTCTATTGAACTGTCAATTTTCCACTATTAAATGGAGCGCAATGTAGAAAATGTATCGATTATGTGCCTGGTGAAGGCCTGATAGCTCCCTGCCTGTTCTCGGTCCTCTTTGGGTAATTGACGGTTTCCTGTTTCGCTTGTGATCAATAGACGCGCCCTCTATAGCACACAAACACCACTTCATCTCGGCAGCTACGGCAAATAACACCATGTGCAAACCCTTTTGTTGTGGCAATAAAGCAGAGATAATGTGGCATCACTGCTGGAATGTAGGCCAGAAAATGCACTTGCGTTTTCCAGATGCTGTGTTTGTGTACCCTGTTTGAAGACGTCAAATAACGAGCAGACGTCTTCTGACTGAAAGCAGTCTTGATCTAATATATTAGTTGCTGACAAAATAAATCCTAGGAATAAATTTGGTGGGAATGGTAGTTTTGCGTTAAGAACACTTTTTATGGGTGTTTAAAAAAAAAAAAAAAAAAATTTCAATGAAAGATTCGCAGTTGCGATGTATTCTTGCTATACCGTGTATGGTAGTGATTTATTCTGTGAAATGGTGGTTTAGTTTACACCTGCACGAGGTGGCTTCGCCCCCATAAAGTACATTCTTCACCCTCAGTCCCCTCTTAGTTGAGTCCCTATTTTCTCTGCGGCTCCCTAAATACTGGGTAAGTCCGCCCTGTCCTTATACGCAGGGCCCCTGGAATTATGGGATTTTGCGACTGAAACATGTTCTGCTTTAATTGTCAGTAAGTGAGTAAAAAAACTTTATTCAATCAATCTATCAGTGTTCTTGTAAAGCGCAACTACTCGCCCGTAAGGGGCTCAAGGCGATGGAGGGCGGGGTCTGCTGTTCAGTCGAAGAGCCAGGCCTTGAGGTCCTTCCTGAATTGAGACAGAGATGGATATTTTCTGAGATGCAGAGGTAGGGAGTTCCAGTTCTTTGCAGCGAGGTAGAAGGATCTTCCTTTATTTCGGCTAAAAGCCATAAAAGTACATAAAGCAAAAACATCCAATAAAACAGATAAATTATGTAATGTGCAATATAATAAACATTAAGACAACGGGTACCTCTTTTATACTAAACATGCTCCAGCAACGGTGTAAATTAAGTAGTGAATCAAGAAGTAGCAGCTATCTTCCCAGACTGGTAGTATTCATTTAACTACACATCAAGCTGTACATAAGTTAATACACACTTAAATAAGTTGACCAGCAACTAAAGATTACAATATATAAATAGTGTAAAAGAGATTGCTGCGTTAAATGAGTGTTACAATCCTATTCTCTAGCAGTGATTGCAGTCACCGTGTTAAAGATCGGCACTGTAAAGATGTCCATGAGTAATGCTCATCTTGTGCCTTACTCTCCAGAAATCGAGAGGGAGCAAAAATCATTAATCTACTTGTATTGTATCCCAAAGTCCTAACGGCTTCTTTGTACTCCCAAGTTCCGATAAAGCGTAATAACACCTCCTATAGGTCACATAGGTTGGGCAAAAGAACATAATATGCTCAGTAGTTTCTTGTGTCGCTACAGGCCAGGCACTGCAGCTCATTGGCCCGTGGTGTACACGCCCACTTGGCAGTTAAGGCCTGTAGAGGCAGGGTTCCATACCGGAATTGCAAATACAGTCGCCTAGCTAAAGGGGGTTCTATTTCATCCAAAAAGTCCTCCTGTTTAAAGGAGTCCTTAACTGTAAGAAAGGCATTTAAGGATCCATGCCTCAACTGACTGTGTAAGTGAGTATCTCGAGATTGCCAATATGCTGTTGTGACAAACGATTTGGAAATAGCATCAGCCTGGTCCGAGGTACTCCATAGACCATGAAGGCCAATCTCTGTCAATGTACCCTTCACATGCTTTAACCATGGAATTCTTCAAGAGCCCACTTGACACACAATTTCCTCTAGCTCTTGACGATAGGCAGATAGCTCTGGGGTAGCCCAGATCCTCCTCCAGTAAAGTAGGGGTCGCAGTGCCAGTCTGTCGGAGATGACTCTAATCCCAAAGTCCAGCTTAAGTGGAAGCAGAGGAGTGCTTAAAGGTACACCCAACAACTGACACATATAAAGTGATTTTCCCTCCATTTCCAATGTGGTCACGCCCAGATGCCCCCACAACTCTGCACCATAATCAGCTGTCCTCAAGGCCTTTAGGTTATAAACCTGTATGGCTGACAGAATGGGCCGATACTCTGAGCTACGCGATTACTTTATAATACCTCCTGCTACTTGCTCCAAATGTAATCGTTGCTGCATTATATGAGCATGCCACTCCAGCTGTTCAGTCAGTGTGAAGCCTAAATACATATATGCCACGTTCCAGTAGGGCCCCTGCTAAGGTAAGATGAGTCCTGGTCACCAGCCCAGGATTCAGTACCATGTACTTAGTTTTGTTCACGTTCATCTCCAATCCCCTCATTTGGCAAAAAAATTCGTCCAAGAGCTTCTGGAGTCTCATTGGGGATTTGACCTCCTCACTACAAAAGTATCCTCGGCAAACATGAGGGCAGGAACCTTCATGTTTGCTAATGTAGGTGCGTGTTTATCAGACTGGTTCAGGAATTTGACACAGCCAAAGGGCCAACACACACCCCTGTCTGACTCCTCTGGTTACGGGGAAGGGATCAGTTAGCTCACCTGCGCTACCATACCCAACCGGCGCATAGTTGTTAATATGCAGACTAACTGTGATATCTAGCAAATAACTGGGCACCCATCTCAGATAGGATCTGCCAAAGCGTTGATCTTGGTACCAAAGGTGGAGTGCATGTCCACAAACCCGACGTAAAGTCGTCCCCCTCCCAATGTAACCGTCTTCCAATACAACATTTGTCAACAGAGCGCTTGATCAATTGTACTTGTGAGCTCTCTAAAGCCTTCCTGGAGGGGTGTCAAAATCTCATTGGCAGCTATCTATTCTTGTAGTCTACCCTGGATTATGTTACTAAAAAGCTTTTGTGTACTATCTATAAGACTTATTGGTCGATGCAGGTCACATGAGCCCTTTTAAAAAATGGAAATTATTTTGGCCCCTGCCCAAGTGTGAGGAATAGGTGCCCCTTATAAAATCGCTGTAAATAACAGTGGAAAGTAAGCACTCCAGAGGTTTTTCTCACTCAAGAATAGGTCGCCAGGGATTTTGTCTAACCCGGGGCTTTATTGAGGACTATCCTCCTTATTTGCCACGTTTATTTCCTCCACTGTAATATCGTTGGGCGCCTCTACTTGTACATAAGTGGTGGACCCTGGAGAGGCGCTCTTGGCCACCTCACCTTGATAGCTGTGTGGCAGATGCATTTCCCCAAACCCAGCAGTCTTCCCGTGTTATCTTGCGGATCTCCCATCCGCGTGTATAAACCTGGAAAAGAGTTCCACTCAATCTCTAGCTGCAGTGTCATTTTCTATGGTGCTGAGCCCATCCCCGCTACCCATTGCTGCCAAGTTCCAGAAGGATCGATGTTCTTTCAATTTGGCAGCATCTAAGAGGGCCTCCCAGATTCCCAGCTTCTGTTCCTTTTTGGCTGTGGATAGCGTTATCTTGTAAGACCGTCTGGTGACCTGAATCATCGGTCTGTTACTCTCTGATCGCAAGGATCAGAGCAAACTTGGATTCCATTCATGCTTATTAAACCAGAATTGAGGGCGCTTCCTCTCCCCGAAGCGCCCAGTTTCAACTAGAAAAAAACTCCTCTGATTCTTGTAAATCTCAGTGTGGGTCCCTATTGCCCCAAGTGACTCAGGAGTATTCCCCGCACAAACCAATGGTATCATGCCCTTTATGCCGGTGGCACCCATCCTATCAATCTCACTGATAGAGCACATTAAAACACTCCCAGGAGTCTATCTGACTCTACGCCTATTACTAGTGACTCTCCGTCTTCTAGCAAAGGGCTCCCCAAGGTTGTTATGTTGGGCACTAATACAGAAACTAAGCTTAAAAGCAGGGCATTATGGTCACTGTCCTATTTAGATAAGACTACGATTTCCCCCAAAAATGGCCAAAGTTTGACGTCCAACATTGTATAATCGATTAGGCTGGTGTAGTTGACCCTATTAAACAAGCTTTAATTGTGCATAATCCATCGTTTGCTGCATAATCTGCAGATTTTAACAAAAAAAATGTTTGTTTCTAGCTCAGACGGATCAACAGTTATTAACAACGCAGCCACACATGTTGCAGCGCGCAGTGGAATGCATGTTTTGATTTGAAAGAAGTTGTGTGCTTCCACAAAAAAAATACTTGCCCTCCACACAGCTGTGATCATTTTGTTTATTTAATCAGCTTCCTGAGCTTGAACTTTCAGGGACAAACACGTGACACTGTAATGCAATTAAAATGTCTGAGATAACTAAATAATTTATGTTGTTTTTCGCTGACGGCAGCACAGGTAGAAGTAGGCCAGTGATTAACCTACATGGAGTTTTAGGCCTGCTTGACAGTGCAACTGTCACTGCACCTTTTATCCTGCACCAGTATTACTCTACAATTCTTGGCTTCCACCCATATCTGTTCCCATGCTATTTACTTTTAATGCTTCACTTTAAGATACCACATTCCTTTAAATCCAGGCCTATTGGCGTTGCCAGTTCTTGTTACATACATCTTGAAGCAAAAGTGTAAAAATAGGATATATATTTTGAAATTTGAAGACTATTTCATTAACATGCAGAACCGTTTCACCTTAGCATATCCAATTATAAAAGTGCACTTAGAAGTATTTTTCTTAAGTGACTGCTTTCAAACATGAATTTAGAAATATTCATTCTTCCCCCTCACCCTGACAACATGCCAATGGTGAGGTAAGCGGCAAGTTAGTTGTGTGTGCACTCTTTGGGTGGCCTGGTTTCCTATTATACGTAAACAACATTATAGTTTATTAACCCCTTCGATGCTGCGCAGATTCCGCCGCTGTGCTGACGGAATCTTGCGCGGGCGTGGTCATGACGGAATGGTTCCGTCATGAGCACAGCTCAACCGTGGGTCATGACGGAACCATTCCGTCATGAGCACCGAAGGGGTTAAACCAACACACAGTAGAAGGTTTTGTATAGCGCACATGCTGAAGTCCTGTATTTCGAGATTCTCTTATATGTAATAATGAAGAAAAGGGAGGGAAAGTGAAATATAACATTTGCCTAGGATCACACAATTTGGTAAAGCGTTGAAGTTGTGATTAATCCCATGTTTTCTGGTTTCACATTGTGCGATTAAGCCACTAGATGTATATGCTCTGCTACCCCTACACGTCCTCCGACCGCAAATCACCCCGACCCCCACCCTGCTGGCATTAATGCAGCCATCAGTCACGACACAGACCAAGCCGTTTGTGAGTACCCATGCTGTAGCAGGTGACTAGCACCTTCTGTTGGTGGCATGTGAGTAGCTGGAGTCCTCCAAAGCTCCTCCCTCTGGAATTACAAGGCCCATGTACATTGAGTCGCCTGACTTGCTTGGAATTGGGTTACCTAGGGTCTTTGGTGCCTTCAGGGGAGTTGTGGTAGCTTACACCCAAGTATATAATATTGCGAGTGTGTGTTTCACTCTGGGAGAAAGGGGTAGAATGAGTGCAGAAATTGGAGTGAAGCTAAGGGAAAGAAATCTATCTGCTTGTCTCCCCTCTCTCTCTGGCTTTCCATAGCCCACTGCGTTTCCCGCCTCGACCTGCAAAATCTTTGAATGAGCTTACAGTTTGACTATGAACTAGCTGGATGCAAGCTGGTGATCGTTGAGCCAGTCATCACTTTAAATAAAGGCTGAGTGGGGAGGCGGAATGGTCCGTGATCTCCCAGCTGAAGAGTTGTAGTGTCCTAGTTAACCAGGGAGGCCTAGATGCTTTTTCCATCCCATACATTACAAGTTTTCTGCAACAGAGGTTTGTTACCATGGTGCACCATCAGTATAGGACACCATGTATCCTTTTACTGAGGTTTAAGTCAACAAACTGATGAATTCTGATAAGTGACTGGACTAAAAGACCCGTTAACTGATTTTCAGAATCAAGTCCCAAACTGGATACATGGTGTCAGCCTGAAATAGAGCGCAAGCCCTTGCTTAAGCTAGCTTTAAACCAGGAACTACATCAGATGAACATTGCATCACATCCTCCCGTAGGACAACAAGAGCTGAACGAAGACCATCTCTTGCCCTCCTCATCATGGCCCGTACTGTGGCAGGAAGCTAATTCTAAATAGAGGGGCGTGTCCTCTGCCCTGCCCAGAAGTGGCGGATGAGTTTGGTTTTAGTTATTCGGATCCCTGCCCTGGCCTTCTGGGACAAAGGACAACCAACCTCCTGCCAATCCTTTAAACATATGCTGGTCTTGTGAATGCTGAAGGGGTTCCCAGGGGCTGTGGAGCCTCCCAGCCCACCCAGACTTTGACCTGGAAGCTGAGGGGGCAAAAAGGCGTCTTGCTGTGCCATCTTATGATATATCCTGGTGACAAAAGCCTTCTTGTGTGTTTTAGTGGTGTCCCTAGCCCACCCTTGAGGGTTGCAGCAGTGCCCAGATAGTTGCTGTTGGAGAGTGGGGGCAGCAGGTGCCAGCTGTTCCATCCACCTCTGCTTCCTCGGGCTTTCACCTGGCCAGGGCTGAAAATGGAAACATGTACTCTGAAATCCCATGAACTAGGTTTAAGAGGTGACATTAAAGGGGGTGAGATCATGAGCTTTGAAATCTGACAAACAACTTATACTTTTATTTTTTTAACTCTAAAACCAAAGAATTTGGCAACAAAGACAAATGTGATCGTAGGTTCTAGAGTACTTAATTGGTCGCAAGTAAACTACATTTTAAAACCTCTTACGGGATTAAGGAACCTGTTGTATAGATATTTGGGTCCTAGCGTGCTAGTGGGTATAATTTGGTCGCTAATGCTCTTGCCAGATTGTCATAGGTTTGACTCATTAAATAGCAGATGGGGTTAGTGTGCCTGCTACAAAGTACAGCATGTAACATGCAGGTCACAGATTTGTATTTTATGTAGATAGCTCAGTGGGTTACTAGTTTTGTTGCAAAGATCCTTGTGTTGCCTGCAGATAACATGCAACAGTTATTTCTAATATAGCTGAAGAGTTATGAACTGGCACCAATAGCTGCATGCACACTGCAAGGTAAAAAAGCTCATGCCCCTGTTTATTTTCTCAATATTTCGTTATTAGTTTTTTTTTTATAAAGGGTTATTTACTAAAAGTGCTATCTACATGGCTATGGGTATAAATAGCTTTATTGACTGGTGCATCTGATGTGCTTAGAGTGCATGTCTATTATTTCATACAAAGTTTGGAAAAGTAATGTTTTTTAAATGCCTCTAAATCATAGTTTATCTCTTAAGCACTTATGAGTGACAAGCTGAGTGTCTTGGTTTCCTCAATTGTACTGGAAGGAAAGTGCTGCGCTCTAGCTAGCACCTATACAGTACGAGACTCCAACAAAAAGAATATTGTTGGCCATTTAAGTGAGGCATTTGTGTTGGGACCAGTTGGAAGTGACAATACGAGGCTGCCCTCACTCCCTACAGGTTCTTAGCATAACGTGCACAAAATAAGGGCGTCAGTATGCATTTCTTGGTGTCTGTAAATTATTCTGGCACACACTAAGCTTATTTCACTGCTACCACCCTGGTTCCTACACCCCGCTTAATAATAACTGCTTGATCCGGCTACATTTTCCAGCTCTGGATCCTCTGTCCTGCAAAAATATATGTGGAGCAGGGATGGGACGAGTTACTTCAGCCCTGGCAGCCTATTAGTGGCCTCCCTAAACATGCGGAAGGCCTGCAGAGTGCTGAGAAGCAAGCTAGGCATGTGGTCAGGCCTGTATACAGCCTATGTCACCCTTTCTCCAGATACAGCCTCAAGGGAAGGGCCCTCAAGGCACCTGGATTGATGGACTGTATCAACTGGGGCATTAAGGAGTAAGCTCTAGCTCCTATGAGGCACCCATTAAAGCTAGATGTGCTTACATAACAGAGGGACATATACTGATTATAACAAGCATTTGCAATTCAATAGGTGTCGCATTTACAAGAGTTTGAGCTATTGCCATTGTAAATGACAATGCCTTTTATTTGTTTTGTTTTTAAAACAGGTAAATAAAAGGCATTGTCATTTACAATGCCAATAGCTTAAACTCTCCCAAATGCAAGACCTGTTGCAAATGCGTTCATGCTATACGTTTTTTAAAAAAAGCATTAGGAGAGAGCGTGTCCTGCCTGCAACAGCAGGCAGGCCACAGCTATTTGAGAAAATAGTGCTCGGAGGCTGTAATTAAAGCCTACTGAGTAACGCGACCTGGGGTGTCGCCATGGGAGGTTATAAAATAAGACAATGCGGTACTAAGGAGGGACTACTATGCTTATTGACCAATGAACAGCCACAGTTTACAGTAGACAATAACAACCCAATGAAAAATGTGGGCGGAGCTTCAAGTCCCTACCTGAGTACAGCATGCCTCGCAGAGCAGCACATGCGCTGCCCAGGCTCGACCTAAAAATTGTGTTTTTGCATCTGTCAGTTCACTCCTATCACTGTTCTTATGCAGGAACTAGAATTGCCACTCTCATAGGAGCTACAGTATACAATAGATTTGATCAAGGTTGTGTCATATTAATTCATGCACAGAATATAGAAATGACTTAATTTAAATTCCTTTGTGTATACATTTAGTTTACGGATAGCATGACAATGTGACCTGGACTAATGGATTTACTGTTCCAGTAGTCTTTCTATTCCGTTTTGCTGTCAATTTACTAATTGCCGCACTCTTTCTGTTCACATAATACTGTGTTCTGTTGAAAGAGGTAAACAGTTTCCATCTCAAAAGCTGTGCAGATTAAAAATGAGCACCATGACGGAGGGAGGCCATGCTTTTCCAAGGCTGCAACACTGCGGAAATTGGCACGACTTTCAGACTGATCACACGTGCTTTCTTTTCAAGGATGAATTCATTTAAAATGTCTTTTTAATTATGCAAAATCAGCTGTATCATTTATTTTTCTCCTTGTTGATTTATTTGGCATCATTTTCGTTCCAGTTCAGACTTGACAGTTGTGCCTGTGACATCCATTGGCAGTCAACGTGTTCTGCATCATATACCCGCTTGCATTAATGAGTTCTTTGTGCTTTAGTTACAATATTGAATTTACATTTATTTACAGGTGCTTTTGGCGATATGACATGCTTTGTGGGTGGGTCATATTCTTGGACCAATATGTTACTCAACAATAATGCACACAGTGAGGTTCACGAGCACAGGATAAAAGAAGAAGCCAGTATGTGACTAATTAGGTTAGACAAGACTCAGTATGGCGGTTTGAGTAATTGTTTTATACCCAGTCATGTTGAGAAGCTTTCAAATCTAAAGGGGTCTAACCGAGATGCAGGCTCCTCATCGTCCATCGATATCCCCAGTGATCGTTTACATCTCTTTGGCACATGCCTTTGACAACTTTAGAAACACGCTGGCGTGAGGTCAGTAGTAAGCTAATCCCATGCAAGTTTACATCAATGTGGGACTCTCACTGTGAGAGCTGCATGCCTAGCAGCGGTGCCTTAAAGCTAGCCAAGAGGCAGCAGAGAGGGTTTGAGGAGCAGTTGAAGTGAACTTCAGGTTTCTGTGGTGGGCGTAACAGCACATCGTTAATGAAGGTCTGCCAGACTCTGGGCTGGATGGAAAGCCTCAGAGTGTCGGTGTGGGCCTGCTGAAGAAAGGTCTGTGAGGGTCCACTAAGCTTTTACTAAGGAAATTTGAGCGCCAACTAAAATCTTCTGGTGGTTAGGTAAGGGTCTCTTGGGGCCTTTCAAGGATCTCTTGGGACTTCTATGGAACTCGCGGGCCTTCTGTGGATCTCGCTGGGCCTTCTGTGGATCTCTTGGGGGTTTTCTGTGGATCTTTTGGGGGCCTTCTGTGGATCTCTTGGGGCCTTCTGTGGATCTCTGGGGCCTTCTGTGGATCTCTCGAGCTTTCTATTGATCTATTGGGGCCATCTATGGATATTTTGGGGCTTCTGAGGGCTAAGAGGGTGACCTATACTGATTTGAGGGGAGGTTGAGTTTGTGGAAAGACTGAGGATCAGTGGAGGAGGTTTGTGGGTGTGGTCTTAAGGTCCATTCAGAGTGACTGAGAGCTGTGGGAGGATTAGAGTACCTGCTGGGCAGTTCTGATGGTCGTTTTGTGTTCCACGATGGCTGTTTGATAGCTATCTGAAGGTGTCTTAGGATTGGTGATTGGTCTTTGAGTGTGGCTGATGGTTGGCTGACATCTTCTTGTCATCTAATATGACTGACTGTGAGTCTTTTGAGGGTAAAATGAGAGTCCGACTGGGCTGGATGACGGCCGATATGGGGCTCTAACCATCAGGCTCTCTGTGGTGGCAGACTGCGGGCCTTCTAAACAGCTGCCAGAGTGTAAATGATTGTAGTAAGTCCCTAATCCAATTTAGTATACTATTGTGGACAGAAGGACCCAGAGATGGCACCTGTTCGCACCAGGTATACACTGCTGTGTAGAAAGATCCGGCTGCAAGCCTTTTTGTATTGGAACAGACCAACATGTCCTGAAAAGGTTGTAATGTAACTACAGTTTTCTTCGATTTCAAACTGATGATAACCTTTATTCAAATCAAAGCAAGAGAAACCCTTTGTTGCATTTAATTGTGTTATCATATCAACAATGTGTGGACCTGGATGTTGTTCTCGTTTAATTGCCAAAACAAGCTCTCCGAGATGGTCTGATTTCTGTATCTCCGGTTGAGAAGGAATTAAAGTCCTGCCATCTATGCAACTGCCTATCTACAAGAGTTACTCAACCCACCCTAAACATGTCCGAACTCAAGAAGCATGCCTGGGATAGAAGAGCCATTGACTTTTTTGCTCCACTCGACAATGGACTGATGGTGATTGTAGTCGAATATTTGCGATTTTCCTTTAATTGAGGATCTCTCTTCCACCACTCGAGACAGTCCTTGAGAGACTGGATGGCATCTCTGCGACATGGGGTATTCCAGCCATACTAAAATATGACCAGGTCCGCCTTTTAATATTCGGTAGTTCAGACTTCTTAGAGCATCTGAATATAAGCGTCAAAAGAACACTCCTCTGTGGCGACAGGCCAACCGACTCATTGAAAGATTTAGGAGCACGCTAAAGAAAGCATTGATGTTCGGAAGAGCAATGACAACCAAAATACCTCAGTGGACCAATTTGAGAGAAAGAGATGAGCATGCTACTCGTACGAGGGACTTGGTTCAGAAACAAAAGACGAAGACATATGCTGACTGAAGATGACATGCAAAAAACATTGTCTTTCATAGAGGAGACCAAGTGCTCTCGTGCCAGATGCGGAATTGAAAATCTGATGCTTCCTTTAATGCAGAACCTTTTCAAGTGATGTTGACCAAAGGACACATGGTGACTGCCCAGTGCCCTAGGAAGTCAATTACCAGAGACACTTCTCCCTTTTAGCATTTGTTTCACCCTTCACCAGATCTCCATGGTAAAGGCGGGACTTATTCTGAAGCAGCAGTGACTGCTTCTGCATTTTCACCGTCACAGCAGATCTTGCATCATGATGGTGGCCGGTCTCAACTTCACACATGGTCAGGTAGAACTATTACAGTTCCAAATAGATTAATTGAAGAGATTTAAATGTATATATGTGGTTATATTTTGTAAAATTGGTTAGTTTTAGTTTAGCAGAGGGGAGATGAAGTGTCTTGCGCCATAACAGTGATGGAACCCTTTTAGCTCCCGATGAAGTCCGGAGAGCTATGACGTAATGAACAGAGCGTATTGCAGTGAAGGTTGCTTTAGAATGTTCAGTTCGCGGTTACATGCAAACGAATAAAGTCGTGTGATGCCAAGCTCTGTGTGTGGCGTAGTCATTAACGGGTACCCTGGCTGGGAAGACGCTACACCTGCCTACATATACAGGTGTGGTAAGGAGGCCCTCACAGTTGTATTCGGCCACAAAGCAGTCTTTCAGCTGCCTGTGCTATACCTGTTGCCTGTGCTATTAGTTTTTATCTGTGTGGTAATCCTGTTTTGTCCTTGGTTTGAGAGGAAGACACCAGTACTGCTGCTTGTGCTTTACTGCTCCTTACTGTAATATGCCTGTTCTGTGTGAGTGAAGCATGTGAAGCAGCCACTGCCTGTGCTGGAAACCCTGTTTAGCACACATCATGCCTAATACATCGAGGGCAGTTTGGGGGCATGCACCAGTGAATATCATGTTTAGTTTTGCCAAACACTCCTAAATTCGAAAGCGATATGGTGGTAGTGTTCACCGACTGTGCGTGTAACAAGAGGGAGAGAGAGGACTAGTTAGCTAGTCCGAGTCCCCGAGGGTTTATATGTGATTAAACAAAGAGGACTAGCTTAAGTTGACCAAAGTGTTATAGTACTCAAATTAGTTCTGTCACGGGCACCTTGTTGGTGTATTCATGAAGCCCTCACCCACCAACCTAGTTGGTGGCATGCTTCATCATCGGGCCCACCCAGTGACACCTAGTATGTCCCGGGTGTGCTACGATGCCTGATTACAGCGGAGCTGGTATATTGCTGAGAGTGCAGTGAGGTTGGGTGAGTTGTGATTTAAAACGGCTTGGTGGTGGTCCCAGTACCCGAGGGTAAATTAAATTTTAATAACTGAGCCGTAACCAGCGGTTAAAAGTAAGGCTACAGGACGCGTGAGGGTGGCGAGTTACTGCCCCCTGCGTCCTTCAGATGGTCGACATGTTTCAGCCAGTGCCTTAGAATATTCTGGCTTTCCTCAGGACCGTTTTTTTTAAAAAAGGTGTGGTGAAATAAAACAGACTTAGTGTTGTGGTACAGACTATGTGATACACTCACTAAGGCGTTTTTCTATATGTGAGAGGGGGATTCCCTTCTCATGCATACGCTTTGGGTTATTAGCTAAGGCTTCCTGGAGGGAACCGGAGGACGACGGCGGGACAACAGGTACAAGGCAGGCACTGACCAGAAAGACTGGTCATCCCCTTACCGCTTCCCTCCAGGAAGCCTTGGCTAATAACCCAAAGCGTATGCATGAGAAGGGAATCCCCCCTCTCACATATAGAAAAACGCCTTAGTGAGTGTATCACATAGTCTGTACCACAACACTGTCTGTTTTATTTCACCACACCTTTTTTAAAAAAACGGTCCTGAGGAAAACCAGAATACTCTAAGGCACTGGCTGAAACATGTCGACCATCTGAAGGACGCAGGGGGCAGTAACTCGCCACCCTCACGCGTCCTGTAGCCTTACTTTTAACCGCTGGTGACGGCTCAGTTATTAAAATTTAATTTACCCTCGGGTACTGGGACCACCACCAAGCCGTTTTAAATCACAACTCACACAACCTCACTGCACTCTCGGCAATATACCAGCTCCGCTGTAATCAGGCGTCGTAGCACACCCGGGACATACTAGGTGTCACTGGGTGGGCCCAATGATGAAGCATGCCACCAACTAGGTTGGTGGGTGAGGGCTTCATGAATACACCAACAAGGTGCCCGTGACAGAACTAATTTGAGTACTGTAACACTTTGGTCAACTTAAGCTAGTCCTCTTTGTTTAATCACAGTGTTCACCGACTACCATTAAACATATTACCGGTTTACATTGCATGACTTTTGTTTTACTCAATGAGGGGGGGCGAAGGCTAGCATAAAAACGTCTTTTTTTTTTTTTTGTTGAGATCCTTAAAATCCATGCTTATTTTTCAATAGCTTCTGCTGAACAGATTTCCACCAAGCTTGGCAGGCAGACGGAGTCCAGCCAGAGAGAAACTTTTGGGTTTGGTGTAAATCTGTTCAATCGTTGAGTTGGAAAAGAAAATCATTATTATGATTTACTTTTTTAATTATTTGGCCAAGATGACTTCTGGTTTGCAAACTATGAGTTGGTTCACAAAATAAATGTCATCTGCATGGTTGAAGTGGAATTAATGTTTTTGCTCTGTCCCCAAGAGATTTTTAACTTGTCCCCATTCCCCAAGAAAACTGTCGGGAGGCGGTCACCTAATCCTATAGAAACAGTCTTTTGTCTTACTTGGCTGAGCCCATAAGAGTGGGGCTAAGGAGTCCTTATTCAGACATCAGGTAAAAATAAACATTGACAAAGTCGAGGGCTCATCGTTCGGACTTGTTGGTTGTGTCAGTTGCTTGTGGTAGTGCTGTACAGCGTAGGGATGCTGTGTTGCCCTGTCAGAATAAAAATAAATGGCAGGCTTGAGTTACGTGGTGAAGAAGATAAGCACACGAACAAGAGAGCAGCTGGGAGTGGGGGAAGTAGCACATGAGGCAGACAGCTGGAAAACACGTACGCTCTCGTGGAGTGCTTAAGCAAAAAGAAAAAAGTAGTTCCCGAGAAGTGAGCAGTGGCATGACTTTGGTAAAGAGGCTATACTCATGGGGAGGAGCAGGCAGAAGATGGACAAGGAAAGCCATTGAATGAGAAGTAATCAAATGTGAGTGACAATAATGCCAACCAATGGTAAGGATTCAGCAGGCTTTAAGCCCACTAGAAGATCTTGGTAAGCTGACAATAGGTCTTTTTCCACCAGACAGCAAAGTCTCAAGTCGCTGGTAAAAAGAGACTGATCAAAAAAGGCCAGTGGTTGAAAGGGAGGAATGAAAGCCCACTCTATCTATATTGTTAGCAATAGGTATGTTAGACAGTTGCACTGTAATATTCCAGGCCAAAATAAGTTTGGTAGCCGATATTGGGGTAGCATCATCTGGGCCTTGGTTGCTTCTTTCCATGGATGAGCAACTTGCGCTACTCAATCCTCAAGCAGGCCCATGAGGATGGTGTGGTGTTGTATGTGTGCATCTGTGCAATGAACGGTGCAGGAAAGTGCATTAGCCACTTTTGCGTGCATTGTCAGGTTCATGCTTGAATGAGTGGCGATGGTGCACAGCACTTCACTTGTTCGTCGTTACCTATGGCTATAGGCATGTTCTGTCGGAGTCCACCACACACACAGACGGACAGTCTGTTAGCATAATAGTTCTCCTTTCATGGAGAGAGGCGTCAAGACTGATTCCCATTCAGCCTTCCTCCAGTCTCTGAAAGAAGCACATATGGACCCCTGAGTCTTCTTTGCGGCGGTCCATCAAAAACTCCTATCTGGATCGCTGACCCAGTCACCAGTCTGAATAGTAATCCTCTGCTGTCTTTTTCTCTGTTACACATACCAGCACTGGTGGTACACACCATAGCATCTTATTGGGAGAACCAGCAGATAACCCTATACTAATTTTCTAGCCCAGCTGCAATTTTATTTTTAAGGTGCAGAACACCTATTTGGGTGTTTATGGCTGGATCTGTTGTTGTCCTTGGTAATGTCTACTGCAATGAGAAATTTATTTATAAAGGACAACGTTTGTGATTGTGTGGATATCTAAAGTATCCCCCCAAAAAATTCTAGATCAAAGGTGATCATATTGAGACGCTCACAACTTTCGAAAGCCTGAAGATGAGATTGAACCAAACATTAACATGGAATGTCCAGGGAGTTAAATTGCAAATGCTCCAAACCGCCAGAGGCCTTATATCTCATACCCAGCAATTTGGAGCAGTTCCTCTTTAATCAGTCGTTAACTGTTAGACACCAAAGAGTAATGGATCACTTTATAGCAAAAGGTAAATAGGATAAGAGCTTAAACATCTGAAGTTGCGAGGGAAATGATACAATAAATATATTAGTGAGACAAGTGAAAGCTGTATACATTTGTACTTGGCATCAGTATAACCGTAGAGCATTTCCAAAATAGATTTGTAGTCAACAGTAACTCAATATGTAGAGAGACCAGCAGTACAATTGTACGGTGCTCAAGTTACCTACACTCTTAATAAGTAGCTGTTGTGGGAAACAGGATAAAGTGAGGGTGTGGATGGTACATGAACAAGTCATCACCCTCAGTTGATAGGAATGTAACACAATGTTTTCAGTAGTCCCTAAAACAACCAGAAATTTCAGATGAAAGAAACAGAGTTGTGGATTGTGATGCTATGAGATTGTCTAGTGTGTAATGACACCCACTACATCCTACCTTCTGAGAGCCAGTCTGTCACCTGGCTTATCCCACCCCTATTCCAGGAGTGTGGAAGAGCATGACTGCGCTCAGCATTCTGCGATGAGCCATTTCCAGTTGATCCAGGTGCCAGGCATTCAAGCCGTAACCTCCTACGGTCCTGTTTCCAGGACCTTCATCCAGTGGAGCCTGCCCTCTCTAATGCGACTCAACTTTATCACTGCGGCATTTCGCCATCACCATCCCCTCCTCTTTCTACTACCCGAAGCTGAACACCCTACTCCTCCGAAACAGATCTGTTCTACTCCATGCCACCAGAGCACCACACTCCAAATTTGGTTCTCTTTTCTTCCTGTAGGCAGCCCCACCTAACCCCACCAGCTTGAAACGTCAGCGTACACTTCTGCACAAGCATGCCTCCGCAATCCCAGTTCTCCGCAGACATGGTGGCATGAAACCAGGCGCTGAACATGTGGGTTATAGTCTCCTTCCCACAGCCAAGGCACTAATCAGTGAACTAGTTATGGGGAAAAAATATGTATTTCAGCGACCCTTGTATGCATTCTGTCCCGCTGATAAAGTAGTGAACATTAACAGGCAAACCCCTTTCAATCTCTCTAGGCAGACTACAAGCTCCTTTTATTGGCACCAGGCTGGTTGGCAGGCGATGTGCCAGTAAAAGGCCTGTTTAGAATACTCATCCTGATATTCATCCTCCCTTTACCTTTTAACTTTTTACCGCCGCATCCCTTAAAGTAACTTGCCATCTACCAATCGCATACTGCTTGGCTCCGTGAATGCCCCAAATCCTCATTAAGATCTGGACCCGATGGACTCCCTCCATCCACCAGTCCTTCCTTTATCCCTACTGGTACTGATAGCCTGCAAGCAGTTACCTCTCCCTGGACGTCTTAGATCGCTCTAAAAAAAGAATCTCCTTTGAGATGATCAACCCATCCAGGTCCCTAAACCCCAGAGACAATCTCATGCTTTACTCTATCAGGTCATTGCACATAGTCTACTCTGTATCCCATTTCTCTACTCTACGTGTATAGACTTTTCACTCACTTATCAGTACTCACTCGGTTATGAGTACTTCCTGTACCCCGAGATTGTTCCAAGCCAAACTGTGTTCTCATGTATGATGTACAGCGTTTCTGATAGAAATGTTGTTGTGGCCTTGAAATAAACACCAGAACCAATAAGAGGTGGAAGGAGAGTGTCTAGTATTTAAAAACACAGGGTACCACGGTGAAGGCGCTTTGCAATGCTGTGATCGTGTTTTTTAGGACGATGCACCATAACTACAGTGTGCCTCACATTTAGGATCACAGCCGCAATCAGATTACCTCTCTGTAATCTCAGGGCCTTTTCTACGGCTGCACAGCATGTTTCAAGCTTATCTTCGCACGTTGTCAAATGTCTGGCTAAAGTCTACCTGTCTGAAGACCATGTTTCACCGCGGCACACATCTGCCCTGCAAAAGAGTACTCTTCCTCCAGTGAGGAAGCTAACCAAGGATGTAAGTGAAAATGCTTAACCTGGACACCAGCAAAACCAAACGGCCTCATCAATGCAACTCCGCTATGATCTTCATCTGAAAGACCTCAAAGTTAGTAGCATCTACTTCTTCATCGGCCTCATTTCCCAGTGAACTGCGACTATGGATTGTGTTAGGGCTAGGCTTATCTTAGCTATGTCTTCTGTACCACCTTCGCACAACAGTTGCTATTATGAATGCAATAGTGTTGTGAAGAGAAAGAACCCTCTTTCTGACGTATCCGTAATTTTTATTCAGGTTTAAAGCAGACGCAACACCCTAGAGCCGTCAGTAGGAAATATCTTGACAAATTTAACTCCTCCCCCCCCGCCGCCACGTCCAAACACTCCTCCCCTCTCTTTCAGGCCCTGCCTTCCCTGCTCTCATTAACATATTCTAGTTCTAATGAGGGGGGCGTGATGTTTAGTGATGATCGTCGTTCTACATCACTTTCGAAGCAGCACTTCTTGTCTGGATTCAGACTGAACAAATTCTACATCCCCATCCAGGTAGCAAGGGATGGGATACCTGATACCACTTGAATTGAGGCATAGATCTCTGATATCCGCATACTGACAAATGCAGACTGAGGCTCATGGTGAAACGGCTCCTCTAAAGTAGTTTCATTATAGTTTTTATTCCTTAGCATTCGATAAAGGAGAGATGCAAATTTCTTCATATTGCACATGCAGTGAAAAGCCGGTGCATCAAAACTGACTCATGTAGAGAACGAAAAAAGGTGAGGCCTTCCACTGGAGTGGAACTCATTGCAAACTGGGTCCAAATCTAAGGAACAGTGAATTTCATCAATGGACCACAGGAAATAACTATACCTTCTGGGCCGTTCCAGTTTGAATTCCAGTTCGAAAGCTGGCCACGTTGACGTTGTGGATGTTTGCGGCCTCTTGGCAGTACCTCTCAACCAGTCCTCTCTCTTCCCACATACAAAAAAAATGCCCAGTCCTGTTCCCAGAAGTTGAAATTTTGCAATAGGAAGTTATGAATATCATGGCCGCCTGAGGAAGGCTGAACGCCGAAACGCGCGTAGACTGAATAAAGCCATGTTTAATATTCACTTTTTTTGTTAGAGATAAGCTGTGATGTAATTGTTTGATCGAATATGCAACAATATTGTGTTCTGAAAACCATATGTTAACAAAGGAAGGCTTAGAAAAGATATGTTAGGACACTATATGAGTCTTTTTGTATAAACTTTTGAAAAAATGAAATAATTTTCTAATACAAAGATTTACAATAACAAGTAATAAAGAAAGAAATATAAACTAGTTCATCTCTTTGTAGCCATATTTGGTCAATAAAGTTAAATAAGTTGCTCTTATTTCTTGATTTGTACATTACCTCACTTTTTTAACAATTGTTTCCTATATATTCTTTCACAAATAGGAAGATTGTTTGCCATTTGTTGTCAACATACGATTCAGTGTTCTTTATAAGTTGTTGAACAGGAGTATATTTTATTGTTGCCTTACTGGTATTTCTATAATATAGATGAGCTTTTGGTTCAAACCAATACCCGATCTATATTATAGAAATACCAGTAAGGCAACATTAAAATACACTCGTTGTGCTATGTGCTCTCTGAAATGTTCTTTTCCGCGTGAACTTCAAATTTCTGTAAATACGTTAAGATAAATTCTGCCAAGATCGAACAGTATTTAAAAATATATTAATTCTGTAAACTATTGTGGATATAAATCAGGTCTTAATTTCAAGATATTAATATTGATACAGCAAACCATTGGATGTTCATGGATTGTGGTGAATAAAGTGGGCCTAACTTGTATTTTATTTTATTGTGTTATTTTGTCACTACTTAGCTTGTTTCTATTGTGCTCACCTTGTCTGTTTTGTATGATATGTTTTTTTCTGAGAAGAGAACCATAACCTTGTTTTAATATTTAGTAATATGTTTTAACTTGCATGTAAATAAATACACAAATCCACCGACATACTACCTTTTTACATGTTTTTTAGGTCTGCAAGACTTACTGTTGCCAATTCTTTAAAATATGCGAGTGTTCGCTCCACCCAAAGGAATACTACTTTCTCACTTAATGTTATTGGCTATTTTATAGATAATCCAGGATGTGCTTCCATTGGCATTCAAGAGCTAGCTACCTTGTCACACGGTAAAAGTTACTCAGTCATGAAGTTCTTTGTCATATTTAATTTTTTTATTTCCTATATGCATTCTATACGAGAAGAAGACTTTTTTTTTTTTTGTCACAACTTCACAAAACTTTGGCTGTTTGGAGACACACCTATTGCTCCCATAAGTCGGTATACAAGCTTAGAATGGGCTTCTGGTTAGACCATTGTTCATTATTAGACGGTTTTGTTTTCTTTCTCAGTTGTTCGCTCCTGATTCAATGGCTTTCGCTCCTAGAGTTTTGTTTGTCCCGCCCAGGAACAGTTAACTCTCTATATTCTGATTGGATGAGTTCTATCCTCCTATCCTTCCGTGGCTTATTTGAGAGGACTTTCATTTTTAGATTTCGCTTACCCAGTACTTGCGAAAACTCTTCTAATGAAAAAGAAAATCCTAAAAGGGGTTTAGAGCCCGCTCATTACTTACCTTTACTTACTATTAGTTGGCTCCCACGTCCATTTCCTTTACTTTCTTCCTGTTGGTCAGCGCCTCCGTGTGCCTCAAGCTTTCTGCTCGGATTCAAGTCTTGTAACATACTTTATTTTTTTTATTTTTTACTTTCCAGCGTCTGCATTCTGCTTGCCTGTCCTTACCACCACCTCACTTCCGTTGCTGCATGCCCCTTCCCCACCCCTTTTTTAAGATAATGCAAAGTCGACCGGAAGGACTTGGAGCGCTTCACATGAGCATCAGTTATATAGCACAGAGACACATTATTTTTTACAGGCACGGCGAGTTTAAGTGATTTGCCCAGAATTCCTCGTCCAGATACAGCTTCCGATCAAAGGTCCAACTACAGAACGCAGAGGGCTGATGTAGTCACTGTGAACTATTAAACATTGACAAAGTTAAGATCCGATATTATTCTCGCATTCGGGTTTATACTAACATAGGATTGAAGTGGGTGACTCACTTGGAACAAATCGATCAGCGAGGGACTTTTGTTATGGTATGTTAAAAAAGCTTATAAAGCATACGTACACCAAACGGTTTCATGGCGCTAGAGTCCAGGGAGTGATGCTACTGTGAGGGGATTAGTCTAACCCGTCCTCTCAGTTCCTTCCAACACATCTCACACAATGAATTTATGGACCTGGTCAAAGTAAGCAGGCCTACCGGCAGCCCATCTGACCCCTGTCCACCACAAACTTTCAAGACAATTCTTTTAACAACCTCTGCTGACACTCCAGTAAGAAGAATCATCAACGATTCCTCAACTACCGGATTATTTCCAGAACAATTCAAAAAGTCACACATGCGCCCTTTACTGAAGAAAATAAACTTAGACCCGCTGAACCCTGACAACTACAGACCCATTAGAAATGGACCTTTCCTGGGCAAACTAATAGAATGAGCAGCGTTCTCCCAGATGTCACAATTCATTCAAGAGAATGACATACTTTCAGACTTCCAAACAGGAGTCTGTTCAGGAAGAGGCACTGAATCTGCCCCCCTTGCCATCTGGGATGACGTGAAGAATACAGTAGACCGCAACAGGGTTGCTGCGCTACTCCTCTTGGACCTCTCGGCTGCCTTTGACACGGTTGACCATGACACTCTGAAACAAAGACTCTATGAAGCCGGCATAGAGGGAACTGCTCTAGACTGGATTGCGTCCTACCTTCGAAACAGAACTAATGTCATCCATACCCCATACCTTTCTTGTCCAAACCATACTCCACAAAAGCAGGGGTCCCTCAAGGCTCTATCATCTCACCCATGCTTTCCAACATCTACATGAAGTCATTACTGGAACTGATCAATCAATGTCACCTTGTGTGCTATAACTATGCAGATAACGAAGAAGCTGGAGCAACATTCCACTCCATCCGGACGCACAGTTTATATTCATAACATATTCTCCAAAGTACGCCACAAATTAATTCATGTTTACGTGTTTTATTCGATAAGTTCCATTAAATCAGTTTTTATCACCAAAGTTGTTTTGGTCACATGCAGGGCAGGATATGCATAAAAACGTTTCTTATGCCACAGATATGCCTATCTAGGCCTTTTCTGGGGCATGATACTATACATAAAACATCCTTGAAAGTGGATCGCATTAACCCAATGCATTTCGAGCTCTTAGTGGCTCTTCCTCAGGGGTTCACTGAAAATGTTAAAACATTGACATTAGTTTATACTTTTGAACACTAAAAAATAGCAAACAATAAAACTAACGCACATTGGCGTGTTTAACTAAATGTCTGACGTTTTCCCTCTAAGCGCACAATTCAATACTTAATACAGTATACCCAGAGAAGCCCTCTTTGCCATTAATTGTTTAACCTTACCCCTAGTCCCCAATTACCAGTTTTCCAAGATGACTCATCTCCGTAATTCACCCCGTACTCGTAAACATGGATTCATTTGTGGAGTACTTTGGAGAATATGTTCTGAATATAAGCTGTGCATCCGGATAGAGTGGAATGTTGCTCCAGCTTCTTCGTTGTGTGTATAGACACGAGGCACTTGGGCAGGCCACGTTAACAAGGCTACACGCTGGAAGGAGTAAACATGATAAATCAAGTATGATGAAATAATAAGTAAACGAAGGAAACTGGTGTGCACGTGGCAACCCCTTTTGAATTTTGTAAATAACTATACAGATGACACACAAATACTCCCTCTATTGGAATGCCCCAAAGACATTGGAAAAATCCCCAATTTTCAGTTGTCTCAGAGCCGTGGGTCAGTGGATGAATTGGAGCCGTCTCAAATTGAATGCTTCCAAAATGGAAATACTCACGTGTGGCGATTGGAAACATTATGACCCTCAGAATGGCCATGGACTCCAAGCTGTCGATGAATGCTCAAATGGACAGACTAGCAAGATCAAGCTTTGTCACTATAAAAACGCTGCGATGAATTTTCCCTCATTTGGGATTTCCACACAAGGTCCAAGCTTCCATCTCCCTTGTTCTGTCCAAACTCTATTACGCCAATAGCCTCTACCACGGATCTCCTTTAACAACCATGAAAAGACTACAACGGATTCAGAACTTGGCTGCCAGACTACTCTTGCATATCAAATCGCAAGACCACACCTCACCTGCCTTGAAAGCCCTGCATTGGTTACTGGTTGCCAGAAGATCCACGTTCAAGCTACTTTGTATCACCCACAAAGCAATACATAAAATGGGGCCGCTCTTCATCAGGAATAATATCACCAAACACATTCAACAAGGGAACCTCCACTCTAAAGAGGCATCTCTCCTCAAAATCCCAAGATACAAGAAAAAAACCATTGGTGGCACATCCTTCTCTGTTCAAGCAGCCAAACTATGTAACTCTTTACTCCCACAACATAAGATCCACCAACAACCACCTTATTTTCAGAAAACTACTCACAAATTGGCTCTTCCCCACATAAGCACCATACGCAAACAGAAATTTACAGCATATCCCTCTGTATATAAGCATTTATTTTCACTATAGATATGTACCTATCTTTGTGTATTGCTTTGTATAAACATGTAGAATAATTGTTTAAAAAAAAAAAAATCATCTTTGGTCTACATGTACTTGCTTCCATTGTGCATCTATGTACCTCCATGTACTTCGATCTGTGTGTCTGTTACTTTTCTCCTGAAAAAGCATATCCAATGCACTACCCTATTTCTCATCCTTTAACTCTATCAATATATTTAATCTACATATACTTACCTGCTTTATGCATCTATATACTTTCAATGTACTTATGGATCTATATATTTATCACTTTCTTCTAATTTGGCATTTCCAATGCACTACCCTATTTCTCAGCCTATACTTCTCTCAATATATCTTCTAGCCCAACTTCCTGACTCATCTCAAACTACTTTCTACTACTCTTTCCAATGCACTACCCTATCTCTCACGCTATACATCTATCAATATATCCTCTACATCTACTCTCTTTTATCCCAAACACCATACCACTACTATGATCCCCAAAATAACCATTTCTAGACTGTCCTACTCTACCCCTCCTTGCATCATCTGACACCTCTTTTACTATACCGAACCCCAAAAACAAACCTCTCTAAACTCTTCCCTCTGACTCTTCCCCTCCAAAACCCCTTTTTACTCATCCAAAGCCTCCTCCCACTGCTATCACCTAAAACAAGAAATAAAAAATAAATTTTTCACTCTTCTATCCCTCCACTATCCTTTTCAACCAAAATAACAGACTAACGTGTCCACTTCTCAAATTCCATATTCCACTATACTAACTCACCACTAATCCTTTATGGGTTCCAGAGTAGCATGCTACTCGCCAATAAAGCGTTTCAACACCCCATCGCGGTTACAAGCGCTATATAAATGCAAACCTTTTTTCCCTTTTCTTCCCCTCCCCAACCCTTTTCAATCCTAATAACTGACTAAAATATCCACCACTCAAATTAATTTCATGTTTCACCATACTAATTCAACACTAATCCTTGTGGGTTCCAGAGTAGCGTGCTACTCGCCAAAAAAGCTCTTCAACACCCCATCAGGGGTAGCAAGCGCTATATAAATACAAACCTCTTTCCCTCTTCTATCCCGCCACCTACCCTTCTCTATCCAAATAACCGAATAACATATCCACCACTCCAATTACTTCATATTTCTCTATACTAATTTTCAGCACTAATCTTTTATGGGTTCCCGGAGTAGCGTGCTACTTTCCAGAAAAGCGCTTCAACATCCATCAGCGGTAACATGCGCTATATAAATACAAACCTTTTTTCCTCTGCTATCCTTCTGCTATCCTTCCGAATCCAAATAACTGACTAACCTATCCACCACTTAAAATGTACTTGCATGTTTCACTATGCTAATTCAACAATAATCCTCTATGGGTCCCGGAGTAGCGTGCTACTCAACGAAAAAAGCCTCGCCTCGTTAGGGGTAGTAAGCGCTATACAAATGCAATTACAATACAATACAGGATGTTGAGCCGAGAGTCGAACCTGGTTCCCCAGCTCCAAAGTCAGCAGCTCAGGCCGTAACGCTACAGCCTCTCCATGCTCCGTGTTCCAGCTAGCTACACTTTGACGCGCTGGTAACAGCAATGGGCGTTTGTTCAAGAATATAAACTGCATTCTAAGTATAGGGAAAATATCAATTTTAACTTGATTATACATGCACAGCTTAGAGTTAAAAAAACAAAACGCTATGATGCAGTCTGGCCAAGTCATATTGCTTTTTTTCTTTTTTCTTTTAAGCTATGTAGCACTGCAGCTTGTACTGCTGTGCATCATTTAAAAACAACAAAAATGACACAGCCGGTAGATGAATCATAGGTTAAAAACTATTGGCTTTGCCAATGCTTGTTCCATTCAACACTCCAGCCGAAGGCATATGTTTCTTTGCTCTCGTCCCTTGTTTTTCCTACCTCTAACCGCGCTTCCTTCATATGCCTGCTCCCAGCTCCGCTCCTCCCCCCTGCCCATCTTGCGCTTCATGTTGAACATAAATGTATCTCTTTATTATTCGCATCTTTTTTACACTGGCCCCAAAGGTGCAAAGTGCCATCGGGCCACTCGCTTCCTTTTTGTGCATCATGCATACTTATTTATTTTATTTTTTTAGTATTTTTATTTGCACTTTTAAATATTCAACATACGTTTTATGAATCAGACAACCTCATGTTTAGAAACAAGTTACCTAGTGATGCTGGTAATACATTACAGGGAAATGCACCTACAGACTCGATAACAGAACCAGGGAGCAAGCCCAGTTGTATCTCTTGCAGTCCATGTACACAGTGGATTACACTCCAACAACATGCATACTTATTTTTATATTTCTTTTTTGCTTTTTAATTTTCCTGTTATAAGATGGCCAGTAACTGTGTTAGAATGGTAAATTACTCATGGCTGCCTGAGTCAAAACTTACATGGGCGCATTGTTGGCTATATTGTAGTGGGTTTTATGTAATACCAGACCCTTTTCAAAACTACCAATGTGTGTGCGCCGGCATCTTATCCCTAGTCATGCATACAATCTGCTAAAATACCAGACCCTTTTCAAAACTACCAATGTGTGTGCGCAGGTATCTTGCCCCTAGTCATGCATACAATCGGCTAAAATCTTTGCCAAAGCCAGTAGCTCAGCCGAAACCTTATTCCAGTGCTACGTTTTTGCTATTTTTCCCAGCCTTTTGTAAAGCCAATTGGATCATTCTTTAATGTGCTAACAATATTTTCTTAAGACAAAGGCGCTTAAACATTTGTGAATGCCGGTGTTTACATGCTCTGGCCCATTAAAGGTAGACCTGTTGGCTTTAACCAATGCTTGTTTCCCAGCACTCATCCCATCGCGTCGGTAATCTCCTCACGAATTCCAGCTGCGCGTCAGAGTGTCCAGTGGTGTTCTCCCCTCCTATTTGGCTGCGATTAAGATAAACAAGGAAGCACAAACTGTCCTCCACTCAGTTAGAAAATACATTTCCCAAAGTGAATGTTAATTTGCTCACAGCTGCATTTTTCAAAAAGAAAAGGCCATTAATAAACGAGAACATTTCTCCTAATTTAAAGTCGCATATGGAATTGTCTGAAGGGAGCATGCCCTTATCATTGCGGTATTATTTCGAATCATGTAGCCATAATCAGCACGTGCTAAGCATATGGCATGGAAACACTTCCTACATAGGAAAACCAGGACAGCCTTCCAACCACACTCACTACGCTACTTCAGAACCCCACACGGGGCAGGTGGTAATAGCTATCTTACTATTAAAACACAGTACAATTTAGTGAATCATTTCGGAATTCTGTGCTCATATGACGCGTTCGTCACGCGGCCTGCTGATTTACATGGCGCAGGGCTCCTGCGTGGTTTATAATCGCGATCATTGTTGTATTTGTAAGATGGCCGTATTTCTATCAGTGTGGTCCGCTTGTCCTGTATGTACCCATGTTGTTGGATTTGACTGTTTACTCAAGTTGGGGCGGTCCCAGGTTGCACGGGCTTTGTTCTCTGGGTAGAGTAAATGTTGATATCTTGTGGTAAAATATTTGCATTCGACAGGGTCATGTTGATTAAAGATTAAACGCCGCTCTCCGTTTGACCTGTTTGCGTTGTGAACGAATTCGTGAACGATGCACCCTCCGCCTCCCCTCTCGGTGCCTGCCAGTGTCGGGGCATTGGTTGTAGTTTGCACCTCATTCAGGCGGCACTCAGTCGCGATATGCTCCAGTGCCGTGATATATTTGCCCAGCTGGGCTCCATCATGGCTTCCTCTTGGTATGAGCCACGCTGATGAGTGAATCCCTCAGGGTGTGAAGTGCAGCTGCACGGCTGGGCAAATGCCAGAAGGTTCCATGTAAACACAGGTCACGTGTTCGCCAAAAGAAGAAAGCAAAGTCAAATTCGAAAGCTTGGCGCCTCGATAGACACGTGATCAAAGCGCTACCAAAAGTGAAGGTTTAGCCAGATTAGTGCTTAAAGTGTGTGTGTGTTTTCTAAGAGTTGGTAAAGGTGTATTTAGATCAAGGTAAAAACTTGACGTGCTATCTATCCAATTAGTACATTAACAGAAAAAATGGATTACAACTTCTGTATTCGCCAACTTTTGCATTCATAAATGTAAAATAAAATGAGAATGTTTTAAATAAATATTATTTTAGATCTATATAATCACGTATACAGTTGCGCAGAGTGTAATATGCAATTTATTACCATTGCTCAGTGTTGGGAGGAGTCAAATCAAGACGAGAGGAAGTGAAAAGGAATTGACGGGGGTCACCCCTACTTACCAGTTTCAATTAATAAATCAAAAGCAGGAAAACGACCCTACTAGAGTACATATATGCTATCCTCGCTCCAGACGCAAGGGCAACCTACGACTCTTTAATCAAACACCCACCAGGTGTTATTTAAGGACTCCCACCCTCTGTCAGAGGCATGCTTCTTCATGGAGTCCTTGTGCCAGGACCAGTTGTCTCTGCATGGCTCTACCTTGTTAAACAAGAGAGCTCTTTGATTTCAGCGGATGCACCCTAAGGTTAAAAATACCTCAGAAGTCTTTATTGTTTTTGATATAAAGCTCCAAAGATTCATAACAGATCACTACTTTTCTGAGGAATTGTCTCACATGTCAGTGGATCAACGTGTTTCATCCACCTCATCGCCCAAGTCTTGTGGCTTTCAGCAGGACCTTCTTAATTGGATCCCTACTAGTTCTTAGCCTATGTGCCCCGATTTTGTTATTGTGTTGTACAACCATCCTTTGTGGAAATAAACAATCATACCATGCAAGCAGGTCATACGGGCATATACAGATATACAACTACACAATATGTATTCTATGTTGAGGTATCTGTGGATTGAGAGAGACCGGTTGATACACATAATTCCTAACTATTGTTTCTGTTGCTGTGTCAAAACGTGAACGCGGCACACCTTGAGAATTAAATCGTGATAAGTGCTAGTCATACCTCATGATCAACAAAGTGTGAGATTAAAATTAAAAACGTGCCAAAGATTAAAAACAGTCCCTCTTGTCCGTAATTTGGGCAAAGTACATATTTCTTAGTGAGTGATTCATGCAAGCTGTTTTGGTGTTATCATAATGTGCCAACGTGCCATCCTTATTCGCCAGAGGAAACTGCGCCTCTCTTATTGGAATGGTTCTTTTTTGTTTTTTTTAAGCATCATGAGGAAGTGGGAGGAAGAGGGATTCCTATAGTCACACACTGGGGTTTACAAAATATGAGGAAGGAATTAAAACCTGATCCTGGCAAAAAGAAGGGAAACCCAAGAATGTCAGGAAGCGCCACTCATGTCAACTTTGTCAAGGAAGACCACCAGGCATCTATACCTAGAGGGCTAGAGCTGCCGACTCCGGAGCATGGGGCTCACGGTTCGATCCGGCCTCCGCTCCGCACCATGTGACTTTGGGCAATAGCTCACTTAATCTCCACGACTGCCCCCAGCACCTTGAGACCCTTAGGGGTGATTAGTTCGCGCTTTACAAATACCGGATTTATTTATTTATTATTTACCTAAATGTTCTCAGGACCACCTTGCATCTTACTTTGCTTGTTGGATCCTTTCCAATTTAATGGGTCAGTTTAATCTTCCGCGTCACGCAGCTGCTGACATGATGATGTGGTCATGACATATGCATGTGCGCTTCCATAGGAATTTTCGATCGCTTTATAGTTCAGGTAGCTTTTGTGTACGTTTCATGTTTGGTAGTTCTGGGTTCATTTTGATATTGTCTTAGATCCCTTTAAGGTGTGGCTGTTTTTTGCACTTCATTGTAAGTTATTTTCTCTGACAGTGTCACCCCTAGTTCTTGTGTACATACGTATAAAGATACCTTAGTATCAGTATACATGTTCTTTGTGTCTGGAACACTACTAAATATGGAGGTTAACATAAATAAGTAGCTCAACGTAATAATGTGAAACTCTTTTGGGACCTGGCCATAACAGTCTTACTTCTTCCCAAAATACCTATGCTGATTATTAGAAGGGTCAATCATTCTGCATTATGTAGTGTGCAAACTTAATATCATTACTGTTCTTACTGGAAGGTGGGATGGGGAAGCGAATAGGTCACCGAGTTATTTTGACTATATTAAGCTATAGGGATTCCGTCATTTAATTAATTAATCTTTGTGAGTACCTAATTGATCCAGCTAAAGAACCTTTTCAGGTTTAAGGATCTAGCTGTTCAATCACTACCCATCATAGGTCATTTATAGTGTGTTCTTTAGTAATGAAATGGTTGTTCGTTTTGTTTATGCTTCTGTTGCATCCCAAATTACTGCTGATGCAATGTGCGCAGATCCCCGTCTCTTTACTTTATGAATGGTCATATCAATCTATCTGAGATCGCACAGGCATGTGATCGTGTACACTACTTGTTTAGAGTGACCATGTGCTTGTTTAGTTTCCATGGTTTCCTCATCCTCATTTCCAGAGTTTTCATTGGTGCCGTAAGACTATACATGCTACATTTGCCTCAGGGATAATGTTCCGCTATTTGGGCAAATTCCATAGGGTAGTTAGTTGATCAGGCTTGTTGTTGGTCTTTGACGGTCTCTGGTGTGGACTAAGCTGTCGCAAAGGCTAATCCCGCACTTGTTGAGAACAGTGTTTTTTTCCCCATGTATGGGCCCCTGTGTTGAGTATCAATCAATCTGTATTTGTAGGGAGCGCTTGTCACCCCGGGGGGTATCCAGGCACTGCAAGTATGTGTCAGTTCTTAATTATGGACTTTCTTTACATAGTTGGAGGCTACATTATAGATGGTCACACTCACAATGCGGAGTTTGATAGTTTTCTGTGTTGTCTCCAGTACAGATTCTCTATTTTGTGTTCTGTGCCTTTTCCTAGATCTTTCAAAAACTCCTTCTGGGTATCCCCTTGCTCTGCTCTTAATTATTTGTCAGTGAGTCAGATTGCCTCTTAAAGTCCCCACTCTACTGCGGTTTCTTATTTACCTCTAGAATTGCCCACAAGGGAGATTCGCTGAGGGATTTTGGGTGAAAAGTATCATATTTTAGGAGATTGTTTTTTTTCTTGATGAATTTATTGCAGTGTAGGGTGGAGCCATGAAACATGAGGTGAAACCTCAAGTATGTCTGTATGCCTCTAGCCTTCCAAACGACGATAATAGATAGCATAAGACTTTCTGGGCATCTGTATACCATGGCCTTTTTTCATGTTTTAGGTGTATCTGTTTTATTACAAGTGTTGAAAAGCAGAACACAAGGAGCTGAATGTGGGCAGTAAGGAAAATCATATTGTTGAGGCCTTCTGAAAATTAGAGCAGCTGTTTGTGACAGTCTTTGGAACACGCTATGTGTGAGGCCTTAATCCAATAGAGTAGTCGGGGAAAATAAAAGAACCCTCACTTTGAGCCCTAAGGGTTAAAGACGATGATCTCAAATGTTCCTATGTAAGCCAGAGAAATATTGTTAATCCACGGATAATTTGTTTAAAGTGGTGCAAAATAATGCATTTTACAGCATTATTTAAAGGAATTTGGTAAAATAAAGTGTATTTACCTGCCTTGATATCTTTCTTCCATTCTTACCTTCTTTCTTTTTTTACTTTTTCTTACTGTCCTCCTTTTTATCCATCTTTCCTGCTTTCTATTCTTTCTTTACCTTCTCCCATTCTCCTTCTATTACACTTTCCATCTCTTTCTGTCTGTCCTTCCTTCGTCCCATCTGTTTCTTTATGACCTTTATGCTCCTACTTTATTTGCGTTTCTTTTATTCAGCCCTTCTATCAGTTCATTAATTATTTCTTGTTGCGTCCTTTCTTTTTAATATCCTCTTGTCCTTCCTTCTATCTATACGTCTTTTTGTATTCCTTACATTTGTTAATTATTTTTCTTCTTTGCTTCCATGCCTTTCTTTGTCTCCCATTTTCTTTCCATTATTTTATTCTGTTTTCTAGCTCTCCTTATTTCTTTCCCTCTTTCCATTTTTTCGTTTTATTTATTCCTTCTATCTGTTCTTCTTGCTGCCCTCCTTTCCATTATTTAATTTGGTTTCTTGCTTCTTTCTTCATTCCATTTTATTTCTTTCCATCTTTTTCCTTATTACTATTCTTCTTTTGTGCCTTTTTCCATTCTGCTTCCATTTTGCATTCCATCTCTGTCTTCTTATTTGTATTCTTTTCTCCTGTCTTCGTTCGCGGTTTCTCACTTCACTTGCCTCTAATTTATCTTTTCTTTACCATTTAAATAATTTCTCTTTCTGTCTGTCACTGTTATTTGCTTTTTTCACCCTTTGGCCCCCATCCTACAGCACTTGTCATGGCATTTGTTCTTGCAGTACTGCAAGCCACAGATCAAAGTTAAAGGCCATAAAACTTTTTTTTTCCCCAGTAGTACCCCTGCTTAAGCTCATATAGGGGTGCTTCCCTACGCTCTTGCCATTAAAAGTGTTTGTCTGTTTTGCTGTACTGTGGTAATACTAAATTTGACCTTTGCATTGTAGTAATAGATGATGTGAATGAATATTCATGAATAAAGTTGCTGCAATAGCAGGTATATAGCACCATATCTGAAGTCACTGCCATGGTATACATGTACATTTCACTGACAGCCTTGTATGGGACTCTTCCAGGACAGACAGACACCCCTACACACCAAAGTTACAGAGATGTTATAGTTAGGCTCAGGTTTCACTCGTACAAAACCAGAGAAATTCAGCAGTTATAGTTAGCTGCGCCTACTATAACTCTCCACCCCGCAATGCACTGCTTATGACCTCACATATTACATCACTCATGACATCATAAAGTGGATGTGAGTGTTTTTAAAACGATTGAGTGTTAAATATTTATACCAAGGTGTATTGATGAATCAGTGGGTGTATGAGTGCCTGTTTGGATGATTCAGTGGGTGCGTGTCTCAGTTAATATATGGGTGAGTGACCAGGTTGTGTGAATGTCTGTATCAGTCTGCCAGTTGGTGTCTAAGTGGCTGTATTGGTTGGTGTGTGGGTACGTGAGTGGCTGTATGGGGATTGATTGGTTGTCTGAGTACCTGTATGGGTTTTTTGAGTGACTGTGTGAGTGGGTGAGGGGGTGTGTGACTGCTTGCATGGATGAGTGAGTGGGTGTGTCAGTGACTGTGTGGGTTAGTGAGCACGTCTGTGGGGGGCTGTATGGGTGACTGTGTGTATGGCTGTGTCGGTGAGTGAATGGATGTGTCAGTGGTATATGGATGAGTAACTGAATATGTGAAAGGCAGTATAGGTGAGTTTTGGAGTATGAGTGACTGTGAGTGATTTGTGATAGTAGCTGTATGGGTGAGTGTGTGCTTGTGTCAGTGGCTGTATAGGTGAGTGAGTATGTGTTAGTATCTGAATGAATAATTGAGGGTGTGTGTATAACTGTATAGGTGAGATAGTGGCTGTGTGATGAAGTCTATGTGACTGAGTGTATGAGTGGCTGTATGGGTGTATGAGTGGAAATAGTGGTAGTGGCTATATTAGTGAGTGAGTTGGTGTATGAATGACTCTATGGGTGACTGAGTGGATGTGTGTGTAGACCTATGAATTAGTGAGTGGGTGTGTAAGTACTGGTATGGGTGTGTCAATGGTAGTGTGGAAGTTGGAGTAGGTGTATGAAAAGGTTATATTGGGATGTGAGTGGGTGCATCAGACTCTGTGGAGGACATCAGTGAGGTCATTTGAGATGCCACCATTGATGTCACTGACCATGTCATGAGTGATGCAAAATTTGAGGTCATAAGCAGTGCATTGCGGGGGCGTGAGTTATAGTTAGCTCATCTAACTATAACTGCTGAATTACTCTGGTTTTGTATGACGAAACCTGAGCCGAACTATAACTCTCTGTAACCTTTGTTTTTTTTCCCAGTGAATGTCTAAGGTTTTTTAAGTAGTAGTTGCGTTTGCAGAGTGGGGGAGAACGGGGGTTGGGCCTTTGACCAGCTCTCAGGAATCCCGCTGTGTAGGACTGACAGGAGGTACTAGGAGGGCTTCTTGGTCCCCAAGGTCACTCAGGAGTAAAGTGGACTTCATCCACCAACCAGTAGTGCATCACAAGCCGCTTTTGCAGAGTGGTGGAGAAAGGGCTATGTGGCCTCTGAAGACCTCTTAGCAGTCCCGCTGTGTAGGACTTATTGGAGATAACAGATGGGGTAGTTGGCCCCCAAGGACGTCCTTGGGGGCCAACTACCCCTCTTATTACCTCCAGTAAGTCCCATGCAGCAGGATTGTTGAGACCTTATAGCAGGTCTTGCCCTTTTTCTCCACTACTCTAAACGCGCCTCCTGGCGCACTACTAGTTGGGGGATGAAGTCCCCTTGGCTTGATGGTCCTTGGGAGCCAACTAGCCCTCCTGTTTCCTCAAGTAAGACCCTCACAGGTAGATTTCTGAGAGGTCGTCAGAGGCCATGCCTCCTTTCTTCACCACTCTGCAAACACTCCTCCTGGTGCACTACTTGTTGGAGGAAGAAGTCCACTTTAGGCCCTCAGGAGGCGAGGGGACCTCACCCCCCCCACTAGCAGTGCGCTGAGAGGCAACGGACCACCTTAATTATTGTATTTGTGCCCCGTGGCGGGTCTCGGGGCAGGCCTTCGGGCCCACCTGTTTTTTTTTCATTTTTAAATAAAGTATGTGCTTTATTTAAAGGTGGCAGTCCCCGAGACGGGGGGGAGGGTACACAAGGCCCCCTCCCCCATATTATGGAAATTAGCCCCAGGGAGGTGGCGGTTCCCGGAGCAGGGGGATCCATGAGGCCCCACCACATAATTGGAATTAGTCCTGGGGAGATGGTGGTCCCCAGGCTGCTTGGCTCTCCCACATTCATAATTAAAAATGCCCCGGGGAGGTGACGGTCCCCGGGGCTTTGAGCCATAAGAGCTATCTTAAGTATATGCTCCCGGGACCTGACCCACCTAGGGGTTATTCCAAAGCAGGCGCCGGAGCCCGTGCTTGCTTTTTATAATTTTTTATTTTGCTGCAGATTTGTGGGTCTCCTGCAAGTCTGTGTCAAAATAAAAAAAATAAAAAATGCTTTTTATCCTTGGCAGGATCCCCCCCCCCCTCCCCCACTCCATATTTGAGGTGTCTGGGTATTCCTACCCTGTCCACTCATCTTGGGACTCTGGTTCATGCCGAGTCCCAAGATGGCTGCCAAGACTGTTTGAGTGTTGACAGCCAATCATATTTTAGTAGGATCCGCAAGTCGACTGCGACGGCAGGTTCTAAGGCTATAAAATTGCCAGATAACCTGTTTAGAAGTACTCACAATTTTCACAGATGAGGGAGTTGAGACACTGGGGCATAATGTGGTTTGTTGTGGCGAACACATTTGGTCAAGTAGGGAAGCGGGCTTTAGAATACTATGGTTCCGAAGAAAAGGCAAAGACTAGAGCACTGTTCTGATAAAACCATTGGCAAGACAAGACGCTTGCCAATCATAATAACTTTTTTCATGCAGTACTTAATACCTCACGTCTATTTCTAACCTCTCTAAATAACTGATATAGCTCTTGCTAAATTTAAATGTACTGTATTTACTGACCTTGTGAGAAAGGAGGACTGAGTTAATCTCAGTAGGATTCGAAGGCTCACTTTAAAATCCCATGCATCGGATGTCAATTCACCGAGCCATCTTGCTAAATGCGTATATAATACTGACGTGCTTAGGAACCAGTCGCATAAGGGAGTTTCTCCTGGTGAAGGCTAAGTTAAAGTGAAGCCATCAGTCTGAATCTTAGTGCTTCTAGGATATTCGATGGACATTGGTTAACTTGAATGTTTTTGGAGACTTTTATAAATACTGAATATGCATTAATTGGTTTACGTTCCTCTCACAATTGCTGATGATTACAGAGACGTCTTGGGATGTAGACCTTTAAAGGGCGAGCTGACAGTTCAGGCATACAACCAAATCTCTGTAGGATTGAAAGCTCCAGGAAGGAAATTCCAGAGTTAGGCTAAACAAAACCAGAGTGGATTATTAAAAGGTTGGGTTGTGTGGCAAATTAGGTATGCTGACTTCATCTACACCCCAGGGTAAGAATGCACATGTATTGTTTTTACTTCAGTTGGGAACGCATATAAATCATAACGTTGAAGAAAAACGAACCATTGTTTTCGAGCTTCGATCAAACTTGCTGTAGAAGATGCCTGAGCTTGTTTGTGTAGAGATGCAATGAGTGAATGCACGGGGCAATATGGTTAACTATTGGCGAATGCCTTGAGATGGGTGTTCAGTCAGGCTTTTGTAGCTTCGGTACGCTGAATTAACAACAGACAGAGTGAGAAAGTAGACATTTACCAACAGAAGTAAAAAAAATTAAATCACCCATTCTGAACTTTGTTGTGCAAAAGCTAGGGAATCAGGCCATCCATGCATGAGATGGAAATGCCCTAATAAAAACGTTTCTGTTTGGTTTATCACCTACACCGATATATTGTATAAAAAAAGATAATAAATGAAATGTTTAGCACCGGCCTTTTGGCCTTGGCCATGACCAGTTCACCTGTGGTCACTGGCTTTGGGCAGCAGCTTAATGATTCTGGTTTATGACCTTGGACATGGGCCTTTGCAACAGTTTGGTCTGTAATATTATATGACTGCCTAGTCTGAAACGCTTTGAGTAAGAGGCATGTGGGATATTCCCTAAACTTCACAGCATGGCCAAAAGCGACCGTCTTTGAGAAGCCACCATTGTTCAGTGGCCTTTGACATAAATGGGATTCCAAGACATGTTATGTCTATGAATTGGACTAACTAGAGTTGTTCCACCGTTGGCCTTTAATATTTGTTAGCTCACATAACCAACAGTTACAATAAGTTAAAATTGCCCCTCCCACACTCACCTCCTTGTCGTCTGTAAGGGAGTGAGCTCCCTTGGGCGTCTTCTTGCTGGTTGATGCAGCCTCTTTCAGAATATTTCTGCTCCAGCTAGGAAGGACGTCTGGCCTTCTGGGTAATGGGGATCAGTTCCGCCAATCGCTGCATCTCATGAACAGCCCAAGGCCAAAATAAAGACCCTCCTAGGGGACTGTGGAAGGCAGCAACACCATTTAAAACATTTTTGACTGTCCTCCTATTTTATGGTATATCTTTCACTGGATAATTTTGTATTGTATTATAGTATTTGTAAAGCACTTTGGCTCCTTTGTGGCGTTCTGAAGCACGTGTCCACGAAGGTAGCAAGCTACACCATGCAAGTGTGTGGCTGAGCGAGTATTCACTTTGCTTTGAGCATATATAAGTGTTTCCATATCTTGCGTGATAACTACAGAGGTGCGATTGAGGAATTGTGAGAGATAAATGTGAATTTTATAATGTGTTATGTTTACAGCTCTAATTAGCTCTGCAGGTCCCTTTATTGTGTTGACAGTTTATCTTTTGTATTCTGAAATCGATTTCCTATGCTTGTTGTGGCAGGAGGAAAACCACTTTGTGATCATATTGATCTGCAAGAGGTAACGGTGTTGGGGAGCGCGGGGGAGGTCAGAAATCAGCCCGGATAGACTGCATTATTCCTCCTACTATCATTGCCATTATATGATGTCAATTAAAGTTTTCAATGCATGGGATGTGTTTTTGTTGTTATGGTATGTGAACGGTCGCAGTATGTGATATTTGAGATCTACAGGGTGAACTGTTAAGAGTCCTGAATTGACCAACAATTTGTGGTAGATATCTTTGGTATCAGCAGGCCTGTTTGGTTAGTATTGAGTGGTTATTTGCTCATGCTTGTGTAGCCTTAATCTGTGCCATCCAGTTGCCAGCAAGGTTTTGCAAATCATTTCACACATTAAATGCCTTTCCTGTTGACGACGAGGAAGCTGTATTGAATTGTTGTATGTTGTGATAAGGCTTGTATCAAGTTGTGAGGGAGTGGACTGCCATTCACACTAGATTAACTGTCCTCCATCTTATGATTATTGGTAGAAAGTAGGGTAGACATAGTTTAAATTGTCCTTTAAGTGTTGGGGGTTGGCTGTAGGTAGAGTCACATATGTTATTAGGCCAGCTGTGGATGTTAAGGTCCAGGGTGTCAATGGCGTTCTTATTATATTCAATCTGTATTTCAAGGGCATAGTGAGGTTATGTTGGGTTTGGTTCCCCCAGTTTGGGTTGAGTGTCTGTCCTCTTGCTATGGTGTGCTTCAGTTGGGGTTCTGTGAAAACCAATCTGTTACTAGAGTGTGAGTTTAGTTTTTAGAAGTAATCGTAATTTTCCAGAGAGCAGGTTGCACAATCAGGGACTCTGGAAGGGTAGACTCTATACGTGATGCTCAGTGCGCTATATAAATTGCATGGACCTTGTTATATACTGTTCATCTACACACTGGTGCATTTAGGCCCATGCTTTACAAAGGCAACCATGTCTGAAGAACCAGTAACAGCTTATATCAAATCATCCAGACCGCATACTGACGATACGGGACGTGACATGTAACCCATACCTAAGGACAGAGTTTGGTGGGAAAATTGCTTGTCTAATGTGGACCATATGCTGTTGAAAACTGAAAAGAAGTCCTAACTTGTGATTTCTGGGAGGAGCAGGCGATGTGGAGCCTGTTTCTACTTTCCCAGTGTCTCTCCTCTTTCGAGAGCTTGCTTCTTGAGGGCATGCGGTGCGAGGACAATGGTAGAATGACACATTTTGTGTCAGTTGTGAGGAGTGTGACCTATAAAAAGAATTTTGTCCCTGATGTTCATTGTGCAGCAGTTGTGGCAGAATAGTTTTATATTTGGCTTCCATGTGTAGTCTCCGTTTAATAATTGCCTTTAAAATATTCAGGTTGTGACTTCTTGTACTGAACTAACTGAGAAAGAAGGTGCAGCAGAGGGAGGCACCATGCATGAACTTTAGGATTCACAGAGATCCCTGCTTCAGAAGGCAGTTTTGCAATGTGCTGTCCATGTCCGAATGAAAAGAAGGGATTACGCAGGTGGTGAGACGGTCGGCATAGCCCCGCCGTTCCCTTCGTAAATAGACCAGGACTTTTATCTGGTTAGGGAGTACAGAGATGTATTTTTCCGGGGCAGCTCCTTGAGAGCCAAGGAAAGTGTTGATAGGGTGATAGCTCGAAGCTTATGGATTTCAGTAGGATGCCTCTGATTTCTGGATCCCACTTCCGCTAAGGGTTTTCACCTTGATTTTTGGATCCATTAAATGATTGGTGTTTTGAAGAATGCCTGTTTTTTTTTTTTTTAGATGAGGGAACCTGTATTCCAGGTTCCCCACTGTTGCCGGTGTAGACGCACTAGCATCCGGCATGATGATCATCTGTAGTATGTGTACTTCCTGCTGTTGTATCATTCTCGTCACTAATTCTTTCACTTCTTTAATTCTCCAGCCACAGTAAGAAGAGGAGTTTGCCAAAATGGGGGAATCCGAGCCAACACCAGGCTCGCGACTTGGAGTACAGGAGAGCGGAGGAATAAGCACATTGGAACATGGACAGAAGCCGCCCACGTCTCCTCCCGGGAGACTCATTCCTTTCAAGGTCCTGATGCTGGATGACACCCAGGAGATCATCGAAGTTCCAGTAAGTTTGGACAATTTTATTCTCTGTATAGCACTTGTTTTTCATGGCAACTCTTTGAATGTCTGTGCCTGGCCTGAGTCGTAATGAGGCCTCTTCTGACGCAAGCAAAAGGTCTGTCCGCCAAGCGTTCTGTGAGAGCTATACTTTGTAAACCAGGAAATTACTACATTTGTACAACTTCTTTAAAATAAATGAGGTGGGCAGGGAAATGACTGTGACTTGATTTACATTTTGGAAGCTACCTAACATTAAAGAGAACAGGCAAATCTTCTGTAATATATAGTGCATGGGCTTTATGTGAAAATGAAGAAACCCAAACCTATTAGAACAAATCTTTTTTTGATTGTCATAACTGCTCCTTTTATGAGGAGGAGACCTTGTTAACATCCTTCTCATTACGGCCCCTCATACCTGTTGTTCACAGCTTGTCTATCTCCCTCTCAAAAAACACATGTGGGTAATGCGAGAGCCTGGCTCGCGAAGAGTAGCCTCGTTGCTTGAGTTATGGTTTTCCTATGAATTTTTTGAGGCAACGGATTACTTTGTTATGTGGGAGAGAGTTTCACATAATGCTTTGTGCATGACCCTCTTGCTTGTCCTTTCTCAAGTGGAATTGTGGTTGCAGACTTGCATGTTTTCCTCCTTCTGTTTGTCTTTTTGTGGTTCCTGCTGAAGACTTGGTTGCAGCCTTGTATTGGGGCGTGGTGGGGCTTGGTTGCTTTCCAAGCCTTCTCGTCATACAAGGGAAGGGCCACTTCTCACCAGCTGCTGGTGCCTCTGTGTACTGCTTGCTGACCACAAGGGGCACCCTTTGGGTATGCACCAAGGACAGTTTGAAATAAACAAATGCCTTGCCGTAGAGGAGCTCTTCCTGGAAGTCTTATGTAACGTACAAATGAAGGGATTTGATGGAGAACTTGTGGTGTTTTTGGTAGGGTAGTCGTGTCCCAACATTGGATCAAGAGGACCAGTACAATGCCATGTTTTCAGGATGTCAACATAAGATAAATTCACCTTATCAAACGGCAATCAGTACATATTTGAGGGTGATCCTGGAAATCCAGTTTGCCTCCTGCCCTCATGAATCAACAACGCCCCTTTCACAGCATATCAATTTTTTTTATTGGTTTCCGTTTATATGAAATCTCCCCCATCTGCTGGATGGATTCAATGGGTTTGCACACCTGGTTATTGCGATGGTTGCTTGCTTTTCACAGCTATCATTTTTTCTGCGCCAGGCCTTATGTCCTGCATAATGGGGCTCTCATTCAGAAGTACATTATGTTTATTGTTCAGGGCGAGGTCCTGCCATGCTTCTGGTCAGGGATATGGATTTTGGGGCCCCCAAAATATGTTTGGCCCGGGGCCCCTGTTCAGAACAACTTTGAATTTATGTACAGTTCCAGCTCTTTCATGCCCTCTTTGGCCAGGTCACTGACCGTGCACTGGCACACTCGTCCACATTCTAAATGTGTTTAAATCTAATATTCAGGGATAGTGACGTGTTTTCAATATTGGAACACAGCAGCAGCTGACTGATATTACTGCAAATAATCTCTGTGACACCCTTCTATTTCTCATATGTGAGGTCCTTTTTTGGTTTAAAATAAGCTTTTTGGATGGATGTTGTATGAAACATAAATACAAGATTTCTCTGCAAAATGTCTGTAATAGACTCTCACACATCACCCACATTAAATATAAATGAAAGGAAAACTGTATTTAAAACAATCCGTTTAAGAATTATTAAAGGTCACCTGGGCAAGACTTTGCACAACAGAGCTGGCTTAAATGGCTGGGGCACTGGGCCAGAGCCCATGCTTTGGCACGTCTCTGCCTGTGGTGTTTGTTTTATATATGTTTTGTTACCTTTGACAGACCAGGCAGGCTGCACGTCCCCTGGTGTTTTGGAGTTTGTTACATTTAGTTGTTCCTTTGGGAGTTGTCCGCGCTTCTGCTTGGAATCGCGTTCTTCTGAAAAAACGCGTTTTCCAGAAACTAGTTATGGTTTTGAAGAGAAATACAGCTATAAAACACCATGGAGGTTGGGGGGCGTGTTGAATAGATTATCACTGAGTATATGCATTGTTATGGTGCGCAGTGCATAATATGCTGCCGTTTATTTATGCAGGGCAGGGGGGTGACTATAAATTCACTCGGCGGGTCCCAAAAAGCTGCTTATTCTGAACCTGACCACCCGCTGCGCCGAAGTGAAAAGACATGTGTGTGGGGCAGAGGCTGCTTTTCCGGCCGCAAACCTGCTCGGCGCTTTTGTTGGCTCTTTCCTTTGTCGTCCTTGCTGCCAGACCAGTTAGTCGAGGTATTTTATTTCAGCATTCATCGTGCATAAAAGAAACCCGCTGGCCTCTGCCAGATTAGGAGCGGGTTATGAGCTTTGGGTTGGTTCTGCAGCCTATAATGTGCGGTTGTTTTGCTTCGGACCTGACCTTCTTGGACTGGAGTTGTCTGCTTGACAGAGAGCATGCAAGAGGTCTTTGCTCCTCGTCTGCCCGCAGCAATCTGCTCTGCAGTTTTTTAGATCTCGCCTTGGGAGACATTGTGTTAACTTAAAGGGGGGTTGGCACCCGTCCACTGCTTACCATTGATTGGCTTTATTGTCACTTCTATTTCCATCGTTTTTATTGGTTAGCGAGTGCTGGTTTAATTTCCTTTCTGTTTGTCCTTCCTGTGGTGCATGGCCAAAGTACTGCTGTTTGCCCCACCGAGTGACCTTCCGCTGCTTGCGCTTTGACGGCGGCCCCTCTATTTTTAGGTCTCGCCTTGCTATCGCGTAAGCGATCGCAAAGCGAGACTATTGTGGGTTTTAAAAGTGCTCCCAAAAAGCGGATTGCATGGCTAGCACGCGCACAATCACGCGCATCGTGCCGCCATGCAATCTGCTTTTTGGGAGCACTTCAAAGGGTCCGCTCCCCCGCCCCCAAGCGCGCGCGCGCGCCACGCTCCGCCGGGCTTGTCTTGTTTTGCATGCCATCTTCTCTCCTTCCCAGCGTATTAACCAAGCATCTGACAACGCTGTTTTTAACAAATCATTCCCCCCCCTTGTTTTAACCCACCATGTCCTCCTTCCTGATCGCTGTTGATTTAAATCCCTCCCCCCCACACTTCAGCCACTTCCCGCACTATCACTCGAATTCCGGAAGGTATCGGAGTGCTTTATAAAAGCACCATTTACATTACAAAGACACTTTCAGTTTGAGTTTTTTTTCTATTACACACAGGCATTAAGTGATTTGCCCAGGATCATAGGATGTTGAGCCAACGCAGAGACTCGAACCCGCTTCCTTAGGTCGAAGGAGGAGGCACGAATGAGAACCATCCTAAAATGAAAGGGTCGGTCAGCTTTCTTTTAATACATTTTCCATGTGTATAATGTCCATTCCCGTTCCACATGCATGACGCTCACCACGCCTGCAAACACTACTCCACCCATTAATCATGTCTACTTGTCACTCAGGCCTGCAATAAACCATCCACTTTGAGATTGGTTGACAACGCTTTGCCAAGTACTTGCTATCTTTTACCAGCCCACTCCATGGTTAGTACTCTTATCGGGGTTGCAGACCATAAACCAATCGCCTGGAATGCGCTTCCCCCGCCCCCGCCAGGCTCGAGCGCCACGCTCCGCCGGGCCTGTCTTGTTTTGCATGCCATGCCAAAATAAAAAACATCACCAAATATTGGTCATAACGTGCTGGCAATATTAGACTTTCGAAAGCATGGAAGGTCTATTGCTGCGCGAAATTTCTCAAAGGTACCCACCGCAGCACTCAAGAGGATACACAACTTGCCGTCAACCAGCTTTGCCTTTGACATGCATTGGTTGTGTTAACTCACCCTCCCAGCCCCCGCCATTGTGTTTAACAACTCCTCCTGCTTTTAAACCACCACCTCCTCCTCCCGCTCTCTGCTGATTAACCCACCCCACTTCTTCAGCCACCTCCTACGCCCTCATTTATGTCCCCAAATGTATTGGAGTGCTTCCTGCAAGCTATTTACTTCACGCACAAAAATCTGGGGTTTCCACAATTCACAGCTACTTTTCAGTATTAAGACACTAATCCCACTGCTGCGCCGGATAGTGCCCCATCATCAGGCACCTTAATTCCACATGAAAACACACTTGCAAACACAGGGCAAAATGCAAAGTACTGTGGTGGGGGAGGGAGGGGAGCGCGCACAAGCCTAAAGACGTGCAAGCCCGCTCCATTCATCAGCTTTTGGATGTGTTAAAATCCACAGTAGTTTAATACACCATAACATAACAAAACATAGCCTAGCCTAACATAAAATAACAGCATAACATAACAGAACATAGCCTAACATAACAAAACATACCATTACATAACATAATAAAATATAGCCTAGCGTTGCATACCATTGCATAGCATACCATAACTTAACATAACATAACATAACATAACAAAACATAGCCTAGCCTAGCCTAACATAACATAACAAATCATAACATAGCATAACAAAACATAACATAGTATAGCATAACATAACATAGTATAGCATAACATAACATAGTATAGCATAACCAAACAAAGCATAGCATAACAAAACACAACATAGCATAGCATCACATAGCATAGCATAACAAAACAAAGCCTAGCATAGCAAAACACAACAAAACATAGCATAGCATAACAACATAGTATAGCATAACAAAACACAACAAAAAATAGCATAGCATAACAAAAAAATCAAAGCTTAGCATAACAAAACATAGCATAGCATAACAAAACATTGCCTAACAAAACAAAGCATAGCATAGCATAACAAAATAAAACATAGCATAGCATAAGAAAACACAAAACATAGCATAACAAAACACAACAAAACATACCATAGCATAGCAAAACAAAACATAGCGTAGCATACACAAAACATAGCATAGCATACACAAAACATAGCATAGCATAACAACATAGCATTGCATAGCATAACATAACATAAGAAAACATAGCATTAAGTTTGATAAACTCATAGTAGCAGGCTAGCTAGCTTTAACGGCCAGTGAGTGTAAGCAACTCCGTCAACCCAGAAGCAGTCACTCGGTCACCTTTGCTCTTGTATTGCAGTGGCTTCGTTTATTAAACAGTGCCCATATTTATACTGTTAGCACTTTACTTGTGCAAATTTCAGGGCTCACAAAACTTTGATGAATCGAAATTCACAACTGAGGCCGTTAAGTTCGTGCTATATAAAACCCTAAGGATAAATAAAAAACATTGCCATTTACAATGTGAATAGCTCCAACAAACAAGACCTTTTTCAAAGTACAAAACATTGCCATTTACAATATCAATAGCTCCAGCTTCCACAAATGCGAGACCTATTGCATTTCCAATGCTTGTTCCCTTTTGTAGGGTACACTCCATAATACTGCACGTGTTCACATGGTGTCTATTTCCAACTTGCTTCCTCTTCTGCTTCAGACATGCTTCACAGAGGCAGAAAAAGTTTATTTCCATGTCCTTCTGTGTTGTCTCTGCGCCCACCCTCTGTAAGTGTAGCCTTTGATTCCCCCCCCCCCCCCCTCCTTCGTCCATGTGGCATCTGACCCCTCTCTCATGCGTGTCTTTTTTACTGCTTCAAAGATACTGCACCATAGTTAAGAAAGTTTATTTTCAGGGGGTAGCATTTACATTTTTCTGACATTTGTTCTCTTTTTTGTATTGCAGACATGTTATTCTTTTGTGTAGCCCTCCCTCCCTCTCTCCATCTGTGTTGCCTTTGCCACTTACATCTTCTGTCCCTCCTACTCTTCTTCTCTTCCGTCTGCTTTGCCACCTTACCTCCTACCCTCCGTCCCTGTGGTTTTTGACCCCCTCTCTCTGTTGCTATTCCATACAATAACAGTCCTTACCATACTATGCAATGACCGCCCATTCCATACCATACCATGCCATACTATCAAATGACAGGCCATACCATGCCATAATATACAGAGACAGGTCCTACCATGCCAAGAAATAACTGCCATATGATACCATACAATGACAGGGCACACCATACAATGTTATACTATACAATAACAGACCATACAATACAACGACAGGCCATGCTGTAGTATACAGTGATAGACTATGCCATACCATAAAATTGATGGCCCATACTATGCTATACCTTGCAGGCCATATCATACTATACAATGACAGGCCAAGCCATACCATACGGGATACCATACCATACAATGACAGGCCATACCATAAGATTGACAGGCCATTCCTAAGCTATATTATACAATGGCAGGCCATACTATACCATACAGCGACAGGCCTTGCCATTCTATAAAATCACAAGCTACACCATATTATACAATGACGGGCCACACCACCCCATCCCACACAATACAATGACGGGCCATCCCATAATATTCAATGGCAGATCATATCATACTACACTACACTACACTACACAATGACAGGCCATACCATACAATACAATGGCAGGCCATACCATACCATTCTATACTATATAATGGCGGACCAGACCATACCATACTATACAATGCACCGCAGCTGCACTGTTGTACAGCAGGCTAAAAAAACACATTGATAGGCCAAACCTATTGGCTTTGCCACTATTTGTTTTTTAAAGAGATCACTGTTGTGGAAAAATCTGCAAAGACCAGATCTAAGGTTTCTTTTTATAAGTTTGTTTAGTGAATAAAAAAATATAACAATGTGTTAAAATTGACTCTCCTTTCAGGCTTTGTGGAAAAACAATAATCCAGCGTTGACGGGTGAATTATGTATGCTTAAACTGAACGCATTGGCCAGTTCAGCTCCGGTGTTCGTGCCCTGGAATGAGTGCTTGTGTTTTTAAAGCATTTGGCAAAATTGCCTTCAGAAATTGCATATTTAATCTTTTACAAGCAAAATGTTTGGCAGCTGCTCGCTGAATTTTGGTGCTATATGAATATGAAAGCACACTTGGTTACATTTGGCAGCAGGGCAGCATGGGAGAAAACGGCACTGATGCCACAAAATGCAAAACTGAAATATTCATTTAATTGTTGTCGCTGTTTATTCGCGGCCACCCCCAAAAGCGTCTCTAGCTTTACTCTGCCATCCTTCTCTGCTGGGGGCAGTAGTGATGCTGCTTCATACTGCGCCCTGGTCCTTGCAAACAGGATTTACTTGTACCTAACCAAAGCTCCGGTTATGAGAAAACAGCACCTGTTAAATTTAAAACTATAAAATTGTTGGAAAAGGTGGTGTAGATTCTGGCTTTATTGGGCACCTGGACTTGTGTGTAATTGCAGTATGTTGGGAGAACAAAAATTGAAGTCTCTGCTTGAAAATGCAATACAGCAATGAAAATACTATTTAAAAAAAAAAAAGGAATAAGAGCAGCAAAAGTTTGAAAGTGTTGATGGCAGCACTTGAACTGAGCCACAAATCTTTTTGTTCTCGGTTTCACTCTGAATTTAACTTTATGCAGAAGAAGCTTCAAATGTTTTGCACAGCAGGTTTTCCAGACATTCCTGTTACATAATGCACACCCCTGCAATGTTGGAATGTTGTGGCTGTCTGCCACGTTACCTTTTCGCTTGTCTTGGAACTAAATATAAATCACCTTAGCACAGCTTTTCTTTTTTCCTGGACCTTCTTGAGATCCAAAAAATAGCAATGACCTAATAAAATAAGCATTGCTAAACCAATTAGTCTGGCTTTTTCTGTGCTTGATTTGCTGTGGTTTTTATTAAACATTGTTGGGGGAGCAGGCAGGCCCTCGTCAATGTTCAAAAAGAAGCATTGTTAAAGAGCAAAAAAAAACGTTTTGGTCTCACAGGCACACGTTGGCATGATGATCTCTGGCAATGAAGGTCAGTACTTTGTAAGCACATGTGCTCCTTCTGAAGAGGATGCCATATCTCGCAGTGAATATAGCCAAGACCTGAAGAGTGCGGACCAGTGTCCCATGCGGGATGCAATAGGGTATGGAAGAAAAATGTAAATGACACAATAATAGGCTAATAGACGAAGAGGGCTAGCTGAAAACTCCTGTACATTGTGAAAATAAAAGCAAAAGGTCTTTGCCAATGCCAGACCTAAAAATGTGTACATTATTCTTGCCAGCACACTCATCTTGAAGCAAAAGAATTACGAAATAAAATTAGCTTTTTTCCAAAAACTGCTGTGGCTAAATACAACTGTTTATACAACTCTTTTCAGCACTTACTCAACGTGAGACAAACTATGCGCACAAGATCTAATAAATAAAGTGTGGACTTGGTAAAAGAAGTTGTGGTACACACACTCCAATAGACTGAAATCCTTCAAACAAATTTGAAAACCTTTTATAAATGCCACGCCTGATTTCACATCAATTTTACTAAATAAAAAGTATCTTGGTCATTGGTCTTCTATTGCCTCCTGTCCCTACTGTACACTCCTATATCTGAGAAATGAGTACAGAGAGGAGAACAGGAGGCCAGTTTGGGAACCTACCATAGTTTTCGGCGGCAAGAATGTATCTGTGATATTCAACGTCTGCAAGATATGATGAACTCGTAATATACTTTGCTTAAAAAAATGATACCCTCTTACAATCTGAACTGTCTGAAGCTCTGCAAAGATCATTTCAGAAGTCCAGGGAGGTTCCCTAGAAATAAATCTAAATATATCGGATGCTAAAACCTCGCCAAAAGTCTCTACCTGAGGCCCCTTTGAGCTTGTGGCACACACCGAAATGTCATGTCCCACCTCAGAATACCCCTGGCGGTTTAAAGTTCTCCGTAAAGCTGGGATACCTCTTTGCTGCATCAGTGAAGTATGAAAGCGACTCATCCTATACGTTGAAGGACCAAACCTGAATATTCCTGCAGGAGCCATGTTTTGACCTGTTCTTTTGTGAATTGCACTGCACCCACAGAGCTCGCTGGGAGTGGCCTACTTCTCCTCCATATAGCTTACACTCTAGAAGCTCGGAGGAAGCTGGAGGAGGGCTACAGAAAATGTTTCCTTTTGCTATGTAGATGAGTCACCTCTATATAGCTTATGTAAGAAAGGATGTGTAGGAACATAACCATCTGTGAAAATGTTTTTAATACGACAGAGTTGTGGAGTTTGCTGTATGCAAACTTACGAAGCTAACCTTCGTCATTGGAGAGGTAAAACACTTTGGAAAAACCTCAACCCGGTGAAAGCACTCATCGTAAAACTAGTACGAGAAGGGATATGTAAACGGCTGGGAGGAAAAGAATGAGGTTATGAAGCAAACAGTACAAGAAATGCAGCAAGTAATTTACAGATCACTGCTACAAAGTGCAGAATTGAGTGTTAATCTTATTAATTGCACACAGTGCAACGCAAATGTACTAATGTGGAATTTCCACACGGTGCTGCAGGTTTTATGTGAGTTAGTGCTTGGACTCAAATGACTTGAATCTTCTGGATATAAAGCAAGAAAAGTGCTCCATGCACTCCAGTCTACCACGGAAGTAACGAATGGCAAGACTGTATGTCGTAAGGTGAGATTCAGAGGAATTTTGTACCCATTCAAGTCTAGTATGCTTCTGCTTCAGCTCATAAAAAGGCTTGATGGTAGATAGTGTATGTGCTGGTCACAGCATGTTCACATTTAGAAAAGTGTTTCAGAGGGTTGAAGTAAGATGGGTAACCTCCCAGAAACAAATGGGGGGGAAAGAAAGGACATGACGGGGAAAAAACTGCAGCAGTAATTTAGGGAATTGCATCAAGATTGAAAAAAGGATATCACGCAACACTAAAAAGACACCGATATTAAGAGCTGTTCTAGTAATCCTGTGGTGGAGATGAATGCTGCAGAGAACGACACCGCACACCAGTCTCCAACAAAGAATGATATCAATGCAAACAATGTAGTTTCATGTTATCAGAGAGCTGTGGAAATGTTGGTCCCTACATAATTGACGATGTCAAAACAAAGCGTGGGTTGATTTTCTAAACTGTCAAAAAGAAACTACATTTTCTAATTCTGTATAAGTAGTTGTTGGGAAAGGAGGTGGATCAACTGTCCTAGGTAGACTTGGTGTTGCAAACTAGATATCGGCATGATTGTGCCTGACCTTGTGCAATGTTCCGTGATGAGTCCGTATCTTGGATGCCCTTCTTGTATGTAGGGTTTCCATCTAGTATCGGCTGTAATTAGCCTATCTCTGATAAAGTGGAGGGCTCCTGGCCATCTCTGGTTTGGACTCTTGGAACTCTTGTGTGTGTAAAGCTGACTTTGCACCCTCTAAGAGCATCATTCTTGGTCACAAATGAGCATTTACTTTCACAATTGGCTCTTGTGGAGAAATGGGGAGCATTTCTGCAAACAATGCCAAGTCTGCTAACATTCTTCGGGACATTGCTATGTGCCATCAGTGTACTGGCATAAAGCACACCCTTGAGCTCAGAATCCCACAAATATACTGGAAATGTCCATTGAGCAACAAGTTAAGTTATCAACAGCCTTTGCTGGCCTCTTTCCCCAGGTTAATCCACAGAGCTGAGATTTTGCAAGCGAAGGCTGTTCTTCACTTGCCCGTCAAGTATGATTGCGTAATTTCTCACACCGCAGAGTATTGCATCACTACAGTACACACTTAATTACTTCCTGAAGGATGGCTGTGGGCTGAAGTGGCACATTTTAATTCCACTTTTCTCCTTACAGCAATTTTCGTTGGAATGCATTATTATGCCAGGGAAGAGGTGCATGTTGATTTTTCTGAAATTACACGTCATTGCTAACTTGTATGATTGAACACATTTGTGGATGTAGTTGCTTATTTTTTATAAGGGGATCGTTTCGCAGCCTCCTTTCTGTGAGAGATCTAGTTAGCTCCTCAATACGTGAAGTCAGCAAGCTTTGCTGTAAGGTTGTTACGGTACTCGTGTTGGGTTGGTAATATGTATTGACTTCTTTTACAGACTGTTGTGCTGTGGGACTTGTAATCACTGTGCTTCGATTGGATCATCTGGTTACACCCCCCCCCCCCCCCCCCCCCCCCGATAAGTGATTGGTTAATGCAAGGCCAGAGAGCTTGATACATGGCGCGATTTGACCATACCTGCGTGTAAAACAGGACTTAATACTAGGCTGTCTTTCGGTAACAGTGAATATCAAGTCTAGCATCGCCTCTTATACCAGCACAATTCACCTTATTATAAAAGAGACCTTTAATAATAATTTAATATTTGTATTCCTGTAGCCCATTACATATGACTTGGTTGGATCTGGGGTACTGGTAACTCAGGGGTGCTGAAAATCTAGTGCACGTTATGAGTTGGATCGTAAAGGTCTGCTAAGAAATGAGGAATTACTTGGGGAATCCGGAGTACCATTCCCAATTTCTCTCTAATTTCTCATTTGCTCCAGTTTTTCTCCCAGAGACTTCACCTGTTGAAAGCAAGTCAATTTTCCGTGAGAAAAAAACACTAGGTCTGTGCTAACACGGAATTTGTAAATCCCTGGGAGTAACGGGAGTCACCTGATCGGATTTACGTGCAAACTCGTAATGAGGGCCTTAATATGTAGGTAATGTACGTGTGTATTTAGCAACAGTTTAGTCCAAAACTGAATTAATATCCCACCTCTGGTATGTATGAGTGATAAATATGTGAGCCCTTAACACCTTTTTTTCTCTGAGTCCATTGAGCATTTTCGGTGTGGCTAGCTGTTCTGATCAGTGTATATTTACAACAAGAATCACTGCGCCAGGCAGAATATTTTGGAAGAAGGCGTGTTTTCATTGCTATATGCTCCCAGAAGCCGTTGCGCTGCTTTTTGTCCCTCACATCGGCCCTCTATGAAAGTAGCGCGGGGTGGTGGGAACCGGCGTGGCAACGCCGCTCTCCCGCCAAGCCTGGCTTCCGGTCGCGGAAGTTGGACCGGGGGATTTCGCGCCCTGGACTCAAAGGAGCGCATTGAGGCCCGGAGTGCCGTGGTGAACTCCTCAGTATTTGTACACCCCCAGTGAACAGACGCTCAAAAGCTGGCCCGGTTTGTTTTCTCTCCTCCGAGCCGCACAAAGCGGCCACAGTGCTGAAGGGTCATTAGTGCGCCGCTCACCCGCGGCCTTTGTGGTCCGACCTGGCCTTTTCCCTTCACCGTTCAAGAAGTGAATCCCGGCCCAGGATGTTTGAATCGCCTCTTGTTCTGAAAGGCAGTCAGGCTTTGAATGCGCCATTACAGATTGTGCCAGCAGTCGGTTTCCCGCCAGTTTATATATTTTGCTACGCAGTAGCTAGCACCTCATCACAATTGTTAATGTTCGAGACACAGTCCCGGCTTTCTGTGTGGCTTTTACATTTCTCTGGTCTTATTTGCTCGTGCTGTCGAATAGAATGTTCTCCTTTTACTTGAAAATGTCTAAAGTTGCCTTATGTTTTTTTTTTATATTATGCGCTTATTGTCTACTGTAAGTGTTCTTAGGTCTGGTGCATAGTCACTCATTGTAATGATGGGCACACGATAAATGTTTATTTGTCGCTATTGGAAAACAAATTAAAATATGCTGCATATAAATCCCTTAGCAAGGGAGACATCCTTACATGGACACTTTAACATATTGGAAGGTTCAGTATATTGAACTTATCAGTAAGCTTTACACCTTAGGTGAAAACGATGGTTGTAGATGTCCGGAGAGACGCAAGCAGTTGTTGGGCAATTTTATAATGTATTCCAGTGAAGCTGTGCATAGAATGTTTATTCACTTTTGAAGAGAATGCATTTTGTTAGACATATTTCCTATAGTGTAGAGAAAGAGGTGTTCATTTTTCTCTCAGATAGGTGTGAATTTATAAATTACATGTTTTGTGTGGGCGGGAGAAATATGCCGCTGAAGCAGTCGTCAGAGCGGGTTGCCACAGCTTCTGACTCGAACAGCTTCGGTGAGGAAGCCGCACTTACGGTACATGAAGCCCGAGAGAAGCCTGCAGTAGAATTAAGCGCAGTTGGTCTGTATTGCTGGGGTTTCTGAGTATAACCTTGGGTAGAAAAGCCCGCGGGGAGGCACTGAATGTCCATTAATACATCCTAGCAACAATCTGAGCTGCAAAACAGACACAAAATCAGTAAAACAGAACGCAGAGTTGGCCAGGAGTTGGGTCATTCCCCTTTTTTAACCTCTGGGGGTTGGGTAGGAAATATCATCAAATGAAGAAGGTGTTTGCAAATAGTAGGTGTTGGGATGGAATATCCCCTAGATGGTGAATGAACATGCATTCCTGTCCTGCATTATACAGCTGCAGGTGAATCTGGTAACCTGCCTTTCTTTTGGCCAAGCGTACATGCAAGCTTTCATGCCTGCAGAGGTTCTAGGCTCGAGTTTAGTACCAGACCCAGAGGCTGGTGCTGATGTCATGGAGGGATGCCAAAGGCATACTCTGTAGTTGACATAAGGCTATCCTCTGTGTCTCTGGCACATATATAGAGAGGAGTGGTGGGAGCATTCAGTTTTGAATCCGTAGTGTTTGGTCTAGCCTTTTTATCTGTTCCAAGTGAGAGCTGGATGTCTGCAGGCTTGCTTGTGTAATGGTCTGCTTGTGTGTCTTGCCCAGACCCTGTGCCGACGTCCCTGCGTGTATGGCGATTGCATGTTGTGTGTCTGGTGCCTAGAAGCGGGACTCTAGGCACATATGTGTATACTGTAGCCAGTGGGGTCCATTTTGGATTATTCCTGGTTTGGACATCGCACAAGAGCAAAGTTGTGATACAGCCTTCTCAGACAGTGGAAATCTGGACTGTTCCCATGAGGCACAGAGTCAAGACTGATTTGCATATAGCTGTGTCTGAACTGGGGTGGCAAAGTGAGCTAAAGAACGATGATGGATTCAACCCAGATCTGTGACTGGGGGCGAGTGTCTGAAAAGTTTCAGCTCTCTGTCCGTCATCTCCTTGTGTTTGCAGTGGAAATCTATTGCCTGCATTCCTCGCCTGGAGGGTGCATCTCTAGAGACACTGACACACACATGGAGGTATGCTTACAGGGCTGCCTTTAAAAAATGTATGTCACTTGTTTAGAAAGGGGTTGCTGATTAATCCTTCTTGAGCACTGCCAATTGGTTGATGGTCGGAGAATGGGGTGAGTTGGCAGATTCATGAACCCAAGCAAAGGAACCAATACTCGTCAAGAATATGGATGGAATGTAATCTTGTCTTTTAAAAGCAATTAAATAAGCATTGGCAATGCAAGTGTGTCTTGTTTGACTTGACTGTAATACGTACAAGACGTGTACGGTGGTGCCATTATTCCAGGTATTCCGGATTGTGCCACTTCACCTATGACATCATGGGATCAGTCTCACAATATATACATCTGCGATGTACCTTGGGTCGGGATTATGGATCTCATTCGTTTGCAACAGATAGATGAAGCTGTCTGTAGCCATATGTTAGAAACATATTTGTTTATCTAGTAGCGAGGCAAGTTGTGCTACCATTGTTGATTATAGCACTTTGCAAAAGTAGACCTTGCTAAATAAAAATTGCTGAGGTTTATTATTCCAGTAGACCCTTTTGCATGCGAGTCCACAAGGTTCCTCCCTAATAGGGTTTATTGTAATTCGGAAGCAGATATTTCTTTTCCCAGCAGCGCATTTTGCAATTGTACACAGTAAATGTTACAGTCGCATTTTTAAGGACATCTGGAACTGTGGGTAACGTTTGAGTTCTGAGGTTTGTTGTTCTGATCTTGAAAGTTCTGCTCCGCTTGAAAGGTTGATTGAAATGATCATTGTCTTATTGCAAGCGCGTTCGCATTGCAATTGATGAGCCACTAATCTTTGTCGGCTTAGGGCTGGGAGGGGAGTGAAGGCCTCATGCAGAATTGAGCAGATGAGATTGTTGTGACTCTGTTTTGCTTTTAATATGCGAAGCAAAAGAGGTTGGTGCGCCCATTCTTGATTATTCAACTCTTTTTGCGGATAGTCTGATGCTTGGATTTGGAGGGAAAGGGGACCTTCATCTGCGTCGTAAGACATGGATCCTTCTGTATTCAGATCCGTCTCCATTCCACCAAAAGTCTGCTCCATTTTAATCCATGGTGGAATGATTTTTCATTGTTTTCAGTCAGAAAAAAGGTCTAGTAGGCCTGGGGGAAGAACATTAGGCCAGAGTACCCTCCGATTGTCCTGCAAAAAAAAAAAAGCGTTTTCTTACCATAACCACGTCACTAACCTTAACCACAGCTTGCTTTTCGACAGCAAGCTGGGTACTAGTCTTCCTTGCAGTTAAACAACACAATTCAGTCAATTAAGTGATAAAATAAAGGCTATCCGGACATAAATGTAATGAAAAAGAAGAATTTATTAAGCCTAGATTAGATATATTACAATTGCCGTTACAAGGAAATAGAAATGCAGAAATTTCATAATCGGAGTGAAACATGGTCCTGAAAGAATGTGTCATGAGATGTTGAAAATGGTCCAAATGACCGAAGTGCCATTTTTCGAGTACGCAAAATGATGATCTTTGACTTCAGGCCCGATCCAGCCCAAACAGCAACTTGTTTAGTTTTTCCTTTTTTAGGTATCGCCTAGGGCAGCGCCCATGCGCTGCTCTAGGAGGGCCTTTAGCCATCGGTCTTCACTTTTCAAGCACTGCACTCGTGCTTGTGGCGGCATCCACCTTTCAGGAGTGAGCAGCGGCGCACCACAAGCACGAGTGCAGTACTTGAAAAGTGAAGAGTGCTCTCCCAAGAGCGCGTGCGCGCTGCTCTCCCAAGCGCACGCGTTCACCACTCGCGGGCTCACCTCCTGCTCCCCCTCTCTCTCACAAGACCAGTCACACCACAGTTTTCCATGAACTCAGCCTGTGTCAGGCACCACGAATGGACTGCTAACCCAGGACGACTGGCCCCCGCCTCCCTACAGCTCTATGAGACCGATGTCTAGGCGCTATTCCATCACTGCTTTTGCATGGTGGGTCATTGGTCATCACTTCTATGTAATATATTCGTAAAACATCGAGGCACTTCTACTCCTCAAATACACACATCATGTGTCAATGTTCAAAAGGCTTCTAAGCGCTTTAATCCTCAGCAATTGACAATGTATCTACAACGTGTTCAAAGGCTGCACTCCTCCGATATATGCACACTGTATTCACAAATCTTCCAGCTAATATACTCTGCTCCTTATGTACACAGCGTGTATATGCAAGGCTTCCAAGCACTATACTCTTCAAATATATCTATAATATATTAACAAGACTCTCAAGCGATATATTCCTTGGTTGCACGTTTACTGTGTTGCCTTGCTTCTAGGCACTATTCTCGTCTGTATCCACATAACGTATTCACCAGTCAAAATATCCAAGACCTATACTCCAAAGGTGTGAATATTCTGTATTCATACTGTTTCGAAGCGCTCACCTTTTGGAGTACAGTGTTCGCAAGACTCCTAAGCGCAACACTTCTCCGGTATGCACAACTTTTTTTATCAACATGTTTTTAAGTGTTGTATACTTTTAGGATTTAAGCACATATGTTTCTAGGACCTTTTTTTTTTTTTTTTTTTTTTTTTTTTTTTTTTTTAAAACCTTTATTTGTGCATAGTAAAAGAACAAATACGGGCCTACAACCATCAGGCCGGCCACAATACGGTTGAGCACAGAGACAAACAATACATCCCCTGTGCGTCAAGGTCAAGATTAGCAACGATTCAAGATTCATACACTGGAGGGAGCCTTGACACCGGGGGAAGGAGAAGTGAAGGTTAATTTTAAGGTTTTCAAAAAAAAAAAATTTTATCGGGAAAAAAGTCAGTAAAGGATAGAAACAAGGAGATTCGAGTCCGCAAGTCGGCTTCATACACTGGAGAGCAGCAGCATCATTAAAACAGCCATAGAAAATCTCATACAGTAAGGCGATGCAATTAGATAACAGGATCATCACAGTAGTAAATACGCACCCCCTAAAAGCCGCCCCCACTCAATCCACCCCACACCCGGACCCCGAATCGAAACAAGTATAGCGCAGAGGCATGAAAGAAAGAGGCCCATAGAACTAAAAAAGAAACAGTAAATTACCCCCCCACCCTACACCAATGCGGAGGCTATGGCCTACCCCCCCCCCAGCATAGTGCCTGTCGCCCAATGAACCCGAAATATAGACGAGAGAGAAAGTAGGAATAGAGTAAAGAAACTAAGAGAAGAAAGAAGAAAGGAGGCGGGGAGGAGCCCACGTATCCTCAGGAGCGCCCGACACCACCGGCCAACCAAGCCTCCACACACCGAAACCCCACTACACCCAAAGGCGGTCGTGGGAAGATAGCATATAACACCACGGAAATGAAGGCAGACAGATCGCGACGAGTGCGCACGACATAAGTAGACAATTCCAGTCCCAGTCCAGCCCGGCCGTGAAGCCATGATGATAGAAAGTAATCTAGCCCTGGCCCGATCGCGGGCGTACGATTAGACCCGCCCCCTCGTGAATGCCCCGCATCCCGAACAGACAAAGACAATATGGCCACTTGGGAGAAGATGGAGAAGTAGAGTCACAAAATGGCCGCCGATCATCTATTGAGGTCCCCTTGCACACCATATAAAATCCAGACCTGGCTTGTAAAGTACATGAGTTCCACATAAAAGGAGTCGTAGGCCACCGTGAACAGTTCCTCGAGGTCGCCAGGTGTAGTTCAGCTGGAAACTCCTGCGGGCACGGTGAGGCAGGCAACAACAAAGCAGGCGGCAATGACCGGGGAAACAAAGTATCTGCCATTGAGCAGGAGAGCGATTGATCCTGAGCGCCGGGAAAGCCAAATGCAGACACCAGTGTAGCACCGTTATACCCAGTCGTTGCTTCCCCGCAGGAGGACCACAGCACTGGCAGACTCACGTCTTGTTGATCACAAACGGGGCGCTCACGGCCCGCAGCAGACAGTGTAGAGTCGAACCGCTCACTCAGCGTTTGCAAGCCGACACACAATTGCAGACAAAAGTCCCGCAGGGCAGCCAGAACGGAGCCGTATGTCAGCGGAAGCTGCGTCCCCCCAACGGCAGCAATCCGGGACGGCACTGGGGAGCTGGAGTCTGGTAGAGGGAGGGCGAAGCGGGCAGCGGGCGAGACCGGAGCATCACCCCCCAGCAGCGAGCAGGCAATCAGCGCCATGTTTTACCGTTGAACGGTACCGTGGCCAGGGGGGGGATCGTGACAAGGAGGCAATTCCCAACAGGTCTGCGCCGCAACAGGTGAAAGCCAGCAGTCTCTTCCCCTCCCTCAGGCTCTCTTTGCAGCCGACTAGACCATAGAAGAAGGGGGTCTGCAGCCTTCTACAGCGTGGTCCACAGAGCGGGGTAGGAGACCCGCCACACCGGGGCTTACCCTCTGGCTCCAGCCCATCAGATGCAGGGTACAGGAGGTGTCCGGGCGTCTCTCTCCCGGCTCTTCTGGCGACCGTGCGTGGCGTGAGGCGGGATCGGGACCTCGGGCTCAGATTTGCACCAGCGGGTCCGGTGACTGCAACGATTCCAGGGGGTCGGCCGAGGCCACAGTAGAGCAAGGGTCCAGGGCGGGGAACAAAGGCACCAAAAACTCCGGCATCCGGGCAGGCTAAGACTTCGGGAAAGCGGCGGCGCAGTCAGCGCGTCGTCGCACGCGTTGCACCTCGAAAATCGGCAAGGATAGGAATCAGGATGATAGTCCGAGGCCAAGGGCCGACGGAGCCGGGCGCTCAAGCGACTGCTCCGGTCGCCATCTTGGCTCCTCCCTCTCTAGGACCTTTTAAACTAGGTTCCAGAGAAAAATTATTCGCAAGGCTTCTAAGCGCTACACTTCCCGGTATGTACAAAAATGTAATCAATATCTTTTCAAGTGCTGTATACTTTTAGGATTTAAAACACAAATTTCTAGGATCTTTAAACTAGGTTCTAGAGAATAATTAGTCGCAAGGCTATGTGACCCTTGCACAGACGTATTACAATCATACCTTTCTAAATGCCACATGAACATAGAATAGATATAATGTATTAATAAGATTCAAAGGACTGCACATCTTGGGTACAGATGGAATTGTTTCATAAATGCTATTCAGAGACGGCAGAATGATTTTGAGTGTTAATCGCTCCCTCCTGACTTCTGCTATGATCTCAAAGTCACAATTTGAACGTTAGCCTTGCAATGTCAACTGTTCACTCTTCCAGTGTCACCTGATAGGACACTTTATTAGTTGGTATTAGGAATAAACCTATTATGTACCTCTTAGGAGTTGCAAAACTGCGACACCGAGCTCTGTTAAGCGTAATGTATTCTCCTGGCTTCTAAGTGCTATAAAACTCGAGTCCAGATATTTATTTTTAAGGGTTCTGAGCACTACACACCTTGAATTAAGCCACAATGTTTTCATAACTTTCTAGGCACTATACACAGCAGCAATAGGATCTCTATGTTCTGTATTTATATAGTACCGATGTCTCGGGCAGTCATAATCTATTATTTATAACGGTTCTAAACGCTATACGCATTTGGTATTGGGACATCAAGTACAGATAGTATGTATTCATTAGACGTCTAGGCATTATTTACGTTAGGTTTAAACATAATACGTTCATTAAGTCTTTTAAGCCATATACGTTTCAAGTATAGATGATCTATTGATAAGCCATCTAATTCATCTAAACTTCGTGCACTGGAAATACATTCACGAGGTTTCCAAGCGCTATACATTTTGGATATTCATAAGGGTAGTATGTGTTTTACAACTTGGATACGAAAATAATCTATTCATAAGGTTTCCAAACCCTGTACCACCCAGGTACAGGCATTAAATATTCATAGTGCCTCAACGAACTATATACCTCATCTTGAGACACTATGTTTTGATGGACGTTATAACGTCATACCCCTCGGACAGAGACAATGTATTCACAAGAGTTCTAAGTTACTGAGTATTTGACTCATACGACTCCATAGCTTTGTGCATAGATAGTTTTTGTAAGCCCTATACATTTCAGGCATTGCAAATTTATTCCTAAGGCTTCTAGGCACTCTACAGTTCGGATATAGACACTGAATGATTCATTGCTCTTCTTTGACTTCATAGCACAACTCAGTTCTTTAAAGTCTATATATATTATGTTACGTTGATGTATGCATGTTACATGTAAGTATGATGTATATATGTATGTCGGAACATTCACCAGTTACTTTGCGCTATGTAAAAACTTCGCTCTTCATTCATTCAGCAAGGCTTCTCCACCGTTGGGAGCTACCCATGGGCATATTGTATCTCAATTCTTTATTACATTTTTAAAAATAGGACAAATAATGACCAGTGGTCAAATACCATCGAAGGAACATAAAGCACTGATCATACATAAACATATAAGCAGAACGATGACAGAAGCAGAACAGAAGGAAAAATCTCAAAGTACCGCATGTACAAATAATGATCAGTCGTCTCAACAATAAATAAATGTATGCACCAAAACAAAAGAGATTATGTAAATATTAAACTTTAAATAGCTATAAACCCATCAATAATAAGTGGATACTAAGAGATCGCATCATCAGAACTCTAAACAAACATTGGCATAGCCAATAGGCCTCGCGTTTTTGGGACCTTATAAGTGTTTAGCCATGCAACACTTGATGTTGTTGCACCAAGGATATTGTGCTGGATAACTAAACACTTATAAGGTCCCAAAGGTGAGACCTATTGGCTATGCCAATGCTTGTTTATGATCTGAAGGAGTGGAGCTTTTGTGTAGCTATCTGCACCATGTGTAGAGAGGGGTTAATGCAAACGTGTACCTCCTCTGCCATAAATTATACATTAGCCGTGATGAGGAACATAGATTAAATATCTTGTTGCGAGCCTGATTCACTCCTGATTTCGCACTCTAGATAATATCTTGGCTTGAAAGTAGGGCAAAGGTTTGAATAGAATCCACAGAGAACTCCCCGTTTTCCATTGCTGTCATGTGTTCGAGATCTTGGCTCTTCTGAACAAAACAAACAAGCATTAGCAATGCAATAGGTCTCGCATTTACGCAAGTTTGAGCTATTGGCATTGTAAATGACAATGCCTTTTATGTTTTGGTTTTTAAAACATAAATAAAAGGCAGTGTCATTTACAATGCCAATAGCATAAACATGCGTAAATGCAAGACCTATTGCATTGCAAATGCTTGTTTCACAGTGTCATAATTACAGAACTGCAGTATTTTCAATGTTTTATACATCGAAGCCATAGTTGTTGCCTATTTATCTTATGCAACTAAACAACCATCCACAAAGCCAATAGCCCTGGCTCGTTGTAGGTGTAATGTTACTGGTCGTATTATATATGTGGAGGCAATGACAGAAGTAGCAAAATACCAGTCGGGCGGTACACTGTTGAGCACAGATTTTTAGCTTATGTGTTTTTGAGCCACGCCCTAATTACATTAGCCAGCCCCTTTAGAGAGAACCCCCCCTCAGTTTTCTCATCACACTTAAAGCCCCACCATATGTAAATATTATTTGTGCACCTACTTCCAACTTATGCAGTGTAGATCAAATTAAATGTATTTCTCCCAGTCAAGCAACCAGTCAGAGTGCCACGGACGGCAGAGGCAAAATGCATGATGACAACATATTAATATGCGTGTGCTAGCAGCTGTCGGGCACTGGGGTTAAAATCAACAATGACATACCTCAGTGTGCCCCTTGGAATTCTGTACAGCGTTCTAGATACAGTGTGAAAAGCCACGCCACACATTCCGGCAGACCTTCCTCTGAATGCGGATACCTCTCTAGTGCATACTCTGGGTGGCCCGTCCGTATTGAATAGCAAGAGTGTGCAAGCTGCGAGCTTGGGGCTGGCCACGCACTTCAGCCGGCTTCACATCTGGCGTTGCAGGTCACAGCGTAGGGAGCCGAGCACCAGGTGAAGGCCACGCTGTTTGTCATCAGTGAAAATGGACATTAACCACAATAACAGCCATCCACTTCTAGAACGTTAATGAATCAGGCACTTGCATTGCAGTGCGGTATACGAAAGGGAGGTACAGTTAGCATGCATAATGAATGAAACACATACAGACCTGGGTCTATTTTGTTGTATTTAAAAGAACACCGGCAAAACAATGCACACGTGTATCTGCAATTTAGCATATCGTGTGCATGCAAAGACACGCAAATGTGCATGAAATCATCACAGACGGTGAACTTTCACCTACGATTTCTGCTCCGACTGTTTATAAGAGGCTGGAACTGGACTATACGGACCGATTCACTCAGTGTGGTATTGTGCGCACAGAGATAGTTATGTGCACTAAAAGGGATCTTCTTTCTCAATAAATTTAGGTGTGTAAACAGAGCAGGATGTGTACTGCTCTATGGAAGAGCACGCGGTGTATATAAAACACCAATTTTTGTGAGGAAAGCAATATCTACGCTAGCACGAATGTAAAATAGATTGAAACATGCCTGTCACAATGTATAACAGTTTGCTTTTGAAGAATTTACTACAAACAGTAAATGGTACAATAGATTAGATACAACAAGTTCCCCACCAGTCTAAAGAAAGTGGCACAAGACATATGTTTACTACAGCGGAGACGATATGATATGGAAAGGAACAGAGCGCCGTAGGCTGTAAAAGCGAAAGCGAACGCCAAGAATGCTCCCTGCAAGAATGCTCCTTGAAAAGCGCATGCGCCGAGAAGGCTGTACAGCAAACTGAACACCAACAAACGCAGAGAATGCCTCATGAAAAGCCCGAGCAAGGCGAGCAAAATATGCAGTCAGGGTGGGCGAGGCCTAATGCCGACAGGACGGACACCAACCCCGCTTCCACAGAACACGGACACAAAAGCAACGACCATAGATCTCGCCGAAGCAGCGCATGCGCTGCATTCGCAGGCGAGACCTAAAAACCTACCAAGGAATGGCATAGAAGTATGTTTCCAAATGAAAACCTCTTCTACTACCAGCTCCTTTCTAGTATAATGGTGCAGAGAGGTAGGTATATTACTTGAGTCTCTTTCTTTAAATATGTTTTTGTTAAATTTTATTTATTACGTGTTACAAAAAAAAAAGGACCAACAGAATAGATAGGGAGGGAAACAAGGGGATATACAGGGGCGTCAGAAAATGCCACAATAAAAGCTTCAGCATATGCATCATCAGTAACCAAAAACATAAATCTCCTTTAAATGGATACAGCGTTTTTCCTACAAAGGACCAGGGGATCTGCGACAGTGTGAGTTGGGCACACAAATAATCTGATCCAGCCAGAATCCACCCAGGACTTAAATGGTACATTTCATGTTGCATTCTGAACAATTATTTGTAAGAGCAGAAGAAGGTGGGAAGGAGGGTCTTTTGCTGAGCTCCGTTGGTCCACCAAGCCTAGCCTAGGTGTCCATTTCTAGTAGAGTCTACCTAGCAAAGAGATAAAGAGGATCTCTAATTACTGCGGTAAGGTCCATCCGGACAGCACTTATTACTCACATTGAGAAATGTACCCTTATTCATACAGACAAATGAGGCGGGACAAAGGATCACGCAAGCCAACCCTCCAGAGAGATTTGAGCAAATATGAAGAGTGAAATAGGGATAGGTCGGCTTCTTGCATTCGGGTTCTCCTTTTGCTTCATGTTTTGAAGTTCATGCTTAGGATTTGGATATCTTTCTTCTGTACTGACCTGTGGACGGGTGAAATGCTGACTGACTGGTTTTGCCCGTTGGCTTCGACAAAGATAATCTCAGTCACTGTGTTAGAACATTGGGTATCTAAAAACAGTTGTTCAGGATTGGGGAAAGTTTATGGGGCAGGTTTGATGGGATCCCACATTTTTTCTTCTAAGAATAAGTAGTATATCGGATCAGTGAATTACTTAAGCAAACACCCAGGCTATTGTGATTTTGATAGCATTTGATTTGGAAACAAAATCTAAAAATCGGCACTTTTGTGAAAATCCTGCGATTTCTACAAAGTTGCCTGCAATAATATGTATATATTTTTTTTTTAATGAGGCTGAGGCTCCTTTTATTGACTGTGCTGCACTGGACAATAAAAGGAGGGTAAACATCAGGCCAGCAAACAGCATTAGGTGTAAGCTTCCTCCATTGCCTGTTTGGTAATTCCGACTGCAGATGCGCATGGCCCTCCACCCATACTAACAGCCAGCTGCCTGGCTCCCTCTGTGTCCCCTGTGCTCCCTGCTGCCCTTTCTCTCCTCTGACCACTTCCCTTGGGTCTTCACTGCCCTTGCTGTCCCCTGACTCCTCCGTCCCATTCTTATGTGTCTTCTGTCTCTTTCCATGTGACCAAAACCCTCCTCCCCCTGCCCCACCCTCATGACTCTTCTGGTTCCTGTCTCCTACATGTCTCCTGTGCCCCCTCGCTCCCTGCTGCCCTCTATGCCGCTGTATTACAGGTTGTCTGATGCCAGACAGAGCCTTTGACTCTGGCCTTTAACGCTGGAGCGGGCCTTTTATGGCTGGTAGAGCCCTGACGTTTGGTGTCCTTTATGCAGATCAGTATAGGAAAATGGTGATTGGTCCAAATGTAATAATCTTGAAAGGACCTGTTAACTGGCTGACGACCCTCGATAATATGTCATGAAGGAGCATAATTTGTTGAGAAGATGGAAGACGCGTCCAGCCTACAGGCCTGTTAGTGAACTTAAGTTCAGAAAGCCTTTTCCATCAATAGTTGTGACTTACTTCTAAAAGTTCTTGAATAAGTCCTGCCCGCCACAGATAAAACGTTTTTGAATTTGACCCTTCATGCCTACATAGGTTCACTGACCCACAGAGTGAGGGATTTTCCCACAGTCCCTCGGTTCTTCAGATGGTAGGACCTGACCTTTTGATTACCGTAATCCAAACTCAGTTTTATTAAATCTTTCCAGTGTGTTCCATTTATCACTTCCCATTTTCTGGTGGTTTATGTTATTCTTTTTGTGGCTTTTGTTTCTCACATTTATGTATTTTTGTTTTCTAACTCGTTTACTCTTGAATGGTCAGGATTTTTTTTCCTTCACTCTTTGACGCAGGCAAGTGGGTTTTACCAAAATTCTGTCCTATTTCTCGAACCAGTTCAGGCATGGTGGTGGCTTGCAATAAAATGCCTCAATGACTGCTGCACACTCCATGCATTAGGGGGAAATCAATCCATGCAAGGAGATTAAGAACTTCTCTGTAGTGCTATAGAGCTGTGGTATAGTGGTCAGCTTGTTAATCTTGACTCTGGTATCTGTTCTATCAAATATTGTGCGATTCTTCACAAATCACTTCATCTGCCTATATTTGTGCCAAGAGCCCTAGTCATGCTGCCAGGTGTATCCATCCAAAATTGTAAAATCATTAAGATAAAGATGTTATAAAAAATTAGGAAAGTTTAATTTCCACATTGACTTCTATTGGTTTGAAGGAAATTTCAAGTCGAAGAAAGCTTACAGTTTTTTGTATTTTTTTTCTTTGGTTAAAATCAGGAGTCTTCTGCCTAAACCTGGAAGGTTTCCAAGTCTGCAGGTTGTCTCTCTTTTCCACTTTACCCCCGCCCACTTCCTACCCCCTTTTGTCAAAAGCATCCTTATCAAGACTGGTATGTACATCACACAGAGTAGGTCGGGGTCCCTGAGAGGGAAAAGAGTGCTAAGATCCTAATTATTAGTGCCAAACATTCATCAACACAAGACTTAAAGTAACCTAAATGCACCTAGCTTCGCCATTGTGAACAAGTTTAGGTACACACAGCTCCATTTAATCCCGGCGCCTTAAAGGGATGCTTGGAGGTGATGTAAACACTGATCCCCTTGCTGCTTCAAGCTATAAATACCGCGGCTTAGAAAGATTATTCTTGGAAACTTTCTGCAAAGGGAGCAAGGCCTGATGGCAAAGTGGCTTTGAGCTTCAGCCTTTCATCTCTGACCGAGATCTGTCTGCCTTTGATCGAGAAATTCAAGCTTAACGTGACATTGCCTTCAGATTTTCGTTGTATTTTGTGCTTTTTGCTGGAAATTTGCACCCCGACACCATCGGTCTATTATATGCTGACTATCTTTTTAAAGAGGAACAGGAAGATGTCTAGTTTCTCCGCTGACCTCATGGGCGACAAACCCTTGGCGGATTTTCAGGCAAACCACACACCACGTAAATTGCTCCCTTGTATTATCATGGGAGTGTATCTATCTCCCTGGCCCACTTTACAGTGTTTGTTTAATGCTCCTTTCGTTCTTTAGCCAGTACATTGACAAGTTTGGAATTAGGAATCTGAAAATGAACGTGTAAAATTAGTAAAAGAGGAAGAACGTAAAAAAAAAAGAAAAACATCAAATATTCTGTGTAAAAGGGTGACTCGTGACTGACTTGTGTGGTAATGCTTGCACAGTTATTGCTCTTGACTGTATTTATTCCAATTAATTTTGCCAAAGTTGATGTGTGGCTGTTATTTATTTAGCGTAGGTTTCAAAATGTGACATTCTGAATAATGCGTTCTAGCTGACAGGAAATAAACAAACCGTCATGATGGAGGCATGAAGGGAAAGGGGGGGTCCCCTTATCTTTTTCAAAGACTGTCTCTTTTGAGTGTCATTTTGCTGCATGTTTTTGTGAATATTTTATGGAAAGACCGTGCCAATTTAGCTATTTATCGCTATTTTCAGCCTCGGAAAATTCCTTTGGGACTGGATTACAGTCTTTGCATTTGCTGAACATACACAGTGGCTTTGTCTGGCACATGTGTTGAATATTGTTTACTATTTTTTCGTGCTTGGCTATGTGTGTATTCATCTATAGGGGGCAATGAAAACAAATGCGTTCTGGTTGGGTATTCACACTTTCGGGCCGGTCCCATCTTTGCAAAGGCATTTGCCAATTAAAGAAGGTGGAACATTTAAAATGAAGAAATAAAGGGAAATATCTACTAAGCTGTCTTAGTTGGGGTCTTTAATCGCTCAGTAAAGTGTAGATGCTGCAGGGGTTAGCACAACTGGGTAGCAGCTTCAGCAGTTGGCAACACAGATTGATAGTGCCTTGGTTCTGGCCAATGATGATGGCTGGTGGACCAGCACATCTCTATCAGATGTAAGATGACACAGTTATGGAGGAAGATGTGTATTTTTAGGTTTCTGTCCCCCAAACTGTTTTGAGGTTGGCACACCATCAACCACACACTAAAGGAAAATAATTGAATTTTATAAGACACCCTCGGCATCTCACAGAGACCACTTGCTTTCAGCCCACCAAAGAAAACGTAGTGAAGAAAACATGAGCTGCTTGATACTGGTTCTCTCTGCTAAAAAAGTTAAACAATTTCCCCCAGAAAATGACTTTAGAATAGCTGCCAAAGCCTTGCCCTCTCACATCTGGATGATGGCAATTCCCTGCTTCGCTGCTTCCCAGACTCCTACTGCACCCCCTGACTCCTACTGCACCCCCTGACTCCTACTGCACCCCCTGACTCGTACTGCACCCCCTGACTCGTACTGCACCCCCTGACTCGTACTGCACCCCCTGACTCGTACTGCCCCCCCTGACTCGTACTGCCCCCCCTGACTCGTACTGCCCCCCCTGACTCGTACTGCCCCCCCTGACTCGTACTGCCCCCCCTGACTCTTACTGCCCCCCCTGACTCGTACTGCCCCCCCTGACTCGTACTGCCCCCCCTGACTCGTACTGCCCCCCCTGACTCGTACTGCCCCCCCTGACTCGTACTGCCCCCCCTGACTCGTACTGCCCCCCCTGACTCCTACCGCCCACCGACTCCTTCTGTCCCCCTGATTCCTACTGCTCCCCAACTCCTACTGTCCCTCCCCCCCCAGATTCCTACTGCACACAAACTCTCACTGCCCCATAAAAGTCCTTCTAAAAGCCCCAACAAGCCTCATGAAGGACATTTAGAAACATGACCACATCACCACCCACTAATGGAACCCTACATGCTCTTCTTGCCCATCTGCACAGCTTCCATGACCAGCAGCATCATCTCACACAGAATCATGACTATTACACTGGTATGTTTGACTGACTGAAGCTCAAACTCCTGACGCTGTCTGTACATATGCTGCCAGGGTACCGTTGGACTGCAGATGAAGGAGTGCAATGGAGAGCAAGCAATGGTAAAGCCAATAGGACTTGCCTCTGGGACCTATTGACTTTGTCAATTATTTCAGCCATGTTGTACAGCATCCAAGATGCTGTTCAATATGGCTTGGAAAAAAAAGAGAAAAAAGGTCATTTTGGTGACCTGCACAACAAGCACGTGCCTGCCCACAAAGTAACATGACTGCTTTTTTTTCCTTTTTTGTTTACTGATCAAAGTTGAATTGGTAAACAAAAAGGAGAAAAAAAGGAGCAGGCAGAGGGGAGCAACATGAGGGGGTAGAATACATGGGCTTGGAGGTAGGGAAGCAGCAGGAGGGCAGAGGAAGCAACACTGGTTGGTGCCTGAGTGGAGGAAACGCAAAAAACAACAATTGATGGACAGAATGCAGAACAATGTCCTACATTCACCCCAGTACAGAGATCTGGGCCTAAATCCATCATTGTTTTGCTCACCATGCCATTCCAGTTTGAACCCAGCCATATGCAAATCAGTCTTGACCCTGTGTCCAGTAGGAACAGTCCAGCCCGAACTGCCAGGCCAGGTCCTCCCTGGACTGGAAACAAGCATCCTAGGACCGGTTTCCGGATTTCACCCCTCATCAGCCAGGATAGCTTGACTCCAGTGGCATGGAGAGCATGAGACCCACGTCTGGGCATACCCGTCCCACTCGGGGTGACAAATGCAAATACAACAGTTGATGGACAGAATGCAGAACAATGTCATACATTCACCACAGTACAGAGATCTGGGCCTAAATCCATCGTTTTTTTGCTCACCATGCCATTCCAGTTCGAATCCAGCCATATGCAAATCAGTCTTGACCCTGTGTCCATTGGGAACAGTCCAGCCCGAACTGCCAGGCCAAGCACAGGGTCAAGACTGATTTGCATATAGGTGGGTCTGAACTGAGGTGGCGAAGTGAGCTAAAGTATGATGATGGATTCAACCCATATCTGTGACTGGGAGTGAGTGTCTGAAAAGTTTCAGCGCTCCGTCCACCATCTCCTTGTGTTTGCTTTGTGTGTAGAAAACAACATGGAAAGAGTGGGGGGAAGCAATGTCAAGAGAGGAACTCTGAGTGGGGGAAAGCAAATGGACGAGAAAGGGCAATATGGGGCAGAGGGCAGGAAAAGCAAACAGGCGAGATAGCAGCGCTGAGGTGGAGAAGCACGCAAGGACGGGTACATGAAGAGGGCGAAGCATAGGGGTAGAGAATTAGCAATGCGAATGGTCAGAGAATGAGCAAGACGAGGGTGGCGGGGGGGGGGGGGCGAGTACACAAGAGAGACCGCTGGAAAACACATTCACTATCATGGCGTGCTTAAACAAAAAGAAAAAAGAAGCATCAGAAAAGTGAGCAGTGGAAAACCACAAGTACAGCATTCCTTCTCCAAGAGAGGGACACGCGCACAAAGAGGAAATGAAGCCCACACAAGCAAACCAATAAGAAGCAAGCAAATGAGTGACATTGAACAAAACCAATAGTAAGCCGCGGGTGGACTCTTAAGTCCACTGTAAGCTGGCAATAAATCTTGCAACTGACAACTACACACCCAAGTAACTAGAAAGACATATCAGCATGCATCTGGATGGCACTACCCTTCTTCAGTTTAGGAAAGAGTCAGACCCACTGCTTGAAATAGCACAATATAATGACAGTGTGAATGCTCCACATTCCCATTCAGAACCCAGCATCCCCGCCTAGATTCACTCGCTGGTTGTAGCTCTGCCTTCTACCCTCTAAAGCGCTCCAGTACTGCCTTTCAGCTCAGTTTGTGCAATGCAAATACTACATACATTTACATATGCACAGCGTGTGTGCAGCTGTGGGAAAACAATGGTCCTGCTTACAATACCAGGCCCCGAAATTCTTGATTATTTTGAGTTTCTCTCAGAATCCGCTTGAAAGCTGTTATATTTGGAGAAATGTGCTGTAAAATGAGTAGGTTGCCCTCCTAAAAAATATGGAAATAAGTCCATTCAATCTAGAAAATACAAATCTATTACAATATTTTTTAGTGTTGCTTTCTAGCTCCAAGCTACAGACTCAGAAATTCAGGTTTTGAAAAATTGAACTGAGAGAGAGTTTTAAAGGATTATGGCTTCTTATTCTGGGAAAGATAAACTGACCTCTAGCTTGCTCTTGTACATTTTATACAAGTTTCAGGAGGATTTGGGATTCGTTCAGTGAAATTTGTTAACCATTTTTACCCAAGAGGTTTCAAGACAAGATGATATTCAAATCCTGATAGACTTGGGCTTTTGCAAAAAATGGGGTTGCCTCTTAGTTGGTTTTCCATTTCTTCAGTTTCACTGAGGGTCTGTCTTCTCTGTTTAGCCAGAGCCACCCTTTCTGCGAGGACTACTTTTACCCATTTAGCCAGACTTTCCCTGAATCCCTTCTAGACAGTTTCCTTTCTATCTCTCGTTCTTTTAACGCAGCCCACACATGTGCAATAAATGCCTTTTATACTGTAGATATTTTAGATCTGCAAAAACGCTGAATATCTGTATCATGGTATTACAGCGCTGATGTGAGTTACTGCTCTAAACACACATGGTGAGATATTTAAAAAGCAGTTCCTTTTAAGGGCTGTTTTTTTGTCCACTACATGCCTCCTGCAAAGTCCACAGCTCATAAAATCCTTGGCAGGCTGGGGAGAGTACCGCTTGTGAAGACGGATGCTGAGGGCCTTTATTTTTATTCCTACCTTTTTTGACATCATGCCGAAGAAGTACCATTGGAAATAAAGGATGCTAAAGGGAGTTGTTTCTCAATACAGCGCTAATAAAGTGGGGCTAAATGGTTGTGCTTAAAAAAAGATGTACGATTACTAAATGGTGGAGCGGTGATGAAAACCTTCGCTATTCTAGTTTGCCTAATAAATTTCTCACCGTGGTGAGTAGCATCTGTATATTTACTGGGTAGTGCCTGACTTGCAAATGGGGCTGATTAACAGTTAAGCTATCCACACACAGGCCTCTTCATTAAATACTGAACTTGGCATCTGTTTTTTACAGTCCTAACTCGATCTAGCTGGGTTTTGTGGCATAGACTGATGGACCATTGGAATTCGAAAATCCGTTTGAGTAGTCTTTCAGCCTAATGGAAGTCTGTGTGCACAGGGTGGATGGATTAAATAGCCCTGTCAGGCCTTGGCTGTCAACCGTGAAGTTTCTGATTGTGACTCTAAATATATGTCATGTGAGCCGCTCAGGCTCTTTTTTTTTTTTTTTTAATCCCGTTGGACGGCTTGAGAATGTAAAATTCCTTGGATCAATCACTAAATAATGCAGTCATGTTTTTCCTCTCTTCCTGCTTTGCATGCTGCAGTGTACACCAATGACCATCCTGCATGAACTGCACTTAGGAATGTGTGCACTACAGGCGGCTCTCATCTTAATGGAATACCGAGAATAAAATGAAAGCAAATAGTTTAATGGAAGGCATAAAAAAATGCAAGGTAGCCAGCTGCCAGAAGGACAACACCCAAGAATTATCTGACGTTTTCCCTGTAGTCTATGCATTTTTAGGTAAGATGTTAGTCTATAAATGCTTTCCTACTGTTGATCCATACAGCAGCCCGCTTGATCTTCGGCAAGCAATGAGTTGACCTCATTCCCATTGATACCAGGTCCATGTTCAAATTCGTCCGTCTACTCTGTGAAATTCTCCACATTCTACTCCTCACCACCTGACTGAGAAGCTGACAAATTCCAGACATCAGAATTCCCTGTGTAGCATTAATTTGATGTCACATACTCTATTCTTCCCAGGAGCTGCTCCTAGAATGTGGAACTCTTCACACACAAGCACTACTTCACTACTTTAAGTGGCCGTGGCCAATCAGTGCTTCTTGTCTGTCTTTGTTTCTCCTGTGTGCGGCATGCCTCTCTTCTGTCCCTATGCCCAGCTGGTTCTCCACAGTCTAACCCCTAGACTGGGGTTCCATGTTTATATACCAGTGAGTCGGAAACACTCCCATTGTCTCTCATTGGCGTAGTAGAGGTACAACAGGACATGTCTCAGAGGGCTGAGTGAACCTGAACTCTTCAAATACGCCATAGTTACATAAGTGTATAATGATTCCAGGTTGACAGTCTTCAAATTATAAACCATCAAATATGTTACCTCGACTTTCCCTAACCTGAAACAGTATTTAGCCGCTTGTTGATTCTGTTCCCAACTGGGAAAGACCTCACGGCTGAACATAAATAGTACCGCACTAGAAAGTAAACTTTTTCCCTCACCATTTTCATTTTCTTTGGGTCAACAGTTTGTTGACCCCAGTACACCAGGAGATTACTTAAACTCTGAGGGTGATATGTGTGTGACTTTTTTGTTCGTCTTTGTTATTATTCTCACTGTTCGTTGTTCAAATGCCCGTTGGAGCTGCCGGCAGTAGCCAGAATTATATGCCAGGTCATGATTTCCAAGTGGTACATGATCTTTGCACACAGCCCCAGATTTTAGCACCAGCCAGAGCAGATCCGTGCCTTCAAGGATCACTGGAGGTCTGAGCAGCCAGTCCAATCTGAATGCCGGAAACCAGTGCAGATCTCCGCAAAGTGCCATCGCTTTTCGCCTTTTTCGAAGTATCTGAAATCAATGTAGCAACATTATTCCCCTTAATCTAAAGTCCTGTAATCTTGGTTTGTTGGTCAGGGTCAAACAAGGGGATGTTAGCAAATTTTGTGCAAGGAGAAATAGACCTCTGTAGTAATTTGGAAATTGACCAAGAGAGGTGTCGTCCTTTCCGAGAAACATTCACCCATGCATACTCCATGAAACAGCAAGCTACACAAGAAATATATTTTTCGCACTAAAGGCCTTCATTAAAGCCAGCTTGCAATAACTGGCTGCAATTCAAATTAACCTCTTTAAGGAAGTAAAAGAAAATGTGCTCCTGTGTCACTGCATTGCTGCATATTGACTAGCATTTGTGGTGCTGTGAAGCTAAGTACTGTGTTTTTGTTGACGTTGGGTGAAGGAGGAAGTAGAGGTATGCAGATGCTGAACTTGAATCAGACTTTGCATAATAGGCAGGTGCAGACTGCCAACGTTCACCCAGGTTTAGTTCAGAGCCATCGTTGAAATATCCAACAACTGCAGTGGTGTGTGTGAGTGTATTGAGAACTCTGCCACATATTTGAATGCGTATCTCAAAGGAAATAGCTTGGTTACAGTACTTGTTTGTTACGCTTACTTCAAGCTCATCTGTCGTCTGCGCCACCAACAGGGTTATTCCTGGAACCATCTCTGGATACTTCCGTCTGCGTAGGTTCACAGTGTTTAACCACACTGTGTGTTGAAAGGCACCGTTTTCAATTCTGTTTGTTTTGTGGTTTAACCATTTGCTGATGTGTTCTGTCTTTCATTGCTTCTTTGTACCTCACGGCAGGTACAGAATCATGTGTTCTCGAACTGCGCAGTCCAGTAGTGGCTGCCACCGAGTAGCACAGGTTGGGGGGCATAGAAAAATAAATACAAAAAGTTACTTACCGTGCTGCCGGACCGTCGCCTCTCGTCTTCTTCTGTTCTTGCTTGAAGCAGGAAGCACATCCAGGCTCCCCTAAGCCAATCACAATGCTGCAATGCAGCGTTGTGATTGGTCTGAGTGCCGTAGTTCGGGGCTCAGACAGGCATTGGGCACCTGTGCATGTTCCTCACCAGGCTGTGTATTAGTCTGGTGGGGAATATGCAAAGTGTGCAAAACTGTTTGGCCGGCCCAAGACAGCCGGCCAAACCATCATGCGCATTTAAGTGCCCACCACTCCTCCTCTTGCTGGCAAGCCCCGCACAGCCCCGTAAACCTGCTTGACACCAGAAGAATAATATGATGATAACTTAGTGTTATTATCATTTTATTTTTCCTTTTTCCACTGCTCAAAATGCAGTGGGGCGGCGCTCCTCTGCATTAGCAGTGAAGCCGCCGCTGGCACAGTCAGGTACTGCTGTTAAGTACATCTGCCGACAGCAGGAAGGATAAACCTGGGACCAACTTGATGAAGAGCTCTGCAATCAATCCCACCTATGACATTGGAAATTTATCTTCAATGTTAGGGGTGGTGTAGAATTGATTTGCAGCATGTTTAAAACTTGTATTTAGCTGTTCTAACCACAAGAAGGTGCTAGCTGTATGGTTAGTTACGGGAACCTTCATAAAAACCCTCATATACGTACACAGGTGTTGGGCTGTATATCTTGGTTCTCCGCCTCAGTGTAGTGTAGCAGCATCATCATCAGGTCTTTATCAGGAACCACATGGGAGATTTGAGATAAATAAGTACTGTTTTATCATTTCCCATGCATAAGAAAGCAGGAATGGGTAACGATTAAGAGGATGAAACCTACAATTGTACATTTTTCTCCCTATTCATAGGTACAGATACTACTGGTCTGACCTTGCTACGCATGAGTGGTAAGTTCACCACTAAATTAGGAGCCACAAGGCGCTCCTACACATACCCCGGTCCTGACGAAAGCCTCTAGAATCAAGCATGAGGCTGAAACATGTTGACCAACACCAGTGCGGTGGATTAGTAACTGGATCACTTCCCTTTTTTAATTTCCCACATCACAATTCTTTTCATTAAGTACTTGTCATAAAGTGATGTAGGGAATTTTAACTCACTGCACTGGAGCACTTAAACGCCCTCTTGTTTTTCATTTCTGGACACTACTGATAAGCCAGACGGTCTTCCTCCAGGTGGAGGTAAAGCATATTCACAAAGATAAAGACCCGATGATGATGATGATGATGATGCTGCAACAGTACACTGAGGCGGAGAACCAAGATATACCGCCCAACGCCTGTGTACGTATATGAGGGTTTTTATGAAGGTTCCCATATAAACAAAGACCCTGGTTACACAGGACAAGTGATCCATCCCCCCCCCCCCCGATTTTGTACTAACCATTGGAAGCCGAATGGATCATAGCTTCTTTTTCCCTCCCCATTGATTAAGATGTATTGTTAGTTACGCCCACCCGTACTCAAGACTCATTCTCAGAGGTGGAGGGAGCACATTGCTGAGCACAGTGAATGCACAATAGGATTGCCTGAGGCTCGGTTCTAGTAGGTCCATTAAGGTAATGTTTTTTCACTACAACATGTCATTGGAGGCGAGGGGGGCTGTGACAAGGATCAGAAGCAACTCTTAATCTGCCACTTGGTGAACATGGGAGGCATTACTTATGCTCCCTGTTAGGTGTGGATGAATTGTTATCCCGACATTGGGAGTGTTTGGTACCATACGAGGGATGTGGAGAGGAATGTTCTTGCACAAGAAGAAATGTTCACCACCCTGTGGCTTTTAAGAGGGCGATGACGCTTGGAATCAGAACAGAAGTGGAATGCTCTGGATACCCCATTTGTAGGTAGAGGGCATTGCAAGTTAAATGCACCAGTCCCTCAACTGTACTTTGTTTTGGCTTCCATGCTTTTCTGGCAAAATCATTAAGCATTGGCTTAGCCAAGTAGCAAAGTAGCAACCACTCCAACACAGGAAGTCTCATAAGTATTGAACATTCCAGGCAACGTGTTGCTGCCTTTGGATTAGTAAATCACCATCCAAGCCCACCTGGAAGGGCAGCTGGCACAATTTACCTTTCTGGTAGGTCATTCAAGTGTAGACGTTTCAAAGATGCTGGTGCTCCCTAGACTTTGTATTTTTTCTGGCTATACAAGTGGTGATAAGGAGGGCGTTCTTCAAGGAAGTACACTCGTTTATTACATCCTTGATGTGAAGCTCGGGCAGATGAAGGGTAGCAATAACTAAGCTTTATGCCCCCTGGCAGAAGGCGGGCTGGGCCCCCCAATTATGAGCTGTGTTATGCTGCAGTGGCCGACGCACTGGTTAAATGTCCGCAACGAGAAGATGGGATGGGAAGGTCAAAGGGGCACACCATATTGGGGTGGCTACTAGAGGCTAATCAGGGTGTGTAAGTAGGTAACATGCGCATTAAGTTGGCCCAATGTTGCTGGAATGCCTACGTCAAGATAAACGAGGTTGAGCGATCTCAAAGCATGGTGGGAACCCCGCCTGGGGCTCAAGCTACCTGATGACGAGTAGGTGAAGTGTTTCATCGGAGTGGATTTGATCTCCAGAAACGCTAGATGTGGCATACCTATTGCAATTACTTGCACCACACTTACTTGATCCCTACGCAGATTGGGCGTATATTTCCTGGAGCTTCAGATGCCTGCCCCAGATGTGCAGAGTGGGGTAGATTTCTTATGTCTGCCCCAGATGTGCAGAGTGGGGTAGATTTCTACCACATGGTATGACAGAGACCATGTGGTGTTTCAGTTCTGAGAGGGTGTATTGGGATGTGTATAGGATGTGACAGGGAGGCTGGTGCTAAGGGACCCACTTCACTGTATTTTGGATTTGATGTTGCGCACAAAGAAAATCAAACGTGTATATTTGTAGACCTAGCTATAGTGTTGTTGAAGCAGCATATTTCCATGTAGTAGAAATCTCGCTCTGCTGCGGCAATGTCAAAGTGGGTGCGGGATTTGAAAAAATGGATTCATGCAGAGATAAATGACAGGTGGGGATATATACAGTACCAGAAATGAATACTCAGAAATGCCAGAAACGATAACTGATGAACAACCTCCTTGTACTGCGTCCTATGGGTACTGCTGGTGTCGGGGGATGCTATCCCTGGTGTTGATATTGAAGTCCTGCATGCTTGTCTATGCATTGAAATGAGAAGGGAGGCCGCCACTCGAGTACCAGAAGAAAGTAGTTGAGTTGCTAAAGGATGCATGACCGCCATGGCTCACCTGCACTGTGTATAAGAAAAGGCAGTAAACTGTCCTTGTTGGTTATGATTATTAGCATTGAATATTTTTTTTAATGTTTAATTGAAATATCCCCAGGTGGCCTGAGAGGTTAAGGGCAACGAGAGGTTGGCAGACAAGGTGGAAGCACTGTGGGTACTGGCTCGTTCTGTACAGGCTTATCTAACATTGTTTTGCCATTAACTGTAATTTATAAAATCTTAAAAACGAATAAAGGACTGCTGAAGGAAAAATGATGGGGTCATTCGACAAATGTGGTACATGAGCATGCCACCTCGTATAAGTGAACCCAATTGCTTGGTGAGATGCATAAAGTTTGCAAATCAGAAGATCCACTTCTAGGTGAACTGTAATACTTTAAATACTTTTAATTTTTTAATTACTTTTAATACTTTAAATCAAATGGTGAATGCAAATCCCTTGTTTGGCTCGGCGTGTTCATTTCAGAAATCCAATGCTTAAAGACGAAGTAAGACACAGTATAACCACTGGAGCAGGCCAACATGGAGTGCTGTTGGTGGACTGATTGTTTTTCACTGCCTAAAATAACAGCCAGAATTTGTCTTCTGTATGGGTACTCCTTTCATTCTAATCGGGTTTGTTTTCATCACTTTGAGGCAGGTACCTAGGAAGAAATCCCTGCTACCCCCTCGACCTGACCTTTGACCCCTCTGCCCACACCTATGCCCAAGGTTGGGTGTGGATCGCTTTGGTAGCACCAATACAGTGCAACTGTTGTTGTAGAAGCAGCCCTAAGACAAACTCGTTGAATCTGTGAACATTTCCTCAACTTTTCAGCTGTTTTCTTCTTTTCCATGGAATGATCTCAAAACCAGCTCTAAACGTATATTCTGATACTAACCTGCGTGCAGTGCAGGTATCTGAAAGTTTTAGTTGACCATGCCAACAAAACAGTATATTACATAAATATTTTTGATAGATCAATAGGTCTTTGCTAACGCCAGAAAAATGCAAAACGCCTCGTTTGGGGTAGTAAACGCTATATAAATGCAATTACAATACAATATATGTTAATCAAAAACACAATTACGTACACTGGACCATATCAGCCAGCTAATTGTCTTTCAGGATTTTAGTTCAAACATTTCTTTGGCTCGTGAACTTGCCTAACTGCATTTCGAAAAGTGTCGCAATAATCACACAAACACCATGTCTGGTCAGTGCAATGTCTTTAAAAGCGTAGTCTGCATTGATATATAGGGCAGTTAGCATAAAAACTCAAAATGTACTAGTGCCTGATTCGGCAAAACTAGGGGTCTGCGAAATGTACGTAATTTGCTTTGGTGTAGTGACACGAAATTTGGGGGAAATTATGAGAAATGCAAACCTTTTTTGCCATATTTAGCACCCAAAATGCGTCCCTGCTTCAATTTTTCCTACAAGAATGAATTTATCTCCCAAAAAACAGCAGTAAAAACACAATTGCCACGACCAACAGCTGATCACGTTCTAGGTGTTCATATTCCTCCTGTGCATATTTTTACCCTGAACTGCGCTATAATTACGGGACTTGCGTAATCGCATGAATTTGTGATTTTGCATATAAGCGTAATGTGAAATTCCGAAAATTATGCAAACTAAGCTGGTGCCATTTTAACTTTTGCCTGGGGCTTGGCAAAACATGAGCAAACCGATTAAAAAAGAAGAAAAAAAACTTGGGTGGTTAGATCCTAAGATTCAAAACACATGGGTGTTTTTTATATCATGTCATCCAATGGGGGGGGGGGGGGGATCTCAGGTTCTATATTGTTTTTCTAGCCTCAGTCCTGTCACTAGGACTTTGGTTACAGTCTCCATTTAACGGTGCAAATGTACCAGGCAGAATGGTAAAATGTATCGATACTTCTGCGCTTTGTCCTAGATTTGTAAGTGCAGATGGACTTCAACCCAAGCAGCTAAGAAGCTGGTGTAACAAATTACAAATAGACCTAGGATAAAAGGGAAAAATTCTCCATGTTCCTTTTGGGCTAGAGGATTCTATGAGCCGCATATTGCACCTGCCTGCGGGGAGATCTCTTCCCTCCCTGTGAAAGGAGGTTGGGCCTGCAGTGAAAGCCAGTCTATCTTTCATTAATGCACTCTTCCCAGGGCAGTCGAGGGTTGGAGCCTAGACTGGCAACAGGACATTCACTGTAACAGGGTGCACTGGTCCTGTTTAAGGCCCTGGTGCACCCTATTAAAGGTGCTGGTGAGGACTCCATCAGGCCCCACACACCCATCTCTAAATTTTACATTTTCAATCTGCATTTTGACATTGTGAGCGTGGCTCACATTAAACCAGAGTAAGCCATCCGTGTGCTTGAAACCGGTTTTGCTAAAACATTTTGCAAAGAACAAACAAAGAGCGTTGGAGTGTCTCCAGACAGATGTTGGCTTCACTTATTTTTCGTGATTTCTAAGTATCAAGACCTAGGGCCTTATGTAGGTAGCCAAATACCGGTCGGTAACGGCCGATTTTCGGTAATTATACCGTTACCGACCGGTATTTAGGCTTTTGGTATGTAGCGGGACAATTTCTGTATTCGGAATTTTCCGAATCGGTAATAATTACCGACTCATTACCTACATAGCATTTACCACTTCATAAATACCGATTCGGTATGATTCGGTATTTATGAAGTGGTAAATGCAAGCCCACCTACATGAGGCCCCAAATGTCCATTATCTGTTTATGAATCTACGTTAATTGTGAACACTCACCTGGAAGAGATGTCCAGTAAGTGGTAGTATTGTCGTATGTCTTATCATTTCAGCCGACACAGGTTTCATAGCATCCTTCCTGCTTTTTGAAGGCTGAAATGTACTGTCTCTTTTATATATGTTACACTCAACAGATCTGTACACATTCTTTCTTAGTTGTAAATACATTCTCATAGCTGTCTCCTTTGCTTGGTGCAGTAGGTCGAGGTTCTGCCTCATTCCTCTGTTGACTTGCGGAGCAGTGGCACCACGAGGCAGACCGCCAGTAGCATGTTGTCTCTTGACCGGGTTCCTTCACTCTGTCTCGAATGTCCATATTTTGCAAGCATTTCTTTTGTCAGGGTGAGAACATCATTGGTTTCCATACGGAATAAGAAACGTTAAATCGTCTAGCTGGCGACATTTATCAGAATACATTTGTAACCAGCACTGCAGAATAACAGGCAACCAGCTGCAGTTCCTTGGGCCCAAGACACTTTGTAGCCAGCCCCAGGGCATCTTTTGTAAACATAACCCCCTCGCATTGTGATTGGTGTGGGTTTTCAGTGGCCTTCTAGTGAGGCCTTTTTCCAACCACATTCAAAGCTGCTAATACGTGAACTTTTGTAGAGAAGAAACCATCATGCCCGCTTTTCCCCATGATGTACTTTGCAGTCTGCTAGCGATTGATTTTGAAGGGATCGACCCTGCTTTTGTCCCCTGATTTCTGGACTTTGAAGCACTGTTCTCTGGCACCGGACTCGTCTGAATTAAACTTAACATAACTGCGAAAGAAAAGTTGAAAATCCAGAGCTCCCAAGATTCCAGACTCCATGCATGAATAGCTCATCCTGTTAAGGTTTTTCCTTTGTGTTCTTCACTTGTAATTCTCAATTTATGAAATTGTAAACAGGACTTCAAGTACCAGAATGCAAAGACTAAGTCCTGGAATGATTGGGTTACCCACTCATAGATCTGAGTTAACCTCTGAGAACCGCTTGCTCATTGCAGGTCTACTTTTCATACTTGTGGTTCCTCCAGCAAATGACTTCCTTCCAAGCACTTGCTTCAATTCTTTTTCCTTTCTCATTTAAACATTACATGATGTGTCTTTAACTCTGTTTAGTTTGTACTCTCCACTAAGAGGCCTCACGCTCACCATACGCTACCAAGGAAGGTGCACACTATCGTGTAGCTTATATGAGAGCTGAAGTAAATCGGTTTATGACCAAAGTGGTGGGCTTGGCATGCAGTTCTTGGTCTCCAAACTGTAGTTCCCACGTCAGTTCCCTGGATATAAAAGTTTGGCATAAGATTGAAGGGAATGTGGTATTGTGCAGCTGCAGGGCTGCGGTCCGGCCTTGTTTTTGTGGGAAAGTTATTCAAGGTCAGGCAATTTCTTAAAGAAGTCAGCAGTCCTGGTCTGATCTCAACCCCTTCATTACCCTCCTTCGTTCAGAGAAATGGCGCTCAATCCCCATCAGACGTTTCTATCACGCTTCAAACCCTTCAAACATCAAAGAAACTCAATGGCACAATGAGTGTAAAGGCCAAAGCCTTTCCTCTGGATCAACAGCTAATTCTCTTGGAGTGTGGCTTTTCTTTGGATAGCCCAGTGCAGTCCAGAAGGGTTTGCCTGTGCCCAAACATTCAGAATATTTTCTTACGGCTCTTTTACGTACTGTTATTCCTGTGTTTGCTACTGCCTTGATCCTAACAAAATGCATGTCATGTGGTCAAATGTGTCAATAACTGTCTTGGTTTGCGCTCAAAGCTTTTCTTTGGAGTTTTCCCCAACAGGGCAGTTCACAGTGAACGGATAGCTTCCAACCTCCACTAGCAGCCCTCATCAGAGACAACTCCCGGCACCATCGAGCGCTTAGAACGTCTCCAACCTTTGCCACCTTAGCCCCATAACCATATGTAAATATCAAACGTACAGAAGAAGTTGACTTAAAAGTTACACAACCCCCTGCACATAGCAGCGCAAGGAATCCACTCAATGAGCCAGGAAGCCTCAAAACCAAAGCTGAGCAATGGACATCCGTCCACCCAAGCAGCATAGAACAAACATCGAAGTCCTTTGGTACACACGCTCTGCTCTAATTCTCCATGCTGATCCATACCGCGATGTAGCCGGCCATTAGCCAGTATAATCCATTGCTAAACAATACAGGAGTCTGTCACAGCCACCCAAGACACCATCTGTCCATCACTAAACCGTAAGAAACACAGCTGCATCTAGTGTCATCCGACCAACGAGTACATGAAAACCATACAGTGTGCTCCGAAGATGAAAGCACTGTGCATACATACATACATACATACTGTCTGCAGTAGAGCACTATACAACTGCACATAACCTAAGATTAATCTATATGCTGCTCATTTACATGGTCAGTGGTTCTCCTGAGACCCCCAATGAGAACTTGCATACTCAGTTCTGGAAATCTCTTGAATTATGTCTGCATGATGGGCCGTGGCATAAGTTCATCGTCATGAGGAATTCATGTTTTCTACCACCCATAACTAGGTAAATAGAGTCCATATTTGTGTGTTCTAATAATGTTGTAGAAACGCGGGCACTCTCCTCTCTACTTGTGATGCACATTCAATCTGGGTACCTCCATGGGGTTAAGTCCCTCCCCACTAAATGCTTCCAGATGACCAGAGAGCAGCGCATATTAGGTTTGCAGGTGGAGAATGAAGGTATGGTACTTGTTGATCTGGTGACACATCATACATGTGTTCATTCTCTATGAACATACAGCTGAACATATTTCTGCAGTAGAACATTTTATTTTTAGAGTTCAAGAAGAACTTAGGCCATGAGTGGCAACGTGCAATCCAGACTTCTCAAGCTCTTTCCAGTGACCGGGGGAGGGGGGGGGGGCAGCTGGTACAGTAAAAACAAACTAATGAGAGCAAGCAATTGCAATGCATACCTGGCTGGCCTTAAGTGTAATCAAAGTAATCAGATCACGCATTCACATACTCCAAACCTCATGTGTGTGTTAAAACCGTGCAGTTTGTCCTGTACCATCCCTTCCTCATAGGTACAAAACGCCTTTTTAATGGGGCACATTTATGTACCCGTTTTGTGGTCGAAGAAAGCTTACATGCCACTTGCACATTCTGTACCTCTTCTCTGCTGCTACTATGATATAGTTTTTGGTGTGTGGTTGATGGGGCAGTGTAGGGAGAGGTATAATTGAAGTTTGCACTGCTGCTATGCTGAACCTGTTATTTGTGTGCAATTTAAGCTTGATGATTCATTTTCCTATACACAAGCCAAAACTTTTTGATTTGTCTCTTGTCATTTTCTATACCAAGAATAAACTTTTTCAGCCATAAGAATGTAATTATTGCCGATAAGTTGCAATTCTACGTTTTTATAAAACTCAAACTGCAAAAGAAATTTAATTCGTTTTCCTCCTCCGCGGGTGGTGGTGCAGCTTTCATTACCTTTACTGCTTCGTACCATTTCTCCAGATAGTAACAATAGGTTTTTTTAAAAGTTGACATCTGGTTTTGTACAGGCAAGTAAGTGATGCTGCTAAACATGGACAATATACATGGGTCTGGAATGTTTGGTGAGAAGTATTTCATTGGAACTTCCTCTCACCCCTCGTTTACGAGCGACCAATTTACTTTACCTCAATAGGTGGCAAAAATTAAGAATCCAAGGACCACCTCTGTCTGAAAGTCGTAAGTCCTGGAGCAAAATCTTTTTTTTTTTCCTTCTTTTTTTTGGGGTGGGGGGTGGTTTGGGGGCGGGGGGTGGGGCAGTATAGTTCGTTATTACCAGTATTCAGTGAAGTGTATTGAAATGTATTGGCAGTAAATACTCTTGGATACTTGTCGACTAACAAAAGCAGGAAATTGTGCTATTTTTAATGGAAACATTACATTAAACTGGCCACAAATTATCACATAACATATACACAGAACCCCTATTGATTTCTCACACCCATAGGACAACCTCATCAATTATGTCCCTGCAGGGTGTCTCTTCGGGGCAGAATGATGGGGTCAAATATTAGTTCCAGAGAAACCCTCCATATGACCAGCTCCAGACAGTGATGAATAAAGGGCTCCGAGTCTGTGGGACCATTGGGGAAACTTGATGTGGCGGTAGTGGGAGGTTTTGAAGCCCTGTGAACCAATGCACCCTTGTGATTTATTGGCTGGAGAAGCAAATACTTATAGCCACTTGGCAATAGAACTTCTCTTTGCAGTGAGCAGGTAAAGACATGCCAGTCTAATAAAATGCTCACGGCTTGTTTTATCAACTGTATTGCTACACCAGAGAACTTATCTTGACATTTTGGCTTTTGTGTCTTTAATTGACATATGTATTCTGTGTTGGTATCTTCGAAACCATCTTCCAAGAAGCATTGTCTAAACCTGGACAATTGTTGGTAAAAAATAGTAACATGTAAGGTTGAATGCTGTATCGATTATAGATTCCATGGGAAACTTCAAAGAATAGCTACTACATTTTACCTTGATCCATATTGGTGTGCTGGGCAGTAAAAACGAGGGACGGAAGGTTAAGGCTTTCTCCTGGAAGAAATGATTTCTCAACCATAAGGTCACAGCTCTTGTATTAAGATTGTGGTCTCCTTGTGCCTAGAGGTCCAAGGAAAACCGATTTTGCGCTTTCAGAACCTTCTCCAGTTCTTCTGCAATCTCACACAGTACATGACAATGGTCATTCAGTTTGTCCTAAACGGTTCATTCGTTTTCTTTCGAGTGCGTGCTTACCCAGACGTACGGCTTCAACTGGTAAGCCAGACAGCCTCATGATGTTGCATTTCGGCCCTCAAGATGGTCTAATAGGTAAGCATGAGAGACTTTAACTTTTCCAGGATAGTACGCACACAACTCTCAAATCGACTGTGTCATTTAAACTGTATTTATTTTATTCTTTTTATTTTTTTTGCAATTTTTCATATACTGCAGACCTGACCTCTAGGGCGTCGGAACATGGGACACAATAAAAAGTATGATATATTTGGCAGACTTATTTTGTCATCCCGAACATTAGCAAAATGTCAGTGGATGGAGATAATATCTTTAGTCTGAAAAGTTTACAGTGTAGTCGAGGTTACAGTTTTCGGTTTTCAGTTGCAGCCGGTGCAGGTAAGCGGAGTGGGGTGGGGGGGACGGGGGAGTCGACGGACAGAATAGGTTTTATTTGTTTAATTTTAACTATTGCGTTGAGTGTCGACCCCGCCCCTCCCTGCCATGCTTACCTGCGCCGGCCACCGCTCTGTTTTAAAGCGAAAAGTTGAAGCATAGTAGTGACGTGGCAGGGTCAGCGGAAACCTAAATGTTTAATTATAGACAAAATAGGGGATTGTGATTCATAATCTGTCTTTCATGTATTGCGATTGGTCTCAAAATGTTCACATATCAGTTGGTAATTTCCTGCTAAGGAAAGCTTCGAGTTCTTGAAAAGGCTCGTGTTGGGTGCTTTTGATGTTGCAAGTTGTAGAGAGCACTAGAGTTTTAGGGTGGCTCGTTTGAAGAAATGTTTAATGCTCATTTTCTTCATGGATGGAAGTGAGAGTGCTGCTAGAGAACTTGATGGTCTTTGCCAGGTATTGTTCGGCGTGCTGAAATGGACAGCTGATAGCTTATACTAGGGGGGTCCATTAGTGTTTCTGTGGGAGCCAGTGCGGATTTTATAGCACCGGAATAAGGCTCCCTTCTTGCCAGTTCAGCCACCAAAACGTGCAGTGGGATTCAGGGCCACTGGAAGAGGGGCCTGTCTGGATTTGGTGTGACTACTTACCCTAGTCCGTTCTGTTAAGAACCAGAGCCTGGACGCCAGTTTCAAGAACTTTTGGGGTTTGAAAGGTTTCATTTTCTTAATTGTCATCAACAGACCTAGGTCCCCTTTCATACCCTTGAGTCTCGAAGTTATATACTACTATCCAGAATGCAGAGGAATAAGAGGGTGACCGCGTTATCTTGATTCAACACGTACGCTTCATCTCACTGGTGAGTTGAACACAAGACCTTCAGAGCCTAAGCTGAGAACGCCATGTAGGAGGAAAAGCCTTTAGGATCTTAACCGTAGCTTATAAAGGAACCCTCCTACCCGAAATCATCTCCTTAAAGCTTGAGACAACCTCTAATTTGTTTATTTTAATATTTGTTTTTAAAAAGGCAATACCTCTGTTATAGGTGTGGCTGAAGGTCCGGCTTTGTCCCCATTTTCTTGCCCTTACTCCCCCTTTCCTCTGGGAACGGACATGGTCGTTGAAGTCACCAGTGCGCTTGCTCTCATTACCCAATGAGCATGACCTCTGGGAGTGTTGAACGGGCACTGGGCACAAGCCATGACCATCGTCCATGCTCTTGTGTCCAGTGCCCTCCCTGTCCTCTTAGCGTGGCCCCAATCATGCTCAGCAGGATTTGGGCACAAGGCATGACCACTGTGCCAGCACTTCTTCCCACATTGTTCTCTGGACATTGCCTTTGGGTAATAGTTTTTGTATTTCAATTTCCTTGACTTTCCTGTGGAAGTTGCGAGAGGAAATGCTGTTTTTGGGTCCCTCTATAACGGTCTTCTCTTGACCAGTCTACATGCAAATTTCCAGAAGCTAACTTGTGTGGCCATGTTTTATTTTTGGAAAGTTTTGTGCAAGCAAGACCACATTTCTAAGAAATAGAAAAACATTATTTGTGTCGCTGCACACAGTACTGGTATGTACCCTCGTTAACTGTCACTGGAAGCAGGGCGTGGCCCATGGTCATATCCCAATTGCATAAGTAGGGACAGGACTATTGAAGAAGGAAAGTAAGTTATTGCATCTAACGCTGAATGCAGGCTGCATGTCTAATTTATTTTCTTCTGTCAAATTAGGTTTTTTTGTGGGCTAGGTAGAGCATGTGTCTTATGTCTGGGGGTTGGCTTGAGTTCCCTAGAGGTGAGTAGATGCCCACTCTGTAGGGCACCCTGCCCCACCTCTTAACAGCCTGAGTGGCTGCATCTGATTTTCTTTCCGCGCAGGGTGAGCCTAGAGCCGTTTTTGTCAAATTGCGAATCATTTTCTATGTTTTTTCAACCTTCCCAAATAATTGGTGCACAAAATCAAGAAACTGGGTGGTTAATTGGGGAGGATGCGAGTCCTACCCAAGCAATACGTTCCAAATTTCTGCCTGGTCAGAGGCACTGTTTCAAAGGCAAAGACCAAACAGACTTAACCGAGGCAAATGTGCAGAGTACTTAACATCACTAAAACAGTCAAAAATTCAGCACAAGTGAATACAAATCCTACAATCAATTTTTAAAAATTAGGGAAAATGTAATAAGCGAAATTACACCAAAAACGACTAAAATCCCAAGACGGGGGGCTGGAGATATGAGTTTATAAGGCTGAAAGTGCCAAGAAAAAGCAAAGGCTAATCAGAAATCACTGTTCGCTGCTGACCGGGTCCTAGCTGCAATAGAGTTCTGATAAACCAAGCAGGTAGTCTCGGTCAGAATATTTACCTTCTGACATAGTCTTTTTGTTATGGAAGTTGAAATCCTGTAGTGGGCAAAGTTGAAGACTGTATCCAGCAAAGTCCTCTTGAAGCGCAGCCCTTCAGGTCTCCATACGGTTATAGGCAGCAGGCCCAGTCCTCTTCTGTTTTGCCTCAGGTTCAGTCAGACCAGTGTTCTGAGGAGCCAGGGATGAGGTGCTACTTTGGTCCATTTCACTAGCCAGTAGATGGTGGCGAGTTCTAGACGCTCCCTAACCATTGGGCAAAAGTTCCCCAAAGCAAATCTTCCCACTTTGGCGGCACATCCTTTTTGCCTCACTACAAACTATCCCACAGTGCACCTTTCTCAGTAAAATCCACCATGCATAATCTTCCTGCCACAGGAGGGAGCTTGTGGCATGCCTAGGTATGTGTCTGAAGTAATGAGCATGACCCTCCCACTTTAATATAGTTATGGGGCCAGCTCCCTCTTACTCGGAGATTAAAGCCTGAAGGCGAAGGTGTATGTTGGAATGAAAATACTTCTCTTTTTCAGGCTTACCTTTATCACTAAACTATAAAAGTGCATATCTTCCCTGGATCCATTTCAAGTTAGTAAAGTTCCTGAACCCTCTTTAACTGCCCTCCGTGGGTTAAGCTTGGTCACCTACCTCACCCAAGCCACCCTGACTGGGACAAACCATTGTCTTGGCTCTGAAAGCAGTATTTCCCACCTTATCAAAGGCAGCACTGATGGGCTAGGTGCAAGCTAGCTAATCCTAAACAGCCTCCTGGAGCTTCAGGTAGAGAAAGTATAACTTTTTAAAAGTTACTCTCCTGCATATTTAGCTACCATCCAACTTAAACACAAGTGGATTTTAGTAAATAATAAAAACAGTGGTTGAACTGTCTCTGTAGCTTATTCCAACCCAAAGATCCTGAATTCATACATTAACTATACTTCGACTTTTTCTTCATAGAATCAGTTACGGCACTAACAGTGAAAATAGTTTTGGATGGCTAATCACTGCATTAAATCGTTATGTTCCCCTTTTAAATACCAGGCACCCTACCTTGTGGGCTCCAAAGACTACTTAGGGGTTACTTATTTAATAATAGGGTTCCTTTCTGTCATAAAGGGTTATTTTGAGAGGTTTGCATGGAGGTTTGAAAGATGCAGCAGTCTGAACCACATGTAGGCCTGAAGCCGTGTTTTCTTTGTCAGCCTAAGGTATATTACGGGCAATAGGTGCTGCAAACCACAGGTGACCTGTTTAATTATGCCATCAGTCCACTAGAAAATGGTGGTGACAACACAAAAAGGGACATTTTCCCAGAAAAATTGTGTCAATCTCTTACTTCTTTAATAGCATATATTTAAAGATATTTCGTTTTTAACAGGAACTACTCAATTGATTTTCACCAAACTAAAATAGATTTAAAGTTGGCTACTTTCTGGGCAAACAAAGCTGTTATGACTTTGTCCAGCTTTCTTTGCTGTTGGGTAAGCTTAAAGTCCTACGTCATTACAACTGCTGTCATACCCAATCAGCTTGACACAAATCATATTAGGATTAATATTGTCTTTGTTTGGGGGGGTGGATTAGCGGGGTTAAGGTTTCTTGTACATTCATCGAACAAGGATAAAGTAGTTACAGACTCATCATCTCGCCCTTCACCACGGTACCTCTGTGAACTGTGATGTATCTTTGGGAAATCCAGTGTATGCAGCCCAGGTTCAGTGGTAGAGTGTTGGTGTGCACCAGAGTGTACAAGACAAAGCTCATATGACCAGAAAGTGATCAGGTAGGACCCTTCCTTGAGGGATAGTTGCAAAATAAGGACATAGTAACACTAAAAAGGTTACAGATGTCGCAGCGTTTTTTTTTCTTTATTAAGTGTTGATGTGTTTGGTTCAGATGAGACATAATTCATCAGAACATACAAGGCAGGGTTGGGATAGAAGAATTTCAGTTACCCTTGACAACATAGTGATGGCATCACTGCAAAAAAACGTTGACGTTTTATAGGAAGATGGATGTTTTCTGTCATCTATGGAGGTATGGTAGGGGTTAGCCACCTCCATCCTTCAGCTCAAGAAACCTTTAGGTATTTCGCACATTGTCGCCTGTACCTTTTCTTGTTGAGTTGACTGACAGCGTGTATTCGTTTTATCTCTTGTGCCAAGTGTGGAAAGGCCTCGAGCCTGTTGCGCAGCAAAATATTTTGAATGTATTTCAGCTAAAAAGGAATGTCTTCGGGAAGTGTCGTACCTCACGTTTATGCACGAGAACTCTGAAACGATGCTTGCTGCAGTGCGGTATTCCACTGACGCTAGAGCATTCCATTCTTATAACACTTTTTAAGGGATGCTTTGGAATTACAGCGACTGGATTTCTATCCGATGCGCACAGTTTGAGTTTAGATAACCAGTTACTGAAATTGGAAATATTGTAGCTGTGTACTTGCATTTTTCACTGAGGGCCTTTTCCGACTGATGCTTCTTTTTCAATCTAGAGTAGACTTTAAATTGCTAGACTCCTGCCATGCACGACCTGCTCAAACCTCGTTTCTGTGTTCATTCTGTTGCGGCTCTTTAACCGCCTTTGTTCATCTCGCCCGTAACATGTTCGTCTATGTAGTGTTGTCTTTTCTCTTCGCTTTTGTTTAAAAGGTGATGCGTCACGACGTTGTGTGTGTGGAGGGGGGAGGGGGGAGGGGGGAGGGTGAGAGGCAGACGGCTGCGTAAGCATGTATCCCCCTCAGTAAGCCACCATACTTAATTAAATACATTCCAGGCCCTGATTAGCGCCTCGTCGGCAGGTGCACAACATTAAGCCGTTCATGCTTCAATGTCGGTTTCCATCAATACTTGGCTTGCTTAGACGTCACGAGGTCACGCTGAGATGAATGCTGACCTCTCAACCATCAGTGGCAGGCTCGGGGGAATGCAAGGAATGGATGAATATTTGCTTTAATGACATATGTTGTGTTGCCTGCACTTGTATAGCGCCTTTACTATCAGCATGGCGCTTTCTTGATCTGGGTGCCATTTTCACATTGTTCTGGGATTTAGTTTGATTGGTTGTGTTTGGTATGTTATGCTAAGTTAGGCGTGCTGCCATCGTGTTTATTTTAGGAAAGGCAAATTATAAGTGCCTTTGCTGGGTCTGGAGGCTCATTGAACTAATGTAACCACATCACGCTTAAAAGTTAGAATCCTGGCATGGCTACTCTGCCTTTCATCCTTGCGAGGTCAATAAAATTAATACCATTTAGTTAGGAAAAAATCGATATGCTATTCTGTGCCAAGATGCCCCGAGCGGCGAATGTGCGCTTCACGAATGCAGATAAGAAAATCAATGCTAAGCACTAATTTGTGGGGTTTGGGACTTCGTTTTCCTCATCTGACTTTGATTCAGAGCAAGAGAGAAAGGCCGAAAAGGAGAAGGAACAGGAAGCCAAGAAGAGTGGTGCAGTGGATAAAAGCGGGGATGACAAAGAACCTGCAATACAGAGATAAAGAAACGGGAAACGTAAGGAGGTGGAAAAAGAGGCATTCCATGGAATTAAGACTAGCCTTGGCGGGGGAGGAGCCTAGCGCGCATCCAAGATGGTCGCGTGAGCACAGGGCTCCCCGGACCCTCGCTGCTCCTCGGAATTTATCCTGATTTTATCCTGATATGGTTTACGGAAGCTGGAAGATGAAGGCTGGCTGAACACGGATCTCCTTTCAGAAATCGAATCGGACCTGGGAATCCTGATTTATCGTGGTCTGAACTTTTGAGACCCACCCGACGGCGGTGCCCGGTGCGAGGGTGAACTGTGGAGCCGGGGCGTAATCGAACAACAGCGGCTGCAGCGCTGTGCCAGTGGCCGCTCCATCACTTTCGGTTTCACTTTTGGACTTCAAAGGGGCTGGACGGCGGAATCGCTTGGAGTGGCTGGGTGTTTCCTTGGCCTCTGCGTGAGGCCTTTGTCTCCGCCTGTTACTAGTGTACCCATTGCCTTTGGTCCCCTCGCACCGCTATACTGCGGACTCTGGTGAGGCGCCCGTCTGCGGTGCCGGTGCCCATTCGACCCTTGATCGACGGTCCCCTTCGGTGAGCGTGGCCCACATGGGGGGCAAGGGGGGCCCCGAGGGGCGTAAGACTAAAGCTTCCCTCCGCGGGGGACCGGTCCAGGCGAACAACATGGACCGCTACACTCATGGCAGAGGGTCCCCTGGAGCGGCCGGTGCCCCCCCAGACGACGCCGGTGGTGGCACGTCCGTCTCTCCGGAGCTGTCCCTGCAGGACATCATGGGCGCCATTAACGGCATCAGGGAGACCATCGCCACGCAGTACGAGGCCTTGGCCCGTAAAATCGACACGGTGGCTATCGATGTCACATTAATTCGGGCGGATCTCTCTAAAACCAACGAGAGGGTTCAAGCGCTCGATGTGCGGACTTCCACCCTCGGTGCGGATGTGTCGGACCTGCAGACCACTCTTGGCGACATCAAGATGGCCAACGATCAGATGGCCCGGCGGCTGGAGGACTTCGAGGGACGAGCCCGACGCAATAACATCCGTGTCATAGGCGTACCGGAGTCCTCCGACAGCCGCCCGGTTGACCTCCTGGTCGAGGAACTCCTCCTCCAACAGCTGGCCCCCGCTGGCCTAAGTAAGTTCTTTGCCGTGGAGCGGGCCCATCGAGTTCCGGGCGGTCGGCCGCGGCCGGGGGCCCCCCCGAGGCCTATTGTAGCCAAACTTTTCCACTACAGAGACCGAGATGCGATTCTGCAGGCCTCACGGGTCCACGGCCCGGTTCGTCATGAGAACTCGTCAATTAACTTTTATCCGGACTTCACCCAACTTGTCCAGAAACAGCGGATGGGTTTCCAGGGGGTGAAGCGTCGTCTCCGTGACCTGGGCCTTAAGTACTCTATGCTCTATCCCGCAAAACTCCGAGTGGAACACGAGGATCGGACTGTCTTTTTTGACTCTCCCGCGACTGTGAGTGACTGGCTGGACTCGCTGCCGGACAGGGGTGACCGGCCGGGGCCCTCTGCCGGTACCGAAGGTGACGGGTCCCCTTTGGAGTGACTTTTGGTCCTTGACTTTGCCATTTTGCACTGTTCGGCTGGGTTTTACTTCTTTTGTTCATTTTGTCTCACTATGACCTGTGTGGGGGGCGGGCGGGGACGGGTCCCTTTCCTCCTCCCGGGTCTTTTCGTAGAATGGGGTTTGTAGGGCGACAGGCACACTGCAAGTTGGGGTGGTTTTTTGGCCCGCAGGGTGGGGGGAGTTGGAGTTGGGGGGGGGGTTGGGGGGTGGGAGGGGTTGTTTTGATGTGTGTTCTTTGTTTTCAGGGCGAGGTACTGATTTTTGTCCAGTTTCGGGGGCTGCGCTATTGGCTGGGGGACCTTTGATCTACTGGAGGGGATGGGGGGGGACGGGTTGAGATTGATGTCATGGAACGTCAATGGGTTGGGGGACCGTATCAAGCGGGGTGTTGTGCTGCAGTATTTGCGTCGTCTGGCTCCTGATGTGGTGTTTTTACAGGAGACGCATCTGGTTGGTAATGTTTGTCATGCAATGAACAGGGGGGGATACCGCCTCGTGGCCCATTCTGGTTTCACCACTGGTTCTAGAGGGGTGGGCATTCTCCTGCGATCCTCACTTCCGTTAGAGATCACCAGGGTAGTCCCGGATGATAGAGGGCGCTATGTGGCTTTGACTGGGAGATGGGAGGGGCAGTCACTTTCCTTGGTCTCAGTTTACGTTCCCCCGGGCCTCCAGAACTCCACCTTCTCGGACTTGGGTCGAATGCTGCTTGAACTTCCGGACAGTCTTTTGCTTATGGGCGGGGACTTCAATTCGGTGGTTTCGGGTGACCTGGATCGTCACCCGCCCAGGGCCCTCCCCGCTGCCCAGGCATGGCTCGGCGGACTCTTGGAGACCTTTGGTCTGGTAGATAGTTGGAGATTAATGCATCCGACACAATGTCAGTACACCTTTCACTCTGGGGCGCATGGGAGTCTTTCCAGATTGGACTATTTTCTTATGCCCGCGGCCCAGACTGCCCGGATTCGAGAGGTTAGGCACCTGGCGCGGGGTATCTCTGATCATTCCCCGCTGTGGCTGCTCTTTGACACCGGGTCGCGGTCTGCAGGGCGGATCGCTCCCATTAACCCTTGGTACCTGCGAGACCCCACGACTCGCGACAGCCTGGTCAAGTCGATTGACCAATATTTCCTTGAAAACGAGGGGTCGGTGTCGTCCGCAATGTCCCTGTGGGAAGCTTTTAAAACCGTGCTCCGCGGACAAGCCCTCTCCCAGATAGTGGTGGCTAAGAAGCTCAAGAATGAGGCAGTGGTGAAGCTGGAGACTGACCTATCGGGGCTGGAGTCGGCCTTGGAGGCGGGTGTCACTCCGGATGGGCTCCATGCCCTCAGCTTGAAGCAGTTTGAATACAGGTCTCTTGTTACCGATGCTGCCAAGACTATGTATAGGGAGCAGCAGGGTAGATTGTATGACGCCGGGGGCAAGGCGGGTAAATTGATTGCTTGGCTGGACAGGAAGGAGAGAGTGAATCGTGTGGTCCCGGAGCTTCGGGTTTCGGATGGAGCGTGTGTGACTGAGCCTGGTGAGATTGTGGAGTGTTTTGCTGACCACCTCCGGGCCGTGTACTCCCCGGTGACTGATAGGGATGAGGAAGACTCTCGCCTTCTGCTGCGGGATATTGCTTTGCCCGGCTTGTCCGTCGAGGACCGTGAACAGCTGGACGCCCCCTTGTCTGTTGACGAGATTGCAACTGCGATTCGCTCCCTTCGCTCTGGCAAGGCTATGGGTCCCAACGGCCTGCCTATTGAGTTGTATAAATTGCGCCCGGATAAAATTGCGCCTTTCCTCCGTCGTATGTTCCAGGAGTCCCTCGAAGCGGGTTCCCTTCCCGCCGACCAGCGTCTGGCTACTATAGTCGTGATCCCCAAGGATGGTAAGCCACGAGACCGCTGTGCCTCCTACAGGCCTATTTCTCTATTAAACGCCGAGCCTAAGATACTGGCTAAAGTCCTCGCCACTCGCTTGCTGAGCGTTATCTGTGATCTGATCCATCCGGATCAATGCGGCTTCATCCCTCATCGTAATACCGCTCTTAACCTGCGGCGTCTCCACGGCGCCCTCGCTAGGGCGGAGTACCTCTCCGAACCAGCCGTACTGGTTTCTTTAGATGCCACGATGGCCTTTGATACCATCGAGTGGCCATTCCTCTGGGCTGTCTTGACCAAATTCGGCTTTGGGGAGGGATTTCTTGGCTGGGTGAAGCTTCTTTACGCTGGACCAATGGCTCAGGTGGTCGTCAATGGGCGGGTCTCTCAGCCTTTCGCCCTCGGTAGGGGTACGAGGCAGGGGTGCCCGTTGTCCCCTCTGCTCTTTGCTCTCGCCTTGGAACCGCTCGCTGCCTGGCTCCGCTGGGAGCCCTCGATCAGAGGGATCCGGTGGGCCCCGGGCTTCGAGGACCGGGTCTCGTTGTACGCGGATGACATTCTTTTGTATCTCACCTCACCGCGGCAGTCGCTTAATGTTCTCTTTGATGTCCTTACTTCCTTTGGGAGAAATTCGGGTCTGACGATTAACTGGTCTAAATCTTGCGTGTATCCTATCTCTGGTGGCCCTCCTCTCTTGCCGCCTCGGCTTCCGATCCAACTATCTCTGTCCGGCTTTAAATACCTGGGGGTGTACGTTTCGTTGGACCCGGCGGTTCGCTATGAGCAGAACCTCCTGCTTTCACTTCGGCGTTTGAGGGAGGATACGGCTCGGTGGTGTAAACTGCCCTTGTCCCCGCTTGGTCGCGCAGCTCTGTTTAAAATGATGTCCCTTCCCAGATTCCTTTATGCACTTCAGAACTCCTTCGATGTCATTCCGGTTGCCTACTTTCGGGAGGTGGAGAGCCTGCAGAGGAGACTGGTGTGGGACGGGCGGGCGCGTATCGCTCTGGCAAAGCTCACTCTCCCCTGGTACGACGGGGGCATCGCGCTTCCCGACATTAGAAGGTACTATTGGGCCTCCCAACTATCGGCCATTAACCATGCCACGTATGCGCCCGGCTTGAACCCGGCGTATGAGATGGATAAATTTCTGCTTCCCGGCGGTAACTATAATAGGGCGCTTTACTCCCGCTTGGCTGGAAGGACCCTTACGGGCCCTACTAAGATTGCGGTAAGGATCTGGAAGGCAGCTAATGTAGCCATGGGCTGGAGTGAGCGTTTAACGTGTGCTACTCCTTTATTTGCCTCCGACCGATTGGGTAGCCTCTGGACAACGAAAGGCTTTGAGCACTGGGACACGATCGGTATTAGCAGAGTGGGAGACTTATGGGTTAAGGGCGCGGTTAAAACCTTCGCGGCGCTCCAGAGCGAATACGAGCTTACTGAAAGGGAGTTCTTCCGTTATGCCCAGGTTCGGCATGCCCTGCTCTCTGTCTTTGGGGAAGGGACCAAGGTCCCGGCTTCTTCGCCCCTCGAGGACCGCATACTCGATGGTCACGTGCCCGACAGTACTATCTCTCTAATTTATAAAAAACTGATTAATAATCGGGCTGACCTCTTGGTGCGTCTTCGGGAGGCATGGACGGGAGATGGGGTGGAGTTGGACGACGAGGACTGGCAGTCCGCATTGTCGTCCCCTAAGGAGGTGGCCATCCCGGCCCGTCTCCGCCTGGTCCAGCTTAAGATTCTCCACCGGGTTTACGTGACGGGTCCCCGTTTGGTGTCGATGGGATTTTCTGACGACGGGCTCTGTAAGCGGGGCTGTGGGCTTAGTGCCACCTTTCTCCACATCCTATGGGAGTGCCGCGAGGTGGCGGAATACTGGCGCCGGGTGCATGAGGTTATGGGACGAGTCACCGGGGTTGCTCTGTTGCCGGAGGTGCGTCGCTGTGTTCTGAATGTGTGGGAGCCCAATGATTATAACGTGGCCCAGACTCGGTGGGCGGCCCTGGGGAACATGATTGCCAAGAGAGATATAGTGCAGCTTTGGGGTTCCCAGCGGCCTCCCACCGTGTCTGTATGGATGGAGAACATGGACTGGTGTATGTTCAGGGAGAAGACTGTGTATGTGGCTCGTGGTAAACCGGGGGCATGGGGCAGAATCTGGGGGCAATGGAATGAGTATCGGCGGAATATCTGTGCTCCCCCCCTGGTGGACACTTCCGAGGTTGCCCTGTCCCCCTGACCCGTGATGGTTCCTTGCGTATTTGGAATATCCGAGTGTAGGCCTGGCTCACCCGTGTCCCCCCTTACCTCTTAGTCCTCCTTCCCCTTGACCGCCATCTGGTGGTCGGATGTGAAGTCCCCCTGCTGTAGTCTGACGCCCACTTCATGTCACTATGCCTCGCCTTTTGTTTTTTAGTTGTTATTTATGTTAAATGTATGTATCCTGATTCCCTTATGCGTAACCGGAGCTTCTGTAATGGGCTGGGCCCCATGGGCCGGTTAATGACTTTAACACTGTGTGATCCTTTTTGATTCTAGCGGCCGGCCCTGGTGGTTGTAGGCCCATGCTTGTATCCTTTTTACTGTTCAATAAAAACGTTTAAAAAAAAAAAAGACTAGCCTTGGCATTTGACAACCTAGGATTTTCGCAGCACTGGCAAGTGGCCGCTAACAAAAAACACTGGTCCCTTGCACTTAGTTTATGCTCAAATTAAGATCTGCCTGCACAGAAGCTCGGAGTGGCAGGATGGACCGTGCTAACTCACGGTCGAGCTACAGAAAGGGGCTCTGCTGCTATTCTTAAAGCTGAAACCAAAGCAATTTATTCTTTTTGTCTTTTAGGGCAGACATTTTCACTATGAGAATCCTGAAGTTAAGCTTGAGATTCTGGTGCAGATATTAAGTGCGTCTGCTACAAAGTCCTTAGTTTATGTATTCTGGTGGCTAGAGTGGTTGTCTTTGGAACCCAAAGACCTAGGTTCGAATCGGGTCCTCCACGCGTGACTCAACATTGTGTGTCTCTAGGAAAACCATTTATACAATGGATTAAACCCAGATCTCGTGACTGGGGAGTGGTTGAAAGTTTCAGCGCTCCGTCCATCAGCTTGCTGTGTTTGCTGTGTTCGCCCTAAGTGGCCAAGGGTATGCCCGGACGTGGGTCCCTTGCTCGCTGTGACACTGGATTCAAGCTAGCCTGGCTGATGAGGGGTGATACCCTGAAACCGGTCCCAGGATGCTTGTTTCCGGTCCAGGGAGGACCTGGCCTGGCAGTTCAGGCTGGACTGTTCCCATGAGGAGCAGGGTCAAGACTGATTTGCATATGGGTGGGTCCAAACTAGGGTGGCATGGTGAGCAAAATAACGATGGATTAAGCCCACATCTCTTGACTGGGGGTGAGTGCCCGAAAAGTTTCAGCACTCTGTCCATAATCTTATTGTTTTTGCTAAACCACTTATACTCCCTGTGCATAAGAATAAAAGTGTGAAATGTAATATAATTGTGTAATTTCTCACCTGGTCTCCCAACACCCCACTTAAGGTGCAGCGCGCCCTTGCTCTCTAGCTAGTTTTGTCTATATAAATACGAAGACATGCATACAAGCAAATCTGATTCCGAGCATTTGACTGAACCATGGAAAACATGGGAGGCCAGAGCACGGCTGTCAGATGTGAAATATTAGTCCGTGGTTGCTGCATGATTTCAATAAAAATGACAGGAAGTCTTTTTACATGTGTTTACGCTAATCTATGGCAATTAGATGTCGATGATTCTAACAACTGGAGCTATGTATTTTCTTAGCAGGAAGTTGTCCAGAAGGCAGCCATAAGTCTGGAATTGCATCATTTCAGTTTGCTTGGCGGTGGTGGGAAAACATCATTTTGTGTTGGCAGTGTTGGTAAAATGGAGCAGCCTCCTTGTTACAATACATTGGGGAACACGTGTAAACTTTGTGCTGTGTTCAGTTTGATGTGTAATTTATGGGTACTGTGAGAAGTGCCATTATAGAGTTGGTAGTTTGTATCTGGAGGCATTGTGTTTTAAAGTTTTCATTACAGGGTACACCGAATGTACAGTTAATGTAGTTAATTCCTATTATGCCGCAAGAAAATGGTGCCTTTTGACCACTTCCAGGGTCCTTGTGCAAAACACTGGCATTGCGTCCTACAAGGACTTACGAATAAGCAGCATTAAGTGCATAGCAGGTGCTGTGCAGACCTTCAGCACTGTGAGCTCGAGTGCAGGACACAGGCTGGTTATTGAGGGTTTCGTTTATGGCCCATGGATGTCTGATGAGGGATGCTTCAAGTGACTCTCTGAAAAGGCAGTGTTTCTTTAGGTTTTTGGACCGTGATATTGGGAGTAGAGGACCGGCATCTGGCTCTTTCTTTCGTGTATTGTTTGATGTTTTGGGTGGTTGCCTTCAACTTTGGTTTCTAGAAGGCAGGCGAGCCTACGTACGTTGAAAGGCCTTGTGTCTGTGTCCTGCGTTCAGTACACAGGACTGTGACTTTGATCCTCTGCTGCATCAGGAGTCACTGTAATGAGTTTTGTTTGGGTTTGAAGTTCCTGCGCTTGGTGGCACATGCCATGGACCGATGTGCAGAATCGTTAACACAGAAGGGACTACACAACCCAGGGTGGTGACCCAATCCAGCTAACATTCTACAAGCAGGGTGATACCCTCTTGAATAAAGAGCGCAGTCCCAAAACTTCATGAGTTATACTCATCTGGAAGTCTGGAACAGCATGTCGTGCTTTACCAGGCCTAGTGCTTGTTTTCCTACCTCTTTCTCACACTGACTTAGTCCACATCATCTGGGACTACATATTATTTTGATCTTTGAAATGCTAGCTCAGGACTGGTATGGGTGGTTCCTGGTGGCATGGAGGTGATCATCATACAGCGGAGCACGATGCATAGCTGATAATGGTCTGCTAAAGCAACAAGCAAAGCAAAACAAGCATTGGCAAAGCCTTTGGCTTTGTCAATGATTGTTTTGTCATGGTTTGTGAAAAATGTGTGTTCGAGGCATATGAGCTGCAGATTGTACACTTAGCATAGGTCGCCATCTGGTGTTGGGCCCGGATGTTTGCAGTTTGTTTTTCTTCTTGGAACGTCTTTGGAAGTCACGAGTTTGGTGACTCCTCCTTCGGTCCGTACTGCGCATGGGCTTCGGCTCCATCCTCAGATTGTTTTTTTCCGCCATCGGGCTCGGATGTGATACTTCGTGCTCCGGCTTCGAACTTCTACGGTTCCAGCCTCGACGGAAAATCCTCGATTCTTCGAGTTCCTTCATCTTCATCTCTCGAAGCGGCACTTTTTCCATCCCGTACATCGACACCGGCCTTCGGGCCCTCCGCGACTCCGGTCCCGGCCGATGGAAAGGACTCCGTTTAAAAAGTGCCCAAAATGTGGGTCTAAATTTCCCCACACCGACCTCCATCAGGTGTGTAACCTTTGCCTCTCTCCGGAACACGAGGCTCGAGACTGCCCCGCCTGCAAGTCTTTTCGATCGAAGAAAACGATCCGAGATCGAAGGGCTCGACGCACCATGGCGCACTCATCCTCGACAGCTCCACCGGACATCTTCGGAGACGACGCCGAAGCTTCGGGGCAGACACACACCGAACTGGGAGAAGACATCGTCAGCGCTTCCGAGGCCGACGACTCAGACCTGGAGGACGTAACACCAGGACAGCGGGCCGTGAGTACAATGCCCCCTCCCAGCCCCGCACCGAAAACCAAAGAGACTCCGGTTACTCCCTCGCCTGCCGGCCTGGGCAAAACCAAAACCAAAGCCTCGATCACCCCACCTTCGGGCCCGGTGTCGAAGCACTCAAAGTCTCACGGCAGCTCGGGATCGAGCCAGCCGACGCCCGGTGCCGATAAACACCACTCGGCACCGAAGCCTGCAAAATCCAGCTCGACTCCGAAACCACCGGTGCCGAAGCCTGGACACTCGGCGCCGACCAAACACAAACAGAAATCGGTCGGCACCGACGCTCCGGCGCCGAAACAGCATTCGACGCCGAAACACACGGAGACCTCCAAAAAGCATGGCGTACACAGAACATCGAAACCTCCGGTTCCGAAATCGCCGGTGCCGACAAACGACTCGGCGCCATTGGCTCTGTTTACACCAGACCCTTTACAAAAGACTTTGTCCAGAGATCCAAAGACTGGCCTTTTGACTGTGATTACTAAGAAGCGTCGCCTTGAGGCTCCGGCTCCTCCTCCTCCACCCAAAAAGAGGGACTCAGCTACTTCTCCCCTTAGAGTACCCTCCCCACTGCCACCCCCCCTCCCACCACCACCCCCTCCACCTTTACCTCACTACGATCCGGCCCCATCCCCAGATCCGGATGACGGGGACCCGGACAATGACCCAGGGGACGCCCCAATGGATTCCACTCCACCAGGGACCCCAGATCCATGGGAGGATTATAATAACCCTGATGTACCCAATGTACCTCAAGACGACCTATACCCATCAAGGCCGTCTCCTCCAGAGGACTCTTTAGGGTTTCACCATTTAGTGCAGAGAGCAGCACACTACCATGGGGTGGACATGCACACTGAACCAGTGGAAGAAGACTTCCTACTGGATACATTTGATTTACAAGATCGTTCCACTGCTATTTTACCCATGCTTAAGGGTGTCACCAAGCACGCTACAGAGGTATTCAAAGACCCTGTCAGAGCCAGAGTACTAAACCCTAGAATAGAGAAGAAGTACAAGGCGGCACCCACAGACCCTGCATACATCAAGGGCCCTGCTCCTCTAGATTCCCTAGTTGTCTCCACAGCTAGAAAGCGGGCTAACTCCCAATCCTCAGGAGATGCCCCACCACCAGACAAGGAATCTAAACTTCTGGACGCGTCTGGTAAACGCACCGCCTACCAGGCTGCAAACATGTGGCGCATTGCAAATACACAAGCACTGCTTGCGCGATATGATAGAGCACACTATGATGAATTAGAGGCTCTTATGCAGCACCTTCCAGAGAAATACAAACGTCAAGCTCATGACCTGATACAGGAGGGCAAACTAATCACAAACACCTCCATTAAGTGTGCCCTCGATGCAGCAGACACTGCTTCTAGAGCCATAAACACCAGTGTCCTGCTTCGCCGCCATGCCTGGCTCAGGATATCAGGGTTCAAGCCTGAGGTCCAGACATCAATACTTAATCACACCTTTGACCAGCAAACACTCTTTGGCCCAAAGGTAGACGAAGCGCTCGAAAAAATGAAGAAAGATACAGACACAGCGAAGTCTATGGGAGCGCTCCAGACCCAAGCCTCTAAGCGTTCCTTTCGACGCTCGTCCTTTCGTGGCACAGGTAGAGGCTCCTCCACCGATAATGCCTCTACCTCCTACAAATCCCCTCCTCAAAATACCTTTTCAAAGGGCAACCAAAGAGGTGGTTACAGAGGCAACAACAATAAGGGCAGGGGCAAAACCAACAATACCCGTTCTGCCACCCCACCCGCACAATGACTCCCCTTCGCTCCCCCCAGACCATTCCACTCCGGTCGGGGGCAGACTACAAGATTTTATCCACGTATGGGAGTCCATAACATCGGACAAATGGGTGACCCAAATCATTCGGTCAGGGTACTGCCTCGAGCTAACATCTACCCCACCCAATATCCCACCAAGGCACCGTCCAATGTCCCAAGAGCATTCCACACTGCTCAAACAAGAGGTACTCTCGCTCCTCCAGAAACACGCCATAGAGCAGGTACCCGGCAATCAACGAAATCTAGGGGTCTACTCCCTATATTTCTTAATCCCAAAGAAAGACGAGACCCTCAGACCCATTCTGGATCTCCGGCCTCTAAATGCCTACATACACTCAGACCACTTTCACATGGTCACCTTACAACAAGTCCTCCCACTCCTCTGCCAGGGAGACTTTCTCACAACACTGGATCTGAAAGACGCGTACTTTCACATTCCAATACACCCCTCTCACAGAAAATACCTCAGGTTCGTGGTGGACGGGCAACATTACCAATTCAAGGTTCTCCCCTTCGGGGTCACCACTGCACCACGGGTGTTTACCAAATGCCTAGCAGTAGTAGCAGCACACCTCAGACGTCAACATATTCACGTCTTCCCTTACTTAGACGACTGGCTCATAAAAGCCGCGTCCTACCACCAATGCGTGCAACATACAAACAGCACCATCCAACTGCTTCATCAGCTAGGCTTCACGGTGAACTACCAAAAGTCCCACCTCATACCATCTCACACAAAGCAATATCTCGGGGCCACCATAGACACCTCAAAAGGTATTGCCTATCCAAACTCAGCCAGAATCACAAGCATTCTAGCCTTACGCAAAATATTCCTTCCTCAACACTCTCTACCAGCAAGAGTGTTTATGAAGCTCATAGGGATGATGGCGTCTTGCATCTTCATAGTGCCCCATGCAAGACTCCACATGCGTCCACTTCAGGAGTGCCTAGCACAACAGTGGAACCAGGCCCAGGGTCAGCTGACGGATCTGGTGTTGGTGGACGGCCGCACACATCACTCTCTGCAGTGGTGGAACACCACAAACCTTTCCAAGGGACGGCCGTTCCTGGACCCGGTTCCCCAAGTGACTCTAACAGCGGACGCATCGCTCTCCGGCTGGGGAGCGCACCTCTTACACCTCACAATGCAAGGTCTATGGACGCCACAGCAAAAATCGCTCCACATCAACCATCTGGAGCTCTTGGCGATCTTTCTAGCCCTAAAATCTTTCCAAAAGCAGATTTCAGGCAAAGCAGTCCTCATTCGCACAGACAACATGACTGCGATGTATTATATACAGAAACAGGGGGGGACACACTCTCCCCAGCTCTCCCGCTTAGCCCAGAGCATATGGAGATGGGCAATTCCCCAAAACATTTTTCTCCTGGCACAACATGTTCCAGGCGTACAAAACACCATAGCAGATCTGCTCAGCAGACAGACTCAACAACTACACGAATGGGAACTGCATCCACAAGTTCTTCACCCATTCTTCCAACAGTGGGGGCATCCTCAAATAGACCTCTTCGCCACCCACGAAAACAAAAAATGCCCAAGCTTCGCCGCCAGATACCCACACCCATTGTCCAAGGGCAATGCGATATGGATGAACTGGTCAGGCAGATTTGCATACGCCTTTCCACCTCTCCCACTAATTCCATTAGTGGTCAGGAAACTACAACAGCACTCCCTCACACTCATTCTGGTAGCTCCGACGTGGGCCAGACAGCCGTGGTACACCACGCTACTACAACTATCAGTGGTACCACATCAAAAACTGCACCTTTCCCCATGCCTCCTAACCCAGAACCATGGAGAAATCAGGCACCCGGACCCAGCTCAGCTCAACCTGGCGATCTGGCTCCTGAAATCTTAGAATTCGGGTACCTTAACCTTCCCCCTGATTGCATGAACATCATCATGGAAGCCAGACGTCCTACCACTAGAGCATGCTATGCCGCAAAGTGGAAAAGATTTGTAATGTACTGCCGTAACAATACAATCAACCCTCTAGATGCATCCATACAACACATCATATGCTATCTGCTCCATCTTCACAGGTGTAACCTGGCGTATTCATCCATACGCCTACACCTAGCAGCGATCGCTGCCTATCTACAAAACAGACAGCATTTGTCACTCTTCAGAGTGCCCGCTATTAAAGCCTTCATGGAAGGCCTTAAACGAGTAATTCCTCCCAGGGCACCACCCTCCCCTGTATGGAATCTAAATTTGGTCCTTACACGACTAATGGGTCCGCCCTTCGAACCAATGCACAAATGTGAGCTACAATTTCTCACCTGGAAAACAGCTTTCCTTGTAGCTATCACTTCCCTTAGAAGGGTTGGTGAAATACAAGCGTTCACCATACAGGAACCTTACATACAAATGCATCACAGCAAGGTCATACTTCGAACTAATCCGAAGTTCCTGCCCAAAGTCATTACCCCCTTCCACCTCAATCAATCAGTGGAATTACCTGTCTTCTTTTCGCAACCCCAATCTGTTGCGGAAAGGGCCTTACACACACTAGATGTGAAAAGAGCGTTGCTATATTACATACAAAGAACGCAACCCTTCAGGAAGACCAAACAGTTGTTCGTTTCCTTTTCTCCACCACATAAAGGCAACCCCATCTCAAAATCAGGGATAGCTAGGTGGATTGTAAAATGCATACAAATTTGCTATCAGAAGGCAAAGAGAACATTATCTGTTCCCCCTAAAGCCCACTCTACAAGAAAGTTAGGGGCTTCTATGGCTTTTCTAGGGAATATACCCTTAGATGACATATGCAAGGCAGCCACATGGTCTACACCGCACACATTCACAAAACACTACTGTGTAGATGTGCATTCCCAGCAGCAAGCTAGGGTGGGCCAGGCTGTACTAAAAACACTCTTTCAAACAGCTGCAACGGATACCGGTGGTCGCCGCTAAGGTTGGGTACTGCTATATAATCTATGCTAAGTGTACAATCTGCAGCTCATATGCCTCGAACGGAATATGCTACTTACCAGTATGCATCTGTTCTTGGCATGTAGAGCTGCAGAGTTGTACACGCCCACCCGCCTCCCCGGCTACCTGTATCCGTTCCAGTCCATCTTATTTAGATACAACACACATGGGTTTCTCACTGTTATTACTACGCTCCATCATTTCCCTGTTGGCGAAAAACAATCTGAGGATGGAGCCGAAGCCCATGCGCAGTACGGACCGAAGGAGGAGTCACCAAACTCGTGACTTCCAAAGACGGTCCAAGAAGAAAAACAAACTGCAAACATCCGGGCCCAACACCAGATGGCGACCTATGCTAAGTGTACAACTCTGCAGCTCTACATGCCAAGAACAGATGCATACTGGTAAGTAGCATATTCCTTTTGCTGGACAACCTACTGGGCACTCATCAGTCCAAAAAATCATTTGGCTGAAGCAAAAGTATTTTTGTCCTCAAAAAGTACACATTGCCATAGTAGCCCCTGCCTGCCAGGGAACTCCTTTATGTGGTTGTGCTCATGGTCCGGGGGAAGAATGCGTCAGTCACAGTGAAGTTAGTTAGTGGCTGAAGGGAGCTGCCCCACTGCCCCATGCTGTATGCCGCAATAGGCAGAAGAAAAATACGAATGACTCACTGATAGGCCTATGGAGAAGAGTGCTGGTTGAAAGCCCCTTTAAGGAGGTATGCTATTCGTAAAATGCTAGTAAAATCAAAAGGCCTTAGCTAACGCTAGACCTAAAAATGCCATTTCCACATTCTCCATACGTTCTATAGACTTACAAGAGCCATGCTCTAATACAGCTTCATGTTTTGTCTCAAATATATGTTTTATATCTACCTTTTTGATTTTATCTAGAAGTTACATTCTAACTTAGATCGAGAGATGCAAAATATACCCACGCAAACTATTAACATCACAGCCCTAAAGAAGTCCCTATTGTGGGATGAAACACGTCAGTTGACCTATTGACGGTTATTGTGACTTATGAAAACCACAGAAGTTGTGAATTAAAAGAAGAATTTAACTCTAAACTGACATCTACAGACCTATTTCTTTGATCACTGCTTAAATTGTACCATTTCCTTCACATAACTGAGTGCACCCTAACCCGAAGCTAAATATATTCTGGAATAAATTGTTCAGCTATTAGAATAGGTGAAATTTGCAGCTGTGTTCTAGTGGTTCTGCACCATGGACAGTATCGTTACATAAGGTGAAGCAATCATGAGTGGGAGATGATTGCCACAGCTGGGTGTTTGTACCATTTACCATCAAGCGAAGGAATGTGGTGTAAAGACTGGTCTTGGAGCAGCAGCTCTACACCAAGACTTCTCCCCACTTGTTCAACATGGAGCAGAATATAAGCCTCCTTCTCACTCTTTTCACTCACCCATCTTATCCGCTCATTTTTGTGAGATGCAGTTGAAAGACTGCATGTTTTGGGACAGCAAGGACTGTATGTTTTGGCCATGAAGGACTACATTTTTTGGGACAGCAAGGGCTGCATGTTTTGGGACTGCACGGGCTGCATGTTTTGGGACAGCAAGGGCTGTATGTTTTGGGACAGCAAGGGCTGCATGTTTTGGGACAGCACGGACTGCATGTTTTGGGACTGCGCGGACTGCATGTTTTGGGACTGCACGGACTGCATGTTTTGGGACAGCATGGACTGCATGTTTTGGGACAGCACGGACTGCATGTTTTGGGACAGCACGGACTGCATGTTTTGAGTTAAGAAAAGTGGAGATAAAAATTCAAGATGGCAGAGCCCACTCCCTCAACTCTGCCATGGTGATTGTAGGCCCCATTCAGGCCTCTTTCCTATCTATCAGCAGCAGACTATCTTGTGAAGTGTTTGTATGGTGGTCCTTTCCAGCTGCTGTAGCTAGCGCCCTTTAGAGGTTTAGGACAGCATAGTGAAGAAATGACCATCTTATTTCACAAAGGTAAATCTCAGTGAGTAGGGACAAGAGACATAATAGCTTCTTTAACTTCTTGGGCGGTTTTATAAAAAACATGTTCCTTCCCCTTCGGCTTGGCATTTCAGTATACTGCACTGGAACCCAATGCCAGGCTAAGGACATGTGGATCAAATGTAATTGAGTATCCTGTAAGACTATGGACAATCGCTGAGGTGAGCATCACCAGTCCTTCATTGGAGACCGTAGTTCCCCTGCCCCTGGTTGAGCCAATAGATTAATACCAATGCCATCTTGAATTTGCCTGCATTAATGTTACTGATGCCAAGGTAATCCACCTGTTTTGTGGTCAAACCCGACCGACCAGGACTCCGACCACGCTCTGTTGCCTGGTGCTGTAAGAAATGCTGTATTGCGAAAGCCACCACGTTTTCCACAAACAACTCGTTGCCCCGGGTTGACAGATGGTTAATCGTTCTGATAGTTAAATTCTTAACCGGTTCAATCAGACCTTTTGGAGGGCCAGTTTCCAAACCCCCCTCGGAGTAATGCGAGGCCATGCGATGACCGAGCCTGGACATCTAGGCAACCAAGAGACTTCAACCATTAATTTCTCTAATAGGGTTGTTCGGCCCAGGATCACTATCATTACCACTGATGTGGAGGATGAGGAGCACCAGAGGTTGTAGCCCCCTGCAGGTAACCAGTCAACTAGCGGGTGTAGACCCTCCAAGCAGAGACCGCCCTCTACCAACCTAGTAGGAATGAAGACCCACTTCTGCTGCCTGTCAGAAACAGTTCCCTATAAACACAGTAACTATTGTCATTATACTGCTAAAGGTGTTGCGCCAATGCAGAACCCGTGTTGTCACCCTAGAAACCAGTTTTCATTAATGCATCTCGATTTTATATAGAGAGCCAGTTCTCCCCTTTCGTGTCATGGTGTGCTTTCCAAAAACTTGTAGCATTTCTTACTAGGGCAGCAAGGTGGCAATAAGGTGAAATTACCATTTCGTCCTACCAGGTGACCCTGTTTGCCCCCCGCCATCCGCGGGCAAGCCCTCAACAATTCAAACACGGACACAGTTGGCCATTCCAATCCGGCCCACACCTGTCCCCAGGGCTGCCAAGCTTCCTCGTTTGTCCCAACTGTGTGCTTCAAGGCAAATATTTTCTTTCAGTGTGCCTCATTTTTTTCTTCATTATTGAACGAAAGCTCCTTCAAAGACGTGCACTCTGGAAGTGTGCTGTTCAAAAACCTCTCCTGTTTGGTTTAATTTATTATAGTGTTGCCTACAGGTGTGATTGCTATACTTTAATGATCTTTGTTCTCTCCTTTTCCTGTTCGCTTCTTCTTCAAATGTACCATTTGATTATTTTATTCATCTTTTTGCATGATGATATTTGTATGATGAACATATACTGTTAATATGTGAAATGCCAATGAAAAAAAGGAATCTAGGCCATATAGTCAGCTTAACAACTGACTTCCTAGTTAACTAATTTGTCGTCCGGCTTCTCGGTGCTTTTGATATGATAGAAGGTGATACGATTCCACAGGTACACGAATTACACGTTTTTTAATTTTGAAGAGACTTTAGCATATTTTGAAATGGTGTTTGTTGCCTGATTCACATGCCAGACACTTTCATGGCTCGGCTCGTCTGTTAGATTCAATCCAATCTTCGGCTCGTCCTAATAATTTGTTGGCCCACCCACCTCTACAATCCCTTGTTTTGGCCTTGGATGTGGAAGGGCGGGAGGCAGAGAAGGGGCTGGTTGTGCAGAAGGGTCAGTAGCGAAACTTCTCTGTTTGAGTTCAAAACAACCGGCTCATGATAAACGCATTTTCACAGCGGTTCCCGCGCTACGTGCGGCCACTTTTATGACGAGCGCTCCCCGCTGACCCGCCTATTACAAGCACTCATGGCGGCTTCTGTGTGGAGACCGAAGCGCTCGCGGTGCGGACGGGGACACGGTCTGCGATAGAACGAGATAAACAGACGTGGTTTTCACGTCTTACTTTGTGCATTTCTCGCTCTAATTCGAGCCAATTGCCACTACACCAGCACTTTCCTCCGATACATCTGCTTCTCCACTTTTCACTCGCTTACATTTCCTGAAACTCCACATCTGGGCGGCACAGATGTTTTCATTTAGGGTACGAAGGAGTATTTATTCACTAGGCAACCAGCGCATTGAAAATAAATTAACTCCGGAGGACGCCCAGGGATTTCTTTCTAGGTTCCAGGCATGCGCGAAAAGCAATGGAGACAGTGAGAAATGTCATCTCATTTCACTTGTATAATTCTGTGACCTTGTCTCTCTAGTCGCATGCGTCATAAGCTCAAAATATGTTATCATTCTTTACCATGTTACACTGCTTCCTTTTCCCTTGGAGTGTCCTCATTTTAGTTTAAAACCCTTTTGTTGATCAACTAAAGAAGAACGCCATTATCTCTAAAGTACACAAGTGCACAGTCTTATAACCAACAATACCAACTCTCTCTATTGTGATAATTTCTGTATTATGTTTCTCTCTTTATCCAAACCGTAATTCCCTTAGACGTAACTCGGGGAGAAATGGTTGAGGAGTAGTGTAAATGCGTGTAAAAGCGTGCTATTGGCCGAAAAGCGCTTCAACTCATCCGGGATAACAAGCGCCATATAAATGCAGACCCTTCCCTCTTCTATCCCTCCACAATACTTTTCAATCCAAATAACAGACTAACATGTCCACCACTCAAATAAAATTTAATATTTCACTATATCAATTCACCACTAATTGTTTTTGGGGTCCAGGAGTAGTGTGCTACTTCGCTGAAAAAGCGCTTTGATGCCCTGTCAGGGGTAGTAAGCGCTAAATAAATGCAAATACAATCTCAATCTCGTGTAGAAATCTTCCAGCATTGAACCTGCTGCGTCCCGTAGACTAGTGCAGCCAAACATCACCGAATACAAGTACTCTCAGTTTATTCTGCTTCCCCTATTTCTTGATGGTTGGAAGTTGTTTTTAAAGACCACTCAAAGAGCCGGTAACTTGCAACCAGAGCTTTGTAAGATAAATTTTGTGTTTTTCCTAAAAAAAGATGGATAATGATATGTGTAATGCGCTCCCACGACCTCCTATGCCCTGATTTTTCGGGCACTCAAGGCATGAGCCAATGAAATATATAAATCTTCTTTTCTCTTGAAAGGCTCCACTGTGGCTCAAAATGTAATGACCTTGTGATGGAGAGAATGTGTTAGGCCTTCATGAGCAAGCGCATTATTGAACCTGTAACTACCACCTGGGGGGCTTCTATACTATCATATTGAGTGTTACTACAATGCCAATTTGGGGACTTAACATTGTCTTCAGAGGGATACCTCCAGAAGACATTCTTCTTTTTTTTTTTTTTTTTTTTTTTTTTTTTTTTTTTTTAAGTCTGACGTTAGCGGAGACATTTATTAGATTTGCAAAAAAATAATTTATATGTGCTTGTTTTGAATGTATTTTTGTTGGACACCCTTATTCTATTTCTAAACTAATGACCTCGTACAGTTAATTTCTTTATATTTATTACCTTTAACAATGTAATGTCCCAGATTAGTAGCGGTGGTGATGTAGTATCCCACGATGCAGTAGGGGAAAACTAATCTGAAGCTGCTAGATGGACGGAAGGAGTATAGGGTTTAGGAAGTATAATTCTGTCTTCCCTCTATGCTGGTGATTTATTCTTATGTTTGATCAGTTTCCCAGGAACTAGGATACACACTATCCCAATGGTGACAGATGCTCCCCAAGAGGTTTTTCTTCTTAGTTCAGCAGATGGTATTTAGGTGGGTTTGAGGTCTGGCGGGACTTCCTCTTATGATTCTTGCCCTGTGACCTGAGAGGACGCTTTGCAGCACACGAGGGGAAGCAGCGACGAGGCAATTCCTACGGGACTGCGAGGCCCAGGGTGCACACCTACAACTTCTCCTAGCACACCTGGCTCCTCTTCCCGGCTCCGCCTCCATTTCCCAATCAACCCCCACGCCTCGCGGCCCCCGCTTCGCGGGAGCCGCTCGCAGGCATAGACTATTTAAATCAGCAGTTGTGGGACAGACTCGGGTCCATTGATTCTTGCCCTGTGACCTGAGAGGACGCTTTGCAGCACACGAGGGGAAGCAGCGACGAGGCAATTCCTACGGGACTGCGAGGGCCAGGGTGCACACCTACAACTTCTCCTAGCACACCTGGCTCCTCTTCCCGGCTCCGCCTCCATTTCCCAATCAACCCCCGCTTCGCGGGAGCCGCTCGCAGGCATAGACTATTTAAATCAGCAGTTGTGGGACAGACTCGGGTCCGTTGATTCTTGCCCTGTGACCTGAGAGGACGCTTCGCAGCACACGAGGGGAAGCAGCGACGAGGCAATTCCTACGGGACTGCGAGGCCCAGGGTGCACACCTACAACTTCTCCTAGCACACCTGGCTCCTCTTCCCGGCTCCGCCTCCTCTACGATCCTCCATCTACTTCAAGGCCCACGCCCACACGCGCTAGCGGTACGCGCGCAGGACACAGCCCGGGGCGAAGACCGGGCAAAGAGCGGGCCGTTCGTGGCCGGACGTGGACGGGACGGGCCACCCCGCTAAGACTGATTGTTGTTTGAGCACAACGGACACCCAACAGTGCTATCCACGAACTGGGCTGGTAATTGATCACTTTCATTGTTTTGCCATTTAATCGTTCCTTTTTACAAGTGACGGCAGGTATTCTGAATAGCTTGCTTTTCCTGGGTTTTAGAACATCGATATAGGCTATCTTCCCCTCTTTTCCCACGAAGATGACATCTCTAAGATCTGGCAGGAAGTTTGTTCAGGGCACCACTGGGGGTTGTGTATCGGAGACCCTTGATAATTTTATTACCAGAGCAACACGGGTCCTCGAACACGAAATTACACTAACTGAAAAACATCTGTCCCTTGAACTATCGGCCAAAAGATCATCTCTTGGCAATATTATGGCAGCCACTTCCCCAGACAGCAGGCAATCCCCACTGGCTTCTGATCTATTACCAAGTAAGATGCCTGGGATGTCGATCATCCCACTACCTAGCCCACTGGACGATACTCCTGACACCCCAATTATCTACTGTAGCGCCACTTCCCCCCTGCCTCCCTCTGATCAACCTTGCACTGACACTCCGATTCCGGTTAGCAAGTCTCAGTATATTAAAGGGCCAAGAAAGCGAGTGGGAGCACCTCTTGGGGGCAAACGTCCCAAAGTCCCTAAAAAATTCAAACCTGCTAAACCATGTCTTGATCCCCCTTCCTATTCACTACGTAGCCCCCCTTCCACTGCTGGGTGCCAGCTCCCCCCCCAATCCTCAGTTACTTTGCCCAATGCTAATTCTCCTCTGCTCTGCTCTCTCGAACTCCTGGAGCAGTCTCTCAAATCTCTTCTTCTACCCTTATATGAGAGAGTCAAGCAACTCTCCATTTCCCTAGGGAAATTAGAGAGTATGGTGCTTACTAATACATCCCTACTGGAGAAATCAATAGTGCCACCCGTCGTCCCCCTCGGGGTGACAAATGCAAAAACAACAATTGATGGACAGAATGCAGAACAATGTCATACATTCACCCCAGTACAGAGATCTGGGCCTAAATCCATCGTTTTTTTGCTCACCATGCCATTCCAGTTTGAACCCAGCCATATGCAAATCAGTCTTGACCCTGTGCCCCATGGGAACAGTCCAGCCCGAACTGCCAAGCCAGGTCCTCCCTGGACTGGAAACAAGCATCCTAGGACCGGTTTCGGGCTTTCAGCCCTCGTCAGCCAGGATAGCTTGATTCCAGTGGCATGGAGAGCAAGGGACTCACGTCTGAGCATACCCTTCCCACTCGGGGTGACAAATGCAAAAACAACAATTGATGGACAGAATGCAGAACAATGTCATACATTCACCCCAGTACAGAGATCTGGGCCTAAATCCATCGTTTTTTGCTCACCATGCCACTCTAAACTGGGGTGGTGTAGTGGGCCAAAGAACGATGGATTAACCCAGATCTCTTGACTGGGGGAGAATGTCTGCATTGTCAGCATTCCGTCCATCATTTGTTTGTTGTAACGCTTTTCGCCCTAAGTGGGATGGGTATTCCCAGACGTGGGACCCGTGCTCACTACGCCACTGGAGTCAAGCTATCCTGGCTGATGACGGCTGATAGCCAGAAACCGGTCCTAGGATGCTTGATTCCGGTCCAGGGAAGACATGGCTTGGCAGTTCGGGCTGGACTGTTCCCATGAGGCGCAGGGTCAAGACTGATTTGCATATGGCCATGTCTAAACTGGGGTGGTGTAGTGGGCAAAAGAACGATGGATTTAACCCAGATCTCTTGACTGGGGGAGAATGTCTGCATTGTCAGCATTCCGTCCATCATTTGTTTGTTGTAACGCTTTTCGCCCTAAGTGGGATGGGTATTCCCAGACGTGGGACCCGTGCTCACTACGCCACTGGAGTCAAGCTATCCTGGCTGATGACGGCTGATAGCCAGAAACCGGTCCTAGGATGCTTGATTCCGGTCCAGGGAAGACATGGCTTGGCAGTTCGGGCTGGACTGTTCCCATGAGGCGCAGGGTCAAGACTGATTTGCATATGGCCATGTCTAAACTGGGGTGGTGTAGTGGGCAAAAGAACGATGGATTTAACCCAGATCTCTTGACTGGGGGAGAATGTCTGCATTGTCAGCATTCCGTCCATCATTTGTTTGTTGTAACACCCGTCGTCCCCAACATTTTACCCACCCTGCCCACCACTACCAAAACCGGGCCACTTCCCAATGATCCCATTCCTTTGATTGGTGCCTCTTCCCTTCCACCTGCCCACAATGAACAAGTCATGGTAGTTTCCCACCCCTCTGCTAGCGCTGTCCCGTCTTCCCAATTAGCTAGTAATAAGAGTAACCTTGGAACTAGACAGCCCTTAGCAGAGGGTGCAGGCTCTCTCCCGCAACTCCCTCATATCAATCTTCCCCGTGAGTCCAAGCCCTACACTGTTGTACTGGTTGGTGTCCCAAGGCTCCCTGTGGACAAGTCTGAGTCACACGATGAGCTGAAGAATAAAGTGACCCACTGGTTAAATTGCAATAGGCCTTTGCCTCCCAGAACATGTGCTGAAATACTAACGGTGCGTAGGGTGAGTTGGTTGGGCTCCGGGGCAAAGAAAGTCGAGGGCGATTGTGTACTTATCAACTTCCGAGATCCCAGGGTGGTGAGCCACATTTGCTCTCTTCCCAATTTCTTGAGTGCCGCTGGTATCCAGACCGTAGATTTGTCCTATTTTTACCCCTGTGTCTCTAGTGATATCTTGTGCCCCCAGTCTACTGGTTGGGAAAGGGTCTCCAGGGGACTTCGCCGCCCGCCCTTTCTGGACTTTCACCTTCCCCTGCACAACCATTATGCTCCCTTGAATTCCTTGGAGGGGATTGATTGACTGCCATCTATCCAGAAGAATCCGGGGATCGCGAGTATGTTCTCTGTGATCCCCGCCCACTCTACTAGTCCAGGGCCGGGAAGCTGGGGTGGGTCTGCGGGGCCACATTGGGGTTTGGGTGCCATACACTCCAATATTGCATGTGTTGATTCAAATGCGTTTTATATTAACTCTGTCCTCCCCCCCCCCCCCCCAGTTTTGGATGGTCAGGACCCTTCCCCGGCTACAAACCCTGTGACTCGTATTCCGTCCCCCCCTGAGACGATAACCCGCACTCTTGTGCCGCTCATTGATAGCCCATCAATACCCTACCCTGACTCCTGCCCACAAGAGCTAGCATTTGAAGATGTTGATACTATCGCGGTCCGAGGCCCACTTCATGCTCCACAGCTGGCTGGTTCGCCCAGTTCTTCCCTCCTGAAAATGACATCTTGGAACATTGCGGGATTACGCAGTAAAATTGCAATGGAGGAACGGTTCGCCTGGGCAACCACCCACGATATTCTGGTTTTCCAGGAAACGTGGGCGGTGGATCCTATTTTCTTTTCTGGCTTTGTCAATTTTTATAAAGCGGCTATTGGTGGGGCAAAGGGCCGTCCATCAGGCGGTCTCTGCGTTTGGGTTAGACAAAGTCTAAAGTACAATATCACCGAGGTAAAAATCGATAGCCCCGACATATTGATCATTTTGTTACAACTCAAACATGAACCAGATATATTGATCATTAATGTATATAACAGGGGACTCCCAGGAGGTAAAGGTTCCAACACTTTTTGGCAACTAGACTGGTTCCTGGAAACCGTTAATGCGTGTACTAATGTGGTAATAGTGGGGGATTTTAATTGCTGTTTTGAGCCCTTGCTCTTTGCATGGGATTCACTAACAATGGAAGTGGATGCAATGATGAATATCCCTCCACTCGACCTCCCGCCCATCAAGAAGTGGTCTGAATCAGCTATCCAGTGGATGTCTCTGTGTATGGAGCGAGGCTTTAGGGCAGCTAACGGCCGTACTCCATCGGACAAGTCTGGTAAGGTCACTTTTTCTGATGGTCGACGTAGTAGTAGAATCGACTACGCTTTGATTAAAGTCGAGTTCTGGCCTACATTAAGTGACATGGTGATCCAGGACATGCCCGAGAGTGACCACAATCCCCTAGTTTTAAACTTTTTGTTCTGCACTGACCACAGAAATAATCCCTCTGAGATCGCCACAGCCGACGTCCTACTAACCAACAATAAACGGAGAGTGCGCTGGGATAAGGTAGCTTTGGACAGCGCCACACTAACAGCGATCAGCTCTAAAGTTTCGTGTGCGGTAGCAGACCTCCAGACTCTTCAGAGTAGAGAGGACGATGTTGGTGAGTCCTCACTCATCCATGACACTCTATTCTCAGACCTTAAGTCTCTGTTTACCAAACCCTGTACGGCCAAGAGATCCCATACTCCCAAGACCAACTCATGGTATAATAAAGCCTGTCGCGAGTCCTACAGTAAATTGAAGTTCGCCATTAAATCTAAAAACCCGGCGACTATCAGACTTGCAAGGAAAAATTATAGCTTAGCTAAAATCAAGGCTAAAAAAGCATGGGATAATGATCATTGGAATGATCTCTTGGATGCCAGTTATCATAAAAATCTGACCCTGTTCTGGCACATTGTGAAATGGGGCAACACTCTATGTTTGCAGACCCCCTCCAATCCCGTATCTCCCGACACTTGGGTTACACATTTTGAACGGCAGTTCTCGGATTTGAATTCGAATGAGGTGACCGTTCCCATATTATCCCAGACCACGTACTCCCTGTTGAACCTCAAATTTGACTGCAAAGAAGTAGAGTTGGCTTTATCCAGGGTTCCAAGTGGAAAGGCTCCGGGTATAGACTGTGTCCCCGCAGACCTGTTCAAATCAGACCGTGCTAATTGGGTACCCTACATCGCTCTTTTGGCAACTGCAATAGCAAAGGGGGCCGCCATCCCTGAATCGTGGAGGGGCGCGGAGATCTTGCCGATCTCTAAGAAGGGTGATCGTTCTTCCCCGGGGAACGATCGCCCAATTAGCTTAATTGACTCTGTTAAAAAAATTATAGCAAGGATGATCCTGGCTAGAATAGAGTCATGGATAGAACAGGAGAATATCATCTCGCCCCTCCAGGCTGGTTTCAGACCCTGTACTAGTACCATCGACCAGGCGTTCAAGTTTCAATTGATCATCTGGAAAACAGTCTATGTCTGCGGTGGTACTTTGTATGCCGCTTTTGTTGACCTTCGGTCGGCATTCGACTTGGTTAACAGATCCAAACTTTGGGCGGTCCTAGCAGAGTTAGGGATGCCCGCCGATCTTCTGCACATTGTAATCAGGCTGCACGAATTTTTTTTCGCAATAGTTCGTTGGGGGAAGCAAGGACAGGTCACCGACAGATTTAACGTCAATAGGGGTGTCAGGCAAGGGTGCGTCCTTGCACCAACTCTGTTTCTGTTATTTATTAACAGTGTTGTGAAGTATTTTTTATCCACTCCTACAGACGCCCCATCGTTGGGAGGTATAAAAATCCCACTCCTTATGTTTGCCGATGACACCTTGCTTTTATCACAGACTATGTCCGGCTTACAGACGGCTTTGAATGTTTTCTCTAACTTCTGTTCTGACTTCGATCTGTCAGTGAACGTTTCAAAAACGAAATACATGGTTTTCAACAAAGGGAAAGGTACGAAAGGTCAAGTAACTATGAATGATGACTTACTTGAACATACACAAGTGATGACCTACCTGGGGATCGTCCTTGAAAACAAATTGAGTTGGAAGCCACAAATAGATGTTCTTTCACTCAAATTTGCCCAACTTTCGGGGTGTCTAGTTAAAGAACACAAACAATCCCAGACGAAAACAATACGTCCTGTTATTAAAATTTATAATGCTAGGATCAACTCAGCAATCCTTTATGGTGCTGAACTCTGGGGTTTTTCTGACCTTTCCCCACTGGTTAAAGCTCAACATAAATTTTTTAGGCTACTAACGGGCCTCCCTAGCTCGACACCTGTGAAACCGCTTATGCTGGATCTTGGCTGTCATTCCTTTGATGACATTGCCAGGTTTAAACCACTGTCCTTTTGGAGGAGATTATGGACAGTTCCGGAATTAGAGCCCTACGCCAAGGCATTCCTGGACGTCCGTTCCGTCCTGGGCGCAGGAAATATTTTGTGGTTTAAGCAAGTTAGCTCACACTTAGAATCCATGGGCCTGGGAGCTCTCTGGACTGACCCAGTTTCCAACTCCTTCCCCCCCAAAAAAAGTCTTTAAAAGTCTCTATTGGACTATGGTTTGCCAAAAACATCAAATCCGAGTTCCAGCAGAGTCCTTGTCAGGCAGGTTTCTTGTGGAGAAAAATGCCCCATGTCTAGAAGCTTACTGGGATATCATTACAAAGCCCAGCGACAGGAAGCTCTACCACCAATTGAGGGTTGGTACCTTACCCACCAATTCTTTCACTAAAAATTGGAAGGGTGCGACTGGCGATTCCTGCCGCTGGTGCTTAGACTGTGCTGAAACTGTGGGCCATATATTTTTTGTTTGTCCAACATACGCCGCTCCCCGGGCCAAATGGCTCAAACCCATTTCTCAAACCCAGGGTACCAGACAGGGGCTTGAGGCCCTTAACATCCTAAGATTCAACACGGGAGAATGTATTGTAGTAGCAGTTGCTAAATTTTTGGGGTGGGTTTGGTTTATTAGAAACAGGAGGCAATAGCCAGTTGACCCGTGCTTATTTGTGCTTATTTATGTTTTTACTTCCTGTGTCCCGTATGTATTTTTATTTCTCATACTGTACAAAACACTCATCTTGTAAATGTCTTTTTATGATGATTATGATCGATAATAAAGACTAATAAATGAAATGAAATGATTATCTCTGCACCAGAAAAACTCCCTACTTGGTCCGTTTTCCAAAGTAGGACACCGGGATACGCCCTGGGAAGTTGTGTGCATGTGATGCTTCTTCTGCAGCGGATGGCGAACCTCAGCAGGCGAGGAGCTAGTTTTGTTACTTTCAACTCACTTATCACGTGATCAGCCGGGAACTGTGAAGGTCCATTCAAAATGCAGATGAACTACTTTGCCTTGATTTCCGTCTGTAACATGCAACAGGCCTTGCTCTAGCCATGAACTTAGCTTTCTTTAGCCAAGTTCAGCTAACAGCTCTATGGTGAGTGAGGTCTAACATCTTGAGATGCTCCATCTGTGGGTATCAAAAAACATGAAATTTAGTGGCATTTACTGTACTTCCCAGAAAGCTCATGATTTTTTTTTTTTTAAAGGTCTCCGACTTGTTGCAGTTATGATACCTCTCTCCAGAGCTACCCTTATGCCAGATCTGGCTCCTCTTTATGTAAAGAATGAATCCTGGACATGGCACGGATTAAACTGTTAACATACTTTAATTTAATGTCCTGGTTACAGGCAGAACGATGCAAGGGACTTTCCTGGGGACAAGCAGGATGTTGACCGGCGAATACCCACTCTTGTTAATGATTGTGCAGAACCAGCAAAGCATACATTGGGTTACCAGACCTGTTAATTAGTTTCACAGAGTCCTGTGTTATTTTCTGAAGACTGCAGATACTAAGAGTTAATGTCTCGTAGCATCGCATACTTGTGCCATCTTTATTGATGGCTCTAAGAAAAGCAGTGAATACCTTTTTTTGTTGTCCATCATTAGTGTTACTAATGAAGATATTAATGAAAGTAAATTCACAATAATCCCATTTTTCATCATCCTCTTTAAGTAAGAATACGACTTTATTCATTTTTGTTATATAGTTTTATCAAATCTCAGGTCACCAGGTCAGGAGATTAACGCTCTCCAGAAGAGTTTTTAGAAAGGTGTGCTTTCTCCCTAGTGGTGGTCTGTAAGTTCACGCCCCTCAAATACCACCCTTTTGGTTGCAGGATCCCAGACCCTCCTAAACAAGCATTTACAATGCAATGGTCTTGGCATTGGTAAAGTTAGAGCTATTGCCATTGCTCATGACATTATTTTTATTTATGTTTTTGTTTTTAAAACATTTAAAGAAACGGCATTGTCATGAGCAATGCCAATAGCTCTAACTTTAACAATGCCGAGACCGTTGCATTGTAAATGCTTGTTTTTTTAGTAGGCACGGGGAGATTAAGTGATTCAGCACCCAGAATCACAGGTGTTGAAAGTGGGCGCTGGAGAGCTGAAGGTGGGGATGGATTGAGGGAGGACGGTAGTGGTACTCACAAGGAAAGGTGCTGGAAAGGACGTACTAAGGACGGGCACTGTTAAGGAGGTACTACATATTGGTGAATGAGAGTCCCAACGAAGGGTGTGCTACACAAGAGAGACAGAGCTCTCCATACATACTCCAGCTACAAAAGAAAGACCGAGATATCCATACATAATACTCCAGAATGAGACAAGTCCATTTCAGAACCTTACCTTCCACCTCCAGAGAAAGGTTATTACAAATCCTGTTGCCTTCACTTCTCTTTCGATTCCAACCACCTTTAATATGTGCAGGCGAGAAGGAGTGATAGAAAAAGTAGTTTTATACCAATTGACAGACTACGAGACGGTAGTGGGAGGTTCATGGTGACTGTACTTTCCTAAAAATCGTGCAATTGGTTGAAGAATGACCCGCCCCTGTAAAGATGACCAACCCAGCCCGGAAGAAACCGCCCACTACTTCTGTAACTCCGGAAAAGCACGCCTACTGTTCCGGAAGTGAATATTCTTCGTCTCCCAGCAACTCGTGAGCCGGTACACCAACAGAAGCCACTCCATACTTGACGATTCGGGCTCCCTGGCTCACCACTCATCTAGCGAAATTCAACACCTGCCGAAAAGTTTTCTATACCTTTAACAGCTAGAACAACTCGTTTATAAATCTAAGAAATACCGTAGTTACTTATTCTATTGTATTCTTGTGCAAAAATTACTCAGTTTCAATAATACATCATTCTGTTACTTGCCTGGGTTGCGCATCCTGGTGCACTGTTTTAAATGGGACTATTAACGTGCAAATAGAATACTAACGCCGGTGCTCATTTATGGATAACAGAAAGCTCTTTAAAAGAAGAGCGGGTCCTCAGTGCCCAACAGTGCGTGCCTGTTTGAAGCACTGTCAGGAGGGTTTGGCAGTTCGTGTCTGTGCCCTGTTTCACTCCGACGTAGAAGGGGGTCGATATCGTTATACGTTTTCACTGCGATGTGACTTCTCATAATTTATATCAACTCGTACCGTGGCTTGACAGATTCTATTTCTTGAGACCTGTTAAACGCGGAAAGTCAAGGAGAGATTCCTAGCTTCAAGATCACCCTACAGAAATGCTGCTGTGGTAATGTACTCTGTAGCCGGCCTTGTTTTCGCATTGCGTTGTCGTGGCTTGTTTACAGCTTCCTTTGCCTGACTCCGAATCCCTTCGGGATGCTGTGGTGAAAACGTGTGAGCTGTGTGTCCTGTGCGGTAGTGTAGGTGTGCGTGCGTGAGGACGGGAGTTCTGCTCTTCACGTGCTGTAGTTGCTGCGCCTACGCATGAGATTGAAACTGAAGGAGTGAAGGGTAGGCCACTTAAGAGTCACTGTTGCCAGATGGTTCCGCAGTCTGTCAGGCAGGCAGGCAGGCGGTCGCGCTTGCTTCGAGCTTCAGGGTGATATACTCATTTTAAGAGTATTGACACAGCTCTTGGCATGTTCCGTTGGCATGCGTCACTCGCTCGAAACCTCAATTCTCGTGTAAAATGTCTAGTTTTCTCCCAACATGGTTTGAATGCGATCACTATTTAGCTCAAGGCTGCTCCTTAACATAAGTGCCTGCTGTGTCCACCCCTCTGTAACTCGCCCAGTGCCTGAATGCACGATCCCTCCTAAAGTGACTGCAGAATCGCACAGCATTCGCCAGTAGCTGTTCACTGAAAAAAGAACCGATTGCTGTCGCTAGACCCCGCTTTTCACCTAACAAGCCGAGGGCATGCAGAATCGCACAGCATTCGCCAGTCGCTGTTCAATGAAAAAAGAACCGATTGCTGTCGCTAGACCCCGCTTTTCACCTAACAAGCCGAGGGCACCGGAAGACACCACCGCCTTTCTCCGAGGCAGAGCAGAAATGCCTCGGAGAAAGGCAGCGGCATTTTCGGATTCGGGGGGAGTGTTTGTCTTTTCTCTCCTCCAGCCATTGCCTGGAGGAGAAAATGAGACTTCTTGCAAAAAACACGCCCCCCGATCCGAAAAGGACGGGGCCTAATCGGAATGACTGACCTCTTCTCCAATGGCTGGCCAGCATTCAAGAGGCCAGCCAATGGAGAACAGGGGAGAAGAGGGGAGGGTTCAAGCCCCTCTTCTCCAAGTCATTAAATCTCGCGAGCGAGACTGCACAAGCGCAGCCTTCGCTAGCCGAGACCTAAAAAGGAAACATGTGGCACTGTGCTTATCCATGCTTTTCACACATTTATTTCATGAGCTCTGTTTTTCCAGTGTTAACTAGTTACCATGCATGCTCCTCTGTATGGGTTTCTTACTAAAGTCTGCACTCCAAGAAGTTTTTTTTTCTGTTCTAGTTCTGCATGTTCACTCAGCCTTTCATCAATATGAGGTCGATAAAATTAGTACCATTGAGTTGGGTAACAATAAACATCTGTTATTGAGCGCCAAGATACCCTTCTGGGTGAATGTGCTCTTTACAAATACACGTTAGGTTCTGTCTTGCCATCTCGCTTGTAATACGCCTTCCGTCTGTGTAATTAATTGGTTTAAGTTTTTTTCTTTCTATAGTGGTCTTTACGAGAATACAGATTACATTGCAACCTATGCAATACTGGTGGAAATGAGAACAACATGGAAACATTCCAGGAACCTGAGGGGGAGGTAGTTTCTGCAAATTGAGGTAGTTGGTATCTGCTGTATGTGGGTGGTTTGATACAGATTACATACATGTGTTGTCAACATTTTCCTGACAGACGAGATTTGGTTGTCTTAGTGCCTTCACGGAGAGTTCCAAAGACTGGTTCATGCATGAGTGAAGGATGATATGATGACAGATGTTTTATATTATGGCTTTTCCAGCAGAAGAGTGCATTTGCTCCTTAGGCTTCGATGTCCCCCTGAAGTGCGATGAAGATGCCCAGGCGTGGGACTCGTGCTCACTGTGCCAAGGGAACCAAGTTGCACCCAACTAAATAGGCTGTAACCAGTCTTGAGTCAGGTGTGTTCTGGTTCAGAGAGGACCTGGCTTGGTAGTTTGACCTGGACTGTTCCTATTGGAGCACAACCAAGGTTGAACTGTATATGGCGAGGTCTAATCTCAGGTGAATGGTGGGCCAAAAACACTTGCTTGGGATGCGGCCCGGGTAATTATCAGTGGCTGAGATTAATTCAAGCATTTCATTGAACTGTTTTTATGTTTATTGTGACACCCTAAGTGTAATGAGTATGTCCAGACTTGGGTTCCGTGCTCAATGTGCCACTAAAATCAAGCTGCACCTGACTGAAGAGGCCTAACTAGGCCGAAACCGGTCTTAGGTTGATTGTGTTCCGGTTCAGAGCGAATCTGGCCCTGCAGTTAAGGCTGGACTGTTCGGAATGGAGCAAGACTGAGTCTGATATGCATATGGCTGGATCTAATCTGTGGTGGCATGGTGTGTAGAAAATGATGGACTGGGAGGCAGCTTGAGTAATTACCAGTGGCTGAAATTAATTCAGGCATTCCATCCATCACTTTTTTGTATTCTTTGTGTCTCACTAAAATAGTCAGAAGATTGGAGGTAAATTGGGTTTCCTATATGAAGATCCTTGTATTTAAGGCACCCAATTTTAAATGATTGAGAGCCAGGGCAGATCTTCCAGAACTTCTGTGATCAAATGTCCTCTTCTCAGATATGAAGCAGGCTGCGGCATGAAGACCAGATGTGTTTGAAATCAGCAATGATTGAAGGACTCCAGGTGGGATGACCATTACAATTGAGTCGTGGTGTGGTCCGTGCATGTGCAGCGCGTCAGGGGTCCGAAGAGGTTTGATTTTTCTTTAACAAAGAAAGACGTTGACGGAATTAATTGTTATTTACCTTTGGTGGCAGCGTTAATGTGTTGTTAAAACCTGTAAAAATCAAGGAGGAAGATGGTAGGGGAGAGATGTTAATGAGATTAGGTTCAGTGAATATAGTGGGATCCAACTTGTTCTTGAACTTACTCGCGTAAGTTTCTTGCATATAATACTTACCATACACTTGGAACTGAGGGAGTATTTGATTGATCCTCACACATTTTATTATGAACATAATAATATTCCTTGACACCTAACATACACGAAACTAGGGGAATAATCTAAATGTAGCACATGGTGATGTTGGGTGATTTTCTACCGTGACACCTGGTGACCAATAAAATCATCACCTCGCGCTCTGGCTAATCAGGCTGCACATCAAATATCTGCCAATCCTACTGCCAGACTGACACACTGGGCACCTTTGTGGTCACTTGACCCACGTGGTGGGTTCTATAACTTTCTAGATACTCCTCCTAAAACAGATTATGGCTTTGTTTGACATTTATAGCCCTCATGAAATTTGCTGTGACTAACAGCCAGAGACGAAACACATGTTGGCAAAAGGCGTATGTGAGAACGAGAAAATAAAGAACTGTTGAAACCACGACCTCAACTTTTGGATTTCTGTATGCCCGGAGAACTTTGTTGTTGATCTTGGAAGTGATGAGGCTGTGAGGAGGAATTAACTATTTTTCAGATTAAATATAGTGAAGGCCATTTTTTTTAAATTATTATTTTTTTAATATTCAGTTCCTATCCCAAACAAATGCACAAAATATGTATATTTCAATGTGTGCAAAAGCTCGATCTTTGCTACTTGGAGTGGGTTGGCTTGAGCAAACGTTGGAACTCAGATGTATTTAGTTTTGAGTGTGTTTGTTGTGCATTTAACTGGGTGGCCTTAAGCAGCATGTTAGCTGTTTATTCTCTGGAAATAAGGGAACTCTAGCGCTGTGGCAGGCTGTCAGGACATCACAATGCCATTGTTTAGGTTTCAAAGCAAAAACGTTGTATAAGTAGTCCATGTGTGGTTCAGATGTCTGTGCCACACTCTGTATTTGCAATTCTCTTTCTGGAGTAATCTGTAGACACCCAACCCAGGCCCAGTGCTTAATTGGTTTAAAAAAAAAAAGTTCAGAAGGGCAAATATTTTCCTAGGAGCTGCCCTGGCTGAATACCACCTCGTACCTCTTTCTTCCACTACCCTTCACTTCCGTCTGCTTATTTTCCATCCTTGCGGTCTCTCTTTATCACCTTCCCCGTTTCTGCCTTACCCTCTCTTGCTCTGGGACCTTTTCAATGTTTAACAAAAAGCTGAAAACCCGCTGACCGATCGTTGTTCATTTAATAAAGCGGTTTTCTATCACCCTGTGCCTAGAAACTATGTCAGATTGGAGTATGACAAACCCATGAAAAATGGACTTAGTCTGCTGGTTTCTGAGCATTAACCAAGGAGAAATGAATTGCGTGATAGCTTGGAGAGATGAACTGACCCGTCAGAGCTGCCGTGGCAGCTCTGTGGAGACTCAAATTCACGAGCTCCTTCTTGCAAGGAGTTCTGGGAACTAAATCATGCACACTCCAGAGCCCGGGGCACGCCGTGACCTCTGACCTTTTTGCGGGTGACGTAATTAATCTCAAAACCCTCCTTGCACAGAAAAATTTCAGAATGCCTATTAATCGATTATTTTGGGGTCCGGCGCGGAGGCTCTGTCTTGTATATCTATGCGTTTTCTGGCGTTTTAATACTAAATATTGAAAGCGCCTAGATTTTTACACCATATAAGTCTAGATAGTTTACGAGAACGCTGCGTGCCCCTTGCATCTGTACCCTGCGGCGCGTGCATCATTCCAGGAATCCGACCCAGAGCTGGAGGCTCCTGCCGCATTCCTGTGCTTTGGTTGCCTGGTTGATCGAATTGTTGCCTTCTGAAACATTTAACCGCGGTTTGTCCAAAATGCATTCAGTATTTATACAGTGCCTATTTATTTCTTTACATGTTACTTTCCAGTTGGCCCAGTAAAATTTTCTTTTTGGGAGGAGGTATGTTTTTGATCATTAAAATAGAACTCCTGTAGTGGTGCACATTTCCACAGAGGATATCGCATTCACAGTGTATCCTCCCTGCTACGTGGGAGATGGGTGTGGGCTGGAGCATTTTTCGAAATCATCCAATTTTCTTTTGTATATTTAGAATCTTTTTTCCATCCTTGTGCTTGCAAACATGAATTGTATTAAAAATACAAGCCTTGAATGAGCCATAGACTCTTTGATAGATATTGTTTGCTGTGTTATTCTCTGCTAGGCGCACAATTTATAGACTGTTCTGTAGTATGCTTCACTCTGGGCAGATCCACTCTAAGCCCCACTTTACTTCTATCCTCGCGTTAGTGCAGTCAGATGTAAACAGCAATTGTATTTTCATTTATATAGCCTTACTACCCCTGATGAGGTGTTGAAGCGCTTTTTGGCGAGTTGCACGCTTCTCCGGAACCCAAAAATGATTTGTGGTGAATTAGTATAGGGAAATATGAAATTAATTTGAGCGGTGGACATGTTAATCTGTTATTTGGATTGAAAAGAATAGTGGAGGGATAGAAGAGGGAAGGGTTTGCATATATATAGCTCTTGCTACCCCTGATGAGGTTTTACAGCGCTGTTTGCGAGTAGCTACTCCGCAACCCACAAAAAGGCCAATTATGGTGGGTAGGTTGTTTTATTATGTACTCGCAATTTTTTGAAAATTAATAACATTCTGTTGTAAGATTGTATCCAAGAAACAAGTATAGTCTCTAATAATAATGTATACAATACTGATCTGGTTTGAGTTGGCTTGCCAGCAAGACTGATGTCCCCAGAAAGTTGATGCAAAGTCAGTTTACCATCCACCTTGTAGGTACTGCACTATTTGTATCGGCTCCGCGGTGTAAGCAGACACAAATGCTAAATTGTGCGCCATTTGTATTGAGCATAATGTAGGTGAGCAGATGACAGTAGCCACTGCTGTATTGGGTGCTTAGAAGTAGAGTGACAGAGAGGGCAATAAACACTCCACTAACTCTGTCGCACTATTAGTACAGAGGCACATTCGAAGGCCCTCGTACATAATAAAGCATTGGGGTGCACCCTCTTTCTGCGTCCCCTGGGCACTTTGACTTTTGTTCTACAGAAGATGCCTCAGACACTTCCATGGCCCTTTCTGTAGTGTGGATCACAAAGGAGAGATTCTAAGTGGGCATGCCTTCCTGTGCATTGGGCGTGGCCACACGCAAATGAGTTGAAACATTTAGTCTTGCGACTGCACTGTATTACAGACACAGGCGAAAGGGCAAACAAGCATTCAGGAGGCGCGCTGATTGTATGTCATAGGTGAGGTGGTGCACCCCTACCTCAATGGCACCACTTAAGAGAATGGCGGAGATAGTAGAGTCTGGCAGGGTGGTGGCTGACCCCCTTCCACCTGCAGGGAAAACATGCAACCTCCTTTAAGAGCTACAATACAATTTACTCTTTAAGCAGACAGGTGGTTTGAAACTGCGCCTGCGCTGGGACACCACAGGTTTTTGCCGGCATAATCTGGTGTTCTCCCCCGGTCTGGGATGGCTGCACCCACTGAAGACTACACCGTTGTGTAGACTGGGACAGTTCACCTTCCCTGTAATTCTGAACTGGGCCTTTAAAAACGGTACTATTTTGTGTGTCTATTTAATTCAGGTATACAAAGAATGTGGTACTACTTGTATACTAGGGTAGGACAAGGAAGATTGAATTTCTAAGGTGGCTGAAATGTTTTTGTCAAAGTGCTTTATGTCCTCAACACCCTCCCGTACCGTGAACATAACGAGATTATGTAGATTACACCTTTGCGTGCCTAATGCAGCCTTTTGCATTTCAAGACCAGTGATTAATGTGGCTTTATCAAGTTCAAAGCCATTAGGCGTTCCCGACCTGTCTGATACTTGCATATGGAAAAGATGGGTCATTTGGAACCTAAAGATAGATAAACATATTCATAGGTCACGATTTTTGTCTGTATCTAAAATAAAACTGTAAATTAGGAGAGGTGAAAAGTGAGATGTTGAAAGGCGGCCGCTAATCGAGCTGCATTTGTCAGTAGGTCTTCCTATATTAGGAGGATCTATTCCTGACAGTCTTTAATTGCAATGAATACTTTAATACCCAGGCACGAAGTCATCGTCGAGCTGTTTAAATAATCCACCGGTCTCCCAACCTCTTCCTCCCTGCATCCTTAAACAGTGGCCTGAGTTGTTTATATGCTAAACCTCCAGAAACGTTCGATTAACCAGTTATAAAGTCAAGTCTAGCTTAATTAGTTTATAGTATTCTTTTTTTTTAAATAAAAATTATTTCACATTGTTACTGGATCTGTATTACTTTATTAAAAAATAAACAGTTTTTTCACTTGCGACGGCATATGTTCTTTATTGTACAAACAAAACAAGATGACAATGGTAGACGAGATGCTAGCACATACACAGATTCAGGAAAGTTTAACACTCATAAGTAGATATGGGGTGCTCGATGAAAGCAAGGACACTGTCATCCCAATAGCGTCATATGTAGGGGGGAACCATACGGACGCACTAGAGCTACGGACCATGATAATGTCTTTATGTGATGGTGCGCTGAACATTCTTTCTTATTCATGTTCTTTATTGTATTTGGTTGCATCACGTACGTTTTAAATGGAATTCTTAGCGCTGTGTTTTTCGCATTGAGCTAGTGGTGGAGCCATCAGTCACTTTTTTTCTGTGATTGTATCGAATTTTTAAGAACAATATTTAAAGAAACAGTAGATTTTATAAGTAGTGTGCATGAATTTTAAGACCGTGCCTTATACCTTTACCTTATAGCTGAATGAGTGGTGAAGATGGGAAGGCATTAAAGTTGCTTTAGCTCCTACTTTCTGCAATCCGACGAGTGCCCACAAGTACTCTTCACAGAGTGTATATTTGAGCCCTTAATGAAAGACTTGAGAGTTGCCGTAGGACTCTAAAACCATGAGACTCCAAAAAGAACATCACGCCCCTCGTTGACGAGCTGGGCGATATTTATCGATAATGTGACTGGCAGGATTTCGTATTTGATGCAGTGGTCAAGCAGGAGCTAACACAGATGGCCTTCAACCTGAAGTCATGATGGCTCCTGTATCGTGGGCGGGGAAGGAATACATTTTAGGAACCAATTTTTTTAGTCGGGCCACAACACAATAATGCTACATTTCATCTGTAGTACAAAGACTGGAGCATGGTTATTAAACTCTCAGAATGAAATAGGCCACATTCTGTATTGCTGGCAAACATTGGTGCACTCCATTGGCAAAGAAAGGACATGCATGTTTGGGCTTTTGGCAGTGCTTCTGTAACTGATCCTACCTGCAAAGACCACTGATGGGCACATTGAGTGGAAAGATTTTAATAGAAAAGGTTTTATTTCATAAATGCATAAATTCCAAAGATGTTTTTTGCAGAAAACACCACCAATCTTACTCCGTCAGCAGTGTTGACTCCCTAAACTCAGCAGTAGGCCTTGCTGACAGAGGGAAGCTGACTGCAGTCTCAGGCTTTCACATAGATGATTTTTTTTTTTTTTTTACATATATCAATTGAATTAGCCAGGCATAGTTTCAAATACCAATTTCTGCATGGGAAAGGGAGAAAAACAAACTGCAGGAGCAGGGTTCTCTTTAAAAATGAAAAACGAGGTGCAACAGTCTCGTATCTCCAGACACGGGTATATGGAGAACGCTTCACTAGCACAGGTTTACATCATTTTGTTTCTCTTGAAATCACGTGCCTCCGTGCATGCCAATGGTAGCCAAATAAATCCCCCTTGGGTTTGGGCGTACAATATTGATAGAGAAAAGTAGAGTTCAACGTTCACGACGCTGTTCGTTTTGAGCCCCAGTATGTGTATTTATGCTCCTTGCAGATGGACTTCTTCTAAATTCAAGGCAAATTGCTAATACCTCACAACCTGCCTTCTTTTTTCGAAATCGAGTATCTTAAATTATATCGGGATGAAACGAAAACGTGTGTACTTGGAACCAAAAAGCCAACAGGCTCTAAAGTTGAAAGTATTTCTTCTAAAATAAAATCGTGCTAGTTAATCAACAATGTACATTTTTTCTTAATCGTGCCCAGACCAACATGGCTGTCACTTGTGATGAGGATAATTCTAACAGCACAATCCTTCCCAGGCTTTCATCCACCCACAGTCACGACTCTTGCTTGCGGAATGGTTCTCACAGTCCCTCCACTTCTAAGAACACTGTTATGAAACATCACTCTGCTGGTAATGGGGAGAGCTTCATGTTCAGAAAGGCATTCTTCAGGGGAACATTCAGGAAGCAGTGACTTCCCACCTGGCGAGTCACTAACTGAACCAGATATTGGTGCTTTGAGACTAGGGTGATTAGGCTCCATGCAAGTATCCAAAAATCTATGAGACAAGTAGGCCCCGACATACCCTGCACTGGCCCAGCCAACTGTTGACCCTTCTGCTGCTCTACCAAACACCGCCCTGCTTGTTGCTTACCTTGACCAAGCACTATACAGCGGCTTCAAGGAGATGTTCCAGTGAGGGACAAAACTCCAAAAGAAATCACCAAATACTCCGATGCAGGAACATGAACTGGCTGTTCATCAGGGTACCGCATCTAGGGCACCTGTTCTTTGTTAAAGTCTAATACCCAGGGGTGCTTATCTTTCAGTTTAGCCTAATGCCACATAAATTGGAGCTGTGTGAGCCTGTGTTTTCTTTTTCCTGCTGCTGAATTCTAAAATAAATACTACTGCATAGGAGGGGTTCTGAAGAAAGTGGCTGTACATAGAGAAAAGGGCCATATGAGGGTAGACGGGAAAGGTTACTTTACACAGTGACTGTTTATGCTATCTCGTAATGTTTTCTTTTTATAAACTAGCTTCTTCGCCCCGCCCCCTCCCTTTTTTAGGCCGAAGCCTACCAGACAGCACAGCTGTCTGGTTGCGAAAAGACTTCTTGTGGGCATTCTGAAAGTTTCACTGAGAATGCATTCCTCCCATTGCTTACCGTTGGCTTTGTGGTTTGTAACACACATTTTCTGACTTTATATTTGCTGGCTTTTTTTAGGCTATCCAGCATGTCTTTGTCTGCCTGCGGAGCGAAGCGTGTTTACCAGCGTTCTTTATATTCTTCGACGAATCCTGACTTTCTGTAAACAGGCCTTAAACTTTTATTCTTATCTTGTCACATTTGGTGTGCGTTCAAAGACCCGAATAAGATGTCAGGCTCTGTCTCGCCAGGGAGCTTGGTGATTACATTTTTTTCTTTCTCTTACTTCAAAGTGAGAGGATTTAGGTGAAAGTCTTTCCTGGTACTGGGAAAGAAAAGTTTTTTTCTAGCACACATTTAAATTAACTTTGCAAATATTTCAGAATATATCAGAATTGGGAAAGAAAAAATTAAGCATTTTTTTAAAAATAATTCAGAAGTGTGGTGGAAACAGATATTTGAATTCAGTCAAAACAAATCAGTACACTAGGTGCTGCCATTTCCACACATTATCGCTTGTCCGCTGTATAGTATTGTCAGTAAAGCTGCATGTGCTAATGTAATGGTCATTTCAATTGAAAATGTGTTGTCTGTAATGGCATTGAGCTAACACACCACACATACTCCACTCTAAACCACTCCACTCTCAGCTATTCCACTCTATGACACTATTCCACCCCACGACACCACACTTCCTTCTATGTCACTCTGTGCCACGTTGCTCTAGACCAATCTACTCCACTCTAGGACGCACTATGCCACTGTACTCCACTCTATGCCACTCCACTCTGGCATCACGTTACTTCACTATACACCACTTCGCCCTACGCCACTCTACATCACTTCACTCTGCTGTACTCCACAACACTTTACTCCACGCCATGCCTCTCCACTCTACTCGACTCTACTCTGCGACTCTCCATGCCACTCCACTACACACCACTTCACTCTAGGCCACTCGGTGCCTCTCCTTTACTCTGCGCCTCTTTCACTTGCTCCTTTCCTCCACTCCGCTCTACAAAACCTTACTTCACTGTTTGCCCTTCCCCTGTCTGCCCCTCCCCTCCACGCCCCTCCCCTCCAATCTACGCCCCTCCACTCTACGCCTCTCCACTCTACCTCTACTCCACTCTACCTCTACTCCACTCTACCTCTACTCCAGTTCACAACATTCTACTCCACTCTTCACCACTCCGCTCCATGCCACTCTCCTCTACATCACTAACTTTTAGCCATGCTGAACAGCAGCCACGCTGTTGTACAACATGGCTAAAACACATTGGCAAAGCCAGTAGCTCTTACATAGACTAGATGTATTGGCTTTGCCAATGACTGTTGCTTTTCTGTAGCTTGCTGTGCATTTTGGTTTATATAGTGCGAACATAAACAGCCCTTGGAGGGCATGAAAAAATTGTTAGCAATTTTGTAAACGCAGTATATGTAAAAGTAGATTTTTTAAAAAAAAGAAACTCCCTAATCCCTCTAAAGACCTGCAGAAGTGTAAAAATTATTTTGATATTGTGCTTGGATTGCAGTTCCCGTAATGCTATGTCCTACGAGCCATTATGTTGTCGCGTCTGAATGCGCAGCCAGGGACGTCGCACTTTGAAACTTTCCAAAATACGCTTTGGCAAAGACAAAAGGTTTCACTTTTAAAAGTCAAGCTATTGACTTTCCTAATTCTTGTTTGTATTGAACTGTTGAAAAATCGCTGCCAATGCATAACACAATGCATGGGCAGCCATCCTGGAATGGGCTTTCAAATAAAGAAAAAACATTCCAAGGTGGCTGCTGATGGGTGCACAACTGCAGTAATGCTAACATCTACATACATCATGGGACACCAGCAGTTATTTTAATTTACTATTCTGGCATTGCTGATAGCCCTTTTATAATAGTTAATAAAACAAGTATTTGCAATGCAATCGGTCTTGCCTTTGGGACATTATATGTATTTAGCTATGCATCACATTAGCCTGAAACATCTACTGGTCTTTAACATGGAGGGAAAGTAAGCACCAAACTACGTGACATGCCAGGTATAGGAACACATGTAGAGAAATATTGCCTTTCCGCGGGAAATGGTATAGTCCAAAGCTCTGTTTTTAACCCCTTCTGTGCCCATGACGAGCTGGACTCGTCATGTGCCGCGGTTGCGCTGTGCCCATGACGAGTCCAGCTCGTCATGAACCCCGCCCGCTAATGGAACGCCCGGCACAGGGCGGGGAAAGGGCGTGGCACACAAGGGGTTAATATAAAATCAGGGCCCTTCGTGGTCATATCACTGAGAATACAAGATAAGAAAAATATATTATTGTCTACGGGTGCTTGTTTAAGACCATTTTTATGGACTGGAATCTAGAGAATGCTAAAGTGATTCTGGCATTTTACTTAACTCTGCTGGTCGTTTTCTATCAAAGTTAAATAGAGGCAGTTGTCAGAAAAATTAAAAAAAGAAAGTCCCTCAGCAGAAAGCAGTTCTGGTATTTTACTGACCTCTGCTGGTCGTTTTCTATCAAGACAGTTAAACAGAGGCTGTTGAACAGAATAAAAAAAGTCCCTAAGTGGAAGCAGACAAGTCCTAGGGCTGATCTCCAGCGCCCACAAAGTACATACACATATAAGTATATACTAAAGTATATACAAGAGGTCTCGAATGCTTGACCTAAAAATTATATAGTGTGTATGAAAATCGAAACAAGCGGCCTTGTAGCAGTGTGCAACTGCCAGGCTCTCACCTAAGCACAAATTGGATAGATAGATAGATAGATAGATAGATAGATAGATAGATAGATTAGTGATGCAGGTTGTCAGAAGTGGTGGGGAAGAACTGGAAGAGTGGGGGAGTAGTAGTCGGTGGTAGTGAGTAGGCATGTGGGGGGAAGGAAGCGATGCAGTCACATGGAGTGCTGCAACACAACAAAAGTCCACTGTAGTCCACTCACTCCAACAGTGGAAGGTTGCAAGTCATCCATCTAAAAACACAGTGAAGCAGAATTGCTCCTGGGGCTGGACAGATATAAGAAAAGGGAAGAAAGGCATAGAATATGGAGCAGGTAATCGAGATAGACAAGAAAACCATGCAATCATAACCAGGAGTCTAAACCGAAGCTCACTCTGTATTGTTTCGTGACTAGTAGGTCCTGGAGAACTAACTGGTAAAGCTATATGTAGGTGAGACCTGAAAAGGAAATACCTTGCTGAGGTCCTTTAACCCCTTCAGCGCTGGGCGAATTCCGCCGCGGTGCTGAAGGGTTCGAGCGCGGGCGGGCTCATGACGGAACGGTTCCGTCATGAGCACAGCTCAACCGTGGCTCATGACGGAACCGTTCCGTCATGAGCATGGAAGGGGTTAAGTATGAACTTTACGTATTTAAAAATAATACCACAAAATAAAAATAGTTTTGTGAGTGAAAATAGATGGTGTATTTGGTGCCTCTACCAGCACCAGTACTTTGATGAAAGGGAATACCTCTTGTTGCACCTACTTTGTTTTCATTATTCCCCCAAGATGGCCGACACGGCCTGCTAGGCCCCGATGTGCTCTTGTGATGCCTGATGACATGAACGAACACCCACACGCACCACACACGTATTCTGTCTATCCCTCTCCAGACGCTTTCTCTCCTGATAGAACTTGTATTCCATACCAATATTGCACTCTCACCCAGGGCACAAGTCCTAAAAAAAGAAGTGGGGGGACGCTGTCACCGGAAGTGACGTCACAACAGGAATCTCATGAAAAGAAGTGGGGGACGCTGTCACCGGAAGTGACGTCACAACAGCAATCTCATGAAAAGAAGTGGGGGGACGCTGTCACCGGAAGTGACGTCACAACAGTAATCTCATGAGTATTCATATGCCTTTAGATGACGGGGCATTTCACAGCACTGCTACCCCTGGTCTGTTCCTCGATGTCCTTTGCAAACCCCCCTCCCCCCCACTCCCCCGAGGGGGTGCCCCAGTTGCACAACGAAGTGCTCAAAAGTGTACAAGATACAGAAGGACACACATTCCAAGCGTTAACCGCCAACGCCTGCTCACTCCGCCTCCCAATCACTCCAGCCTGCACACACCACCGGTGCCTCTTAAAGTCTCCAATTACAAATGTTAGCATATCTTTGGTAATTTACGGGAAACTTCCCTCCCACCCGGGCTCTCTGCTCACACAATGCTGTCCAGCTTTTGGGCAGGGGGGACGGCGTCCACCCGGAAAAACCTGGTAAAATAAGTGGGGGGACGCCGTCCACCCACGCGGTACCCCGACTCGAGCCCTGCTCTCACCATTAAGTAAGGTGACAGTAAAGGCTGTTATTTAGAGCTCTCCTAAACTACAGAAGTGTTGTAGGAAGCTTGTATAGAAAGCAAAACGTTTGTTTGAAATTATTTCAAAATGTCAACTCCTAGATTAAACTTGTATCTTACTGGAGTGTCTATTTCCTGTTGGAAAACCCCTACTAAGTAATAGCAACAATAACCTACCCCCTACTCAAATCCAATTGTGGGTGAGGGAGGCCTTTGTTTGGGAAGTCTGGCGCACTACTCGTGTCATTAAAAACTTGTGGCACGGTATGTGACTTTGACACTCTTTTTAGAATGCAGGGAAGAACTTCATTTGAATTTCAGCGCGTGTGCCCAGGCTGGCAACGGAATTCGTGCACCGGTACGTAATTGAGGTGCCTGCATTCATGGCTGCACCGTTTGTGCAGTTGCCAGACGGGTTTTAGTTTTGCATTAACCACCCACTGCTGCTGAGGCAGTACTACATACAGTTGTAAAATTGGTGACATTTTAAACAAAGGCATTGCGACCACGGTGAGTAAAACTCGTAGCACATAAAGCAGCTACAACCTCAAGCAGGAAGGCCCACTGGCTGGCCTGCCGTTGACTGATTTGGGCCAGGGCGGAGATTTTCCTTCAGTCTCTCTGCTCTAACCACCAGTGCGGTGGGGCGCCTAAAATGATCTCTTACCGGCAGGGGCCACATTAAGATTTACAACACCAGCAAAAACAAACGGGAACTGTTGAATGTAGCTTTAGTAGGTAAATGAACAACCCACGCATGTTATTTATTTATTGAATTATGGCGATTGTAGTTAATTTTTTCCGTGAAAAATGCTGTAGTGCAAACAACGGAATTAGAAGGGCAGGTACCTGTATTGGACACGCTGCTCAAACCAAACGTGGCAACGGACACTCCATTAATCCATCCCTGCCCATTGCCATACATGCCAACATTTCAGAAGAGCAAAGTGGGAGATTTAAAAAAAAAAAGAAAAAAAACGGGAGAATGGGGCCTTCAATCGGGTTTCTGTCATGTATGGACTTTGGAAGTGTGCTGCTGCAGGATCGGACATTTGAAAGCAAATATACGTGTTTTTTTTTTTTTAATCACCTTTCAGAAGCATGCAGCGCAAGGGCAGGCAGAGAAAGAGGGGGATGCAAGAGTTGTGCACTGGTCTGGCAGGTTGCGGTCAGTGCATACACCCCCCCCCCCCCCCTCCCTCCCCCGTCAGCCCGGGCTGAAACAGCAGTACTCCCCCCCCCCCCCCCCCCAGTACTTCACAGGTGTTAAAAGACCATTCGGTTGTTAATGGGGCTTTGTTGGTTTTTCACCCCTTCTAGAGCCCCTGCATCGACAGTCTGACTATTGCTGGAAGAATTAGCACGTTACACATTACCAAGCCCTGTCAGCTGAAACCCCGAGGAATCGGGTTTTTGCTTGCAGGAATCGGGAGGCGGGAGACTAGCCTTCAAATCGGTAGTCTCACGCCTGAATCGAGAGTGTTGGCATGTATGCATTGCAGATGTGTAGTGTTGGTATTTACGTAGCGCTGCACACACCTGGTTGGGGGTTAATAAAGCACATTCTATAACAATAGGGCAGCCATGCTCGCTGGGCGCTGCCAGCAGCAGGCCACACTGGCGGTGGCAGTCCTCGCACACGGAGACACACTCACGCGGGGACACACTCCCACACGGAGACACTCTCTCACACGGGGAAACTCTCTCACACGGGGACACTCTCTCAGGCTGCCTCGTCTCGAATGCCTGTATTGAGAAGAGCGCAGTCTGCCCTGACTGCGAGAAATGGCGGGTGAGGCGCTAGGCTCGCTCCCAAAACATGAATGAAAAAAAAGGCCGGCTTTGTGCATTCTTGCACCGTGGGACATGCCCTCCGTTGGAGATGGGCCAAGCCCGACATCGTTAAAACATGGAACATAAACAGTGGCGCGCTGTGTGGGTAGCAGCATTACAGAGTCCGCTCCGAGGCGACTCTCCGGGGAGGCCTTTAATGGGGCTGTTTCGGTTTTGCCCAATCACTAAATTGAAGAAGCACGTTCGTGGCTTTAGCTCGAAGTAAGCACTCTAGTTCGCGGTCTCCCCGTGCATTTAAATGTTACAGTCTGCTTTAGCCAGATGACCGAACATGATACATTGCACCTGACCGGAAAGGGGCGAGAGATTGCATCAATTGTGCTCTGACCTTTGCTTTACCCGACCAATACAAACAAGCATTGGCATAGGCAATAGGTCTCGCCTTTGGGACCTTGTGTTTAGCCAGAGCCAGTGCTTGAAATGGAAAAATAGAAGTGCAGGTACTCTGTACCAGAGTGGCCAAACTGTCGAGCACACTTTGCATGCTCTTCACTCAGCGTGTATTAAAGTCTTAGTGGAGAACATTTCCAGGCTCCCACTCCCTCTCTGAGCGCCAAACCACGGCACTCAGACCAATCACAGCTATAAGCAGCGTCACGATTGGCTGGGAGAGACTGGAAGCCTGGGTGCCTCCAGTTCCTCCGTCGTCAATGGAACAACAAAGGAGAGGCGGCGGTCAGGTAAATGCAATTTTCTTTCTATTTGTTAAACCCCCCGTCCGCCCCACCACCATGGTCCCCTAGCAGCTGCCACTGTGCTGTGGTGGTGTTCAGGTGATGCTGAGTGATACTAAGGTGGTGCTGTGTCATGCCGAGGTGGGTGTGCTGAGCTAGTGCTCAGGCTGTGCTGAGTTGGTGCTATGCTGAGGGGATGCGTTGATGCTGCGCTGAGGTTATGCTTTGATGCTGCGCTGTTGCTGAGCTGTCGCTGAAGTGGTGCTGCACTGGTGGCGCTGATGCAGAGGTGGCGCTGCGCTGATGCAGAGGTGGCGCTGCGCTGATGCAGAGGTGGCGCTGCGCTGATGCAGAGGTGGCGCTGCGCTGATGCAGAGATGGTGCTCAGTTGGTGCTGAGTGATGCTTTGGTGATGCTCAGGTAGTGGTGCTGAGTTAACGCTGCGCTGGTGCTGAGGTGGTGCTGTGCTGATGCTGTGGTGGTGCGGCGCTGGTGGTGGTGCACTGCCGATGTGGAGGTGGTGCTGTGGTGGTGCTGAGTGATGCTGTGGTGGTGCTGGTCCCGAGTCCTGCTGTGCTTGTGCTGGTCCTGAGTCCTGCTGTGCTGGTCCTGAGTGTCACTGAGGTAGTGGGGCTGTGCTGGCACTCAGGTAGTGCTGAAGTGGTGCTGTGCTGATGCTGAAGTGACGGTGAGTGATGTTGAGGTGAGGCTGCGCTGGTGCACTGATAACAGAGATGGTGCTGTGCTGATGTGGTGCTGCGCTGATGCTGAGTTGGTTCCGCACTGGTGGTGGTGCATTGATGCAGAGGTGGTGCTGTGCTAATGCTGAGATGGTGGTGCTGCACTGTGTGAAAGATGTGTGAGAAACTGTAGACACTCAGAAGTGGACCATGTTTTTCCACACTGATGTCTAATTGTACTTCGTATTGTACTTAATATGTGTTCACAAAATGGTAATACAAATCTATTAAAAAGAAAATCATAAGCACATGTTCCCTTTTAAATTCTTACCTTACCTTATATTTTCAGTTATCTAGAACTGTGTTTTTAGGATCCCTGGGAGTGCAACAGCATTTCTTCACTTGAGGATGCTGTCAGATCTTTTAATTTTTTTATTTTGTATGGTAACAAATACTTGAATAAAACCATTTCTTGACAGTGCATACCAGCCGTGCAGCATTTTAAAAAGATTATAATAGTTTCATCACTAGGATAGCTCAGTGGGCTGATGAACTAATCACATCAGTGACAACTCAGTTTTGTCTGTCTTGAGGTTAACAAAATAGTGTTGAGTAGGGAGATGAGGTGGAGCTCTTGAACTGTCAGCTGTAGAGCCCAGGAATTATGCTTCTAATCCATGCTTTCCTACTTCCCCCAAATCGAGAAATCCCTTACAAATCACTCTGTCAAAACGTGGCGTTCTTAGGATCAGGATAAACAGAGCTAAATGCCTTATCAATAACTGGGATATTACATTTTTGTGATAGTGTCCGCTTAATATAAAGTGCTTGAAAACAGTTGTTTGTGCAGTGATGTAGGTTAACAGCGTTATGTTCTTATTTATTTCTTAAGATGTTTCGCTGTTATTTGGAATTTGTTCGGCACATATTTTGCTGACATTGTAAACTGTTTACAGTCAGTGGTGGACTGCACGGTTAAACCACAAGCACACATGGGCGGCTCCTCCATTGAAGCAGAGGAGCGTCGCCCCCCCCCCCCCAAAAAAAGCTCCAGAGCTGCAACCCGTCCCGAACTGAGTGTCAGGACGGGGCGTCGCCATTGCTGCTGAGTGGCAGCAGGGCGCTATGTGCTTATGTTTAAAATGCACATGTCCCTTTGTCCAGCCATCTTGCGACGGCCAGATAGACATGCGCATTTTAAACCTCTCTAACTCAGATGTCTGGGACAGCGGGTTTAGAGAAAGCGCAGGACTCCAGTGCTCGTAGGAGCGATGCAAGAGGCTGCTTCCTCCAATCCTGACGCCTCTTTCATGCTGAGAGAGTCACCAGGATTTCATCACGCAGGTATCTGGGTCCTGCGTTGGAATCTGCCTTGAGAAGACCCGAGCTAGGAGTACGTCGTGCCAGGAAGGTAAGTGTATTTAATTTATTATTTAATTTTTTCCCACCCGCCTTATCACCCTTCGTCTATGTCAGCCACAGCTGCAAACACTGTTGCAGCTGTTCTTGTGAATCTGTTTAATATACCTATGTTCCAAAGGTCAAAAACTCTTACATTTCCATAGAAGTCCAATGCGTTACACACAGGAAATTAGATAATAAAGATAAACCTATTTCCAGTGAGATTCTACAAAGGTCAAATTCTATTGCAGTTTGTTGCATATAGTAACTTCTTCACCTGTCTGCTGATGCGTGTATCTACTATCAAAGATGTCAGCTTTTCTGTCTACCTTCTCTGTCTTGAACCTAGGCCGCCTGGAAGAAAGGGAAAGCTTTTTTCCTCTGTTTATTTTTAGCCTGCGCAATATCTTGCTCATCTCCCTCTTGGGTGCAAGATCTAGAAGGTCAGCACAGATCTGTGACACAGAGCGGGAGCTTTTCTCAGCTGTCACAGAGAGCAATGATTTTGCAGTGAAGGATCTAATCTCCAAATGAAGCGTCCTTGCCTGGAGGATGCCCTTGGGAGGTCGTGTACTTGTTTGCAAGCTGGTATACTGAGGGAAAACGTGGTTTAGAACATACAGAACAAAGACTTGTCTTTTTGATTAAAACGCAGTGATATTTAAGTGAATAGTCTGTCCTAAATGCTCAGCACTTTCTCAGGCACTGGACTGTATTAAGAAAAATGTGTTGTATTCCTTCTTTTATTCATATTGTTAGTTTGTCTTTGTATTCGCACATAATGTACTTTGCATATTTCAATGTTATTCAGTTGCTTAGCTAAGTAGAATGTTTTGATTTGGAAGCCTGAGAGTCAGTTGAAGGCTGGATGCTGATGTAGAGGGACAACAAAATGTCAACTACCCCATTGTGGAGTACTCATGCTTAGATACTTTAAGGTTTTGTACTGCACGTTATCTGTGCGCCTCCCTTTGTTGGCGCAGGTCACACCTGGTTAGGTTGTTTAGTATTTGGCAGTCGCTGCTGAGATCAGTTTTCTTTTCCGAGCCTTAACCACATTTATTGAGATATGTGAATATCACAACCGCAAGCACAGTGGTTAATTTTAGGTATTCAGAAGTCTGAGTCACGAAAATAAAAACTTGCCCAACTCGTCTGGTGACTGGAGGCAAACGGGCGAGTGTATATAATTTTAAAGTGGCTATCTATTATCAGGCCAGAGCGGAAGTGGTGCGAAGGATCCTTGCTTCTGCATCGCAAGGTCTCCACCCTGATCTGCACCTCTTCGATGGACTGAGGGCTCACTCTTAGCCATGCCTTGTACTGTTGTGTTGAGTAGTAATTATGCCTGTTATTTTCTGATCTATCAGTTGCAAAGTCTCTGAGAGGTGGAAACAAATTGTAATTGTTTGAAAATGTGTTGGTGGTATGGCTGCTAGTTGTACCATCACTGCTTCTCAGTGTCCAAGGGAGTGCCAGTATATGAAATGATACATGCTTGGGCGAAGATATTTAACCCCATTTACCTTCTTCAGGATAACCTCTCTGTGCACACCAGTGGGATAATAGAAGGGAAAGATACGTTGCCGCACCACCTTGGGTTCTCTGGACTCTGCCCTCTATGCAAATTATCGTCGCCATCACTTTTCAAACACAGGGGGTTTTGCTGACCCCAATGCAGAAAATGTGTTCATTGTTGCATGAAAGCATGCTTTGCGACTTCTGAAGAATGGTTATATGATTTTCAATGGATACTCGGAGTTTAGCTAGAAGGTATTTGCCTGAACATCTTGTGGTGGAGAGGCTAGGACTGGACTCTATTTGTTGTTGCCTCTTTTCTGCGCTCTGTAGCTACTTTTCCAGCACCTCCCCCTGGAAGCTCATGCCTTCTTCAGCCTGCTTCTTTTAATTTTCTGTCATTCCCCTTGTTTTCTCCCTTTGTCTCAATCGATACAGGGGACTCCATGTTCCCTTACCTAAATTGAAAATGATTTTCTTCAAGGATTTAGAGGGTATGATAAGCATTCATGTTATGGGTGTGCGTGTTTAGGAGGAGAAGGTTTGGGTATGTGGGATGTTGTGGGGCAAAAGGGTCAGATTTTGTGGTTGTGATTGGCTATCAGGAGAGGATTTTAGGCTGTTGCGGTGTGTTTTGGTGTGGTTCTGGTGCTATGCTGACTAAAAGCCATACATGTTTCTGCTAGTATTTTACACTAATTATTGTCTAAGTCGGAATATTTAATTAAGGCCTGAGTAAAAAACAGTTCATTTAATGCCCAGCTTACCAAACCGAAGGTATTTCTTTTCCTACAAGGTGGTGGAAGATTTAGGTACAGTGCAAAGCTGTCTTTAAGGTACTAACAACATTAAGTTCAATTTGATATGTGTTCCTGCGACATGAGTTCTTTTTGCAGTGGAACTAGCCCAAATGAAAATATTTACAATAAAGAGCTTCAAAGGAGCTTCTGGCATGAGCAAGGTAAAGGTTGTAAGTGATGAACCATAACCAGTAGAATAGTAATCAGCGCTGAAAACATGGTACTTCATTGGTACTGCTAATATCTGTGAGCGCCAGTACAACAAAAAAAACCTGCATTAAGGTAGGCAAGTGGTGCAGAGTTACCACTTTTTATGGTAAGCGCATGCTGGAAAAAAATGCCTCTGCCTAAAACTAGCAGGCCTATGCTTACAATAAAACCAGCATTGGCAAAGCCAATGGGTTTAGTCTATGCAAGATCTATTGGCTTTGTGTTTTTTTTTTTTTTTAATGGTGCACAGTGGTGCGAGCTGCTGTGCTACATAGCTTAAAGTAAGGAAAAAATTGATATGACGTATCTGATAGAGACATCTAGCCGCAGATTCCTTAACTTAGAATATCCCCAGGCGTCAGACTGGATCCGGAAAATTTTCCGCAGCAGCACCTTTGTGCATCGGGGGGTGGCGCCGCATTGGCTCCGCCCTGACGTTGTCCACGGACGTGACATCAGTGGAGCCATATATGCCTCCCCAGGCGCGCTGAAGTCAGTTTTTTCTTTTTACACGGCCCAACGCGGAAACTGGAAAACAAGCAGTTTTCTTTGGCCTGTTTTTCGGGCCTTCTTGACGTCTTGGGCGTCAGGGAACAATGTGCGATGCCTTTGGGCTTTCAGGCGTGTGAGACCTGCAAGCGACAGATGTCTGTCACGGAGCCACACGCGATTTGTATATGGTGGGCGAGCACCATGACTCAGAGGAGTGCAACGCCTGTCAACAGACGACACCCAAGTAAGTCCCTTTGGGAGAGTCGTATGAAGCTGCTGGCACCCGGCTGTCTGGTCCTGCCCCTTCCCACCGTCTATCTTCCCCTCCGGTTCGGCGTCAATCGCAGGGTCATGGAGAGACTGTGGCGTTATGGCCAGAGCTGCTGACTTTGGAGTTGGGGAGCAAGATTCGAGTGTCTGCGCTGGCTCAACATCCTCTGATTCTGGGCAAATCACTTAATCTCCCAGTGCCTGTAAAAATTAATGTGTCTTTGTGTAATGTAACTGGCACACTTGTAAAGCGCTTCAAGTCCTCCTGGTCGACTTTGCGTTATATAAAACAAACTATGCGGGGTGAGGAAGAGGCATGCAGTGATGGGAGCGAGGTGTGGGAGGGACAGGCCAGCAATTAACTGGGCAGGGGCATGCAGCAACGGAATTGAGGTCGTGGTAGGGATGGGCGAGCAACGAACAGAATGCGAACGATGGAAAGGTACTGTTGGTTTTGAATTATTATGACCTGAAGATATGGTAAACACAAAGGTGGCTAAAGAAAGGAAGGAAAAAGCATTGGTAAAGTATAAGCCCATCTGTCCTGGCACCGAAATGCACTTATTTTTAGGCAGATGTCCTTGTAAAGAGGCAGAATGCTGTCAAGCTCCATGCAGGAGGGCCAGTTGGTGAATTGAGGCGACCTATCGACCCCTACTCCATTCTGTGGCAGGCGTAAGGAAAATGTGAATGACAGTTGAACAGACTAATGCATGAAAAGGGCTTGCTCAGATTATATATATATATACTTCATGACGCAGAGGATACGACTAAAGCTGTCTCTTTGCCAGATCTAAAAGAAACAGGCCTCTTACCGATAAAAGAAATAAAAAAAATGATGGGTGGAATGCTTGAATTATTCTCAGCCACTGGTAATTACTCGGGCTGCATCCCAGTCCATTGTTCTTTTTGCCCACCTTGCCAGCTCAGACTGGGACTAGCCGTATGCAAACAAACCTTGGTCCTGCTTATGTAGGAATATTCCACCATGGGATCCAAACTTGAAATGTCCTTAGATTGCAGGCAAAATAATGGAGTTGGGTGGCAGTGCTCACTCCTTGAAGTGAAGGCTCGTGCTGGCGAGGGCATTACTATTCCCTTTTTGTTGGACACCTCCATATAAAGCATTTCATATTGTGCAAACGGAAGTTAGTGCGGTGAGAATGTGGTTTTGCAGACTGCTTGCGGGAATGACAGCTTCCTATTGTACCTATTTATTGCTGTGCAGTGGTGGGAACCAATTACATGGAATGCTCCGTCGAGCCTGTGCTTTGCGTTTTCCTTAACCTAATATTATAGGAGAATTGCTAGGCTCTTTCAAGCCCATCTTCCTGGGTAATAAATGGCAGCCTGGGATGGTATTCATTTCCACCAAAGGCATCTGCTGTCTGCAGTCGTTTTCTTTAAGTGGTTTTTCGTCAGGTGGTGAATAGCTCTGATATAGTTTCTGATATCCCAAAAATGTATTGTTACAACTAAAATGAAATGTAAAAAAAATAGGGCATTTGTTTGAACGTTTGTCACTGGCCTTGAAATATCACAATTAATTCCGCTGTTAAAACAAAATCCACAAATCCTTGTGCAGTATTTTCAATTTAAACTTGGTGTGTCATTCCATACCTTTCATTCAGCCAACTACAGCCTGATTCACGAGCAATGACCATGTGCAAATAAGGCTTCCGAATGGTAAAAGTCAGTTTATGCAAAACTGACTGGTGAGTCACAAAGCCAGTTTTAGATGCGTTGGCTTGTTCAGAATTTAAATTCTCATTGAAGAGTTTGCGAATAGTTGCGTTTGCAAGCCACTAGTCCCAATAGCCAAACTTTTTATGAATTGAAAAATACATACAACTAAAAAAAAAAAAAATAGAAACAAATCACTGGAGAAAATTACTTCTGAAAGAGACACGTTAGTGATAGATTCCTTACCTTAGAATATCCCCAGGCGTCAGACTGGATCCGGAAAGTTTTCCTAGCAGTACCCCTGCACGTCAGTAGGTGGCGTCGTGCGGCTCTGCGTCTGTCGCTGGCGTCGTAAGCACCGAGATGACGTCACAGAGACTACTTAGGCGCCACCCATGCGCGCTGACGTCAGTTCTATCTTTTTCCGCGCCAGCAAGCGCAGATCCGGTTAGAGCACGCACCTTAGTCACTTTTTGACTACCGTTTTTGAGACTTTTTGTCTCCTTTTCTCCTTGGTGCACGTAGGGATGCCTGGAATTAATTCTTGTGGGGCCTGCCGTCGCAATATGTCGGTGGCGGACCCCCACGATATTTGCCTCTACTGCCTGGAGACCGACCATGACTCCCAGTCCTGCCAGGACTGTTGGGCCATGGCCCCAAAGGCCTTGAGGGAGCGGCGCCGGAAGTGGCTGGAGGTCCGGCACTTGTCCCAGCGCCCTTCCAGGTCCAAAGACCGTTCCCGGGAACGCTCGCGGGGCCGCAGTCGTCGCTCCTCGGGCTCTAAGTCTTCACCCTCGGATTCGGGTAAGAGGCGACACAAAAAGAAGTAGAAGAAGCGAGTTCGCTCTCCGACGTCCCCCGTCTGTCCTCGGATGCGGATGAGGGGGACAGGGGTTCTGCCCCTGCGGCTCCTTTGGAGCCTGGGAGTCCCGCGGCCTACCCACCTTACCCGGGTCCGTCAGCGACTCCCAAACAGGTGCAAGAATTTCTTGCTACCATGGACCGCCTCTTTAGGCCTCGGGCTCCCGCCGGCGCGGCTTCGGGCCCCCCGGTCCCGTGTCCGGATCCTGTTGGGCCGCCGGCAGCGCCGGTGGATCCAGCTTCGGCGCCACAGGATCCTGCGCCGTTGGCTCCAGCCCCGGCACCACAAGGTCCAGCACTGCCGGCGCCGGCCCCAGCGCCACCCTCGGCTCTGCCGCCGCAGTGGGTGCTGTTTGTCCCGCCCTTGCCCCGGTTCCAGGACCATTTTGTTCCTACCTGGGATCCGTATTGGGAAGCGGCACCGGCTCTGCCCCGGCCGGTGCCGTGTCCGACGCCGTACGTTCCTTCTCCAGCTCTGCCGCCGTGGTCTGTTACCCATGCAACAGAGGTGGAGGACGACTGGGAGGGGTCCGAGGACCCTCTTGCCAGTCAGTGTGACTCCGAGCAGGACTGGGTGGATGACTTGGAGGATGCCGGTGACCTTGATGTCTCCTCTTACTCGGGGTTTGCCTCTCCCCTGCCTACCATGGAGGAGGGCGCCTCCTACACAATGGTGCTCCGTCGGGCAGCTGAGGTCCTCAACCTTGATCTCCCTACGGTGGCCCTCAAAACAAATCTCCTCACTGAGGTGCTCCAGATGGTGTCCACTTCGTCGGAGCCCCTGCTCCCTTTTAACGACTCCCTCACTGACGTCTTGTTGGGCCCCTGTGGATAAGAATGTCGCCAGGCGTCACCGCCCGGCGCCTGGTGACCCCGCTTTTCTGACCACTCATCCTATGCCTGAGAGCCTAGTCATCCAAGCCTCGATGTCACAGAGTGCCTTTCCCACGGCTCCGCCGGATAAGGACTCTTAAGAAGCTGAATTAGTTCGGCAAGCAGTTGTTCTCTTCGGCCAGCTTGGGGCTGCGGTCAGTGAACACCGCCTGCTTATTGGGCCATTTTTCCCACATGGTGTGGGATACAGTTGCACAGGTGTTACCTCCGTGTCCTGAGGAGATCCACGCTGTGCTGTCCCAAGCTGTTGCTGAGGGTAAAGATGCGGCTAAGTTCGCCATTCGGTGTGGTTTGGACACTGCGGACTCACTGGGTAGGGTGATTTCTACGACTGTGGCGCTGCGTTGCCATGCCTGGTTGCGATCTACCGGGTTCTCGCCCAACGTCCAGAGCTCGCTCATGGACATGCCCTTTGATGGCACTCGCATGTTTGGCGATAAGGCCGACAGTGCACTGGAGCGTTTTAAGGACTCGTGAGCCACGGCCAAGTCCTTGTGTCTTTCTGCAAAGAGCCCGGCCACTCCAGGTTTTCGTTCCTTTCGTGGCCACGGCAGAGGTGCCCAGGCACGTTCCTTCAGCAAGCCTGTGCAGAACCAGCCTCAGTGCGGACGCGGCTTCCACAGGGGTGGGTCTGGGAATCGGCGTGGGGGTCAGTCAACCTCCGCTCCCGCTGCTTCTACCTCCAAACCTTCCTATTCCGAGCTTTGTGGCGCACCCCACGCAGGTGGGTGGCAGGATCCACCACCACCTCCCCCACTGGCACGATATCACATCAGACAAGTGGGTGTTGCAGATCATCCGCAGGGGTTACTCCCTTCCCTTTCAGTCCTCCCCTCCAGCCATGCCACCTCGGTGCCACGGCATGTCGGGGGATCACTTGGTACTTCTCCAGCAGGAAGTCATGGCCCTCTTGGCCAAGGGGGCCATCGAGTGCGTTCCTGGGCCGGAAGTAGAAAGTGGTTGTTATTCCCACTACTTTTTGGTCCCCAAGAAGGACAAAGTGGGCCTGCGCCCCATCTTGGACCTCCGGAACGTCAATCGCTTCCTCCGGAAGGAGAAGTTCAAAATGCTCAAGTCCTGGCTGCCCTCGACCCTGGACACTGGATGGTAGCGTTGGACTTGCAGGATGCATATTTTCATATCCCCGTCCTGCCGGCCCACCGGCGTTACCTGCAGTTCACGGTAGGCCAGGAGCATTTTCAGTTTGCCATGCTCCCCTTCGGCCTTACCAGCGCCCCTCGGGTGTTCACGAAGGTGATGGCGGTGGTCGCAGCTCACCTGCGCAGGTCGGGGGTGTCAGTCTTCCCTTACCTCGACGACTGGTTGTTGAAGGCGGGCTCGCCCCAGGCAGTTGTCAACCACCTTCAGACTACGGCCGACCTCCTGCATTTGCTGGGGTTCTCCATCAACGTGCCAAAGTCGCACTTGAGTCCCTCTCAGAAGCTCCCCTTCATCGGAGCGGTTCTGGATTCGACGCTGTTTCGGGTTTATCCTCCCGAGCAGCGAGTCCTGGATATTCAGACTATGATTCCGATCTTTCAGCCTCTGTCCCGGGTTTCAGTAAGGATGACCCTCCGGCTTCTGGGCCTGATGACCTCCTGCATCCTGCTGTTGACACATGCTAGATGGCATATGCGGGCTCTGCAGTGGGACCTGAAGTTCCAGTGGGCGCAGCATCAGGGCAACCTGTCTGATCATTTCCGGATCTCGGAGGGCACTGCACGGCGATTGCAGTGGTGACTCACGAATTACGATTGGGTCAATGGCAGATCCCTCTCCCTTCCCCAGTCGGAGCACACAGTGGTGACGTATGCGTCCCTCCTGGGATGGGGAGGCCACTTGGGAGAGGCGGAGATCAGAGGCCTCTGGTCTCCGGCGGAGTCCTGGCTCCATATCAATCTGTTGGAGCTTTGGGCGATCTGACTTGCACTGAAGGCATTCCTTCCCTCTGTCTGGGGAAGTGTGGTGCAGGTGTTCACAGACAACACCACCGCCATGTGATATTGCAACAAACAGGGTGGGGTGGGGTCCTGGACCCTATGTCAGGAGGCTCTGCGCCTCTGGACATGGCTGGAACATCACGGCATCACCTTGATGGTTCAACACCTGGCAGGTTCTCTGAACGCCAGGGCGGACTAACTCAGCCACCGGTGCTTGATGGATCACGAATGTTGTCTTCACTCGGGAGTAGTGCAGGGTCTGTTTCTGCAGTGGGGAGAGCCTTGGTTAGATCTATTCGCCACCGAAGAGAACGCACAGTGTCTTCAGTTCTGCGCGTTGGAATTTCCAAGGCGGCACTTGCTAGGCGACGCTTTTTGTCGCAAGTGGAGTTACGATCTATTGTATGCCTTTCCGCCTATACCACTTCTGCCCAGAGTGCTGTAGAAGGTTCGGCGCAACCGGGCCCAAGTCATCCTTGTGGCTCCGGATTGGGCACGAAGATACTGGTATCCTGAGCCACTCAGCATGGCGACTGATCCCCCCGATCCGACTGCCTCTTCGGGAGGATCTTCTGTCGCAGCAGCAGGGGACGGTCCTCCACTCGAACCTGTCCAGCCTCCACCTCCATGCGTGGAGCTTGAGCGGCGACAGTTGACCGCTTTCGATCTTCCTCCGAAAGTCTGTGATTCTGGCAGCCAGGCATCCCTCCAATAAAACGGTATAAGCCTGCAGGTGGAACAAGTTTGTGTCGTGGTGCACAGCTAAGACTGTGCATCCCCTTTCTGCCCCTCTTTCAGAAGTCCTTATGTTCCTTCTTTCTTTGGCCCAGCAGGGCTCTGCTCTGGGCACTATCAAAGGTTATCTTTCGTCCATCTCCGCCTTTCTACGGCTTCCAGATCAGCCTTCTCTTTTTAAGTCCCCGGTTGTTAACTGTTTCCTAAAAGGCATTACGCACACGTTTCCTCCCATGCCGTTCATTATGCCTCAATGGGACTTAAACCATATCTTGACATATCTGATGTGCGCTCCCTTCGAGCCCCTTCATAACTGTTCTTTGTGTCTTCTCACTCGCAAGACAGCTTTCCTGGTAGCTATCACCTTTGCCAGAAGAGTGAGTGGGCTCCAGGCTCTTTCTTCCAAACCTCCTTTCCTTTCTGTTCATTCGGACAAGGTGGTTTTAAGGACTCGTCCTTCTTTCTTGCCAAAGGTTGTCATGCCCTTCCACATCGGGCAGACCATCACTTTGCCCACCTTCTTTCCGCCTCCCCATCCTTCAAGAGAGGAAGAGAGGCTCTACCGTCTGGACCCAAAACGTGCGCTATCGTTGTACCTGAAGCGTACACAACAGTTTTGGGTGGATAACCAGCTCTTTGTTGGCTACGTGGGCGCCAAAAAAGGTCGGGCTGTGCACAAACGGACCATCTCTCGGTAGGTCGTTCTCTGCATCAAGGCCTGTTACTCGTTGGCTAAGAAGGAGCCTCCTGTGGGGCTGCGTGCCCATTCTACCAGGGCAACAGCAGCCACCACTGCCTTGGGACGTGGTGTCCCCTTGCAGGACATTTGTCAGGCAGCTATGGGGGCCTCGCTGCACACGTTTACCAAGCATTACTGCCTTGACAGTTAGGTCCGGAGAGACTGCTTCTTTGGCCGTTCTGTTCTCTGTGACTTTCTGGTGTAATCTATTTGCAGACCCACCACAGGGGTTGGTATTGCTGAGGTATCTATTCTAAGGTAAGGAATCTATCACTAACGTATTCTTGCACCTATACTAACTGAGTCCGTGCCCATTTATCCAAGCAAAGTGGATGAGGATTGGGAATCGTTGTGATATATATATGACGTTTGGCAACATCAGTAGCAGTTATAAATCTATCATGAGGGGTCACCTACTGTTCCATGCTCGAAACCAAATCACACCATGCCGTCACCTACAGACATTTTCTGACATTCAAGCCGGCAGCTGTGGCGAGGGGCAACATCCACAGAGAGTTGGCGATCTCTACATAAGGAGAATGTGATTGCATACATCTGCTATATAGGACTGTGTCAACATTCTATTGAATAATAAGTGGCATTGGGATCCCTGGCAACTCCCATTGGGGAAGGATTTAATATTTTCAACATCTTTGATATTAGACTCGTTGGGGAGACCGTAATACACGTACGATATGAAAGCTGTATAATCATCTTATCTGAGTATTTGCTGTCCTCTCGTTGTCTAACCGCTTACCAATGACCGCAGCGGTCACTATATATCCAGCCAATTAGATTGTGATGTAATACCGCAAATACAGCACTTGATAAAGGTGACTACGCCGAAACGCGTCGTGAGAAAATGACTGGTGAAGAATTAAAATCTTCTACAATGACCCCTTGAGTGCCTCAGTTTTGTGTTGAAGTTGCTGTGTAGCAAAACGAGTCCTTACCCTCTTTGTGGATTATAGCACCTGTCCTGTGTTCGGAGCGCCGGTGGGAACAAGGGGGAAAAAAAAAAAATAGGAGGAGCACTCGAACGGCAACATGCCGTATCCTATGCGCCTTCTATTGCCAAAGCCTCTGAAGGCATCCATGGTACATTGAACTGCTTAAAGTTATCGTTATGCCGGCGGATTGTATACCATAAAGGCTCTTCATGAGCATGTTGCCGTTTGAGTGCTCCTTGTACGTGGGTACTTTGGAGCTTGGATATATATATCTCCTAATGATAGCCGCCAGTAGGTATGGTTAGGATGTGTATATATATATATCTATACACTGTCCTGTGTACTGCATTTCGTCTTTTGTTTTATTTTATTGAGGGCATTTATACAGCATGAACCTAGTCACAAGGTGCGGCGCTCACATTATTTGCAGATAAAAGATGGCCAACGCATGGAGAGAAAGTGGTTACTCAGTTGGTTCCTGCACACAGTACAGGTGGTATTGACTTGCACTGTTGCTTTGCACTTTGTCAAGTGGTTTCTATTGCTGTCTCTTCCATTCAGACAGTGGTTTGGACTGACAGTCAAATTAAGCAATGCATTTGAATTCGTATAAATAGTAGTTGTGATTGGCTGTGGGTGGTTTGACATCAGGTCATCGGGTTTTAGATAGAAAGGGTTGTGTGACCTGCTGGCCACATGACTCGGATGCCATATGGTAGCCCATGTGACCAGTGCAAGTACTTTCAACTTGATGGCTTGCAACAATTGACCTCTAGGAAATAGGGGGCCTTCCGTCCATATGGAGCGGGAGGGGGACTTCTGGTTCAAAAGGAGGAGGGGGTTTGTTTTGTGGAAAACGAACTAGCAAGATAGAAGCGAACACTTTAAACAAATCAAGTTAGTTTAAACTCCCAGCTCCGTTTTTTCTGACATGATTAAAAAAAAAATCTGTAGAAATCTCTTGGAATCAGCTGGCTAATCTAGAGGCTGCCGTCGCACATTTGATACTCGTTTATTTCGTAGCAGCCGTTTTATAGCCCTACTAAGTCTCTCGAAGTGGTGGATTTTCTATGCTGAAGGTTAAGTAGTTTAACCTAATCCAGAATCAACTAACCGGTGCTCTTGCAGTGGGGGGGCCTGCAAGCATCTGGGGCTGTCAGCATGCATTACTGTGAGTTTAGCAGCCGCCATTACTCACTCTCGGGAGACTACGGAAGCCCGAGAGAGTCACGCTAGAAAAGCAGGATTGCTGCTCGAAATCAAATGTTTGCGTGTACAGCTGCGTAAATACTGAAGCCGCGGTTGTGAGGGAATGTGTGTATGGAATTGGATTCAATATGAGAACGGCAGACCTGCCTAACATTCAGCCATAGGTGGAAAACACTGCTGCGCATAAACGTTTTATGTACTCTTGTCGCTTAATGAACCTTTCCTTAAGCTTTCCACAAATCCTCAGGTATTTGACCAAGCCTGCTGGGATGGATGATGCCTCCCCACCTCCCTGCGTGATCCTCTCCAGAGAGTGCTCCCCTGCCTCCAGTTTAGGATGGCAAGCTCGGTAGATTTTTGACTAAACGCCCACCTCAGTACGCACAACAATCCTGCATCAAAACTGTAGGCATTTTTTGGTTACCGAGATTGTAACCCAGAGCATGGCGGTTAGATGTCAAGGGGCACACCTTGTGTACCCTCTTTACTGAGCACGGCTTCTGGCGGCTCACCAGGCACAGCGGTGGCAGCGATAAACATTCTAGTGGCAAGGCAGACCTTTTACATGTGCCTGCCAGGGTGAATTGCCTACCTGCCTCTCCTGCAGACACGTCCTTCGTCCATCCATGTGGCACATGCTGTCTGTCACACTTGTATCTCTTACTACTGGGAAAAGGGGATATGTGTGGTGCATGAGGTCATAGCCAAACTGGAATCCATGTTATATTGCCAACATCCCAGTGGTATGTAAGATGGAGGGCTAGAGGGCGCCCAGATAACAGATGTAAGTCACATACCTCTGCCATGACATGCCAAGAATCCATGGTAATAGGTCATAGTGTGGAGAGGAGACAGGTGGCCACTTTGGATCTTAGGGAGTTTACCTGCCCTTTTTTATTGTTCACTGGAAGGGCTTCCCTTACAGGTTAGCAGGTAGTTTTGCGGGATTGCTTCCCTTTAGTCTCTCATGACAGGCGCTTCATAGCTCCACCGCACCGTCCTGCTAGCAACAGTGATCTTGCTTGGACCAGTCTCAGTGGAATAAGTGAAAGAGCCAGAAATGCCCAGAACCAGTCTCGATACTGACTGTTGAAATGCACAACTGCTGTCTGCAATTTTGGTATAAAGATGGGACAGCAGCTTCCAGTCAGGGAGACGAGATTTCTCTACCACAGTCCGAGGTCTCTCTGCACTTGCAGCAAACAACAAAGTCTCTGTGCTCCAGCCACCAACCCCCCTTACCAGATTTGTAACCAGCAATCTGCAGCTTTGAGCAAGGAGTGTCTGTCTGTAACTGCTTTGAGGGAGAGAGGCGGCCATTTTCTCATGAGGGGCATTGGAGGTGCTTGTACACAAGAACATGCAGCTCAAATGGAGCTATGAAGGAGGCTAGGTGGGACGAGCAAAATGCGTCCACTGCGGCTCCTGAGAAGGTCCTGCACTATTTTGTGAGGTTAAGGCCCAGTGATACTAAAGTGCAACCTTAACTTTGGGCCTCCACAGTCTGAGGGTACAAAGGAACTCGACTATACCCAAGTTCCCTTGTAAAACCAAGCACCAGGAATGATCAGAGCTCTAGAAGAAGCTTGCCTGCAATCTGCGGATGCCCTAGAGTTAGAACCAGAGTGTTGACGGCAATCCTATATCCACAAGGATGCCACTGCTACAACCAAAGGTGAGCACCTAGCTTGTTTGGGTAGTGGGTTTTCTGAGTAAATCCAAGGAAGAATCCAACCTGCAAACGTTTAACCTCCTAGTCCGGTGCCAGTGCTGCCTCTGCCTGCCTGATTTCTTGTAGATGTGGCTTCTCCTTAAGTCAGCTGGGATGGGGGGCTAAGACACTGTCTTTGATGCTGTGTGTTGTGCACACAATTTAGAGCAGTCACTGTCCACCAGGCAAGTAATTCAGCGAGGCTTTTTAGGGCTTTTGCACAACTGGTAAGTACAGAGGCTGAAAACAAAGGGGAGGGGAATAGGAATCGAGGGTTTTTTATATTAAGGTCCAGCATACGTACCCAAGCAATTAAATATAAACACATAGTATGCAGTTCCTGACTAAAAAGAGAACCAAGACCAATCCTAACTGTAACAATAAATACCAGTGAACGACAGGAGAGTGATCTCCTTGTTGGAAAAAGGCCCTCACACACCTGACAAGAAGGTGTCTTGCTTCATCATCGGGCCTGCTCCTACTCGGGCCGGCGCTGCAATGCCCGATCAGGCGCCCGTGATGGGGCCTACTTATCGGAGATCTTTTTTCCAAAGCCGTTAGGCGAGGTGAAAGTGGGGGTCTTGGTGTAGGTGAATGTGTGAGTATATGGAGTGACTTAAAATAGGGAAAAAAATCCAATCAAAACTATTTTAATGTACATGGGTCTTCCCCTAATTAAAATATGAAAAAATCGCGTATGGACACCCAATGTTGTGTTTTTATACGCTAGTTTATGTGGTCAACATGTTTCATGCCTATTTTATCAAGTAGATGGCAATTCTTCAGGACCTAGATAATAATCCTACCTACACACATTTTTTTGGTGGTGGACACAAAACACATAAAGTGAGAAGTGACCACCCTTACAGCACCCTAAAAAAAAGTGTGAGGGTACCTCTGGTGTAACTAAAGTTAAATGTAACCCTTGTTTATAATGATCCTGGCCATGACGGTACCGGTCGCCGCGGACACTGAGTTCTAGTGCCGGTTTCCTTGGTGGAAGTACACAGTTAATCCTACCCGAGCAGCGTTACCGGTCCAAATGCTGTTCAGCGCCGGCCCGAGTAGGAGCAGGCCCGATGATGAAGCAAGACACCTTCTTGTCAGGTGTGTGAGGGCCTTTTTCCAACAAGGAGATCACTCTCCTGTCGTTCACTGGTATTTATTGTTACAGTTAGGATTGGTCTTGGTTCTCTTTTTAGTCAGGAACTGCATACTCTGTGTTTATATTTAAGTACAGAGGCTGACCCCGGGGAATCGGCTCACCCTATTTCCACTTTAAATATTGAACTTTTTTGAAGAACCCTCCGTGTAATTTTCTACCTTGTGACCGATTGTGTACCGTATTACATTGCAAATGATTTAGCAAAGTACTTCTGTTTCAAAGACTAAGCAGTGTCTGGACAATGAATTATAAACTTGTTTTGGTTACTTTGTTGAGTTCTGAGTCTACACCACCACACCACCTTCCGAAGTAAACCTTAAACTCCTCAACATCACTACTATGATGGTCAATGCTAAAAGGATGTACTTGGTGCTCAGTTTTGGGCTTAATGGAAGGTTTAAGCTAGGGACAGAAGTGATGAAAGGCTCTGATTGTCACAAATTGCCCAGTAATCCCTGTTTTGCACTTGGACTTCTCAAAAGGCCAAATACTCACAGGATTACAAGTCACTAAAGACCTATTTTAGGATTTTTCTTTAGGAAACTTGAAACCACAATGGTGCTTGTGAAAAAAAATGTCCTACTTTTTGAATGTGGGGTAAGTTTGTATAAGGTTTCAAGTTCCTCTGACTGACCAACCATGTTTCCGAGGTAATCAATCAAAAATGTATCTAAATCCAGGCTTTTGAACAATTGCATGTTGCATTCAGTAGCTTTTGTACAGATGTATAGGCTCAGCAGTGATTTAACAATAAGCACTGCAAATTCAACATCCCCAGTAGACCAGGGATAAGACAAAGGAAGAGGCAGCAAAGGAAGTCTAGTTGACGGATAGTACCACATTACACAACAGTACATAGCAAGTAGGACTGGAGCAGGGAGTGTCATCGTGGTCTGTTACGTGAGGTAGGGTCTTGTGATGAAGTCTACTTAGTTGTGAGGGATCTTCCACTTTTGAGTGTGTTTTTTTTTAGAGCATATTGGATTTTATTTAGGGAGGTGGTTACTTGTAGTTCTAAAGTGATGGATGTTCCAGGGGAGGGGAGTTTCATGGGTTTATAATCCGGATTGTGGCTTGGTGTGTGGAGCTGTTGAGTCCTGGCTCATAGATGGTAATTGCTTACTTTTTAAAGGCAAGTGGAGGATTGTGTACGGCCATGGATTGCTAGTGCAAAGGCATTGTAGTGGGCTGTGCCATGGGCTGTGTGGCCCCCAGCCATGTGCCATTAGTAGAAGGGGCAAGTGGATTTTGGAAGATAGAAAAGAGTGCCGGTAGCACAATTACAGGCTTTCTCTGAGACATGAGTGAATGTAGGGTAGCCAGGAGGCTGGCTAGCGCAGTGGTTTCATTTGTGAAGTGCATGTACATTCATTGATGAATCTAAGCTTAGTGGAATTTGAGTTGGAAATTGATTATTTGGTAAGTAAGTTGTAAGGCCGAATTTGCATTTACTTTAATTTGTTTTTTTAAGTGTCTTATTAATTTAACTAGTGAAAGTAATTGCATTGTTGACATGATTTTCAACATAAATCAAAGGCCAGCTGTTTTGATCATAACTATTGTAGATACTTTGACACACCTAGCAAAGGCCACGCTGTTAGCACAATATATTTAGCACCTGCCATGTCTTACCCATATTACATGTACTCTGTTGTTCTAGTATGTAGGAATTGTGTGCAAGTTGTGTTCCAGTCACAAGTGCTTTGAATTCGTGATTGTTGTCTTGTGCTGCAAACGTGACACTATTTTCCGATATGCCCAGTGGTAGTTATTTCTGCATGGTGCAGTGGGTACGTGTTTTATATCGGTACTTTTAAGGAACCTTTTTTCCTACTGTATCTTACTAGCTAGAGAGAGTGGAGAAGTGCTATCTGCACCATTTTCTAATTCCCAAAATGTAGGCGCTCCTACTACAGACATAAGGCTTGGAGACTTGCTCACCCCGACAGATCCCTCTACAACCTCCTGCACTATCAATTCATGGCCCCGCCTCCACTGACCTTGCCTAATCATTCTCAGATAACATATAATCAGTTTCTTAAAGCCACAGCCTATTCTTACGAGAGCACGCTTTTTGTAAGAGGACTGTACCATTGTGGAAATTGGCCATGACCTTAAAACACAATGCAAACTCCAAAAGGATTCAGGGTTGAAAATAAGTGTTTCGATATTGAAAACACTTAAAATGTTTATATGTAATCTATGGACCCAGGTCACCTATGCACTGAGAGTCCTCTATGTTCACATGTAAGGAGGGGGCAACACACCGGAGTAGGGCCGGACATGCACCCCTTGGTGAAGTGTGAACACGCGGTCTAGTGAGATGATGATAGATGACGCACCGTGACGTACTGCCAGCTCTTCAACGTTCTCCTTTGTTCATGTTGTTTCCCGCGCCAGTGCAAATTCCTTGTTCAACAGTATTTTCGCTCCTGCTTGCTCAATTATACAGAATTCAAAATTTCGGAAAATTATAAGCCTAGTGGAACGTAGACTGTTACACACACATTTTGATCTAATGTTTTCAGCGTTTCTTACGATTTCATTTTGTAGTAAAGCGTTAGCTAAGTGTGAACTTTCTGGATCAATACATCTTGTTTTCCTCGTTTGCCTGACGTGCCACTGTACCAACCTATCCCTAATATACACTATAACGTGCAAGCAGTGTGCTGAGTGTTATTCAAACCAATTAGCCGATAATTGCTGTAATTTGTGTAATCCATTAAACTCCCTGTACTTTCATTTATTAGAATGATCAAAGTGTAAAGTTGTAACCTTCTTTACAGTTGTTGTAAAACTGCAAAACCTGCTGTACCTAGTCTCATAAACCTTTGTAGCAGATGCGTAACCAAGTACTTTCTCACAATCAGATATTTTGCTAGAGGTTTCTGAAAGTTGTAGGTTGTAAATACCCACCATATGTGACGAGTTAGTGTGGCGGCTTGTTGCCAGGCCTGCTTTGTGGCCGGACAACAGGGCCTTGACTGTCCCTAGTCTGGATTGCGCTCTTCTGCAGACCTCTACCTTCCCTGTTCTTCTTCCTGCCACATAGCAGGCCCTTTGCCTATATTAGCGATGTGGTTAACCACACTGGGCTTGAAATCTAGGCAAACATTATTCATCTTGCCACATAGTGATTGCAGATCTGCCAACTCCACACGGTCCCGCCTTGTCATAGGATGGCGGCTCTCTTCACGTGGTCATCGGTGGAGAGTTGATATCTCACGAAGTAGATGAAAAAGTGAGCTAGGGATACCCACATACAGTGAGGGTTTCCAGTAAGTGTATGGCGGCTCTTCCCAGCTGACGAGGAGATTTGCAACCTCCCCAGGATCTGGGCACCAGCTAGGGTTGTCACCTTTCCTTGAGAAAACGAATGGACGTATGTTATGGTTTGTTTTAAGATTCCGCAAAGACCGGGACATGATACTTAAATAGAGCACTATATAAAATCGCCTGTCCTCATTTTTAAGGTGGCTTTCTGCTTTTGTTTCTTTTAATTATCGGTCAAGGATAATTAAGGCTGCTCCATTAATGTGGCATTTACTGTTTAAAATATGAACTAATAAGGGGAAAAAAGACATGCTTTTGACAATTTTGCAAATGTTTTACAGCTGGGACGTTTTGTGATAGTATTCATTCTTTTTTCATTTGTACTCATGGTAACCCTGTCTGGGCAAATATTTCACCTCATTAGTACCAGTTTAACTACCAAATACAGCATTAAGCAACTGAAAGATGACCAGTCAACCTTTGCACAGGGCCTTCCACTGCTCTGCAACACATGAACTCTACGGTTTAAGTATCTTTTGATCTGTTTGTACGAGAAACTATATTATTGGCTTAAAATCTACAGATTTTGCAGCGGATGATGGATTATGTGGCAAAAGCAGAAAATCCATAATTATGTGGAAAACGCTGCTGCCCCAGAATCTCATAGTTTGGCCCTGCTAGTAGGGTATGCCGCATGCATAAGTATTATTTGGACTGGATCATTTTGTAATGTGCAACAAAATAATGCTTTAAGTGTTACAAACCGCACTGCTCTGGTAGGTTAGTCGTGAACCGAGAAGCGTTGGCACATGGTGATTACTGGGCACCATGATCGTGCCAGGCTGATTATGCAGGGATTGCTTCTTCCCAATCAGGTGACATTATCTCCCAAGAGCCCGAGTCTCCCTTTCAAGCTTCGGGGGATTTGTTCTGGGATAAATACATTCCTAATTGGTCTCTGATCCTCCATCAACCAACCGCACACTCCGTTTCTGTCTGAATTTGACACAGCTTCGAAAATGACTGGCATCTGTGTTTAATAAAACGTAATTGCACATCAGACTTGAATCGAAAAGAGCATTTAAGATGGTGAGTTAATTACAGGAAGGTTTACATTGTATGGCCGTCCACAGATGCAGGCATTTGAAATGGAACTCCACAGATGCAGAATATAATTATATTTTCCTTCCCTCTTGTGTGCCTTTCTCCTCTCCATGCTAGATTGAGATCTTTGGCTTTACTGTAGGCGAACCCTGCCGGGGCTGTTTATATTATTTTTTGTTGCCAGATTCGGAAGAGGAGAGAGATGTTATTTTGGGGGTGGGGGGCGAATGTATAACATCCTTTGGTTCTTTTATTGGACAAAGAGCAGAAAACCATCAAATACTGGGAAAATGAAGATTTCATAATCCCTATGACAGCCCCTAAACCACTCTGCAGAGCTTTAACATTTTCAGGGCTGCTAGAATAGGATTATGCTGCTTGGAGCACTAAATTATGCAATTGGGTTATTTAGATTATGTGGCAGAAATGTGAATCCTGCTGTACTTTCTTTTCTCTTGCAATATTATTTGCATTCATTTGCGCTAGAAACATATTTTTGGAACACCTGAAAATGTGTTGAATACATAATTATGTGGTAAACGACGCTGCCACAGAATTACACAAATCTACTACCCCTCGCCATTGTTTTATAAACAAGTTATTCATAAAAGGCAAGCAAACCTAACATTTTAATCAGGGCCCGTTGTTAGTTGCACGTTGAAGAGAACCACCTTTTCAAGGTAAAGTCTCCCAAAATAAATATGTAATATAAAAAATAAATGCAATTGCTGAGTTCTGGGGACGTTTGCTAACCACTCTGTCATCATCCTTGTAGTTTATAATGTCACCATAAACCCTCAGTAGAAATAATGCCTTTGGTTATAACACCTGTATGTTTCCAAACAAACCCTCACAAATTCACACAATAAACCAGTGTTAAGTATGGCTATGAATTCACACCGAAAAATCTCTAAAATTCACAGGGTATGGCTAGCCCCACAGTCCATAACACACACAACAGCCGTGCAAACCACCACTCGGACATGCAATGCTAGAAGAGCCCACTTGGAAACATTGTAAAAATTCTAATATCACAAAATACTGAACGGATTTGCACCAAACCAAGCGAAGGCACTCCCTTCAGTAAAGTTTTACTTTCATGCAAAATGTTTCTATAGCAAGAAGCTAATATTGGCATGGGTGTTAAAACGGCAAACGTATCTTTTTTGACCCACCTATTGACACGTCTGCATGAAACTTGGCCTGACAAATTCAAATCTGATCAACCTCTTTTAATGGAAACTGTTGTGCAAATTCATAAAACTTCCCTACAGTTTTAAAATAAAAAAATAAAAAAGGTTTTTCAAAGGAAACTCTGACCTAACCAGTGACGGCCCTTTGAGCAACCCATAGAGTACTGCAAGCACTCTGCGTCTGCGGTAAGCAACAGCAATTGTAGTTGTTCATGTGGATGTGAGTCTGTATGGTTGAGTCTGGCTTGAGAATATTCAAATTCAAGTGTTTTCTGACTATTCTCGAGTGGGATCCTGTGAGATGTTCCTCAGGGCAGGCTTGCGGGCGCTGCAGCTTCAGTCCTGCGCCCTGTAAGGCTTAAGCACATTCACAGTGAGCTGTAATGTAAAGTGGGGGCTTAAGATGGCAACTTGGGACAGATACTCACAGAAACAAGGTTCAGATCACCGCTAGACTGGCTTTGAGCTACAAGAATCAAACTTCCCAGGACTGTCCTGGCCCCACCTTATCGCTGCAGTGCATGATACTGATGAATACGGAGAGAAGCGACTGATAACCCAGATCCACTGACATCCTATTTGGCAGTAAGTGGAAAGTTTATCACCACTCCATGGGTACTGACCTGGTGAGTCTGAAGGGCACTGCTTGGGTGTTGCTTCATCTCCAAGGGGGTGGGCCATGCCTCAGAACTTACTCAAAGTGAGGTGTTTGTTGTGATTTTGCACCCCTTTTGCTCAGTGCCTCTCATTTTGTGTTCTGTAGACCTCCAGCACCTCCTGTTGCCCAGGAAAACCATAAGAAATGTACTAATCATCGTGACCTTCTGGTCAGCACCCTGATGTGGTTGGGTTTGTTACACTTGATGATGATCATCCTTCTGGAAAACAGAAAGTTCAGTCCCTCATACCAACTCAGATTCCTGTAACTTTCCACACTGCTTACTGTTCTCACCCCTAGGGGTAGGGAACAAATGTTATGGCAAGAAGCATTTGGGAGGGTCTGGGTTCTCTAGTCTCACGTAGAAACTATTAGACATCAATATTTTGTATTGCTTCATTTTTAGGCAAAAGCGAGGAGTACAAGAGGCATATGTGCGTGTGAGATGGCATGTTTTGACCAGATAAGGCAGACCTACCTGTGTCTCCACTGCTTTGGCATAATCACCTGAAACCTGATCACATTAGCCTACGAGGGTCATTTTACATCAGTAAAGCAGACACTTAATAAGAACCACCTATCATGTTCTTTCTCAACCTACCAGATGTTTATGCTTCCTGGGCCAGATACCACAAAGGGGAGGCACATGTGCATATGTTTATGGATTATATTATTGCTGTGTAACCTATTTAATGTGCTCCCATTCACAGGCAAAGCTTTGAGAGGGTTATTTCTATATAAGCATGTGAGTAGGTGGGAGAAATAAGGCTCAGTTGATACATTACAGCCTATCCTGCATTCTTTGACACTTTCAATCCACCCACCCTTCACCCCACTAACAAAGATAGTCTTCTATCTAAGCCAGAAGTCTTTGGTTCAAGGAGACTCCTTATCGCTTTTACATTGAATACTTTGACAGCACTGCAGACACAATGGTTTCACGTGTCTGTCTCGCTCGGCTTAATTGCCTCATGTTCTCACTGTGGCCTGCCCTGGGCAACCACGGCGGTGCTCATCCCTTGTTCTCCTCCACCCTCAACAAGAGCTCTTTGAGAGTGAACAGTGTCTCCCACGCGCCTCATTTGTTGGGGTGCCCCAGGGCTCCGTACTAGATGTTTCATGTGGTCACTGTAGACACTCGCTCATCTGCCACAGCGTCTCTACAGGGGACGCTCAGGCCTAGCACGGCTAGCCTAGACGTGCCCTTGCTGTTTCGGTGATGTTTCTAAGCCATCCTGTCCTGCTTCAGGGCACAATTGAGATTCCATTCTCTGGAAGAATGAAGTGGTTTCGCTTTCAAGTGGAGAATAGTTCAAGAAGTAGTAAATTGGATAGATTCCCTGACTCGCATTTTTGTCTGAAGCATATTTCCAGTGTATTCCAGCACAAAGAAAAACATCTATTGGTATTCTCTGCGCAGTCAAAAAGAGAAGTACATTTATTGATGTTGCCTGGCTGCACAGATTCAGAACATTTACTTAATCATGACATCAGCGCCCAAGCTCAAAGAATATGTAGGAGTGAGAATTAGCATATTATGATTGTCACATGGAGCGATATCACACAAAATTTGACATTAATGGCAAGAGAGAAGAAGGGGCATCAATGAAATGATAAAATCAAAGCAATTGTAAAATACCGTGAAAGACGTCACTAAAGTAAACTTACTGCTTTCAAAAGTAGTGGAGCAGGACCCTAGAGAAACACAGTCTGAGTAAATTTGGGCCTGGGTGCTGCTTATCAGGGACGCAGGTGCAGTGGCACCAGGGTCAGGGGCCCTGAGGGGCTAACCCAACCCAGATAATTGCTGTCTACTACCCGAACAGCAGCCAAAGGGGGGCGTTTGACTGTCTAGATAATGTGATATTTTGAAGTGAAATACAGCATTCAAGAAGTAACAGATATGACCCAGGGCAATGCTGGAGCCATGTGTTAGGCCGAGTCTCTCTCACCGGGAGCGAACTGCTCTGCATGGGCCGCGGCAGAGCGTGCGTACTGCCACTCCCCCGCACCCTCGGTCGAGCAGTACCATCACACTCTCGTTCAGTTCAGACAACTCGAGACCCATTTCCTGGGCGACAGCTTCCCTTGACGTCGAGCCCTGGAAACGCCCACTCTGATTGGTTGAAATGTTGGCGAGTACAGCCTCAGAGTAATGAGCACTTCCGCCTGCCAACATGCTGCATCCATGGTTTCATTGTCACTGTATTTAAAGGGTTCTTTGTGTGTTACAATTACTTTATCGGTGTGACAGCTGGTTCTTAGCCCAATTTACGTTATTATCACGCGCGATGCGCTAGACTTGGTCTCTGCAACATTATTTCAAACAGCTTGTGGTCAGTAAATATATCTACCAATATATATATACCATGTTTATGTATTTCAACATATTCACGGAATCTGTAACAGAACCATTGACCCTCGAAAAAGTAGAGCGACTCAGTGGGGAGCCTTTTGGTTAGAGGACCTGGTTGGAAACGGAAGACGAGGAGCAGCCAACCGAGCAAATCCCATGCTTTAATCTGCTCTCTAAACTAGCATACATACCTTTGGCTTTCAGTAGTGGTGATCTATGACCCGGCAGCATTGCAGTTGACTGGCTCGGATCATTTTAAGGAAGGCTTTCTTTGTGGCTGTAATAGTAGAAATATGAATGATGAAATGTCCGTTCGTTGTTGGTAACTTCAAGTATATTTATTGATGATTGATATTACAGTGGCGATGCTAACTTCTGTTCTCGTCGCTTGAAAGACACTTGTACGTTTTATGTTATTATAACAGTACTGGCGGTACTGCGAGCCCCCCTTTGTGTTTCGTGGAGTATAAAGATTTTCAGTGCATCACTGATGTGTAGCTAAACTGCGGAGCTAGAGGCAACACCGCTTAATGATCTGCCACAGTCACGTGCTCTCGGGGTTTCAGTCTGTGATCATTAACGGCTGTTTATTAGACAAAGGCACCGCTGATGAGCTTTTGAAAACATCAAGGGGAGGGGGAGGGGCTGATTTAAAGAAACATCATAGCGATTTCTTACGCCCGTCCACATGCATTGAAGGGATGGGATTCTTTTATAATAGATTTATATTCGTAGTAGGCAGAAACATCTTTAAGCTGTAGGTGAGGAATTCACAAACAAAAAGGGGCACTGCTCGGAATTACTGGTTGAAATTAAAATAAAAAATCTAAAGCTTGCCTGTTCATTTAATGATTAGACTCGGAGTTAGCGCAGCACTCAGAATACCTATTGTTACCAAGTCTATACATTTTACATGGATTGGGTGCTGGCTTCACCAAGAGAAGTATATCTCTCTTTTCACTAATGCTCCTGCCTATTTAGTATATAATTCCACCATCTATGGAGTGCTTGCATCGCAATGCGTGAGGGACTATTTTACATCTCAAAAGTACTCTGATACATTGCATGCATTGTACATAGAATTTTTTTTTTGGTCTCCTCTGAGAGACACTGTCACTTGCAAGATATTTTGTTTACGTTCAGCATGCTTAGAGCCCATCCGTTGCTTGGTTTCATGGTCAGTCTCATTCCCATGCTTCTCTTTGTTTGGCGTGTGTCAGCTTCACTTCCTCTTTATTTGTTTGTCCCTTTCCAGGCGCATGGCCTAATTAATGCTTCCTTGAGACACCCAGTGTCCTTCCAGTGCTCACACTTTTTTTGAGTTTGTTTGTTTTCTTTTACTGATAGCAATCCATAAGAGTGCATGTGTTTGCAGGCTCTCTCCCTCTCCCCCTGTGTGGAGGTGTTACTTGCACCTGCCCATGTCCCTCCCATCCCCCTAACATTTGGTTGTTCCTTGCCTCGTCATTTCCATCCTTTCCTCCATTCCATTCATTGTTGCTTGCCCCATTCCTCCCACATTCAATGTTTGCTTACCCTGTCCCTCTCACCACCTCCCTCATTCCGTTGTTGCTTGCCCCTGTCACTCCCACCATCTCCCACATTCCATTGTTGCTTGCCTCTGTCCCTCCCATGCCCTGCCGCATTCAGTTCTTAGTTGCCCCATCAATATCACCCGCTCCGCCATTCCGTTGTTGCCCGCCAAGGTCCCTACCACCCTCTCCAACATTCCGATGTTGCTTGCCCACGTTCCTACCACCCCTACCATGATTCCGTTGTTGCTTGCCCACGTCCCTCCAGCTTCTGTTGTTGCTCGCCCTGTCCCTTCCACCCTCTCCTGCATTCCGTTGTTGTTTGCCCCATCCCTCCCACTCGCATCGCTCCTTCATTGTGCTGCTTGCCCCACCAGAAAAAAAAGCAGTATGACATGGCAAGCATTTATTTTCTTTAAGCCATGCTGCACAGCAGCTACACTGCTTTATCTTAGAACTAAAATACATTGACAAAGCCATTAGCAGTTCCATAGGCGATATGTATTGGCTTTGCCAATGCTTGTTTCCACTGCAGCAGGATTTGTAAAATGTTTTTGTCAGGACTGAAAATATAATTCAGTCTAGACATATTGGGTTTGCCGTGCCTTGTTATGTAGGCCCCTATTTCTGCCGGGCTGAGTTATATATTGCACAGGCATTCGCTGACCTAATGCAGGAGATTTGTTTAAATAGCGAGGCAAACATTTGTCTCTCGCGCTTCTGGACATCCATCATCAGTCTTGCATGGTTAATTCGTAACGTCTTTGCTGGCTACTTATTTAAATAGTAAAATCTTTAAATGAAAGCTTTTCTCTAGTTGCTGCCTCTTCGGGACCCCACATCTCCTTCTGAATGGAACAGTCTTCCACAGCCTGCTCTGCAGACTAAATACCCAACATAAGGTAATTGCACTAAAAGTAGAATAAAAACTGTGAGGAAAGAAGTGGTTTTAGGAATGTTCTGAAGCTGACTGCATTATTTTCACAAGTTGCGGTTATTTTAGTGTAACACTGAAAGCTGCTCTGATACTATCCCCACTGATTCTTTTTTTTATGAAGGTGGAACCAGGCGTTGAGAACCAGCATGGGAGCATCTTAATAATGCAAGTCACGTGCTATGATATTGCGTAACCTGTATTTGTACAGCACACTTGTATCATTTGTATTGTTCAGTATCACTTTCAGACTCAGTGTACCCTTTGTGGTTCTGGGATTGTTGTTGACCAAAGCCAAGGTGATCGGCTGTTGTGTAGAACGTGTGTTGCATTTTGGAATTCCTTATGTGTATGGATGTGTGTTCCCAATGACTGTTTCTTAAAATGTTGTTTCCTTTGGGTGCACTGTTGTCCAATACTCGGAATGAGGAGGCTGTTATTTTAGGAGTTATCAATAAGCCAATCATCTGGTTTTGAAGTGATGGTCATTTATGGTTCGCGGTATGTTGAAGATAACTTGTTCTAATGTGGGGTTTGCTGCATGGAAGATCTCCTGTTGACGTGCACTATGGCCCCAATTACAAGTTGCGTTGCAGTAACGAGTAGAAACTCTGCACCTATAAACACTGGTACTGTGCGCTAACATCCTGCCAGTACAAGTTAAACCCTATGGAATGGAGACCAACTATGTAGACACATTTTTTCTAGGTGAAATACCACAGTGTTCTCTTTTCCATGCGGCTTGACACTCCTCCCATTTACCATGAGTTTTGAGCAGGTGGTATATGGGAGAGGTTGTCTGATGAGAGGTGGAAGTGATGGGGAGTGGGTGGTGGGGAACAAGGGAGAAAATGGGCCTGCGTGGGACCATTGCATGCTCCATTTTAGGCCATTAGAGGGGTTCGGGTACGAGCTGAGGCTGATTCTCAATGTGATTTTACCAGCCATATTTTCTGGCTGGTAAATTCTGTCCAGCTTTCCTGCACCCAGGTAATCTGGGTGAGAAACTCCAGACAATTTGATCGGGCGGAGCGGTATCCCGCTTTGGGGATACTCCCCTGCCTGACTCCTAATCAGCCCTATAAGTCTTTGGTTTTTTTGTAGCACCATGATGGTCTGTGAATTGTGTCTCGTGGTCCGTTAAAGTAAGGTGAAGTTTAACTATATCTGGATGGGGCAGCATAAAATTCAGTGGGGAGTGATATTGGAAGTTTGGCGATAGCGGGCTCTTAAGTGTATCAGAACTATGTTGGATGTATATTTGACATGCTTTATTATGTATCGGTTTGGGGAATATGTGGTATTCTGCTGTTGGAAGCACTCTGACAGCCACCTATAAGCACGTTGGTGCTGTGTTGAATTTATATAGGATGTTCTCTTTAATAAATCCTAATGAATATTGAAATATCTTATGCGAAGCATTACAAAACAGTACAAGCCTTACATCCACTAGTTCAGATAGCAGTCTTTTAACCCTGGAAAACCATAGGATGAAATTATGCTGCCAATTCTTTTACTTGAAAAATGGACAGATGAAACCAAGCTTTTGTGTTGTACATCCAATATCATCTCTTAATGTGCCTGTGCCCGACGTCTGAATCGATTACCATATCTGCTGAAACTGCATTATTTCAATTAGTATTATTGTCACCCGCTGTGACGAAATGGGTTTCAACATTTAGCTAAATCCTGAATGGGTAGGGGAGGAACCCGGGAACTTTGAGGGTGCAGAAGAGCAAAAGTGGATAGAAGGGGACTTGGGAAATCCTTAAGTTGAGGGCTAAGGATAACGATTGACTAGAGTTGTGTGAAGAGTATCAGAGCCACAAACCTCAAATTAATCTTTTATCATCAAGACCCACGTCCAAGGCTTGCATCAGCTTGCAATGCCTCTATCCTCACAGGCAAACCCACACATCCCTCAGATTGTACCCAACCGCCAAACCAAGATGACAAGAGCCTAGCTTTCCCTCAGATGACACAACATTAACAATCTATGATAGTAGACAGTAGACTTGTCTGTTGCCATCTACAATATTCAGGGCACACCCTTAGGTAACAAGTTTTTATATTTCAGGTGGAGTGGAATTTTACAGTCTCATACCTCTGCAAGCAGAGTTATCTCACAGGCTCAAGCCCCAGGCAGAAGAGCTATAGTTTGGGTTACACGTTCGGTATCACTCTGAAACCCCAGATTGTAGACCTATCCCTTAATTTACACAGCCAGAGATACCCAATTGGTTGTAGAGTAGCAAGCATTGGCATTGCAAACCTATTTGTCAAGAGAGGCAAAGAACTTAGAGGATCAACTTTCATAAAAGGATAGCTAAATATCATGTTTCACAGACCTTGCCGATATTGTTGTACAGTAAAGATAGCTGCCAGGTATCACTGATCTGTTGGACCTTAGTTATTAGGCAGGAGAGTTACATCTCCACGTTTGAAGACAGTACACAATCCGTACTCCAATTAAAGTGATTCTTCAAGTGATGCTGAATGTATCAATTTCTGGGGTGAAAATCTCCCCTGTGCCTGTACCAATTGTACAGGTTTGTGCCTTGCATGGCAGAGCTATCATTCAGCTATCTTAGTCTTTACAAGGCTGGCTGAAGACACACCATGGCTATCCCACAGGCTTAGGCCACAGACCGCATGACCCTGACTGACCAGCGGCAAGGGAGTGGCAGAGGGAAGGATTGGTGCACAACTGCACGATTGAAGCCCAACAAGATCTGTAAGAAAAAATCATAGGAAAATATATGGGCAGGGAGAAGACACAGCACAGTAGTCAAGGCCTGTAGTGTCTTGGAGCTAGAGTAGTAAATGGCAACAGCACATGGTACAAATAGGAAGACATTGGGATTTGGAGGAGACAAGGCACAAGGAACGTTGAGTAACCTATGTTTATGGACTCCTTTCATTGATGCTCAGTGTGCTCATGAAAGTGATGATGGGATCGCCTCACATATTTTCTCACAAATAGGAGGCATGCAATTACGTCACCTCCTTTGACTTTCAGTTTCAAGAGCTTTCCTGTGGGGTTCCTCAAGGGTCAGACCTTAGTCCGACTTAAATATTTGTGCCTCCTCTGGCTGCCTTGATGAGTTTTAAAACTCTACTTTTATTACTGGATTTTAGTGTTCGATGTGGGAGAATACTAAGATTAGCATAGTAAACTCCTCACACACACCCCTAACCCTCAGAGCTCAGGTTTAGTGTGGCTGAAGACTTTTGCTATCTTGAAAATGCCCAAAGTGGGTTGGGTTGGTGAGGGAACTTAGACATCATTAGTTAGGTCATGCCCAGGATTTATTTCCACTGAATAACTCGTGCCTGGTATAACTATGGCACCTACAGGCCACCCATTTCAGATCACTCCTGGACATGAGGAAGAACAGAGGGACTGGACCTGCTGTCTGTGACCTAGGAGGAGCCCTGAAGAACTGGGCCTACTCTCTTTGGTACCCAAGAAAAGAAGTAGACTCCAAGGGTCTTAAGTCTGACCTTGTGTTAAAGCTACAGGGACACAACAATCTACAAATGTCATTTCCTGCAAGTGTCCAGCTTAACCATTGGCAGCTGGACCTGGAATGGACACTGCAGGGGCCTCTGCCTGATACTCTGTGAGTCTCTAACTGCTGCCCCATAGGTCCTGGGGAACTTTAGAAGGCTACTCCTCTAGTGGATTGGGACTTAAAGGACTAACGTCAGAAGGTAAAATCTTTGACCAGGACGACCCTGGTTTGTGTATTTGACCCACGCTCCATCGCAGCCAGCCTCAAATTGCACCAAAGTCCTGGCCTACGGCAACCATTGACTTTCATTGGCACTTTGTGCTTAGTGTTTTAGTACTACATGCATTACATTCCTCTAGTTAAGCCTGACTGCTCTGTGCCATAGCTACCATAGGTGTGAACTTAGGTTACTTTAATGACTTTGAGGGTTCACCCTGATGAGGGTTCACCATGACATGGGTTGTGATTATTCATTGAGGTGGGTGGCCATTTCTTACACCTGAAATTCCATCATTCTACCAAAAGCACCACATTCAGCAAAACTATTTTTAGACTGAAAGCTCCATATTTCAAGAAATCTAAAACTCCTTCTCTCGTGTTCTCTGTCAGTCTTCTAAGCCTCATGAGCCCTTCTTCACCTTTTCCACAGAGGCCGATCTTGCTGCTGATCTCTTTCTATTCAGCACCTTCTCAAAAACTACCAGGCCAAGTAATGTTTCCTGTTAATAGAGGGCAGAAATGTGTGCACATGATCAGACTACCTGGGAGTATTTGCTGCTAAGTGGATAAGCGCAATTTGCCCGATTTGTACCGCTTTTTCTCGGAGAGGGTTGTGCTTCCTTGCTACACTCACTAGCAAATTGCAATGTGGGGCTTAAATGAGCATTTTTTTCTAGAGCTCATTTTGCCAGCCCTTTAAGAAGGAGGTATTTTCCAAGGAACAAGGGTGTTGAAAAGAAGTCCCTGGCCTGGTCTAGATCAGAATGTGCAACCCCTTTCCTGGCTGATGAAGAGGGGTGTGTCACCATAGGTAGGTGCTTGTTAGCCAGCTGGGAAGAGACAGGTTCCAGCAGATCCATGGTGGCTAGATGTACCAGAGCAGTGGTCTCCAACCTTTTTCTGTATTAAGAGTTACTTATGTCCTGAGTTACTGTTACCACTTTGTAATAGTGAGCATATCAGGCAAGAACACATTAGTGGCCGCCTCATGCAAGATTTCCAACAGGGATCACCTTACTGCCTCAGACAAAATTGCCACCAGTAATATATAAAGGCTTTGCTAGTTTGTAATGTCTCTAGATGGGAAACATAACAGCCATGGCTGTAATGCCCCTGGTACCAAGTTAAAATCTGAACGAGTCTCCCCAATGCCGCATGATTTAAAACTCAAATATCTTCTTTAAATATACAAGTTTGCAATCAACCATTTTTCACCGAACATCAGCCCCGGAGTTATGAAAATACACATATTTTGATCTTGAAGACTAATTTAACCAAGTAAAAGCTTCTACAATTGGCTGGGCTTCACAAAGGAGAGCTGTGTACAGGCAGCTGGAGAGCTACCAGCAGCTCACAAACTACTCACTGGAGAAGCCTGCACCAGAGACATCTAAATTTACCCTAGGACAGAAACCAGTTTGCACTGCTGTTGCTTAATCTCGTGCATCCCCAGGCGACCCTTCAGACTAGCAGACCAGTGGCGCAACTCCATTAGACATCCCCACACATGTAGAACTACCTAAATACTGCCATGTTGTAATTTTCTAGTAGCCTTCTGTGCTTCCCTAGTACTGAATTACATCCAAGCCTGCGAAGTTGCCAATGTTGGCCCAAGAACCCTTTCCCAATTCAGTTGTAGAGGATCCGTTGCATCTGGCGGAGAAAACACATATCAAATTTCTTGCACTATAGGGATAAAATGGTGCAGATTCTCCTTCGGCATTAGCACTTCCTCCACAAATCGGTGGATTTTCCATTACCACTTAATTGTAAATTGGGCCCACGCTGCACAAGGATCCTTTTTTAGCAACATCTCTCCTGTATGGTAGCCATCTTATATTGTACCGCTTTTTATCCTGTTTTGTGGTATTTGCAATGTTTGTAACTTTTCCAGACACTAAATAAAGTAAATTTTCAAACTAATTCTACCCGCCTCTTTAAGTTTAGCCCACAGAGACAGTTTACCAAAGACTGCTTAGTTTTGGTTCCTACTCCACAAAAAAAAAACCTTTAGAGGAGCTGTTGCAGAGGCCCTGTGAATGCTGCTTTAGGGCTTCGCCTTATATCAATGTCTGGTAGCTACCCTATCTCCTAGTTGATTTGTATGATTCTGGTGTCACAGCTTGACAGCTAGGACCACGGTGCCAATGTCACTCTAAAAGAGGGAGTTGTTTTAAGATACTAATGTATTTTGGTGATGGACAATATATTAGCAGACATAAATCCATCTCATTTCATGGTGGAAGCGAGTCAGCAATTCATTAAAAAGAGCAGCCAACTTTTCCTTTCAAGGAAGGAAACTCCCTCTTTTTGGCCTACGATTTTGCTAATTTAATCCCTTTTAAAAATGTCCTCACTGAGGCGCGTGTCAATTGGAGATTACATCATCTCCCGCTTTCCTTCCAAATTTCTGAAGCGCCACGTCCATGGCAGTAATTCTTGGCTCAAGCATGCTGCTTTTCTGTAATTTGCATAGTTTGCTGCAGTGATTGGGGCTCTCCACTTCAATCAAAAAGTGTTTTTCCAAAAGCGGAACCGTTTATTAGTATGGCACTGTTCGCCTCTGCTGCTGTGGCCTGGTAGCATGCAGCTGTCACCAGTCCTTGCTGGCCCTTATTGTTATGAGGGGTACAAACCGCACCGGTTTACAGTACAGTTTGACTCCTGCTTGTGGTGCACACTTGGTCTAGCTTGGAGGACCAAGAAATCTGACCAGGGCGTTCCCTGGCCCTTCCTCTGCACTGCTGGCGACCTTCTTCGTCACCACACAGTCTCTCTGTCATCCCTTCCCTCATGCACTAGCAGCTTTTCTCACCCTCACCACACATATATATTCATTTCATTCTTTGTCTTCTCCTCGCATATTTTTATATTAATGCTCCTGTATTAACTTCACGCCATATCTTCCCTCCCTCGTCCCTTTATTTCCCTCCACGATTCCTTGTCGTCCTCTGTTCTCCATCCTTTTCATGTTATGCTCTCTCCTTTACCCTCTTAACTTCCCGCACATTTCCTTCCTTGTTTAATTTATCCCGGTCCTCGTCTTCTTAATCCTTCCCTCGCCCTTTCACGCTCATTCTTTCCCTTCCTGCAGCCTTTTACCTCCCCATACGTTCTCACATCTCTTCGTACCCTTTACCTTCCTTCCGCGTCACTTCCTGTCGCTCTCATCTATTTAACTACCTTCCATCTCCTCCCTAACCCTCTACTCACTGTGCTGGTTTCTGTACTCTCTCACATGGCAGGGCCTCGGTGGGGCGGCAGGGTGGTTCATTCATTTACCCTCTGGATGGTATGGTTTGCTGGGTGAAGGTCTCCCTGCGGCGAGGCTCGTGGGAGGGTATTGGTGGCTCGTGCAACCTACCTAGTGTATCTCAAGGCCGCGTGAGGTGATTACTCCGTCAGAGTGGCGCTCCAGCCTCGCGACCCTAATCTGCAGCTGCGTCACCGCGAGTCTGACAGGTGTGTGGCTGTATTTAGTGCAGCAAGTGCCCATGGTCTGGGGTCGCGAGGGGCGCATTCTGCAGCCCCCCCCCCCCCTTATGTCTGTCTTTGACTATCGAAGCGGATGGCCCGGGGCATTTCCTTTCATGCCATAGAGCCTGCGGTAGCCTTGCTGCGTCACTAGTTTCTGACGGCATCTGGACAGGGGATTGTTCTTGTGCACTTCATAAATGTGTGGTGTGTGTCGGATTGATTGTGGTGCAGGGTAAGTGACACATTGGGCCCTTATGTAGTGTGTTGTATTCCTGACTTGGATTAATTAAGTATGTGTGTGTTTGTGTATGTTTGTATTTATGTTGAAATCCAGATATTCTCCCCCACTCCTGTTCTTAGAGCGACGTTGACACCATTGCTTTAGTTCAGCTGTCCCATTGCGTTGAAAAAGGCTCACGGGCTTCCTTTTTTTTTCTCCTTTTATTTTATTGATTTTATATCATCAAAAAGCCAGGACACAAACATTATATAGCATATAGACTAATTAGTAATATCATCAAATAAATCACAACATAAGAAATACAAAAACGTAAAATTCCATTCATAGCCAATTGAGAACTGGAGACCATAATTTTAACCCAAGTGCCCTTCTACTCTTACCCTTTGTTTTATAAACAGCAGTTTCCAGATGATAAACAGACAATAATTTGGCTTGCCAATAGCTAAAAACAGGTGGTTCAACATCTAGCCAATGTGTAGTAATACAACAACGAAAGATAGACATGCATATAAATAAGAATCTATCCTCCAAATCAGTTCTTGAGCAAACACTGCTAGTTTGTACACCTAAGATAACCAGTTCTGCTGAAATTTGCGTTTGGACACCTAAATAAGTTGACAAAAAATCCTCTATGTCACGAATGAAATGACTTAGCTTTGGACACAAAAAAAACATATGTATCGTATCTGCTGCATTTAAATCACAACGGTTACATGAAGCAAGATGGCCGCCGTGGTGTAGGCTGTGCACAGCCCAGCTCCCTCTCCTCACTCTTGGAGAAAACCTCGGAACCTCCGAACGGCGTTCAACTACCGAAAAAAGGACTGGAGGGATTTCCGTATGGGATTCCACATTTAAATAAACCTTCTATCTAAAAAATCAGCATTTGAACGTTTCTCGGCGTCTTTAAACCCTCCTTTGCCGCCAAAATCTGCAACGGTTGGAGGGCGCCTACCGGTCGATACTGGAGAGAACTATACGTTTGTCTCCCTACGGTTCGTGTGTGGCGTCTTCGCTGGACCTCTGCTGGTGGACGTGACAGTAGCGCCCGGTTCAGGATGCCGCCAAAATCAACTCGGAGTGCGAAGGCTCAGGTAGGAGCCATGGAGAACTCTCTGTCAGGAGAGCTTACGGATGGTGTGGCGGGCACCCAGCGCCCCAGCAATCCACCTCAGAGGAAAGGAGAACGAGGTGCAGGAAAGGAGAAAGCCCGAGCAGGAAAGCATGGAGGATTGACACTGCCGGAGCTGTTCGGTAAACAGATGGCCAAAGGGGATACTTTGTTGCAGACCGAATCGAACGAACAGGCAGGTGAGACACATTTGTCTTCTTTTGATTCTGGCAACATTGTGTCCGATAATACCTCATTGTTGGTTGAATCGGCTGTTTCATCTTTATCTATCCCGGAGAAAACAGCGTTAGTGGTCGAACAATCCACAGCCGAAAACCAGACATTATCAGAACTTGGCAGGGGGGTTCTGGGAGTTGTAGGATCTGATATCCCTCCTTCTAAAGGCTCAACTGACGGCTCTGTCACTAGAATAGCTGAAACACCTGCAGCAGAGCAGAACAAGGAGGAATTATCACAGGCTTATACTGGCTCGCAAGAATTAACTGAGAATTTTTACTCCTTATCTGATTTATCATCAGACGAAAGCAGCAAGGAATGGTCTGAGGATGAGGCAGAATATAGCACGGATAAAGAAGCTGATTTAAGCAAGATTTCTCCGATTACTACGGTTAAAAAAACTAAAAAGGGGAAGGAAAGCCCTGCAAATGGCAATATGTCTATAGGATCTACAAAAACTGGCCCGATTTTGGAAGAAAGTGCCATACAATCATCTGAGCAAATACCTGATCATGGGATAACACTGTCAACAATTTATAACACCATGCTGGATCATAGGGCCGAGATTAAAGCAGAGAATGTTCGTATGCAAGCAACTTGCAGGAAAGTGCAAAACTCTGTGCGACGTGTAATTAAGATTTGTTCGGACACAGCGTTAAGAGTGACTGAAACAGAGTCAAGAATATCGGCCCTAGAAGACATAGTAGCGGCACAGAAAACTGAAATCAGTACTATATCTGGTCATAAGGATGATGTAGTATCAAAACTGGCAGAATTAGAAAATCAGGCCAGGAGAAAGAATCTCCGTATGTTGGGCATTCCAGAGAAAAAAGAAGAAGGAGCTGATGTCCGAAAATTTGTTTGTGACTTATTTTCTGAAGCCTTTCCGGAACTCACCTCATGGGACTGGCCTATAGAGATCCAGAGGGCACATAGGGTTCCGTTTAAAGTGAGGCCGGGAGAGGCTCACGGGCTTCCTATTGTTTTCCTGAAGGTTCAGCCCCAATCAATGTCTGTCTCCAGGCCGGTTTCAGCCAGCGTCTTTTTCTTTTCTCAACTTCGAAGTTTCTTTCCTGGCACGACTCCACAGGCGCGTTTTTTGTTTACTGGATGAGGCTTTGTTTAGACTGCCAGGCATTTCTGCTGACCGGTTTGTTTAAATTTGTGTTTCATTTGTGGATATCGGCTGATGTCACAGTGTGTGACTTTTTGCCGAGGGAAGGGTATTAAAGGAACAAATTCACTTTGTCTCACTTCAAGAGATGGCAATAAGGTTGCAGAGGTTTGGAGGGATGAAAAACACCTAGTAGGATATCTTCTAGCCACAAAATGGCTGGTGGAGAATTAGTTACATTTTGTGCACTTTCATGTGCCACTGCCATCTTGGTTTTTTTTGTGCATGTGCGGCAAAGTTGTGATGAGTATTGGAAGGACAATTTTAGGAAGCCCATGTTTGCTGTAGTGGAACTGATTATCACCTCTAAGGCTCCACTTTCCATATTTTTGGAAGTAAAATGTATTTTAAAGTAAGTAGAGTTCTGATAAAAGTGCCATACAATTGCAGCCCCAGGGGGAAATTTACATTAAGCTATACGCACACTGCCAACAACAACAGTCCGCGTTAGTCATCTCCTGGCATCATTCATTTGCACCACATGGCTCAAAGCCATCTAGTTGGCTGAGTAGTCTGTGGCGTATTCAGATCAAAGTTACACTCGCACCGCACCTTACACCAACAGCACAAATTAGAGACAACCTCTGGCACCATCACACTCGCACCCTTTCTCCAAGCTGTATAGTTGGCGCAGCCTTTACCTCCTCAGCAGAAAATCAGTTCATGTTAGACTGAGATTTTCACCCTTTTACCAATCTACATGTCAACAATCCTGGAGAAATTGAAGGAAACTTAAACATTACACATCCACATACGCACAAAACAGTACCAAAAACATAGCAACCACATGAATACTGCAGCAGGACTATACATTAGTGTCTTTTGGCGCACAGACATCAATGCACATAGTGCTCCACACAGATCCATAAGAGGATCTAGACAGCCACTGTCTGTGTAATACCGTAGTCCATGTCATTAGTCGATAGCAGTCCTTGGATATGCCCTTTGCCGGCCCCTATCCAGGGTAACTCTCCTATAAGGAACCTGAAACAAACTCAAGTATAACACCAAGACACCATTTTGGTGCCGGACAGCGAGAATCTCATAAATTTCAAGGGTGCCTAGTTAAAAAATTCTCTTCAAGACCATACTAGTGTTGGCAATGCTTGTTCAAATGCATGTAACTTAACACAGTCACAGGTCTCACTGTTGTAAAAGAGAAGACTGTAACCCAATTTATAACTGTGTGCTCCAGTATATGGCCCTATACGTTGATGTTGAGGGGCAAGCTGCTTGGCTCTTTTTATCGCACCCGCTGATCAATTATATGTATTTTTGACTCCTGCTTAAGGAATATGGCAGAACAGTATTTCAGATGTAATGAAGCTTCAGAGTTTTTTGATGGCTGGAGTCTAGCAAAACTCTGACAGTTTCTTCCTCATTTGCTTTTGATAGTCCCTAGGATGCAGATCATTGTGTTGGGATAGTGTTCCTAAGACGCTGTGTGATGGGTAAAAGTGCCCAGGTTGCAGGGTGATTGGTTCATACTCTTAGAAAGCTATGGACTGTGGTGTGTCAGTGCCCTCAGGATTCAGTGGGGTGTTTTGTGTTCCAAGGGTGTTATGTAGTGTGGGGCATTAATGCTGCAGGAACACAGTGGGATATGCTATTGTCCTCCGAGAAAAATGCAGTAGGCAACACCTTTCAGGTGCTGTGCTGTGTGGTAGGAACGTGTCCACAGCATGCAGAGCAGGTTGACATGTTACAGTCCAGTGGATGCAGTGCATTGGTTTAGGTTAGTACACCCAGGGTACAACACAATGTGGTGAGCCAGTAGTTAGCAAACATAACATTTGCTGAAGTGCGGTGGTGAACACCCGAAGAACGTAAACCAGTCACAATCCCAGGACAACACTTTAAGCAACTATTTAAATATACATTTGCTATACATGCATCATGCTGGCAAGTCGACCTAAGCTCTCTTTAGTCAAACCTGGAAAACCCTTGCATTGTTAGCGTTCCTAGAATGCATCACCATGTGGTGGGATGTAGTCCCTAGGATGCAGTAGATTGGTTTTGGCTTCTTTCCCCATGATGGGCTGCTGTGTGGTGGATTTATTTTTCTCAAAGGTGTTTTTATTAAGATAGAAACAAGGGAAGGGAAAAAAGGGGGAAAAATAAATAAAAAAACACACGCGGCAATCCCGCAACAAGTCCCACGCAGGGGAAATACACAAATTGGGGGGGGGGGGCGCTTGACTAGCAAATGCCCCGCTGTCCGGCCCAGCCAAGCTAGAAATTGAAAGGAGAATAAGAGGGTCCAAGTCCAGGCCTCCAACACAGATGCAATACGGGCGTCGGAATCCCGCCCACCAAGAATGGACAACAGCAGTAAAGGTACCGGGGCTGGACCAGCCAATCCCAGTACCGCGGACTCTCCCCTCTTGTCGTTAAGAACTGTCACAATAACCCAAAGAAAAACTAAAATGAACCCCGGGAGGAAGGGGAAACAATCCCCCCACCCCCCCAACACCCCCCCACCCCCCAGTGGTGGCAGCACACAATCACACTTCAGCGATCATCCAATAATATTCAAATCTGAAACAAATGGAGGGCTCGGACCGATGGTGGGCACACAGCGGCCGGTAACCCGCTAGACAGAAAGCGCACCAAGGGCCCCCAACGGAAGACAACATTTTTAAAGTCCCCCAGAAATATGTCCGCCATGCGCTCCATGCTCAACAACTTCCACAGCCTCGCATGCCACAGAGAAATCGCTGGGGCTTCCCTCTTTTTCCAGGCCGCCGCTAGAGTGACCTTGGCCGCCCCTATGCAGAGCCAAAGGATCTTCTTGTCCGCTCGAGTCTGATGTTCTAGAAGCGGGTCCTGAAGTCCCAACAGCACATGCTCCAGGGAATCCCTGATCGGGTACTCCAAGATGTCCCTAATATGGGACAGGATCTCGTCCCAATAAGGGCGGATGACCGGGCAGTCCCACCAAATATGGCGGAAGTCCCCCAACAAACCACATCCCCTCCAACATCTGTCTGAGGAGCCGGGGAAGATGCGACGGAGCTTGGCAGAGGAGAGATACCAATCCATCATAGTTTTAATATGTGCCTCTCGAAGTTCCATCGAGTGATTATGTCTGGCCAGGTCCCGCCACAGATGGGACCACTCCCCATCCGTGATGCCACGCCCAAGGAGGCCCTCCCAGTGACCATGTATCGTGGCCGAGGCGAGACCGCAGTGGTCAGAAGGTGTCTATAGATGAAAGAGATTGCCCCACGCATGGTCGTGGCTCGAGAGAGAAAGGCCTCAAAGGGGGTGGGCGGCCGAGTTGCCACCTCTCGAACCGACGGAGATAGGGCCCAGTGGAGCAACTGAGCGTGGTGGAACTGCTCCGTCTCGGCAATCCCATAGTCCCGCCCACAATTCGGGAAAGTCAGCGGGGCATGGCCATGGAACAGATGCGTGAGGGCTAGGCAGCCTCCCTCCCTCCCTCCAGGCATCAAAGGGGCCCTCCCGAAGTGCAGGCGGAAAGGCCGGGTTGAAATGTATGGGTGTGAAAGGCGATGGGAAAGTAGTCCAGCGCTCGTCCCCTGAAACCGAGTCCCAGACCTTAAGGGTGGTGCCGGTAGGGGTGCTAATGTAAGCATTCTTGGGCCTATCCCCCTTAGGCTTCCACACCAGGTCCCAGATCGTGCGACCCGCCACACTCCTATCCATGTGGAGCCAATGCTTCTCCGAAAGGGGTTGGGTCCACTCCACCAAGACCCTCAATTGTGCTGCTTTATAATAGAGATGCACGTCAGGGAGGCCCACCCCCCTCCGCTCGCGGTCGCCGAAGAGTGGCAAAGGAAAAACGAGCCCGGCCCCCCTGCCACACGAAGCGGAGCATGAGGGTCTGTATGCGGCGGAAGAAATCCCCATCGAGGACAATAGGGAGGGCCTGAAATAAATATAAGAGCTTCGGTAGGAGCGTCATCTTGATCGCATGGATCATGCCCAGCCAGGAGATAAACAACGGCTTCCAGCGCTGCATATCAGTTTGGATAGTCGCCAAGAGCGGGGGGAAGTTGGCGGAATACAGCTTACCACCCGTGGGGGTCAAACGAACCCCCAGATACAATATGGAAGAGTAGGACCACGGCAGGGGCGAGAGCGGTCGGAGTCCGTCCACCTCCGCCAACGAGAGCGTGAGATTGAGGATGTAAGACTTGCCGTAATTGACCCGAAACCCCGCCACCTCCCCAAACTGCGCCAGGGCCCTCTGCACATGGGGGATGGAGTGCGCCGGATCCGCAAGGGATAGGAGGACATCGTCCGCAAACAAGGAAATCTTGTGTTGCTCCCCTGTAAAGGGCAGTCCCCGGATATCCGGGTGTTCCTGGATCGCCATTGCTAGGGGCTCGATACTCAGGGCGAACAACAAGGGGGAGAGAGGGCAACCCTGCCGCGTGCCCCGCGAATGCGAGAAGAAGGGGGACAAATACCCATTCACCGCGACTCTAGACCGGGGGCCGCTATAGTTGGCTTCAAGCATGGTCACGAACCTGTCCGAGAATCCAAAGGCGTGAAGAGTCCGGAACAGGAACTGCCAGTCCACCCGGTCAAATGCCTTCTCCGGTGTGGTGGATTTTTAACATCTATGCTGCTGTGCGGCATTTGTGTAAGTACCCCATGGAGGACCTGTGGTGGGTGGTGATCTTTGGTTGTGCAGTGTACCGGATAAAGGTCCTGAGGCTGCGGTTTTGTAATTTGGGTTTGTTTTTCTTGGCTGGAGTGCAGTGTGGTGTGATAGTAATCCCAGAATGTAGTGCAATGTGGTGTTTATAGTCCCTAGGGTGCATTCCAGTGCATTAGGTTAGTGCCCTGTGGGCGAAGCGTGGTGGTTTGGTGTTCCTTTGATGCATTTTAGTATGGTAGGTTGATGTCTCTAAATTGCACCGTGGAGGATTAGTGACCATAGACTACTGTGCAGCTTTATGGATTAGTGACTTTAAGATGAAGCGATGTGTGTCCTTATTTGAAGTCCATTGATACAATGGTGGCTAAACAGGCAGTCAGTTTTCTTCTCATCTCGAGGAATCTCCACAGTGTCAGACTGGCCTGAAATGAGCCAGTATGTAAATATCAACAGAACTTTCTGCAGCACCCTGAACGGCCTTTTGTCATCTCACTGTTTTAAATAGCTCAATGAATAGCCGTATTTAAATATTACCAAATTTCACTATAAAGCAAACCAAATCCTACCAATTTATAGGTTGGTAACACTAGTACAGAAAGTGATTTCAAGTTGGGTAGCTCCAGAGATGTGTGCAAACCCAAATGTACAGGTTTGAATCTCCATTGGCTTCAGTGTTTCACCCGACCACAGTAAATTGAATAAGTACCAGTGGCATGGATCAGTGTTTGGGTATTTTGGTGGTGCATTAGTATGGCTTTTTTCTTCTTCTTCTTTTTTTTTTTAAATGAGGTAGCTCATATGAATTCGGAAGCTCCATACAACCACAACATTTTGTCAGTCAATAAAGGCAACTCTTTTCCAAGCATTGCCCACAAATGTGTCCATCAGTGAAAGTTTAACATTTCGACGAATGCATCTAAATTTGTGTCCGCTTCCTCCCTTCTTGTTTGATCTGGGGCACTGCCAATGCTTCTTAGGCCATGGAGGCCTTTCTGTCTCACGAGAGAGAGCTCAAATATCCTTCGAGCATTGATGGTCACAACTGCCTAAATAGTTTGTATTCAAAACAGTAAGTAATGTGCTGCGTGTCTCCTTTCAGTTACTTCAAAGCACTAAAAGAGAAGAAAAATACAGTTTTAGTAAAGAGATGGTGGAATTAGAGTTCAGTTAGTTAGGGTGATCATCTGTGCCTGATATGTTTCATTTACAACCCCTGTTCTTTGCTGTGTTCTTAGAAAGCAAATCTGAATAGGCAAACAATATAGATTGCATGAACTGTTCTTTAAAAGTAAAGGTTTTAGCCCCTTATTACATGCAACCCAGATTCTTATCATCATAATTGTAGTGTTGATTAACCAGTGTGAAAAAACCAACGTGTATACAAAAGCTTAGTCCAAAGTAAGACGAGTGGATCCATTTCATATGCATTTGCCTTTTATTCAATTTCTTCATCCGAGAGTATAAGTTTAGCCAACGTGTTTCACCTTTAACAAAGGCTTTCTCAGGGCATCTTCAACCATTCACTAGTGTCTGCCACACTGGATAAGCAAAATCGCCTCGCACCGTCAAAAACCCAGGATGCAACGCAAATAAAGGTAGTTACTTGTAGCAATGTGTATGTATAAACTTCAGTCTGTACGCTTAGCCCAAAAATCATAAACACCGTGAGTCGGAAGACATATAGGTCCAAAGCCTCGTGGTCAGTCGTTCCAGTCGTGTTCGGTGCAAGAATCATGAGTCCTTCACCGTCCAAAATTCCAATTCAGAATAGACGAACAACCTAGATTTCATGATCTCTTCTTTCAGGTAAAGGTTTTAGCCACTTATTACATGCAACCTAGATTCTGATTATCATGATTGCAGTGTAGATTATCCAGTGGTTGGATGCATTTGGATCAGCTAAGAGGTCAACCCTGCTCAGGTAAACATGAGTTCTCTCCAACTGAACTAGTTGTCTGTGACTCGAGAATCATTATTTGTTTGTTTATTTTGTGCCTATAAATCTTCTTTACCAAGAACTTTTATTAGTGCAACCATGAATAAATAATTGTTCAACCATTGTTAGTTTGACCTCTATTTCATACAGCCTATAGAGGTCTTTGTGTACCTTATTTCTAACTCTTTCTGTCTACTCTTCTGATATTAGCAGACATATATTACTCAATTTTGGGAGCCTTTATGAAAGATTACTCGAAAATGCTGACCACTGTCTGCAAGCAGTTCCTCAAAAGGAAGTTGAAGTAGACCAGCAAATTGATGATATCTTACATTTTCTGAGAGACGTGTGAGCTTTAGTAAGGTCTTTTGGCAGATGTAAATCTCGTAGGTTTTACAGCGCTCCCGGGGAGAAATTGCGTGATTTACGTAATTGGAGTTTGCTTAGAATTGTACTCACTGAGATTTTGTGACCAAAAAAGAGGTAGTATTTTTTCAGGCTTCAAAACCACCAACTAGGATAATAATATCTTCAGAAATTACATCATACGAGGCCCATCGTGAAAATAAAACAAATCACATGACTTGATAGTGGAGTTAAATCAGAATGAAACCCAGCACTTCAAGGCATGACAGTCACGTTCAGGGAAGAGGGGCTGTGCTTCAGGGCGTTGGGCTCCCTTTCAGTGGACGAGAATGAGCTCCAGTTGTGTGAAGCTCACTCTCAATGAATGAGGTTATATTTCTGACTCAAAATGAATGAGTGAGGCTCCTTCCCCAAGGAGTGAGACTTGTATTCAGAGAATCCGCATACACTCCTTGGTCAGACCCACAATGTGTGAGACTGCTTATGGTGAGATATGCGTTTCATGGAGTGGAACTAAAACCAAACAAGTGACACTGCCCTCCAAAGTGAAAGACTCAAATAATGTGTGGAACTCTACTGAGGAGTGAGACCGGGCGTCATTGTATAAACCCTCAAGCAGCCATAGTCCTATTCCCACAAGGCACCCTTAGTGAAACTGCCACAATGTGTGAGGCTCACTGACCACGAGAGATACAGCTTCCCAAGGTGGGGCACTGCCATAGCCAGTGCATGTGTTTTTCTGTATCTGTGGCAGAGGCGGGCATGTGGGCGTCCGTAGGTGTGAACATAGCAGACTGGCTTTGTCTGCTGCACCGATTCCAAGAGTTAATCTTTTAGAGACCTTGGGCTTACCAGACCCGAGTCCAGGATCAGTAGCTGTACCCCAGATGGTGATAGAAAGGAGACTAGCGGGGTGTGTTCTGGGTCAGGAGATGGCTGAGAGGTGTATTGTGCGAGAGACAGAGGTTTACATTTGGGAACAAAGCATTATTTAAGCAAAGGAAAACATTTTTCAAAGTCTGCAAAATTCCCAACATAGACTACAAGTACCTCCATCCCCTTGAGTAGCTCTGGAGTGTTTGGGTATTATACCATATCTGGATTAGGCAAGAGTCCAGCTTTAGTCACTCCTGCTTCTAGAACCATGTCCTGGACAAGGGGATGGTATGTGGGCTACGGAAGCGCCAGTACCTTCTCGAAGGTGCCTGATCAGTTTTTCCAATGTTCTTTTCTTTTACTTTGTCTGTTCTTTGGGATCAAGAAGGCAGTGGGGGGTTTGGGCTGAATGAAGTGAGGAGTGGCTGTCGCTCCCCTCCACGCCCTTTATAGCGTAAAAGGTATTTAGTTTCGCTTTCCCTAGACCTGTTCAGAAATTAACCCCTGACTGGTTGCGCTAGACATTGTTAATATTTATTTCACTGCAGGAGTAGTTGGGTGTTGAGGCCTACTCTGGCTTCATTGAAAGCTGTAGGATTGCAGGATCAAATTTATTGGAAGCAGTCTGGCTGAAAAAGTAGTAAGTTAAAACACAAATTGGTAGAGTTGGCAGGTACGATTAAGACAAGAATCAGGTTTTCCTGATACAATGCACTGGGCAAACATCAGGTTCTACAGGGTGAAGATTCTTCAATTTAAACGTATGCCCTCTGTGAGCAGTTGTTTGCACTAGTGGCTTTTAATCAAAGATTTTCAACTCTTGGTGATGTAGTATTGCATTTAATAGACAGGCGTTTAAGTGATCGACCCTTGCCAGGTGAGACTTAAATGCATCTCTATCAAATTAGAACTGCAAGGGTTACATCTTCTTTCAAATTCATGATGATTGCCTCTTCGCCACAAGATGGTTTACCAGTTCCAATACTTAGCATACTTTCACTTGGATGAAATATCAAAGTTTTGAGAAATATGCAACCAAAAATTCCATCCTTAAGTTGCTAAGAGATTTTTAAAGTCTTTGTATTAGTAATTAAGCATCAGTACACTAAAAACAGGTATAAAAACCTGAATTCCTTTTCAGACGAGAACCAGTTGAGAAATGGTATGTTCATGTGCTTATTTATTTACATAGCATTAACATGTTACAGACGCTGTCACGAAGAACTAACAGCACTTTAATGGAGGGGGTGGATAAAAGGCTGCTTAGTTAAATAAAGGCTGATGTAGACGAATGCGCCCACACGAAAGTGCAAAAAGAGATCAGTAGCTGCAAGGAATACCACTTTTTTAAAGAGACGTGAATCAAAGTTCCTATTAGGGAAATACTTTTGAGATGGATCCCTGGTGTGGAGGTAAATGAGTTCTATAGTCGCAGTGCAGCTTAGGAGAAAATGCACCGAGACAAATGTATGCTTTCTGATTTCGTCACCTTACACTAAGGCCAATTTTCCCAGTTTTAGTGGGGTCTGATGTGGAATCCTGTCTTTGAATGTTTTCTGTTCGGGCATTTCAAAAGGCGTGATTACAATACCAGAAGGACATACATTTTATGGCACAGTTGAGTTGTTATCCATATTAGTCTGTTAGTTATTTTGTACATTTGCATTTCCGTACAGTATAATTGCTTCCCATGGAAGTTGCTATTTGGGTCTACCCTGTTCTAAAGTTTTCAGCTGTAGACCTGGGTCAGGCTTTATTGGACAAAGGGATTCATGCCATAGTCCTTCCATGCGACATTCTGTGTATTCTTGTAAATCTATGAAGACAAAGCTGTGCTCTAATTGAAACCTGGCTTTGCATCGCCTAACACTTGGAAAGACACGATCATTGTGAAAAAGCATACAGGTGCTTACTTTATGCTCTTACCTGTGGATACATTTTGTCATTTGCTACTTGCTAGTCTACTTCCAGAGGTAAGAGGTGGTTAACACGTGTTGCCATATTCCGCTTAGCCCTTGTATTCGTCAGTTGGGATTAAAAAACATAAGCACAGAGATATTGGCATTAACCATGATTCCAGTCACTTTTTTTTTTTATTACAAACAATATGTTACGCATACAGATTTGGATTACATGTAGTCCAGCCTTTGAGAATGCGTTTCTTCACAACTATTGAGCATCTGCAAGTTCTTTTTTTCAGTAGGCTTAAGTGTATATGTAAGAGTCTAGATTTATAATCAAAGTTATCCTTTCCCAGAACTCAGTGAAATTAGATGTACTCTTTCATTATATTGCTTTGAAATCACACTGCCTCTGTTAAGTAATTATGTCGTTGAAGAGAGCACACTGCTGAGTGTGCCCACGCATACTATTCATCGCTTTATGTATTCTTGTTTAGTAGTCTCCTGTGAAAATGTAAGAGGATTTTCAAAATTAAAATTCATAAAACATTAAGAGGTATTAACATTTGAGTGTGTCTGCATGTTTTAGTTTGGAACTGTCTTCTGTGTTCAATGCATATTTGTTTGCGACACTGCCCTTGGGCAGCAGCATTTGTTGTGACAGGGCTTTCCCAGCTCGCAAGACATGGTCCCCTGAGTTGACCTGAGATTCAAATGACCTGCTGATGATCTGCATTTGCGGAAGCAGAGACCAGCTGAGAGAGTAGGAAAATGACAGCTCCAGCATTTGGAACCAGAATCCTTCAAAGCGGCAGCCACTGCGCTTCCCACCACTTTTTTTCCTTTGCTGGGGTCCTGACAGGGTTGTTTGGGGAGGAAGCAGTCCAGTGTGAAGACCTCACCTCAGCGCTCCTCTACACACTTTGCTACAAGGTGTCTATCTATAAAAAAGTATTGCTTAACAAAACTGAAGTACTGCAACATTGTATGACCATAGGAAAAATTGTCTGCCTACCTATAAAAAAACGAAAGTGTTGCCAGAGTCTTCAGCCCAAAAAAAGGAGTCCATATCAATGCGTTCTGAAGACATGGGCATTGCCTCACAGTTCAAAGACAAATCCCTGTCATGTGACACAGAGATGTCCACAGTAGGTCCAGGGATTACTGACTCACCATGGATCAAAATTCAACCTTTAACTCCACACCCAGGCCATACTTCAAATATTGTGCATCTCCAAATCCTTCTTCACCTGTCTCCACCTACCTAGATCAGATTCCGTAGAGCAATCTTCCAAGCATGTCCTAACCAACTAACCGTCAGCAAAGTCTGCTTTCCTACATACATCCCAGCACGTACGCATTCTGTGAGCCCTGTGAACTTTGTCAACGTCTGGCCAAGTGTAGTTGTGTGATAATATAACATAGTATGAAAGAAGCAGTGGAAAAAGTTTGGATATTCTGTCACAAAACTGCCCGCGTAAGACCGAAATCTGAATCCGAACTCGATGCTATGCCATGGTTGGTGTGACATCAACACAATCTCTTCTCTTGCCTTATATGCAGTATTTGAATTGGAAATGTAAAAGTGCTTGTACTCGCTGTCCCAGAGTACCTGTTTGTAACTGTGAGGTGCCGCTACTCTTCCATTATAAGTATTGAAATCCTGTTAAGACGTAGTCTGGAAAGAACCAGATGCTTCTGCTGGCTGATTTTGTCCGCAGACCACAGGGTGAGCGGGGGCTTTCGATGCACTGTAGCATTTTTGTTACCTTCCCTGACAATTTGCATCACTGTGCAGCAGTAACTTGAGTCACCATCAGGTTGCAGTATAGGGCAAGGTTCTATCCACAAAAGCAAAGAAGAACTTATGGAGACAGACCCTACCGTGACATGGTGCTAAGTGAGGCTTGGCTACCAATTCCCTGTGATTCTGCAGCTTTTGTACAGCATCAAGCAAGGTAGTGCACAACCCGTTCCAGGGTGTATATAGCTGTCCATCATGGGGCATGCAGGGCTTTAGCTCTTGAAATGCAGCGTTGTCATCTGTTTGTAGGTATAGTTCGTTAGTCTTGGCACGCAATGCTTTGTTGTTATTGTCTCTCTTCAATTCTAGAATGGTTACAGCTTAGCCTAAAGTTTACACATATTTGGAAAGAAGGTCTATTGTAGTTAATTTACAAGTGTTCAAATCACAAATAATCATGTGACTTACTTTTTCTTAAAATAACAACAAATGCAGCTACCCCCCCCCCCCCCCCCCCCCCCCCTTCAAATCAGAAGTGCAGGCAATGGGTACCTGGCAGTACCTGTCCATTACAAAAAAACTGCTAGCATAACACTTTGCTGTCTGTTTGTGGGCTTTCGTTTTCTGCTGATTGGTTAAAAAAAAAATCAACTTTGTTATTAAATACCTGATCCTTATTTAATTATATAGCTTTGGATTCAACGTTGCCTTGGGTGAAATGAAACCGACCTCGACAAACTAATAAACAAGTTAATGAGAAACTCAAGGTGCTTTTTCGTTCTCCAGTTTGCTTTTTATTGGGTATACAATTGTTGTCTGGTTTAACATTTACTGAGTTGGCTCATTGTGTAATCTCTTTGCTGTGCAGCTTTGCCATGACTGTGACAGGGTGCTTTGGTGGCTGAAAGCTGCTATCAGCAGGCTCTGTGGTACTACAGATTTGTTAGCGTTATTTCTTGGTCATCTCACCCGCGGAGCCCTGTTCTGTTTAAAAATAATTTCTACTTGGCTCCATTACAATATAATGTACGAGTAGTTTTCTTAAAATGTCATTTCTATGTAGTTTCTCCTATAGTTTAGCATTATTATATGCATTTTTATATGCATTTTTGACTGATATGTAGAATGCAGCTAGTCACACGAGCAGATCTGTCTGTGCTTTACAAGCACTGGAGAGTAAATACTTAATAACACTGCAGAAAATTATATTCATACTCAATTGTATTAATGTTTTGCATCTGTGGAATAAGTGTGAGAAAGTGGCTCTGTATATACTGTTCCCTAATAGGTACAGGGTGTACAGAGTCCCCAGTCCCCCAGAGGCTGATAGAGGTCAAAGTTAGGTATGACCTTACTCTCAAAAGTGGTAGCTTGGTCGAGCAGTAAGGCAGTACCAGAGGACAGTGTAAAGCATTTATTGTACACACTCAGTCAGCAAATGGTTTCACACACTCAATAACTGAACTCCAGGCCAATGATTTATATATATAAAATATATGCTTGTTTTATTTTTAGAACCACAAAGGGGATAAAAATATACTTTCTCAGAATGAGAGGTTGCATATAAATACTTTTTGTCTTAAGCAATGAATTTTTGTAAACAGTCACAGTTGGTTGCAATAAACAATCCTATTTCCTAAACATCACAATGCATTGAGCTCAATGGTACATTCAGGTTATTTGTAATAAATTACTTTTCAGATTACTTTTGGAATTCCAGGTCTGGCTCCTAGAACCAGCCTTGGGTCAGTATTCAGAATCAAGTGATGAAAGTCGACTTAGTAACTGTAATGATTTTTAAATAATATTTAGCTATTTCAAAAGTTAGCACTTAGAAAATATTTCAAAGAAAACATTCAATGGATCTCTATGGCAAGAAATTCACCTTGCAGGTAGAGTACTTTATCGTTACTTTAGTAATCCAGGACTGGGTGCCTAGACCCAGGACTGGGGTCCTTATCAAAAACAGGTAAGTAATTTCGTTTACAGAAATGGTACGATTTTAAAAGAATATTTCAAATTTGTAAAAATAGACACTTAGAAGAAATTTCACAGAAAAGCAGACAATGGTTTCCTATGGGAGAAAAATGAGTTAGAGGTAAGTATAGTTGTGAGTACTTTTCAGGGTTAGGGCTGGGCACCAAGATCCAGCACTGGGAGCTCACCCAGGAACAGGTGAGTAAATTCGTTTTTGTCACTTGGTTGATTTTTGGTGAATTTTTACAGTTTTGAAAAGTTCACACTTAGAAGATTTTTGAAGAAAAAGCCAGTCAATGTTACCCTATGAGGAAAATGAAGTTAGCGGTTTAAGGGTAAGTACTCGACTGGCAGAGTTGAAATTCCGGGCATAGACTCAGGGGTCCCCCAGTGTCAGGTAGGTACAGTTGGTTCACCCTCAGCGGTTTCAGGACGGCCGGGTGCAGAGTGAGTTAGGCCCAATGTTATCCTATGAGGGATAGGGGGGGCCTTGGTTGGTGGCTGCTGTCTGGCAAGCCACGCGTCTGTGGGAGCTGGGCTCCTGGTCACTTACTCAGGGCAAGTGGGGAAGTAAGTTAGTGTAGAGAGTGCACTGCCAGGGCCACTCGGGCGGCTGGGTGCAGGGTGCTTTTGAGCCTTCGGGCGCTCAATGGAAATCAATGGGAATGTTCCGGTTTGGAAAAAGGCTGCAGGCTCGGGGACGAGGATGTTTCCGGTGCCACCACCACTTCGAGGGGTAAGTTGGGTAGTTGTAGGTTAGGTGGGTACCCCGGGATTGGGCACAGGGGGCCGCAGGGCGCCGGGTGCAGGGGTGCCTTTTGACGTCGGGAATCTTACCCTCTGGTTGATCGCGGCTGGGGTGGCACTCGGTTCTGAGGCTGCAGGCTTCGTCCAGGATGTCGAGGGGGGTCCTTGGGTGCCAGACTCGGGGTCACAGTCGCCGTGGGGTCGTCCTCAGGGTCTTTGTCCACTCCGGCACTGGCCAGGCTTGGCTGGTGCAGAGTGTGTTGGGTCCGCGGTTCCGGGCTGCTGCCAGGAGTTAGGAATAGGTTTCTCGAGTAGAGCCTCTACTCATGGGAGTCCCAGGGGCTTAGAGCCAAAAGGTAGCCAGGTCCTCCGGGGTTTGGTGAGGTTGCTGGCCACGAGAGATGCCGCGCTGGTGCAGGTCCGGGAGTCGACAGGCCGGTAGGGCTGGGGCCAAAGCAGTTGGTGTCTTCTTCCCTTTTTAGCAGCTGCAGGGCAGGTCTTTGTTCTTCTTGCTCTTCTTGTAGTTTTTCGAATCTGGAATCTGGGGAAGGAAGGTTCAGGGGGCCCCTAAATACTAGATTTAGGGGCGTTACAGGTAGGTGAAGGCCAGGGACCAATGGGTCCTTGTCCTGGGGTGGGTACACCCCCTATCCTGCCTCTCTCCTGTGGGAGGGGGGCAGTAGCCTAATCCTGATAGGGTAGGGCCTCCCATCTTCAAGATGGCGAGAGCCCGGAGATGTGCTTCACCTCGCCTCCCCCACCTGAGGGGTGGGGTGGGCAGGCTGGCACATCCCCTGTCCTTGTATGGGGTTTCCGGCCAAGCTTCCTGCCAGAGTGGGGGGTTGCAGTGGCCTGGGGAAACTCCAACTGGCGGCATGCCTTTGAAGCTTCCCTTTGCTCATCCTGGGGGAGGAGATTTCTCACCTCACCCAGGATGTGCATTGTTGCAGGCCCGGGAGAGCAGGGGCTCTCCCACCCAGGGGTCCAGCAACGTGTCTGCTGTGTGGCAGCCTGGGCAGCCTCAGAGCAGACGTGGATTGTAGGTTAGCTGTAAGGGGGCATCTCTAAGATGCCCTCTGGGGTGCTTAGTACATTAAATCCCACACTGGCATCAGTGTGGGTTTAATGTGCTGAGAAGTTTGATACCAAACTTCCCAGTCTTCAGTGTTGCCATTATGGTGCTGTGGAGTTCGTGTTTGACGAGCCCTCAGCCCCATGTACTTGTAAAAGGCAGCACTGTACTTACAGTGCCCAGGAATGGACCTGGGTACTGTAGGGGCACAGGGCTCCTGCTCCTGTGCCCACACCATAGGCATAAGGCACCCAGCCAGAGGGGTGGCTGACATATGCCTTGGCAGTGTAGGTGATGGGCATGGCACACAGAGATGTGTGCCATGTCGACTCTTTGTTTTGTCCTGCACCCAGGCACTCAGCCTGCAAAGGCAGTGTGTGTGTGTAAGGGTACAGGGCCTCTAAGGGTGGCACAATGAGTGCTGCAGCCCTTAGAGGCCTTCCCTGGTCACAAGGCCCTGGGTACCTAGGGTACCATTTACCAGTGGCTGACATGTGGCCAGGGTTTGCCAATTGGGAGTTTGTGTGTTTTAAGGAAGGAACATAGGCCCTGGGCACCTGATTGGCAGGAGCCCAGGGCACAACAAGGAAAAGTGCATCAGCTATTAGGCAAAAAAGGGGGGGTTACTGCAACAGAAACCCACTTTCTCACAATAAGTATATGGAGCATGTGTGTTTAGGGAAAGGGTAAGGTGATAGGTTTTTAGACCAGCAGATGTGGAGAACAGGTAAGACGTCAGTGACTTCCTAATTGTTGAAATATTGAGCCTGAATGACTTTAATGGGTAGTTGGTGCACATGTCCTTGATGTAAAGCATGAGAAGGATTGCATTAGATTTTACAGTTTTCTTTGTCCTATAACATTTTAGCATGATCTAGAATTTGCATCAGGTGTCCCAGAATTCTGCATCCATGGGTATGTGTTCTCTGAGCCCAGAAGAGAGGCCAATATGAACAGCCTTGTAAATAAAGCAGCCAATTTTGAGATGTACTTTGGTCTTGGGAGTGGGGAGCCAGTTTGTCAATCATAATGATTGTAATATTTTCAGATTTCTTTGCATCTGTGGGACTGAAAGTTGTTTAAAAAAAAAAAAAAGTCGTGTTCAGGTGCAATAGTAAAGAAACGATGGCATCACACAGCTTCATAGTATCTGCAAATAAACAGCGAGTCCTTAAGATGTGACGCGAGGCACCAGAGTGGGATAGATGTTTGATGGGGAAAGATTATTATGCCATTCTTAACTGGTGGAGGGGTGCCTTTGAGCTTAGTTGAAGGTATTCTGATTTGATTGATTTAGCTTGAGTAAGAAGTAGTTTAGTCATATTTCCACCATTCAGGTAACCAGGAAATGGTGTCCTGGAACTGACCCATGATGATCACAGCAAGGTGTCAGAAGGATCAACCACACTGATGTGAAATCGGGTTTCAGTTGCATATTGTTGGATGGCCGCACTGCCATCCTGTCCTTCAGCATCCTTCAGCTCATTGTAGATGTTTACAAGGGACGGAGGCGAGGAGGGATAGGGCTGAACCTTGAAGTACTCAGCATGAAATAGGAAGAGTGGGGCCTGGAGGACGCGGTCTGAAACAAATGATCTGCTGAACAGCAAGGAAGGGAAACATTTCTGTATTTTGCTGATGAAGCCCGTCTTGCAGGCAGTATAGTAAGATGGGCCTGCTGATCAACAGTGTCCGAGGGTAACTCATGTTGGCGAACCCAGTCAACACGGCGCTGAACTCCGGCTGGGAAATACCCAAAGAACAAAGGCGTCAAAGAGTGCTGAAGCGGCGCACGGCCAGTGATGCTACGCAGGCAAGAGCCCTAAGGGTGAGAGACCAGACGCTGAATATGTCAGACACTGACGAAGAGACGGCGCTAGATTGTGAATCACGCACATCTCTGAGATCAAACGATAACATGGATTCGGACCAATCAGAGAAACAAGATGTGGAGGAAACTAACGCTGATCACCCTCTGTTGGAAAGCATACAACGGATGGAAGCCTCTGGACTGAGCCTTGTGGAGACTGACTTACAAAAGCAACAACTTTGTCGAAGTGGTGAGGAGGAAGGATGACTCTGGGCTGGGCGCCCTACATGAAGACACAGTTAGACTCCTGAGAGTTGGTGCACGTTTTGAGGGGTAGCCATACCAAAGGGAAGTATACAGTGGGTTGCTATTTTGTGTAGTGAGCACGGGACCCACGTCTGGGCATACCCTTCCCACATAGGGTGAACAGCAAAACACACAAGATGATTGACGGAATGTTGCTATTTTTAGATTGTGGTTCTAATTGTGTGATTACGGGGAAGAGGGTGGGGCACAGACCTCTGAGTGGTTTCCTACACCTGAATTGTCATGTTGACGAAGTTGTGGATGGTGGGGGGGCCTGCAGAGTGTGGGGAGGGGGAAACAGTGACTGCTGCAATCTGTTTTGAGTATTGGTTACTGGAGATGTGTGGGGTAAGTTGTTTTGGTGTTATGATTTGAGTACTGACAGGAATAACAATGATGGTTTGTGGGTAAAGTTCAACGTATGCATTGCAGGAGGAAACTTAAATGCTGGACGATGCACACCCCATGCAGGTACAATTAGATCAAGAGTATTACAATAGGTACACTCCATGGGGAAGGCGGTGGGGATTGCACGCACTACATTTGCTAATACTAGAATACACAGTCTTGACGTGGAACGTCAGTGGGTTAGGGAATAAGATTAAACGGGGGTTAGTCTCCAATTACCTCAAAAGGCTCAAGACAAACTTTGTACTGTTATAAGAAACACATCTTATGGGTCCACACTGTCCATTCTTAAACAAGGGGCAATACATTACTCTGGCACATGCGGGCTTCTCTCGAGGTTTGAGAGGAGTCGCGATCCTAGCACGAAAGTCACCTCCCTTCAGAGTTGTACGAAAATGGGAAGACCCAGATGGTCCCCAAATCCATTCCGCAACGGAGTACCGACGGAGAGAGCGGGGCTCCCCTTCCTGAGTTTGTGACCAGGTTGAGGTGGGCTCACTTGTCCCACTATACGGACAAGTTCCAGTGATACCGATGCTGGACTTGGATCACTGTTCTTTACTAAGTATACATTTTGTATTGTTTTCTCACTTATTGCAGCAGCGTTGTTACTGGTCCTGAAGAAAGCCAATACTTACTTGTTAGACGTTAAGTGGCTGAAACATGTCGACCCTTCCATTCTAGCAGTTTAATTCTACACTGCTGAAACACTGCGTTTTAGACCTGTCAGTACAGATGAGTCAATAAAGTTTTCTTTTCATCTGCACTAGGCCGTTTTAGACTCACTTTTTCTCCATTTTTGATTTTTCGCGCTGCACCCCCACATCACCATCCTTTACATTTGGGATTTTAGCATCCTTTTTGAGGCTTAAAAATCAAAACATCCCAGAGCTCCCTCCTCTTAGAGAGGAGGTTGTAGCCCTCAGTGAGACTAGGATTTCCCACTGGGAGGAGAAAGCCCAGATGATGAAGCATGTCACCTTTTGGTGAGTGAGGGCATTCGTCCTAAAAGGGATTCTTTCCCCTATTAGATTTCTATTCAAGAGACACTTCTATTGCTCTTCTTCTTCCCTCTTGTATCTTTTCTTTTTCTGTTTTGCCACTTTTTTAAAAAAATGTACTAGACCCAAGAAATTTATTGTGTTGATCAAGACCTAGATGGTACCTATGTGGCAGTTCAGGATGTCTGGAACCATACTGCATGGTTATTGGTTAGCGTATATGCTCCCCCACGTCTCCAGCAACGCACACTAGATAAGGTAACTGCAATCCTTTTACAGGCAGGCCCCGCCACGCATATCATTGGGGGTGATTTCAGTGACGTAAGCGATCTCTCCCTGGACCGATCGCTGACCCGGACTGGGACTGGTGAGGCCACTGCACTCGCAAGATTTCAGCTGACCCTAGGGCTAACTGACCTATGGAGAAGTCGCCACCCGTTTAGACGTGCATATTCATACTTCTCTGGAGCCCATCGGGTGTTCTCCCGGTTGGACTATTTATTTGCCCCAGCTGGAGAACTTTACAATGTAGAAGAAGTGGAATACTTGGATAGAGGGATATCTGATCACTCCCCGCTCTATATGTAGGTGGGGACATAAAGGAGCGGGCACAGGGCCTCCTGGAAGCTGAATGCATGGACCCTGAAAGATCCACAAGTGGCCAAAGAAATCAGAGTAGAAATAGAACTTTACTTTCAGCAGAATGTTGGCTCGGTTCAATCGACCATCACACTCTGGGAAGCTTTTAAAGCAGTGTTACGAGATAGAGCACAAAATATCATTGTACATCAGAAGACGCAAAACTCAAATACTTCTGACTTTAGAACATAAACTACTTGAACTCGAGAGCAAAGGGGCCCCTACATTAGACTCGCACATCCTCCGCCAGATCGACATCACTAAGCGGGAGTATCAGGCCTTGGCCACCAGGGAAGTGCGTATGCACCAGCTTGCAACACAGCATCGACTATATGAAACGGGGGATAGAACGGGTAAACTACTGGCATGGTTGGGAAGAAAGGAACAAGAATCTAGGTGGGTTACCTCTATTAGGGAGGCAGACAAATCCTACACTACACCACAAGATATAGCTGGGGCCTTTGCAAGATTCTATACCACACTTTATGCAGCCCGAACACAGGTTTGCGATGCACAATTATGCAAGTATCTCGAAGACATTGAACTTCCTTGTCTCTCCTTGGAGGAAAAAGAGGCTCTAGATTTAGAAATCACATTGGTGGAGGTGGTAGAAGCTATGAACAGGTTGAAACTGGGGAAAGCCCCGGGTCCCAACGGCCTTCCAGGAGAATTCTTTAAAAAGCAAACCTCTCTTTTGGCGCCGCACCTACTTAAGATGTTCAAGGAGTCTAAAGAGGAAGGGTTGCTCCCTGATGATCTTAGAGAGGCGATTGTAGTGGTGATTCACAACGCCGGGAAACCCCCAGATTATTGTGGCTCCTACCGTCCTATATCATTGTTGAACATTGAAACTAAAATTCTAGCCACCATCCTTGCTATACGCCTCATAAGGGTAATTACATCACTGGTTCAGGATGATCAATCTGGCTTTATGCCGAAGCGTGCCACTCGTTACAATCTACACAGGGTGGCCAATTGGATGGACGCCGTTCGAGATCCGGACACTGCACATTTACTGCTATCCCTAGACGCTGAAAAAGCGTTCAACACCATTCATTGGCCCTTTATGAGGTATGTCCTGGAGAAATTTGGATTCGGGCCAAGTTTCCGAGATTAGATGGAGCTACTTTATACGAAACCCATGGCTAGGGCCCGGGTCAACGGGCCTCTTTCTGAACCTTGGTCAATACAACGGGGAACTAGACAGGGATGTCCTCTTTCCCCGTTACATTTTGCTCTTATTTTGGAACCCCTTGCCTGTGTTATCAGAACTACCCCTGGATTAGATGGGTTCGTAGACGATACCAGAACACTCAAAGAGGAACGAATATCTTTGTATGCAGATGATATTTTATTATACGTGACCGACCCCAGTGTGACCCTCCCGCGAATCTTGCAGATTTTTTAGGTATACGGGAAGCATGCAGGATACAAAATCAATTGGAGTAAATCCACACTATATCCAATTGGGGGGGCCGTGGAACCACAGGGGCTCCCCGATTGTTTACGTCGGTCAACGGATGGCTTCACATATCTTGACCTTTACATTACCACTGATGTCACGGAAAGCCTGGCATGTAATGTTAAGAGAGTTATCCACAATTTTCAAGAAGACGTTAAGAAGTCGCGCAAACTCCCCCAACTATTATGGGAAGGGCCGCCATGTATAAAATGATTACGCTTCCACAGCTGCTCTATGTGCTGCAAAATATTTATCATAAAATCACAGACACATTGTTCAATCCAATAGATAGTGAGGTACGCTTGCTTCTATGGGATGGGGCATACCCACGAGTGGCACTCCAAACCTTGCAAAGAAGTGTATATAATGGTGGTCTGGCTCTTCCAGACATCAGGGCATATTACAGGGCATCCCACCTTATTGTTATTAACGAGTGGATCCATATACAAGGAGACCATTCGACATATAGTCTGGAACGATCACAATTCAGAAATTGTACATATCTTCACTATATATATATATGGTGGCAAGGGCAGCAGCCAACTACTTCAGGCAACCCGGAGGATACTGGAGGTTTGGAAACACGCGGAGAGGCAAATGCAATGGGACAAGAAATGCACCAGGGTGACCCGCTATGGGAAGGGAATAGACTGTCCGAAATATGGAAGCTTAGAGGTTTTAAAAAATGGGACCTAATTGGCATTTCCAAGATAGGCCGGATTAGCTTGGTCCACTTCGAACCAAGTGGGAGGAGACTACCTGAACATTGGAAGACATAGATTGGGAGGCCGATCTCATGCACCCTCGGGAGGTGGCAATTAAGCTTCGATTACGCCTCATGTTTTACATAGAACATATTTTGACAGAGCCCGACTTCACAAAATGGGGAAAGCGGAGAGTCCGAATTGCCTTAGATGTCATGGGATAGATGGGACTTTCATACATACCATATGGGAGTGTAGGGAAATCCAGAAATGCTGGGGGAAGATTGTGAATGAACTTAATAGTATACTTGAGGTCCATATAGAAATGGAGCCGAGGTTCCTTCTTTTGGGTATTTCTACAGCGGTCGATATCCCACGATGAAAATTACTACAGACTAACCTAGAACTAGTAGTGGCCAAGTGTGACATAGCGCAGTATTAGGGTGTGCAACAAACGCCCACACTAAAGGAATGGAGGACATGTTTGGACCTATACATGGTTGCAGAACAGGTGACGTACAAAGCTGGGGGCTGCCCGCGGAAATTTAAGAAAGTATGGACACCATGGATGAAATATTATGGCTTAGAGTTGGAAGGGGAAGCAGAGAATTAGGGTTTATTATGCGGGAGGCAGAGGGAAGAACCCAGAATGAGGTAACTTATGAAGCATTTGGCGTTGTACAGGAAATGTGTGCGTTTGATGTCATGAGCTATGTACAATTGGATCTCTCATGTCCCTCAATGTATAGCCCTGTAGTGGATATGTATTATGAACACTGGCTGACTGAAATTGCTCTGCAACTAATCATGTCAAGTGCTCATATTATGTTCTATATGTTATTTCATTGTCAGAATAAATTTAAAAAAAATATTTTTTTTAAAAAACAGTGTCCGAGGGTGTTGAGAGGCGTAGCTGCATCAGGCGGCAGTTGTGAAAATATATCCAGCAGCTATGGAGGTGCCATCTCTGTACTGCATCTCGCCTTGAAGTACAATTGATACGCATCAAGATTGTTGGGTTTTGGATAGGAGTTTTTGTGGTTCGGCGCAGTAGGACACACTGCAAATGCCCTTGTGATGCAAGAAACAGTGGTATATAACTTTGCAGGCATTGTGTTATTTAACGAGTCATGGGATAGTTTGGGGGCAAACGGTTAAACCTTTAGTGTTCTACAAACCTGGTAAAGGAACTGCCTCAAAAGAGTTTGAGAGTTGAACTTTACACTATACTACCAATATTTTAAGGCTTCTTCTCATGCCTTGAACTTAGTTGTGTTTAAAGGTCCCAGAGACGTCTCTCCCACGCCTCTGTGTTATTTTCCTGAAGCTCCCACGAGTAGCAGGTCTGAAATCTGTGGGCCACACACAGAGGATTACTTGGATTTGGGAATTCCTAAGCTTTGAGTGGCGTTCAGTCCAGCATCCAAATGCCCACCTTCTCCCTCCAATGGCTTACAATTGCAGCCCTTAGTTATTGTTTCTACTCTTGAAATTATGGTTGCTCTGGTGTATTGTGTTCCTCCACCCTGGCACACTGGTGGTCACCCCTGCCAACATAGACGCCCTGGCCCATTGTCGTCCCCTTAATATTATGGTAAGCCTAGAAAAATGGTTGGCACCACTTGTTGTAATGGTGGTCATATCTTGGCATAATCATAGTCCTGGCTGACATATAATAGTCCAGACCATAGAAAGGAGCTGAAGGGGCAGAGAACAGGTCTTCCCCCACTCAAAGCATTGATACACAATAATCGACCTGTTCATTCGGCGAAAATATTATTCATTTACCTATTCATTAAACACTTTTTAAAGCAAGTGGTTACACCATCTATGCTATGTATAGGTATGTTTCACCAGTAAAAACACTTTCAACAAAAGGAGTGTCTCCAAACCCAGATTCTGTGTCTCTATCACCCCTAAGTGATGAAATAAATGATGAAAAAAGTGTGGAAAATGGAGTGATGGTGCCTCACGGTAGCACCACCATGGAGGATAAAGCAGGAAGGTACTCGCCTGCTACCTCAGATCTCATCATCAGCTACCACCACTCCAGAAAATGAAAAAGTGCTGGGAGAAAATGAATGGGTAACAACCCACAAGACAGAGTGCTAGGGTATGTGAAAGAAAAAGCTGTGCTGTGACAACTATATGCAACTGTGAGCTAGTACACACTGGCTTGCTAGTTTATTCTGTGCTGTGTGTCTACTCTTATAATGTTACCCATTTATTTTCTCCCAGCACTTTTTCATTTTCTGGAGTGGTGGTAGCTGATGATGAGATCTGAGGTAGCAGGCGAGTACCTTCCTGCTTTATCCTCCATGGTGGTGCTACCGTGAGGCACCATCACTCCATTTTCCACACTTTTTTCATCATTTATTTCATCACTTAGGGGTGATAGAAACACAGAATCTGGGTTTGGAGACACTCCTTTTGTTGAAAGTGTTTTTACTGGTGAAACATACCTATACATAGCATAGATGGTGTAACCACTTGCTTTAAAAAGTGTTTAATGAATAGGTAAATGAATGACATATAATAGTACCTCTGGCATAATAGTAGCTACAGGTTTGTTTTGGTCATTATTGGTCTAATTTGTGCACATTGCGTAATGACGTCTACCTTGGCATAATGGTGGCACCCCAGGCACAAATGATGGCCATGGAAGATTGTAACCACTCCTGCCTTAACGTTAGCTGTGAAGAAAATAAAAAAGTGATGGTTTGAATGCTTAATTAATCTCGGCCACTGGTAATTACTTGGAACCTTATCCAAGTCCATATTTTCTTGCTTACCATACCACCTCATACCAGAACCAGCCACATGCTAATCAGCCTTGGTACTGCTCCAATCATAACAGTCCAGCTTGAATTGCCAGTTTAAGTAAACGGGGCACAAGCAACCCCAGATTAATATAGGCCTATTTGGTCCTCTTTAGTAGGGCTCTGTTAGCTCTGGTACATTGTTGTGAGACCTTGCCTAATGGTGCCCATGACAGGCATAAACTGGCTGTGTTTCCTCTTAGTAGTGGGCATTTTTTTTTTTTAATGCAAAAGGCACATCAACATACACAGCACTGCGCCTACAAACCGGGGGCCGGCTACCATGAGACATATATTAACCCAACCGCACAGGTTATCCCACATCCCGGGGGGAATAGTGGGCATTTTTGACATGTAATCATTCTACATGGGTGTGAAACAGAATATTTTGGGTGTGGCAATAATATATTTGTGTTCTTTATGACAGTGACAAGCTGCTATTTGCCGATCAATCTTGTTTTTTTGCTAAAAATGAAAGCTATTTGGTTACAAAGGGCTATTTACAGACAATAACAAAGTTTCAAACAAGAGAAGAGAGTTTATTTACCCTAAATGGTGATGTTTTCTGGGCGGAATTATTTTTAAAACTAAGCAAGTCAGTTTTGAGGTAAAAATTGGTTTCAGGAAAATAAAACCTTGTATTTGTTGCCAAAACCTGTTTATTTTAAAAAACCAGCAAGCTGAGGTTTGTAAAAAAATTGCACTTCCATGGTATGTTTAAAGCTGATAGAGAAGTAATAATGAATGCAGAACTCATTAAATTTATAGATTGTGTGATCACTTTGCTGTTATTGCATTAAAATGTTTAATAGTCTATGTGTAGTGCCTTATCACTACTGCTGTCGGAGCCTCTGGGGTTTAGTGTAACCTGTGGGATGTCTGTTCCCTACACTTGCAGGATGTCTTCAGTCTAAGCTCTAGCTCAGTGCTGTCCAACATAGGCCTAAGAGGGGCAAATCCATGCCAGAAATTCAGGATACCCAGGTGATAAATTTACATCTAACTGAAAATCATTGCCTTAATTGATATTGGGAAAATCAGGCATGCGTCTTCCTGAACTTGCATTGAACAACACTGTTTCTTCCTGTGCATGAACCAGTGAGATCTTTCGAACCTTAGGGATATTTCTGCTGTCTAGGCCTGAGATTAAGGTCTGTGTAACATTTTATTTTTGGATTGAGAATCTACTTGGAATGGGCAGGATGAGAAACTGAAAGGCTGTGACAAGTAGAAGCAAATGAAGATGCGATCTACAGCGAGAAAAAGATATTGGACTATGTCAAATTACATGCCTTGATTATTTGAACTGTAATTTAACCAATTTTGGTCAGTTCTGTTGAAAAATGCATCGTTATGCAATCGTGTTTTAAACTTTCCTCAGGGGCTGTTGAAGGATGACTCTTAGCCCCACCCCAACAACCGGGCAGAAGCTCAGACTTTTTAAATATGTCTTGTAAAGCCCATGCCATTTATGTCCGTTTAGCTGAAAATTATGCTGTAAAATGCCAAGATTTACGTCCATTTTTTTGTGTTTGGTGGTTGTAGGGGTGGGGGGTGGAGTAAGTCTGTGAACTACCTCGAATTCCCCGGGGAGAAGTCTGGCTTTCTTCCTTTGCTAGCTTGCTGACATTTGGGGTGGCTCTTACCAGCAATGGCTCCTCCGCTAAGGCATCGCAAAAAGGTAAAATATAATGATAATAACACAATGTTATCATTTTATTTTTCTGTACTGAGGCAGTTTTGTTAACCGGGCGGGGCATGGCTTGGCCAATGTCACAACCAGCAGGTTGGAAAAGTGATTGGTGCACTTAAGTGCACATGACGGTTTGGTCGGCCAAGCAGACATGCCCAATTAGCATTTCTTCACCCGGCTGTATTGCACAGCCGGGTGGAGAACATGCAGAGGCTCCCACTCCCTGGCTGAGCACCGAACCAGGCCTCTCAGACCATTCACAACACTGCTGTCTTGCTGGTGACAGCAGTATCGTGATTGACTTAGGGGAGTCTGGAAGCATGTGTGCGTCCGTGCGTCAACAGAAGAGGACGGAGGAGAGGCGGCAGCCAGGTTGGTGACATTTTTATTTTTTTTCTTCCCCCCTCACCCTGCCCTACCCATACCCTTTTGTGGCGGCCGCCACTGGTTATTGCCCCTTTCCTCTTTGAAAGTTCACCATCTGCCGTAGTTGGAATTTCTCACTGCACTAGCAAGATTAGGTTGTTGCATGCCCATATTACAGATATGCTACTGCTGAGCCAATACTGGGAAAAGGGCAGAAGTCGCTGCAGAGCCTAAGACCCAGAGTTCAGTGCCATCGAGTTGGCCATGGGAAGCATCAGGGACGACTCCGCTTCCCCTGTTAAGTCTGTTGAATTTCAGCTTTCCTTCCTCCCTCGCTTTGCCTTTGAGAAAAGATTAGATGATTATTGGGGGAGGGGGCGCTTTTTAAAATATATAGGAGACAGCTTGTGAAATGTGTGTATACATGTTCCAAAAAGCGTTTTTTTGTTTTTAAATATTTATGTAGGCTGAGCCAGGGTTGCAACCTTTCTCAGAGAAAAATACCAGGCATTTGTTTATGCTTTCATATTCTGAAAGGGCCAAGAGCTGGTTCTTGAATAAGATTTTGTGTCAAATTCTCCGTATTCTTTATTTAGCACAGCAGTTTTTCCCCATTTTGATTTGATAATCCTTTAGGAATAGTTTAGACAATTCTAAAGTACTTTTGAGTGATATATTCTTGTGTTTGCTGCTGTAATTTTACCTTAAAAGCTGAGAAATAGCTATTGTTGATAAAATTCCCATTAATTTTCCTGACCATGATTTAGAAGTACAAGCTATGCCAGCCAGTAAAGTACTTGCTAGGTAGCTAACGCAAGCTGAGTGACTTGTCCAGATTTGGCGGCCTCTTTTTGCTGGATTCGCAGGGAAATTGGAAACTTAAAAATTTGTTGAGTGACACCATTAAAAAATAGTGTTAAATAGATTGCGTTCTATGTGAACGCTTTGAAAAATGGCTATATATGGAAAAATTACGTATAACGGTGTGTAAAATTTCGAAATTGCGTAATGTGAATTTTCCTACAGGCAAAATTTAGGAATTTTGCCAGCATAAATAAAATATTCCCCTCTGCTGCTTTTTTCGAGAAAACAGACGGTAGTTACCGGGACAAAAGTTGGAGCCCCTAGATAAAATTAAAAGATCGCACTCGCATCCTCCGGTGAAAGCGTAGTGTGGCAGCATTAGTGTGTTTGTGAGTCTTGAGTCATGCCCTTATTAAAAAATAAAAGCACCACTGTGACTAGCCCAGACATTCCCAACAAATGACCTAAAATGTCTCAATCGCAGACACAGGTCAGTTTGAGGAGAGGCAACATTAATCCCTCCCATAACTTTATCATTAATACATATGTAGCATGTTTCTGTTTTGAGTGAAGGGCTTGAGGCACTGTTGCTGCTTTTATCACTCCTTGCCATAGCACTAACATTCAAGTTAATGCGGAAGTGAATTACTTACACAGTAGGAGACCTGTGATTTTTAGTTTGTAATGCTGCCACTCATCCAAGATTCAAGGAGGGCAGTTCTTTTTAGCAGTGTTTGCGATGATTTAGTATGTTTTAAAGTCACAAACCTGCTGGTTGAGTTGCACATCACATTGCTAGCATAAGCTTTGAAAAGGCTCAGACTTTCTTCAAATGGATGGTGCTTTAGGAATCTGTTGCAAGGTAGGGTGACTAGATTTTGAAAAACAAAGCCAGGGACAGTCCACTAACCTAGAGGTAGGACTGCAATTTTGCATAGACAGAGGGACACAGAGTGACTTAATTGAAAGGTGCTCATCAACTTGGAAAATGCAGATAATGAGACATAAAGGCCAGCTAAATGCAACATCTACATATAGTGCCATTTCCGTTAAATACATTACTTTCTGTGATGGGCAGCTTATAAGGCTTTGAGGGACAGCTGACTGAAGGGAGGTCTGTTCCCTGGGGGTATTTGGGAAAATCAGGCGCAGTCTAGACGACTGAGCTCGTTGGGCTACATCCTTTAAAGAATGTAGCCTCAGGGATATATATTGCGCCATTATGGGCTGCCACCCACCAATTTATTGGTAGGTACACACCATGGCAGCCCTTGTAGAGCAGCAATTTTTTATAATTTTAGCACTTGAAGGCAGAGTGGTTAAGTTAGCCCAGCGTGCTTGCAGGTGAGCGTTTGCCCCAATTTTGCCTTACTGCGTATCTGGGTGTTAAACATGCAGGACGAAAGGGTTTGCTTGAATCTACTTGCGGTCTGGAGTTTGGTCGCGCGGGCGGTGAGAAGTTGCGCATTTCAGATGCATGTGATTTTAGAGTCTGACATCAGCTTGTTGTCCCCATCCCAATCTTGCTCTGCAGAGCTCAAGTGTGTCCTTCATTGCTTATTATTTGTACGCAATTCAGTTAGGTCAGCAGTCTTGTTTGTCTGTAACATTTATAAAATGTAATGTTTTGTGTTCTTGATGTTTCTAGAGAGGATGGATTCACAATTGTATACAAATTGAAGGCCACTTCCTTATGCCGAACAGAGGTGTTGCTTATATTTTGAATATAGTATTGTTTTCTGCGCAAAGCATATTACAGCGTATTCTTTTGGTTTAGAGCAAGAATTACGTACCGTGTGATGTGTTTTTTATTTTACTATTAGGTTGGGAGTTGTAACTTTCTTTGTCTTACCACAGTTAATGTACAGTTTCTTAACACAAGTGTATATAAATTCGCCATTGGGAGACGAGTCCAGATTTTCCCTTGCTTCCCTATAAGGCAGACTTCCTGTCAAAGCTTTTATTATTTAGCACTTAGAATTAGTTTGAAAGTTCTTGCACTAGCCCTGCTAGGGAGCAGACTCCATGCTGGTCTGTTTATCGCACTGTACTTAAAATAATTTTCAGGTCCTTTTCTGCTTTACTGAGCAGTCCATATAACAAATGCTCATTGATTCTTCTCTGCCTCATGACCAGTTTGGATATTGATTAGATTAGTGCTTAGTTTCTGCTGTGCTGATATTTTACAATATGAATATTTTTAAATGATTGACTAACCAGAATTGTTTTTTTAATAAACCTTAATGGTTTGCATCTTGAAATCAAACCCTGTGTATGGATTATGGAGTGTGAATTTTCTTGTGTGAATCTCCAATGTGGGTTTCTCTGGGTGATACTGTAACTTGTGTTTAGAGCCCCTATCCTCAAAGACTCGCACATAGCCCCGATCCAAAAGCCAGCCCTTTTGATGTTGAAAAGCGCCGATAAAGACAGGCTGCTCACATGGAAATACTAATCTTCATGGTAACATATTGTGGCGTGCAACTCTTCTACTATGGCCAAATGACTGTTACCAACTTAATGACTAAAATTACTCTGCACGGGCACCATTTCTTAGATCTCCACTTGTCAGTGATTTATAGATTTAATTAATTTTAAATCTCCTGACTGTGACCTCTTTGCAGTTTCAATTGCAGACACATTTTGCCTTTGGTTCATTATTTTGTGTGCGTCTGGGGTCTGAATGAAACATAAGGTTTAGGATCAGCAGTAGATCGGAAAAGTGGGGTAGAGAAAGAAAGAAGTATGAGGTCAATCAATACTAGGCAGCCTTTATATTTGGCAACCCCAACAGTCAGCAGCAGGTTCCTAAGAAAATCTTTGGGCACCTGAACTTACATATTTTCCATGTTAAACCTTGCGTAGCACTTTCAATTTTGGAGGCCATGGTGAAGACCTACATTTAAAAGTTGGTGGTGGATCACTGCTGGTCACCCTTATGCACCTGAGTTCCTTACAACCACTGCACTTGTTCCATCACAGTCTCCTTCCTCACTCAGGGGTTTGCTCATTCAACAAGGTGGATGTAGCTTGGTCAGTTTCATAAGGGATTATGCCAGTCTGGTAGAATGAATACCAGGCTTGGCATAATAGCAGCTCCCATTAGTGAAACATCATCATCATCTGATAAACGTAATGACCCTCTCCATCACTCCAAAAAGTGTAGAAAGGTCCCAGGAATGGAACTTGCTGGGGTATAAGAATGGAAGGGTTTTATTTTGGCTTGTGAGTCTCCTTTATTAACAGAGGAAACCAACAAGAGAACAGTTTGTACGTAGACTTGTGTTTCAGTTATTGTAATTCATAACTTTACCATACTTTTCGTACCAAATGTTATATGGTTTTTCCAGTAATTGGCTAGCTTTACGAGACTTGTCTTGCCTTGCTCTTTCAGAATGATATACATTAGATATATATATTCTTTCTGGTTAAAAACTGTTCACAATTCTAGTGTGGTGCATTTGCATCAGTGGCACTTTGTAGAGTAACCTGCTTTCTTTGCCTCCTACAGCACCGAGCGCCGGGCAAGGTTCTTCTGGATGCTGTTTGTGACCATCTGAACCTGGTTGAAGGAGATTATTTTGGACTTGAATTCCTGGATCACAGAAAGATCATGGTAAGTGAATAGACATTTTCAAAAATACGTGCATCATCGGTTCTGGCTTTAATAACCCCTTTTATTTTTTTTGCAGTTTTTGTATAGGTTATGCAAAAAATAATTCTTGGAAGGATCAAAGAAATCTTATTACATACCGGGTCCGGTGTCTGAAAGGCTTATTGCTAAAAGAAAGAATTAATAGTATGTGGATCGCAGTGAGACAACTAACCCTCCCCTCCTCCCAAGCATCTATGAAGAAAAAGTCACATTTATATCCTAACTTACACAAGTTTCTAGTAGTAGTTGTCACGTGAGACAGTTCTCACAAAGAATGCACGTAGGGCAGTGGCGGCTGGTGACATTTGAAAGTGGTGCGATGTAAAATGATTGGCATACTGCACCCGAGCGAGTGTAGCGAGTGAGCCCAAACAACCTAAGGGGGGTGCGGGGGCGTTCTCCTCCTGAGAAATATTTGAAAAAAGAGTGGACAAATGGTGCATTTTCAAGCAAATTTGAGAAAGCAGGAAGGTTAATAAAGCAATTGTGAAAGTGCAGTTATTACATTAATAAAGAGATGTCATATAACATAGGTAGCTGCTTATTCAAGCTTGCTTTCACCCCATAGTCCAGCAGGGTCTTGATACAAGACAGATAAGAGAAAAAGCAGTATGGTCCTCGACCAGGAAGACACTCATATTTCGTTGATAAAAGATTGGTCAAATTGAAAACCTGAAATGCAATACGCAATCCAACAATTTGCAAGTACATCTCATCTATGTTCCACAAGCCATGTTTTACCCATGATTGGAATTGTGAATCACCAAATAAACTGAGCCACTGCAATCCAAAGCAACCAAAACTGTGGCTCAAGGTTACATATTGGCAGAAACAGTATAAAACAGTAACACAGTCTAAATAACTATGAAAGTGACACATAAATATTGACCATTCAACTCAAACTCAGAAATTCCAGATCCAATTCACTGCCAAAGCAGGCCTCCCACGTTTCATTTCATGTGGGTGAAGTGCAGTCTACAATGCATGACTTGCCAAAGCAAATTAACATTCTCTCATATTAAAAAAATTCCTGTAGCAGACAAAATTTTAAGTTGCCCCAAAGCGGGACAAGATTTTACATTCCAACATTCAATGGTCTGTTCCAGTGTCTGATTATAGTAGAGATAACTGTGTACGTATGCTCATACCTATATCTGTCTTATTTCCTATGTCCCTCTTTTTCTCTCTCTAGCTCAACATACTCATTATACCCTCTCTCTTTCTGTCACACTGTCTCATTCAGGTTCTGCTTAGCTCCATCTCTTTGTTTCACCCCCCCCCTCTCTCGTTCTCTCTAACAATCTATTGCTTCTCTCTCTCTCACACACACTCACTCACACTCACTCACACTCACTCACTCACTCACTCACTCACTCACTCACTCACTCACTCTCTCACTCTCTCACTCTCTCACTCTCTCACTCTCTCACTCTCTCACTCTCTCCTCTCTGTCATTCTGGCTCTTCATCTTTCTTTCAATTTCGCTTCATCTCTCTTGCTTTATTTATCAATCTATTCTCTCTCTTATCAGTTACATCCAGGTTAGTTCCATTACACACCAGGCATGACATTTTGGTTTACAGGTGCGTTCTGTATCTCTTTTCTCTTTGCTTTCCATTGACTTTATCTCCAAGTATCTGTTTTCTCTCTTTCTAGGCCTATATCCCTTTCTGTCGTTTTATCTCTATCTACATCCATATTTTTTTGGGTCTGTCTTTCTCTTCTTTGCACCCTCTTTCACTCTCTGTGTCTGTCACTTGATTTCTCTCTACGGTCTCTAGCAACCAACAAGAGACAGCACAAGAGACATGGCAGCGCAACGAGAGAAAGGGCAGCACAACAAAGGAAAGGAAAGGAGAGCACAACACGAAGCAATGCAGCACAACAAGACTGGGCAGCCCAACATGAGAAAGTGCAGCACAACAAGAGACAGGGAAGTGCCATAGGGGAAGGCTAGTCCAGCAGGCAGGACAGATTAGTAAGAGACCGGGAAGTGCAAAGACAGGGCAGACCAACAAGATTGGTGACAGTCTAACAGCCAGTTCAGAGATGCAAGAAGCAGAGCAGTGTAAGAGGCAGGACAGCGTAACAACAGACATGGCAGTACAACAGACAGAGTAGCACAACAACAGACAGGGAAGTGCAGCAGGCAGGGCAGAGCAACAAACAGGGTAATGCATGGCACACGAGGAGACCGATCAGCAGAACCAGAGAGCAGACAGTGCAACAGCCAGTGCAACGCAAGACCTCACAGGGCCGGGTAACGCAAAGGCAGTGTGACATGCAGGGTTGTGCACAACAACACAGTGCAGCAGAAACACAGAGGCCAGCGCAACAGACTAGATATTTCAACAGACATGACACCACAACAACGCACTTGATAGCGCAGCAACTGACAGTTCAGGGCAACAAGCAGGGGGCGCAACAATATATAGAGCAGAGCAGCATACAGAATTAAATGTTCCCACAGCTGGAAGTCCCAAGAGGTGATGTTACCAGTGTGTTTAGGACCACCTCAAAGGTCCACTACAGAGCTGAGTTTCCTCTGATGTCAGTAATATTGGCAAGTGGACGAAGGGACCTTTGCCAAATGCTAGACCGGTGGGAGGAGATTTTGTACAATCTCAAGTGATATTTGTTAAATGCACGAAAGCAAATACTCTTTTAATAAGAAGAGGAGCCTTTCAGTCCTTCCTAAATTACAGTGGCGAAGTCAAGAGGCCTATTTGTAGGATACTATTCCAGAGGAGTTAACTGCTGGAGATTTTACTTCCAGGTCCTCCGTCATTCGCAATTTTCAAGATTGTGTCGCAAATGATTGCCTCTTGATGTAGGCAACAACAAGGCTCGTGACACCCGTTACATAGTTGGGCAGAGTTCCACCTGGCAGCGCTACCCTCAGTGCTGTATACACTACTCATTTTGAAATCTCAAGTGGAAACAGTGTATACTGCAAGCAAGACACTACCACCCCCTCACACACACAGGACAGCAGGGCATGCCCCTTTTGAACAAAGGTTCATCCCTTTCACTGCTGGCTCCACAATTTGAATTAGTACTAGGAAAATCAGCAGAAGTGCACACACAGTCTAAACAAACACAACCTAAAGGTAGACAAGGAATTTGCGCTAACATCTCTTACCCATCGTCCTAGTGGAGAACAGGAGTGATTAGTCTTTAGGGATATTTGCTTAAAGTAAAACAAGCGAACTGGTGCTGTACATAAAGGGGTGGATGGTTGCCTATCCGAATAGATCATTTGGGGGAAGGAGTATGGTGTGACTGCAGTTGCGGCCAGCAAGACGGGCGGGTGGGGGGACGGTCACGGGAGTGTTGCGCGGGGGACGGCGACAGTAATTAAAATAAATAAAACTTACCTTCCTCTGTTCCTTCTCTACCCTCCGAATCGGATCATGCGCCGCCTCAGCATGGGGGAGAGGCAACACTGAGTCCTGGAGATACAGTGATACCGCAATCAGGTGTCTCGACTCTTGACCACTCTAGCAGGCTCCTATACAAGAACCTGCTTGTGGCTGCAGAGGGACAGCGGGGCAGTTCAGAGCTGTGTGGCGCTGCGTGGGTGTATACCGGTCTCTCGTGTAGTAGCGAAAGCGAAGAGACAACTGGGAGTGGCACTGGGCTTGTATGTGGCACGATGGCAAAAGGCTGCAGTCCCCCGGCATCGCACGGAAGCGGCCGGTGTTTCAGTTTGAAATGCACCAAGCTGCGCGGTGGAGTCTCAGCCAATCCAGGCACTGCAGTAGCAGCGCCAGGATTGGCTAGAGCAGCGTTACTCCCCGCCCATTTTGAGACCCGGGTGCTGCTGCATGAAGCACCCTCGGGTCCCTTGCCAAACAGTCGCTCTCCTAAGGGGAAAGGTAGCAGTGTGCGCATGTTCGGGCTGATCCTAAAAATGACCAGCCCAAAAATGGGCATGCGCACTACTATTGCTGCTGCAGCCGCGCTGTCAGTGACAGTCTGTTACTCAAGCTGCCGCAGCCCCACCCCCTTCAGCGCCTTCCAATTGCCTCGGGGCCGGGCGTGTCCCGGTAGTGTTTAATTTCAGCGCGACTGGCAGTCTTGCTGAAATTAAACGCTACCGGACTGGTCAGACTGCAAGACTTCTACTGTGGCACGAATTAAATTTTAGGCGTGACGGTGCTGTCCATGTGGCTTAGTGGGGCAACGCCCCAACGGATGCACCGCCACTGATGTAGGGGCCTAGCTCGAGTAACAGAAATGAAAGCAGTTTGTCTGAGTAATCTACTTCTTTATTTCGTGCCTCGATAGCAGGTACGCGAGGAGCCTCAATGTCATAGGCTCTTCCTGTGGGCAGTGTTAGCCTGAGCAGGAAAACATGGCCGAAGCGGGTTGCAGGTACACTACTGCAGACAAAGTCATGGAAAGTTGTTTACTCAAGGTTCCTTCATTTAGGGTATGTTAGAGAAAGTGGTGCAACATTTACATGGATATCAACTTTCCAAAACGTTATAGTTAGCGAAAGTGACATCATGCACACTTTGACACCAGTGGCATCATAGGGTTGACTCTTCGTCGCATATAGGGGCACGGAAATTATGCAGCCGTAGAGGACCTAATTATGTGCGAAAGTTGCCATTATTATGTTGCAAGCAAAGGCAGATTAAGCAGCAGAATGCAGCGCATTCTGGGACAGTATTATTTTGCTGTTTTGTCATTTTAATTCATTATTTTTTGTGTAGTATTTCTTTATTAATGAATGATAAGCATATACAACATGAGGAATCATCATCCTTCCAACAGATATAATAGCCGAATATAACAGTAATTTAGCGGCTCATACATCCCAATAACAAAGGATAGTGGATTTATGAGATAGGATTTAATTCATTATTAGTATTTGAGCAAAAGTGTCGCGTCATTAGCGCCAGTTAAACATTGGAATTCTGCAATTAGCTGCTGACATATCACCAGTTAATCTTTGAATAAAAGTACTACGTGGTGCTGCGCAGTGACTGAACTTCTGCAGTCACTTTGATCTATTTGTACAAGATCAATGTTTTGGTTGAAATCTGCTAATTATGCAGCAGATGCTGGATCATGTGCAAATGCAATAAATTCTTACTTTTGCATAAATGACAACTTCAGAATGACATAATTATAGTGGCCCTGTTCTTAAGTTAGAGTGTAGCCTTAGGACAGGGACAGCTAATGGGTTATAACGACCAGAGTTGAAGTTCCTAAACTTTTGACTTTCGTGCAGCCCCTCTCAATCACCATCTGACGCCAGGGACCCAGGCCTAAGCAATGTCTATGAATTGAACTACAAAATAATACACACAAAATACAGAAACCAGTGTACATCCGATGTACAAATTATACAATATTTTATTTAATTCACTAACGAAAAATCGAAGTTTTATTGAAAATGTGTTTTTATTTCTAAAAGACGTACCAGTGTTTTAATTGAGGCCATCAATCAACCATGCCAGATTCTCATTCCTTTACTTGCACTACTGCTACAAATTAAAACTAAGGATACCAACTTAATTTTAAGCCCCCAATTGCAAACTCCATCAGATTTATTGAGTAAGAGTGTTTTACAATTCCAAATTTTGCATTTTGATTTGTGTGTGTGTATATATTATTTATCTTTGACCCTCTGATTAGGCGAATCCCACGTTAAGCACCACTGAACTAGGGTGTTAAAGGATATGGGCAGGCTGAAACCAGAAATAATAAATTTAGGATTAGCTCTTAGTTGAGAGCGCCCCTGTCCCCAAAAGGGTGACCAGATAATATTACATCGCACTGACACTTCTCTTGAGATCCCATCTGGTCATGGTCCTTGAGGGTGCGTGCCAACTTCCCCCATTTTCCTCTCCCACCTTTTCCACTTCTCTCTTCTTCTTTGCTACTCATCTTTTTCCTCTTTCTCTCCCTATTCCCTCCTCTTTCCCCCTTCTCTCGTCCTCCCACTCCCGAAGTGTGGATGCGAGTATGGACTCCGTTTGCTTTTCCTCTATTCCTTTTTTTTTTGTCATGTCCATTTTTCTGGCCCCCCCAGCTGACCATTCTGTGTACAGATGCGGAACCTTGTGTCCTCCTCGATATTGTCCTTTATTGTACTTAAAGGGCCCCTGCCTCGTGGGAACACCACATGCCATGTACCTAGCGTTCTGTTTCATCTTGCACTGTGTTTTCGTACAGTATTACTGTTTCACATATGGTACCTTATGTTCCCCGTCCCCCCTTTTCTCATACACTGTTTTGTTTTGATCTTCCAATAAAGAATTGTGAAACAAACAAAAAAAGTCATATTGTCCTAGTTTAAATTTTAATGTGTGGAATGTACTTTTGTTACTTGTTTGATGCACTAGCCATCCTAAAAATGGTTTAAAACAGCTTTACGTGACAATGATGGGAGGAGGAGCCTAGCGCGCAACCAAGATGTCCGCGTAGGCACAGGGCTCCCGAGGGCCTCCACAACTTCCCACGTCTATCCTGAATTTATCCTGATTCTCTCGACGGGCTTCTACGGGCGAACCTACGTGGAGGTGATATCTGTGGTCCAAATTCGAATCGGACATCGGGAACCGGAATAGCATCGATTCCAAGTTGGCGGCCTACTCCGGACCTTGCCCCGGACTCGAGTTGGCATGGTGCCCGGGCAGAAAGTGAACAACAACGGCATGCGGGACTTGGACCAGTGCGCACCCCCTACTTTCACTTTCGGTTTCGCGTCTCCTCGCTGAAACTGAGGGGCCTTGGACTGCCAGCACAGATTTATAGTGGGACGACTGGGTATCCTGCCTGTTCTTGGATACTAGCCTGGACTACCTTTCGGGATCACCGAGGCTCCCTGGATTGGCTCTCCGGGGATTGCTCATCGTGTTGGTGGCCGACACCCTTGGTGACCCTCAGACAATGGCGGCTAGATTGGACGGAGATAAGCAAAAATCCAAGACGACTGGGCGGGGAGCTCATACTCAAGCTAACAACATGGATCGCTATACCCAGTCGAGAGGTTCCCCTGGTGGCCCGCATAAGTCACCGGAGAGACTCAAGGATGGCCCGGGATCGTCGACGGAGTTAACATTGCAGGACGTCATGGGTGCCATCGATGGGATGAAAGTGGCGGTCGGCCAGCAATTCGATACATTGGCCCATAAATTGGACGCGGTTTTGAGCGACGTTAAACTAGTCAGGGCGGACCTTTCACAAACAAATGAAAAGGTCAAATCCTTGGGTCTGACGACGTCGAGTCTGGTAACGGACGTGTCCGACCTGCAAGCCGAGGTCCGTAATCTGCGGACGTCCACTGCTTTGTCTGTCCGTCGACTGGAGGATTTTGAAAGGTTGGGGGGGAGGGGGGGAGTTGGGGAATGTTTGAATGTTCTACAAGGCAACGTCACGCCATACGATTGGTGGTCGGGTTCGTGTTCTCTGGGGGGGGGAGGGTTGTGCGCTGGGATGGGATGGGGGGTAGGGGATTGAGAGTACTCTCGTGGAATGTGAATGGCTTGGGGGATAGGATTAAACGCGGAGTTGTGCTGCAGTTTTTGAAACGGCTGTCGCCAGATATTGTCTTTCTGCAGGAAACGCATCTAATTGGGAATTCTTGCCATGCTATGAATAGGAGGGGATATCGTCTCGTTGCGCACTCTGGTTTCACTTCTGGCTCACGCGGGGTGGGCATCCTGCTTAGAGCCTCTCTCCCGTTGGAGGTGGACGATGTGATCCATGATGATAGAGGGCGGTATGCTGCACTTGTAGGCCGATGGGAGGGCAGAACCATCTCGCTCGTTTCTGTTTATGTCCCACCAGGATTACAGACCGTAACTTTCGCTGATTTGGGGCGAATGGTCCTGGGACTCCCGGGGGGGGGTTCTGGTGGTGGGGGGGGATTTTAACTCTGTCGTATCTGGCGGGGCGGATCGTCACCCTCCCAGGGATCTCCCGGGGGCACAGGCCTGGCTGAGGGAGTTTATAGATACCCTTGGACTGATAGACTGCTGGAGACTAATGCACCCGGGGCAGGCGCAATACACCTTTCACTCGGGAGCCCATGGGAGTTTGTCAAGACTTGATTATGTCCTTATGCCGGCGGCCCAAGCTGTGATGATTAGAGAAGTAAGACATCTGGCCCGGGGTATTTCCGATCACTCCCCACTACTGTTGCACATTGAGATCACCCACGGGGCTGAGGGGAGGGTGGCACCGATAAACCCCTGGTACCTGCGTGATCCTAAAATCCGGGCCGACCTGGTCAAGTCTATTGAGCGCTATTTCACTGAAAACGTGGGGTCAGTATCCTCTGCTGTCTCGTTATGGGAAGCCTTCCAAACAGTGCTCCGTGGGCAGGCTCTTTCTCTCATTTCCCACTCCAAGAAAAGCAAGACTGAGGAGGTGGTTCGCCTTGAAAACGACATAGCCAAGTTGGAGGGGGACCTGGAACTGGGTGTTACGAAAGATACGTTGCATGTTCTCAGGCTTAAACAGCTTGACTATAGAGCGTTGGTTACTGACGCAGCCAAAGCGATGAGTAGAGAGCAACAGGGGCGCTTATACGATGTGGGGGACAAGGCTGGTAAATTGATTGCATGGTTGGACAAGAAGGAGAGAGCGAGTCGAGTGGTGCCGGTTATTGAGAGAGCGGATGGCGTGCGTGTGACTGACCCTGTGGAAATTGTTGAATTTTTTGCGACTTATTTCCGTGACGTATATTCTCCAGTCTCGAATGGTCTTGAGGATGACTCTCATCTGTTGCTGAGAGATATAGTGTTGCCGTCTTTGTCAGAGGCGGATAGGGCACTGATGGATGCGACGTTGTCGCCCGACGAGATTGCTTTGGCCATTCGCTCGATCGCTTCTGGCAAGGCCATGGGTCCCAACGGCCTTCCCATTGAACTGTATAAACTGCGCCCAGACAAGATGGCGCCTCATCTCTGCGACATGTTTCTTGAGGCACGTGACGTGGGCTCCCTCCCCTATGATCAGCGTCTCGCTACCATAGTCGTGATTCACAAGGAGGGGAAGCCGCGGGATCAGTGTATTTCTTACAGGCCCATCTCTTTATTAAATGCTGAGCCTAAAATTCTTGCTAAGGTTTTAGCTAACCGTCTGGTTGGGGTCGTCGGCGACTTGATCCATCCGGACCAGTCCGGTTTCATACCCCACCGTAATACGGCCCTGAACCTGAGGCGTCTTCATGGAGTGCTCGCCAGAGCGGAGTACATACGTGAACCGGCCGTTTTGGCGTCCTTGAATGCCACTATGGCGTTCGATACCCTAGAATGGCCATATCTTTGGGCGGCGCTTGTGAAATTTGGTTTTGGCCCCGGGTTTATCGGTTGGGTGAGGTTGCTGTATGAGGAACCGTTGGCTCAGGTAGTCGTGAATGGCAGAGTGTCGGCGCCCTTCGGGTTGGGAAGAGGCACGCGGCAGGGTTGCCCGCTGTCACCTCTCCTTTTTGCACTTGCCTTGGAACCTCTGGCTGCCTGGTTACGATGGGAGCCCTCATTGCGCGGCATTAAGTGGACGCCTGAATTTGAGGACCGCATTTCTCTTTATGCGGACGACATTCTCCTGTACCTCACATCTCCCCGGCAGTCTTTGATAGTACTGGTAGATGTTCTGAACTCATTTGGTCGCAACTCCGGCTTGGTCATTAACTGGGCCAAGTCATGCGTCTATGTTCTCTCTGGGGACGCTCCTCTCCTTCCGCGTGGCTGCCCTATCCAGATTGCGCTGTCAGGGTTTAAATACCTGGGAGTGTTCATAACTTTGGACCCTGTGGCCCGCTATGAGCGGAACCTACTCCCCCCCACTCCAACGACTGAGGGCCGACGTCTCGAGGTGGCGACGGCTTCCGCTTTCGCCGCTCGGGCGCGCGGCGTTGTTTAAAATGATGTCGCTGCCGCGATTCCTGTATGCACTGCAAAATACACTCGACGTCATACCGGCCCGCTATTTCCGTGAGGTGGAGAGCCTGCAGAGGAGGTTGTTCTGGGACGGGCAACCCTGAATCGCTCTCACAAAACTGACACTCCCTTGGTATGATAGAGGTATCGCACTCCCTGATATCAAGCGTTATTATTGGGCGTCCCAATTGGCGGCGGTGAACCACGGGATGTACGGGCAGGCCCTGAACCCGGCGTTCGAGATGGATAAAATGCTATTGCCTGGGGGGGACTATAATAGAGCACTCTATTCGAAGTCTCCTGGGGTGCAATTGACAGGCCCAACAAGGATAGCGGTACGGGTGTGGCATGCTGCTAATGCTGCGATGGGTTGGAAGGACCGCCTGACTCGAGCGACTCCACTGTATGCTTCGGAAAGGCTGGGCTGTTTGTGGAAAACCAAAGGGTTTGAGAAATGGGATATGATTGGCATATGTAAGGTGAGTGACCTCTGGGTGAAAGGGGAGTTTAAAACGTTTGAAATGCTGAAAGCGGAATATAAGCTAAACGATAGGGAGTATTTCCGATATGCCCAGGTCCGTCATGCATTGTGCTCGGTTTTCCCTGATGCCACCGCTATCCCGGAACATTCCCCGCTGGAGGATAGGGTGCTCGATGGCTACGTGCCTGACAGCACAATCTCCTTGATCTATAAAAAGCTTATCAACGATCGGGCGGATCTGTTGACCCGCTTGAGGGAGATCTGGGTGGCTGACGGTTTGGAAATAGATGATGAGGACTGGGTCTCGGCAATAGCCTCCCCGCGGGAGGTGGCAATTCCGGCCCGCCTTCGGTTCGTACAACTAAAGATACTCCATCGAGTGTACGTCACTGGTCCCCGCCTGATGCGCATGGGTTTCTCCGTGGATGGGATGTGTAAGCGTGGCTGTGGTTCGCTGGGTACTTTCCTTCACGTTATATGGGAATGCCCTGAGGTGGCGCTCTTTTGGCGTCGGGTGCATGCGGTAATGGAAGAAGTCACTCACGTTGCGCTGCTTCCAGAGGCTAGGAGATGCCTGCTGAACGTGTGGGAGCCAAACGATTATAATGTGGCACAGACGCGGTGGGTGACTCTGGGAAATATGGTGGCCAAACGTAACATTGCCCAGTTATGGGGTTCCCAGAGGCCGCCCACGGTCTCGGTGTGGAAGGAGAATATGGATTGGTGCATGTTTAGGGAAAAGACGATGTATGTAGCGAGAGGCAAGCCGCGGAAATGGACTGGGGTGTGGGGTCCGTGGAACGCTTATCGCGGAGATATCTGTGCCCCTCCACTGGCTGTTGTACTGGATGCCTCTTCGTCCCCCTAGCCGAGCATTCCTCGTCTGTTAAGTTACGAGTGTGTTAGTTTGTTTTTTCCTCTGCTCCCGTGCCCCCCTCCCTTCTCTGCCGCTGATCATTGACTCCCTACCCCGGGGAGCGCGTCCTGCTATTTACAATGTCTATTGCCTTGTTTGTGTGTAATGTTTCTTAATTTTAAATTGAAAACTGAAACCGTATCTAATATTGTCACTCAACTGTTGCTCCTGCCTTCATGGGGTGCGATGATGGACTGACGAGCTCCCCGGATTGACCAATTTGTATACGGTGAATGATACGTCTCATGCTACTTAGCGGCCGGCCCAAAGGGTTGTAGGCCCATGTTTGTAACTCCTTGAAGTCCAATAAAGGTTTCTTTAAAAACAAAAAAAAAACAAAAAAAAAAACAGCTTTACGTGTTTAACATGAAACCTATTTGTTTATCAGTCTTAGTTTATAAGCTGTATGCGCTCCGCTTTCTTTGGGTTAGGTGAAATTATCGACATTCTCATGCATGGCAGCCATTTTGACAATGTAGTGCATAAAGTAAGCATGTTATAGTAATCAGTATCAATAGTAGACCTTTGTAGAAAGGTCCAAGACAAAACACTACTAATAATGATAATGGGAGGGACTGCAAGCACATCCAGCCTTTGACCTTAGGGCACCCTTAGCCAGACAGGTCATCTGAAATGCATGATGTGCAAGTTCTTCATTATAATGTGGTAAGAATTGATTGCATGTAGATGCTTACGGAGAAAAAACTTTGACTTCATGTGTGATTTTAAAATGTAATTGGATACTTTTGCCACTAAATAAGGCTAGAATAAAAAGCGCATCATGACTATAAGTTCTAGTATGCTACAAAATACTCTTTCTGGTCCCAAACATGGATAACACATCCCTGTTACCTAACTCTAAATATGCTGTCAATAATTACTTCCTGTCACTCTCCTGCACCATCATTATCGACCCGGATTCTAAAAAATCAGCCATGTACACCCCTAACCACAACCCACGCTTTTATCACAATCTTCAACTCCCTTTTGATGAACTTTATATCCACTCCGGTTTGTGAAATATCCACTGCTGGCATCATAGACATGACATCCCTCAATTGACCTACTCCTAGTCCTCAGATCTGGTTAGTTGTGCATTTAATGTGGTCTTTTCCCTCCTCCGGCACCGCTGGGAAGACATAATCAATTAAACCACAAATAGCGGTGATGGACCAGCATTGGTATTTCAGTCAGTCCTAAAATATAAGCTCATAAAAAATCCCAACATTCACATAATGAAAGTAGAAACAAACCATATACAAATCCATACCTTTTTCGTTTTTCCAAAGACCACCTCAAACCAAATGATTTCAGACATGTATTCCTTAGCCTCCTCTAAGCCACATGACTTTTCTACACTCCCCAACTGAACTAGGCCACTTGAGCCTCTACACACGTGGTCTATCCTTCATGATATTTGCACAGAATACAAATCGCGCATGAAAAGGCAAATACTTCCGCACATCACAAACCTCGCTGTAACAGGCAGCAGTCTCGTTTCACTGACGTCAGCATGCCCACTGCATAAACAAGTCTCTGCCTTGGAGGCATGTCCCTGCTATATTCAGTGCAAATTTTAATCTTCACAATAGGGCACTTGCTTTGATAATACAACTGAACCACCAAAGGAAAGATCTAACAGCTAAATGCTTCAAAACCCTAATATTCCACATCCTCCTAAGAAAGAACCGTGACCTCTAAACTGAGACATAACGAACAAACACTCCTCTGCCTGCATTTAAAGACAGGTCAAACAAAATCATCCCTCGCCTTAATAACATCAAAGACCGCCCCCAAAACAAGTTCTAGATATTAAATGCCGCCTGCAAAGCCTGTTTATATGGATCCACTTGCATTTTATCGGCACAATTCAAGAATGAGAAGCCTTACAGTACTCATATAAACGTGTAAATTTAGAAATAACTTGTATTTTCTGTTCATTTTTAGGTCTGGCTTGACCTTTTGAAACCTGTTTTGAAGCAAATTCGAAGTGAGTATATCATGAAAATATGGAAGAAGATTGTCGCGCTTTGGCAGTGGAATCACACAATTTAAATTTGTTCCTTTTTCAGTCTTTTTGTATAAACCTGTTTTCACATTCAATATAGGCTATATCTTGACAGCAGTTTAAAATTAATTGTGTCTATCTAAGAAGGACATCCCCTCTGAAGAGAAATCTCCTCTGGCAGGTCTTTTATTCGGTAACTTGATGGAAGTAATTTAGTTCATAGGATGGATACCATTCCCTGCGTCTGTAGTGAAGTAGTCACATTAGACATAGATATCGAAAGTTGGGCCTTTCATTAGGTGACTGATGATTCAAAGAGACATTTTGACTATTTGAACCTCAAAACAATACACACAAATACAGAAATTAGAACATTGTTTATTTAATTCAGAAACAAATATGAAAATCCATTTTTTTAATGCGAAGTTCGGGACTTTTCTAAATTCAATGGAGGCATCTCATAGTCCATACTTCATTCTGTTTGATGAATTTGCACTGCTCCCAGAAATCAATATAAGGACACCAACTTAATGTTTAGTCTCCAATTTTCAATTCCTTCACATGTATGGAACGTTTTAAAATTTTTTTAAAAATCTATTTTCCTTTTGCTTCTTTTTCTATACACACTGTATTAACTTGTTAATATTATGTTCGAGGCATATGAGCTGCGGAATACACACTATGCATAGATCGCCATCTGGTGTTGGGCCCGGATGTTTGCACTTGTTTTTGTCCTGGAAAGTCTTTGGAAGTCACGAGATAGGGGACTCCTCCTTAGGATGCTAGTGCGCATGGGCATCGGCTCCATCCTCAGACTGTTTTTTTCCGCCATCGGGCTCGGATGTGTTTCTCGCGCTCCAGTTCGGAACCGTTACCATTTCGACGCGCAATCCTTCACCCTTTCTACGGTACTGTCTCGATCGCGCACCCTTCTTGTCGCGCATCTCTCCAAGTCGAAGTCTTCGATTCCGGTCGTCAACTAAGGCCTTCGGGCCTACCTGGGCCTTAGCATCTGGCTCATGGAAAGGACGTCATTCAAAAAATGTCCTCATTGTGGGTCGAAGTTTCCCCACACCGATCTGCACAAGGTGTGTAACCTCTGCTTGTCACCGAAGCACGAGGCCAGAGACTGTCCAGCTTGTGCCTCTTTCCGCTCCAAGAAGACCATTCGGGATCGGCGAGCTCTGAGGACCATGGCTCGCTCGTCGACAGCAATCCCCGACTACATCTTCCAAGAGGGCGTCGATGTACCGGAGCCGAAGCGGATTGAAGAAGGCCTTGTCAGCTCTTACGAAGCCGATGATTCAGTCGAAGAAATCACTCTGGCGCAGAGGGTCGTAAGTAAATGCGTCGACCCGACCCCCTCCATACAAAAAAGGCTTCGGTCACACCTTCGCCTTCAGGCTCAGGTGCACACCGTCACACCGCTTCCCACGCCCCACCCTCGGGCCCGGCAAAGAAGCCCACCAAGCCTTCAGGCGACTCTGGCTCGAGCCAGCCTACGTCCGGTGCCGAAACTCAATCTTCGGCACCGAAAAAGAAACCACCCTCCTCATCCGTGTCGGCTGCTTCCACCTCAAAACTCTTGACACCGAAAACAACAAGCACCGACTCGCCGGCACCGAAAAAACACTCGGAGCCCACCAAGAAGCCACTCCCCAATAGTTTGGACACATAATCTTCGGAGCCGAAAAAATCATTGGAACCCAAAAAACATTGAGAGAGACTGTAAAACACGAGTCCAAACCCAAGGGCACTCCGGAGTCGACGCCTAAATTCCTCGGAACCGAAACACTCTGCGCCGAAAAACCAAGATTCATCAGAAGAGCTTTTTCGACCACATCCTGCACAAAAAACTCTGGTTAAAGACCCTAAAACTGGTCATTTGACACTAAGCTCCAGGAAAAGACCACTGGACAAGCCTACACCTGCTTCACCACCTAAAAAGAGGGACATTGTCACATCCCCTCTTAGTACCTTCTCCACCTCCTCCTCCTCCACCACCTTCTCTACCCCCTCCTCCCCTTCCCCACCACCCCACTCTCCTACACCATCTCCTACACCAGTAGACGATGATGACACCTCTGACACAGGGGGGAGTGCGGACGATGTGCCAATAGGGGAATCCAGCCCACCTGGTTCCCCTGACCCTTGGGATGACTATAGTACACCAGATGTCCCAAATCTCCCGCAAGACGACATCTACCCCTCCAGGCCTTCCCCACCAAAGGACACCATGGGCTTTAATCAGCTCGTACAACGAGCTGCTCAGTACCACGGGGTCGACCCACACACAGACTCTGTTGAGGAGGATTTCTTGTTGGACACTTTTGACACCACACAAAGGTCAGCATCTACTTTACCCATGCTCAAAGGGGTTATTAAGCATGCTCCTGATATATTCAAAGACCCTGTTAGGGCTCGGGTCATCAACCCTCGCATAGAAAAGAAATACAAAGCTACCTCTACAGACCCACCTTACATTAAGGGCCCTGTTCCATTAGACTCCATGGTGGTATCAAATGCCAGGAAGAGAGCTAACTCTCAAACATCAGGTGACGCAGCCCCATCCGATAAAGAGTCTAAACTCTTGGACGCCTCCGGCAAGAGGACAGCTTCACAAGTGGCTAACATATGGCGCATCGCCAACACTCAGGCCCTGCTAGCCAGATATAATAGGGCACATTATGACGAGTTAGAGTCCCTATTACAACACCTCCCGGACAAATATAAAAACAAAACCAACGACCTCATACAGGAGGGTAAACTAATCACCAATACCTCCATTTGTTGCGCTCTTGATGTGGCAGTTGCCGCCTCCAGAGCTGTAAATACCAGTGTGCTTTTGCGTAGGCACGCTTGGCTACGCATTTCAGGCTTTAAGCCTGAGGTACAAAGTTCGATCCTGAACCAGCCATTCGACCAACAGCACCTCTTTGGCCCTGATGTAGACTCCTCCCTGGAGAAAATGAAAAAGGACACAGACACAGCCAAATCAATGGGAGCCTTGCAATCGCAAGCTCCCAGATGTTCTTTTCGTTGATCCTCCTACAGAGGTAACTCCAGAGGATACTCATCAGACAACCCTTCCAGCTCTTACAAGGCTTCCACCCAGTCAACCTTCCCCAGAGGTTACCAGAGAGGAGGGTACAGAGCAACAATAACAGGGGCAGAGGCAAGACTAACAACATCTGCTCTGCCTCCACCCCTACCCAATGACTTCCCTCCGCTTCCCCCGGACCATTCCACTCCTGTCGGGGGAAGACTACAACAGTTCCTTCCTGTCTGGACCAACATCACCACAGACAGGTGGGTGCGACAGTTAGTTCAAACAGGTTACTGTCTCAAACTCACCTCAACCCCCCCCAAACATACCACCCAAACAGTGTCCAATTTCACAAGAACATCTATCTCTGCTAAAGCAGGAGGTAATCTCCCTTCTACAAAAAAATGCGATAGAACTGGTTCCCCTGCGCCAACAAAACACGGGAGTCTACTCCCTATATTTTCTCATACCAAAGAAGGACGGCTCTCTGAGACCTATTTTAGATCTCAGACCCCTAAACCTATACATACACTTCAGCTGGTCCTTCCTCTTCTTTAACAAGGCGACTTCCTTGCTACCATAGATCTCAAGGACGCCTACTTCCATATTCCCATTCACGCAGCTCACAGGAAGTATCTCAGGTTTGTAGTGGACGGGCAGCACTATCAATTCAAAGTACTCCCGTTTGGAATCACAACAGCACCAAGGGTATTCACCAAGTGCCTTGCGGTAGTAGCAGCCCACTTAAGAAGACCGCAAATTCACGTCTTCCCATATCTCGACGACTGGCTCATAAAAGCCAGCTCATACAACCAGTGTGTACACCACACTCGCGCGACTATCCAACTCCTCGACCTGGGGTTCACAGTAAACCACACCAAGTCTCATCTCCAACCATCCCACACAAAACAATACCTCGGTGCCACCATAGACACCTCGAAAGCGCTAGCCTATCCCACTCCAGTTAGGATAGCAAGCATGCAGGCTCTCCTCCCCAAATTTCAACCTCAACACTCCCTTCCAGCTCGAGTGTTCATGCAACTCATAGGGATGATGGCCTCTTGCATATTTATAGTGCCTCACGCAAGACTCCAGATGCGTCCGCTACAAGAGTGCTTAATGGAACCAGGCTCAAGGTCAGATAACAGATCTGGTGTTGGTAGACGGTCGCACGCATCGCTCTCTGCAGTGGTGGAACACCAAGAACCTTTCCAAAGGGCGACCGTTCATAGAGCCAGTCCGCAAATTGTCACGACAGCTGACGCATCGCTCTCCGGATGGGGAGCTCACCTATCATATCACACCATGCAGGGCAAATGGACACCTCAACAAAAGTTACTCCACATCAACCACCTGGAGTTACTAGCCATATTCTTAGCCTTAAAAGCATTCCAAAAGCAAATATCAGGCAAAGCTGTCTTAGTCCGCACAGACAACATGACAGCCATGTACTACATACAGAAACAAGGCGGGACTTACTTTCTGCAGCTCTCTCACCTAGCACAGAGCATATGGAGATGGGCTATACCACAGAATATATTTCTCCTAGCCCAACATGTCCCGGGAGTCCAAAACACCATCGCCGATCTGTTAAGTCGTCAAACACAACAGATTCACAAGTGGGAACTACATCCGCAAGTTCTTCAGCCATTCTTTCAAATGTGGGGGCAACCACAGATAGAACGCTTCGCCACCCACGAAAACGCCAAATGCCCAAGCTTCGCCGCCAGATATCCACACCCATTGTCCAAAGGCAATGTGATATGGATGAACTGGTCAGGCAGATTTGCGACTACAGCAACATTCACTAACTCTCATCCTAGTTGCTCCAACTTGGGCCAGACAACCGTGGTACACCACATTGCTGGAACTGTCCGTACTACCGCACTAAAAGTTACACCTCTCACCACGCCTCTTAACCCAGAACCGTGGAGAGATCAGACACCCAGTCCCAGCTCAGCTCAACCTTGCGATCTGGCTCCTGAGGTCTTAGAATTTGATTACCTTAACCTTACTCCTGACTGTATGAACGTCATTAAAGAAGCTAGACGTCCCACCACTAGAGCCTGTTATGCAGCCAAGTGGAAACGTTTTGTGATATATTGCCATAACAATAACATCAATCCCCTAGACGTGTCTATCCAGCACATCATAGGTTACTTACTAAACCTCCAAAGATGCAACTTAGCCTATACGTCTATTAAGCTACATCTTGCTGCCATAGCGGCATATCTACAAAATAGACAGCATCTATCACTTTTCAGAGTACCTGCTATAAAAGCCTTTATGGAAGGCCTCAAAAGAATAATTCCTCCCAGAGTACCACCTTCACCTGTGTGGAATTTGAACATCGTTCTCACACATCTGATGGGTCCTCCCTTTGAACTTTTACATAAATATGAGCTTCAATTCCTAACATGGAAAGTTGCTTACCTAGTGGCCATTACCTCTCCACGGCGAGTTAGTGAGCTACAAGCACTAACTATTCAGGAACCTTTTCTGCAAATCCATCATAATAAGGTTGTTCTCCGAACAAATCCTAAATTCCTTCCTAAAGTAATTTCTCCCTTCCATCTCAATCACTCTGTAGAGTTGCCCGTATTTTTCTCCCAACCACAGACAGTCGCAGAAAGAGCTCTTCATACTTTAGATGTTAAAAGAGCATTGCTATACTACATCGAGAGAACACAACCCTTTCGCAAGACAAAACAACTTTTCGTGTCTTTCTCACCACCCCACAAAGGCAACCCCATATCAAAATCGGGGATAGCTAGATGGATTGTGAAATGTATACAAATTTGTTACCACAAAGCGAAACATACTTTAACTGTTCCTCCTAAAGCCCACTCTACACGAAAGATTGGGGCTTAAATGGCATTTTTAGGGAACATTCCCTTAGATGACATCTGCAGAGCAGCTACATGGTCTACACCGCACACATTCACAAAACACTATTGTGTAGACGTGCAAACAAAACAACAAGCTACTGTGGGCCAGGCTGTACTCAAAACACTATTTCAAACTACTGCAACAGATACTGGTGGTCACCGCTAAGGAGGGGTACTGCTATACAATCTATACATAGTGTGTAATCTGCAGCTCATCTGCCTCGAACGGAATATGCTACTTACCAGTATGCATCTGTTCTTGGCATGTAGAGCTGCAGATCTACACACGCCCACCCGCCTCCCCGGCTACCTTTATCTGTTTCAGTAAGATCTTATTTAGATACACCATACATGGGCATATTTCCTGTTTCTTACTAAGGTCCATCATTTCCCTGCTGGCGAAAAACAATCTGAGGATGGAGCTGATGCCCATGCGCACTAGCATCCTAAGGAGGAGTCACCTATCTCGTGACTTCCAAAGACTTTCCAGGACAAAAACAAGTGCAAGCATCCGGGCCCAAAACCAGATGGCGATCTATGCATAGTGTGTAGATCTGCAGCTCTACATGCCAAGAACAGATGCACACTGGTAAGTAGCATATTCCTTAACGTAGTCGCGGACCCCCTGAGTAGGCATTGCAAACCCCGAGGGGTCCCCAAACCATAGGTTAAGAACCAATGCTCTAAGTGAATTTAATTCTTTAGAATGCCCCACTAATTTCTGAAATTCAGTTGTCATTTCTATGACTGAATTAATGAGACTGATAATAATAATATGGTAAAAATCAACAAATTGGGGGAGGGAGATAGAAGCAGCTTGAGAGGGTTCACTCTGCTTCCAATCGTAAGTACCACATCCAGAGAGGATTATTTCCAAGATCCTCATCCACGTATTCACCCCCACAGTGTGTGTTATCTCTGGAATGGTAGAGACACGGAGAATCGCAACGGATGACTCATCACAAGAACGGAGGCAGTCCATCTCAGATCTACCCGTATTCCATGAGGAGGTACCTTACCTCTTGAAAGGCTACAGACTGTGCCTTTAACACTGATACGTTAAAAGAGCCATTGCAGCATAGACACCAGATTCATAAGTTAATATGCTTATGGGGATCACCTTAAAATTGTAGATAGTCCATTCCTCTTGGTCCTGATGAAAGCCCCGGTCCCATGTGGGCCACACAGGGCTGAAACATGTTGACCGATTCACCAGATGTGTTTGATCAGTAATTTGTCCTTACCACATCATCTAGCCTTTTAACCTTATTCTTATCCTTTTTATCTATTTTTTACAAATAAATATTTTTATTTGTATAGGAGATAATTTTAAAACCACATTCCACCACTGTCTCTACTCGGATAGTTCTTTTCCTGATAGGAGGATTAGTTCACTTTGAGAACGGGACACTCAAATGAAAAAGACCTTATGATATTGACTACGATATCACCCCAATGGAGTTAACATACACTGTTGGGGGTGAATACGTGGATGAGGGTCTTGGAGATAATTCTCTCTGGACCCCTGGTCTGTAGACATTGTGCTTCACATTTTTTGATAAGTAGTATTAACCATAATAGTTAGTCGTATTATCAGTATAATAGGTGAATGGACTTTTGTATAATGTCCCATTCTTTGCTGAAATTCATGTTTCATTGGATTTCTCTGACTTTGAGTTTATGTAACCTTGCTTTCCATTAGTTTATCCAAGTTGGAAAGTATTGTGATACAAAGGCCTCAATTTTTAACATTAATGCGATGAGTTGTATTTAGGCAACTACATTCTAGTGTGGTGCTGACCCGTACTGAGACCCGTATCCGTGACTTCCAAGAATCTTGGATTAAATAAGCTATGTTGTCCCTTTATTTAGATAGGAACATGTAAACATTGCCTTTGTGAAACTGAAAGACGACAGGTTTAGAAGAGCAAATAGTGCATGAGGAGACTGGTCCTCGGTATTCACTGACTTACGGAGTTGTAGTGATGTAGTGACCTTTGTGTACTTTTACACAATGAGGGATAAATTCAGGGTCTGCTTTATTGTTCCTTGGCCGGGACGCAACTCATACTGAAGATCAGAAAGACCTTGTGTGGCTGCTACCCAATTTTCAAAGTTTTCAAAAATAACTCTGCCTAAGACTTTCACTGAGCATCTAGCAAAGAAATTGGGTCATAGCATGGGGTCCTAACTACAACTTCTTCAATAAACTTCTAACTTACATTCTACATGACCTGATTACCTGCTTACCAAGAAGGTATATTTGATTGTAACTGAGGGGGTATACATGGGTCATAAGTGATGTGCCTGTCTATATAGAATGGAGCCAATAGCCAGGTTGGCATACCCATTGGGCTCCCCTATGGGTAGACTATGTCATTCCTCCAAATATGAGATCATAGCACATTGGTCAACGAGCAAGACTCCTTACCACTGGTCTTGGCTACATCGGCTATGGAAGCTAATGGGATTAGAAAAGATTTCTGGGATATTGGAACATATAAGGAATGAATTTAAAACACTATGCAAACCATGACTATCTTTCTCGGAGAATGAGTTTAGATCGCTGACCTGCCTGAAAAATCTACGGGTCTTGAGAATTATAAACCAAACATCAACAACTGACCATAAAATTAAGCAAGTCAAAACTTAACTGGACAAATACTACAAGAAAGCGAACATATCAGACTAAAGATAGCAATGAGTACTGTCTGTGGACTAAAGGATGGGAGGGCTGGGATGAGAATGGAGCTGTTGTGTTTGTGCACCCTTTTTCTGGTCTATATTTGCCCCGCCTGCCTGTGGTTGCAGGCGAGAAAGTGTATGTGTAGTCTACTGCATGACATTATGATAAAAAAAAAATGTATTTGGAATCCTAGTTGTATATTAACGAACCTCTTTGATCAGTAATGGCTTTAATTATGTGGTATTATGAGTCCTACTTTACTGCAAGAGACATAGGCTCTTACCGTTTCTTAAATGTGGCTACATAACTTATAGTATTGAGGAAACTAATTGGCCTTTGGATCGTTCCTTTGTTGATGTAACCACACAAATTAGTACTGAACATAGCTGTAAAGATAGATCTTTAAAAAGAGTAGCCCAGACGTATGGCGTCTGGTTGAAAGTTTTCCTTCAGGCTTTGAAATAAATGTATTTAATATCACTAAACGCAAACCATTAGCTGAAAAGAACTGCTCACGTTATGCACTTTTGTTTCACTATTTCATACTGATGCTTTTGGAAGATACAGATACAGTGAGCATCCCCATATTGTCTTGGCTGGGAACTTTGTCAGGTTGAGCCATTACCTATCATGGATAAAAACCATTCTGGAAGGGGCTAAATGTTGAGATATTCTGAAAAGGAACCTTGGTAAATATTTCTTTCATGTTCCGTTTGAAAATGTATTGATGTAACGTTGAACTAGCGCTTGTGTGCATATAACAGAAGAACAAAGTATGGCCAACCACCAGCTCCAACTTGCCGGTGTAGGGGACAATCGTGATCTACCCATGTTGCTCCTAAAACTATTTGTCCAGTTGCTTCCATTATTGAGGGACTTTAATTTTACTTCTGGAGAAGCTTGTTTAGTTTCTATTCAGATCAAAATTGTCGAAGTTGTAAATAGTTTCAAACTAAACCAAACTATATATGACATTTTGCAAATACTTAACTTTTCGTATGGTTTGCTAAAGACTGTCTTTTTGCACGAGCCTGATAAATAGTAAGACTCAAGAGTGGATGACTAATAAATATGTAACGTTGTCCGATTCAATAATGCATCCTAATGACAGAGCATTCTGGCGAATAGTGAGTCACAGAACTAGTGATCTAATGGTTTGCCCTGAGAGTAATATACTCAGTAGTTTCTGAGTATATTAATCCTTATCCCTCTTTTCTAATTCTTGGGATGTGGCGGCGAAGAGCACAGAGAGCCTCATATTTTGCGATCTTCCCGGAATCTGAAGGAATGCCCATATGCGGATTTATTGCTTTGAGATGAACTACATCTAGCTCTTTATGCCCAAAAATGGACAAGGCACCAAACAAAGATAAACTTTATTATTCTTTCTATCTAGCTAGTGTTAATGTTTAGGGCCTCTGTTTTCTACTCCTAATCCCTGTATTGGCTGAGGAAAAGCCAACGGCCTCATGACTAAGAGCTCAGCTTGAACCAGTTTATTGAATAAATAGAATTGTTTTTAAATAAATGAAAAAAAGATTGCACTCTCCCCTTGAACATTCTATTCATCCAGTCCTTTTGCTTGATGATGCCTCCCAGAAACTGTTTGTCGAGATAGTTCTAAATAAAAGTAATAACTGACTTATCGATAATGCCATTCTTTCATACTACCAGGCTGGTTAACCGCAAGAAAATTAGCACGCCCGACCACACATATAGACTGAATTTCCTTATCCACATATTACATCCACATTAGAAAAGCCTTGCTGAATTTAATGTTCATTGACCTAAAGTCAGCATTTGATAGTGCTACGCGTGTAAAACTCTGGGATATTCTGGAGAAACTGGATGCGCAGCCTAAATGTCTTGTTCGAGGAATTTGAGCTGTAGATCGCATACTTTTGCAGAGATCGCCATCTGGTGTTAGGCTCGGATGTTTGCACTTTGTTATTGTAGAAGTCTTTTTAGTCACGAGATAGGTGACTCCTCCTTTGATTAGTAGTGCGCATGGGCATCGACTCCATCCTTAGATTGTGTTTTTCCGCCATCGGGTTCGGATGTAAGTTGCTGCGCTCCGGGTTAACGTTGTTTCGATTCCCCTTCGACGCACAAAACTCTCCTCGCTCAACGGTATTGTTTCGATCGCGATCTCTCTCGACGCGTATCCAGTTCCAAAGAAAATTTAGAGTCCGATCATCCGCATGGGCCGTTCGGCGCCATCAACCAGCATATGGAAAGGACTCCATTTAAAAAATGCAAGTGTGGGGCTAAATCGCCACACACAGATCTCCACGAGGTCTGCAACCTCGGTCTCTCGCCAGAACATGAGAGTCGACACTGCCAGGCCTGGGACTCTTTCAGGTCTAAGAAGACTTTACGTGATCGCCAGGCTCGACGTCACAAAATGTCTAGATCAACAGTTTTGGTGCCGGAAGACATCTTCAAAGCAGGCACCGACGATCTGGAACTAGAGACAGGAGATGAACAGCCCAGCGTCTCCGAAGCCGACGATTCGGACTCAGAAGACCAGACGATTACCCCAGGTCAACGGAGCGTGAGTACTGACGTCGACACCCCTGCCCCGAAAACACAAAAGGCTCCAGTAACACCTTCACCTTCGGGTCTGGGTCGCCACCGAGACAAGACTTCAGAAGCCCCGCCTCCGGGCCCGGCTCTGAAGCCCACAAAGCCATGAGGCAGCTCGGGATCGAGCCAGCCACACCACGGTGCCGAAAAACCATCTTCGGCATCGAAACATAAAACTAAGGTCCTGTCGACGCCAGAATCTTCGGCACCTAAAGCGAAACCAAAAGTACCAGACTCTTCGGCACCGAAGCAAATTCAATTCAAGTCCTCGGAGCCGAAAAAACAGACAATCTTCGGAGTCGAAAATTCCACCTAAGCAAAAGAAGACAAAAACCCCTCCTAAAGACAGGCCAAAACATTACTCAGAGCCGAAGTCCTCGGCGCCGAAAAAAGACAACGGATCCAAAGAACTTTTCCATCCAGATCCACCGTATCCTCAGCAAAGAACACTCCATATTGACCCCATTACTGGCCAAGTCACCTCCATACCGCCTAAGAAGAGAAAATTGGACACCTCAGAAACACCCGAGATATCCTCCAAGGAAAAAAGACTCATCAACCTTACCTATGAGGCCTTTCTCTCCACCTCCAGAACCCACAAACATTATACTCTGTCGAGCACACTCTCCAGTACCTCCTCTTTCATCTGCACCTCAAGAGGATGATGAGGATGTAGGGGGTGAGGATGAGGGCATAGACCTACATCATACAGATACTGATGATGACACACACACAGTACCCCACCTCATGACTCTTGGGACGATTACAATGTCCCAGATGTGCCTGAGCCAGATTTATGTCCCTCCAGACCCCCCCCCGATGATAATGTAGGGTTTGCGCAACTGATAAATAGAGCTGTGCAATACCATGGGGTTCAACTCCATTCAGTCCCTATAGAGGAGGATTTTTTTATTAGAGACATTCTCCCAGCCGCAAAAACAACAAATACTTCCCCTATGCTCAAGGGGATGATTAACCATGTCCCTGAGGTTTTTAAAGATCCTGTCAGGGCTAGGGTGCTTAATCCTAGGATTGAAAAAAAAATACAAGCCAGCTTCAAGCGATCAAGCTTATATTAAAGGTCAACTCCCTCTGGACTCATTGGTAGTGGAAAATGCCCGCAAACAGGCAAATTTCCAAACCACAGGTGATGTCCCCCCACCAGACAAAGAATCTAAGCTACTGGATGCATCAGGTAAAAGAGTTGCATCCCAGGCAGCAAACTTCTGGCGCATTGCCAACTCGCAAGCTTTTCTTGCGAGGTACGACAGGGCTCACTATGATGAGCTTGAAAAACTCATGCAACATCTTCCAGATGAGTACAAGAGTTCAAGACCAAAGTAAATGATCTCATACAAGAGGAAAAGTTAATCACAAACACCTCAATAAAATGTGCCCTGGATGCTGCAGATACAACATCCCGCGCAATTGATACAAACGTGGTACTACGTAGACATGCGTGGCTGTGTATATCTGGTTTTAAACAAGAGGTGCAGTCTGCCATCCTCAATCAACCCTTAGACCAGGAACAGTTGTTTGGACCCACTGTGGACATCTTTAGAAAAGATGAAAAAGGACACAGAGACAGCCAAATCCATGGGGGCTCTACGCAACAACTAGTAGAGGTTCTTTTAGTCGCTCCTCTTAAAGGGGCGCCTCCAAGACCACTGGTACAGAAACCACCTCTTCCACTTCTAAAAGCCCCACTCAAACTTCCCCTACCAAAGGTTACTTTAGAGGGAATTACAGAGGCAACAACAACAGAGGGAAAGGGCGTGGTTCTAATACCCGCAACTCCCCCACCACAAAACAGGGACTTCCCTCCACTCCCCCCAGACCATTCCTCTCCAGTTGGGGGAAGACTATAACAGTTCCTACCTGTATGGAATTCCATCACCACAGACAGGTGGGTAAGACAAATTATCCAGTATGGGTACTGCCTGGAACTCAATTCTACTCCACCCCATATACCTCCCAAACAACGTCCAATATCCGCAGAACATCTTGCGTTTCTAAAGCAAGATATTTTCTCTCTCTTGCAAAAACATGCAATAGAACTGGTTCACATACATCATCGAAACGCAGGGATTTACTCCATTTATTTCCTCATTCCAAAAAAGGGCGGCACTCTCAGGCCAATATTAGACCTCAGACCGCTAAACCTGTACATACAATCCGACCAATTACACATGGTCACGCTACAACAGGTCCTCCCCCTGCTTCAACAAGGCGATTTCCTTGCCACTCTAGATCTCAAGGACGCCTACTTCCACATTCCTATTCTCCCTGCTCCCAGGAAATACTTACGGTTTGTTGTGGACGGACAACATTACCAGTTCAAGGTCCTACCATTCGGAGTCAGAACAGCACCCAGAGTCTTTACAAAATGCCTTGCGGTGGTAGCAGCCCACTTAAGAAGACAACACATTCATGTGTTTCCTTACCTAGACAACTGGCTTATAAAAGATAAGTCATGCAACCGTTGTGTAAAAAGACACACAACACGATACAACTGCTACACAACTTGGGATTCACAATAAACCTCACCAAGTCGCATCTACACCTGTCCCACACCCAACAGTATCTAGGTGCGACAATAGATACTTCCAAAGCCCTTGGATACCCCAACCCAACCAAGATAGCCAGTATGCAAGCCCTCATAACAAAATTTTAGCCACAGCACTCACTACCAGCTTGAGTGTTCATGCAGCTGATGGGAATGATGGCCTCTTGCATCTTATTCGTTCCTTACACAAGACTCCAAATGCTTCCATTACAGGAATGCCTAGCACAACAATGGAACCAGGCTCAGGATCAACTTTCAGATCTGGTGTTGGTAGACAGCCACACATATCGCTCTCTACAATGGTGTAACACTCAAAATCTTTCCAAAGGGCGGCCATTCTTAGACCCGGTTCCACAAATAGTGTTAACAGCGAACACATCGCTCACCGGCTGGGGAGCTCATCTCTTAAACCACACTATCCAGGGTATGTGGACCCCTCAACAAAAACTCCTCCACATCAATCACCAGGAGGAACTGGACATATTTCTCGCCCTAAAGTTATTCCAGAAAAAAGCTGCCCTCGTCCGAACAAACATGACACAATGTACTATATACAAAAACAGGGCAGAACACACTCTCTGCAGCTTTCACGCCTAGCACAAAACATTTGGAGATGGGCCATTCCTTAAAAGATATGCCTCTTAGCAGAGCATCTACCTGGGATTCACAATCAAATTGCGGATCTGCTAAGTCGTCAACAACAGCAGATTCACCAATGGGAACTTCATCCGCAAGTTCTTCATCCATTTTTTTTTTTATGTGGGGCCACCCAGACATAGATCTGTAGCCACACATTTAAACACAAATTGCCCAAACTTCGCCTCCAGGTATCCACACCCATTATCCAAAGGCAATGCGATATGGATGAATTGGTCAGGCAGATTTGTGTACGCTTTTCCGCCTCTCCCACTCATTTCAGTACTGGTGCGCAAACTCAAACAACAGTCTCTCACATTGATCCTAGTTGCACCAACATGGGCCCAACAACCACGGTTCACAACACTACTGGAACTCTCAGTAGTCCCACACCAAAAATTACACCTTTCCCCAAAGCTTCTCACACAGGACCATGGAGAGATAAGACATCCAGAACCAGTGCAGCTGAACCTAGCGATCTGGCTCCTGAAATCTTAGAGTTTGGTTACCTCACTCTCCCACCAGACTGCATGAACGTCATTAAAGAAGCTAGACGTCCTACCACTATAGCATGCTATGCAGCTAAATGGTAAAGATTTGTCCTTTACTGCAATAACAACGCAATCAATCCATTAGATGCTTCCACTCAAAACATTATCTGTTATCTCCTGCATCTACAAAGATGTAATCTGGTATACACATCCATACCATTACATCTTGCTGCGATAGCAGCTTAGTTATAGAACAGATAACACTTGTCGTTCTCTAGGGTACCTCCCATCAAAGCTTTCATGGAAGGCCTTAAAAGGATAATCCCTCCCAGAATTCCACCCTCTCCAGTATGGAATCTAAACATTGTCCTTACTAGGCTCATGGGTCCCCCATTTGAACCTTTACATAAATGTGAGTTACAGTTCCTCACATGGAAAGTAGCTTTCCTTGTGGCCATCGCAACACTCAGAAGAGTGGGTGAACTCCAGGCATTAACCATACAAGAACCATTTTTGCAAATACAATACAACAAAGTGGTTCTTAGGACAAACCCTAAATTCTTGTTATGTTATGTTACGGATATTTATTAAGCGCAGCGATTACCCAAGGGTGTCCTGGCGCTAAAGTAATTTCGGCCTTTCACCTTAACCAGTCTGTTGAGCTCCCAGTCTTTTTTCCTCAACCAGACTCAGTAGCTGAACGAGCACTTCATACGCTTGACGTCAAAAGAGCTATTCTTTACTACATTGAAAGGACAAAAAAGTTCAAGAAAACTAAACAACTTTTTGTAGCTTTCTCACCACCACATAAGGGCAATCCCATATCAAAATCTGGAATTGCCATGTGGATCGTTAAATGCATTCAAATATGCTACCAAAAAGCAAAGCGTACATTATCCATTCCCCCTAGAGCGCATTCCACACACAAACTAGGGGCATCCATGGCATTCTTAGGAAACCTCACCATGGATGACATTCGCAAAGCCGCAACATGGTCTACACCGCACACTTTCACAAAACACTCCTGTGTAGATGTGCAGGCAAAACAAGCTAGTGTGGGTCAGGCTGTACTAAGAACACTTTTTCAAACTACTGCAAAGCATACAGGTAGCCACCGCTAACAGGGGAACTGCTGTATAGTCTATGCAAAAGTATGCGATCTACAGCTCCTATCCCTTCCCTTGAACGGAAGATACTACTTACCAGTATGCATCTGTTCTTGGCATGTAGAGCTGTAGATCCACATACGCCCACCCGCCTCCCCGGACACCTACATGGACATCTTTTCTATTTCGAAATAACTCCATCATCACCCTCCATGGCAAAACAATCTAAGGATGGAGTCGATGCCCATGCGTGCTACTAACCAAAGGAGGAGTCACCTATCTTGTGACTACAAAGACTTCTACAATAACAAAGTTCAAACATCCAAGTCCAACACCAGATGGCGATCTATGCAAAATTATGCAGCTCTACATGCCAAGAACAGATGCATACTGGTAAGTAGCATTTTCCTTACCAATTAGCATCATCCATGATAACACCTTCTCAAGAGACAGATAGCAACAGAAAGGCAAAATATTTTAGGATTTTCCAGTATTATGCTGGGTCTATCAAAAATGTATCCTGTCCATTTCTGTTTATGCTAGATGGGGCTGATTATCTACCTTTCCAATACAGTTGATGATTTCCACGCTGGCCAAAATCACTGCTTCTTGTAGATGATGCAGCCCTTGTCTCTAAATCTTCTTGGCGACTGTCACACCTTCTTAACAGGTTTGCCTATGTTTGTAGGGATCATGGTCTTTTTATATTAATGAGCTGAAACTAAACACATGGTGTATACTGTTCCAGTAAAATATTGAACACCATATCTATGGAGAGGCAGAATGGATGTACAAAGGTGCTTCTATTAGGTATATAGGAATTTTCTGCGGTAATGTTTGGAAGTGTAAGAACTCGGTGCAAAAATAACTTTGATATGATTCATCACACCAACACTATGAAAAGATTATGTTCTAAATTTGATGGTAGAGCTGTCTTATCTGCTGTTAGAAACTATCAAGCCAAAATGTTCTCAGCTGTATTAAAACGGTCAGTAGTCTGAGAAAGTACGAATCAGATTAAGTTGGATAAGAGATTATGTAATCTTCTGTTGACTAACAAGGTTTCTGCAGAGCACTGCAAATCTAGAAACGCCTGTAGATCTTAGTTTCAGATGCTTTTTACTCCAACTTGGCCTACACAATATGTAAAGGGTGAGGAAGTGAAAGAGATAATCTCCGAGTCTGATGATGTGTTTGATGTAGGTATGAGTGCATTCATTACTTTCTGTAGAAGGATCACCAAGCAGGGTGCACTTGTGAACTCTACATTGATTGAGCATTGTGAGTAGATTGAGATAGAAAACAAAATCTCACTGATGACCCTCCATTGCTTCGTTTTGGCTTTAAGTAAAACACCTGGAATTCCTTGTGATTGCTACACCGCTCATTCCACTTTTGTCTTTCCTTTTTTAGGACCAAAGCATGTTGTAATACGATTTGTCGTTAAATTCTTTCCACCTGACCATACTCAGCTGCAAGAGGAATTAACAAGGTTAGTGATCACCTTTTTTGTTAAAATCAGCCAAAAGTTTGCTGTGGTTTCTTTATAGTGCTGCTGCAGATCCTTTTCAACTGCATATCTTCCCTGGGTAATGCTTTGTGAAGGTCTTTAAACTCGATATTAATAATTCAACCGTGATAAATTGGTAGGTTACTGATGAATGCTGATCCTCCAATACCTGAAAGTTAAAATGCTTTAATCCATAAATGTCTTGTGTGTCAGTCTCGGATATTGAATATAGATAAAGGGTGGAATGGAATATTGACTACTGTATTCTGTAAATCTTTGTCCTACTATTTAGACCTAATTAAATGTAAACAAAACTAAGGGTTTTTGTCAACTGGGAGAATGAAATCTTTGTTTTATATCAAAAAATACTTTTCCACCAATTGTGAGCTTTTTTGGGCCACTAAATTAATTACTGCTCTGTGATGGAAATGGTGTCTGGGAAATGTTTAAACTGGCATCTCAACTGGATATGTTTTTCGGCGCTCTCTTACGTGTAAGCACTCTGATACGAGCACTTAACTGAATTAAGAGATGAATATGCTATTAATCTAGACTGTAATAGAGAATACGAATTTGGAATGAAAAAGTTTATGCAAGCAGTTTTTAGAACCTGAGATAGCTGACCTGAAAATAACCCTTAACTCAATTAACATCTCTTGGTGTGCACCTTGTGAATCTTATGGCTGAATCGAGCATTTCTGAACTTAGCACTCTTAAAATGAATCGCGTCATCCTGTCATAAATCTATGTTTGTCACTCTGTGTCCTCGAGTAAACTGTCTTTGTCCGAACTTCTCTCTTAATTAAACCACAGTGTATGTGATTGAATTTTGTTTTTATGGATTACGCCACATGGTGCTCAGGGTAAACCCTCATGGCCTAAATTCACATTCGAGTTTGTTTTCTTAAATGAATTGAACTTTGGATGTTTACTTTCTCAAGCGAATGATTAGAGCACTTTGTTTGGTGGGCTGGCCTTCTGTAAGGGGTGCTTTTGTTATGTCATGCTATTAAATTATATGTTTGTGATGTACACACTGAGCACATTTACCGGTTGGTGTCAGAAGTAATAACAATGATTACCTTAGTGGCATTTATTAGGATTGCTAATGGTGATATGCCATTATGATTTTGTTTGAGTATTCATTCTTATTTTATATGGTTTATTTTCATACCTTGTTAAATTTACTTCTAACTGTTGTTTGGATGATAACCCCAGAATCTGCTTTATTATGCTGTGGCCATGTGTAACGAGAAGATGGATAGATATGCAACGCCACATTCCTCTGTGTCACTTGTTGCAGGGCCTCTAAAAGTGGTAGGACTGCTGGTGTACATACTCAAGATCTTTGCCCCCTCTATCCATCAGCATCAAAATGACACGCCTTGTAATCCGCCTCTTCTATTGTGGGTTATGGAACATGGAGCACGATTTTTATTGGTGCCCAGAATATTCCTACCGATTTGACAAGAAGCCGCTGTAGATTGATCTTGAAATATGTGCTCTTCTGTCCAAGACTGCAGCCGATACTGATCCTTACAAGTCCAAGAAATGTACTAATTTTAGATTGGAAGTATTTGAACTTTTGTTGTTGATGGATTCACGTGGTCAGTATGGCATATACCTTCCTAATGTTGACATGCCGATTGGTGGCTTGCTCTCAACCACAGCTGCGCACATGGGATACTGGCTCATAGGGCATAGGTGACATTTGACTATGGCCACAGATCTAAGCTCGACTCAGATTCTTTACAAAGTGCATGACCACTGTTGCATCTTAGGTCAAATAGTTTATTAAGCAGGTTTTCTCTTTCCTGGGCATTTGTCTCACAAAGATCTTCTCCAGAAAACAAGCTTACAGCGGTGGTGATGTCATGTAGGGAGTGCAAAATCTCCTTTATCCTGGTGAAAAAAGGAGATGCTGCAGCTCATTATCCGAAAAGACTCCTATTACTTGTAATGGCCCATTTTTAACCTTCTCTCTGTGTCCCCACTGAAATGTTATGACATGTGGCATAAAAAATACAAGGCAACAACACATAGGTTAGAAAAGTTTAGGTGTTCACCTGCATACCGAAAACCGTCTTCTGTCTCCCTTAAAGTTGGGCATCCTGCGCTACTGAGGAATGGTTAAATTCAATTAAACACATAGTGCCTACAATATACATATTTGGGAAGGAATGTCATAGAGAAAGCTTATAGAAATACACTGCAGTGAAATAAACTAGTTGAGGAAGTAGGAGTGAAGAGCGCAAGCCTTACTTACTCCAGGAACCTAAAATATTTAGCTACTTCTGTAAATACCCACTTAAATAGCTGTGCACACACTCCTTCAAAGCAGATCACTCGGTATATCTTTTAAAATTGAAGACCCTTCCAAGCAGCCGCCGCAAGTGCAATTTGTATTACTTGTCAAAGTTCCTTTAATAGCCAAGATGATGAGACACAGATTCATTCAAGTACCATACTTTTACAGTTGCAGCATGCGAATGCTTAATTTTGGTAGAAATGACCACATCTTAGTCTTATCAAATTGCCTGCTAGTAGGCGCGGGGTTACTTTTAAACCAAAATGCAGCCAGAAGTAGTGAAAGTGTTGTGACGCCAAAAAGTAATAAATGCTTTAAGATGAGATTAGCTAAAATTGTTTTCTTCCACCTTACAATGGGCCGCATAGCTCGGAGTTATTGAAATGATGAAACACACCATGCGTAGAATAAACTTGGTCTCATTTTTTTTTTTTTCTTTTTGGTAAGTGACGCATTCTGTTAGTTCTTTTATCATAAGGGCTCCAGGTCTGGCCCAGGGATTTGTAATAGTCTTTGCTCTAACCCTGTTAACCAATGTCTTCTAAATCTATACAATTGTGGTCACTGAGATTTATGCATCCTTTGCAGCCTGTCTCTTCAGTTTAATTCAACGCCTTCACGCTAGCCTTCGTCTCATTCCTAATATATATCTTACTTGAATAGTCTTTCCCCTTTTTCCATTGTGGTGCAAATGAGAATTGCTTGAAAAGAATTAAACATCTGAGAAAGTCTTAACATCTTTTTTGTGGTCTTTTTTCTCCGTAGCATTAGGAACTAACAACCATGTGTGTTATGTTCAAGTAATTGGTGCAGCTTGGTTGTGTTTCTCATGAGTTGGTCCATACACGCATCTCTGTGGGTCCGCAACCTACTTCAACATATTCATGGTGGTTGCTTTTATCAAGCAAATGTGTTTTTGGGGTATCTGTGAGGCATCCCCCTTTGTCTCAATGTGTTTATTTAATTGTAAATATCTTTATTGACTCTTCAAAAGCAAAAAGAAGACACACAATAATGCAGTGAGGTTAAAGATAAAGCATGCCAATGAGCAAATCAGGTTAGTTCGGTGATGGCTGCGTATCATTGAGTTTATACTTCAGTTATCTACGCTGAATCTCCTGCTAATTTTCCAGCACACATCACTTATTATAGGCATACAGGTACCCTTTGTGGTCCAAGTATCGTGTCCTGTGCCACACCCAGAAAAAACACACCATAATATGGATAGTACTGCCATTCTCTACAGATATCAAAATGGTCTGTGACTAGCCTTTCATACTATACTCTTCGTGGTGGGAGGAGGAGGAAAATTCAGTCCAAACTTTGTTGGGGATAGTTCCTTGTGTCCAATCCTAAATATGCCTAAGAAACCACTCACACATGTGGTCTGTTGGCTACATGTCTTGCAAATTTACCCAAGATAGCCTTTGCCATTTTGAGGGCCAAAGCATCTTGAGACATTAAGCAGCAGTCCAGATAAGCATGCCTCCCTCAGTAAATCACCCTGAGGGCAAATGCCAACTTCCATCGAATCTAGGCCTTGGCAATCATACCTTTTGCCAATAAAAGAGCCAGCTCTGTGGAATTACACATTATCTTAATTTTCTTAGGGCATTGAAAAAACAAGTAGATTGGATTCAGCAGAAGCAGATTTCATCTGCTTCTTCGGCACAAGATTTCTTCAATGACCTGTTCCCAGAAGCACTAGATGATAGGACTCCTCCACAATATGTGGAAAACTTTGCTTAGTCTGCCCTAAATACTTGACAACAAACAGTGCATTCTGCAAAGGCGGGACTGTATTAAATAAGTACGGTGTAAACACTGGAACTTTCTCATCTTGGTCCGTGGGTTCTGGGATACCTTTGCAGGGTGGCCCATGAGTATTTCCCATTTGTTGCTGCCAGCATTCTTAACTTATGCTTCCCTCACACTTCCCAACAAGGCTGTACTATTTCCCTCTAGGTCCCTATACAACCTCAACAAGGTGATGAGAGTTTTTATAACTAATCATTTCTGTCTCGTGCACCCCCATATCAGCTCTGTCGAGCAGGTCAATAGTCCATAAAAAAAATTGACCTACGGGGATGGTCAAAGACCCCTTTCAATTGTTAGATGTTCTCAGTGCAGCCAAACAAATCACTGACTCATGAAACCCCGGCCACTGACCATATCTTCTTGTTATCATGCTATGCCTCTTCAACAAATTCGGACAGGCACCAAACGGGAATTCTGGTTAAGAATGGCTAAGTGAGACGTACTGGGAAATTTAAGTAATAGTATAGCCGTCTTGGTAGTATCACTATCCTCACTATAGAGAGGAGTACTATCTTCAAGAAAGTCAGACTTTTGGAGCACAGTCAGTAACCTGTATAAATATCCAGTCACAAGGTCCGCACTGGAGTGGTGCACCTATAATACAAGATACCTGATGCATTAAGGGACTGCCTAGCTGGTCTGGTGAAAGTCTGTCAGTTTCAGTGGCTTTTTTCATTGAGGGGAACCAGTATGGTTTACCCCAGTTGACTCCCTGTCCCAGGAAGGAGACTGAAGCTATCTGCCGTCTTCATCTCTTGGGTGAAATCCACCTCATGATCCTTGATATAAAGCAGAACCTTGTCTGTACCAGGAGCAACAATGCGTTGAACTGCCTGCCATAGTTGGACTTGACAAACCCTCTATTTGAAAGTAACAATGTTGTGGTTTCGTTGCTGTTGTAAATAACAATCAACAGTGATCAGGTTTGCCTATTGCCACACTCGATTTTACATTGGGTGTGAACACCTGACCAAGACAGATTTTTCCCACCAGGTTTGCATGCATGAGCAGTATCCATCTCAGTCAAAATATATGGCCTTCAAGAAGTGCTTAATTTGTAAAATATGAAGTGCAGGTGCTCAAATGTTTGTCGGAGGCCACACCTACTTTTCTCTAGCTCCACCCACTTCATCCACTGGGTCCGCCCACTTACTATATTAGCTCCACCCACATCGTCAACTGGCACAGCTAAACGCCAGATGTAACATAGGGTGTGTCAGGGCACTAGTTTTCTCATACACACATTGCATAGATACAATCCTATGTGTGTAAATCAGTAGATAGGGAATGTTACATCAGACAGGACTACAAGGCATAGGAGTCACATGTCATCCATGATTGCATTGTAGGCAATATAGTTTAAGAGTTCTAAGTCTGGAAAAGCGCAAATTCAGAATTTAAAACAAAACCGCATTGTTAGGAGTTCTCTCCAATAAGAATTGATTTCTACCCAAATGAACCCTTTTTGCAAGATTAGGTTAATGAAAGATTGGGCAAAAAAAACATATAGCTCTAATATATAACTTGCAGTTTGCATGCAGCTCTTTGATGACAGACTAGTTAATAGCTTGCTGTTCTATGTTAGGATTTTAACTTGCAAACTGCAAGTAACAAAAAGATCTCTCCGACAGAAGCAGTAACACACTGACCTACTTTACATGATTACATGCACTTTTTGATTGGCATGGTAAACGTTCTTTGCAGCAGGTATATTAACCATCTGTACTACCTTACAACAAGCAGTCACAACTTCCCCTAGACAAACCTCCTGTGATTAATCGTCTTCCTGGAGAGAGTCAGAGTTATCTCGACATTTTAATTTATGCCTGAATATTACTAGAGGCCAGGAAGGAACTTGGCAGCTGGTGCTTTTAAAACAAGAATATACTGGCTGTGCTGGGGGTTAACCCTCTGCTTACCTTTGGGACTTGGCCCACCCGGCCTAATCACAAGTCCAAGCCCCACCAAGGTTGCAGAGTTAGAATGCACGCAGTATAATGGTGACTCACTGGACCCTGCTCAGCCTGCTGACAACTTCACTGTCCTCTCAGTCTGTGTATTTTGTCTGATGAGGATTCCGAGGGTGGAGGGGAGGCACACATGACTGTGCGCACCCAAACAAAAAGCAGTGTGTATTGGTTGGTTTGGTAAGCAACAGGCAGCAAGCAATTGGCAAGGCCAGGGCCACGCCACCACCACCACGCTACCGCCACCCACGGGCGGCATGATCATGGTGGCACTGGCATCACATGGCGGCTACGGCCGCTACCTTACTTTACAGTAACCGTGCAGTCACAGTGTATGTGTCAATTAAAACTTAAGGTACCGGTCGGTTTGGGCCGGGCGGCCCGGCCAGGACAGGGACACGCACACACACACTGACTGCAGTAGTGCACTGCACAGCCTGCAGGCTGCCTCTGCAGCCTTACTTAGGCAAACTCATTAGGTCTGCTGCTGCCAAACTTTACACAGGCCCTGCCTCACCTGGTGGCTTGTGCGGTTACTGGTGGGCGGCACTGGCCAGAGTCAGACTGGCCAGTACTAGTAGTAGTAGTAGTCACTCACTGCTGGCAGCTACACTAGCCTACGCCAGGCTACTCCTCCGGCTCAACGTCAACAAGTCGCCAATGCAGCACGTCGCGACTCGCACCGCAACAACGTCGTCCTGCCTGGCCGTTTGTGCTTCTTGCTGCTGGCTTACTTTCAGTTCCACACTTAGACTTACTTTCACTTAGCAATGTTGCTGAACGGTTCTTTGAATCTAGAACCGAATGGCCATGTTCATGACTCGGTGGTGAGAGGCCGTGCGGCCGGGTATGCTGGGGTGTGCGGTGTGCACTGTGCGGAAAGCAGCGAATACGCGCGCATGGCTATCATTCTAAAAAAAAAAAAAAACTGCGCACGCTGCTTGGCGCGCACAGACCCCCCCGCCCCATCCCCCCCCGCCCCATCCCCCCCCCCCCCCCTCCCCAGATTTGTAAAAGCAAAACTGAATCCAGCCGCAACATCGCTCAAACTAAGGACCCACGGCCACCGGGCGACGCCCTCATCATCAATCAACATATCGGTGATCAGTCAGTCAAATTGAATAATCATAATCGCCACACCATCATCAATAATCAATTTATAATAATCAGCCGAATCAAATAAATTAAACAGTCGGACTCTCTTGGCTCACAGGCATGGGCCGCAACACACTGTCTTCTTGACTGTGGCAGTGGCCAGTGACCCCGGACCAGTAAGTTGAGTGGGACTGTGGGAGTCTGGGGGAACTCACTCAGGACTAGACTGTCACTAAACTGCTGCGCAGCTTCATTAACTGATCAGGCCCTGCCTCGCCCTCACCTGGTGCTGCTTAGTCTGCGCTGCGCACCTTTATTTAACTGATGAATGATGATGATAGGCCTAGGCTACCAGGCCGTGCCTCCCTCACCTGGTGCTGCTGTGCTGTTGTAAGTTGTACTTTCGACTCCTCAACGCGGCCAAGTTGGCCAACCAACGTCGTCCAGATCGCGCTCGCTTCTCACTAGTCAGAGACTTTGAACAGCGGCAGCGGCCGGTTGAACCCAGTCGGTGAGGTGCGGCCGTGCGGGTATGCTGGGGCGTGGTGGCAAAAAGCAGCGAATGCGCGCGCATTGATTGATTGCAATCTAAAAAATATCTGCGCGCTCTGATTTCTGCCGCGCACAGCCCCAACCCCCGCAGAAGACCAAAGCCCTGCCCAACTCAGTGTCCCGGCCAACTCAGTGTCCCGCGGACTGGGCCGGAAACACTGAGCCGCTGCATTCACAGATCGTAACGAAATGAGAAGAACTAGTGTGTGACTCGTGTGGTGTGACCGATTCGTGAAGAAACTGCGTCAACAAGTACATCTTCAACATCACAAGTTACAACAGCCAACCTAGTATGTAACGTAACACTTTAACAGCACCACTTACGCGGTAGGTCAGAGCAGCAATGTGCAGCAGTGGCACTGAGCCACTAACTACTATAAAATCAATTACGTGCACTAAACGCGTGTAGACCCGGCCCTGACAATTAATTAAGTGCCGGTGCTAAGCACCGGCAAAAATTAAGCACTGCCTTCAAGGCCTTTTCCATCTTGTACAATTTTACAGAAGAGTTCAGCTGCACACTCGCCATCCTATGTAATAGGCACCTAAGCTTTTCAGATGTGTTGCAGCCCAGAACAAAGCTATCCATTCTGGTCAATATGAACAATATGTTGATTCTGATGCCATGCGTGGCAGGATAGTCCAATTCAAACTTTTTTTGGGAGAAATGGGATTATTTGACCTTAATACCCCCATTCTCAGCGGTGGCTCTACTATGTTTCTATATATTCAAGATAATACAACCCTAAAAGACAAGAGTCCAATGTTTAACAAAATTGCAATATATTGTAAAATTATAAAAACAAACCTATAGTTCAGTTTACCCCAAAATCCTACCCGCTCTTCTTTCCTTGGCAACATTTAATAGTTAATATGGACAAAAGTCATTTCTACTGACTGGCTGAGTTTGGAATGAAAAATCATCACCGGCGCCTATTGTTCAAAGTATTGTATGATTCAAGATGTTGCAAAACAGGGGAGGCTGTGAAGCATTCTACCGGGCAAGTGCAACTCAATGTTAAATTGGTGCAAGCTATTCCAATATCAATTTATTGACAGTGGGTCTGTGTCTGCTCTGTGTTCCTGTTAGTGGCAAATTAGGAATAAAATCATACCCTTCCTGTGATATAGGGCATTGATAGATTAAACTAAGATGCATTATGTACCAACAGTCTTCTCTTGTTCCTCAAAGCTGTTGCAATTTGATGTTACTACAAAATGTATTTCTGGTACTCAGACTATTTTTAGGTATCTTTTCAGTAGCATAGCAAATATTGTAATGCAGATTCACCATCAGAACACTTGTAAGGAGAGAAAGCAAATAGACTGCATGTCTAATATCCCTAACATACCGTCCACATAGCTCCGATTTATTGCGGTCACACCCAGTAGTTCACCTAAACCCCAAAAGGTCAATACAAGTTTTTCAGAAAAAATGAGAAATGGCAGGGAGTTCTCTCGTTCTACCCTCCCCAACACCCCCCCCCCCCCCATCCCCTTCGCCCACTGAGTTAATCTCTAGTGGAAAGGAGTGTTTAGAGTCAGACAACCCTGTAGGAGAATCTCCCAATCAGAAGGTGTTTATAGAGCTTCACCGCACACCCCTGAAAACAATCCAAATGCACAACTATCTGGCTTTCACTCCATGAATATTTCTTATGCACTATTCATACACATTACATATGACAAACTTCATGACCACTCATGGAAAACTTCACTGAAGAATGTGCATGGGTGTATGCAACCGCATAACCTAATGTCAATAGAATCTCAGGACTGAAACCCCTCTTCTTATAAAGGGCTTCAAATCAAGGAGATACCCAGAAACCGGTCCCAGAAGGATGGGCACATAGCAATATCATCCTGCCCACGTTAGACCCCAGATTACCCATCCTCATTTCACTTAAGGCTCTATCTATAGCTAATTGGTCCATGCAAAGTTGCCATAAGCACAAAAGGAGCACAAGGGGGTATCCAGTCAGGTCGCCCCCCACTCGACAGTCTACAAACAAAAGTGGACCAGACCAATTCTGAACAACTAAATATATTCAGAAGACATCCGAGGAGTTTATAAGAAATTTCAAAACTTTCTCCAAGGCACGGCACATTACCATCAGCCTAGTGTCTAATTGTTCAATTTCGAAAAAAACGGTAATACACCACACCTCAAAAAGGAAAGTTTTTTGTGTCCATACAAAGTTTGTGAAAAAGTGTGAGAAAAGTAAGAAAGTGCCTCACGGTAGTAACACCAAGGGGTGGAGGGGCTTGCTAGTTGGTACTCCCTAGCTCACCCACTTATCATCATCGGTCACTTTCTTACCCAGAAAGAAAAAGAAATGTGTACTTCTTCATAGTGTTCTCAGAGGTGAGAGAAGAAAAAAACAGTGAAAGAATGTGTGTAAATGCACTGTGAGTGCTTATGTCACTCAGGTGCCCGCTGGTCCCCGTGAGAAAAGAAATACAATTCTCAAGATTAAAATGAGGTACAACTCACTTGCTGAATTTAATTTTATTTGGTGCTGTGAGCATCCTCAATTAAAAAAATTTGTTTATTTTCGGCCATTTTCACAAACCAAAAGCCAGCATGTTTCGTTGCCGCCTACTGCACCAGTTCTTTCTGATAGTTCTGCATATTGCTCCTAATGACCATTGTCATATGGCTAGGTCACTCTGCTCTTCAAAGCAAAACTCTGTCTTGATTACATTTGCCTTTAGTTCTGCCTCTTGCATTCGTATGTCTTAGTGAACTGCTAGGATCATGTGTCTTTCTCTGTGCATATTCTCAGACAACCTGGTGGGCATCCTTGTAGCTGTTTTCTCTCAGGGGTCTTTCACTCTAACTCAGGGACCACATCTCGGCAAAGAGACAACTGAATTAGTTCTGCACGACCAGTGTCCTCATCCCATCCTGCATCTTAACATTATTGACCTATGCAAGTTTTGTAAATCTTTCACTTCCGCCTCCAGATGAATAACAGAAGTCCGTTGTGTGATCCTAGAATCCAGAATCCATCTTTCTTTCACAACATCCAGTTTGATATGTATTTTCTGCATGGATGCCCTCAAGAGATGTTTGCCTCTCTAAAGACTTAAGTCCTTGATCTCTTCAGCAGGACAGCTGAGGAGGGTGCACCGCTGGAAATAATACTTTGCCAGAGTAATGTTTCAGCGAGGGGCCACGGGACACAAGTCGCTTGTCAACATAGACACTACGCAATGAGATCAGTTGGAAACGCAGGGAAGAGTATTGAAGACGGTCTCCTAACACTGTAAATGCACAGGTGCTGCCACACTCCTGGTCTGTGAGGGCTGCCCCCAAAAGTCGCAATTCTTGTTTGGTGGGGCTGGGACAGAGTAGCCATATTTGGGAGAGGTCCTCCTGTTGGCATCTTGTTAGCTCCTTGGCCTTGACAACTATCACTGCATCCTGTGCTGCCAGTACAACGGGATTTAGATCCCATCTGCTGTTGCTCCCAAGTCAACTGCCCTACGAGGCGTGCACACTCTCAGTACTGTTGGTCTCAGGCACTGAACAGCTAAAGATGAGCACCACCATCTTGCCCTTGTCTCGTTTGGGGCATGTGGCGGCCTCTCTCAGACATCTGGTCACTTTGTACACACCCTTGATCAGCACTCTTGTGACAGCTGTTGTGCTCCACTGTCAGCCTATCTTTTAAGCATCTTCTTTACAATCATCCTTCTCTTAGCCTCATCTCTTGCTTATTCCCCTTCCATCATATTTTTCTCCTTCCTTCATGGCTTCTTTATTTCTGTTTCTTTCATTATTTCCTATCCTCCTTAATTCCTTCTTACGTGACGTATTTTCTTCCTTCTCATCAGTTGTTCATTTTTCCTTCTATTCTTCATTCCCCCTCCTTCCTTTTATCCTTCTCTTCCTTTCTATAAATTTCTTCCTTACCTTCTAACTTATATTCTCCCTTTGCCTTGTCCTTTGTCCTGCTAGGCTATAAACGGCACAGGGCCGCTTGCCATTTAATCCCCTGTCTCCCTCTACAGCCCCACACTCCCCGTTTGGTCAAGTGATGGTAACAGTCCCTCGTTTAAGGATACCAGAGTGTGAGGCAGAACTTTCTGCCACTACCTCTTTGAAGGATCCCAAATCTCTCCTCTTTTCAGCAAGACGTAAAGAGGCACCACTTTTGCTTGTCCATTCATCAACTGTTGCATAACTTTGCCTTAGAATTTCCTTCTTCCCTCTTCCTACTTTCACTTCCTGCATTCTCCATCCTCTTTTCTTCTTCCATTTACCTCCATTCTTGTTTCTTTCTTCCTCTTCCTGATATTTTTCCTTCATGTTTTTACCCCTTCCTTCAACCATGTGCTTACATACGTCCTTCTCTTTCCTTACAAAATGCATTCTCCTCCATCACCTGTACTTCATCTGGTTCTTTCGTTACACTCATTCCTTTTCTCATTTTCCTCACGTAGGTTCTGCTTTCTTTTTTGCTTTCCTACCAGTCTCCCTTTTAATTCTTTATATTCATGTTTCTTCTAGTAGTATCCATTTTTCCTTCTCCTTTAAAAAAAAAAAAATTCTTTCAATTTCAGTCATAACACGCAATTACAATTAGAAGTTCTAATAGTGCACCAGAGTACAGGATCACATTTTCGACACTCCCCACATAGCAGCTTTAATTTTTCCCCTTCCTTCCACCCTCATTAATCATTTTTGCTCCAGCATTTCCTCCACCCTCCCCCGAGACTCTGGCGGCGTGCATGGGTAGTCATTCCATTTGCTCCAGACCTTCCCCCATTTACGTGGGCATCCTCTGTATATACCGCCTTGTCTGCTACCAGGCACCAGTCCATATCTCTCTTCCAATCTCCCACAGATGGCGTCACCTCCGAGCCCCATGCCCGTGCTATGTTTCTTTTAGCGATCATTAATGCCAGTGTCAGCCTAATTTGGTCTCCGCTACTCAAATCTGTCGCCTCCCACACATTCAGTAGACACCATTTTGCTTCACATCGCAACTCGTTTCTATACACTCCACTCAAGCATTGGATTATTTTAGCCCAATACTCCTGAATTTTGGGGCCAGTCCATATTATGTGGAAGAATGTGCCCACCAAATTGCATCCCCTTCGACAGGAAGCTTCCTTTATTTTCCCCATCTTTACCAATGTGGTACATGCGATATAGGCCCTGTGAAGTATTTTTTGAGTTGGACCAGGTGAAACCGAGCCCAGATCGCCACTTCACGGAGAGAGGCTATTGCCTCTGCCACTCCCCGTCCCGCCAGTCCGGGATATCCGTTTCCCATTTCCCATTTAAATGGGTTACATTGTCTGGAGCATGGTTAATTCGTTTTTTATATGTTAGCGAGATCGCCTTTTTGGTTAGGTGTTCCTCCAATAATCTATTTTCGAATGGGGACGACTCTGGAAGCGGGTCCCTTTTTGGGAGAGTTGCTTGCAGGGCATGACTGAGTCGTAAATACCGAAATGCCACGGAGAGGGCTCAGTTGTAGTCTTTCTGTAGTTCAGTAAATGGTCTTACCTTTCCTCCCCTCCACACATCTCGCACTGTTGACACACCCACCAGATCCCACCTGTCAAACCCCTGTCTCTCCTTAAGTTTCTCTAGGAGCTGAGAGTCCCACAGTGGCGTTGCTTGCGTGATTTTATTTTTCCACCCCATCTCACCTAGCGTCCCGGGCCAGATCTTTACCGTGAGCCCCGTGGGGCCATGAGGTGGAGCTTTTTAGGCGGGGTGTACAAAGCACGGAGATACCCACCCGGACCCAAATTTAATCAGTCCATCTGGTATGCTGGTTCCGTCATGGGCATATGTGCCCATTGGTTGACCACCATTAGCTGCGCTGCCCTGTGATAGCTTCGAATATCCGGGAGGGCTATCCCCTCATCGTACCACCCCTTCGTGAGATTAGTAATAGCAATTCTTGGAGCCCCCCCATCCCATAACTTTATCTCGCCCTGTATAGATTTAAAATAGTTGTCCGGTATTGAAAAGGGCGTGTTCTGGAGGACATACAAAAATCGCGGCAGAGCCATCATTTTAAAGAGGGTAGCTCTACCCAACAGGGAGAGTGGAAGCGCTCTCCAGTGCTGCACATCGACCTTCAGTCGACTCAATGGGGGGTATACATTTTTCACCGTGAACAGCTCATGGTTAGCGGTAACAAAAATCCCGAGATCACGAAATCCGTCTGACACCACCTGCGCCCCGCAGTCTTTTGGCAATGCCGGCGCCTGCCCGTGTAGAATGAAGAACATCGACTTCGACCAATTGATCGTATAGCCGGAAAACCGCCAGTAGGTCACAAAGATATTTAGGATTCTCGTAACCGAGGATCTGGGCGACGCCACAAACAGGAGGATATCATCGGCGTACAATGATGTTCTGTCCTCACAGTCCTCCGACCACTGCAGGCCCCTTATGAGAGGGTCCCCCGAATCCAAGCCGATAGTGGGTCAAGAGCCAGCACGAACAACAAAGGAGACAGGGTCAGCCCTGCTAGTCCCCCGATGTAGCTGGAACGCTCGGGACACCCTCCCAATTCCTTCTCCTATTTTTTTTATTTAATAAAATGTTCTTCTTTAAACTCGTTCTCCTGTGTTTGATGCTTCTTTCCTTGTAGTCATCTTTCCTTATGTCGATGCCTTATGTTAGAAATGGGATTTTTGGTTGGCTGAGGCTTGCGCTAAAGCCAGGCAGAAACCATCACTCTAGTCAGGATAAGGGAGTTACACTCCTAAAATAAGCCCTGCTCACCCCCTTGATTGCTTGGCACGAGCAGCTCGGCTTATCCTAGAGGCAGCGTGTAAAGCGTTTGCCCATAACCAACAGTAATACAGTGTAAGCACTACTAAAGTACACCACACCAGTTTTAGAAAAATAGCCAATATTTTTATATACGTTAAGACAAGACCGAATACGACAAAAATCCACAATACTATATTTAAAATCTGCAGTTATCAAAATAAGTTTCACACAAAGTTCCTCGATGTCGATAGTTCCGTCCAGGGCTATCACGGCGTCGTGAACAACAAATCCAACAGTTCTGGCTGGTCGCGGGCCAGCTACGGTGTCGGGAAGACCCGCAAACAGCACCTGTGAGAAGTGCAGGACGATGGTGCCCTTGTAGTCACTCGCGGTGCAGGTCGAGCTCCTCTCTGATGGAGTCAGGAGCGCTGGCGTCGGCAGGCGTCGGGTGCTGCAGTGCAAAGTGCGGCGTGCGGTGCCCCCAGGTCGCAGTGTGATCAGCGGCGGCGTCGTTCGGCGTTGTTCGGTGAGACCAGGGTCGCGGTGCGAGATGAAGGCGGTGCTCGTCACGGTGCTAGCAGTTCACGGTGCAAGCAGTGGCGTCGCCGTTGCTGAAGCGCTGTCGTCAGCTGACGAGTGGGAGTCGATTGTGCTGGCGTCGGTAAGCCAAGGCCGCGGTGCAGGATGAGGGCGGTGCTTCGTATGACTTGCGAGCGGGCCCTCGAACCACGGAGCAAGCAGCGGTGTAGATTTCGACTTGGAGCGGCGGCATCAGGGAGGCCACAGCGTCTTCGTGAAGCCCGGCGGTTCGGAGTGCGGTGCCCACAGGTCGCGGTACGAGCAGCGGCTCGGTGGCGGTGTAAACTGGCGTCGTCGGTGAGACCAAGGTCATGGTGCGGTGGTGCCAAAGCGAGGCGTGAAGCGAGGCGGTGCGGAGTGCGGTGCCCATAGGTCGCGGTGCAAGCAGCGGATCGGTGGCGGTGTCAACGGGCGTCGTCGGTGAGACCAAGGTTGCGGTGCAGTGCTGCGGCGGTGCCCTCTGCGGTGCCTTCAGGACAAGGAGTCAGCAGCGGCATCGTAGACGTCGTTGAGTTGCTTTTCCTCTGTTACAGCACAAAACACACAGTCCCCAGTGCTGCGGCAGAAGAGCTTGAAGTCTTCGCTGTTCCTGAGACTTCGTGAACAGGGAGCAAGCTCTACCTCAAGCCCTTGGAGAGACTCACAAGTTAGGTTGCAGAAAGTCCAGTCCAGGCCTTTCACTGCCCAAGACAGAAGCAGCCACTGCAGGTCAGCCCAGCAAAGCGATCGTTCCTTCTCGCAGCTTCTTATGCTCTTCTTCTTGGCAGTCTTCTTGATCCAGATGAGTTCTAAAGTTCAGGGGTCTGGAACCCAAAAATCCTTTGCTCTCTTAGGCAGAGAGGGCCTGTGCCCGGCCAGAACCAGTACTGCCTTCTCTGGTGTGAATTCCTGGCAGGAGGTGGAGACTGCATCATCAGAGGTGCAAGGAAATCTCCTCCCTCTTCCCCCATCGCAGCCCAGGCCTATTCAGCCCTTTCCTGACCTACCTAGACTATCGGGAGCCACCCTTGCTTCCTAGCCCTCTGTTGTCCAAAACCCAGACAGGCAATACACATTCCAGCAGAGGCACACGGGATGACTGAGCAAGAAAATACCCACTTTCTAAAAGTGGTATTTTCAAACACAGAATGTAAAAATCACCTCTACTACAAGATGCATCTTTAGATTCTGAGTTCAGGCATTCAAAACTTAATTTTCTTACCTAATTCCCTGGGCCAATTATGTTTATAAGATGTTATAAACAAACCTCCCACTCTCTCCTATGGGGAACCGGTAGCCTTGCAATAGTGAAAAACGAATTTGCTGTAATTCACTGGCGAGATATGCCACACACACCTGGGCATGTCCCACCTTTTACATACACTGCACCCTGCCCACAGGGATACCTTGGGCCTACCTGAGGGGTGCCTGACGTGTCAGAAAAGGGAAGGTTAGGAACTGGCAGTGTGGGCACTGACCAGGTTGACATGGCGGTCCCGGACCGCACACCAGCTCTGCGATGGCAGGCCCGAGTTACCTTTTTACGGGCCGATCAGGTGGGTGGCACAATCCAGTGCTGCAGCTCATACGCCCTGGAACACGCAGTGCACTCTACTAGGGACTGACACACAAGTCAAGCAGGCCAATCATGGAAATGTCAATCCATACACATTTTACTACAGGAGCACCTGCACTTTACCACTGATCAGCAGTGCAAAAGGTGAGCAGAAACGCTAAGCCAGCAAAAACAGAGTCAGAACCGGGAGGTCAGAAAGCAGAAACTCAGGGGAAACACACCAAAAGATGCCAAGTCTAACACCTTGTTTCAGTTTTTCACCTTCGGTGCATTCTTGCTGTCTCCTGTTTCTCATACGATGGCTAGCCTATCTGAAAAAGTCACACCTGCCCAAAGGAACATAAAACGTTTTCTGCACAGTGTGCAAAAAACGGAAGTGCGAAACTCTACTGCTGTGATGTATGATTAGATGGTTGCTAAGTCCGAGCTTGCTGCAAAAGAAGCTTTAAGTCTGGCCTAAAGGCAGCTACCCATCATTGGACAGTTGGTCACCCCATTGTAGACATTGGTTTACTTGCACAAATGATAGCATTTTGCCTGATCACATGTGCACATCTGCCAAAAAGGGGCACTTCGGTGTCAGGGCTAGTGCATCAATTCTTTACTCTGCCTGTGCTGTTTTCGATACATTTTTCTCTTATTAATATATTTAGTAATCGTTTTGTGTATAAAGTATGTCTTTAAATTACAATAATTGAAAACCAGTAGTACCTTTTCTTTGCACTAAATACAATCATATTTTCCCTTGGTTATGCATCAAATCAAGAGGGTTTTTATGCCTTTTTGAAGTTCAACTGCTTGCTAGGCAGCAACTGTAAGGTTCTGTTTAGATATGCAATTGTTATGTTTTTTCTTTAACTTTTTATTGCAGATATATTGCTTCCACCTTTAAATAGTGGCATGGTTTATTTTATTTTTTATTTGCGCGATGTGCTTGCAATTAATAATAAAAAAAGAACCACCTCACAAGCTTGTCAAATGCTTAATTCTTGGCTTTGGCTAAGCCTATATTTTTTTCAAAGCAATATATATACGGTAAGTAATGTCCTCAGTTATAATGAGAAGGAAAGTTTTAAAGAGTTTAATTTTTGTTATCCAATTTTGTGGCCCGTAAGAGAAGTTTCAAAAGGTCCAGTTTGTTGCTTCTCTTTAGACTAATGCAGGACAAAAAAGTTAAGATTAAACCCTGTAAGTGTACATTATTTTATTTTGTTCTTTGATCTAGTGATTTTTTTGGCATGATTTGCGCTCAGTTACTAATTCACTGAACCCACTAAAGTCAAAACCACCGAAATTTGTTTGGCCTGAAAAAGCACACACCACTCAAATTACTTTCATATTTCACTATACTAATTCAACACTAATCCTTTATGGGTTCCAGAGTAGCCCCCTACTCGCTGAGAAAGCGCTTTAACGACTCTTCAGGGGTAGTAAGCGCTATATATACAATACAGTACATTGCTGTAGTACTCGCTGGCACTTTGTGTGTAGATACGGTTTTGTGAAAGAGCAAAATGCTGTCACTCACAGGGAAGCTATTCAGTAACTAAAGTAGGCTGACCCACTGCTCCATGAAATGGGAGTGGAAGTAAATTATGAATGACACAACAGACCAATGGATGAAAAGAGCTGTCGGGCTGAAAATATATTATGTATATTTATTTATTTCTTGGCTTACACCAGACCTGAAAAGGAAAGATTGTTTTGTTCAGCAAGATTAATTTTCTCATACCGCTCCCCCTGTGATCCTTCAGTCCTCTTCCACGCAGCCGAATACAAGAACTTCCTGGTGCAGCACCTGTGTCTGTGTTGGATATTTTTCACGCTTTGTTTGCTCATTCTTACTTGTGTTGTCCACTCTTTTGTTAATTACCTGCTCCAGAGTTCAGACTTTTGTTGGCAACTGACCCTACTGCCCTTCTAAGTGGCTTCACTATAAGATCTTCATAGGGGCCTTTGCAGCTCTCTGGGTGTTTCTATCGGGCAGGAAGGTGCGAAATAACCAGACCAACTTGAGAGCGAACGGCTGCTTTATTAGGACAAGTATGCAGACTTTGAATTTTTTATTTACAAATACATTAATCAAAACCCCACCTCACTAATTCAATAAAACATTTGTGGGCCCCCCAGCAATAAACAGTTCCCCCATCCATACTCCACACATTCATTCCTCGCCATGCCCTTTTTTTTTCTATTCACTGACCTTCACACTCGATCCAACCATCGCTCCCCTGTATTCCCTCTGCCATGCCTACCCTGCAAGGCCCCCAACCCTTCCAGACTGTCTTCAGCACCTCCCTTTCTGCCACCTGTCATAAAGCGACAGCTAACCAATAGTCTGCCTACCTACTCCAACAAAAGTTTGCCACTTTGGGGACAAACGTTTAAATTCTTGGGAGTGTGGGTGGGGACGAAAACCTAAGTAGCCTACCTCCAGAACCACATCGACTGACTGGGCCACTCCCAAGGGGACAAGGCACACTAACTGTCACTAGACCCCACCCGAGCCTAAACTAACCAATGGGGTTCTCTGTTTGCCTGGACCATGCCACCTGCCCAAAGAACCCCAGGGTGGACATCCTTTGGATGCCATCACCGGGACACCCATCAGACAGGAATGCGCGAAATAACCAGACCAGCTTGAGAGCAGAAGGACGCTTTATTAGGACAGGTATGCAGACTTTGAACTTTATATTTACAAAAACATTAATCAAAACCCTGCCTCACTAATGCAATAAAACAAAACCCAACCTCCCCCTCACCCTTAATCTTCCACCCAACAATAAGCAGTCCCCTATCCATCATCCAAACATTCATTCCTTGCCATTCTCTTTCTTTTGATTTGTTGTCCTTCACACTCGACTTAACCATTGCTCTCCTGTATTCCCACTGCCATGCCTACCCTGCAAGACCCGCAACCCTTCTGGCCTGTCTTGAGCTCCTCTTCTGCCACCAGAAAAAAACCCTGACAGGACGTTTTTCTTGTCCCACACCCCCACCCTCCCCCCTTCACTCTTATTTTATTATGTTTCTAAACAGTGCATAGGCTGTCACCACAACAGACTCAAAAACCTCATTTGAGAAAGACAACTCGGCATAGATGGGCTGTTGCCATAGCAGCCTTTAGTACCAACCTTTTCTGGCAAACACCCTGGTTGACCTCTTTGAGAGCCAACAATTATAGATCATTCCACTTAAAAGTGAGATGAACCCCATCTTGCCTAAAAAGTATAAATTCTTCTTTCTTAATATCTGTATACTCTATCTAACCTACTCCCTGTGCCTTGCATCTCTCTATTTACTATCCTCCTGGGTTTTTTCCCCACTGAATACTTAAATGCACCATGCCAGACCCTTCTAGGAACTAAAGCCATCCAGAAAATGTGAGTACCTGACCATGATTTCCCAATCTGATCCAAATCATTTTTCATTTCTTTCAGCTGTCCCAGACCTGACTCTTGTACCAAATCAGTCTCTCCTAAGTGCACAATCAAAACAGCTGGAAATAGTCTCACTGAAATCCAATCCAACAAACAAGGTAGTAATCGACTCTACTCCATACCACCCAGACTCCACCAATCAATATGAACATTATCAAAACAAAAAAACAAATTACCCCAGTATTGGAACTTTCATAGATTCTCATGCTTTGTATCATTCCCCGTAGTCGGAATGGGAGCCTCGGTAAATAAAAACATACATATATATATATATATATTATAACCATAGAAACAAAAGAGAAAATAGGCCTAGGCCTCATCTCATTTTGTAGTATATCACCCTCTTTGTGTAAAAGAGTCCAAACTTTTGCCAGGACCAATCAGCACAGCCTCACCCCCTGGAACCTTCCTGAGAGAGCTCAGAGCCTCAGATTTTTCTACCGCACGTTGTGCTAGGGAGTCTCCACTGAACTCTGCTCAGTTTCTCAGAACTTTTACTATTAGACATCTTTATTTGCCATCTTTAGTGACATTATGTCAGAAAAGGAGAAGAAAGCCTTATTCAGACCTTGTGCTTCTTGTGGGAAGAAGAGACTTTTTGTGGAAGATAAGCATGACAATTGTATTTACTGCTTATACCCGGAACACAAGGCCACAGACTGCAAAATTTGTCGCACCTTCTCTACCAAGACCTTGAGGGACAGAGAAGGTCGGTTGCTGACATGGCTGCAAAAGCTGAAGACCAGGACGGAGGTTCTCTCTTCGGATGAGGAGGATTCAATTTCTGGCACCTCCTCCAGGAGATCTAGGAAGAGGGGTAGGTCATCTCCCTCCATCTCTGCGGAACCCCCTGTCAAAGCCCCTCACGGGATCTCTGAAAGGTCTGAGGAGGCTGGTCCCATGAAATCTCCTCACGGAAGTGTAAAGGAGAGGCAGGGACGGGCTGCTGGTGTGGACGTAGCCCCTAGGGACAAAAAGGAGGTTTCAATATCTTCTCCTCCGTCCCAAAAGGAGAAACCTGTGAAGAAACACGCTGCAGGAACCACACAGACAGTTCCAGTGAAGAAACAGCGTTCGTCGACGCTGGCTAAAGCAGGTACGTCGACGACGATCTCCATAGTAAAGACTGTTTCCATGGGGTCGTCGACGGGACCGTCGACGATATCTACTTCATCGTCTAGGACGGCTTCTTTCTCGTCTTCGACGGCGGTGTCGACGACGAAGACCACGACGACGATGACGACGACGACGACGACGAGTTCGTCGATGTTGATGACGACGAGTTCGTCGACGAGACCGTCGACGGTTGTCCCGTCGACGATGAAACATGCTCCGTCGACGAGCCTGACGTCGACGAAGAAGGCTCCGTCGACGACCCTACCGTCGAAGACGATTCCTGTATCGTCGACGACAATTCTCGCCCCGTCGACGACGGCTACCCATCCGTCGACGATGTCATCGTCGAGTTCGTCGATGCTTGGAATCCCTTTGACGACGACTCCGTCGACGGGACCGTCGACGACGACAAAATTCAGGATTTGCCATCCAGAGGTTAAAAATTACACCGGACATGACTTCACCTAGGCGGGTCACGCCTTTGCCACCATCCATGCTTCTCGATGACTCGGAGGAAGAGGATGGGCAGTATGGGGACGCCTACCGCCCTTCAGATCTGAATGTGAAACAGCAGGACACGGATACTGAGGAGTTTTATGGTCCAGAGGTGCAGGAGGAGCGACAAAGCTTTCCACAGGAAGTACATCCTCGCTCTCTGAGGCAGGATATGATAGCCTTACCAGTGGCTTTAGTGACTGATTTGCAGATGATGCTGCAAGACTATAAAGCTCGTTTTCCGTCACTCCCAGACGTCCCACCAGTGCGCCCATCTATGTCGGTGGTACCGCGAGACATGGCAATGGACTTGCCACCTCTACCTAAGGACATACCTTGTACCGCTTCAACAGTGGTACCAATAGTGGTTCCTCAGTCTTCATATTCGGAACCTGCCAATGAGGACACACAAGTTATGGATACAGATGACGACGATGAGGGGCATGTGATCCCCCTTACTGATCCAGGGGATCCGGATGGGGACCCTGATGACACTGGTATGCAAGATCCGGATGCTGTCGGCCGGGAGACTAATGTATCGCCCCCGGCAGATATCGGGGGGTTCCATAAACTTATGGAGCGTGCATCCAAGAGGTTTGGTCTGCCTCTTACAGTGGAGCAGTCGGACTGTTTCCTATATGACTTTAAAGCACAATATAGAAAGTCGGTCAGATCAATTCCCATCATAGAACATGTCTGGGATGAGGGAATTAAGACAATGCAGAACCCAGCGACGGTCATCCCGGTTCTTCCCCGGCTGGAGAAGAAGTACAAGGCCCCTGAGGGCAGTCCTGCATGTCTTCTAGGACAACCTAAGCTGGATTCCGTAATATCTTAGGCCGCGCAGAGCAAGTCCAAGAATCCGTCCACTCCGTTAACCACTCAGGCGAGGGCAGGCGGCTGGACAATGTGGGAAAAAGATTCTCCACCATGGCCAGCTTGTTGGCCCGTGCGGTAAATTCTTTGGCTATTCTAGGCAGGTACGACCGCCAGATGTGGTGCGACATGGAGCCGTTTATGGACCAACTGCCAGAGTCGAGTCAAGAGGAAGCTAGGCAGGTTCTCATGGAAGGGGAAAGATGCTCTTCGGAAGTCATTGACTGTGCTATGGACATAGCCTCTACTGCTTTCAGGGCTTTGGCAGGGTCAGCGGTCTTGCGCCGTCAAGGCTGGTTGAAGGCGGCCTGGTTTCGCCAGGAGGTCCAGAATAAGATCCTGGACCTTCCCTTTGACGGAGAAATGCTTTTTGGTAAGCATGTGGATGAAGCCCTCCAAAGCATAAAGAAAGACACGGACACAGCTAAGTCCTTGGGATCCTTGAATTATCGCAAGGTGCCATTCAGAGGAGCACGTGGTCGAGGGTTTTCTACTTATAGAGGAAACCAACGTCAGTATTCCACACAATCAGGACAGTCCTATAAAGGTCAATACTCAAACCAACGCCAAGGTCATTCGGCGTCTTTCTCTCGTCAGTCCCAGAGAGGACGTCAGAATCGTCAGGGACAAGACAATGCCAAGAGGCAATAGCGGCCTCCTGGCTCTGGCTACTGTTCCTCCCCTACCAAGAACACCGGTTGGGGGCAGGATCTCCTTTTGTCTGGACAGCTGGGTCCTTTTAACATCGGACCGGTGGGTCTTGAATATTGTTCAGAGTGGCCATACGTTGGAATTCCAAGATCTTCCTCCAACGAGAGCTCCGGACGCCCGTCCCGCAAAACATCTCCGACTGTTGCATCTCGAAGCCCACCAACTTTTCATCAAGGGGGCGATAGAACCAGTACCTCTTTCGCAGAGGGGCAACGGGTTCTATTTCAGGTTCTTCCTGGTTCGGAAGACGGAAGATACATGGCGTCCTATACTAGACCTAAGGGAGCTCAACACCTATCTCATCAAACTCTCCTTCAGGATGGTCACTCTCCAAGATATTGTACGACTACTGAATCCGGGAGATTTTTTGGCGTCCCTGGATTTAGAGGATGCGTACTTCCACGTTCCGATCCACCCAGCTCACAGGCAATATCTACGCTTCACAGTAGGCAAGAGCCATTTCCAGTTCAAGGTGCTTCCGTTTGGCCTTCGGTCGGCACCTCGGATATTCACAAAGATGCTGGCACCAGTCGCTGCTTTTCTAAGGAAGCAGTCCTTGGAAGTGTTCCCATACTTGGACGACTGGCTCGTCAAGGCTCCGTCGTTCAGGGCAACTTCTCGGGCCGTGTCAACTTGCATTCGGTTGTTCGCCCCCTTGGGTCTTCAGCTCAACAGGTCCAAGTCGGTGCTGATACCCTCCAGGTCGCAGAAGTTCCTTGGGGCTATTCTGGACACGACACTATGCACGGCTCGTCCGTCGGAGGAGCGTCAAGGCAAACTGGCCACCTCCGCTCGTCAAATGCTACACAGGAGATATGTATCGGTTCGACGGTACAAGTCCTTACTCGGATCGATCTCATCCTGCATACCTTTAATACCGCATTGCAGGCTTCATATGCGTCCTCTGCAGGAGGAGTTGGACAAACAATGGCGCCAGGCAGAAGGGTCGTTCAACGACAAGGTGTGGATAACACCGGCTATGCGCAAAGCCTGCGAGTGGTGGCTGGTGAAGGAGAACATCGCAGGAGGATTAACGTTTCGAACCCCTGCTTCTCCTATGGTGGTGACCACAGATGCCTCCTTAGAGAGCTGGGGAGCTGTACTCCAGGAGCTTCAGATCAGCGGTCACTGGAGTCCAGCAGACAGCCTACGCCACATCAACCTCTTGGAGCTGATGGCCATTCGCTTAGCCTTGCTTGCGTTCCTTCCCAGACTTCAGAATCGTGCAGTGCTGGTCCGGACAGACAACACGACGGCCATGCACTATATCAACAAGCAAGGGGGGAACAAGGTCGCGGCTCTGTCCAAGGAAGCTCAGACGATCTGGGATTTTGCGATCTCTCACAAGATCACCCTGCAAGCCGAGCACCTAGCAGCGGCCTCAACATCACGGCGGATGCTCTGAGTCGTCAGACGGAAGTGACTCACGAGTGGGAGTTGGACCAAGCCACGCTGGAGGGAGTGTTTGAGAGATGGGGTACGCCGACCATAGACCTTTTTGCGTCCCCGGAGAACGCAAAATGTCAATTTTACGCAAGCAAGGTTCCCCATCGAGGATCTCTGGGGAATGCCCTTTCGATTGCTTGGTGCGGCGCATTTTGCTACGCTTTTCCTCCCATTCCTCCCATTCCTCGAGTTCTCGGGAAGGTCAGAGCGGAACCATGCAGGATGATTCTCATTGCTCCGGCGTGGGCCCGGCCGTTCTGGTTCACGGAACTCCTGCTTCTCTCTCAGGATCGACCAATTCGCTTGCCGCTGATTCCATCTCTGTTGTCGAGGGATCAGGGACAGGTACTCCATCCGGATCCAGAGTCACTACACTTGACAGCGTGGCTCCTGAATACAGAGAATTCCGTCATCTGAATCTCTCCAGGGAGTGCAGGGATGTTTTGTCTCAGGCGCGGGCGCCAAGCACTAATAAGACATACAGGGCAAAGTGGAAGAGATTTTGTCTGTGGTGCCAGAGGAATAACTTCCATCCTTATAAGTCCCTGCCACATCAGGTTTTGCCTTACATCCTGTCACTGGCTAAATCAGGTTTAGCGCACTCTTTGGTCAAGGTACATCTGGCTGCCATATCACGTTTTCGACGGAAGACATCGGGGCCATCTCTATGGTCCGCAAGGATTGTTAAGCAGTTCCTTAAGGGGTTATTTCGGATGTATCCTCCGGTCCGACCACCCCCTCCTATCTGGCAGCTTAACCTAGTACTGGCTCAACTGATGAAAGTGCCCTTTGAGCCAATTCACAGGGCGGACTTCAAGTTCCTGTCGTGGAAGCTAGCCCTTCTCTTGGCATTAACTTCGGCTAGGAGGGTTAGTGAACTCCAGGCTCTCTCTATAGTGGAGCCTTTTCTGCAGTTCAAGAAGGATGTGCTGATTTTGAGAACCAACCCAAAATTCATCCCGAAGGTGCCTTCGGATTTTCATCTGAATGAACCCTTAATTTTGAACTCCTTTTTTCCGCGTCCTTCCACCCAGGCGGAACGAACATTGCATTCTTTGGATGTCCAGAGATGTCTGAAATTCTATCTCGAGCGCACACGCTCTTTCAGGAAGTCTACACAGCTTTTTATTGCCTACAGTGCACCACGGAAGGGTTTGCCGCTGGCTAAGAGTGGCATTTCCCGCTGGATTTCCAGTGCAATACAATACTGTCATCAGGCTGCGGGCAAACCTTTGGATAGAAGGCCCGGGCTCATTCTACGAGAGCGATGGCGTCTTCAGTGGCTCTTTTTGCTGGAGTTGCGATCAAAGACATTTGCAGGGCAGCAACGTGGAGCAGTGTACACACCTTCACGAAGCACTACTGCTTGGAATCGGTGGGACGAGATGAAGCTGCTGTTGGTCAAGCAGTCCTCCGGAATCTTTTTCGATGAGAGGTGAGCTTTCCCTACAATCCCTCCATCCTGGTAAGCACATTTGGTTTCAGTAATGATTGTTTTTTCATGTAAACTGAGATGGTTTTGTAAAGCCATGTGCTTTCCGAAATGTGCTTGTTGTGATTTACTGCTTGCTATTCTGATACAAAGCATGAGAATCTATGAAAGTTCCAATACTGGGGTAAGAAAACAAGTTACTTACCTGTAACTTTGGTTCCCCAGTATTGGTAACTTTCATAGATTCTCATGCGCCCACCCACCTCCCCGGGGAAAGCTCTGCCGGTATTACTGAGGTAGTGGCTGTTTGCACAACGGCTACGAAAATCTGAGGCTCTGAGCTCTCTCAGGAAGGTTCCAGGGGGTGAGGCTGTGCTGATTGGTCCTGGCAAAAGTTTGGACTCTTTTACACAAAGAGGGTGATATACTACAAAATGAGATGAGGCCTAGGCGTATTTTCTCTTTTGTTTCTATGGTTATGATATATATATATGTATGTTTTTATTTACCGAGGCTCCCATTCCGATGACGGGGAATGATACAAAGCATGAGAATCTATGAAAGTTACCAATACTGGGGAACCAAAGTTACAGGTAAGTAACTTGTTTTCTTCTTTTGACACAGCCTCCTCTCTGCGTTTTTTAGCTGCCCGCTTTTGGAATGAATGCCCCATAATACAAAAGGATAATGCCACCATGACTGCTCCCCCCCCCCCCCCCCCACACAACATACAACGAAAATAAAAATGTTATACAGTAGAATCACATAGCATCCAGATTCCTAATATATCCTAAACACAGTCTGATGACCATCTGCCCAGTCTCCTGACTACCCACAGTGAGAAACCCAGCCTGGCAGCTTAACATGCTGCACCAATACTAAAGGAATGTGTGTCGAATTTGGATGAGTCCACCCCCCCAATGTTAACAGAATTTTTCACATTCCCACTTAACTTGTCCAAACAAAGAACAACAAAGGCATACATAGGTTGAACAATACAACTTTGCAAAAACACTTCCCATGTGCGCCTGTAGCATGCTTGTGCTCACACCATTGGATCTTTCTACTAATTCCAGCATCCTTAGTCTGCCATCTCCCAAGCCTCTTGTGGTACCTGGGTCTTCTGCACATCCGCTCCAGGCCCTAAACCACTGAATCTCTGTCACTGCGAGCAAGACAAAGTATCTGAAATGTTGTTGTTCGCACCTGGCACATGCTTGGCTCTAAATATAATGTTATGCATCAAGAGGCCCGACGTGAATCTCTGTGATAGCCTCAACAACAGTTTGTCTTTTACTTTTTGGCCATTCACCAAGTTCACCACTGTCCTGTTGTCCACATGAAAAGTCATTGTCTTATTCGCAAGTTCTTACCCCAGACAGCAAGAGCCACTAGTAGAGGGAAGAACTTGAAGAATGCAATGCTCCTCTCTTCTTCTTTCAATTGTAATGGCCACCTCTCAGCACACCATCTACCTTCCCAGAATACGCCAGCACCCTCTGATCCTGCAGCATCTGAGTAAATCTGTTCCATCCAATAATAATCCACATTGAAACACCTTTAAACCCTCTGAAAAACATCAACCATACCTCCAAGTCCACTCTCAAATCTGCTGCAAGCCTCACCCTGTGATGGGGCAATTTGGCACCAGCCATTGGAAAACCTATCCTGCGACAATGTCCTACCAGCTCTCACCACTCAACATGCAAAATTGAGATGTCCTACAATTGCTGTAGTTGCTGCGGTTGCAGTCTGTTTGCCGTTCCAGCCTGTTCTCGTGCTAATACAAGGGCTCTTGGGCCAAAAGCCTCTATTGAAACTCCAATATGCCCCCAGGTTTGTGCTCTGACATCTGCCCCAGCTTCTCTCCCCCCTGGGATGGGCTGATATTGCACTGCCAAACCACTGGCAGTATGCATGGTTGGAGGGGGTACTTTGTGATTCATCCATTGCATGCATCATTCATTGTCAACCTCTGCCCCAGGCTTGTCTGACAAAAACCCCAAATTCCGTATGGACTTTCCGAATGGTATCCATGTACTTGGAAGATTAATCTTGATATGTCAGGGAATTATTCATAGTGGATGCTAGTATAAATAAAGAAGGCTGACGTCCACATGTCAATTGTTGTAGGTACCCATGGTCTCCTTGCTAGTTCCCACGCTTCCTCCCTGTATCCCTCTTTTGGCTGCAATTCTCTGTGAAGTAATATTTAAACATCCACAAACACACTTATCCCTCAAAAATTGTCACATTAGATAAATGCACCCCCAGCAGCATGGAAACCCCTATATAAGGTGATGTCTTTAAACCTTCAATTATGCTTTTCTTCCCGTTCTCCCCCAAGTGCTTCTCTTTGTCTTTCATAGTATATCTCGCATCAACCGTTGTGGTGCTCATTTCTTTACCTTCATCCATATTTTGTTTATCTCTTTTAAACATAACCTCTGGTCCTCTTACCGTTAACTCACTGGAATCCGTACCAACCCATTTCTAATTCTGTAGATGACCCCGCTCCTATATCTACTTATGCTGTAACCTTTTCTTTGCCCCACTCCCAGCTACTCCACCACTGGTTCTCACCTGGTTTTATTCTGAGCCTTTCAGACGTCGATCTACTACGCTTGCCTCTCCCTTTAGACTGCTTTCAGGTTTGGTCCTGCACTGCCTGACACTGTTCCCAACCCTACCTGTAATACAGTACTGGTGCAAGAGACATTAGTAATCCCCCTTCCCTTTTTTCCCCATCCTATCCTATAAGCCATCTTGCCAATGAAGAATCTCCCCCTCGTCTAGATCCTCTTCTTCCCCATCATAGTCCAGCTCACATTTCATCTCTCTTTCATCTTCATAACCACTCACATTTGGCCTGTCCCCATCCCCAACACCCCCATCAAAACATCTCCCATCAATCTTTGACACTCCAAGGATGTTTGATGCTGTGGATCCATCCCTTTTTTTGTCAGGATGGTTGCCTGGAACCTCTCCCTCACTTCGGGCTGGTTGATTCAGGTTGTCTGTAACCTGGCCGGATTGTGTTCGCTGCAGCTGCTGCTTCCCTGCAGTGTTCTTCTACCGTTGCCCTGCATGTCGCCCCAACCTGTGAGATCTTTGGTTCTGGGCCCTGGCCTGCCTACACTAACCTCCTTTTGGTCACTGCCTGTCTAATGCTCCACCAATACCCATCTTCCTTGATGTTCACATTATTTATGTAAAAATGGGTTAACCTGCTGGCCGTGTAACTGATCCTGCTGACTGATCAAAATATGCTTTTTTTATGCCATTTCCCTTTCCATAGTCCTACTCAGGCAAATTGCCAACCTTGTGTTCTGTTGCTGACTTGCTACTCGCACTTACTTTAATATCCTTTAAAGTATCCCGCTTGCGTCTCTCCTCTCTGTATGCTTAGGAACTGTACTTGCCTGCTGCGATTTGTCCAATGGCCCCACCCACTCCTCCAACTGCGTAAGTCCTTCTATAGTTTTGGTGCCCATTTGAGATCGAGTGCTTGCGCTGCTCGACGTGCGTGAGCACTCTGCTGCCTCCTGTCGTGCACCTGCAGCTACTCCACTACTCATGGGCGGTGCAGATGCTGCGCGCGCCTTCGCTGTGACAAGACTGTCACGGACCAGGTAGGTGCAGCCTGGATATTATGATGACGTGTGCACGATATAGCAGGGGTCATAAATAAGGCACTACACTCTCGTTCACTGGTGTGAGCCGGAAGGTCACGAGCGACACCGGCCCCTTTATTTATGCTCTCTGGCCACGCCTGGCCAGAGAGTGATACATTGTGTGTGGGTCCTTCCGGGCCCGGGGTACACTCAGATAAACTAGACCTCTACATCCCATCCCAAATCAGTTATTTTTTTTCTTAGTGTTAGAACCATGTCACCATGCAAACTCAGCCAGTCTGTGGTTCGGTCGAGGGTTCGGCCTGAGGTTATAACGATGGTGGTGATTACTAGATCCTCTGGTAGGGCTGGCTGTCTCTTCCTCGCTGATCACCACTTGAGGGTTGCACTCCACCTCGGGTGCAGATGGAACTTGACCTCGAGGAAGGTCATCGGTGAGATCGGGTTCTGTGTATCCAAATGTAGTGTCAGTGCCTGATGACTGTTCAGGACCCTTTTGTTCGACACTTGGCCCGGGTACTTTCTTAAACCATGAGATGTTTCTGGTTATCACTTCTCCGTTCCGCTCAACAGTCACGGCTGTTCCTTGGTCTGCTCGCACAGTCCACAGCCCTACCTCATATGGGGTGCGGAACTTTCCTCCACTCCTACGATTCCTTATTAGGACTGTGCATCCTGGCATCAATGCTCGGATTTTTGCCCGCCTTCGGTAACTTGCTTTGTCATTGTTCGTTGTTCTTCGAGTTTGGGTGCTTGAGGGGTTGTATGGCTCGGGCTCCCAGTTATCAGCCACTGGGAAGTTATCTCGTCTGGGCCCTGCCAGCATCAGCGACCATGGAGACCTCTGTGTTGTACAGTGAGGTATACTGTGGTATTCCCGTAGAAACTTCTGCAGCTCGACTTCGGGGTCAGTGTGCTCAGCTACTGCTATGTGTAGAATCTTATTTATGGTCCGCATAAAACGCTCAAATTCTCCATTGGCTTGTGGCCACTGCGGTGTGATGCGGGAAACCGGGAGAGGAATTCTTTGAATTAATTGCCTTGAAATGGAGGTCCGTTGTCTGTCTTGATCACATGCGGTAGACCAAATAATGCAAAGATTTTTGTCAATACTGGTTCCAGATGGTTGAATGCTGTGGATGGTAGGATTTCAACACATGAATATTTCGCGTAGCTGTCGACTAGCACTGCTGTGACCCTCCCGTCAGGGAAACTCCCAAAGTCAAGGCTCACCCATGACCAGGGTGCTGGGGCAGGATCTTCGGTTATCACCGGAGCTGGTGCTTCTGCGCTTCCTGTGAGTTGGCATGCTCTGCAGTTCCTGACAACATTAACTACAGCTTCCTCGAGTCCCGGGAACCACAGCTTCTCTCACATGCGGGATTTCATCCTTCCTGTACCCTGATGACCTTCATGCACTAGTACAGTCGTGCGTTCTTGTAGGCCTTGAGGGATGACGATGCACGATCCCCTCAGCAAGATGCCGCATTCAGCGATGCTGAACTCATCCCGGATTCTCCATATCTTCCCCAGTCGGGACCTGTCTGTTTCGTTCCAGCCTTGGACGTCTTGGAGGAAACCATCCCAAGATCCTTTCTGTATTGCGTCCATCACCCTTTTAATGACCATCTCTGACTCCATGTGTGACTTGATTTCGTCCCTTGAGATTGCTTGTGGGCATGACCATTAGGAGATCATGTTGACAAACTCCTCTGTTTTCCGCTCCTGATCAGAACACGCCTCTGCCGGCTGTGCTGGATGACGCGACAAGAAGTCAGCCGGGATCTTGGCCCTGGGTCGGTATACCAGTTCCAATTGATAGTGTTGGAGTTGTATCGCCCACCGCTCGATTCTGGGTGGAGGATGAGGCGCTGTCCCTTTGAAGAGCGGGAGTAGTGGTTGATGGTCCGTCACTACTCTAAACAGATGGCCGCTGACATACAAGTGAAAATGGTTGCAAGCCCACTTTATGGCAAGCGCTTCTCGTACTATTTGGGAGTAGCGAGCCTCGGTCGCTGTTAGTACTTTGCTAGCAAATGCCAGTGGTGCCTAGGTCCCTGGTTCAGTCTCTTGAGTTAATACAGCTCCTAGCATGACTGGGCTGGCATCCACTATCAATTCCGTCGGCCGAGTTGTATCGAAATACGCCATGGTCGTGCTAGCTAGCAGTGCCGACTTTACTTTCTGGAATGCCTCTTCTTCAACTCGAGTCCATCGCGAAGCAGAGTCTTTTTTACGTCAAATTACGTAGTGATTCTGCAATCGTGGCAAGGTTCGTGATGAACCTCCCGCAGTATGTCGCCATACCCATGAAGCTTCTGACTTCTGAGGCCGTGGTGGCTGCTGGGGCGAGTTGAATCGCCTGCGATTTCTTGGGGTCCACCTTCACTCCGTCTTGACTGAAGACATAACCAAAGAATTCAATGGACCTTTTGAAAAATTGGCATTTCTCTTTGTGGAGAGTCACTCCATGCTCTGCTAGACGTTTCAAGGTTGCTCTGAGCCGACGATGGTGATCCTCAAGGGTTGCTGAGTGAATTAAAATGTCATCACTGACATTGATGACGCCTTGCAATCCCGACAGGACTTCCTTCACTGCGTTCTGGAATATCTCAGCTGCTGAGGATATCCCGAAGTTTAGTCTTTTCTACCTTTGTAGGCCCAGGTGTGTTGAAAACGTAGTGATGTATCTGCTTTCTTTGTCTAATTTCAGCTGGTGGTATCCAGCGTTTAAGTCCAGCTTAGAAAACCACAGTGACCCGTTAAGGTCTGCTTGTATATCGTCGACTGTCGGCGTCAGATGCCTCTCTCTTTTAATCGCTTGATTGGGCATCCTCATGTCAATGCATATTCTGATCTTCCCTGGTTGTCGGGGCTTCTCAGCGATAACCATGGGAGACACCCAACAGGGTTGGCCCTGTTACCTTTTCTATAACACCTTGCTGCTCGAGCTTCATCAGCTCCTGTTCTACCAATGGCCTCAGATAGAAATGTATCCTTCGATGTCGTTAAGCGACAGGTTTCACCGCAGTGTCAATATGTAACTTTATGGGTGGTCTTTTTATGTTCCCTAGCCCTTCGAACAGCTGTGGTGATAACTCCAGGATATCTTCGGTTTGAAGGGTTTTTACTGCGTTGGCGAACGTAACTAGACATAGGTCTTCAGCAGTGTGATTCCCAAGTAGTATGTCAGCTTCCCTGTCAACGATATGGAATGTTGTAGTGACTTCCTGGTCTTCTGATTGGACCGGTACGGACATCTTGCCTCTCAGGGGAAGTGGGGTCTGACTTCCGTACGTGAGAATCTTCACTTTGGACGGCGTTCGTGCCGGTTTCGGTTTTAACGTTTGATAGTGTTGGTATCCCATAACATTCACTGATGCTCCCGTATCAATAAGGGCTGTGACAGGTGTCCCGGCTATCTTAATGGCACATGTTGGTTGCGGGCGACGTCTTCGCTTGAGGTCATTTACGAATGACACGAAGTGGCATTCTTCCTCGCCCGCTGATGACGAGTCTTCCAGGTGGTGTCGACGGTGTGTTGCTGGAATTGTTGTTTTTGGATTTGCAGGGTTCATCCAGTGACAGTTGCTTCACTTGTCTGGATGGTGGTTTACGTCCTGAGGTCCCTCTGTACCTAGCGCCTCCTCGGCACACACTCGCGAAGTGGTTGGGAATGCTGCATTTCGTGCAGGTTTTTCCTCTTGCCGGGCAGTTATCTTGTGGGTGTTCTACCTTCCCACAATATCCACATTGTGGTTGTCGCGAATTCCTGTTGGGCCACCTCCCTCGTCCTCCGCGAGTTGTCGCGCGAACAGCATCTACTCGCTCAGTCTTGATGGTCACTGCTTGTTCAGTTGTTGAGTTGAGGGCGGCTTCCATCGTAGACGCCCGGACATCTGAAAGCTCGTGTGATCGAGCTAGGATTAGTATATCTTCAAGAGATACGCGAGGTTGTCGAGGGATGAGTCTGCAAAGTTTTAATCCGGCATCCTTGGATGAGTTGCGCTCGCACTTCTTTCACCTGGTCATCCTCCGTGCACGTGCTGGCTAACTCCCGGAGGCGAGCAGGAAATGTGTCCATTGATGTTCCTTCTCTCTGTCGGGCTTGTCGGAGTTTAAAACGCTCGTAATCTGGGTTGAGCTGGGGGTCAAAATGGGCATTCAATGTCCTGACTGCTGCGTCGTAGTCCGTCTGTGGCCCTGTATTCGGTAGATGTGCAAACAGCTTGTATATTTCGTCTCCCGCATAATGCAACAGGAGTAACCTCTTTACTGCCCCATCGGTTTCTCTGGTGGCTATAAAGTAGTTGTCGAGGCGTCCTATCCACATCTTCCATCTGGGTGACGCCGTTGCGGGGTCAATTACTTCACTGAATGGAGGAAGTCCACTGACTTACGAATGCAAATGAGTTGGTGGAGGTACAGGGGCAACTGGCTGTTGAGGTGGCACTGCTGCTGCTTGGTCAACCATGGCTGGTGCTTATTCTGCTTCCGTTTCTGTTGCCCCCTAGTTTTTTTTTCTTTGTGCAGTTGCGGTAAAGTTCTGGAGGTTACTGCCAGTCTCTAGTGCTACTCTTGGCCTTATTGGGGGTTGTTGCTGATGCTCAACTGGCTTGTAGTGTGTCAGTCACTGATTTGCTGCCATTTGCTACACCGCATGCCCTTGCTCCAATGTTTTTTTTTGTTTTGTTTTTTTTAAAAAACCTTTATTTACACATCAAATATTCACAGTCATGGGCCTACAACCGCCTGGGCCGGCCGCTAACATAGAAGAAGGAGGACAACAATAATACAGCAGTCATGAGAGCAGGAGCAAACTGCACGTGTAACGGCTGCAGACGCCCACAACTTAACCCAACACTACAAAAAGGTTTCTTAACTTTTTTCTTAAAAAAGACAACAAAAAGAAACAGACCAGGCATAGGAACTCCATTAGCAGGAACTTGCTCTCTCATGAGCGGGGGACAACAGCGACAATGCAGCACACTATACATCAACTCGTGTTAAGAAAGGCAGGGGGGGGGCAGGGAAGAGACCAGTCATCAATCCTGCAATGCGAAAGGGAGAAAGACCAGGAACATCAAAGTCAAGGGGACATAGTTACGTCTGGTGCGACCACCAAGGGGGGAGTGCATATATCCCCACGGTAGGAATTCCACGGACCCCACACCTTACTCCATTTCTTAGGTTTGCCTCTAGCCACGTAAACAGTCTTCTCTCGGAACATGCACCAATCCATATTCTCTTTCCACTTCGAAACTGTGGGAGGCCTACCGGAACCCCAGAGTTGTGCAATGTCTCTTTTAGCGATCATGTTGCCCAAAGTCACCCAGCGCTCTTGTGCCGCACTGCAGTCAGTCGGTTCCCACACATTCAACACACATCGCCGAGCCTCAGGGAGCAGAGCCACACCCGTAACCTCCTCCATCACTGCATGCACACCAGTCCAGAAACGTAGCACCATCGGACACTCCCACAGAATATGAAGAAAAGTACCAAGCAGGCCACAACCACGCCGACATAAACCATCACTTGTGTAACCCATGTGAAGCAAGCGGGGACCGGTGACATAGACCCTGTGTAATATCTTTAACTGCACAAATCGAAGGCGAGCCGGTATGGCAACCTCCCTCGGTGAGGCTATGGCCGCGACCCAGTCCTCATCATCCAATTCTAGGCCATCGGCGACCCAGACCTCTCGCAAATGGGTGAGGAGGTCCGCGCGAGTATTGATTAGTTTTTTGTAGATCAGGGAAATAGTACTATCCGGCAGGTAGCCATCAAGTAAACGATCTTCCAACGGGGAGGCTTCAGGGATATCTGCAGGATTCGGGAATTCGGAAAGTAGCGCATGGCGAATCTGCGCATAGCGAAAGAACTCCCTATCGCTCAGCTTATATTCCGTCCAAAGAGCTTCAAACGTTTTAATAGCGCCTTTCGCCCAGAGGTCCCCCACACGACTAATTCCAATCAAATCCCATTTCTCAAAGCCCTTAGTACGCCATAGCCTTGCTCCAATGTTGAACTATTCTGCTATTGGCTGTTAAGCCTTCTGCCATTTGCATTGCCTAATGCTTGTTGATTCTGATGTTGTGCCTGATCACACACAGCGCTAGCGATGCGCTCGTGCTTTTCCCTTTGTGCCTTCTCAAATACAGCGCTAGCAGGGCGCTTGTGTTTGTCCCTTTTTGGGTTTTTTTTTTCTTCTCGCCGGTTCAGCAGGGGCTAATACGCATGCCCGTGCCTTCCTTAATGCAACGTGCTCTACCGGCCGTGTCCGGGAGCATCGAGCGCGTCTTCTCGTTGCGCCAGCAGGCACTGGGGTTTCCACTTGCGCTTTGATGATAGCGCTGTGAACAACGCGGGCTATCCAGTTACCTTTTCGCTCACCGGCACTTGCAGCAGCAGGGATTCTCCCGTGATAGCTGGCGCGTCTTCTCTTCGGGCCGCAGCGTGCTCAAGCTCTGTCGGCAGGGCGATTTCACCGCTGGTGGATTTCAGAGACGCGGGGATCGTGGGCATGACATCATCCCACCCTCGTCGCCAGTGTCACGGACCAGGTAGGTGCAGCCTGGATATTATGATGACGTGTGCACGTTATAGCAGGGATCATAAATCAGGCACTACACTCTCGTTCACTGGTGTGAGCCGGAAGGTCAAGAGCGACCCCGGCCCCTTTATTTATGCTCTCTGGCCACGCCTGGCCAGAGAGTGATACATTGTGTGTGGGTCCGTCCGGGCCCGGGATATACTCAGATAAACTAGACCGCTACAAAGACTAGCCTCCTCACACGGCCGAATGGATCTAGCGGTTTGTGTCCCCTGTAGGCCCCTCATGTGTGCCCTGCCTTTTCCCACCCTTGGAATAGCTTCTCCACACAGTGCGGTAAAAGCGCCCGCATCCCCCATCCGTGTGCCACTATCTCCTCCATCAGCAGCCGAAACGACTTCCACCACACCTCATGCCTTGATTTTTGCGTCGGTTGGGGAGCATGCTAGCACAGTTGCAGTGACACTGCTCGCAGCCTACATTTTTGGTCGTGTAAAACCCATCCATGCCTGAGAAAGGACCCCTGGTTTTATGAGGCCCCCTCGGCCCACATTGCTTAAAACATTTAAAGCCTCCCTCGAAGCTCTTACCTTATCTGTCATACTCCCTGCTTTATTATCTAATAACCACTCACCAACTGAGACTGGCCGAATTGAAGCAAAAACTGAAGCACACAAACCTAAGCAGCCTACCTCCAGGACCACGTCGACTGACTCGGCCACTCCCAAGGAGACAAGGTACACCATCGTTAGACCCCACCCCTGAGCCTAAACTAACCGATGGGGTTTCTTGGACCGCACCACCTGCCCGCAGATCCCCAGGGGTGGACATCCTGTGGATGCCACCACCGGGACCCCTATTACCCCATCTCTGCTTCACATAATCTGCTTTGGCATCTTGTCGCATTACAAATCTCATGGCTCCGCTGTGGATTCACTGTCTCCATCCTCATGCAGAGCTACATACTGAGTCTGCAGTTTCTTTAGTTTGTTCTTTCTACAGTATCAACTTGGTTTGCTGTTCTTGTGTTCCACATCCTCCCCAAAAGGCCTAGTTTATGAGTGATTGTTGCCCTTTAACCTTTGGGTAGGGGGTTCTGCCGCAAGCTCCTTCCAGAGTGCTTAAAGAAGATGAACTGAGCCTTCTCCAGGCATGTCTATTGTCACACTAGTGATGCCCATCAACACCATTGCCGCTGCTGTTTGAGGCATGAATCCGGTAGACTGGTGTTACTTGAGGGATATGTCTGCTGTCTAAACCGGTGACCTGAGGAGTAGGCTTGCTGTCCAAGGCTGTGAGCTCTGTCTAATGTGAGGGATAGCTCTGCTCTTTATGTCCCAAGGTTCCCCTTTGAAATGCAATGAGTCCTCAACCTTCCTTGGGCTAGACTCCCCTGAACAGTTGACTGCCTGAACTGAATGATGGGCCTGAGAAATGTGGTGAGCTTAAAGGTCGCAGGTTCGAAACTAGGCAAGGCCAACTCAGCCGTCCACCCTCCACATTTCGGTAAACCAAGTGCCACAAATTGGGTAATACGAACATCGGCGCTTAGAAATATCAGAAGTGCGATATGAAGCAATGTGTCAAAAAATAAGTTATTAACAGTGTAGTTTAGTTTGCAGCCTGAGACTGTAATTATTAGCAGTTTCGTTCAGTACCACACACGTGAAGTGGGAGTGAGATGGAAGCCCTCGCCCCTCCCATGCACACCCGTGCTCTCCCAGCGTGTAATAGCTTTCCAGGAAGCAGCGGTGTTTGACTTGTGAGCGTCAGCGGAGCGCGACTCATTCACTGTAAATTGGCCGGTTCCTTGTGCCAGTTTCTCTCTGAATTGGTGACTGTTTCTGCAGCGTCAGCAGGAGTTCTTGCTTTCTGTTTTCCCTGTTGACTGGCAACAAAGCACATTTCAGCTTTCCCTTGAGAAAATCGTTTATGAATGAAAGAGCAAAAGCCTGCGCTGCGTTAATGGATGCTAACGCCGGGCCTCATCAGCTGCAGGGCAGGCGAGACGGTAAAACGATTGTCTCAAAGATGCCCTCAGAGAAGGGCAGGCAGGGCCTCGCTTCTTGGTATGCGGGATTACAGACAGTGCGATTAAATCGCCCTCCTGTAATTCCCTCACATGTTATTACACCGTCCTGCCTCCCAAGGTGAATTTACTGCCCTATACGAGTTTTTTTGTGTGGAAGGAGATATAACTCGCTGAATTGTTTTCACTGCATCGAAAACTCGTATTTTTTCCTTTGTTCAGACCCAGAGTACATATATATTGGTTATACCATTGGAACCTTTGCTTTGAAATAAGGCAGAAGTGCAGTATTTTTGCACTTCCCAGAATGGAAATCACGCGCAATATCCTTTCAGGGCTTTTCTTGAGAAAAACAATAAGTAAATTAATCTTTATTATAACTCATTAAAACTATTAGAAAAATCAATAAGGACAAATGTTACATAATGACAATCTGCGTTGTACGCTGAAAGAAAAATATGGTTAGTTTGTCACTGAATTAAATTAGTATTTTATCGTAATGAAAAAAAGTAATCCTAAAAACACAAGAAAATAAACGCTCAAAAATAAAGTGTACCAATTGTGATAAGATGGTGACTGCAGATATTAAAATATGCATAGTCAAAAAGTACCTGGGTCTGTCGTAATTTTCAAAGAAAAAAAATGTGCTCAAGGCTTAATAAGCAATGCGTCTGTATTGCTTAGTAAATAGTTGATGGGTAATTACACTGCCCCATTTTTAAAGCATTGGAAGCCAATTAATACAACTTAGCTTGTGCTGTATAGAATGATTTTGTTTAACGCACACTTCATTAAGACATGGTCATGTATATAGAATGACTGACCTCAGACTAACCATCATGAAGCAGATGATGTGCCAGAAACCTCTAGTCCGGTCAGAGATGCTTCTACAGGGTACGTCATAACAGTGCAAATTAAAGAACAATGTTAACTCCAATCCCCCCAACCGCCCAAAAACCATCGGTGCTGTATAGAATAATATTTAACAGAAGTTGATCGCATCTCTGCAGTTTCTAATGCTGGAAAGTGAGAAATGTGATCAGAGCAGTCTTTTCCTGTCTGACCATAAACTTCTGCCCGAACAAACAACATGAATTAAAGAGTTAAGTAAGCCCTGCTGGCGCCTCGCTACGTTTAGCTTGTCTTTCGCCTCTTTTAACTGATTTATTTTACTTGTGTGATGTTTTAGAACTATGTTTTAATATTGCTGTGTTAAAAAAATCATTGCTGCTATGTTTTTAAAGACCGTTAGCCTGTACACCAGCTGCTCAGTCCTTAGTGAGTGCCGACCCCGGTCCGTCACGGCTGATGTGCCGATTGTACGGAGGGCGGACACATCATCACTATTCTCTGCCTCACTTCCGCCCACAAATCACATCCGGTTGGGACGCGGTCTAGTCGTCCACCGAAATTCAGTTTAAAATGCCTGATGGTGTGGACGCGCCACTAGCGCGCCATAAGCAAGCCCGTCACCCCCGAACGGGACCAGGGGCCAGCCATCATGCCCAAATTTTCTCTTACTCCTCACAAGAATTGAAACTCCTGCACTCTCAATCCCCTTACTAATATTCGATTAATTAAACAAGGAATTATGGAAGTAAGGGCCTCCTTCCCTGAAATTACCATTCTCCCCCATGCCACAATCACTACCCAAAGACAGACCAGATATATTGACCCTAAACCAACCATCTTCTACCTTAACACCCGCTCTTTGGTGAAACATCAGCTTGACATATTCAACCTTCTGGATTCAAGCCACCCTGACATCCTATTCCTAACGGAAACTTGGCTGTCACAGAACTCAGCCCCAGACATTCTAACAGCCCTCCCTAACAATTATTATATCTTACTGGCAAATCGCACATCAGGGAATGTAGGAGGGGGAGTAGCGGCCATTGTTCGCCAAGATTTAAAATTCATAAACTTAACCCCACTTGATCTACCTTCGGTAGACAATTTAGTCCTTAAGCTGGAGTCGGTCTCGACCCCTTTAATTTGTGTACTACTATATAGACCACCCAAGAATATGTCCTTGTTTCCACATTCCCTGGCTGAACAGTTGGCTCAGCTAATTACCAACAATGCAAACATTTTGCTGATTGGTGATTTCAATTATTGGGCCAACGACACACAAGGCGGACCCCATGCCAAAGAACTGAACGATCTCCTTACTGGGTTAAACCTTACTCAGCAAATAACTACGGCCACACATAATAAAGGACACACGTTGAACCAGGTGTGGACAGCTAACATTACAGTATCGCACTGACTGTCTCTCCCTGCATTTGGTCTTATCACGCCTTAATTCAGTTTACTATCAATGACATTGCTATAGTAAAACCCATAAGTCTAAAAATATTAGTAGCTAGGAACTGGAACAATATTAATACAACTCATTTCCATGCCACCTTAGCAAATACAGTTCCTACCCACCAGACGTCAATTAATTCAAGTGAGAAAAATCTCACAGCATGGCTCACTGTGGCCAGCAATTAACATGCTCCACTAAGAACAATCTGATCCGCAAGACGCCATGAGGCACAAAGATGGTTCTTTCCTGACTTAAAAAGCCAAAAACGAGCACTTCGTCAATCCGAAAGGAAATGGAGAACTAGCTATTCTTTAGATAAAAAAAGAGAGCTTTTTGATCCAACTGAAAGAGTATAAAAAGTCAATTTCTTCAGCTAAGGCTGTCTACTTCTCTTAAAAAATCATGAGCTCTACCAACAGGTCCAAAGAAATATTTGCCATCGTGAACGAATTATCCAATCCCGATAGTTACATTAAAATCTACACCCAGCCAAGCCTTTTGTAACTCCCTTAATTCGTTCTTTATTGATAAAATTGTTACAATAAAAACCAGTATTCCCCGCTGCCCTGCTCTTGAGGGTTCACCCTCAATGCTGGAAAATCCGTGCTCTCTTGAACAGTTCTCAGCAATAGACAGTCTAAGACTTTTTTGGATCATCTGTCTAAAGTAAAGTCGGGATCACCTACTGACAGTTGCCCGCCCCATATTCTAAAAGAAGTTTTTACCATCTTCCCTGGACCCGCCTTGGCACTTCTTAATGACTCCCTTGCACAGGGCTGTGTTCCGAGAGCTTTTAAAGAAGCAACAGTCGTCTCCCTGCTAAAAAAAAGTTGGGTGCGGATCCTGGGTTCTTGACTATCTGCCCATTTCCTTGCTTCCTTATATGGCCAAAATATTGGAATACAATTCAGAAATTGGGGTGACGTCTCACCCCAATGCCGGACGCACAGCTTATTTCTACGCATTTAACACAATTGCCACAACGTTATTCCAATTTTTTCAGTCTTTATTCCAATGTAATCCAAAAAAGTTTAGTTGAACCTTCTACAATGTTCATCCTTCGTCACTTGAGAGGCCTCATATGTTAACCATATCCTTAATGCAGGGGAAATGCCATCAGGCCTTATTCCGAAGCATGGAGTGAACATACGTATTCCTCATAAATTCATCTTAAACACCCAATGCATTTCGGGCCTTTCCTGGCCCTTCGTCAGGGGTACTCTATAAATTCAAAACATCGCAGTTAGACTGTGTCTGTAAGCCGTTTAAACATATCAGTTACTATTTTTAAATACAAAAAAGCAATTTTTATGTCCCACAATCGACGTGTTCCCGCTAAAGACGTAGCACTACACTACTACTAAGACAATGCTTGAGCTTCCCTCTTCCAGAAAAACATCCTTTTTTATTAAATGAATGTCTTACTCCCACTTATTAAGCTAGACTGTCCAATCCCCTTGGTTATACCGACAGGAGGGTGTCTATCTATTCAGGTTATTACCAAGCGAGAAACGTGATATTCACTCATACCTTCAAAGTCTATTGTTGTGGTCATCTTCCTGCCAAGCTGAAAACCATCCAAATGTTACGTGCTTTCTACGCGCTGCTATTAAAAGAACGGTCTGTGATGCGACCCCACCCATATCTATAACCCTTTCCTTAATTGATTGCCATTTGTTGTTTTAACCTCATTACGCGCTGTATGAATATCCCGTTTCTCGCTTGGTAATAACCTGAATAGATAGACACCCTCCTGTCGGTATAACCAAGGGGATTGAACAGTCTAGCTTAATAAGTGGGAGTAAGACATTCATTTAATATAAAAGGATGTTTTTCTGGAAGAGGGAAGCTCAAGCATTGTCTTAGTAGTAGTGTAGTGCTACGTCTTTAGCGGGAACACGTCGATTGTGGGACATAAAAACTGCTTTTTTGTATTTAAAAATAGTAACTGATATGTTTAAACGGCTTACAGACACAGTCTAACTGCGATGTTTTGAATTTATAGAGTACCCCTGACGAAGGGCCAGGAAAGGCCCGAAATGCATTGGGTGTTTAAGATGAATTTATGAGGAATACGTATGTTCACTCCATGCTTCGGAATAAGGCCTGATGGCATTTCCCCTGCATTAAGGATATGGTTAACATATGAGGCCTTTCAAGTGACGAAGGATGAACATTGTAGAAGGTTCAACTAAACTTTTTTGGATTACATTGGAATAAAGACTGATAAAATTGGAATAACGTTGTGGCAATTGTGTTAAATGCGTAGAAATAAGCTGTGCGTCCGGCATTGGGGTGAGACGTCACCCCAATTTCTGAATTGTGTTCATACAAGCATGTGGTGAAGTGGCAGACCATGTTTACCGGGCTTGCACGCGAAAGGAATAAAAGAGAACAAATGATATCATATAAAATGGATGAAACGGTGTGCACTCTATCACCCCTTTTTCAAAATATTGGAATCACATGTGGCCAAAGTCTCTGTGCCTTCATTGACCAGTCTGATTACATTGATCCTAACCAAGCGGGGTTCCGCCCAGCCCATTCTACCGAGGCAGTAATACTTACTGTACTGGATACGCTTCGAAAGGAAGCCGACAAGGGCTTCCCCCAGGCCTTGGTGGTGCTGGACCTGTCTACGGCATTTGACACGGTCGATCATGGTATCCTGATCGACCGTGTCAGGGCGGCCGATCTAAAAGGGGGTGACGTCCAGCTGGGTTGAGTCATTTCTCGAGCAACATACTCGGTGCGTCTCTCCGAGTTCTCTGCACCTAACATGGCAACGACATGTGTAGTACCTCCGGGCTCCTCGTTGTCCCCTCACTTATTTAATCCTTACCTTCTTCCCTTACTTCACTCCCTGAAAAATAGGAAGGTATGCACGTATAATTATGCAGATGATCTGCAACTGGTGTTTTCTATCGATAATTCTCCTGATTCGATATCTGAATTCCAGGCAACGATGCTACACATCGTGACTGGATGAATAACAACCAGTTAAAATTAAACCCGGACAAAACAGAAGTGATTCTGATAGGCGGTCCCCTGGAACGCACAGTTTTGGCCAAGTGAACTAGGCTCCCCACCTAACCCTTTTCCTCAGCGAAAAGTCTGGGAGTGATCATCAATAGTGACCTCACTATGAAATCTCAGATAGGAGCAGTTACTTCCACCTGTTTCTTTCAGCTGAGGAAGATGAGGAAGATTAGGATCTTAATTGGGAAGCCTTAATCCAGGTGGTCCTAGCCATGGTGATCTCACACCTGGATTATGCCAACTCTCTATACTTTGGCATTCCGCTCTATCTCACCAAAAAGACTGCAGATGGTTCAGAACCAGGCAGCCAGGTTGATATCCCAACAACCCAGATGGGAACACATCTCTCCCACTATGAAAGAGCTACATTGGCTTCCCATTCCACAAAGTTGTGCATTTAAAGTTGTTTGCCTTATTTTCAAAACCCTGCATGGTGCTAGTCCAAAATTTATATCCAGACTTGTTCAGAAATATTTACCTGCACGTAGCTTACGTTCTGCCCACAAGAACCTTCTAACCATTCCTTCCTATAAACGAAAACGAATAGGTGGCTGCCGGTTTGCAGTATTGGCACCCAGCTTCTGGAACACTCTTCCTTTAGATATACAAACCTGCACTGAATTCTCTAGATTCTGTAGGCTTCTAAAAGCTTGGCTTTTTACCCAATCTTATAACTAGATTCTGCAGACAACTAAATACATGGGATCCCAGCAATACTTTTAAGTTCAACGCCAAGAAACCAATTGGTGTATGTGCGCTTTATAAGAAATTTTAACATAACTTAACATATTCGTATAATGGCTAAGAATGCATTTAGCGCTGTGTGATACAGAAGACTTCCAGCTTTGTCTAAGCTCTTAGATGGGTGCAGAACAACACTCATAGTCCTAATCCTTTGTCTAATGAGGCGATTCAAGGCTTCAAAAAGTAGGATTGCTTGACTGAGATGGAGTATGAATCGGCAACCCAGTAAGCCAGTTTTTTATATTGAAATTTTAAGAAATCTAGCTCTCTAGATTTCTTGATCAACCACGGTTTTAGATCCCGTTTCAAGGTTTAAGCTTTGTTAGATGTTGCAGCGATTCAGCCAAATCCAGTTTCGTAAGAACTATGTTTCAATATTATACCCAGGGATTTGTGCTTTACCATGGTCAATGGGGACAATTGCCCATAGGCAGTGTTTTAAAGTGCCTGGTTCTCCAATCTTAAGGCAAAGGTTTACAGAAGACTCCTTTCAAACCAGGCCATCCTTAGTAATACAAAAATTGCAACCAAATTTGGTATTGGCTTTAACACCTGAAAGAGTACAAAAAAGAAATTGTATATGCAGATCACCAAATTACTTCGAGGTGTGAATGGGTCTAAATGGAAAAACCTCTAGACCAAGGGTCTCCAAAATTTTCTATAATGAGAGCTACTTCTGATCAACTAAATTCTTCCCAAGCTACCCATAAATGTTAGCGTTGACCACATCTTTCAACATTACAACAGGGTACACCCAATGCAATAGTGACTCCCCTGGATTATATGCCAGGGTTATTAACTGTCAGGAAATGCTATACAAGCATGAATTGTCTTCACATGACTAACCTGCTCTCGCTTCCAAAAGCCAAAGCAGAATTGCTTTTCCACAAGGGGAGCTGCATGTCAGCAGCTCTGTGTGTGGAAAAGAAATGCCGGCTCCCGCAGGGCGCGGGGAGCCGACAGGGACCGTGAGGGCATTAAGGCTCCCCCCACGAACCCAAGGTAGCGGCCAGGCCCCGGGGCCAGAAGTGGCCCGGGAGGGGAAAGAAATAATTTTTTTTAAAAAAAGAACAAACTACTGGCCATGCCGGGGATGGGGTCCCCGGGGTTAAATTGGCCTCAGGAGGGGGGCCACGCGGCCCTCTTCCCGATTTGTTTTGAAAAAAGAATAAATAAAAAGGCGTCAGGCCCTGGGGGATGGGGTCCCCAGGGCCCAGGAAACGTAAAAGAAGGGGTCTGCACAGCCCCCGTTGTAAAAAATAATAATAAAAAAAAAAAAAAAAAAAGCAAACATCTAGCCGGAGTCCACACCCCCTTTTTCACCACACTGCAAACACGCCCCCTGGCGCGTTGTTAGGTGGGGAATTAATTCCCCATGAATACTGAGGGTCCCTGGAGGCCAACTAGCCCACCAGGTACCTCCAGTTTGCGCCACAGTGCTGCGTTGCAGGGAAGTGGTCCGAGGCCGTGCCCCTTTTTACACCTCTTTGCAACGCAGCCCTGTAGTGCTTACTGGAGGTACCTGGTGGGCTAGTTGGCCCCCAGGGACCCTCAGGATTGAAGGGGACTTAATCCCCCAACTTACAATGTGCCAGGGGGCGCATTTGCACAGTGCTGCAGCGAGGGGGGCGGGGCCTGAAACAACAAGTGTGCAAATGTGCCCCCTGGCACGTTGTAAGTTGGGGGATTAAGTCCCCTTCTATCCTGAGAGTCCCTGGGAGCCAACTAGCCCACTAGGTACCTCTAGTAAGCACCATAGAGCTGCGTTGCAGAGTGGTGGTCTGAGGCCACACCCCTATTTACACCTCTCTGCAACGCAGCACTGTGGCGCTAACTGGAGGTACCTGGTGGGCTAGTTGGCCCCCAGGGACCCTCGGGATTGAAGGGGACTTAATCCCCCAACTTACAACTCGCCAGGGGGCGCGTTTGCACAGTCGGGGAGCCAGGGGGCGGGGCCTGAAACAACAAGTGTGCAAGCATTTAAGAAGCCTTTGAAATTCACTGAAAAAACATAGGTTTTAGGCACATTATAGTTAAAAATTAGCATTTAAAAAAACCTTAGACACTCACTGAAAAAGCCGTAGGTTTCGGGGACGTTATAGTTAGTTGGACATTTCTCTCGTACAAAACTATAGAAATTCCCCCGTTATAGTTAGTTCAGCTAACTATAACTCGCGCCCCCGCAATGCACTGTTGATGACGTCACATATTACATCATTCAGGACATAGTCAGTGACATCACTGATGACGTCACTGATGACATCTCAAATGACATCACTGATGACATCATCCACGTGAAAATCTGATGACCTCCTCACACCCTAATATAACCTTTAATACACCCACTGTAAAATACAGACTACCATTTTCGAAACCAGACACACCAACACCAGTTACTACATACGCACTCACTGATTCCTACGTCAACACACACATACTCTCATTCACCCATAAAATCACTCATACATGCAGTCACTCATCAATACAACAATATCATATGCACTCATACACCAATATAGACACTCACACACCACCACTCATCCAGAGTTACTCACACACCTAGTCAGTCATGAAAAGAATGAATCGCACTTCTATTTACTCAGGTATACAGTTATACACACACCACATCACTTGTTCATACAGAAACAAACGCATACTTACTCTCTCATACAATCACTGATACAAGTACACACTCATCCATACAGCCACTCTCATAATCACTGACTCTCACGTATAGTCATTTATATACATCAACTCTCACATAAACTGCCTTTTACATATGTAGTTGCTTGGACATGTACCACTGAGACATCCATTCTCTCACCAACACACCCATAAACACACTCACCCACCCATATTTTTTAAAAATACATTGAACTGTTACCTGATTTTATTTGCCGTCTCTGCACTATCTCCCTCGATCAGTAGACTGAACGCAGCTGACGCGGGCAGGGATTCCCAGTTGCAGCAGCGTGATTGGCCGGTCGCCAGAGGCACGCCCACAACCATAGCCACGCCTCTTTTGTGTTATAACGCACGCTGATCTCGAGCGCAGCGTTCTTACAGCTGAGACTCCTGAGGCACAGCCGGGAGTAGGGAACAGATTGCTTTTTTAAAAATACATTGAACTGTTACCTGATTTTATTTGCCGTCTCTGCACCATCTCCCTCCATCAGTAGACTGAACGCAGCTGACGCGGGCAGGGATTCCCAGTTGCAGTAGCGTGATTGGCCGGTCGCCAGAGGCACGCCCACAATCATAGCCACGCCCCCTTTGTTCCTACTCTCCACCACTATAAAGCATGTGTCCCTACCGGAAGCGCAGCGGACGAGCGCGACGAATGCGCGCCGAATGCGCTCTTAAGGCAAGCTAGTCTGCGCTCGTCCGCGCCGAGACCGGGCCTAGGGCACCCCCCCCTGTATGTCCAACTTCGTCCCTCGAGGTGCTCAGATATAGTAGGGAAATGCTTATGTTGCTGAACCCCCTGGCAGACAGAGCCAAATGCCCACGTTTGCTCCCTAATATAATACATAAGGACAACAATGTATGCCCCAACTGCCAAGGATGGCTACCAAACATTAACCCTCTCCTCCCCAAATCTCTATTGAAACCCAATCTAAGCTCTGACAAGACCTATCTCCCACCAGCCCATGTGGTACCTAAGCTTAGCTCTAAGGGAAAACTAATTAGCGGACTATTAAACGTTAGATCCCTCCCGAAACATGCCACTGAAATACAGCTTCTAATCGTATCCAATAATTTGGACATTCTTTTTTTAACTGAGACATGGATGGCTGTGGGATCAAAATCAGAGCTAGGTCCAGCATGTCCTGCATGATATAAGATAATTCATAAACCTAGAAATACGGGACAAGGAGGAGGTTTAGGGATCATCTTTAAGGAGGAGCTAAACATTACAACTCTGGACATTGACACTATCTCATGTGTTGAAATCCTCGGGATTTCGATAAAACACGATTCTGAACATTGCCTTACGGCCCTTATTTGCTATAGGTCACCGGGGCACTTTAATGCCTCACAACAGCAGGAATTGATCACTGTTATAAACAATATTTCAATCTCCCACAGTAGGCTGCTGATATTGGGTGATTTCAATATATGGGACAATGACCAATTACGCACAGCTTTGTATAACATCACTCAATCCTGTCATAATCTAGGGCTGAAACAGTGGATAACTACCCCCACACATATACAGGGAAACACATTGGACTTAATATTCGCAGCAGAAGATTTAATGACCATGGATACAATTCTTCCAGTAGGTTGGTCAGATCATCACCTCCTCATTTTTAATATACATATCTTGATACACATAGGACCCACAAGGGCACAGACCAGAACTTTTCTTGGTCGGGACTGGAGGAACCTGCTGAAAAGGAAAGAGGAAGGTAAATCTGACTTTTGTCAGGTTGGGACCTCGTTCAATCCTGAGAACGATGTTACTACAAACTATCTCTCATTTTGTAATGAGATAACTAAGAAACTTGATGATATCATACCGCTGAAAACAATCAAGAGAAGAGGTAAACCCTCCGCGCCCTGGTACACGGACAAACTGAAAGAACTGAAAAACATCTGCAAAAAGGCGGAGAAGCTCTGGAGGAAAAATTACTCAGAACAGGAGAAAGGGCGATGGAGGCTCACTATTGTACAATATAAGAAGGAAATTATTACAGCTAAAATTAGCCACTTCGCAGACCTTATTCTTAAAAGCTCTAATAAGTCTTGTGATACTTTCAAGATTATTAGAGAGCTCTCCCATCCTGCTTGTGCTGACAGCCAAATCCAGCCCTCACAAGAACTCTGTGACGGCCTAGAAGTATTCTTTCAGGAAAAAATCAATAAAATAGTTGAGGGAATGAATAGTAAATCTATCCCCACAATGCAGGACAATAGTAGCCAAGCAAACAGAGATGAGATGGTGGAATTTGCTAGAAACCCCTCTCCAAATGCTACTTTGGATAACTTTGTGGTCCCTTCAAAACAGGAATTTCTTATAACAGCCCTTAACACGTCATCAGGATCCCCTTTAGACCCTCTTCCCCATAGAATGGCCAAGAATTTTGAGGCTGATATCTTCCCAGCTCTGCATCAGCTCTGTAACCAATCCCTCCATACAGGCTCCGTACCAAGAAACTGGAAATTGGCGGTTTTTACTCCGTTACTAAAGAAACCAAATTTGGACCCTAACTGCCAAAAGAACTACCGACCTATATCCCTCTTACCATACCCGATAAAGATCATAGAGCGATGGGTCAGCAGATCCCTAGCCCTCTTCCTAGAAATCAATGACATCTTGGAAGAGGAGCAATTTGGTTTCAGACCTGCTCATGGAACTGAGTCAGCCTTGCTGACTGTCATGGATGACCTACGTATGAGGGCGGACAGGGGAGAATCGGCAATCCTCATCTTGCTGGACCTGTCCGCCGCTTTCGATACGGTGAACCACGACATCCTGATAAAAAGACTAAAGAACATCGGAGTTGGAGGTGTCGCGCTTGACTGGTTTCGATCTTACTTGACGGATAGATGGCAGGCAGTAGCTATTCCGCCATATCAATCAGAGTTCATTAAAGTTCCGCATGGGGTCCCACAGGGGTCTGATATCAGTCCCATACTTTTTAACATTTATATGCAACCCCTGATGAGGATCATCAAAAGCCACGGCATCAGCGTGATAAATTACGCAGATGACACTCAGCTAATGATCTCTCTTGATGGAGCCCATGCAAACTCACTGGAGACTTTCCACACCTGCATGTTGGAAATGTCACTTTGGCTAAACCAGAACTCACTACAATTTAACAGTGATAAAACTGAAATACTGCATTGTGTAGTTGGAAGAATCCCTACAAATCTACCTATAGACTTCTGGCCTCAGTCGCTGGGAGATTTGCCTATCCCCGTGAATTCAGCAAGGAATCTCGGAGTCATTATTAACGACACCCTGAGTCTTGAGACTAACGTCAATAAGCAGGTTAGTTGTTGCCTTGCCTTGCTACGAGGATTGCGAAAGCTGCTACCTCTCCTTCCCCCGCAGACTAGAGCTAAGATAGTCAGGAGCACCATCCTCAGCCGCCTGGATTACTGTAATGCCCTTTTGCTGGAATCCCCTGCCTATCTCATTTCCAGACTCCAAAGTATCCAGGCGGCTGCAGCCAAACTGGCACTCTCTCGGGAACGTGGATCTTCCACCACTTCTGCCCTGGCTGATCTCCACTGGTTGCCCATACACCAGAGGATCTGTTTTAAATCCTTATGTATTGTCTTCAAGGCAGTCCATGGGCTAGGTCCCCGACCACTCCAAAATAAGTTCAACTGGTATGAGCCGACCCGGTCTCTCCGATCCTCCTTAAACCTTATCAGCATTCCTAGGATCAAGAAAGCTACTTGTGGGGGAAGAGCATTCAGCATAGCCGCAGCGCACTTATGGAATAAGCTCCCTACTGACATCAGAAAAACGAACGAACTGATGGCCTTTCGTAAAAAGGTGAAAACATGGCTCTTCCCTAAAAAACTCTCCAACCCATGTAAGCTGCTGCATGGGTTGGTCAGTAGCTACATGAGGGTCTATATGGGTTATTGATTGGTTGCCTGAGTATTTGTATGGGTGTCTGAGTGTGTGGGTGGGTGGGTCGGAGGTGTGTGACTGTGCATAGATGTGCGAGTGGTTGATTCACTGTGTGTATGGGGTCAAGAGTGCATGTGCAAACAGCTGTATTTATTTATAGCATTTGTAGAGCGCTCTGCAACCCTACGGGCATCCTGGCGCTGAAGTACATACAGCTCAGCAGAGTGAGGCTTCACTTTTGAGAGCCACTTCAAGGGAGATTGTGAGCTCCCATAGCTCCTGAGCTGCTTCTTGGAGACTTTGGCTCTAAACCATATGTTAAAGTTGGAAGCAGCTTGGCCCTTATGACTTTTAACCCCTTCTGTGCCCATGACGAGATAGTCTCGTCATGGAGCACGGTTGCGCTGTGCCCATGACGAGACTATCTCGTCATGGACCCCGCCCGCCAATGCAACGGCCGGCACAGCAGGGGGAAAGGGCGGGGCACAGAAGGGGTTAAGATGAGATCAACGTTGGGCTTACAGATTTTAAATATAATACTGTAAGAGCTTAGATTAAAAAAGTACTTTTGTTTTTCAATATGAACAGCTGTTGGCAAAGAGATCCTGAGTCACTGAATCGAACACCCAGATAATTATAAGTCGAAGAATAAGAGCTTGCCACCTTACCCATAAACCTGTTATCTCTTTATCCTCATTTTACACCAAAAATCATGTTTGGTGTTGTCATATTAGCCCTTATCTTATTAGCTGTGTTGTACAAAGAAGAACAATGTGGGTTTGTCATAATATAAAAAAGTCATCCACTTATTGAAGTATTTGAATGTCCTTCTTGCCTACTCGCAGGGTTGGAGATTTGGGGCGCAGCTTTCTCTATTTGGAAAGCTGTACAAAGACCTGTGGTGTAAAGACTGAACAGCAAGGGAGCTAAAATTCAGCGCTGTTTTAAGGCTCTTGTTGCAATCTATTCAGAGACATTGTTACTCTTACCCAGCTTGACTCTGACTCAGGTGTCTGTATAGAATAGCTATAAGTAATTGACCTGGGACACCCTATATGCGTAGATTCCTCCAAAGGAGATCGCGATACACATCTAGCACAGATGTGTAATGTGTAAAATAGGCATAAAAGTTTGCCCTCTGAACAAGCTTTGCCTTATATAGAAGATACAACCATGTTATCAGTGGTATCACATGGGTGCCTTAAGTCTATCTGATATAAAGGTTGACCTACCTTTCAGAAACCGATGCCTCCTGCTCATTTAATAAAATCCTGGTGTATACCTTTGCATTCACATCCAGTAAAGCTAGTAATCAGTAATTTGATGGGTTAGAGTAGCCTACTATATTTTATATGAGGCATGCGATATTGAGCCCTTCCAGCACTCTGGAATCCAAGTTGTATCAAAGCAGGAGCAAAACAAAGATTTACCAAAGGGAGAGATGTATTTTAAGTAAAGCAACTGGAATACTTTTTGGACCCTGGGGTCCTGTGCAGTCGACGTCTTATTCAAGCTTTCCTTCTCCACCATAGGAGAAACCGCTGATCAAAAGATACTGGAGGTTGCTAACACACAAACTTAGATTGTACACCTCAGCATTTATTATGGGAGGCGAGTACAATTCTGTGATATGTGACCCATGTAGCTGAAACCACTGTGAGGCCGCCAAGAGAACTGAAGTGCAGTCAGAAATTATGCAATTTTTTATAGACTCTGTGTCTTTTCTCAAGCCAAATTAGTCTTTCATATGCTTTTCTTAAGGTAAACTCCTCATTAACACCGTTGTCATGTTCTTTGATGTTACCTTAAAGTTTGTTGCATGCCCAAGTTTAGTTTTGAGGGCATACAGTTGACTGTTGGTCCATTATAATGTGGCCTAAATACGTCATGTTTCCATTACATTTCATCAAGCATACTCTCAAGGAGGCTATTGTATTTTCTATAAATAAGTCAATTGGATCTGGAATAACAAAAAAACATGTGAATTAAATGCAAAGGATAATTGCCAGTTCTTGAAACTTTTGGCCACGTATGAAGACCACTTGATGCTTTGTTGACTTTCTACTCCCATGCCTTCGCGGCATGCATGACAGAATCCCTGGAGTGGGCAGGTACACTCAAAAGAGAACTACCAAGTGAAAACGGTCACTTTCCATCCTTGCTACTCAGTCTAGAACAGTGAATGTCCCTTTTGAAGATGTGTGGGTATTAGAAAGTGTATTAGACATCAGACGACCTTTGATGCCTGTCAAAATTAAGCCATATAAAGTTTCCATAAGCTGTTTGTGCAGAGTCCCATTTTTGAGGTATACAGCACATTGCCTTCACACAACTGAGTTAATCCATTGTATATTATCCTAATACTTTTGATAATTGATTAGATTTAAATTTGTCACCTAAGATTACTTGTGTATGCCTATACCTAGATATTATGTAATTGAATTTGACCTGAAGGTGTTTACTATGTCTTGCTTATAACCATTATGAACTTTTCAATAAATGTTCACTAATAATTTGTTGGTGGCCCCTATACCTCTGGCTAATAAATAATGAATATACATTCCATGTGTTGGTTACACCGAGGAATGAGGTGGCCTTAAACAGCATGTAAAAGAATCTACTGATCAGGCGGACAATAAAATTGATATCATTCTAACCCCAGAAAAACTCTTTTCTTCTCCCTTGTCTGATCATGCTTTGATTATTTAGGAGCGAAGTGTCCGTTCCTTCAAATCTATTGGAAAGTCTATTACTATACAATATTTTCCATGTAAAAGATTAATGTTTTTTCTCTTGAAGCCACACTTAAAGAAATGTTTACATTTTTATCCTGTAATACATTTGGCGAGGATAGAAACCCTCTAATAAACTCTTTTCTTCATAACTAAACAAAGTAGCTCCTCCCGCTACAAAAAACGTAACCCCAGCTGAAAAAGTTGCACCTTGATTTAATAAAGAAGAAAAGCTTTTAGACAAAGGCAAACATGCAGAATACTTATAGAGGGCCAAATATAATGAACTGTCTTATTGGCCAAAGTTTTAGTTAAGGTATGTTCAAGTGGAGAACAGTGTCACCATTGATGTTCCTATTTTATTTTAATAGCGCGTCCATGCCAGATGTTCAAGATGTAGAAAACATAATATAGATTAACATACAATTAATCTAACAGGAACTTATTTACTAAGCCAAAGGTTTTCCTGGAAGTTGGGCTTAGTCTGGCCTTCCTGGTACGATGTTGGATATCACTGGTTTATAAAAAGTTTCAAATTACGGTGGTTACCTGAACATCTCGCTGTTTGGATGTGGGTGCTTTGAAAATCAAGCCAGGTTCTCTTATCACTCAACCTGGCTTTTAAATTCCACACCACGTTCATCACTGAGATGGTTTTCCATAACGATTTTTATGACCGGTTAACCATGCCGCGACCTAGAAAAAAAAAGGACTACAGAAGCACTTGGCGAAACTAGGCCTGCCCACCCATTGAGTGCTTTTTTTCTGCAGGGAAGAAGGTTTATTTCTGATTCACAGTCTTTGAAGTGCTCTGCGTTTAGGTGTGTTTTCTTTCAACATCGCTGTTGAGCTATACCTTCTTACTCCTTTTAAAGTCTTAACCCCCGGTTCATGGTCTATGCCTTCTCTTCAAAAGGGATGCTGAACTGTGAGGTCTGGTTTTATTCCAGGAGGTAACGCTTCAACTGTGTAGCTAATTTCTCTATCTCTCAAGGGCACTCTCGCACTCACACACTCGCACTTTGTCACACTCAAACACTCTTTTACTCGCTCTTTCCTTTGGTCTCCTGTCTTGTATTTAAATATCCTCAGTAGAGGTATGCACTGAAGAAAGTGGCTGTCACATGGGGTTGCTGGCCTAGGCCTCACAATAACAAACACTATCGGACGAGCTCCTTCCATGTCGGCTTCACTGAGTTTATCCGTGGTCCCCTGGCTATGAGAGGGGGTCGTGCATACATGACAATATACCTGATTCGTGCAGGAGACTCCAGGGGTTTGAAGCCAAAAATGGCTTTATTTTGACTGTCTCCTTAATGAAATATGCTTCCATAAAAGTAAATGGGGAAATCCGTTCTCCCAATTTTTTTATTTTTTTATCTCCCACTTTCCTCTTCTAAAATTTTGGCATGTATGGTCGTACATGACAACACCGGCTCCAAGTAGCGTTGGAGGCTCAGTTCTTGGCCTCTCTCTAGTAGCAGTAATCACATCTAGTTGTACTCTCCAGCACTGGCATTGCCAAACACACTAAATATTTGAAGGAAGCCAGCCACCACAATTCCTTCTGCATACTAAGAGGCAGGCGCAACCACCAGTTCTTCCATCAACCATCTTGTTGTGTTCTTAAGCAAGCTGCTTGTTAGGATGGGGGTACATTTTTATAAAACGCAGACAAGAAGGTTCTTAAAGCACCTAAGCCAAAATTAGTGTTTCATTGTTCTCTTGCAGTGTGCTTGCACTAAGTCATTCTTTCTTTGTTTGCAGGTACTTATTTGCTTTGCAGGTAAAGCAGGACCTGGTACAAGGGAAGCTTACCTGTAATGATACTAGCGCTGCCCTGCTAATCTCCCATATTGTGCAATGTAAGTATACCGTTTAAAGAATAAAAATTAATGTCTTTCCATAAGCTTTGAGTCTTAGAGTGCACTAAAATTATTACAGTTCCAAAGCACAGCATTAAATGTGAATTGTTAAAAATGTGCCCCGCCACAGACTGTCTGGATAGTTAAAATAAGTTATGAGGAACTTTGTTTTGCACTGCATATGTCCCGTGAAAAATATTGATTATTAGTGTATTGCAAACATCTCGTTATATATTCTTGTATGTTTGTTGGGATGTACAGAGTCCTTCTCACTGCTTGTGTAAACTAAGCACACATTTAAGGACGCAGGTGTGACTTAAAAAAAATAGTTAATCTAACTCCTGTGTTTCCCTGCACGGTGGATTTTCAGTTGATGTGAAATTCAGAAAGGTTTCTTGGAGTGTTCCAGGGAAGGAGATTTCTTTTGACTGGTTTTGAAATCCTATGACGAATCATTCCATTTTAGCATTAGCTAATATACACATACAGATTTGCTCATTTAAAAATCCCATGGCAAGTCTACATGTATTTAAGTTTTTTCCGCCATGCGGAAAATATTTTTGTCTGTGGAGAAATCCCAGCTGCTACACTGCCATCTTATTTTTATGTTGGTTGGGTTTAGGAGGAAGTGGTTCTTCTGATCCTGACCGTGTTTACTCCTACCCTTAAGAAGAGTAAATCTCCTTCATTTGCACGGGTGGAAGTGGTATCCTGAGAAGTTTGTGAATATCCACAAAAAGGCAAATTTGTGGATGTGCAAAAGCCTCAGGTACTTCCTGCCTTAGAATGTTCTCTTCCGGTTACTGGCAGTGGATTTACACATACAAAATCCTTAGTTCGAGGAAATCGCTTTATATGTTTAAAACCAACTTTTATGAATTCTAAAAGCGTTTTTACATGTTTAGAAAAAACTGTATCTGAACTAAACTAAATGCACATTGCTTTGGAATTGGGGTCCACCGTCTCCTAAACTTGCACCCTTGCGTTGACATTCAAACGTGATGTTATCAGTAGTGGTAAAGGTGGGAACTCGAGGTAGGATTGCACCTTAACATTTCGAACTTCAAGACTTTCTTTTTTGTATTTGAAATTTTACTTGACCTGTAGTATTAGAGCAGTTTCATGCGTTTTTTCACAGTCCTAGTTTCATTTCAAAACCCCGCATCATTTTCTAATTTCCAATATATAATTATTAGTAGATCAAAACCAAGCCATATGTTCATTCTTAATGGCTTTCTTTGCATTGGTTTCATATTCTCGTTTTAAAATAACAATTTATAGCCTACAGTGTCAGCATGATTGGAGGTCTTCTCTCCAAATGCCTGTTCCTTAAGCTCTGTAACACACTACCTCTCTTGTTTGGTTCTTCGACATTCCACCCAGATCTTTCAGGAGATCGCCAATCCATTGCTTTTCTTCATACTATGGACAACAGTCTTTATATGTTCTGTGCATGGACTTTTATCAGACTCCTAATAGTTGTTTTAAACACCTTTCAGCTTGTGGATTGAGATACGTACTAGCCGTCGCTACCTGCAAAAAAGGTTTCTATTCTTAGATATATTTTTTTCTTATCACAGCAGAGTGTACCTTGAGAGAGCTCAGTTTGCAGATAGTGGCAATTTGCTCCGCAATAGTTTATGGCCTATCCAGTACTACCAGTGTGTGAACTGAAAAGGACTTAGGACCTATTTCAATCGATTCAGTTATCAGAGCAGTGCTCTTATACCCAAACAAAGAATTATCCTTGTGTAAGGCATGTGAGCCTATAATAAAAGGAGTAGTTCCCTCACTTCCCAATTAAGCTGTTGTACAGACCAAGATCTTCCAGGGCCAAACTGGAATGTAGTGATATCATTTGGATCCTTATCCATCTGTCCATTATGTAAAATAGGATCCATAACCAAATGTGCACGCTAGGAATAACTAATCTGGTGCAAATGCAGCGATCTGCAAATAAAAACTAAGGCCACCTATCTCCTTGTTTAATAGGCTGTGATGCCCACTCCTAAACATGTGTCTTATGTTTAAACGTTCCTTTTGCTGTAGCTAATATGCAATCAGCTTTTTCCATTCTCCTCTTTCATTTTGCGTCCTCGCTCTGTACTCTGACACTTTTTCCTTCTGGTGTTCTATCATCACTTTCCTGCCATTTGATCTTGAAGAAATATCAACGTTTCTCATGTAAGATGTCAGCAACTTCAACTATGGAAGATATCCTATAACTTTAATAATTGTTCTAAGTAAAAAGTTGGACCAAAGAGATAAAAACACTTGTATTTGAACTTGTGCTCCTTGAGAAACTCTACCATTGGCCAAAGGTGGGTCATCTTCTGAGGGTTGATGATGCAACATCTTGTTATATGTAGAGATTTTGCACTTGCTAAGAAATTGTTTAGTTGCCCTGCTGCTTTGTCTCTTCTGTTTAATTTGCAGTGTGTGGACATTCTTGGTAACATCTATATACACAGCCCTGTAGTTTCCACTTGGAGGGTACAGTCTTATATACTCTTGCCATTTGTTTTCTTTGCAAATCAAGATCTGTTACCAGCTGAACAAAATTCTGCATAACCTGTCTTCCTAGGTCAAAACTTTGTGTCCCCCTCTATCTAATACCAAGTGCATAGGTTGTCTAACCTTGGCCAAATTGTCAGGTGTTCACATGTGTCAAGGACTACAAAATTAGGGCTTTCTGAGTACATTCTTTACTCTGCTTGATAAAATCACTGAGATCTTGTACAGCCTACTTGTTTTCATCCACTCTTTGGCCCAGGGAATCAATCTTACTTTGCAACTTCCTCACTGTATTCCCAATTTCTTTCATGACTGTCTGAAGTTCCCGTGTTACCTTGTGCTCTATGTCAGTCTTGAGAAATAGCAGTCAGGTCTTCCTGGGTAATCGGATTTAGCGTGTTGCGGATGTCCCTGTTTGCAACTCTATTCTACTCATGTCCGTACAGTTGTTACTGTCTTTATTCCTTAAGAGATGATGGATTTTGGTGGTCTCTTGACTGACTCCACTGGGTCTGCGGTGACTAATATATATTTTTTTCGTTGCTTTCCTCTTCCCTGGCATGCATGTTATTATCTCATAGGCCCCTTTGACCAAGCAGTATCTGCAGTACCCCCCAGCCGAGCTCAACAGATCACCCCGTGGTCCTTTGCAGCCGCTGATTTAGGATTTCATGGGCTCTTTAACCATTCACCTCATGTGGATCCTGTGCACCCAGGGATTTCAGTCCTTTACAGTCATTGCACTGTTCACCTTCAACATCTTTATACTACTGAGCTTGCCAGTATCAAACTGTCCCTCAAGACGTGATCACTGGTACAGCAAACTTTGGCACATTTCCATTCAAAGAGTATTCCCAGGACACACTTGTCTTGGGCAAGATGGCACAGATCTGACTCTTATTCAAGTGCCATTTTATGAAAGGAGAATCACTCGCATTTTGGCTTCATTGGATCTCCTATGGGGATCAGAGCCGTTGCAGCCATATTTTCCAAGAAAAATAATTCATGTTCCTTTAAACTATGACTCTGCTACCTCACTGTGACATGTCTCATCTTGTGACACCATCATCTTCTCCCCTGTGGCTCCGAGGCAGCAGCAGCCATTAATATGACAAATACATCCCACCCCATCCAGAGATGAGCTTATCAAAGCTGTTGTACGTCCTCCGAAAACACTCCCTCACAGATTCAAGCCCCGCACCAGGGAGTCTTTTACTTCTGACATTGTTTCCCATCAGAGTCACAGACAAGGAAGCTAGAGTGCTGCTACTGTACATGGGAACTGGTCTCTGGAGATCCAATATTCTGCAATCTTGGAAGAACATCAACCAGAAGTTCCATAGTCAAGTTCTTCAGTGAGTGTTTGAAGTACATGATAATGTTGGTTGAGCTGAATAAGATGCTTCCACTCTAGTGGAGGCTTGGGAATCTGGACGATAATGCATTCAGGTCTTCCGAGAGGTCCGCTGTGTGGCTACAGGCTAATGTACTTCAGTTAGCTAAAGAGGCTTGGAAGAAGGCCCCATTGTCTCCAGTGGTCCTCCAGTTGCCTTGTGTTAGGGAAGCTTGCACTGCATTCTACCCATGCTGTACCTGCGGTGTGTATTGGCGAAGATTGGTTAAAAACAACGTTTTTACCAATCTTCACCAATACACTCCACAGGTACTGGCTTTTAAAAGTGAGATAAAAAAAAAAGAAAAACCCCTATTGAAAGCCATAACCAAGGCTTTGTTGGCTTATTTTATCAGGCTGATGACCCAAAATAAAGAAAAGTTTGGTGTAGCATTAAAAAGTGAAAGTGCACACAATGGAAAATTATTACTAATTGTTTTGTTTTACAAGTAAGTATACCTTCCAGGAAGCATTTTTCAGCAAACTGATTTTGGCACACTAATCTAAAAGCTGTGTTGTTACTTTTATTTCTCATTGACACAGCTGAGATTGGCGATTTTGATGAAGCTGTGGAGCGCGAACACTTAGCAAAGAACAAGTATATTCCTCAACATGAAGCACTGGAAGACAAAATCATGGAATTTCATCGTCACCATGTGTAAGTGTCTCTGCTTCAAGCCACCCTCTTCTCCCTTGCTGTGTACCCTGTCCTTGTTCCTTTGTTTCCTTAAAGTGTTTGCATTAAAGACATACAAGTAATTCAATATCAGATTTTATTTTTAATCTCCGATACCACCGCACTGAGGGTACCAGTGTGTAAGGAGCACTTATTCTTTATTTGATTGTGTTTCTACTAAACCAGAAGGAATAATAAATGAGGTGGAATGAGAATTTGGGAATATTGCAGGCTAATTGTTTAGATTAACTACAAATACTGGGCCAAGCTAACAGAAAAGCAATGCTTGGAGCAACACCGCATTCTTCCTTGGTAGTTTTGGATGATGGCCGTACTACTGAGCTGTGCAGATGCGTACGAGGACCAGACTCGGGCACGGACCATTAGAAGTAAAAATTGTTGAGCAAGTGTAGAGAGAGACATGTTTTCAGGTATGCAGGGAACACTATTTTCAGTACTCTGCCTGCTATGTGTCTTGCTTACAGTAGTGCACAGCCTCCTTGAGCTGGCAAAGAAGAGTCTGCAAGAGGCCATTGAGGCAATGCTGAATAAGATGTAGCACCAGTGCAGGAGGTATTGTTGGCGGCCTCTGCAGTGTGTGTGCCATCTCAGTCATTCTGTCACAACACGGCCTCCACCTCTGCTGAAGGTGCTGACATTGGTGGCTGAAGGTGGCTCAAAGTATTTGTCTGGAGTCTAGTGCAGCTCGCACCGCCCTCTGCTCCCGCCACTGCTGCCCAATGCCACTGGCAGCAGTACCTACCTGCTAAAAAGTATATTACATCGTTAAACGCTCCGTTGATGAATTCTGCTAAAAAACAATAGACTCACAGCGCCGCCATGTTGTGGATGTATATAGCTTTGACAAGCACCGGCACAAATTAAGCACTGCCAATCACCAATGATGAAGAGCATGAGTGTGTTAAAAATACCTAAAGTATATGTTTAAAACACTTTTGAGTGCACTATTGTGCAAGCATTTGTAAGTCTGCATCAGTGGTGGACACGGGCAGAGTCCGCTCTCGAACATTCATAAACATTTCACTTGCATTGTCTCTTCTATGCTATCAGCTTGGCATTCTTTGAGCACAGCTATACCAACATTTGCCATTGAGTATGAACACTCACAGACCTCTATTCCAGGCCATTTAGTGTCTTTGTGACGGGAGCCTCAACTGCATGACTGTATTATTATTCTATAGCCTGCATCTGAATATAACATTTTTCTAATGTTATCATCTGCCAAATGATTTGCCTAGATGACTTCCACCTTGACAAAGGTTCACTTCTGACAACTTAATTCAGGGAATCATAATGCTCTTTACTCTGGTCTAACCTGAAGGCCATCCAAAGGTCATTGACTGTAATATTGTGAATAGTGTGGAGATCGGAGCAGGCACGCCGTGACGTGATCAGGGGCTGTCAAAACTATCACCTCCCTTCCCAACTGAGAGATCCAGACTTTCATCTGAGAGCATTCCCAATCTTCCTAGGTCCCAAGCAGTTTCCTTCAGTCTTGTAGCATATCAAGCAGACATCAACATTCAATTAAACTGTGACCCACAAATAAGGAAAACCTTCATCTCCACGGTACTTCTGCGAACTGACTGAAAACAAATAATCGCCACAAAATAAATGAAATGCTGCAAAACCCACCAAAAATGCTTATCCTGCTTGGTGGGAGCATTTGCCGTTTTTTATTCGTAAAGAATTAATTTGTTCTCTCCTACATTCCATTGTCTCCTAAAAAGTCCTTATGATTTCAGGAGTTCTGAAATCTGGCTTCTCTTACTTTAGTCTAGGTTAGTGTGGCGCCTCCATCTCAATTTCTACTGAATTATGTCTGTATGCACTTTGTGTGTTGCTGGAATAAATGTGGTACTTCTGCACCCAAAGCAGTTTTAGAACCAATCTAGAGAAAGGAGCTGGCTGACGAGGTACTAAACAGTACTTGGTGATTTTAACTGTGGAGTGCGCTCCAGACAGCCTGCAAAGGTCCATTCATTGACTGTGCTTCTATCAGTAGCTGGTACTGTGAGAACATTTCTTTGATCTGAAGGCTTGTCTGATTAAAGATGAACCTTATAGAACAATTTGAAGGTCAGAGTTGGCCACTGCACAAACTTTAGGTAAGCCCAATGATGGGCATTACACATGCTTATCTATTTTCATTAGAACATATTTTCTGCATCTAAAAGCACCCCACTTTTCACATTCTGCTAAACTTGTTGATACGTCCACAAGGTGGCTAATATTTTTTGTCATTTTCTTTCCAAAGGGGCCAAACACCAGCAGAGTCAGATTTCCAGTTATTGGAAATTGCCCGCCGGTTGGAAATGTATGGCATCCGATTGCACCCAGCAAAGGATCGAGAGGGGACGAAGATCAATCTGGCGGTCGCCCACACCGGCATCCTGGTGTTCCAGGTCAGGAATATGGCATGCGCCCTGCTTGGCTGCAGCCATGTTTGTTTGCATCTTTTTAAGGAAGCTCTGTATCCCTCACAGTAGAATTCGACACATCCTTGTAAATTGTTGATCCCATCTACGAGACATAGGTCTTACAATATTTTGGGAAGCTGGGGCCATACTGATGAGAGTAAATTCTTGGTAACGTTTTTGACTAGTATCCATTTAAAAGAATCCACTGTAAAACCGAGGTGTAGTATCACTCTGTCCCTCGACGAGCATTACATAGACGTCAGATGGAGGTGGGGGATGGGAAAAAAGGGGTTGAGCTGCATAAAATGGAAGGAGAGAACTTAGCTGGATTTTGACCATGCGAGAATAATTAAATTGGGGTGCACAAGAAGGAATATGTGCTTTAAACCTCCAAACTTTCTCTCTCTCTCTTTTTTTTTTTTAAATCTCGAAGACTTTCCTACATGCCACCCCCTTAGCATTGGAAATTCCTCACTCTCTTAGAGCACTCACAATTATTCCATTGCAACACTATGGGGACAGAGGACCCTGGGACAGTGTCCTTTTGACACCTTGCTTCTCATTTTCTCATTGTGACTGACCCAGTATGTTTTTCGTGTGCCAGAGACCTGTCATTATGATACCTGATTTTGTTGCTGTGTGTTTGAGGTGGCAGTACCCATGGTTCTGGTTTGTGTGTATCTATGCTCTGTAGCCCGTAAGGTTGTAGGGTGTTGCACAGGGATCATTGACAGTCAGTGCAGCTGTAGTGTATTGTTATGCGTGGTGCAACTCGTGCGATATATTCCACGTGCGAGCTGCACGTCGCATCTCCGGTACCTTTTGTTGTTGTTAAAATATACCAAGTTGTTGTTCAAATGAGGCCCTTGCTGGCAGACAGAGCGGCGGGCGAGGATTACAGTGGACTTGGTCAGTTCACTCAGGGGTCTGAGCCGGGTGGTCGCTGGGCGAGTTCTGCGAGAATAAATCAACAAACCTACCTTCTATTTCCGGATATTTCTTGCAACATTTTGGTGACGAGTAGTCTTCCTTCCCTTGTCTGGGCTGTTCCTATCCTACCCTCTTGAAGACACCACTGTAAAGAGAAGTGGATGTGTCTGTATTGACTTCACATCCACTGTGTTGTACCTAGCTAGTCCAGCTGCTCACCCTGTGGCCTGAGAGGAGTTAAGACTTCAGGAAAGACTCTGGCCATTGGCAAGGTCAAAGGTGCACACCTTGGACAAAGATAAGAGAAGCGTACCCAGCCCTGCATCTTGTCCTGCTGAAGAAGTCAGGACCCAGCAATCAAGAGCATCTGATTGCCCTGAGATCATCTGGTTTCCAATCCACAACCAGAAAGTGACAAATCCCTCTGCAAGCTGGTTGCCATGGGGCTGCGAACTATCTGAAAGAAATGACCTTCTACTTGATTGTTTCTCTTGAAAGCTTAAAAATGCACTTTTAGCTGATTGGTCCCTTGAAAGCTTAAAGACCATTTTCTAATTTAAGGGTCAGTTGTGTGAAGACTAGCTGCCATTTCATTGATTCAAGAGGACTTCTTTGGCTTATTCTGTGTTCACCCTTTATTTGGAACGGCTCTACACAGGGAGTGTAGTGGTAGGGAGTATATCTCATAAAAAAGGGATACACATTTTGATTATGCAACCCTTATAAGAGAAGGAGATGGACTTCCTGGCTTGAAGAGGCTCTGCCTTCCTTTGCACCACTGCTTGAGTCCAGCGGCCAGTGCATGTATGAAGAGTTCTAAAGTACTGAGACTGCTGAGACTGAAAGCTTGCGACTGCTGAGACTGAAAGCTTGCGACTGCTGGCCAGACTGATTAACAGTCCCTATGAACAACATAAACCAGAGCAGAAAGCCCCCTATGCCTCATAACTACCCCTCAGAGCAACTGTGAGCAGCCGCGACCACTGCCGTGTCGCTGCCTCTTTGTCCATACCAGCAATTGTGCTGGCCACCTGGCATGAAGCCCTGTGTGGTTATGTCTAACACTGCAGCATCTGATTGTCCCCACACTAGTGGCACAAACCCACCCTGAGGGCCCAGATGCCTCTTTACCCGCTGATCCCATTTTCATTACTCTTCTGAGCGGTAACCACTGATTTCCACGGACTGTGGGTAAAGAAAAAGGAGGCTGCTATGGGTACGGACGATGCAGGACAGCACTGCCCCTCTCAGTGCAGCACCATGAGAAACCGTGATCATGCACCATCTGCAATACTGAATACATTTGACTGTACAACTTTGCTGTCTTATAACCAACAACCAAGACTGTGGTTTGGCAGTTGCATTACCCCCTTTGCAAGTGTGTCCCTGTGGTCAGTGGGCACGGGTAATGCAACAGTGAAAATGTGTTGCAAAGTAACTGATGCTTACCACTAGCGTGAATGTATATTAGACCATCCAGAAGATACTAAGCATGTTTCCTTAATGTAACCAAGTTTTATTTCCTTGAGGAAAAAGAGTAACATTGCCTGGGCATAGTATCCCGCATTTCCATCCAAGAGTAAGACCTGACTGTTCGACCTCACGCCCCACTGAAAATCAAAGCCTAAAGAAAAGAGGAAGTTCTTAGCAATTCATTGTGCTCACAGTCTGTGAGCATAAGTATTGCCCTTAGGAGAACTGACCTGATTTTATGTCTGTCTTTGAGGAATACACCTTTGCATGGGGGGAGGGAGAGCGAACGAGAGAGAGAGAGAACGAGAAACAGAGAGAACGAGAGAGAGAACGAACGAGAGAGAGAACAGACAGAAGTTCTCATTTTTAGGTATGACATTAGCCAAGACCTTTTGATTTTTGTGTATATGTATGCACGTATACATACATAATGTTTGTGTGTACACGTACATTTATAGGGGCTTTCAGCCAGCCCTCTTCTTCCATTGGGCTGTTGCTGGCATTCATCACATTTCTTTCCACCCACTACAGCATGAACCCGCAGGTCTGCCAACTTCAACCATTGTCTAACGTCACTGAGTAAGGACGGTGTGCTCTCTCCCAAAGAGCTCATTTGGACACAAAGTATTTACCTTAAGTGCCAGAACAATTTTTTCTAATATTTGTTTTTAAATATTGGCGAGGGCCCACCAGCTTCTCTAACAATTTTTCAAACAAAAACCATGGTAAAACAAAACAAGCATTGACAAATCCAAAATGCTGGCAGCCAATCCCTGGCCTATTGGCTTTGCCAGTGCTTGGTACCATTTAATAGTGATAAATACCAGCAAATCCAAACTGCACTAATTTGCTTTCTTTCCTTCTGATATTTGTGAACTATTTTTGAAGCTTTATGCTTATTGTTAGTAAACAGTTGTGTTAGGACTTTTCAGTATTAAGCAAAGTCAGCTACTTCTCCAACGACAAGTTGAATAGCGTTATCAAATTCGGTCCCCTTTCGCGGAGAATTTGAGACCCCACTTGAGGTCTTATGTCCGGGTCGCGGGGCTGTTAGTGGTTACTGGACAGTGTCAGTGGTGGGTGTTGCTGTTTACCACAGGTGTTGCAGTGCCTAGGGTACCATTGTGCTTCAATTTGACTACCAAGTTACACTTTGGGTTCTTAGTTCTTCAACTGTGTTTGCATGAAGCTTTCAGATGTCTCTCTGGCAGGTGCTGGTAGGTTTGGAACAAAAGGTCTAACTATATAAGAATTACTTCGAAACAAACAGGTCTTCATTACACTTGGAGAATGCAAAGCTGTTAAAATGAAGATCATCAAAACAATACAGAACATTCTAGAGCACTCTGCGGACAAAATACGCCACCACATAAGTTACATGGATCTTGCACAATTAGGTGTTAAAACTAAAATAAAAAAAGGATCTGTTTCAAATGTTATTGAGAATGTGGAGGATTATGAGTTCCTGGCTGTCTGTAAAAAAACTGCAGGTCTTGGTTCTCTTAGTCTTGAAGATTTTTTCCCCAGCGGGTAAATGTACCAGACAAAATGCTCAAATTCTTTTTTAAAGTATGACTCGGAGGGTTTGAGATCATTTGACCAAACAGGTCATGTTAAAAAAAACATAACACAAATGTTTTAAACGCCCAAAAGCTCACCATCCAAAAAGGATCTGGGATTCCAAACTCAATAAAAAAATGCTAGTTTTAGTATGCTAAATAACTGGCCTCAACGTCACAGTTCCAGTTAACATGGCCACCTGGTGATCAGTTCAATGGATGGTTAGTTACAGATACGACTAGTCGTCCAGTTAGGTGGTCTATAGTGCAGAGCGGGCTGTTGATGCGAGTAGACCTAGTTACTACCTACAGTAGTTCTACCTGGAGCATCAAACTTTAGAGACCTGTATCTCTTAAAAGGCAGCTCATGATCATAACGTTCAAGTGATTATTAGCTCATTAGACCTGGGGCATCGACCAAACCCTACGGTACTCATTAGCAATTGGGAAAAAATAATCTAGTGCTGGGGGGTACTACAGTTCCTTAAAAATATATATCTGTAACTGTAAAGAGTAGAGAAAGAGCTTGAAACAATTCCAGATTGTGAGAGAACAACTAACCGATCAATTAATCAATTTCTAAAGTGCATGGCTACTCTAAAAGAGTTTCCCAGTGATATCCATAAAGAAGGAGACAAAGAAAACGTAGAACAGACACGTATTCAGCAATTTTCGAAACTCCATGAACGAAGAATAGCTATGAATTTTCCAGGTATGCGAGGTCCGCAATTGACTTCCCAGAGCAGAAAAAGACAGAAGAGCCCAGTGGGACACTACTAGCAGACCTCTCTGAATTCATATGGTTCCCACAAAACAGCTTTTATTCTCTAGTGCACTGCAACTCAAATCTTCTCAGCACAGCTTAGCAGGAGAGTCCTTGAAATGTCCTTGGAGGGGTACGGTTGGGGAAGGGGATAAATGTGGGGCTAGATGCATGTGAGGGCTTAGCAACTAGAACCAGATATTCTTCCCAGCTAATTTTGCAGAGCTTCTCCAGAAGTTCAGTCAAATACAAGGAACAGATTGTGTAGTTTAATCTTGTATCCAATTTCAGGGGCTCTGGAGGGATGCCATGGCGTTCAAAATCCATAACCATCTCCCACCAGTGGTAGGTAGTTCATCTTCCCAAACCTTTCCACAGAGGAGGATGCATGCAGGCACCAACTGGTCAGAGTAATGTGTATTCCAAGGAAGAAGATGGGGTTTTTGTGATTTTCAGGCAACTCCTAACGCAGGTCAAAAATTGAGGTCCCAGATGATCAAAAGAATGTGCAACAGTGGGTAAGCTTTTTTCCAGGGTGGTCAGCAGGTCGAGCTGCCAAGAATTAAACCCATAATAATCAGGCTTTTCTTCTCTAGCAGGACTCAGACTTGCAAGGAGCTGAATGCAGTTAACCTGTACCCTCAGAAAGGTTACATGACTCTGCAAAAAGACGCTACATGGAGAATGCCACCACTACAAAGGTCACAGAGTTGAATCTCCATGTGCTGCAAACTCCATGACATACGGAAGGGCACTAAAACACTTCAACATGCACATGATGGGGTCTCCATGCAAGGGAGTGTGAAGGAATCTAATTACAGGGTTGAAAAGGCTTTTCATGCAGAGTGCTGGTTAAGTCCTTTATGACTTGCACATCTCACAGGCAAGCACCCTACTTGACCCTCATATGCCATCAAATAGTCTCAGCATAGCCTGGTGAGCTGGCAGTAGCAGTAGTACACACTACGGGTGGTGAAGTAGTGTGAGTATCTTGTTCTCTGCTGGTGAAGCAACAGAAAAATGTGTGATACTCTCCCAGTGGTCTGTCCAGCTCACAGATGTTGTGGAAAGTAGCGTAGTCAGCTAGAAAGTCATACAGATGGAAGAATCCACTGTTGTCTGCTTAGTGGAAGGACTTTGGTCTCTACACCATTAATACCCATTATTTACTTTGTACATGAAGGTGTTACCACCTAACATTGCAAAGTGTTAGAAGGGGCGATCTCAGGGGGGAGTGCAGAACACGTTCCTGACCACCCCGTGACCCACCTCTCCCAGAACAAGGCCGAGCACTGGCGGGGAGGCCCTTTCAGGGAAGGGTCTCGTACCTAGGATCGCATGCGCTGAGCTTGCACCACTTGACAAAGGGACACCACACAGTAGGTTTCAGTAGAACGGATCTCTTTATCTACAGGTTCTCTGGATCCTTATGATCCGTGATTTAGCCTTTAGTCAACAAAACAAGCGTTCGTAATGTCTTGGTAGGGGTTTGGGGTAGCGGGACAGTCTCTAGGTTCAGGGTCAATGCCGAGTATCCTTCGCATAGCTCTCAATCCTCGAGCCGGGGGATACGGTACGGTCTTGGGTCCAGCCGGACCAGTGTACTCTCGAGCCGCGACCACGTCAGCAGGGCTCAGGCAGGAAGGAACCGTAGGTCTGATGATCTTCGGGGAGCCGCAATTCACTCGGCAGGGCTCAGCCGTTCTTAGGGTTAGGGGAGCCCCGAGTAGCTCAGCAGGGCTCAGATGTTCTCAATGTTCCCGGGAGCCGCGACGACGTCAGCAGGGCTCCGATGGTTCCGGCAGAAGTTTGTCTCTGCCAAGCGGGAGCCGCAACGAAGTCAGCAGGGCTCGCCGTTCTTAGGGTTAGGGGAGCCGCGAGTCTCTCAGCTGGGCTCAGGTGTTCTCAGTGTTCCCGGGAGCCGCGACGACGTCAGCAGGGCTCTGATGGTTCCGGGAGAAGTTGGTCTCTGCCAAGCGGGAGCCGCGACGAAGTCAGCAGGGCTCGTCAGGTTTTCAAGGTTCGGGTAGCGTTCTTCCTTTTAGATTCGTCGAGCCGCGACCAGGTCAGCAGGCTCTCTTAGTCCAGATCTTCTCTCCCGTCAGTGCCCGAGCACCCCTTGTTATACGCCTTCTTCTCTTTGAAGTCCGGAGTCCTCGCAGAGAGGGGTCTTGGCGCCTGGGGGCGGCGTGTTGGGATTTCCTGCCGCCCGGCTCTTTGATCCTTTCAAGTTGGATCTGGAGGGACTCCAGACACCCAGCATGCGTGGAGTCAGCTCCCCGGGGGCCCGGAGGGCGATCGAAACCCTCTTCTGAAAGGAGGTCAGAGGTGTGACAGAGACTACTCCTCCCTATCTTGCTTGGGGGGGGGGGGGGGGGCTCTCTCTCCCTCGGCCGGGCATGGCGCATCTAGGGTCTAGGTTTCGCTGGGGGCCTGGGCCGGCCATCGGGGGCATCGGGACATGGTGGCCGGAGGTCTTCGGATGCTACGGGGTGGGGAAGCATCCGGCACCGGGAGGGTCGGTGGTGGTTGTGGGGGAGTCTCATCTCCCTGTGGGTTCATGGTTGGGGTGGGTCGGACAGGGCGGTGACAACCAGGGATCAAGGGTGGTGCACAGGTTGGGCTGGGATGCTAACGGTCAGGGAGGCCCACGCCACGAGGCCGGGACCCACACACGTCCCCCCCAGCTGAAAGTCTGGGAGAACTACCCATCCTCTTGGGGGTTCTCCTCGCTGAGGCGGAAGAATCGGGACAGGCCGTCAGCGTTGGCGTGGTCAGTACCCGGGCGATGCTCTATGGTGAAGTCCATCCCCTGGAGGGAGATTGACCATTGCAGCAGTTTGGGGTTCTCTCCTCTCGTTTGCATCAGCCACCGTAAGGGTCGATGATCTGTTTGGACTCGGAAGTGGGTTCCGAACAAGTAAGGCCGTAGCTTCTTTAGCACCCAGACTACTGCGAAGGCCTCTCTTTCAATGGTGCTCCACCGTCGTTCCCGGGGTAGTAACCTCCGGCTGATGAAGGCTACGGGCTGGTCTAAGCCCTTCTCGTTGAATTGTGAGAGGACTGCCCCGATGCCGTGCTCAGAAGCGTCCTTCTGGACCACAAATTCCTTGGAGTAGTCGGGGGCTTGGAGCACGGGGGCAGTGCACATAGCGTTTTTTAGGGCGTCGAACGCCTCTTGGCAGGGGGGGGGGTCCACTGTACTCTCTTCGGCTGTTTCTTGGAGGTTAGCTCTGTGAGGGGGCCCACTATGCCGCCATAGCTTTTAATGAACCTCCGGTAGTAGCCGGTGAGGCCCAAGAAGGCCCAAATTTCTGTCTGGGTCGTAGGGGGTTCCCAGGCCAAGATGGCGTCGATCTTGGGCTGGAGGGGGGCGACCTGCCCGCTCCCGACCTGGTGTCCCAGGTAAACCACCGAGCCTTGTCCAATTTGGCATTTGCTGGCTTTGACGGTTAGGCCTGCTTGGCGCAGGGCCATCAGTACCTGCCGGAGGTGCTGGAGGTGTTCGGTCCATTGAGAGCTGAACACCGCAATGTCGTCTAGGTACCCGGCGCTGAATTCTTCCAGCCCGGCCAGGACCCTGTTGACCAGCCGCTGGAAGGTGGCCGGGGCATTTTTCATTCCAAAGGGCATGACTCGGAAGCGATAGTGCCCATCTGGGGTGGAGAAGGCGGACCGCTCCTTGGCTCCCTCGGTGAGCACAATTTGCCAGTACCCGCAGGTCAAGTCGAAGGTGCTGAGGTAGTGAGCAGCCCCGAGGCGGTCAATGAGCTCATCTGCGCGGGGAATAGGGTGAGCGTTGGCTCGGGTGACCGCATTGAGCCCCCGGTAGTCCACACAGAACCTCAGTTCGGGGGCAACACCAGGGGCCGCCGCTTTCGGAACCAGCACCACGGGGCTGGCCCATGGACTGTTGGAGGGTTCGACCACCCCTAGGGCTAGCATCTTAGCTACTTCGGCCTGGATGCAGGCCCGGACCCTGTCAGGGACATGGTAGGCTCTGTGCCGTACTGGCGGGCTGTCTCCGGTGTCCACGTCGTGGACACACCAGTCGGTGACCCTGGGGGTGAGGGAGAAGAGGTCTGCAAAGTGCCCCAATAGCTAGCGGCAGTCGTCGTATTGTTGGGGGGTGAGGGAGGAGGAAAGTCTCACTCCCTTTATGGAGCCATCTTTTTCTTTAGCACACAGGAGGTCCGGGAGGGGCTCTGTGTCCTCTTCTGCCCCATCGTCGGTGGCTAGGAGCAAACTCAACTCCGTCCTCACGAAGTGAGGTTTGAGGCGGTTCACGTGGACGACCCGGAGGGGTTCCGAGGGGACTGGACGTCCGCCGCCTGGGCTTCGGCCTGCTGCCGGGGTCCGATGAGGGAAGGGCAGGCGGCTTGTTCTCTGCAGAACTCCTCCCGGGAGGGGCCCCCCTCGGAGCACCATTGCGCCAACTCGGGCAGGTCACCTAGCTCGGTCATTTGATTGGGGTCCGGGTACAATGGCCCGCCGTCTGGGACGGGTTCTCCTTCCGGGAGGAGGTCGTCGGGCTCGGGTAGCCTGCCCCGGTCCTCCGGGACGGCGACTTGGCTCAGGGCTGGGGCCTCAACTCCCTCGAGGGGGGGCAGTCGGGCAGACATGGAGCGCGTGGTGGCGCACACCCATTCGGGCAGGCCCATCATTCCTAGGTGGGCCCTTCATTCTACCTGTCCCCACAGGGAGTTTTCGAGATCGTTGCCCAGGAGGCAGTCCACTGGTTGGGAGGTTCGGACGGCCACTCTCAATTTGCCGGTTACTCCCCCCCATTCGAAGGGTACCAGGGCCATCCTGCAGAGGCTCTCGGAATGGTCCGAGGATATATCCGGACAGAAGACGTCGGGTAGTATCTGGTCTTCTGTGACCAGGTGACAGTGGACCGCTGTGACACTCGCCCCGGTGTCGCGGAGGGCCTCGACTCGGTGGCCGTTGACCGTCACCTGCTGTCGGTATTTCTTGGTGTTGGCTGGTAGGGGGGCTCCGGGCACCATTTCTCGGTCTCCTAGGAAGACCAGGACCATGGCTGCAGGCTCCCACTCTTCGGTGTCCTCCATCTCCTCCCCTAGGGCCACTGTGGCCATCTGTCGGGCTGGGGGAGCTGTCGCTGCGGGCCGTTGGTACATGGGACACTGGGGGTCACTGGCGTAGTGACCGGTCTGTTGGCATCGGTAACAGGTGATCTTGACTCGGGGTCCCTGCCTCCCCGGGGGCCCCGTGCTGGCGGGAGGAGGGGTTGGAAAGTGCGGGGTTGGTTTCTGGGGGGACTATGCTGGGGGCCTGACTGGGATTCCCTGTCTTCCCTGGTTCCCCCCACCCCTCTGGCGGGGAGGTCCCTGACTGTGGCGGTCGTAGTCTCCCACGGGGCCCGGGGGGCCCGGGTGTTCACCCAGCGGTCAGCTTCAACTGCCAGTTTCCGCGGATCTGTGAGCTTGCTGTCGAGGAGATGTTGGCGTAACTCTACAAAGCAATTTGCGGACAAGTGTTCCCAAGCGATTAGGTCGAACAGCTCCTCAAAGGTGGAGACCTTGCTGCCCTTGATCCACCCGTCCAAGGCCCTGCTGTAAAAGTTCACGTACTCCACCCACGTAGTACCGGGTATCTTTTTGCAGTCTCTGAACCGTTGCCGATACATCTCGGGGGTGAGTCCATATCTCGCTAATAGGGCCTCTTTCATGTGGCTGTAGGAATTCAGCACGGTGGAGGGCAGGTCTAGCAGGGTGTCTCTCCCCTCGCTCAGGAACCGGCCCCACAAGCCAGCCCCCCCAATCCCTCTGTGGAACTCGGTGGGAGGTCATGGCAACCTCGTAGGCCTTGAACCATTGCTGGATGTCGTCGTTCTTGTAATACTCTTTCACCACATCCTTGGGGATGTGGATCTTTGGTTCCACCGGGGGAGAGGTCTCTCGATTCCCCGGGGGTCTGGATTCCTCACTCCTGGCCTTGAGCTAGATCTCTTTTAGGCTGCACTCATGTTCCAGTTGAAGTTTTTTTTCTTCGTGTTCTCGCTGGAGTTTCTTCTCCTCTAGTTCCCCCTGTAGGCGTAACTGTTCTACAGCTATCTTTTTCTCGGCCAATTTTAGCTCTCCCTCTATCTTTAGCTTGGCCAGTTCTAGTTTGTGGCTGCGGCTCCTTTCTCGGTCCGCTAGTTCTTCCGGGGATAGGCCCCCCTCTGGGGCGTTGCTCCTTACCGGGGTGCTTCGGAGCTCGTTCGGCGACTCCACCTCTCGACCGTCTCCTTCGGGTTGGGGAAGGGAAGCTCCGGACTCTACCCAGGCCTTCAACGCTTTCTGGAAATCTTCTTTTGTGCTTAATCCGGTGGTAGCGATTTCAAGGTCTTTGCAAAACTGTTTTAATTCTCGGTGCGTATATTCTTCCAACCGGTCCTCTTGGAACGTAGAACTCGCGTTGGTTCTTTCTTCCATCTTTGTTGGGTAGTGCGTCAGCCGTTTACTGTACGATCTCTAGGTGTCGGCTCGGATCCCGTCGCCTGCCACCAAATGTTAGAAGGGGCGATCTCAGGGAGGGGATGCAGAACACGTTCCTGACCACTCCGTGACCCACCTCTCCCAGAACAAGGCCGAGCACTGGCAGGGAGGCCCTTTCAGGGAAGGGTCTCGTACCTAGGATCGCATGCGCTGAGCTTGCACCACTTGACAAAGGGACACCACACAGTAGGTTTCAGTAGAACGGATCTCTTTATCTACAGGTTCTCTGGATCCTTATGATCTGTGATTTAGCCTTTAGTCAACAAAACAAGCGTTCGTAATGTCTTGGTAGGGGTTTGGGGTAGCGGGACAGTCTCTAGGTTCAGGGTCAATGCCGAGTATCCTTCGCACAGCTCTCAATCCTCGAGCCGGGGGATACGTTACGGTCTTGGGTCCAGCCGGACCAGTGTACTCTCGAGCCGCGACCACGTCAGCAGGGCTCAGGCAGGAAGGAACCGTAGGTCTGATGATCTTCGGGGAGCCGCGATTCACTCGGCAGGGCTCAGCCGTTCTTAGGGTTAGGGGAGCCGCGAGTCTCTCAGCAGGGCTCCGATGTTCTCAGTGTTCCCGGGAGCCGCGACGACGTCAGCAGGGCTCCGATGGTTCCGGCAGAAGTTGGGCTCTGCCAAGCGGGAGCCGCGACGAAGTCAGCAGGGCTCGCCGTTCTTAGGGTTAGGGGAGCCGCGAGTCACTAAGCAGGGCTCAGGTGTTCTCCGTGTTCCCGGGAGCCGCGACGACGTCAGCAGGGCTCCGATGGTTCCGGCAGAAGTTGGTCTCTGCCAAGCGGGAGCCGCGACGAAGTCAGCAGGGCTTGTCAGGTTTTCAAGGTTCGGGTAGCGTTCTTCCTTTTAGATTCGTCGAGCTGCGACCAGGTCAGCAGGCTCTCTTAGTCCAGATCTTCTCTTCCGTCAGTGCCCGAGCACCCCTTGTTATACGCCTTCTTCTCTTTGAAGTCCTGAGTCCTCGTAGAGAGGGGTCTTGGCGCCTGGGGGCGGTGTGTTGGGATTTCCTGCCGCCCGGCTCTTTGATCCTTTCAAGTTTTATCTGGAGGGACTCCAGACACCCAGCATGTGTGGAGCCAGCTCCCCGGGGGCCCGGAGGGCGATCGAAACCCTCTTCTGAGAGGAGGTCAGAGGTGTGACAGAGACTACTCCTCCCTATCTTGCTTGGGGGGGGGGGCTCTCTCTCCCTCGGCCGGGCATGGCGCATCTAGGTTTCGCTGGGGGCCCGGGCTGGCCATCGGGACATGGTGGCCGGAGGTCTTCGGGTGCTACGGGGTGGGGAAGCATCTGGCACCGGGAGGGTCGGTGGTGGTTGCGGGGGAGTTTCATCTCCCTGTGGGTTCATGGATGGGGTGGTTCGGACAGGGCGGTGACAACCAGGGAGCAAGAGTGGTGCACGGGTTGGGCTGGGATGCTAACGGTCAGGGAGGCCCACGCCACGAGGCCGGGTCCCACACAAAGCTAACCTGAGAGTTTAGGTATTGGATGTTATGTTAGATCTGTTTTTTGAGGTATGTGTTGGCGTTGAAAGCAGTAAAAACATTGGAGCGTATGAATTGTAGCGGCATATGTGAGTTTAGTTCATAACTTGGATTTAAAACAATGTAGGTTCACAGAGTCAAATATGTGTGAAATGACCCCTGTTTTCAATTTGTCTTTAGAATGTTATTCTTTTTGCAGTTGGCGGTTTGATCTTTCTGTGAGTTAAGCATCTTGTCTGGCCAGTGTACATGCTGTTGGTGTCATCTGTTTTCCCTCAATATTTCTGCCTCTTTCATTCCATTAGTAACTTTCTTGGTTTCTTTTGGAGTCTAATATCCTATTGGCTGGTTCAGGTCTTTTGTTTTAACTATGGTTCCATATTTAATTTGGAGTCAAATTATTTTCCTATTGTTTTGGTCTTGTTTTGGGACTGGTGGTTTGCAATGGATGTTGTGGTGGTGGTTTTTATGCCAACCAACAATTTGATTACTCTTATGGCTCAGCCCAGTTGGCCTATGTCCAGTATTTAGTTCTTGTTACGGCGCTTCATTTGTGAAAGAATGAGAGCAGGGTCCAAAGCTCTGCTCAGACGCCCGCAACCAGCACACTGAAAACCAAGGCTGCGTATTGTTGAATCCACCTCAAGCCTCTTTAAGTCACTACCAGACACTCCCTGCACCTTTATATTAGTCTACAGGTTCCTGTTTTCTCCTTTTGTGACAGGTTTTCCTTTTTTCTCTTCCTCCTTCCATCCTCCTTTGTATGTTTTCACCCTCTCTTTCTGTTGGTAAATGTCTGGTGAGAAAAATAAAGGCTGGTCCCCAAGAATGAGTACCAGTGGGAAGCACTGGTTTGAGAGGTAATTGTTGAGTGTGTCAGAGTCATTTTATCCATTGCATGAGGACTGCCTGAGATTTTTCCTTAGAAAAGTTAAGACATTAGAATATGTACGAAAACAGACCTGCTGGATGGCTCTACGTGGCCAAGTATTGAATGAATGTGCGGGATTCTGATATGGGTGTTGATGGCTTGTAAGCTGTTTATTGGGTGTTGTTTCTGATGCTTCAGTTTAAAATGTTTGTCCAAACTATCTGGATTTCATCTGAGAGGTGGGGGTAGAATTTTACGAATGATAGTGCCAATTGTTCTGTTGGAGGAGATGCTATCTAAGTGTGGTTTGTGTAACAAGTTTTCTCAGGATTTTAAATAGTTGGTTAGTGGAGTTATCAGCTGTTGGAATCCTGGCTCTGAGGTAGCATCTTTTGACTCCAAAAGAGTTTTAGAATGATTTTACTTGCGTTTTCTCACTTAAATAAGGTGAAATCCAATCCTTAACCAGAAAAGCATCTTTTGTTGAAGGTATGCATCCTAATAAAGATGGGGAATCTGTAGGGTGGCATAATGTGTCACTTTACAGTGTTCTGTAAACATTACTGCTACAATCTCTCATCTAACAATATCCTCAAATTTAGTAAAACTTTTCAAAACCAGCACCCTTATGCATCAAGCCAAAATCCAGTCGGTAAAATACCGATTCCTTATTAGCTCCCGGTATTAAGTAAAAAATACCCAATCCCAATGCATCAACCCAAAAGCAGAAATCGGTATTTAAGGAATCCTTAAATAGCGATTCTTTAAATAGGGATTCCTTAAATACCGATTCCTTAAATAGCGATTGCATTTAAGGAATCCCAAAGTGAGATTCCTTAAATGCAATGCATCAAAGTTAAAAAATTAGCGATTTCGCTAATAAGGGGAGCAAATTACCATGAAGATGAACTGCATGGTAATTTGCAAAAACTTTGAAAAATGCACTTTTGTGCATTTTTCAAAGTTTCATGTTGCGCACACACATGCCCTTAGAGCATGTGTGTGTGCAACATATGTGCACATATCATTTTCAGGGGTGCAACAGGGTGTCCTTTTGACACCCTGGCACCCTTGAAAGTGCTCCAGCTATTAGCGATTCGGTAATACCGAATCGCTAATACAGAATGGCTTTACATTCATTCCTATGGGCCTCCAAGCCCATAGGAATGAATGGGTAGGTATTCCTTATTACCGATTCGGTATTACCGATTCGGTAATAAGGAATGTTAAGGAATCGCTATTTGAATAGCGATTCCTACATGCATAGCCTTTTGCTATTCCTTATTAGCGATTCCTTATTTTTCGCTAATAAGGAATCGCAAATGCTAATGTTGATGCATATGCCCCAAAGTGTTTATCTGCAGACTGATTCACAGCAGGGTAATTTCCACTGCAACTGTTTTTTTCTCCTAATTGCAAGGCTCTAGAGGTAGAGAATGGGGTAGAGCACATATATGAGAGAGACCTCTATTCAGACTCCAGTTCTGTTTGTCTAGAGTCCCTATCTGCTAACACAGCCATCACTTCCCCAATATAGCATTGGCCATTGGTGCTTCTACTGGGTGGCTCATCATGTAGACACTAAGGTCGACGTGCAGGATAAGCATGAGTGGGCAGAGCTATGTAGACTATTGTTTATCCAAGGGTCATGCACTCTTCTAGCAGTTAGGGAACCCGTTTTTGGTCCTTACCCCCTTTGTGCACTGTTTCCACAGGTAATAGGTAGGAGCTATCTGCTCTTGTATGACTATCACCTCTGGGTAACTTTCCCTCATGTATTTCTTTCTTTCTCATGTAACCGCGCAGTATTAAATACTCCTCATCCTGTGGATCATTTCTGCTTTAACGAGGTAGATTTAAACCCAGCTTACAAATAAATCCCTGCAAAAAAGAGTCACAGCCAGTAACATGATGTTTCCCTCCTTAGGGTCACACAAAGATCAATGCCTTCAACTGGGCAAAGGTACGGAAGTTGAGTTTCAAGAGGAAGCGCTTTCTGATAAAGCTGCGCCCCGATGCTAACGTAAGTACTTCATTTATTTATCTATCATTTATTATCAAATTTTATATAGCCCCGTAGACTTTAGAGGCAGCCTACTGAAATCCTGTTAATTGATGTAAAACATTGAGTTCTTCCCTAAATTAGTTTATATGCTGTCATTTGTGTAAACAAAATGCCCGCTGTGGTACTTGGACGATGTACTCTTCTATTTTGGGAAGTATAGACGTCAAGGCTTAGTGTTGATAGTAAATATAATTATCTGGTTTCTCTTCCCAATAGAAGTTTCTCCATTTGGTCTGGTAAGCGAGGAAGGGTCCGAGAGTTTATAAGACTGAAATAGGTTTGGTCTCCATGTGTTTAGTTAGGCCAGGCCAGTTCTCTTGAAACTGTCCCTCCATCCTGCTGCCCAGTTAGATGCAAGGCTTTCTCCTCTGCCCCAATCACCCCGCACAGAGGGGCTCAAGACTTTGGCAAGATGGATAACTGATGTTTCTTAAGCCACTTCCAGCGTATTGGCAATGTGCTTCATAAAACGTGCTTTTTTTTTAAAGGGATAACTAAATGACATTTCCAAATCTTAAATGTTAACCTTGCTAATGTGAAAAAATTAAAATTCTGAGGATACTTCGAACTGCAAACTCTTCACCTTGTGACTGTCCCCAGGCTCCAGTCTGGGTCCAGCAAACCTGAAAAGCAGTGTTCTTGCACACTGGTAAGTAGCGTCATGCAACTCTGTTCGGCTACTGAAGTGATGAGTAGAGCTGCTTATAAGTGCAAGGTACATGTTTGCCCCAAAAATGGCAGGGTTCAAACCTTGTAGGGACTGCTGCAAACATATGTTTGTGTCAGATCGCCACAAGGTGTGCCTCTGGTGCTGGGGTTTGCCGCACAACTCCACAACCTATGACTACTGGGCCCAGGTGAACACAAAGGCCCTCCAAGAATGCCAACTAAAGCTCTACGTTGCGAAGCCCCAGAAAAGCTCCATGCCAGCCCCACTCCAGATTGAAGTTAAGAGTGTGTACCCACTCCTGAAGTTGTTCCCACAGCAGATCTTTGCTGTCAAAATCATTGGGAAAGTCAAAGAAGAAACACAAACAGTCAGCGCGGGACTCTGCCCCTTCCTGCCCCTCTCATTCTCCAGCAAAGGTGCGACGGCATCACCATGTCTCCATTTGTTGCTCACTTTCCACTGAGAAGCTGATTCCATTTTGGTCCTGATGCACTCCGAGTTCCTGGGTCCTTCCGTGGTGTCGCAGCAGTTCAGAACCTTTAGGGAGGCCATGCTGTGCATTTATAGTGCATTTTGGGCCCCACAGATCCCCAACGATCAGCAGGGGCCTCCAATCGTGTTACTGCAGGTGAGTTTGCACACTGTGCTGTTACCCTTGAACCCACTTCGGGTACTATATCGGCATCAGTGCCAGCTTAAGGCCCAACTGGAAATCTTCGCCTACCCCTCGAATATCAACTCCAGCACCGATGGCGACGGAAGAGGAACCGCAACCCATTGTGGCATCAGACTCTTGCTGACTTCGTCTCGACTTCTACCAAGGCCACTTCCAGACTTTGACGTGGCACAACCATAATTGAATCCATCAAACTCAGACACGATTCCACTGCCATGCAGGCATGCACAGACACTAGTTCAGCTTTTTGGCTTGAACTCCGACCAGAGCTAGCCATATGGAGACGACAGTGTTGGGATTGGGAATAGTTTAGCGCTCCTTTTGATGAAGACAGTCTGTACTTGGACTTCCAGAATGCCGACAGGCATTGGCCCTCCTGGGCAAGCAACAGAAGAAAGCCTTTTTCTCCACTATGATGAAGAGACCTGCTGATGTCCTTGATAATCACCTGCTTTCTGTGGAGGCAAAAACAAATGTACTGACACAGGTCCGGCAGCCTAGCCAGGCACCAACAGAACCTCTTTTTCCTTTTAATGAGGCCCTCCCTGACAGTCTTTTGCGTACTTGGGCTAAACCATGCTCGGGCCCCCAGTCAACCAACAAGTGACCTGTATTTCTTAATTCAGTATTCAACCCCTGAAAGCTTTGCTTGTGTAGCTCCCCGCCAGTAGAGTGAGCTCCTGACAGGGAGTCAAAACTTGTAAATATGTTTGACAAGAGAATATTCTTCTCGGTCAATCTTTCCTTGAAGTCTGTTAATGCAAGCTGCTTTTTTTGTGCTACACCCAAACAATTTGTGACCTATTACCTGTGGTCCCTGACGAATTATGTGCTTCTTTCGCCCAAAACATTGAAGATTGTCGGGATACAGCCAACTTAGTCATCTGCTCAGGCCTAGACTCCACAGATTATCTAGGTCGGGCTATGGGAACAAGTGTGCTGCTCAGACATGCCACAAGGATGGAGGCCCACAGGCTTCTCTTGGGACGTCCAGGCATCCTTAATGGGACATGACTTTCGACTGCTCCTTCTTGTTTGTTGAAAAGGCAGATTCTGCCCTGGCGGAACTCCAAGTGCTCTTTGGGCCTTTCAGCTCCACTCTGGCAATTTCCACAACATTTTCACCCTATTAGGGAATACACCCATCTCTAGACATACAGACAGTGTCAGGCTCCACTGCCCTCACAACAGGCCTCCCAGTCCTTTTTAGGCCGCGCCTTAGCGCAGCGCGCATGCGCTGCTCTAAGGACACGGCCTCTTGGAGCTGACCAGCACTTCGCGCACGAGAGAACAAGCTCATGCTTTAAGTCCTGTCATTCCATTGGCCTTTGCATGCGTCTTCCTTAAAAGACAGCACGCAAGTGGGTAAAGGCAGGCGCATATCCCGCCTTTCCCAGCCAATGTAACCACCCATGGCCTAAGGCTTGCAGTTACACTCACGAGCCACATCTGTTTTCCATTATCGTGCCCAGACGCGGGCGCGATAATTGAAAACAAATGGGCTGCTCATGTCCCAAGCGTGCGCACCACTCACGAGCTTACCTCATCCGTTCCCGCCGTCGCCACCCCCGACCCCTTTTAGGATGCAAGTTTTGGGTCTCTCCATTTTTCTTTTTGTGCTGCTTTGCTTGCTCGTATTCAAACTGGTCCTTAAGTTGAGAAGATTGATACAGCTGAGTGCTGTTGAAGGCAGTGTTCACCAAAGCAAGCGGGACTTTGGCAGAATGACAACACTTTGGAAGAAATGAAAGTATCTTCTGTTATAGAGAAGCTGCCACTCGGGAGACTTTCACTTTCTGGTGCTGAGCCACCCCTCCGCTCTGTCTTCGCTTCTTCGGAAATGGCCGCAGAACATGATTCTACTGACTTAATGCCTGTCAAACAAGAATTCTTAGGATGGCGATCGCACTGGGCAGAGCGAATATTCTAAAAATAAAAGCACTCTCACTTTCACTTTCGATTAAACGCTATTTCCATTCTTAAATAGAAATAAATGCAGTAGGGAAAGGGGATGTCTTGCCTTTGGGACCTTATAAGTGTTTAGGCATGCAACTGTTGATGTTGTTGCACCACGGATATTGTGCTGCATAACTAAATACTTATAAGGTCCCAAAAGCGAGACCTATTGGCTATGCCAGTGCTTGTTTGGTCAGGCCAGACAGCGACTTGGCCATCCAGTGCAGCATACTCTCCAGTCCTCTGCCCATCTAGCAATAACCTCGAAACCCCTTTACTGCATCCTTAGCGGCACATATCCATCCAATAGGAGGCAGGATCAGCTATTCATTTCATCTGACGAATGTGTCCTGTAGAATGTCCAGAGAGGCTATGCAGGTCCATTCCTTTTTCCTTTTCAAGCCACCACACCTGCCATCTACACAAGAACACCTTTGGAAGACCACCTGTCCATCTTATGACAGAGTGCAGGCTTTTTTTGGCCAAAGGAGCCATAGAGCGTGTTTACTGGCTTTGGAAGTATGGATGGGGGTTTATTTCTGCTACTTCCTTCAGCTGAATAAGGACAAAGACTTTTTCTTTATCCTGTAACTTTGCCCTATTAACACCTTCCTGCACATTGAAAAATTCAAGATGCTCACCCTGGCTCAGGTTCGTTTTGCCATGGATAACGAAAGCTGAATGGTAACGTAGACCTTCAGGACGTTTATTTTCACATCCCCCATCCTGCAGACCCACAGGCACTACCTACAGTTCATGGTGGGCCACAAGCACTTTCATTTTGCTGTGCTTCTTTTCTGTTTCACCAGTGCCCTTATGGTGTTCAGAAAGGTGATGGTGGTGGTTGTGGTCGGATACCAGTCCTCTCCTGCCTTGATGACTGGCTATTGAAGGCATGCTTGCACAGTCTGTCACAGACAACCTCCAGATGACTGGTAACCTCTTGACATCATTGTGGTTCTCAGTCAACCTGCCGAAGTCTTCGAAGCCATCCTGGATACTGTGCGCTTTCATGCCTTTTCTTTAGACCAGCGAGTCCAGGACATTAGAGCTATGATCCTGATGTTTCAGCCTCTGTCCTGGGTCTCGGTGAGTATGGCTCTGAAGCTTCTTGGCCTTCCAACCTCCTGCATGCCGACCATGCCTGCTGTGGCCTGAAGTCTTGCTGGGCTGAGCACCAGTGGAACTTGCCTGATTCCATCCCGATGTCAGAGGAGACTGTGAAAGATCTGCAGTGGTGTCTGTCTAACCGCAATTGAACAAGTGGCTGACCCTCTCCTTGCTGCACCCAGAGTTGACGTGACGAATGCGTCACTGCTAGGTTGGGGATGTCATTGCAGACAGGTGGAGATCACAGGACTCCCGTCACTGGCAGAAACCCACCTCCACACAAGCTTGCAGGAGTTTTGGGCCATCCGCTTGATGATAAAGGTCTTCTTACCAGCCACAAAGGTAGGCTGGTGCAGGTTCTGGTGCAGGACAACACAGCTATCATGTTGGACTTCAACAAGAAGGGAGTGGTGGGTTCATGGGTCCAGTGCCTGGAGGCTCAATATCTCTGGAACTGGCTGAATCGACAATGCATATCCTTGGTGGTATACCACCTGGCAGGATCTTTAAATGCCAGGACGGACAAACACAGCCGACGACACCTGGCAGCTAGCAAATGGCAGTTACACCTGGAGGTGAAGCAGGTTGTATTCCACGAATGGGTTGAACCCTGCCCATATCCTTTTTCCACCACCTAAAAAGCTCAATGTCCAAGCTTTTGTGTGGTGGAGTTCCCAAGAAGGCTGTCCCTTGGAGACACATTCCGCATGGAGTGGAGCAATGGACTCCTGTTTGCCTTTTTGCCACTGCCACTCTTGCTCTGAGTGCTGGAAAAGATCAGGAACTTCCAGACCCAAGTCTTCCTTGTGGATCTGGATTGGGCTAGTAGAATGTGGTATCTGGAACTTCTGGGCTTGAGCATCTGTCCTCCGATCAGTCTACCTATCCGTGAGGCCCTTCTGTCGCAGCAGCAGGGCATGGTCTTGCACCGGGCCTGTGCAGCCTGAACCTTCATGCGTGGAGCTAGAGCAGTGACAGTTAAACTCCTTTTACTCCCTTTTGAAGTCGTTGAAGTTATCCTAGCACCTACTACTACTTTGGTCTCTATTCATAAGGTGAGAAATCTGTGTTCAGAAATATCCATCGGAAGAACAAGTTACTGACCTTCGGTATTCCTCTTTCTGATGGGTACTCTATCTAACCACGGATTCATCTCCCCCTTCTGTCTTCCCGTTCTGTGGACTGGTCTCTTTCCATCTTAAAAGATCACAATTTTAGGAATCTGTATACTGGTTCTTCCAATTCGCGAATAGGCTCTATTTTTTAGGTTTCTGATATGCTTAGGAAGAGTAACTGACGTCCGCACTCATAGGTGGGGGTTTGAACAATATATCAAGGAACAAATATTGTGTGCGCAAAATATTGTGTCAAGAAAATCGAGGACCAAAATATTGTGAAGGTAAGTTTCTATGAGAAAACAAAGTTTTACTATGCGTAACTCCACATATATATACATTGAAGATACATATATATCTTCATTGTATGTAGTTGTGGATTAATAATAGTAATTCTATGTTTACCTATTATTTGCACTTACCTTCTTGATATTTTGGTTCTCTAGATTTTTGACACAATATTCTGTCCACATGATATTTTTGTCATCGATATTCTATCTGACATCCCTTGGGTGACGCTTCTATACAGCTCTCATCGCTTCTGTAGAAGAACTGAAGGGACCAGCAGTCACCTACCGGTGTGCAGCAGCACTGCTTTTTGAGTACTCCAAATTCCAGGTGAGAAATCTGTGTTTAGTATCCCTCAAAAAGAGCATTACCGAAGGTAAGTAACTTGTTACATGTCTTAGGCACACTATATCCCCAACACCTGTTTTGGCTCTTTCAGTTAGCTATATATTTTTAATATCACAAACTGGATTTACTGACCGAAAACAAAGCACCACAGAGCTTAGTCTGAATATTTTTTTTCAACATGCTGCACTCCAATCTCACTTGAACCGTTTGGTTGGCTTGCAGAGTTTTGTCCTGCATGAATTTATTGGAGCAGATCGAACAGTATTATTGAATATCCGTTTTTGTCTACTCTTCGAAGTGAATGCTGTCAAGTATTGCCACATTTCTATTGCTCACTTGCATCATTTAGTGTTTCATGTAATAATTGTGAAAAAATGTCATTTTGAGTGTTGTCAATCAAATTAGAAAGCAGCACAGGTCTTGTAATTGTAGCTGCCAGGAGCATCGAGTAGTGGTTATCGAGTGAGATAAACACGTGGAATAAATGAAATCATATTTTAGCACCCTTCTACATGACTGAAGGGTAGATGAGGAGTGGCCTTGTTTGAACTGTGATAGTCTTGTCTGTGTCTGTGCAGATTCTCAGTAAAGTTTTCCTCTGATGTTCACCTGTGATCATTTTGATCAGAGTCTGTAGTCCTGTTCGGCAGCTGATTGGTTGTTGGGCACAGGGTTCCTTCGCCCTTCTCTGTGTGGTGCTGTGGGAACCAGGGAGATAAGGGGGTGTAAGGGTGCTGTAGGGAGCCATCAGGAATCGAAGGAATGAGGTGCAAGTAGAAGGATGAAGGACGCTTTGGGGTAGAGCTTGAGAAGCAATGGAGGTGCGGAAGTAATAGTATTGTAAACCTCTTGGACATTTGCCTTTCTTTTAAGCCCAGGTGACTTAAACGTGAATCCTAGAAATGTATCAGTTTCTATTACCCATGTATTTGAGAAATAGAGTGTAATGGCAAATCATATAGCACTCTTGGAGTGATGTTGATGCAGGAGTGAGGGTGTAAGAGAGATTTAAATTTGTAATGTACTCCATATGTATATTTAGTCTTCATGCCACAAGGAAGTTGGAGGAGTGGCAGCAAGGGAGCCTCTGGGGGTTTGAGAATAGTGGCTCCTGGATCTAGGGCATGGTGAGGGAACAGCACCAGCAGTGGGATGTGTCGGGCCTGGGGTAGTGTGAGGGGGAGGTACATTCAAGGCGTATTGGTATGAAGGAACAGTTGCATGAGCTTAATAGCTGTCGGGGGAGGACAGTTGCAGGCTGGAAAAGGTGTGGGTGGAGGGACTGTTAGACTTTGGCGGGGGGTCATACCCGACTAGAACAAGGTGATGAAATCTAGTGGGAATGTTGTAAGAGGAGAGGTGAGAGTGTGCCTGGGGATGGATTCTCGTGACACCTTAAGCGTTCATGGGTGCAAACAGAGTACCAGGCGCAAAGTCCCACAGGTCATGCTGGATGAGTTCTTAAACCAAATTTGAGTGGACCCCATCTTCGCGTGGGAGAAAAAAATCTCACTATCTCTCCATTTCTCCTACTGAATTTGCACCAATTCTAAGCCAAAACAATGAATGTGTTGTGTGGTTGTTTATATTATTCTTGTGCTGTATTTTGTTGGCTTGGAGCTCACAGAGAAATGTATTGAACATCTTTCATCTCACATTTGACCAGTAGTAATGTGTGACCAAAGATTTTAAATCTATTTCTACAAACTCAACAAAGACCAAACAAGTAGGTCATTGTTAGTACTTGCATTGGCATGTTAATCACTAGCAAAGTGGATTTTGGTGGTAAAAGTGGGAATTGTGTGGAAATCAGGAAATAATGGTGTGTATGCGTAGTAGAACATTGGAATTTTTGGGATACTTGGGTCTTTGCAGTCCCATCTGCTACAAATACCTGAGGGTTTTAGGTTGCGTTCAGGTATTAAATGATCCTTTAGGACCTTTCTAATACTCCTAATGACGATAACTGAGGACCTAATTAGAGGCTGTCATATAATGCAAATGCAGGAGAAAGCATGAGTTTCTGCCAGCATTTGAATGACAGCTTGTATGTTTAACCCGCACTCCTGTATTTCATGACCATCAGTGTGTGTTTCACAAGGGCTGTCCTAGCCAGCAGTTCTCGCCTTTAAAAAATTACGCAGACTATCGACTTTGCCAATGCTTTTTGCCGATACTGTTCTACATCAGCGGGAAAAAAAATCAAATATGCTGTTGGGGGGGGGGGGAGGGTTTGGGGGTAAAGTGAAATGTGAAAAAACATGGTGGGTCGGGTGAAATGTAAAAAAGGTAGGATGATTTATACATATGCATGTGTCAAGATGCTACAGCAGCCCATCTTGATAATTTACATATGTGCATGCATAATGCACATGCTTATGGCATAATGCAGCCTCCATTTTCATGTAAAAAAAATGTTTTGCACAAAAGCACCTGTTAAGGAAAGAACGTCCCCCATCCCCTCAAAAATATGTTAAAATGAATGTGATGGGGGGCACACTGGAGGAGTGGGTGTAGAGTGGGTGGAAGTTAACGCCATAGAGCAGTGGGAGAGTAAATGGAGGAGCAGGGTGTTAAAGGTATTTGAAAGCAGAAGGGAAGCAATGGTCTAGCTGTGGGGGTGGAGGGCGTTTCTGAGCCACACAGAGAATGTGGGAGATTTAAGTGGGGGAAGCAGCACACAAGGGAGAGAGCAGGAAAATACATGCACTCCCATAGAGCGCTGAAAGAAAAGGAAACCAGTAGTTCCCTAAATGCAAGCGGAGGGAGGACACAAGTCAATCGATCGCAACAGATAATGAAGAAAGTTTTCACTGGGTGGGTATATTGCACTGTATTAAAGACGAGAGATAATTCACATCAGGCAGCTGAATCTGTGTGTAGGCTAGACCTAAAAGGGAAGCTGGTCTATCAGTGCAGGTTAAAACATTTCCAGCCTTGCAGTCTCTCCAAGACCACACAATGAACCATTGTTTCTTAATGATCAGATAACCACTAATTGTTTTTGCCTGCCACCTCATCAGTCAGTGTACTAAATATGTGTTATAAAATGTCTGTATTTGTCAAGTATATACATCCGGTGGCTAAAAGTCTGCATACATATGGACCAGTCCCTCGCTTCATGGATTTTTGTATTGCCGTAGCAATATACAAAACAAATACATTATATTTGTAATCTTCTTATGGATTGACGTTTCTACTGAATGGAAATGAATTGCCACATGATTATGAGCAGCAGGGTTTGAGGTGATACTTCTCTGATAGGTTATGTAAGGCCTAGTCTGGACTCCTTTGCTGTACTGCACTCGCTAGTATTCTCTTCTCCTTGATTGTTACCTTGGGGCGATTAAAGAAAATGCAAATGCTTCTCATTACTGCAGCTGAAGCAGCTTTGCACTTGATGTGGGGTGGGGCACACACAAATCCCTGTCGCTCTCTAATCCTCTCTCCTTACAGAGTTCTTTCCAGGACACTTTGGAGTTCATGATGGCTAGCCGTGATTTTTGCAAGTCGTTCTGGAAAATATGTGTAGAGCATCATGCCTTTTTCAGACTCTTCGAGGAACCCAAACCGAAGCCGAAGCCAGTTCTGTTCAGCAGAGGATCCTCTTTTAGGTTCAGGTAATGTAACACGCTGTCACTTTCTCACTGTCTAGTGTTAACTGCAAGTCTCTTGCAGCTTGCTCTGTTCGGCGCCTTACACAGATGTCTGTAATCACTAGCCTGCAGAAGACCCTATCAATGAGTTAATACAAAGCAGTGGTTAGTACTTCAAAAGGATAGTGCTGAAACATGCTCAGAGCTTCTCAACAAGCATAAAGGGTAATATAGTGCTCCCATCTTTTGTGGTGAGCGGGCTGTTTTTTTTTCTCCCTTGCATTTAACACTGCTTTACTTTTTGTTAACTTTGAGCCGGTGTCAAGGTGAAGTGTTGTTTTCGGACTATTGATGTAGTCATTGCGTTAGCACTTTTCATGCCCAGTGATTTCTTCTCCCCGACCCATCTCGAGCGCTTAAAGGTGATGTTATTTGTAGTGTAATCGACGTACTTTTTACTCTTCCTGTATTACACAATTCCTTTTTCTGCTTCTTTCTGGGGATCATCAAATGATCTTTCCTAATCTTTGGTTCAGTGTGAATATTACCTCGTCATGTCTGTATGAGAAGTTGGCCTAGCCAGCTCTGGGATCAGAAGCTGTCATTTTTTTCCACACAAATGTTGTGCAGCTGTTTACCTCCTCAAGGACAACAGATAATGGAAAGCTGACAGATTGTGTAATTTGATATAGTTGAGAAAAACCATTACCTCTACCTAGCTTGTTAAATCATATTTGGCTCTTTTTCTAGTGTGCTTGTGGTTCTGTGTGCATGAGCGCGGTACGTCTTAGTCTGATTTCAAGGTAGGCAACTGACCGCTTCACAGAAATCCACTGTAGGGAGCTGGGGTCTTATTGCAGTACCCCCCTCCCCCCACACACACTTTTTGCCTGCTATTTGATGCAACTTTGACTGAAGTGTAATAAGTTCCTGCTAACCAAGTCCCCAGTACCAGTGTTCTTCCCCTAAAAATGTTAAATTGTTTCCCCAAATTGGCAATACGTTTAGCACGCTTTGTAAGTCCCTAGTAAATGGTACCCCTGGCACCTAGGTCCTGAGATACAAAAGAGGGCCCCTAAGGGCTGCAGCACGAATTGTGTACAAGTGACCAGGGAAGCTATTTTAAAACGTGCTGGACACTGGTGAAAATGAGTTCCCCAGATACATGATGGCTTCACTGAAAATAGGGATGTTTGGTACAAATATCATGAATTGGTAAACTCACACGGATGCCAGTGTCAGATTTACCAATACATGCACCCAGAGGGCACCTTGGAGGTGACCCTTGAAAACCTATCAGCCTCTGGTGTACTTGCTGACTGGTTTCTGCCAGCCTGGAACCCTAGACGCTGGTCTGACCTCCTGGGTTGAGAGACATTTGCTCTCAGGAGACCCAGAACAAAAGTCTGACCGGGAAGATGGTGTAACACCCCCTCCCACAGGATGACCGCTGATTAGCCTCCTTGGGCTGTTAAGCTTCAAAACCCCCTTGGCACCTGGACAGACAGTAAAATCAGCTAATGAGGTAGACGTGCCACCTCCATGCTAGTACCACCTCTAAGGTGGGCTACTGTGAGGTGGACCTGATTTTTTCAAAGTAGCCATTTTTGTGATGGCATACTTAAGAATTCTGGGACATGGTTATGCTCACTTCCCACAGGAAGTAGTCATATAGGGGGTCTAGTGACCCGAGGGTCAGTAGCCCATTGGCTACAACCCTACACTCCCTAACACTCTTAAATTCAGTATTTGGGGAGCCCTGGCACCAGAGAAGCAGATCCAGATGACCTAAGAAGAGAGAGGACACCGAAAAGCCACAAAGGCAGAGATTAGGGAAGAAGGAACTGACCTGGTACCAGCCCCGCCAGCCTGTCTGCATCCCTTGTCGAAAACTGCGCCAAAGTTGACTCGTACTGCAGCTGTTGACTTCAGAAAACTGGGACGACTGCCTGCCTTCGAAAAAGGCTGAAGACCTCCAGTAAAAGCAGACTGGTTCTGAAGAAACACCAAATGAGAAGACTCTGAGGCCTCTGGAATTGCCAAAACCCGACACCCAGTATGCGGAAGTGCCCGTTGACTTTTACCTCATGTGCTGGTCTTGCACTGCTCTCACCAAATACTGGAAGTATGTAGTGAACAAGCTGAGTGTAGGTCTGGGATGGGAGGTCCCGTTCACTCATCTGCTCCTCATCTTGGGGGTCCTGGAGTGTTTAGGAGGCTCTCGGGCTGACAAAACATTTCTGGGTATGGCCTCCATGGTGGCCAAACGTGACATAGCGGCCACATGGAAAGACCCTGCCCCCACCCCCACTGTGGCACTCTGGCAGAGGGGACTTGATTGGTGTGCCACGAAGGAAAAACCTATATTCGAAGTGAGAGGGTATCAGGCCAAATATGATTGAGTATGGGGCATATTGTTGAGCCTGGTGGGCTAACAGCTGTATGTGTTACTACTGTCTCTGTGGATCTGGTCTCCTCTCTGCCAGACTGTAATGCAAGTACCGCTGTTAACTGATCTTCAGATAATAATAATTGCGAATTGTACTGTATGCTAATGTGTTATGAACTATTGTGTCATTGTTTTAAAACCCAATAAAGTTGATTATCAATAAAAACAACCTGACACCCGTAGTCACCACTGCATCCGTGGCCTCCGGCCCACGTTTAAGTGGAACATCGGTGTCAACAAGGTGCCAACCCTCCAGAGATCGAGGCCATCATGGTTTCACCCCTCCTGGACTCCCCAACGTTGCCTGCTGTCTCCACATGCAGGCTCCGGTAAGGTAAAACCCGATGCCTAAGGACACCCCTGCACCTGTCGCCCCTGGGCCTTGGAGAAGAGGACCATATGTGTGCACCCCCGAAGCATCGCTAGGCCTGAGCCCACTTGCATGTTCAGCCCAAATGGCCTCCTGGCTAGAGCCTGCAGCCTCTTTCCGCAGGGACTGGTCACCATTGAAATACATTCGGCTCCCTATGCTGTTTTTCACCCTGCACCTGACCGCCCCCATACCGCTAGTGGTGTACTGCTGGTGCTGCCTTGGTCCTTGCCCACCACTCACCATAACTCCCGGAGATTGGTCTTGTAAGTTGCTGTACTATTCCTGTTTGCAGAACATGTTCTTCCTTCCATAGGATGACATTGCAAAACTCAGAAATTGCAGTGCCCACTTTTTTTAATTGAAAAGAATTTATATTTAAAAACATACCTACCTGAACGATTTTCTCTGATGCCTAAACATATATAAACATACTTGCTATTTTTATAAATTGGTGTGGATCTCCTTCTTGAGTCGTGTTGTCATTTATGAATCATTGCGTGTGTTTGCAAATTTCTTGCACTCTTTTGTGCTAAGCCTAAGGCTGCTCGACCACACTAGACCCTAATAGAGCATTTTGGGATTGCGTAGCAAGACCCTGTCCACTCATAAGGGAACCCCTGGACTCTTTACACTGTATATCAGGTTCTTGATATATCAAATAAAGAGTCCACTTCCTACATCCACTTTTTGAAAGTATTGTGATTTAATCCAATAATTTAAATGTACTACACTACAAAATACCCTCTGAATCTAAACTTCAGCCTGTATTACCCTCTCAGAGCTTGGGATTACTAAATAATCTGAATCTAACCTGCAGTCTGAACTACCCTCCCGCATAGCCCGTATGCAGAAAGTCAGAATGCTGTCACTGTTTTTGATGGATGTAGTTTCAGGTGCTCCCTCTCAAGCGCATTGTGCACTTGTGGTCACGAGTTATTGATTTTTTGTTTTGCCTTTTTTCTTTTTACCTATATATTCCAGTGGCCGAACTCAGAAGCAGGTTCTCGATTACGTGAAAGAGGGTGGACACAAAAAAGTACAGTTTGAACGGTGAGAAGAATGAAATACTGGATTTTTATTAAAGTTTGACAAATTGGCTAAAATGTTCTTGCATTTTGAATAAACTGTTATCAATTAATTTAGCTCGCCATTCGACAAACAAGTAAGTGCATTAAGAATCGCAGGAAGAGTGTGTGAATTTGAGCATACCAAACCTGTATTAAATTCTTAAGCCAAATTCTGACTCGTAATACTGCATATTCTCTTTATTCACAACAACATTATAAATGCACATTAGAGGGCAATTTTTGTCTTTCATGGATTAGTGTGATCTAGTAGCCAGCATGCTTAGGTCGGTTAAAAGCTGTAGAGAGCTTCTCACGAGATGTTTCTATTTTTTTCATTGCCATTGTATTCTCCTTGACCATGTTGCGACTATTGTAACTGCAAAGAGAAAAGTGTTAACTGTTCGTGCACAGCTTGTTGTCCGTTTTGTTTAATTAGCATTTGCGTCACGCCAAAAGGTCCTTTTAAGCAGCTTGTAGTTTCCGGACTTGAGAGCGTCATGTTTTGTCTTCTACCGTTCTGCTCCTAACATCTTAATGTGATTTTTCCTAGGAAACACAGTAAAATCTGCTCGATCAGGAGTTTAGCCGCGCAGCCTTCAGACCAGCCTTCAGAGGTGCCAAAACAAGTTAGTAACTGTATTCAAAATCTCTTTGATACACTAGACACCGCTCTGCTTGCCGGGCATTGCAAACGCTCAAGGACAGTGGTAAATTTAGCAAATGTATGTTTTAAAAACTGTAAGACCTGGCAGTAGCAATATTGATTGGTTGGTGTTGTGGTATTCTATTTGTCTTGTTGCATAGTCTGTCCAAGTCCACCCTTCGGACGTCCTTATCACAGCACTAAGAACCCTGGTTGTAAAGATGCATAGGAAACTAGAGATCAGGTGGAGATTATACATAACAAAATAAAGGAAAGACCTTGGTTGTGCAAACTGACTGGAAGTTCAATTTGTAAAAAAGAGAATAATCATGAGAGCTGTCCCTGGGTACCACAGATAGAACCTGAGCCTGCCCATTGGTAAACGGACAATTACCTGTACAGGGGTGTTGGAAACAGCCCACTCCCACTCCGCAGGGTGGTGGTGGACTCCCCGAACACACTGTGGTAGCTTGGCTCGAGTGGTCAGGAAACAGGCACAGTGCTAAGCATACAATATACCCATACAATAACCATGCGTGCATCCGTTCCAAAAACGACTCTACACCGTAAAAATTATGAAAATATTCTGTCTTTATCTTCTTTTTCTCTTAGTTGCTGATTAGATAAATAAATAACAATCACAATATACAAACTTTTTAAATAGAGCAGGTCAAATAAATATTTGCTGTTTGCTGAAATAAATAGGGGTGATCATAAATAACAGGGCATAAATACAAGTGCAATATATACAGACAATTAAATACTTTGAGGTAATAAATACTGTACCAATAAATACTGTACACCAACAAGTCCTGTGGACCTATAAATATAGTGCAGCAATAAATAGATAAGAACTTAATAAATACAGTATCCCCAATAAGTAATTAGAAGTATACGGCCACACTCATGAATCAGATGACACTTCAATTCTTAAGGGCTGATTTGGCCCAGGCACAGCTTGTAGGGTGTGGAAGGCTTGGGGGGTTCTACTCCCTGGCTGAGGCAAAGGCTGAGGCCTAAACTGAGGTAGATCAAAGGGGGGAATTCCAATACCCTGGCTTTCCTCTCCACACAACCTCTCTAGGTTAGTCCCAGTTCACCCCAGGCACAGTCAGATGGGTTTCAGCACCTCCCTAGCCCCTTAGAGTAGTCTCTCAGGTCTCCACAGGGCCTTAGGCGCCCTCTACTCCACTTACTGCCCTTTTCTGATGTTCCGACGCCGCTGGAGTCGTGTCGACGCCGTGAGGCGGTTCCGGTTCGGTCTCGGCGGCCTCGGCACAGTGTCAGTTCTTTGTCGACGCCGGTAGGCGGTTCCGGTCCGATGTCGGTGGCCTCGGTTCGATCTCGACCTCCGATTCGACGGCGTCGGGCAGTCTCTTCACGATGTCGACTTCGGGCGGCTCCGGTCCGATGGCGCTCTCGGCTCCGATGACGTCGGCCGGCCTGGCCTCGCTGTCGACTTCCGGCGACTCCGGGGTGCGATCCTCACCCCCGACCTCCGGTGCTCTTCCTCACAGGTTCCGGGCGACTCCGGAGTGCGATCCTCACTCCCGACCTCCGGTGCTCCTCTACCTCGGTCTCCGACGACTCCGGAGGGCGGACTTCACCCTTCCGATGACGCCGCTCACTCGACCTCGGTTCACCTCCTTCTCGACCCTTGGTATTCCTCTCGACCTCCGCCGGCGCCCTCTTACGACCTCAGGCGGCTCCGGGTACGACGTCTGCTACCTCAGTCAGCGCCGCTTCTCCACCTCGGGCTCCAGGTCTTCGGCTACTCGACGCCAGGCTCCAGGGAAACCAGTTCTCAGGTCAGAATCTTGCTGTTTTCTTGGTTCTAAGGCCTGTTCCTGCTGTCCAGGTCCTTAGGATAAGTTTCTTCTGTCTTCTTCCCACACAGGGCTATAGGCTGGGATCCATCAGTAGGGACAAGTATCAAGGGTGGGTTTATGGACCCCACTCCAGGCACAAGTTTCCACCCCTGCTGCTTCACTCCTTCCTCCTTCACTGTTGTGCTCCTCTCTCTTCACCAGTCAGGTGCCAACTGCCAGCTCCAACTGCCAACTGCCTCTCTTATCCTCCCAACATTCTAAACCGCCTCCAACGGTCACAGGGTTCTGGAAGCTCCTGGAATGTTCTGGAAGGTGCTGGTAGGTTCCAGTGGATGCTGGTGATGTCACAGGTGGCCACCATTTTGTGCTCCAGGCCCTCAGACAGAAGTTTCAGGGGTAGATAAAATGGCTCCCTGAATCTGTAGCAACACGAAAAAGTCTGGTGGTTCCCAAAAAGGAAAAATTCAAACAGGGTTTGAGGCAAAAGTGGGACAAAATAAATAATGATGAGGAGGGACCACCCAAAGGGCTGACAGGTCTAACACGCGTCCCCCCCAGCTGAAAGTGGGGAGAGCTACCCAACCCCTTGGGAGTTCTCATCACTAAGGCGGAAATACCTTGAGAGACCGTCTGCATTGGCGTGGTCCACTCCAGGCCGATGTTCCACCTGAAAGTCCATCCCCTGTAGGGAAATAGACCACCTCAACAACTTGGGATTCTCCCCCTTCATTTGCATCAGCCAACGAAGGGGTCTGTGGTCGGTCTGAACAAGGAAGTGCGAGCCAAACAGGTATGGCCGCAACTTCTTCAGAGCCCATACCACTGCAAAGGCTTCACGCTCTATTGCACTCCACTTCTGTTCCCTGGGAAGTAGTCTCCGGGATAGGAAGACCACGGGTTGATCCAGACCCTCTTCGTTGAGTTGCGATAACACTGCCCCAATGCCATGTTCTGATGCATCTGTCTGGACAATGAACTTCTTGGAAAAGTCTGGGGCCCTTAAGACCGGGGCCTCGCACATGGCTTTCTTCAATTTCTCAAAGGCTTGCTGACAAGCCTCCGTCCAGACTACCCGTCGAGGTTGTTTCTTGGACGTGAGCTCCGTGAGAGGGGCTACGATGGTACCGTACCCCTTCACGAAGCGGCGATAGTATCCCGTGAGGCCCAAAAATGCTCGGACCTCAGTCTGTGTCTTGGGGGGTTCCCAGGCCATGATGGCCTCGATCTTCGCCTGGAGGGGTTGCACCGTTCCCCTACCCACCAAGTGTCCAAGGTACACTACCGACCCCTGCCCGATCTGGCACTTGCTGGCCTTGATCGTCAATCCAGCTTGTCTCAGGGCCTGGAGAACAGCTTGCAGGTGACGCAAGTGATCCTCCCAGCTGTTACTGAAGACGGCTATGTCATCCAGATAAGCAGCAGAGAAACTCTCCATTCCGGTGAGGATCTGGTTTACCAGGCGCTGAAACGTGGCAGGTGCGTTCTTGAGCCCAAAGGGCATCACACAGAACTGGTAGTGGCCATTGGGCGTGGAGAAGGCTGACCTTTCCCTTGCTCCATCAGTCAAAGAGATCTGCCAGTACCCCGAAGTAAGGTCAAAGGTACTTAGATATTGGGCAGCTCCCAGCCGGTCAATTAATTCATCCGCCCTAGGGATCGGATGTGCATCAGTCTTTGTCACTGAATTCAGTCCCCGGTAGTCCACACAGAACCTCAGTTCTGGTTGGGCACCCGGTGATGCAGCTTTCGGTACTAACACCACCGGACTGGACCAGGGGCTGCTGGAAGGTTCAATCACTCCTAGCTCCAGCATCTTAGTGACTTCACTATGAATGCTGGCCTTCACCTTGTCTGACATCCGGTAGATCTTGGACTTCACAGGTGGGCTGTCTCCTGTGTCCACGTCATGGACGCACAGGTGAGTCCTACCCGGGACAAGGGAGAACAACGCAGAGTACTGCCCCAGGGCCTGGCGACAGTCCTCCTGCTGTTCAGGAGTTAGAGATGGGGAGAGAATCACTCCCTCCACCGACCCATCCTTTTCCTGAGACGCAAACAGATCAGGGAGAGGCTCGCTTTCCACGTCCTCTCCTCCGTCAGTCACCATCATCAAGATGACTTCGGGCCTCTCGTGGTGGGGTTTGAGGCGGTTGGCATGCAGCACCCGCAGGGGCTGACGAGGGGTCTTCAGGTCCACCAAGTAGGTAGCCTTACCCTTCTTCTCCAACACCTCAAAGGGTCCTGACCAGCGATCCTGGAGGGCACTAAGCTCTCCTGGTTCGATCACCCACACCTTCTGGCCAGGCTCCAACTCCACCGGGTGAGCGTTGTGGTCATACCACGCCTTCATTACTGCTTGGCTGGCTTCCAAGTTGTCAGAAGCTTGCTTCCACAACTTAGCCATTTGGCTCCGGAAGGCCAGCATGTAGCTCACCACATCCTGGGGAAGCTTTCTGGGAGTTCTTTCCCATCCGTCTCTCACCAGGTTAAGAGGTCCACGTACAGGGTGCCCATACAGAAGCTCGAAGGGGCTGAAGCCCACTCCCTTCTGTGGCACTTCCCTGTAAGAAAAGAGTAAACAGGGTAGGAGGACGTCCCATTTCCTCCGCAGGCTTTCAGGCAGACTTCTGATCATGCCTTTTAAGGTTTTGTTAAACCTCTCCACCAGACCATTGGTCTGGGGGTGGTAAGGAGTTGTGAACCGGTAGGTCACTCCACACTCCTTCCACATTGCCCGCATATATGCTGACATGAAGTTGGTCCCCCTGTCGGACACAACTTCCTTGGGAAAACCCACTCGGGTAAAGATTCCCATCAGGGCCCTTGCCACAACAGGTGCTGTTATGGTCCTCAGAGGTATTGCCTCTGGGTACCGTGTGGCATGATCCACCAGAACCAGGATAAACCTGTGACCAGCTGTAGTTGGTGGATCTAATGGACCCACAATGTCGATGCCCACCCTTTCAAAGGGGGTGCTAACGACAGGAAGTGGTTCCAGGGGAGCTTTCAGCTTCACCCCTGTTTTCCCACTGGCTTGGCAAGACACACATGTCCGGCAATAGGTATCGGACGACACTTTCATCTGAGGCCAATAAAAGTGTGGGACAAGACGGGCGAAGGTCTTGTCTTGCCCCAGGTGTCCTGCCAATGGTATCTCGTGAGCCAACTCCAAAAGGAAGGCTCGATAACGTTGAGGAACTACCAAGGCTCGTGACGATCCATGTAGGGGTGCCTTGGGTTCACTGTAGAGGAGGCCATCCTCCCAGTAAACACTGTAGTTCCCTTCAACGTTCCCTGCTGCCTGGGCTTCGGCCTGTCGCCTCAGCCCCTCAAGGGTAGGGCACTCCCTCTGGCCCTGGCAGAATTCCTCCCTGGACGGGCCTCCCTCCACGTGCCACTCGGCCGGGATGGGTAAGTCCTCCAGGTTGGTAACGTCCCCCTCCGCAGACTCCTGGCCCACCACCTCCGGTGGCCTATCCGTCCTACGGGGTGGAGACGCCGAGGCAGGCTCCTCCTGTCCTCGGTTCTTCCCTTGACTGGCAGCTGGCTGGGCCTTTGTTCCAGGCTCCAGCCGAAATGAACTCCCTCTTCGGGTAGTCTCGGACCTTGTGCTAACACAGGCCCAGTCAGGTGTACCCAGCATCTCGGTGTGAGTCCGGTATTCCACCTCCTTCCAAGCGTTGTGCTCCATGTCATTGCCCAGCAGACAATCGACTGGCACGGCAGGGCTTACGGCAACTCGAAGTGAACCTGCAACCCCCCCCCATTCAAAGGGAACCTCGGCCACGGGATAGTGGCCTGTTCTGCCGTCAGCCATCGCGGCTGGGTGGAGTACATCGGGAATTACCTGCTCTGGAGACACCAGCTGGCTACGCACCATAGTCATACTGGCTCCTGTGTCTCTCAGAGCCTCCCCTCTTTGGCCGTTGATGGTGATCCACTGCCCATACTTTGCGGTATTTGCGGGCACCTGGATCTTAGGAACCATCTCCCGTTCTCCCAGGGACACTAGAGTGACACCCGCCCACTCCCTTCCCTTAGTTAAGGGCATCTCCTCCCCGAGCACTACACTAGCTACTCCGGGGGGCTTTCCTCCAGTGGGAGGGGGTGATCGTTTCTGACACTTCGGATCTCCTTTGTAGTGTCCAACGCCACCGCACTCGTAACAATGGACAACCCTTGGCTGCTGACTCTGGCCAGGATTAGGGTTTCTGGGTGGGTTAGCCTTAGAGGTGAATCCTGTTCCCTTCCCTTGGAAGTTATTTTGGGGGCCTTTGGAGAACTCCTTTTTCTTTTCCCCTCCCTCTTTCTTCTGGGGGGCGCCCTGTCCGGCCTTTTGAGTATCCCCTCCAGTCCCCCTTGTGGACACCCGGGTACTGGCCCAAATGTCCGCCTCCTCAGCAAGCTTCCGGGGGCTGGTCAGCTTGCTATCCACCAGGTGTTGCCGCAGTTCAGGGAAACATTTCTCGAGTAGGTGTTCCTTCAGTACCAGGTCAAACAGCTCCTCGTAGTTCCTTACTTCACTGCCCTGAATCCAACCTTCCAGTGCCTTCTTTGCATAGTCCAGGAAGTCCACCCAATTCTGTGTGCCCAGTTTGTGACTACCCCTGAACTTCTGTCTGTACTTTTCAGGTGTTAGTCCAAACTTTCTGATGAGCGCCAGTTTCATGGTGGGGTAGTGGGTCTGCTCATCCTCTTCGAGGGCCAATAAAGCATCCCTACCAGCTGGAGGCATGTACCTATACAATCCTCCTCCCCAATACTTCACTGGAACCCCATGGGCCCTCAACGAGACCTCATAGGCTGCTAGCCACTTGGCGATGTCGTCACCCGCCCCATAGCTAGCTACTATGTCCTTTGGCAGGTAAGGTTTGGATTCCCTGGTGATTTCTTGGTCTTTGCTGCCACCATTAGGAACAGTTGGTGCCCCAATTCTTAAGATCTGAAGCTCTATCTCTTTCAGTCTTATCTCATGAGCCATCCTCTCTTTCTCCGTCTCATGAGCCAACCTCTGTTCCTCCTTCTCCTTCTCCAGCTTTGCTAAATCCCATGTGAGCTGTCTTTTCTCTCTCCGATCTGCTAACTCCACGCTGGATAAGCCCCCGCTAGAGACAGTGCTGCCCTTCCTAGAAAGTGTCCTGGGCCCTGCTGACAGGTTCCCCACCTCAGGTTGGTACATCTCAGCCCCCTCGGGGTCAGGCTCTCCATCCCTGTCTTCCTCCTCAGCCTTGCTTTCTCGGCGTGCCTCCCCCCAAGCCCTTAAGCTGGTTTGGAGTGCACCCTTCTTTGCTCCTGGGGGACAGTACACCCCCTCCCGCTGGCAAAACTCCCTGAGTTGGGCCACAGTGTACGTTTCTAGATTCTCTAGTACAAACTCCATCTTGCCCACTCAGGTTAGAGGACAGGTTTTGTGCAGTAGCAATGTAGGGGGGTACCTTTAATAATACCTCCTCCCACCACCAGAGTAAATTTGGAAAAAACAAAATCCCACAATTAGGAAGGCCGCTTTGAGAAAACTCCCGGTGTAGGCCTATGGACTACCCACAGTTATTGTTGAGTATACGTAGGCACAGCTCGATCCCACCACTGAACACCAATTTATGTTGGAAACAGCCCACTCCCACTCCGCAGGGTGGTGGTGGACTCCCCGAACACACTGTGGTAGCTTGGCTCGAGTGGTCAGGAAACAGGCACAGTGCTAAGCATACAATATACCCATACAATAACCATGCGTGCATCCGTTCCAAAAACGACTCTACACCGTAAAAATTATGAAAATATTCTGTCTTTATCTTCTTTTTCTCTTAGTTGCTGATTAGATAAATAAATAACAATCACAATATACAAACTTTTTAAATAGAGCAGGTCAAATAAATATTTGCTGTTTGCTGAAATAAATAGGGGTGATCATAAATAACAGGGCATAAATACAAGTGCAATATATACAGACAATTAAATACTTTGAGGTAATAAATACTGTACCAATAAATACTGTACACCAACAAGTCCTGTGGACCTATAAATATAGTGCAGCAATAAATAGATAAGAACTTAATAAATACAGTATCCCCAATAAGTAATTAGAAGTATACGGCCACACTCATGAATCAGATGACACTTCAATTCTTAAGGGCTGATTTGGCCCAGGCACAGCTTGTAGGGTGTGGAAGGCTTGGGGGGTTCTACTCCCTGGCTGAGGCAAAGGCTGAGGCCTAAACTGAGGTAGATCAAAGGGGGGAATTCCAATACCCTGGCTTTCCTCTCCACACAACCTCTCTAGGTTAGTCCCAGTTCACCCCAGGCACAGTCAGATGGGTTTCAGCACCTCCCTAGCCCCTTAGAGTAGTCTCTCAGGTCTCCACAGGGCCTTAGGCGCCCTCTACTCCACTTACTGCCCTTTTCTGATGTTCCGACGCCGCTGGAGTCGTGTCGACGCCGTGAGGCGGTTCCGGTTCGGTCTCGGCGGCCTCGGCACAGTGTCAGTTCTTTGTCGACGCCGGTAGGCGGTTCCGGTCCGATGTCGGTGGCCTCGGTTCGATCTCGACCTCCGATTCGACGGCGTCGGGCAGTCTCTTCACGATGTCGACTTCGGGCGGCTCCGGTCCGATGGCGCTCTCGGCTCCGATGACGTCGGCCGGCCTGGCCTCGCTGTCGACTTCCGGCGACTCCGGGGTGCGATCCTCACCCCCGACCTCCGGTGCTCTTCCTCACAGGTTCCGGGCGACTCCGGAGTGCGATCCTCACTCCCGACCTCCGGTGCTCCTCTACCTCGGTCTCCGACGACTCCGGAGGGCGGACTTCACCCTTCCGATGACGCCGCTCACTCGACCTCGGTTCACCTCCTTCTCGACCCTTGGTATTCCTCTCGACCTCCGCCGGCGCCCTCTTACGACCTCAGGCGGCTCCGGGTACGACGTCTGCTACCTCAGTCAGCGCCGCTTCTCCACCTCGGGCTCCAGGTCTTCGGCTACTCGACGCCAGGCTCCAGGGAAACCAGTTCTCAGGTCAGAATCTTGCTGTTTTCTTGGTTCTAAGGCCTGTTCCTGCTGTCCAGGTCCTTAGGATAAGTTTCTTCTGTCTTCTTCCCACACAGGGCTATAGGCTGGGATCCATCAGTAGGGACAAGTATCAAGGGTGGGTTTATGGACCCCACTCCAGGCACAAGTTTCCACCCCTGCTGCTTCACTCCTTCCTCCTTCACTGTTGTGCTCCTCTCTCTTCACCAGTCAGGTGCCAACTGCCAGCTCCAACTGCCAACTGCCTCTCTTATCCTCCCAACATTCTAAACCGCCTCCAACGGTCACAGGGTTCTGGAAGCTCCTGGAATGTTCTGGAAGGTGCTGGTAGGTTCCAGTGGATGCTGGTGATGTCACAGGTGGCCACCATTTTGTGCTCCAGGCCCTCAGACAGAAGTTTCAGGGGTAGATAAAATGGCTCCCTGAATCTGTAGCAACACGAAAAAGTCTGGTGGTTCCCAAAAAGGAAAAATTCAAACAGGGTTTGAGGCAAAAGTGGGACAAAATAAATAATGATGAGGAGGGACCACCCAAAGGGCTGACAGGTCTAACAAGGGGTGAAAGCTGTAAGTAGGCGGGGGTGTTCTGATGTAATTAAGGAGTTCTTTACTGTACGAGACTGTCCTGTAGTCGGGTGCAATAAAGTGAAGAGTGTGGGTTTATAAGCAGTTTGTTTGAACTTGGTGTGAAAATGCAGACTACACAAACAATGCCCATGCAAAAATAAAGACCTTTAAAAAAAACCAAAAGTGAAAAAAAGATTCCCCAAACGCAACCAAAATCACTTTTGTCCAAGGATCAGTCAGACTTGGTTACTTTTACTGTTCAAGCTCTAGCACAAGCATATTTTGTGACAAGTCGTGCGTGTTGACATGTTTGCAAGTCTTCATTTGTGGTCCTGATTTCTGAAGGTTACGTTTTTGAATCATTATTTTAGCACTCATATTTTTTGCAGTCTATATTTTCACTGGATTCTGTTTGAAGGTACAAGCTTCGGCTCCTTTACATCTCTTGAGAATGAAGATAAAGAAATGGAGGAGACATCTACCTAAATCTTTTGTAAGAGGGTTGACTGCCTTCTATACAGTGCCACTGTCTGCTAATGGCATTTCACACAACAGCCAGAAAAGAATAGTCTCTCCTGACTTACCTAGCCTTATGCATCTTTTGTACAAAACACCAACTGCACATGAGATTCGTACAGAAATATTTGGAAGACCAACAGCTTCAGAGGACATGGGTCTGGGATAAAAAGCCATCTGTGGTCAGCACAACTCTGCTGTCACCTTCATGGTAGTTTCTGAATGTCAGATGGTATGTGTTAAACAATGTTATTGCAAGGGCTGCCCCACATGTTGGTTAACTGTCAGTCATAGATGTATTCAACCTAGAAGAAATATTTAACATGCCAATAATCCACATTTATATTTACAGCATCTCTTTAAACAGTGCAGGGTCCTTTAGATACTTCAGTCAAAGACATTTCTTTATGCCTTTCTTTTAGTTCCCATGCTTAAGTAGTGCAGAGTAAAGAGGATCCTCATTTCTGCCTACTGGCCCCTTGAGAGATGGTATCCAGATATGATCCCTTTTTTTCCATCTGACCACACGAGGCTTCTGTTCCTCACATGTGGTTGGATGGAAAGACCTTTCCGAGATCTTCAATAGATCCTACACCCCTAGCCTACCATCACTGAACTTTGCTCTTGTGTACCTTCTCTATGGCCTTTTCCAGCTTCCTCTAGCCAGTGCCAACCCATAATTCTTCCCCACATTTACATGTTCTTGTTTAAGTTGAATAGAAATGTTCTCTACTGTGTCTTGTAGTGTCCAAATATTTAAAATCTGATGATCCCCAGTGGCCTCCTTATCCAACTTCTCATGTAAAGATCCATGTAGATCCATATTATTAGAAGCCTTTCAGATTCCCAGATCCATGTCCTTTGTGTTCTTCCTTGAGGGTTAGGCTTTGATATTTCCTCTCAGTAAACCCTTCTAATATGGCCTCCAGCCATAGGGTAGAAAGCCTTTTGACGGACCAAACAGTTATTTTAAGAATTTGTGCATGTGCTTTCTTTAAGTATTGTGATATTTCTGTCTCCCTCAACAAGTAAGAGTTCAATATTTATCTTCCTTTTGTTTCTACTTCAAACAAAAAAGTTCACTAGTGAATGACACCAAGGTGCCTGTTACCAATCTGATGAGCTTAAGATGCATTAATTAAATTATTACATGCTAATGTCAGGTCTGTGCTTGATGAGGTGTTGTATACGAATCAATAGTTTCACTCTGGAGGTTCAGTTCTTGGTAAAAGATTTGTAAAAACTTTGGTCTGGGTTTGTGTTTAAGTTCTTAATGTCCCTGATTTGATACTGTCATGCCTAACCTAATCCTATACAAAATCAAATTTCCACCTGGTACTATTTAGGGGAAAATGCGCTAAAAGTTGTAAAGTGACCAGAGCAGGTCTTGTATTGTGCATGAGTAGAGAGGAGCTTGCCACTGAAGGTTTGAGCCAGATTCCTGACTGTCTTTGAATGCGTTAATCTTGAACCCTCAAGCTCAAAGTGAGTCAAGTTTTCATGGGTCTTCTACCTCCCACCCAAGCTCTAACCTCATTGGCCAAGAATTTAAGAAAAGAATTAACCTTTGATGTAAAGCGTGAGCAGGAAAGAGATGCCCACCTAGTAGATGAATTGCACAATGTGGATCCAGAAACCTGGGATCAATCCCAGTTTCCCCTTTTGATCTAAATGTGTGATCCTAGGCAAATATCTCGTGTTTAATTTAAGAGTATAATGTTGCTTCATCTGTCATAAAAAGTCACGGCCCTATAGAGGGTGCACATGACAACTGACTTGTCTCTTAGTTTACCAGTGGAATTATCGTCCAGAGGTTCGGGGTGGGGGGATGGGATTGGAGTGGAGCATGAATGTTTCTACGTTCAAGTTCAAAAACTAAAAACTGTAACTTTTAATAAATGTTTCTCAGTGCAGTGATGTAATCTGACGTTTACTAAGGTGAAACACTTTTGCATATTAAACGTCACTTATTTCTAATTTTAAAAATACTTAATCATATTTTCAAATTAAGTGTTTTTTCCACAAATTACATGCCAAACACTTTCATGGCTCAGCTTGTGCACAGGCTCCCTGAGCCGCCAACACAGATCCTTGACTGTGCTTTGGCTCAGTTCACCCTGGTCACTTTGTTGACTCACCCTCCTCTTTGTGTGATTACTGTGCATTTCAATAACTTTTACTTCTTAAAACAAACATTGGTGCTCAAAAAATGCATTCTTGATTGGCTCAATAATATTGACCTTCACTTTTAGTCTTTTATTCATTCAAATGCTTTTCTCAGCAACACATGTTATAGCGAAGAAAGCCCCCTGCATCGCTTGGGAAAGCTGTGCACTGTTCCTTTTCTTCTGGCTGCTTTTATGTTTTTAATTGAGTGAACTCCGCCATCTGTGGGTTCACTGGAGGTGATCTAGACATGTGTTTGAGCTTTTCGTGAAATGCCAGTCAGAGTGTGGCCATTAATGTCCCTTATCACTGTTTCTGAGTAATTGGTAGCGATTCTTCACCTTTATCTTTCTTGTTTGCATTCTTTTTTGATTTCTCTTCTTTTTTCTTGGCTTATTCCGTTTTGTACTACTTTCCCCGTTTCTTCCTTTTTGCCTGCATTCCTTCTATTTCCCCCTCCCTCTGTCTTCCTTCCTTCCTTCCTTCCTTCCTCCCTCCCTCCCTTCCTTCCTTCCTTCCTTTTTATCTGCCTTCCTTCATTCCTTCCTTTTTGTCTGCCTTCCTTTCTTTTTTGCCTGCCTTCCTTACTTTTTTAATTCCCTTCTCTCGACTTCTCAAAGGCGTGGATAGCAGCCAATGCCAGACTGATGCCTTTTTTAGGTCTGTGTTATCCAAGATCTTTTGAATTTACTACAGGTATGCATATTATAGTTACTTTTAGAGGTTTTCAGCCAAAATTAATCCATTAGTCTTTGATTGTGTCATTCACATATTTCTTCCACCCACTCCAGCATGCATCAATTGGAAATGTTAGCCCACTTCAGCCATTGACTGACTTCACTGTGAGTTACAGGAAAAACAAGAGAGGCTTGGGTCCTGTCACTACCTGGCCTGAACCACTCCAATATTATGCAACAAAACATTGACCAGATAGCAGTGCTTAATTTGTAAAATATGAAGTGCAGGTGCTCAAATGTTTTTGGGAGGCCACACCTACTTTTCTTCGGCTCCACCCATTTCCTCCACCGGCTCCACCCACTATATTAGCTCCTCCCACATCCTCAACTGGCACTGCTAAAAGTCAGATGTAATCAGTGGTTAATTTGTAAACAACTTAACTCCATAATGCAGGGGCTCTCATTAGGAGGCAGCTTGCTCCAGCTCATTTCTCCTGTTAGCGCCGCTAAAAACAGATTCAACTGCTAACCATGAAAGTGGGGAGAGGATGTGGCACATTGGCCAGAGCTACCGACTTCAGAATTGACTGGTGCTCAGGAAAAGTGCAGGTGTTGGTGATTAACTGCAGTGCTGAGCACTGGAAACAACCGGCTCAAATTAAGCACTGGCACTAAGGTTCCAGGCACCCTACATTTAAATACCCTGCCTGCAGCCAGTCAACAGCATTGCTATGAGGGGGGGGGGAGGGCTTTACAACTCTAGAGCATAGAAAGGTCCTGGCAGCTCACTCAAGCCAGCAACAATTTGCAGCTGTAAGCAGAGGGCTCAACCGGGTCTGACTCAACCCCATGAGCATGGGTGCCTTCAGAGGGGTTGGGGGGATGGGGAGTTGAGGGTTAAAACAGGAACTACCCTGGCATTTTCCTGAAGGTAGGATCCTTGTGCAGACCTCAGATGGGACAGTAGAACTAGTCATTCTACTCCATCCACTTCAAACCTCAAGCCCCCCTCATAGGGAACCAGTTTTCACTGCCCTGAAGGCCCTACTGTGATGGCACCTCCTTGCCATCCAGGGAAGCTGGGCCACATAGCACTGTACCAGCTCTGCACAGCTAACTTCACTCACATCCAACATGCCTTCCATCTCAAACACAAGGAATTAACTCAAAAGCACCAATACCGCTGCAGCCTGTTTTAAACCCTCAGGCTAAATAGAGTTACATGGAGGTTCAGGAGGTATAGACCAGTAGATCGGAAAACAGCCCTGTCCTTTCAGCAGTCACGTGTGGTCGCAGGCTGGTTAGCCAAGGAAGGTAAACACTGACAAGGGCAGTGAAGAGATACAAGGCCAGGAGACTGTCAGGAGCAGGATGGTCCAGAGGTGTGTGAAGGTGCATGAGATGTGTTGCTGGACAGGAGAGGGAGCATTAGAGTCAGGAGAGGTCCGGGCGGCTTATGTGTTTCAGGATGGGGAGATAAGAAAGAGATTGATGCATTTGTTTTTTACTTTGGGATTATATTATTATGTAGGGCTATGGGTCAGAGGATTTGATTTTGAGAGTTTGTCGTGCCTCGATAAAAACATCCTTTAACCAAATGTAAAGACATCAGGGCATGTCTATAGCTCCTTCAAAGTTTCTCCCAAAAACATCCATACATACCTACGCTCCCCAATACACCGAAGAGACTTTCAGCCAACTTGTGTTCTCAAAAAGAGATCAACAGAAGAAGTGATAGAAGGAAATATTCCGGAAGTAATTCTTGCAATATTCACCCTAGAAGGGGAGATGGGTGGGACACCCAAGAACCAAACCCAAGCTAACATATTCTAGTAACATTCACCAGTCTAGCAGGAACTACAATTATTGATCTAAGGTAACTCTGGTGACACCTGAAATTCCCCTAACCCATACACGAGCAAGAACACTAACGCCGAGCTTGCCACCACCAATAGAAATGCATAGCTTCCCTTGCCCATATATGGGCAAGCAGAGTTTACCACCATCAGTAGAAATGCGTAGCTTCCCACCACCCTCTTCTATATCCGCCATGATATCTCTCTATGTATATTTTTGCACTTTTTTCTGCAGACGTAAGATGGCCCAATTTGAATAAAACGTTTTTCTCCTGTCACGGCACATATAGGTTTGGTTTTGCTCTATATTTCGTTGGGGTGCTAAATTTGAAAACCCATAGACTACTGCTGGATGCTCTCAGACTTCGTGTGGCCAAGTGGCCCTTTTTTTGCGGTTTTGTATAGTGCAAACTTGCCCCGAAGTTATTGTAGTGCTTTACATTAGCAGCAGTTACATTTCACCAGAAAAGATTCATTTTTTGGAAGGCGAGGGGAGATTAAGTGATTTGCCCAGAATCACAGGATAGTTGACCCCGAGACTCGTAACCCGATCCCGGCAACTCTTTCCACTCAGTGAAGGCTTCTTCCTACAGTTTTCACATTTGTGGCCGCAGCCTGCCAGAGTTTTTGCAAACTACCCAAAACGTTTGCAAGGTTTTTCGTGAGGCCCAACAATAGTAATTTGAAAGCGAACGTGCCAGAGAACACTCTCTCCCGTAAATCCCTCTTTGGTTGCATATTTACATAGCGCGAACTCGACCCGAAGGTATGTGCTTTACATTAGCACCAGTTACATTTCACCAGAAAAGATTAATTTTTTGGAAGGCGCGGGGAGATTAAGTGATTTGCCCAGAATCACAGGATAGTCGACCCCGAGACACTTAACCCGATCCCGGCAACTCTTTCCACTCAGTGAAGGCTTCTTCGTACAGTTTTCATATTTGTGGCCGCAGCCTGCCAGAGTTTTTGCGAACTACCCAAAACGTTTGCAAGGTTTTTCGTGAGGCCCAACAATAGAAATTTGAAAGCACACGTGCCAGAGAACATTCTCTCCCGTAAATCCCTCTTTGGTTGCATATTTACATAGCGCGAACTCGACCCGAAGGTATTGGAGCGCTTTACATAGCATGCTTAATTTATTCATTTTTTCCCCACAAAGCAGTCTCAGTCTAGGCCTTGAGCTGCTTACTACTACCAGACACAGCACTGCTACTTACTAGCTGATCGATGCCCGCAACGCCACGGTCGGCGGGGTCGGGCCGGCTGGAACGAGATGACTCTTGGTGAGCTGCTGCGCGCAGCGGTGGTTATGCTGGGGCGGGGCAATGTGAAAGAAATCTGCGCACATTGCCGCACAGCCCCTACCCCAATATAACCAAAATCCAGCCCAAATCCGTGTCCTCCGGCGCTGCGGCCCGCCCACAGGCACGTGGCTAAGACCGCCCTGGCGCGCAGTGTGCCGCCATCAAAACAGTTAGATATTTAAATGTATTTCTAAATATTGAATTTCCTCTGCAGCAGGCTAAGTGTCTAAGTCCCACCGATGCTGGAGGGCAGCCCTGAAGTACACTGGAACAACCCCTGCATATGCGGGGAACATACCCCTGCTTGGTGTACCTTTACAAGATGGATGCTTGACGACGCGCAGGCTGACGCCTTGGTTGGATGTGGCGGTCAGCACGGTGGCGGATCTTTTTAGAGACGGGATGTTAATGGATCACGATAATTTCGTACGAGAAACCGGGGCTCCGGATCATTTATATCTCTTATACGCAGCACTATTACAGTATGTCAGGACACAGTGGGCCCCGCAGAGACAAGAGCCAGACACGAATGATCTGGTTAAAACACTTTACTATATGGGGAGGGGCCGACACCTCATTAAATGGCTGTATGTAGGGCTGCGCTCTCATACACAAATAGATCTGCTGCCGCTGCGCACAGCATGGGAGGGTGACATAGGCAGAGCCTTAGAGGACAGGGAATGGGAGAGGTTAGTGGAACACCCGAAGAAGGTATCACGGAATGCAAGGTTCAAGTTCATCCAAACCATGCTCTTACATAGGGCATACCTTACACCGCATCGATTAGACAAGATGTACCCAAATACAGAACATCATTGCCCTAGATGTCGAATAGAAGGAGCGGATCTCATACATATGGTATGGTCCTGTCATAGACTTGGAGGATACTGGGATTCGATTAGACGCCATATGGCGGAGATTACACACAGAGAAGGGCCGGCTACAATAGAGAGCTGTATCCTGGGATTAAGGGTGGGGACCTCAAAATATAAAGTGCTGAACAGGTTTGTGAACCTAGCACTTTTATTGGCAGTGCGAGCAATTACCAAGAGATGGAAATCAAAAACGCCGCCTACAATCTATGCATGGCATACTGAGATGGTGAGATGGGGGAGTGCAGACAGTGCAGCACTGAGGCGGGAGGAAGCGAGAGGGTTAAGGAGGACTCCTATAGCAACAGAATGGGATGCTCTGCTGGAAGCGGGGCGAGCTTTAGATGTAGATTATCCTGCCACAAACGACAGCACGTAGGGTAGTGGCTGAGACCGAGACACGGGCAGACCAGTACAAAGCGGTAAGAAATGTGTATGATGAGGGAAACCGATGGAGACAGACTGAACAGGATGAGGAGAGATCTGCAAGGACCCAGGGAGACTGGGGAGGGGGGAGGGAATGTTATTATTGTTGTGTATATATTATTTGCCGAATCGTGCATTATGGTAGACAATTGTAGGAGCCGGGAACAGCTATGGGAAGCGGACAAGAAGCTATTTTACAGTGCAAGTTCAGTGTACGAGTTATTATGTAATGTCACACCAATGTACGAACTGTGCAAACTTGGTAAACTAATAAAATTATGTTTTAAAAAAAAGTGTCTAAGTCCCACAGCAACACTTTTAACCACCGGCGTTGTGACCCACTCAGCAGATGTGAAAAACACGCAGCGGATGCACGAGAGTACAGTAGTAAGTTAAATTAAAAAATAAATGTGACTTGCGCAGCCGATGCGTACTGTAGACCCGGCCCTGTCAAATAAGTGCCGGTGCTAAGCACCGGAAAGCACCGGCACAAATTAAGCTCTGCCAGATAGGTTGTTACTGATTCCTCGTATATGAGCTTAGACAAACAATTTTAAGTTCATGTGATTTATTTCACACCACTTGTGACTTATTTCATGCACATATAGATTAAACCATTCATTAATGTCATAAGATGGATAACACATCATTCAGTATGCCATGCTTATGAAAACATAATAAAATTCAACATTACAACGAAAACACATAAATTATGAACATATAAAGAAACATAAACGCCAATTCAATTGTAAGTGTCCTACAAACAGCCAGTCCATATTTAGCACGTTGATCACAGGCGGACCATTGACAGTTCCAGAGGTCCTGCCTGTGTGTGACACTTGTAGGACACTTACAATTGTATTGGTGTTTGTTTCTTTGTATGTTCATCATTTTGTTATGTTTTCATAAGCATGGCATACTGAATGATGTGTTATCCATCTTATGACATTAATGAATGGTTTAATCTACATGTGCATGAAATAAGTCACAAGTGATGTGAAATAATTCACGTGAACTTCGAATTGTTTGTCTAAGCTCATATACAAGGAATCAGTAACAATTCACTGTGATTTACGGCATGTTGCCCTTGCAAGAGGAGTACATCCATACACAAGGTAGTTCCCTTCATTGGCGGGTGTACCAGGGTAGTTTGTACTTTTTGGAGACCAGAAAAATACTTTTGCTGTTAGCCATTGGTTTTTTCCCAAAGATTTAATTTTGCCAATGCTTGTTCTACATAGCGGATAGCCTTGTATCATTTTCTGTACACAGTCGTTCAGCTGCAGGACCATCTACTGTTTGGTTGATAAAATAGAGCAATACTCCGAGTTCTTTGAGCCCTTATGGCCTCTGGGCCCTGGAGTGACTCAATCAACCCAGCCAGAATGCAGCAGAGCATTAGTAACTACTCTGCAGGTCAAGTCATGCATAATTTAAGGATTTCAAGAATACTACTCCCCATCCATCTTCATATGTCTCATTGCTAATAATGTAACCGGATTTGTTTAAAAAATAAATACAAATATATATATATTTATGTATAGAAAGCTAAATATATTTATCACTAAAAAAGAAAGGTGAAAGGGATATTATAGATCAGTGAAAATCTAATTTAAAATATACAGTTTTAAATTAACAAAACCACTGAAATTCGCTAGTTAGACTTATCTCAAGTAACTATAACTCGTGCTCTAAGGTAACTATAACTTACGCCCCACCTTGCACAGTGTTGTCGTCAGTGATGGCAATGTAGATGTTGCAGTAATATTATCAGCGATGTCACAGAAGATGTCATGAGTGATGTATTATGTGGGGAATTAGCAGTGTGTGGCTAGTGCGGGAGTTATATTTACCTTATAGTACAAGTTATAGCTACCTTAGCGCACGAGTTATAGTTACTTTAGATAACTGTAACTGTTGAATTACAGTGGTTTTGTTTGTTTAAAATGGTATGTTTCAAGTGACATTTTCACCTAACTATAATGTCCCTTTAACCTTTATTTTTTGTCAGTGAATTTCTAATGTTTTTTTAATGCAAATTAAGATAATATGATGCCTAACTATAACGTCACTTTAACCGTTTGTGTTTTCAAAGAATTTGTTGCCCTAAGATAACTAACTGTTGCCCTCACCATCCACTGCTAATTTCACCACATGCTACATCACTCATGACATGTTCCATGACATGATTGATAACATCACTGCAACATTAAAAATAACATAATTGATGACAACACTGTGCATCATGGCTTGGGCGTCTGCTATAGTTACCCTAGGGCTTGAGTTATCGTTACTGGACAGAACTATAACTATTGCATTTCAGTGTTTTTTCCCTTTTTTTTTTTTTAGTTTAAAACATTACATTGTCTCTGAAATTTTTCACCTAACTATAATTTCACTACATATGTGTGTGTGTGTGTGTGTGTGTGTGTGTGTATGTATGTATGTATATGTATATGCATTTAAATCGGGAGCATGACCCACTGCAGTCGCCCTACCTAATCAGGAAATGCTACGAAAGCAAAAAGAGCAGACTGTGTGGAAGGGAGTCGGATGGGAGAACATCCCGTGCTCTGACCGCTCGGAGAGACATGCAAATTCGAAGACCTATGCTGAATGTGAGCACTTGCATATAATTGGAAAAAACACATGGCTGCGAGACTTTATTTCCACTAAAATGATGCAGGTACCAAAGAAAAAAAATGCTGAAATAACGCTGTTTGAGGATCAATCATGATTCCATGTGTAATGAACTTACGAACTGTACAATGCATTATGGGGCTAGTATTTCGAATGCCTGGTCATGTGACATTTTGTTTAAAAAAGCAAGCACAACGCACTTTGCATTTGTTAACTTCTTACCTGTGAGCAAGGCGACAGCCGAAACGCATAAGGTGATGGAAGATTAGTGCTGCTGTCTTTGAAATAAATGCTTTTATCTCCGTGATGGGCCTCGCATCTTTGTTTGGTCACGGCGTGTGTTGGTGAGCTGCTCCATGCTCACTGTTCCGCGAGGCCACCCTGAAGGGTCGGGGGCTCCTTGGGCTTGGAGACTTTGTTTTGCATTTAAATCGGGAGCATGACCCACTGCAGTCGCCCTACCTAATCAGGAAATGCTACGAAAGCAAAAAGAGCAGACTGTGTGGAAGGGAGTCGGATGGGAGAACATCCCGTGCTCTGACCGCTCGGAGAGACATGCAAATTCGAAGACCTATGCTGAATGTGAGCACTTGCATATAATTGGAAAAAACACATGGCTGCGAGACTTTATTTCCACTAAAATGATGCAGGTACCAAAGAAAAAAAAATGCTGAAATAACGCTGTTTGAGGATCAATCATGATTCCATGTGTAATGAACTTACGAACTGTACAATGCATTATGGGGCTAGTATTTCGAATGCCTGGTCATGTGACATTTTGTTTAAAAAAGCAAGCACAACGCACTTTGCATTTGTTAACTTCTTACCTGTGAGCAAGGCGACAGCCGAAACGCGTAAGGTGATGGAAGATTAGTGCTGCTGTCTTCGAAATAAATGCTTTTATCTCCGTGATGGGCCTTGCATCTTTGTTTGGTCACGGCGTGTGTTGGTGAGCTGCTCCATGCTCACTGTTCCGCGAGGCCACCCTGAAGGGTCGGGGGCTCCTTGGGCTTGGAGACTTTGTTTTGCATTTAAATCGGGAGCATGACCCACTGCAGTCGCCCTACCTAATCAGGAAATGCTACGAAAGCAAAAAGAGCAGACTGTGTGGAAGGGAGTCGGATAGGAGAACATCCCGTGCTCTGACCGCTCGGAGAGACATGCAAATTCGAAGACCTATGCTGAATGTGAGCACTTGCATATAATTGGAAAAAACACATGGCTGCGAGACTTTATTTCCACTAAAATGATGCAGGTACCAAAGAAAAAAAATGCTGAAATAACGCTGTTTGAGGATCAATCATGATTCCATGTGTAATGAACTTACGAACTGTACAATGCATTATGGGGCTAGTATTTCGAATGCCTGGTCATGTGACATTTTGTTTAAAAAAGCAAGCACAACGCACTTTGCATTTGTTAACTTCTTACCTGTGAGCAAGGCGACAGCCGAAACGCGTAAGGTGATGGAAGATTAGTGCTGCTGTCTTCGAAATAAATGCTTTTATCTCCGTGATGGGCCTCGCATCTTTGTTTGGTCACGGCGTGTGTTGGTGAGCTGCTCCATGCTCACTGTTCCGCGAGGCCACCCTGAAGGGTCGGGGGCTCCTTGGGCTTGGAGACTTTGTTTTGCATATATATATATATATATATATATATATATATATATATATATATATATATATAATGTAGGAACTCCCACAACCTCCGAACGGGCTGCGAAGGAGGAGAGACGGACCACAGGAGTCTTCAGGCAAGAATATTTATTCGACCATTACGACCATTTCTCAGCAAACCATGACTCGTTTCGGGCTCGAAAGCCCTTGTTCACATGCGGAGACAAGTTGCACTGAATGATTTTTTATGCGCTGCAAAGTGTACACCCACTTCCTGATCACGTGCTACTAGACCAGGAAAACAGACTTCGTGTGATGCTCTGAGAAACAGTGGAGTCAAATTGCACGATGATTATAGAAAACGTTATACAAATGTAAAATACGTATAGTTGGTATTTCATGCAATCTGAAGTACGGAAATGTAATGATAAACATTGTAATAGGCAGCCAGCATAAAGCTTATACACGTGACTGAACTTGTTTAAGTATTTGAGTGTTGGCATAACAGGATAAATCCTTAAAAAACACCCAACCGACAAGAAAAATAAAACAATGCCATTAAAACCATATACCGTATAATATCATCATATAAGGACACTCAAAATCTGTACCAATGCAAAAAGGTACATAGCAGCATTTTCAATGATTGTGCAAAACCGTGCGAATGTGCAAAATATTAGGGAATATGTGCAAATATAACAAAACAGTAAGATTAAAATAGGAATGAATAAATATTAATAACAATAAAAAATACAGTCCTGATAGTTATTGTTAAAATCATATAAATTTCATTTCTAAGATTCCATCATCTTACTGGAGAGTGCTGATAAGTCATAGAATAATGTATATTATATATATGACAGCAGAGGTATAGGGAAAAATCTGCGCTGTGACCAGATAGCTAAAGTGCGTAGTGCAAGAGATAACCACCCAAGAAGATGTATAGTACACAAAGCCCAAAGCAAGAAATAAAAATAAATATAAATATAAATATCAAAATATATATATGTATGTACAAAGATATGTACACAAACGAGGCTCATTATGTAAGGGGTGGAATGAAACAAGGAGATTATTGAGATTTATACATATGTAATCTCTCAAAGGTTAAGTCATCAAATCAAGACATCATTAAACAAAGTTATGCATGTCCTCGGTATTATTGAGGCCATTAGGCCATTTGCTGTCAAACTCTAAGATCTTACGAGTTTCTAACTGCCTTAGTAAAAGTTCCCTATTGCCGCCCCTTTGGGGTTTGGGAATAGCTGCTATTACATAATATTTAAGGCAGTTGACATCACTGTTGTGAGTTGAATTGAAATGGCGTGCCACCGGATACGCAGGATCATTGTGTAAGATGGCTCTCAGATGTTGTAAAATCCTAACATGCACCTGCAGCTTCGTACTACCAATGTAATTAAGGCCGCAGGTGCAAGTCAGGATATACACAGCAAAGTCAGTTCTACAGGAGAAGCTCCATGTGATAGCTACTTCTTTAGTGCTAAAAGGGGTGAGGTAGTGAGTTTTATTAATGCCAAACTTACAAGCTCTACAAGAAGAGCATTTACGGAAACCAGGGGCAGATTTTAACCACATAGCTTTCTGTCTGATTTCAGGGCTGCTTATATCAAGACAAGTTCCCATGCTTTTGGCTCTCCTGAAGGTGACCATGGGAGTAGCCGGTACTCTGGTACGGAGTACAGCATCGGTCAGAATGATAGGCCAATGCCTTTTGACAATGGATCTTATTTTCCTTTCTTCTCTACTAAAGGTGGTAATCAATCGGGGTCCTGATTCATTCTCTGGTAGATTCTGTGTAACCATCTCAGTTATTGGGGCTGGACACTGAGTGGACTTGAATAAACTCAATCTAGGCCGAGCATTGGCTTTTGTCATGGCATTATCAAAAATAGTGTTAGAATAGCCCCTCGCCTTTAATCTAATAATGGTATTCTTCAGACAGGTGTCAAAATCAGATTCTTGACTGCAAATTCTTTTGAGTCTTAAGATTTCACCGTAAGGAATACTGGCGATGAGATGTTTGGGATGGGCACTTTTAGCATGGAGTGTGACATTACCAGCGGTGGGTTTCCTGAATAGGGTCATTTCAATTTGATTGTTTAGAATGTAGACTCTGACGTCTAAAAACTCAATGCTGGCCTTGTCTATATGAGATGTGAAATAAAGGTTCATGGAATTATGATTGATCGCTTCTATGAAATTTAAAGCTTCTCTTTCTTCACCCTGCCACAATATAAAGATGTCATCAATATATCTTAAGTAACAAGCCACATGATTATTGAAATATGCCCTATGTGTTAGTTTCAGAACCTGTTCCTCCCACCAGCCAACATGTAAACATGCGTAGCTGGGGGAGAAACAGGCTCCCATCGCTACTCCGCGAAGTTGTTTAAACAATTCCTTTCCAAATAAAAAGAAGTTGTTGTTAAGGCACCAGTCAATAAGATTGAGAATAACTTTGTTGTGTTGATACAGTTCGCATGATCTCTTGTCCAAAAAATACTTAACTGCAGACAAGCCAGTTGTATGATCTATGCTTGTATATAAAGACTCGATGTCTAGAGTCATTAATAACATGTCATCAGACCAAGTTAAGTCTTTCGTTTTTAACAAGAAATCTCCGGTGTCTTGTACATAACTTGGTAGTGCCTTGACCATGTCCTGTAAAAAATAATCGATGTATTGTCCCACTTGTTCGGAAACACTCTTGATAGCAGAGATAATCGGTCTCCCTGGCACTGGAAAAATACCTTTGTGAATTTTAGGAATAAGATATAATATAGGCAGGACGGGAAACTCGTTGTGGAGGAATTTAAATTCATCAAAGGAAATTAGTCCTTCCCTTCTGTATTGCGCTAAAAGTTTGTATAGAGTTTCATTGGCCTTGATATATTCTTTATGAGTAGATCTTTCATAACAATTTAAGTTGTTAAGCTGTTTGTTTGCTTCATTCACATAGTCAGATTTAGGCCAGATGACCACATTGCCTCCTTTATCCGATTTTTTAATTATTATCTCATTGTTTTCGCCTAGCTTGGACATAAGATTGACATAATCCAGTTGTTTATAATGAGCTTTTCTGTTATTCTTTTTCTTGCTTTGTGCTTGAAGATGTAATTTCTTGATATCCTCAACGACACAGTCATGGAAGACATCTACAGCGTCTTTGGGCATGAGTGGAATAAAGTTGGATTTGGGTTTGAATGGGCTTAGACCTGCCCCCTTCTGTATTAGGTTGATCTTACGCAATCTATTTTGTGTGTTCATGTCTATATCCAATTCAGAGGAAGGTGATTCAGTGGCCTCATCAGTGGCCTCATCAAGGTCATGTACAGTTAGTAACAGAGGAATATCGGCAACAGTTAATGTGGTGTCGTCATTGACAGTATTGACATTCTCAAAATCATTTTTGTTTTTATTTTTGTTTTTCATTGCAAAAAACTTTTTTAGCTTTAATTTCCTAATAAAGCAGAAAACGTCAATACGGGTGGAGGCATAATTGAAATTTTGGCCCGGGCAAAAATTTAATCCAAGCATCAATAATTGTTCTTCAGCTTTAGTGAGTGTCACTGAAGATAAATTGACAATGGAGTTGTCGACATTGGTTACTTCTTGTGCCACTGCGTTTTTTTCTTTTTTTGATTTTTGTTTGTGGCTTTTTCGCCTGTCACGTCTTCTTTTGTTTTTTCTTTTTCTGTTGGCCTCCTTTGTTGCCTCGGTCTCAGAGTTTGCAGTCTTTCCTCTACTAAAAAATCAAGCTCTTCCTCCAGATTTAATCTTGGTTGTGCCTGTCTAGTTACTAGTTCTGAGCTGGAGTCACTTGTGAGTGAGGCTGTATCGATGCTGGAAATTTCCTCGCTGGTGTCATTATTACAGTCTGGAGCCAAATTAGGTGTCGGTTTGCCGGAATTAGCTTTGCTCTTTTTGCTGTATTCTTGTCGCTTGATACTGTTGTACTTCCGTGCAAAAGTAAAGATTTGCCCATTGTTGTAGTCGGTTTCGTCGCGTATGAATTTATGAGCTTTTCTGGATTTGATTTTATCTTCATGCTTACGTAGCCTTTCTTTGATAGCTTCCTTGTTCTTTTTCATGAAATCAGATTCCTCTATTTTGTCAAGTTCTGCATTTATTCTGTCAATTTCCTCTAGCACTGCTGTGCGATCAATAGCTGCATATTTGATCAAAATGTGGACTAAATTCATAGAGGCGGCGAGGTTGCTCTCTCCCCATTCTTTTAACATGCATGGATTGGGTTTGTCAAAGCTGGGGGCGAGTAAAATTCGGAGTCCTCTAGGCACTCGACCCACCTCGGCGTATTTGGTTAATGATTTGTGCTCCCACCATTTGGTGATTTCCAATTTCATATTTCTTTCCAAATTTTTTAACAGAGTCTTTACATTGGGTTCTTCATGGATGGGTCCACTAGAGGGACCAGGTGCACTCGTGAACGCAGAGTGTGTATTTCCGAATACCTCATCAGCAGCTGCTTCCCGCTCACGGACGGTGTCCGCAAACATGCTGAGCGATGGAAAGTAAAATGTCGGTCGTGTAGTCAAATGTATGAAAAAAGACTACTTGAAATAAGTGAAGCCTGGAAATAGTATCTCCCCTCCTATTATAATGCCGATTCACTCACCACATGGAGTCAGTCATCAACGGGTCCTCCGACTCAGATGTTTGACGTTCTCTTCGTGGATGAAAGTAATCTCCGGCTTCAATAGGGGGCAACCGCCAAAGTTCCACAACGGATACCAGCAACGTTCAGTTTGAAAAGCGGCAGCCAACTTCCGGGGAGAGGGTCCGTCAACAGAAGCAAACCAACTTCCGTAACAATAATGAAATGTAGGAACTCCCACAACCTCCGAACGGGCGGCGAAGAAGGAGAGACGGACCACAGGAGTCTTCAGGCAAGAATATTTATTCGACCATTACGACCATTTCTCAGCAAACCATGACGCGTTTCGGGCTTGAAAACCCTTGTTCACATGCGGAGACAAGTTGCACTGAATGATTTTTTATGCGCTGCAAAGTGTACACCCACTTAATTAAATTGTGGACCAAGTTGTATTTGCACCACAAAACCCAACCTACTCTTATGCAGTTCAAGAAACAATTTACAACCTGCCTTTTTTCACAGGCCCTCCCCTATAATATCTCTTCCTGGTCATCTATACAGGCTTGTTTTACTTAAATCTCTTCTGATGCTAGCACCAAAACGTCCTTGGGCAATCGAGTGCTTTACAAACTATTCAATACAAATATCAATATTGTCTTCAATGGATATCTGAACATTCCAATGTTCTAAGTAGTGATAAAATCTTTTCTGCCAGGTATGCTTTTGAAAGCTCTCTCAGTAACTTCACAGGTTTTAGATGCGGTTTGCAGAGCAGCACATCTCTCAGAAGGCACTCTTTTGGAAGAGAATGAATGAGAAATGGGCTTAGTTGCTTACAAATACGTAAAAACATGCATTTCACTTCTCACTGCTTTCCAGTAATATGTGGCAAGTGATGTAGTTGTGTTTCTCTTTTGCCTGTAATATTATGTCACAAACTGTACTTAGTGCTTTATTCAATATAAATCTCACATCCCGCTCTGAACCTGCATACCCAAATTCTCCTTATATACATGGTGGAAAATCTTCTGAATCCTGAATGCTAGATATAACAACTCCAAAATTATTTTACATCTTAAGCAACAGGATGGGTTAACAAATCAAGTGGACTGAATGCATACTTATAAAGAAAGTTTTTTTTACGGTATTTCTGAATCCCTCTATCCACATCAGGTATTTATCCTGCAAGTACAAGGTGTTACTCCTAGGAGTCTGTCACATTAAAGAACATTATACCACCTATGCATATTGCGATCAGTTTGTCAAATAAAGAGTTGTCGACACCTGGAATTGTTTGTCTGTTAAAAGAAATACCTATTTGGGACTAGAAAGTCACTTTGAGAGGTGCCTTCACAAGTTAAAACACATAGCAACAAAAGGGACATTTTTTGTCATACATTTCTAGCAATGTTTTTGTTTTTATTGGCTGTTTGATTTTCCTCAGTACAGTTGAAGTATGCAAGTGGAAGATATTCTATGCATTTTTTCTGCACCAAATCACCTTGCACATTGCCACCTTTTCAGTGTGTGAAAACATGATGGAATTACTTCATACTACAGCAAGAATTGTGTGCTCCTGAGAAGGGTGGGAGTATTGGGCATGCAATTTTGGGATTTTTGGTTCTCGAAATACACCCTTTATCACATTAAGCACTAGACCCTTCTGTGAATTTAGCTGTTACATTTGTGGCCACTCCCCATTACATGCCAAGGGTTGTAATATCTTACTCCGATTCAGTTAAGCCAGGTGGAATAACCTTAGTAATAGTTTGTGGCAGGAAAGACCAATGCTGACAGCAAAGTGATGTTGTAGTTAAAATTGTAGTTACACAACTCCATCTTGTCACACTGTGCGTGCTACCGTTCTTAAAGATCAAAAAGCAATATATGTCGCTATAGACAATCCCCACAATTAATAGATTTAGAACCATAGTTTTAAAAACATTTATAAATGTACATATGTTAAGTCCACATTTACTGTTTTCAGTTTTGTAGCTGTAATTTGTTCTTTTGTTCTATTTTCTGTCTTACTATTGTGCTATTTCCCCTTTTGTTTTCTAGAGTTCTAGCTACACTTACGGCGAGAGTATTGAAACAGCAGTGATTTCAAGCTCATACCAGGAAAAAGAACTTATTATATCAACAGATGAATCTGGACAGTGCAAAAGTCCAGCACAAAAGAAAAGTCCAAAGGGAGGCAAAAGGATCGATGAGACCGAAATTGTAACCCTGGATGAACAAGAGGAAGCTGCCAAGGACAGGATACAGCAGAGCAAATCTCAGTCACAGCAACCAAGCACAGGTCCAGCATCCAGGGCTGCTTGTGGTAGCAGCACTTCAATTCCTTACATTGACTGCAGTGATGTAGATAGCGAGTATGACCTTCGCAGGGTTCACTTATCCCGGTCACGGTCACAAACAAATGACAACTATGAATGTGAAATGCCCAGTAGTCTTTATATTCGCCATCAAGATGAATATCATAAACAGACTAGGTGTAGGGACTCCCCCTCCACTGCAAAGGCTTCGTCTAACATTATTGAGGAGTATATTGACGATGACCTTGCTAATATGTCTTTTTATACTGGTGGAAGTCCCAGAATGCCAAGGCACAGCTCTCTGATAGATGACATGTTTAATGGTCCAGACAGTCGTAGCCCATTGGCCACTCCTTTACCTCCCAGTAGCAAAGGCTCAAGCCCCATTACACACAACAGGACAGGGTCAAAGGGCTATATTTCTGAGAATGGCCATGGCATCCGGGAGAGACATATGGTGGAAGATGGCCCCACTTATCATTGCCATGTTTATGACAGGTCTTCACCTATTTTGCAGAGACCACAGTCTCAGAAACTTCAGAATGTTCGCAACAGGTCAGAAACAGACCCTTTTATACTAAGCCAAGGGGCGTCAACTCCACTTCATGCGCCTAGGACTGAAAATAATTGCAAGGGCAGGTTAGCCAAAATGGTTACATTAGATGGAAAGGTGATGTCAAATGGTGTGTCTTCACCTGGACAGACAAGACACAGTCCTATCATGCAGTCCCTTTATACACGTGGGATGATGGATCACATGGGATCTGTTCAGATGGTAGATGGCTCCACCAGCAGTGGGACAGACTCGAGCGATTCTGAGCCTGAAATGGCAAGCCCTTTCAGTCATCCTCTAGTGTTTGGGAATCCTGTTGTGTTAAACTCCTCCCAGATGCCAAGGAATAAGTATTCCTTTGGTAGCCTTCATCTTGAGGAAGATGCTGAAGAGGAGGATGCATCTGTGTGCCTCAGTGATGAGGATGGTGCAAATGTATTCAGCTGCTAGGATCTGGTCCATAGGCCCATTTGATGCTGATAAGTCTGGGAGTTCCTGGTCTGAGTAATTTGCCTCGCGTGGATTAGCCTATGTTGACCTGTTTGTTCTCCAGGAAAGCGATTTCTGAAATTAAGAAATCAAGAGCCTTTCACCATGTTTCTCTGAATCACACATAAGGGTTAGGATGCCTGAAATCCTCGAGAACCTCTTGTGTCCGGGGTCAGCAGAATGCAATTTCTTTGTATTTAGTTTGCACTCTATTTACATTTAGAACAATGTATGGAGTAAAGCTTTTAGATGCAGACAGTTTTGTTTTAGGTTGTTAAATTAACTCCTTTAGCTTACTGGATCTTGTCATTTGAGATTTCAATAGTAGAATGTGTTAAACGTTGTACTAAGTGAATTAGGTTAATGCCATGCCAAGAATGAGCTGAGGTTTTATCTATTTAGATCTATGTTGAATAGCCACTGAAAACAAAATATGCTTGTCAAAAGTTTCATGGTTTTTCCACCAGTTTTCTCTAAGAGAAGCGGTCCTCTTCAGTGCCTGGTGAAGTGTTTGAAATGAGTGCAAGTCTGTGTGGCACCAGCTGGAAAACTCTTCATTTACTAGTAGTTAGTAAAAGTTTGATTTTCTTTTTTGTACTTCAGGAAGTTTTTTCTTCTTTACATTGCAAATTTTCATTTTTATTTTTTTCTAAATGTGACCCCTAATATGTATTTACTGCCCCTGTGGGTGTTTGTATGGCAAAGTAAGCAGTTTGCCAAGTGCACATATAATACTCTAGAGTATGAAAAACCTAAATACAATCTGGTCAGCAAAAAAAGCATAGTGAGCTGGTCATTTTAAAAAGCAAATGGTTCTCTCATAGAACCTATATTGGCTCATGCACAAAAGGTTCAGAGCATGGCCCTGGTTACACTCGCAGTAGCACCGAGGAGTGTATCCTGGAGACTGATCAGTAAACCATTTTGAAAAATAGAATGATTTTTGGAATGGCGGCCTTTCCATGTATATCACCGATATACAAGTTACTGAGCATTGAAGTAGTTGGTTCATGCAACAGTTATTTTGGCTCTTATCAAAATTAATGGCTAGAGCAACATACTGCTGCTGAAAATGGAAGGTTTCTCCTGGTATTGTAACGTATTTGCGCTCTTACATTTGTCTGTCTATTCCCTACCGCACTTTATAGATGTAATGTGAATGTTTTAATGTGTTTAGTGTTTTACATGGTTTAGAGGAGACGACTTGAAGGTCGGCTCTCTGTAGTTGACACCTATTATCACTACATTTTGAAGATTGTAACTTTTTTGTAATATAGTTTTTAAAATGAAGTGGCATCTTTTTTAATGCCTGGTTTTAATAAAGCAAATTAGATGGATATTTCCAAATGTATCTATTTGGAATATATCTGTATGTTTTAAATGTCCTTATCAGCATGTTAGCATCAGTATTGATGTACATTTTGTCTTATTTTCAGAGCTTAACAGAGTCTTGGAATTAAGTAATAGTACATGATGTGTACATAATCTTGCTATTGCAGCTGGTATGAAGTTCTGAATCTGAACCACGTACATTTAAAGTTCAAGAAAAAGTGTATTGTGGCATGCTGACTGTACAGTTACTTTTTTATTTTTTTATTTTTGATCCACAGATCTGTCACATAATTGCCTTCTTTTAAATGCCAATTGAATGAAAATATACATCAGGGTTTAACTCCAGTGTTAGACTATGACGTGTAGCTTAGTGGAACAGTACAATTGATTTGCCTGTGATCAGGTGTGAGTTGTTCCGTACTGACAGCATAGTATTGTTCATTCTCCCTGTTCAATGTAGTTATGCAGTCTGAATTGCAGATCCCTTCCAGGTTGACAACCATTATTAATATGCAATGCATTTCACCTATGTAGGTTGAATGTCATTGTATCAAGTTCCATTAGTGGAAAATAGTATAATGCATAATCAATTGAGTATACAGTTACACAATCTAGTTTTTTCTCTGGAGGTTACTGTACCAGTGTTACTTGACTGTTACAGGCAGGTAATAAATCAAAAAGAAAAGACACACTGAAAAGGTGTATGTCAGTAGATTGCTTCTAAGGAACCTAATTTGATAAATATTTGGAGTGTGAGTAACTTAATGCTCAGTGTCTTCAAAGTAAACCTATTGGTGCTACCGAAAGTTTCCAAGAATGTCCCGCTTATACAACTTTTGAAATAGAGAGAATATATTTTTGTAGATGATTGTTTTTATTACTTGTTTTAAAAATATGTACTCAATATTAATGAAACATTACTAGAATTACAGTGATGCTACCCATTGAACACTGAATCTCAAAACCGTTCCAAGGGGCGTTTACATGCATAGCTGTTGTAAAATGAGCACTTGACCAGAGCAGAATCTAAAACATTTTTTGCAGTTATTATCCTCCAATCTTGCCATGCCCATGTCTGTGCAGTGAAGATTATTAATCTTTGCAGCAACTCTGTTGAACTCACAGTCCAAGTAATTCTGGGCCTGACTGAGTTGCTGACTGATTTGCAGAATCCATTGGATTTGCCCAGAACACCTCACTATTCTCATCCATGTTTGGGCTGACATTTTAACAAATGTTAATCTTTAAAATTCTGACTTTCCTTCGTACACAGTTAATGCAGATGTTTTTCACCATAATAATGCCCTCCGTGTCAAGTTTTGGGGTTTAAAACATTTGATTTCTTTTATGAAATGACATTTGCTACATTTTTAAACAAAACACAAGTGGTATCCACTCCTGCAGTAAGGAAAACAGATTTAAGCAAGCACATGATTTAGTCAAATAGTTTGCCTTATTTAAAAGTTGTGGAACCTTTTAGAAACTTGTATTTGTTAAAAAGTTATACGTTATTTTTTTTTAATAGCCAAGTATGGCTTTTAAAAAATGTTTTAAGTAAGTTTTAACAATATTAACTTGTTAAAACACTTATGGGCTATGAGATTACAATGCTGTCCTGATGCGTATAGTGCAAAACAAGATGCCATATGCTTACAAATTTCCTCAACATATCATTTAACATTTTGGTAATCTATTTCATACCCAGATTGTCCCTCAGTCTCTGATGGCATTTCAGCAAGATTGCTGGATTTGTGTTCTTCCTTACAGCACTCATTCAAGCATTCTCTCCTTTAATCAGTTGCAAGATCATGGTTTAAACATTGGGTATCATCCTATGAAAGGTTTCGTTTCCCAGATGTAGGAGACTTTGCCAGGTTTATGGGGTATTGTGTATAAAGCATTTCTTTGACACCCAGAATGTCTCTCCAAAACATCTTTATCTTGCAGCATTTCAGCCAATTGTGAATTAAGGCCCTCTTGCTCTTTGAGCTTCCTCCGCTGCTCTAATCTATATTGGCAAACAATGGCTTTGGGTTATAACACTAGACATGGGTAAGCTTGTAGTGAACTTTACAGTTCTGGACATTCCGTGTAATTATTGTTAAATCTCACTGTAATGCCTCCTCATTAACTCTTCTGGTGTGAGGCTATGAAGTATTTTCTCGTATCTCTTCATTTATACATATGTCTTAGGTTTTTGTATGTATATTAATTTTCTGTATATATTTGAAATGTTCTCTGGTGACTCAAAACAGGTCATCATATTTTCAAAAAGTAATGAGTTATCTTTTGGCCGCTACTGTTATTTCTTTTTATTAACCGGTGTCCTATTTTGGCATCGCATGTTTGTTTCCTCTGAACAAAATTTGCTTTTGCAGTGGTTAAAATATTTTAAACCAGCTTTTTGGGAGATAATATCTTGTATAGTTAGGTAGTTGCTGTTTGTCCACTGGTTGAAAGTATCTTTATGCTATCAAGACAAGAAATCCAAATGGAATAGTAATGGAGTCAGGGGTCATGAGACTGGTAATTCCTATTACATTCCAGTTTTTCCAAGAGAGCCCTCCCAAGATCACCCGTCTAATGTTATCATGGACCGGTTTCCCTCTGTAGGAGCCCCGATAGTTCCTGGGCATACTAGTTGTAGTAGAATGGGTTCCCATCTCCTAGCATAAGTTTGGGAAAGGTCTTTGCATCCATATTAATTACCACAATGAGTCAGTGGGATGCATATTGTGTAGGGTCATCCCTGGTTGATCAAGCAAGTGTAATATCTGCTTCTGCCATCCCGTCTGAGGTTTTCCCCTCAAAGAGGACAGTATGATGTAACAAGATAAATGGATCCACCATTACATGCGCACAATCTTTGTAGCAGCTCTTTTCAAAGCATTCAAAGTCATTGAGGTGTATTGGGTATAAGAGGGCTGACAGTTTTCGATATACTTTTTCGATTATTTATTGTTTAGAGCCTCATCCACTGTGTTTCCATATTCTTACAAAGTTTGATTCAGCCTGAACAAAGTCAGTTCAGCTCTATTAGGAGCCGTAGTGGCATCTCTTAGGTGACGACATGCAGCTTGTCATTCACTTGAATAAACTTTATACTGCATGTGAGGGAGTGTCTCCTAGCCATCCAACAATGGATGTGCCATATCTTCAATTTGACACCAATACAAATGAGCTATTGATTGATTGGGAATCCTGTAGATCGATGGAATGACTGTCTTTGGCCAGCCCATGAAAGGTGTGCCCACTACCCTGCAACAGAGAGTGAAATCTTTGTGGGAGTCCTAGACGGGAAACTTTCTCTGAATGTGCAGATCGACCCCAGGGATCCAGTCATCTTCCATATGATTTAAGCCAGTATACAAGGTTATATTATTTCAACAGCCTGTGCATAGGTCTGCCAGCATATGCTACAGCCAAACTGCAGAGAATAGAAAACTTAGCAGAAATTGAACCATGATCCCAGCCCACATCGTCGCCTGCACTGGTTGGCAGTCAAACAGGGTGATATTTAGATGCTTCTGCCCAGTGCGTAGCTTCTGTTCATCATGCTGCTCTGTTTGTGCTCCTGATGGGTGCACAGGCCGTTCTTCCCTCTTTCCCAGTAGTTTCATATCCAATATTATGTTGGATCCACATTAGGAGTGGTGTGTTAATTCTTCATATTCTAGGTGATGGAAATCCCAAATGCAAATGTTCTGCAATGTAAATGTGTTCGTTCTCCAACTTCTTGATAAGGATGCATGTGTGAATTATTTTTACAATATTGGTCTGTGTTCGTCCTCCTCCACCCAATCACTTTTCTAGATGTTATAATGGTCGTGTTTTTGAGAATTATGTCCCTGTTGTTGAATACTGATGTGTCTTTTGGGTTTTTGAGCCACTCTGTTGGCTTATTTAATTTTAAGCAATGGCACTTACTCCACATTTATAAGAAAGAGTGATATCAAGATGAAAGTATCACTGTCCTTTGCCTTGACTCTTTCCTCCAGCCCCCGAGTCAGAGATTCTCCCTCAGAGCGGTTTCTTCTTGCTTTTTACACTATTCGCATGGCTTATTCCTCTAGAGTTTCCATCCTGTCATTTAGGCAATCATTCAGTTTGTAGTCAGTCTGACTGATCCTAAGTCACCTCTTTTGCAAATGTTCTCAGGATGTGCTGCCCTGCATCATGTAGCCTTTAATTTCTGCTCACAGCTTCTCTTGCAGTGTCAATGAGAGCACCTTGTTCCTGTAGCAGTGTCACTGACATTGATAAATTACATTTTCTCAATCTAATTTCCACTCATTTTGTATAGCACTATATTTTATTAAATTGAATTTAAAAAACAAGTTTATTGGGCAACATAATATGACAGAAAGATTTCCATTCCCCCAAAATGAAAATTAATAAAGAATCGTAACTGTTTGAAAAGTTAGTTAGGTTTTTTCAAATATTTAAGAAATTTAAATTGGATTTGTTTACAAAAGAATTAAGCACTTTAAAAAAGAATAGCAGCAACGTTGTCCAATTTCTTGCACTCAACAGTTACTTGACTACTCCCTTCATGCTGACAGGATTTTCCAGACCCCTTGTAGGATCTTTGTGCTTAAAGGATACACTTCACTTGAGAATACACTTGGACTACCTATCTCCACACATTTGTCTGTGGTCAACTCAAACTCTCAGCCCAGCGGTCGCCAATGAAAACTTGCCTCATACAGCCAGCTAGCTGTCGTCTTTGATAAATGCTTGGAGCCGGAACCCCTTGATCTCCAATTTCTTTAACACTAAATGCTTAAGTGTTAGGGGCTATATTTGCTGCTGTGGCCTGCTAGTTACAAGCACAACAGTTAATAGGTCGGTCGTGCATTGCTCCCATTTTTATATAGTCCGACTAGCATCTGCTTCACTTTTAACTGATTCTCCCCAAGTTAAGGGCTTATCATACACCTCGTCATACTGTTAGCCACCTTCTAATATTACGTTAGCTGTTGTTCCGTCCACATAAAGCTTCTCTTTAATAAAGCAGTGACTATTTTCTTTTTAACAAATGTGCCACATTTGAGACATAAAACCCCCATTTCAAATGTGGGTAGTAAACTACTGTTTGTACAATGAGCTGCTAGTATTTCATTCACTTGGTATTTCACAACAGAATAACCATTTATTATATATTTTATTTATTTTAAGGCTTTTATTTTATTTGTGATTTATTTTTATACAAACTTGAATTATGTTCTCAGGACGCATGCAATAGTGTGTCTTAGCACAGTATTGCACGTATCTTGACTTTCTGCCATATAATAGGATGCAGAGAAAGACCGAAGCTTTCTTTAAGCATCAGAACGCTTTGGATATCTCTATATAGTTATATTCTCTAGTCCCTTTTTAGGGTTGATGTGGGCAGGTCTGGGAGAACTGACAAAAGAATCTGAACAATGGATACTACAGAAAAAAAGCAATTTTCTCTGAAACATCCATTCTTCCGATGGTTTTGCCTAAACTCTTACGGAAAAAACCAATTAGGGTTGACAATTAGATTTCTTTCTAGTAACTGGAACATTCATGTTAATACTTCTTTCAGAAAGTGAGTCGGACACCTCCACTGGTTATGTTTGTTGCATCTAGCATTCCATGACAAATGGGGCCATTCTATGTTGCTCCTGGGGCGTTGCCATGCCCTTAGAATCAGGGTAAATATGCTGATAAATGTCTTGTGTTACTGATCAAATTATGGTTTATGGTGCTTCTTTGCTCACCTACATAGAAGATATGGAGTCATTGGTAGATATAAGCACAAGGGTCTTCCCAAGCCATCGCCCCTTAGATGCATTAATTTTGGTACTCTTCTGCATATGTTAAATATGTTATTTAGAGAGGCCCTTTTCTAAAACTACTATTTATTAAACTTGCACATCATTTGAATGCGCTTCATTACCCTACATGTCATGGTTTTGTAAAAAGTAATGTCATGTTCCTCAATGTGTAAATCTGGAACATCATCATTCACTCCCACATTTGACTACAAGTGTAGCCTTTTGGGTGGTTTGGAACTCGTGGACTCTATCCATGGGGCTCCACTCTAGATTGCCCTCTTGAAAAACATATACTGCAGAAGCCATTGCTCGCTCATTAACCAAATGAACAATAACTTTGATTCAAGCAAAGCCTGATGTAACAGTCTGTGCAGACTCTGTTGGTCTTTTTAGATGATCATCACATTGCAAGCCAAGCATACAGTTACCTAAAGAGTTCAGAAATGCTAAAAGTACAAGTAGTAAGAAAACTGATTTATCTGGTGTCTGCCAGTGTAGTACATTGGCTAAACAGTGTAAGGTGGGATTCTTTATCTGATCATCAGTACCGAATTCTCTCCTCTTTAGATATTTTTGCGTTGGCCTGACATCCCTAGATCCATCACATGGCCTGTTGGGTGAATGGCTACTTAGTAAGTGCATGTTTGAACAGTGTAAAGCCACAGAAATGATTCTGTGTCTGTGCTGCTTGACGTTTTTGTTGTCTACTTTACTCCGTAACCCCTCATGTACCTCAGAGCAATAAATTCTCTTCTAGCAGTTAGTGATACTGTGATAGTCCAGTCCTATAGGACTTGTTGATGGTGATGTCACTGAGTTTATTGAAGTGCCACTGTGGCACACTTTGTTTTTCATGACCTTTTAGCTTGCTAACCTGGTAGTATTCAGCTCTGTAAGCTTTTCTAGTTTCAGAAAGGTTACCTATTTGACCTCAAACGGGTTTAAATGTCAACCTCCATATGTTACGCAATTGATGAAAGCTAGTGTGGCAAACCAGCATTCGGGTAGCTTGGGCTAATCATGCCCATACTCTGTGATGTAAATCATGAAACTTTATCCTCCTAATCCAATCAATTCATCATCAATACTCCAAATGTTTGTGTTTTCTGTAAGAGCCCTGGAGCATACAGTTAAATCCTTTTATAACATCTTGACCACTTGTGATTCATATTCCAACTGTAAGTTGCTGAAGTGGTTAAAAGTTATTTTGGTGTTTGTGGGTATGTTACTTATATTCTTGCAGCTTTAAAGCTGCAGGTGGAGGGCAGTATAATAAATTGCATCTATTGCTACAGAGCATCCCCATGTTCTTTACAGATGTTTTAGCAAGCCTGACATGACTCCACAATGCATTTAAGCAACTCTTAGAAGCTTACAGCTTTGCAGTTGGATTATATGATGCAAAAATATTTTCGTGTTTTTTTTCTTGGCGGTTATTTATTTCCCTGTGATTATTGATTTATCAATAGCTTTGCAGTATGCATAGGCTTTGGTGATTCCCTCGCATAGGAGATGCTTCACCCTATGCTAATTATAATTAGTCTAATTGTAGTTGATTTACCCGGACGGTTTCATTTGCAGTGTATTATTTCACAAGGAGGAATGCATGGGTCCTATATGCCACAGTATGGGCTCCCAGTACAGTCGTACCCAGATAAGCTGATTTGAAGTTTATTTTATGTCTCCAGATGGCACTTGTTTTCCTTTCTGCACTAATTAGGACAATGTTTACTTTTAATCCAACACATGGTGTTACTTGTACAGAAGTATGTTCACACAACCATGGATGAAAGGCACCGAGAGAGCCATTACATTTCACAGGCTGCATGCCTAATGCACCAGCATCAAAGCAGTTGACGCTTTGTGTGCCACTATTCTTGAAGCAGTCAGAGGTACGTCTCTTTGTGGTTGAATGTCAGGACTGAGACAGGCTGTGTTTGCAGTCTGCACTTACATTGCTATGGTGGCACACATTAGTTTCAACCTAACCCTCTGTGTAACACACCTCGCGCATGATTGGCAGTGCATCATTAATCCATCTTCTGCTTAATTTAAGTTTTCCTGCTATAAGACATTTAAAAAAAATATATTTTCCCTTTTTATGAATCCTAAAAGTACTTGGGACTTCATTCTCATTTTTGTCATTTGTTGAACAAGGTGATAAAGGGAAGCTTTTTTGTCTCATCATATGCACTGCTTTGTCAGCATGCACCTCTTCAGATGAACGGGAGGGGGTTTGCTTCATAGTGTTTTTGTTATCCTTTCAGCATGTTGTGCATCTTACTGCTCTTCACATTATCTGGAACACTGTCCGAATGTTGTTCTACTCTGGAAAACTGTTCTTATGTGTACTTTGTATGGTTGGAACTTCTCCATGCAGTGATTCTGTTGTCTACAGTACTCAATCACCCCTTCTTGGAGATTGTGGTATTCCCTGTGGCTGAATGTGATCATGGTAAAGCTGCGCTGCATTAGAGAAGCTAAATTAATGCAAGCTTGCAAGCGACTAGCAATGTGGGAAAAGGGCAGTGTTGGTGGGCTGTTCATTTCCACTCACAAATTTTATATTTGTGGTATTTTTATCGGATGTCTTCTGAAGAATATCCTAGATGCGTCCATCATAAAAAGTAATCATGAGCTAGGTGGACAATTTTTAGATTTCCAGTGCCAGGTACCACTGCCTCAACAAGCATCTTTTTTGTGGTAGTCTGTGGATTTGGATAAACAATCAAAAGTACTTCCCTATTCAACATTCTAGAATTCCCTGAAATTGGCCCACAATATCTGTCACACCTTTTCAACAAGATTGCTGCATTCCTGGAGATTCCATTTGGACAGTATTTGTAGCACTAGCCTACATTGGGTTAAGCTGCACGGTACACTCATGCCACATGAGCAGCGTTAATTAAGCTTGATATAGAAAGTAACAAAGAATGTGTTGCTGGTAGGATTTGTATAGTCAGTTACCACTGATTGATGGAGATTGAAAAATGAATTCACGGTTATAACACAGCTGCCCACTGTTTATGTCTGTAAACACACACATATATATGATTCAAGCAGCCCGGTGGAGGCTAGTGGCACCATTTACTGTCCCTTTTTTAAATTGACATGTCTGCAAATGATTTTTTCATAAAAAGCATGGACAACAGGGTCTCACCGCTGAAATGGAAATGAGGTGGTTGAATATTGAGCATGCATATCTAAATGTGGGTAACGGTGTGTGCATGGTATTCATACTCTGTAACCTTGTTTGAGGGCTTTTTCATGTTCTAACTATTATCTTGCTGTAAACCTGTTCCTGGTTTTAACTGTTCTATCTAACCTCTGGCTGAAGCTTGTGGTAACTGTTCAGACTCTGTGGGCTTGATGCACTTGCATGGTATGAAGCTTCAACACCCCCTCACCCCCCCTCAAATGTACCCACACCCTGAACTCGTCCCTTTTTCTCCCTCACCCCAGAGTCTCTTTTTTTTGTATCCAATGTTTTTGTACATTTAACTACATTAAACCATCTGTACATACCAGCTCTGTGGTTCACACAAAAGCATGAGTAGCCTTTCTCTTACATGATGGTCATCATGTAGTACAGGATCCTGTTGTGCAATACAAGTATCTTTGTGACTTAAACCCAATGGATACAAATGCAATATGATCTGGATGTAGGTGTGTACGTATCTTTATTTACTGCACAATCATAATGTCTTATGTCTGGAACTCTGGCTCCCTGATCAGCAATCACCGCAAAACATATTTTTTGTAATTTGGGAGAAAATTGGCACTGGTAATCTGAACCTGTCCTGTGAACAGATCGCATTGCCTAGTTACCCTAATGGAACCCATCTGTTACAGTATTTTTAACCTTCCTGATTTACTCATAAGCCTTATGCAGTTTACTTAGTGGTTTGGACGTATATGTTTCATAAAGGTGCGCCCTGTGTAAACATTGTAAATTGTCAACTTTTGGATTCAGTTACAGTTTGCTTTGTTGTTTCCTTATTGCAACCACCTTCTGTATTGTTCCATAGAGTTATTGTCTGTTATTTTTTGTCAGCTGGTCCCTTGATAGAAGACATAGCTTTAAACTCCCTCTCCTATTAAACCTAGCTTGGCTCTAAAGTAGGCAGTGTAGTCGGGCCTGGTAAACTTGTTGCTTGCGTACTAAGTAACTAGTACAGCATGGTGTAGCCAAAGAAGTGGAGAACATGTATACCACCTCAGTTAATTAAATTATGCTTGAGAGTGAAACCCACTGGAAAATAGAACCCTCTAATATCTCTGAGCATATGTCTTTTAGATGTGATCTAGTCACTAAATATGCTCCTTAGGCCCCTTTGTTCTAAAATATACTGCACTATCAATGTTTAACCATATCAGAACAGAGAGGAAACTTGACTTTGTCTTGTTTTATAGAAGTGCTCTTCTGTTTAGTTGATATGTTACTTTGTGCTGGCTGTGAGCAATACATTTAAGGGATCAGTTTTCATAAATAAATGTTATTGAAGGCATTTCACTTGCCAGATCAGTTCCTGTTTTTTTTTATCACCTAGCAGCTTGTTAGATATATATTATTACTCCTTTTTTAGATAGGAGATGCAGAGAGCGTCTGCCATTTTGTGTTTGATTTTTAATATCAAGCAACCCCATTCCTTGTTCAGTACAATGTCTTCCTCAGAAAAGCTCCACATTCCTCACTACTTGGAAAAAGTTCCAGGGTATGCCAGATGGGGCTATTTAAGAAAGTGACTTCTTGCCATTCACCAGTGGCTAATTACCACCAGTCTAAAGTTTCACCTTGTATAAACTGAGCTAGATATTTTTGGAAATCCACCCACACTTGATATTATGATCGTGCAAACCAAGTTCAGCTTAAGGGTGCATGGCTCAGTTACTTATCGCAGATTACATTTGTGGGAAATAGCGGAATCAACAATCCGTTTTACTGGCCCAATCTCTAAAATCACCAGAAAGTTGCAATAAATATAGTTGACCATGTGTATTTGTGGTGACTTATTAAAATATATTTTCCAAACCTCTGTCTAGCAAGGCTTGCATGAGGCAATATTTAGACCAGCATGCTTTTGTTTCTGTTACCACTATACGTTAATGATATATATCACTGAGCATTTATAGTGTAGCTCTGGAAATAATTTTTGCCTTTTTGACCAAGGGATCTTGAAGGATTCTATTTAATTGTACACACCTGAATTCACACCAAACAATTTTCAAATGTATATAAGATAGTCACTTCTAACATCTTGGCTAGTAGTGATTGTACTCTGGTGCATATACATTTTTATCTGAGAAATGTATGTACATACATATATTTATTGATAATAGCCACCCTAGTCCGTGATAAATATGTTCCATAAGGGTAATTACGGTTCGATCTGAGTAAAGCTTATGTGTAATTGAGTGTACTTGTGATCAATTTCAAGGAAGACCATTATCAGTGTCTCCATGACACAACTGCGCTCTGATTTCATACCAATAATAAGACATCTCTTCTGAGATAAGTGGGACAGGTGATTTTTCTTGTATAAATAGTGTTTTGTGAGATCAGGATGTCACAGATACCAGTGACATAATCTGTAACAGATTTCCAGGTCATGCAATAACATTTCCACCTGAGAGTATATCTTGTATGTAAAAGTTCCTACCAGAGTGATAAAACATTGTTTGAGGCACATTAATTGACTTTAGCTACTATAGTCTGACATTTCATTGTAAAGATTTTGATGGTACGGTACTACCTGCTGCTTGCTTTAGGACAGGTCTTTTCTTCACCTTTTGAACTGCTCATTATGTAAATCTGACATCTGTGATCTTTAACAGATACATTCCATTTACTGTCACCAGACAGTTAACTGTGCCAGAATGTCTAGTATTCTTAAAAAATGTTTGAGATGATCAAAATCTGTTCTCCTTTGTAAAGTGTAGTGTAGAATTTGTACGCCTTCACTTATTGTATCATTGTGTTTAACTGTTTCTATATTACGAGTTATAAATATTTTGACATTTTGTATTACACGTGTAATAGCGTCAATAAAATTGACTCATTTCCATCATATTTTATCGAGCATTAATTTAGTTGGGTTAAATATTTCAAGTCATTGGATACGATTTCTATTTCTTAGTGTTGTTTTTAAACTTTATATGCTTGTTCAGTTTGGTTTTTGCTCATGCTGCTATGTCTTGATAGATTTAGATGGATGGTAGTCCTATATTTGTCTCTTCTGTTGCAGTCACATTTCACGCTTTTGACTCGTCATTCACTCACCAAAATTCCCCCACAAACTTCTTGTTCTTCATGAGAGAAAAGGCAGTATGGCTCAGCACTGGGCAATTCTTTATTGAGGACAGATAGTTTGTCTTCATGGTACCCATTAACCCAAGATGACATGGTAACTTCCACTGGTTTGCCAGCAAATGACACAATAACTGAGAGTCAGCCACCCCTGTCTTTTCTAGTGTTCCAAACGCAAAGCAAAGTAATTTGATCATTACATTTTTAAACTAAACAATTGGTTATAAGGTTTTAGACCAATGATATGCCAATTTACTCTGTATGGTATTTTTTTGTTTAATATACTGTTTCAACTTCTTTATTTTTTTTAATTTCCTGCGGTGTGTTGACAGGTAAAATCACTTCATACTTTTTTTGCATAGCTAAATCTCTGGAAGAAGATTCTCGCTATTCTAGTAAGCTTCTTTAATTGAGATTTCTTCACCGTAGTGAAGGTCTCCTTCGAACCTACCAAGTCTCAAAATTGTGCACAGTATTTTATATATGGCTTTGAGGTCTTTTCCCCACATCTGTCTGTGCCGATAGAGTATATTGAAATGGAGTTTTGACACTTCAGTGGGTTATAACAGCCTACTGCTGTGTGGCCTTTAAGCTGATCTTCTTATTTGTATGGAAGTAATGGTAGGATTTCTATCCCAAACCATCAAACCAACACGGAATAACACTAAAGGTATTCTTTTGTCCATTTTTGTGTAGAAGCAGAGAAATGTTTTAAGCTTCTTTTGTATGAGCTGTGTAGTAGTGTATGTCTGTGTAGTGGCAAACCTCTTTGTAGATTCCTAGTGACTTGTATGTTGGATAGTTCTAACACATTTTCCTCTTACCTGTGAAAGAGTTGCTTCACACTTTAGTTACCTTGCTAGACAAAGCCAGATAACGTAGCATAGCTTGTTACTCATGCGCTTCAGCGACTCTATCTTCAATATGATTGAAATTTTCAAGAAAAGAATCTAAAGATGTGCCATCATACTTAGCTTTACAAATATAAGGGTTTGTGACCCAAACCAGTGTTGACAATTGTTTGCTAACAGTGTATTCTCTTGTTAAACAGGCTCTGTAACAGACAGTCCTCAACTCTCAGAACTGTCAATAAATTCTCAAGGAATCCAACTGGGTTTGACCTCCTCAACCTCTCCAAACATGAGCCCCGATGCCAAGCCATCCTCTCCGCTTTTAAGCCCGCTTCTGAATGACCCATCTTGCATTAGGACTGATGATGAAGAAGAAGTCAGAAGAAAGGTACTACGCTTTTACCACTTAATTTTCTTCCTTTTGGTGTCGTCCATTTCCAATGCGACATCTCTGATCATTAACATCTAGAACTATGGTATCCTTTGTGTACTTGTTTGCGGTACAATGCTGAGCTAGTAAAAGAGCATGAAAATCTTATTTAAAACGGCCAATTCAAACCTATCACTAAATTTAATGAGTGGGAAAATATATGCCTAGTGTGCTTTGTTTGTAACATACATTGCCCCTTTCGAAATCATGCTTTTGTTTGACTTAATAGGAGTGTAGTTCTGCTCACTATTTACTTGGACTCAAATATATTTAGTGACTGCGTGGTACTTTCCGAACCATTATTTTTGTCATTTTCAACAGATGTTCGACAGTACAGGTACCAGTGGCGCTTATATTTCAAATTGCCAGTTTTGTTATTTTTGGTCGCATTCCTATTACAGCAGGTGCCCATCATAGGCCCAGGATGACCAGATTCTGGTTAGGATTTTAGGCATAACCACTCTTCCTTTAAGATGTACATTTTGTGCATTTGCCTTTTGTGCAAATCTGGCCTCGAGCTGGACCTCCTTTATGTACGTTAGACATCCCTGCTTTACAACTTTGACACTTTTAGTTGCAAAACGCCATTGTTCAAGAGCTTGTTTTCACTGTGAGGACGCAAAAGTATATCCAATTATAATATGGGAGCATCAATACTGAACACCGCGCTTGTATGTCTCACCTGTCAGACAGCACATACTGTTTGCCTGCCAAAAGACCTTTTGTGGGCATCCCAAAAACTGACAGTAGGCTTACAGCCTGCCTTTGCTTACAATTGGTTTTCATTAATGTTGCTCTAATTTTCTTGCTTCTTATTCAATGGATTGCCTTCCTCTTCCTGTGTTTTGACCTTCCCCTGGAGCATAGCCTTTTCACCATCATTTTGAGTGACTTATTTTTTTCTTTCAGCTGCTCACTTTTACAGAACTACTTTATCACTCTTTTTGCCTAGGCACTCCATGAAAGTGTATATGTTTTCCAGCTTCTGTGCTTCCACCCCCAAAGACCCGTCCCAATGCTTCATATTGTAATTGCTTTCGTATGCTTCTACCCCCATCAAACTCGTCCACACCCTCACTTTGTGTTGCTTTATCCCCTACCTTTGTATTGCTCTATTCCTTGTGTGCTGTTTTCCCCTCTTTTGACAACCAGGTTTATTTTTATTCATTCACACCCTCCCCCCAAGGCCATACCCCATTGCTTCCTTCCACCTGCAGTCCTTTTATTTTATTTTGTTGTTATTGGAAGCATGGCCACAAATTATTGCTGGCCCTACCGCTTACAAAAAAAAAGTTTTTTGCTACCCCGATTTCATTTTATTTTATTTGCTGATCCATCTTAGATTGATAAACTAAAACAAATGGTCCCTGCTTCATTTTGTAGGTGCGTGCATGAGTTGACACATGTCCACATATATATCTTCACATGTGTTTATGAAATGATGTGGCTGCCAGCAGTTGCATGATTGCGCCTTTTATTTTGATTTTTTTTTATGATGCTGCACAGCATCAGCACAAACTTAGTTTAGATTTAAGTTTAAGTCCAACTATGCTATACCCTCAGGACTCCCTGAGAAATTGTGTACAACTAAACAGCTGTAGCCTTGGTAAGGGAAGACAAACAGAGGACTATGAGGAGAAAGACTTGACTTTAATAATGAAGTCTAATGGTATCTTATCAGGTCACTATTATCTTGTCTGGTTTCTTTAACACATGGCCTGTATGACAAATTGCCCATTCATGAAAAGATCAAGGCTGTGTGGGTTTTTGGCAGCTGTGACTGCATCACAGCCTCTCTCGGGTCATTGGAAATAAAGGATTATCTGCTAATTGTAAACTTGAGACATACAATTATTCAAGGCTTACCTTTCTGCTGGACTCACACACAGCCTGATGTTTGATATGTAAGGTGTATTTGCTAATGGACTCAAAGAAGCCGAATGGAGTGTTCAGTTTGTAAAGTGGCGGTCTCAATCTGATCCCCTACAACCAACAGACGAGGAGCAAAGATTTCAGCAAAAACATGGTGAAGTGACATTACATCAGGTGCTGTATTATTGAGGCTCTAGCAAGCAGTGCTTGCCCACCACTCAACCATAGTAAAGGAAATCATGATGACCATGGATGTGGCACTTGAGAATAAAAATGCATGCTGTACATGTAGACAACCATTGCCAACACTACTGTGATAAAGACCTGATGCATGGAATAATAGAAGGGTTTGTACTGTAAAAGACCTAGCAGGGTATTCTCTAAGATGATCGAAAAAGTGAAACATTTTCTTGTGATCAATCCTGTATTGCCAAAAGCAGGCCTCGTCTTGCATCTGCAGCCAACAGTAGGATTTGGCCAAAAAAGATGCCACCTTCCTCACAACACAAAATGCAACAAATGGTCCACAAATTGACTGTCCTGATTGTCTTGCAAGTGGGTGCAAGATGGACACCCCAGTGATGCCAACAAGCCCCCTTGAAGAAATTGGCAGACCAAAGTAAAAAACAACCTTACCCCAAAAACTAATATAGCCCTTTAGTTTAATTTTTGACCCATCCTTAACTAGAAATGAAATAATGAAGCCAGTCAGCTTATGCCGAGGTGTCCAGTGGCACTATAAGAGAAACAAAAAACCTATAGAACTGCATGCAGGGTTAAAAAACCGAACTGCCCCTGTATCCAAGGATTGGCAGATCACGTACTCCATAAGGAACATTTTTGATAATGTTATCTACTACTTGCACCAAGAGTGCATGTGCTGCTTAATCGGATTTCTGAAAATAAATGTATCGTGGCACAGACAGCACATCAAACTCAACCATTCCGTTAGCATGTCACTAGGAAAAATATTATCTATAACTTTGGGTGTTGTGCTTCAGCACACCAAACCACTGTACTTAATCCTGGTCCTGAAATCCAAAGATCAAGATGACTATAATTCCCGTCTATGCACACCCAACTGCATAGTAATCTTGAGATCTTCTAAAGAAATAGGCAAGACTCTTAAGAATCAGCACTCCATAGTAGACAAGGTAGAGCAAAGCAAGCACCTCCCTGGGACGGAAACCCAGAGATTGGATTAGCAGCCATATTCCTGCAGAGCAAAGAGGCTAATTCCTTCCCTACACACCTGCCAAGAAAAGGCATGAAAACCTCAAAAGAACCATACGCCAACCAATGCCTTCCTTAATTATGCTTGTTAGAAAACAAACATTGATGCTGATAGCCAGAGAAGCCCTTGCTCCACTTCAGAGGGCAAAGGTATGATGCTAGTGGAGGCAGAACGTGGCTCCATAAGACTTTAGAAAAACATTTGAGTTCATTTTGTTAATGTAAACCATGTACATTTACTCTGATTTGAATGAGAGGATAACAAATTACCTAGTTTAGACTCGGTTAATCACAGGGACTGTTCCGACACAGCAGACCATAGAGTATGAATAGGCTTGAAACACTGGAATAATCTCAAATATAACAATTATAAGTGCTACAATCGAACATTAAGAAATATTATTAACACTAGGTTATCCTGGATCCATTCTCCAGTGCAGATGATCTTTCTACGGCATCTACCCCAGAAGTGACAGCATCTGGCTCTATGTGGTGCAGTCTGGCGCATTCGAGTCAGTTCTCGTTTCTCTGTGCCTCATCCAGGCAGGTCTCATGCTCTGTGTATGGTCAATAGCAATTATAGACACAGAGAGGAAGACATTTTGAAGGTTGATAAACTTATTTTCTTATAATACAGAATGCAGATTCCCTTGACACATCGCCAAAGGAGGACATTCCTTACCCCTCAGGCCCCACCTTCATAAGAAATCTGTGCGCTTACATTTCTGGTGCAGAAAGTTGCCACCTGCTGAAACAAAGTTCAACATCTTGATTGCAATCCTGCAGCTGTCCTAGGTGTCTCTGTAACCATTGTTGCCCTTAAAGAAGCCTCCAGAAGGCACTTCAAAGAAGCACTCTAGAAGTCTGTTCAGGCTGCTTGGCTGGAACCCCTTTCAGAGCTGGCAGTCTACAGACAAACTGCATTGACCCAAAATTGTTTGTTAACATGCCCAGAAGTCTACCAGGCCTTCATGTTGCCAGCAATTCACTATGGAAAGGAATACGCACAATCAGGCACCGCCATATTTTGTTAGTTTCATATCGGTGTGCTTCCTTCGATGTCTGCCCTAATCCTACCCAGTCTTGTTTCACACTTAGAAGAAACATTGATAAAGTTCTTGAGGTGATTTCGATCCAACCACAGTAATGTAAGCATGTGATTGTGTGAAGATATCAAATTGCAAAACCACTGTTGCAGGTATGTAACTTTGTGTTGGCTATACAATATTTGTCAGAAAGCCACTGCCCTCAAGCCCTATGCCCCTCCTCTAAGAAAACATTCTACTTCATATGGTTCTAAGGAGAACTTGGCAAACAAACATATGAAATGAAAATAAATTAAAAAATCTGAATGCATGTAGGATGCAAGCCAGCAAAGCACAGAGTAGTTTATTGCAATACAGCGTGACTTTTGTCCTTGAGTAGCCTCGGACTGGAAGAAAGCAGCCTGAACCTTGTTTGTGTTGGTCTTAAAAGGAACCTCAGCCTTATAAAAGTAGATCGGCACTTTTCCCTCTTCTGTATTTCAGAGATTCCCTACTAACAAAGCTTACTTCATTGCGAAGGAGGTGTCGACAACAGAACGAACGTACCTGAAAGATCTTGAAGTAATCACATCGGTAAGTTTGAATTTTGACTGTAGAATTTTAATACTTTTTCACACACGTGCCAATTTTAGATTACATTTTTTGTAAATTGTATTATATTTTTAGATACAATTGCACCAGAGAGAGACTAGCATTACTGTCTCATATAAATAAACCATAGCCCTTTCAACCCTCCAACCCCAAACATTTAGGGCCTGATTACGATGTCGGTCGGAGGCTTTCTGACCGACATGGTAGGTTTAAAGTCCGACTGCCGTATTATGATGACGGTGGTTGGATTTTAAACCTGCTGGGGAGTCCGCCGCGGTCAGGAGCCCGTCGGCCAGTCAGAAAGTGCTCATACCTTAAGGATGGCGTTTCAGCAATCGGCATCATGATGTCGGTTTCCGACGGCCAATCCATGTCGGCCTTTCCGACATGTATTGACTGTCAGAAACTGACCTTGGGGGGCCCATAGCAGGGCTCCACATTTGTGCTGGGGGGCACTAAACATCCCTGCACGTGTGGCAGGCCACACGGTGCAGGGATATTTACAAACTTCCATTTTTCAATGGGAGCTTGTGTTGCGGGCGGTTTCGGCACACCGCACAAGCTCCCATTGAAAAATGGAAGTTTGCGACCATGTGAGGTCGCATCCTAATGGGGATTTTAATATTTTTGTTACCACTAGTTTATGCTGATTGGTTTTGATGTCCGCCTTTCTTTCTTTGTTTCGATTCATTTTCCTGTCTTCCAGCAGACAAGCACCACTTGAGTCCCAATACCCTGTCCAATATGTTTAATTTATTCTGAAAACATCCACTTTCCCCTGCTTGCATGTAGAACATTCATGTCATCATTTAGCAGATGTCTTTTTTTTTTTTTCTTTAATCATGTAAAAGTTATTATTCACCTATGGGAATATCAGGTAGCATGTTCAATCTAGTAGTGAAAGTAATTTTTACTAGCTGTTAAACAGATAAGTCTTAGTCTGTTAAGTGCAATGTTTTCTTCTTTTTGTACGCTGTTCATTTTTGTTGTCCAAGAGATGTTGATGAAGGGGGTAAAAGCACAAGGAGAGGACAGAATTTGATTATCAGTCGATCAGATAAGGGCAGTAAGACCTTATTAGAACATTGGAACGTTGGCAGCTCCATTGAAGACAATGGAGCGCTCCGGGCTAATACTAGCCGGTATAAGCCCGGAGCTCCAACATTCCAATGTGTCTTTGTTCACAGCTCTGGCTGTGAACAAAGACTTCAGGGAGCCTGAGGGGATTTCAATCCCCTCGCGCTCCCTGAAGGGCTTTGTTTTGTTAGAACATTCTGCCCTCTAGTGGCAGAATGTTCTAATAGCCTTATAACCCTTCGTAGCAGGGCTATACCGCTGTTAATGGCCCGCTGCTGTTGTTAAAGTCCCTCGCCTTCGGCTCGGGCCTTTAACGCTGCAGCGGGCCATTAACAGCCGGTATAGCCCGCTACGGCGGGCTATAAGGCTATAATAAGATTCTCAGCCTCAGGAGTAATCGCATTCAATCATATATTGCCTTTCGGAATGTAGATATATTTTTGTCTGGAATATTTTATCTCTCAATGGTGCTTTATGCCGATTCCTTTAAAAACATCTCATGTTTTTCACATTGGCGAATAATTGTGCTAACGTTCTATGAAGCATGTAAGAAAATTATCGGACCAGCTGCTCTGAATTTTATGATCCTCCATTGTACACACGGTCTAGTGAAACCCACTACTAGCACTTTTTTCAAAAACGTTAATGACTGTTACCCTTATCAGGCAGGCTTGGAGTCCAGTTGATTAAGAATTCAGGGCTTCAAGACACGTAGTTGCACCCCTGATTTGTCGGTTTATTGAGCTACTAATAAATTATAGTGTAATCTGGAATTACACAATTTTTATTCCTGCTTGGATCTTCATGGTTACTGAGCTGCAAAGGAGTGCTTGATCATTGTGAAACATCTCCAATAGTAATCTGTTGGAAACTTCTATCAAGTTAGAGCTTTATGATTACAAGAGAAACTAGCCAATTATGAGCTCTTTTGCAGCCTCACCATTCACGCGGACATCTTTCTGTGATGAGGAGAGGACCCTCTGATGAAACATGCCAGTATGAATGGGTGATCGTCTGTCGTCCTTTTTAGTCAGTATTTGTGATCTCCGAGCTGGCAGCCTGTTCCATTTTAATGTGACTGTCCATTCTGATAGAAATTCTTGTGGTATAGCATAGTAACTACAGTTTTAATCAGTGATTGTGGATGTATGCAAGAGAGGATATATTGTAGCCCCTTTTAAAAGTATTGCTCTCATTCCTTCTTGAGTTGCAGAGTTCTTAATGGGAAAAAATATTTCCTTGTAGAGGAAAAAAAGTATCACTGCAGTCATGCAAAGTCATTTTCACCTGTGCATTGTTGTAGCTTGAAATCTCATCTAGATTCACATGCTGTGTATTGTCCTGCTATGTAGTGGATGGGTCCAAAAGTGTTTGTAGTAGTCCTGTTTTGTTCATACTGTGCTTCGACATTGGTGGAGTCGTATGACTCGCTATGGCATTCATTGCAAGCTCACAAAGCCCTCTTACATGATTTTCACCATGGGTTCTTTTCATTTTTTTTGGCTTTTTTTTTTACACCATGAGGTTTTGAGTTGTACATGTGGGCCTTTTGGGGGGAACAGAAGGTTTTGTAAAAAAAAAAATCAACTTCTTAGTGGATTCTAAAGACACCAGGCACTGTTGGATTGAAGGAACAGGTTTTGCTTGTGAAACTTAGATTGGTTGGTAGAATGTGTCATCTTGGAGCCTCCTTGATGCAATTTTAGATTATGGGCACCCTCCTAAATGCTGTTCCTAACTGCAACCACAAGCTTGCCATAAACAACCACCACGATCAAAGCTGAGACTGTTTTTTGAACGGGGCATTTCTTCAAATGAAAGTGATCAAGGAAGACAACTTATATATTTGTATTTCAAAGATCACAACAAGCCATGTCTTTCCTGCAAACAGGATCATGGCAACAATCTTCCCAGAATAAAAAATGTAGAGTCCCAGTCTCTCGAGACTCAACAGTTACTAACAATTGACTCTTCAAATCTGCCCAACAACATTGTGTAAATGAAAACCAAATGGTTCAGTAAAGCCTATAAAGACTAATGTGGCTTAATGCAGAAATAGATAGCCAGCATGCAGCAAAACAATGCACAGCTGTTACCTTTTCCACTATCCATAAGTTCTGCCCTCAATCAGTTGGAGCATACAATGCTAAAATTCATAAGTTAAGAAAACATTTTTATACATGTTTTTTCTCATTGCCAGTGAATGTGAATGAGAACATGTGATTGATACGGTTACTAAATAAAGCTAAATAATGAGCGAGTGTCAGGATCTTCCTACGAGAAAGAATGGGAGAAGTCCTTGAAGATTAGATACTGCCGACACAAGCTCCGACTCCACTATTTTCTAAAATTCCCACTTTGTGTTGCCAGTCCTTAGAACAAGGCAATGCTTAACACACAGAACAAGTACAATTGCACAACACCATGGCTTGTGGATATTAAAAATACTTAGCATACATACCAGGATTAATGTGGTCTGCAATTTAATATAAAAATAACATTGCAACAACATTGCATTTCTGTGATAAAATGTATGTGTACTGTTTAAGGCATACATTGGCATTATGTTTGCAATAAAAGTGTAACTTTAAGCGCACAGAAACAAGTCATTTTGCTTTTTCAAGTGGGAGGCAGAATAAAACATTTCTACCAACAATGGAAATAAAGAACAGGCAAACGAGTAGGAAGTTTGATCAAACGGGAATATTGTATCGGAATTTGTAAATAAAACCCCAACAATAAAGTAAAAATCTCACAAATATAAACCTTAACAGCTAAAGGTCTTAAAACAACTACTCTTCAAAGACGAAACAGCACTATTACAAGAAAGGCATACAGCAGTATATTATATATATTTTCTCATTCCCAAAAAGGGCTGGACTCAGAGGCCAATATTGGACCTCCGGTTTTTACACAAATGTATAAAGACAAGGAATTCCCTAATTAATGCCCTTCAAGGGTACGAAACTCTCATAAATGAGACCTATTGCATTGTAAATGCAGGTTTGTAAAAGCGCCCATGCGGCGCTTTCACTTTAATGTCGGCTGCGCCCCTTTCCTTGGACGGGCCGCATCGAAAGAAAGGGCCGCGACCACCATTAAAGTGAAAGTGCGGTATGGGGCGCTTAGACAAAAAAAGCATTTGTCAAGATGACAAACAAAAATTTGGGAGGAAATGCACCTCGTCTACAGAAAGGGGCGCGGCTGACATTAAAGTGAAGGTGTGGCATGGGACAGTTTCCCCAAAAATTAATAAATAGTAAAAAAAAAAAAAAATATGCCGCCGCGTTTGGGTCCGCAAATAAACCAAAGGCACGGCCTCCACTGTATGAGCATGATCTGCCGTGCTATTAAACAAAAGAATTAAAGCATTGCGAGAGAGCGTGTCCTGCCTGAAACAGCAGGCAGGAGAAAACCATTTAAGCAAATAGTGCTCGGAGGTTGTAATTAAAGCCTACAGTGTACCAACACGTGTAACGGTGTGTCCTCATGGGAGATTAACAAATGAGACAAGGCGGTACTAAGGAGGGAGCACTAAACCTGTTGACCAATGAAAAGCCACAGTACCCAAAGGACAATGACACAAGCCAGTTAAAAATATAGCTGGAGAGTGGGCGGAGCTGCAAGTCCATACCTTAATACAGCATGCTTCGCAGAGCAGCACATGCGTTGCCCAGGCTCGACCTAAAAAACAGATCTTTACTGCACCAATCATTAGGAGATTCCTGTAAGGGACTAAAGACTAAACCCCCCACATGGTGTGCCAGCACCTCCATGGTGCTTTAAGGTACTTAAATTGGCAGTGTATATGAATCGATTGTTGGGGCCTATGAACAGTGTAAGCATAAAACATCTTATAATAAAAACAGCTTTTTAAATTGCAGTAACATTGTTAAGAAGAGTTAGTGAATGACTGGGTTTAAGAATGGAAAAACCATACCTAAATGTCCATAAGGAGATGATGGTCAACAAATACAGATCCATCATTCATACCAAAGAAAGTCCTACCTTCATTCTTTCGTAATTCTACAAGTGCAGTAGATACACCATCCATTAGATGTAAAAAGAGCAGTAATTTATTACACTCAAGGAAAGCTAATCAATTTTTCGTGGCACGTGGACCAGCATTCACTAAAGGTATTGGTGCAAGGTGGTTTGTGCAAACAATTCAATTATGCTACCCCCTGGCATACGGAAAAAATCACATTCAACGTAAGAGCTCATGCGCCAAGAAAGAAGAGAACTACATTCGTCTTCCTGAGAAATGTGTTAAGAGACATTTGTAATGCAGCAGCATTTTCAAATAAAAATACTTTCTCTAAACCTTATTGTGTAGACATTAACGCAAAATAGGAAACTATAGTAGGTCAAGTGATTTTAAAAACTTTTCAAAAACGTCATCAAACCCTCCCCCACAGTGGGAAATATCACTCCATAATCTATGCGCAGCTTGTGTAACGAGAAGAGGTTTCATGACGCAAAAATACCAGTTACTTATCTGTAGGTATGTTTTTGCAGCTTGAAGCTCTTCTATGTTAACATGCCATCCCCTCTCCTGCCTGGTGATGGAGGAAGCACAAGAAAAAATAGCTAAGATGGAAGCCACGTAGAGGGGCATTGTAGGGCTACGATCGAAGTTTTAGTGAATCATACGACTCCACCTACGTTGACGCCTTATACTACAGCAGCACTTCTGCCCCAACCAGTAGATGGCGGGAGTATGCACAGCATGTGTATTTTGAAGTTTCAAGCTAGAAAACAACACTTTTGAAAAAGCATTTGATATCTTGCACACTATGTACAGTTACAGATGTAAAACTGCCTTTGCATACACGCAGTTTGGAAATCACATGACATTTTCAGGAATACTTCTGGAACTCACTACTGTTACATTTTAACATGCATAAGCTTAGAAACCTTTGTGAATATCAAATAATTAGAGCTCTCCCGGGAAGGAAAAACATTGTAAAATATGCATGAATTAAATTAAAATAACATTATTATTTTGGAGTGAGAAAACTGGGTGAACACAAACGTAATCCCAACCTTTTGCCCTCTTTCTATTTCTTAAATTGGTTATGTTCCTTTCAGTAAATCGTTTGGGTAATTTTTAAATCACCATGTTACCACTAATAATTTCCGTTTACTTTCAGTGGTTTCAGAGCACAGTGAGCAAAGATGACTCCATGCCAGATAAGCTGAACAATCTCATATTCTCAAGTTTTGATCCCTTATACAAGTTTCACTCAAGTTTTCTGAAGGAAATCGAGCAAAGGCTGGCCTTGTGGTAAGGCTGTCATACTTCACTTTCTAACTGTGGTTTCCTTTTTGTTTACTTAAGTATAATGGCAGGCATGGTCATAATTATAGATTTAAAATAACTCCAGTTTTGCAATTTGACATTACCTCCAGAGTTTAGTTTTAAAGAGAGTTACCAATGGTTCTTATCCTCAGAAAAATAAATTGTAAACATTCTATGATGCTGTAGGCTAAAGTTTAAATATGCTTATGTATCTGCTTCATATTCATTGTTATTAAATTAAAAAGTGTGATTTAGGGGATAGAAAGGGGTATATTTATACAGTATTGATGAAGCTTTAGGCACTTATTTCTTCTGTCCGAAAGATATTGCATAGTGTTTCAGAACACTTGGCAAGGCTGCAAAGCACTCCACTTGTCTTCTGGTTCCTGGGCGACCATTTAGAGTGCATGATTGGTAAGGTATTGGTTGCATTTTGGCCTGTGTGAGAAGTGTTCGGTGAGATGCATGCGTGTTATAGACATGTTCTGACGTGGAGTGTGAACTAATCAGTCATTGTGGTGACGAGTGTGAGGTAGACACTTAAGCAAATGCAGATGCATACTATCTTTTTAAGGAGTGGTATGGGTTATGTTTTAAATGACCATTGCATGAGGATATGTGGTGTCATTCCAGGAGGGGCTGAAGAGCAAGCTCCTTAAGGAGCTGCTTACATGCATTTTACATCTGGTGTTTTTATGTAGCACTCCTCCCATTAGCACCACTTCACTGTGCTAATGGGATTTAGTACATTCTTGTCCGGATTTGTAGGACTCTGTCTCAGTCAGGAGTCTTGTTTGGTCTTTAAGCTGTGGTGCATTTGTTTAAAATATTTGTGTTTTTAATAATTGATTATTTTTTTATGAAGGTTGGTGGGTACTGGCGGCTGTTTTAATAAACATTCTAGACGCTGTCTGGGTTGTTTGACTCGTCCACTGCCCAGCATGATGTTATTTAAGTGGGCTGACCATTGGGGAGCCATGATAACGATGTACTGGCCTATCTCGGCTGTGTTGGTGAAAAGATATACTGTAATATAACTGTAACATGTTCAGTTGTTGGTTGGCATGTTGAGCAGAGATACCTTACTCTCCTTCTGCTCTGTTGCTGCATGATGCTGTAGAAAGCCGTGTGGGTGCTATGTTGGAAGTTATCTTGCTGCCTTGCTGTGATTCCTTCATTCCCAAAGGTCCGTCGCTCTGCCATTCCTGTTTATCCAGCATGCCATTTTCTAGATGGCCACAGAGTCCAACCTCCGCGGGCAGCCTTCCATCAATGGTTTGTCAATTTCCTATCCTAGACGGTTCACCACGTGGAAGAATGCATCCACCATAAAAGCAACCTGCCTTTTCTCCAAAATACTGCTGAAGCCTCTTCCGGAAGACCGCTAGTGTTCAGCGCAACCTGCAATCTGCCCCAGTGCTGGAGCGTGTAGGCTCCCGAGTAGTTCAGCACTTTCAGAGCCTGTAGAAGCAATTAGGCAAAAACTGATCATTGCTAGGTTTTGTTCAACTTTTATTAAGCATCCCAGACAAAGCTACCATAGTTCCACGTCATGGCCCAATTCATTGCGCTGCACCTGCATGAATGGCAGTATCAGTGTTTTCCTTTGACATTCAGCAGCGTCTCTGTAGTCATGGTCGAGTTGATTGGTCCACTGGAAAATAAATTGTTGGATCATTAACATGTTAGCCGTTTGACACACTGCATGAAATTTGGCTGTGCTTTTATTCTGGCGCATCTTTTTCTTCATTCTATGTTTGCCTTTGAATGCTTAAGGGTTTCAACAGTTATTCAGGAAAGCCGCTTTAGGAGGTTTGTGCAAAAAAATCCCCATGGCCTTTTTTTTTCTCTATCCCAAAATACTGTACAAATTTATACCAAACCCACCATGAAGACTTAGGATTTACCAGGACAGGTCCCTTTTAGGCCTGGTTTTAATAAAATTATACATATATGAATACATAAATGCTTTCAATCAATCCTTATCCATTGGTATGGTGTCATCTCCATCCACTACAACATAAGACAGTGGTTACACCCATTTCAGCTTTCTGTTCTATCTGAGTTATAGTGTTCTGCTGAAGCACAATGTTGTTACCCAATATATATATATATAATATACACACACACACACACACACACACATTTTGAAACACGAGGGCTAACTGGCTCTTCTATGGCAGTGGAACTAATCCATCTATTCTTGAGGCAAGTGTTCCTTGAAGTAAGAAGAGAGATCCCCAATTTGTTTAATATCCCTAACGGCGGCGGCCAGACTGGTGATTTTAACACAGAAGGAGAGTCTGAATGATATTAAACAAATAGGAGACCTCTCTTCTTACTTCAAGAAATCTAACTCTACAACACTGGTTCAAAGGGCAGTCAACAGACACTTGCCTCAAGAATAGATGTACTACTAATCCTTCAGTCTCATCTTAGTGGTTTCAACATGGGCCAGACGGATTTGGTTTTCCACTCTTCTGGAGCTATCAATCAGTCCCAAAGAAATGCATCCCCTCTGGCCGGATATTCCCACAGAAAGACAAGGCCAGGTCAGGCATCCGGATCCAGGACAGGTCAGTCTTGCAATTTGGCATCTAAGGTCCTAGAATCTTGTACCTCCATCTCCCACAAGAATGTATGCCCATCTTGAGGAGGCACAGCGGCCCACAAGTCTCGCCTGCTATGCAGCCAAATGGAAGAGATTTGTCTGTCTCTGCATTTACAACAAATCCAATCCTTTAAATGATATATAGTGAAGAAGATTGTGGCCTACATTTGCACCTTTCAGAAGTTAGCCTGGCTTACAAATCGATTTGCCTCCACTTAACAACAGTTGCCGCTTACATGCAGAAAAGACCGCACATGATTTTGTTCAGTATACCAGTGGTTACGTGTTTATGGAGGGACCCTATAGGGTCATACCTCACTCTCCCTAAGTGCCCCCTGCTCCAGTCTGAAACCTCAACATAGTCCTTACCAGACTTATGGGACCTCTATTTGAAACCTTTGCACTCATGCCCACTGCAGTTTCTTTCTTGGAAGGTGGCCTTCATTGTGGCCGTCACCTTGCTTAGGTGCATCAGTGAGCTGCAAGCACTTACCATTCAGGGGCCTTTCATACAGATCCTCAGAGATGGGGTTGTTCTTAGAACCAACCATACATGCTTCCTAAGGTAGTCTTTCCTTTCCATCTTAACCAAACTATAGATTTTCCAGTCTTCTCACAGCTGGATTCTGTGGCAGAAAGGGCCCAGCACACGTTAAATGATAAGAGGTGTAGGGAAGTGCCCCCTTTTGACATGGTTACCCCCACTTTTTGCCTGGTACATGATGTGAATTCAACTGAAACTGTGCTGGGTTCCTGCTAGCCAGGTCCCCATTGACAGAGGTCTTTCCCAGAACTGTGCAATTGTTCCCCCAATTGGCATAACCTTTAGCACCCTCTGTAAGTTCTAGTAAATGGTACCCTGGTGCCTAGGGCCTGAGTTACTAAAGAAGGTCCCTAAGGGCTGCAGCATGAATTATGCCACTCTAAGGGACCCCTCACCAAGCACATGCAAGACTGCCATTGCAGGCTACGTGTCTTACTGCAGACAAAAGTGAAAACACAACATGTCACACATCCCTGTGTGCCATGTCCTCTACCACTGCATATAATATTTGTAAGTCCCCACTACAGCAAGCATGACAGCCCTAAGGTAGGTTGCTTAATATTATATGTGAGGACATATCTGCATGAGCAGATATTACCCTGTGCTGGCCAGTCCTATGCTACCAGTGCAAGTGGCCATGGAAGCCATCTTAAAGCATGTGTTGGACACTGGTGAAAACAAGTCTCCCTGAAACATGATGGCTTCACTGAAAATAGGGATGTTTGGTACCAAACATCTCATCTTGATAAACCCACACTGATGCCAGTGTTGGTTTTATTAAAATATGCACTCAGAGGGCACATTATTGGCACCCCTGTAAAAACCTACCAGCCTCTGGTGTGCTTGCTGACAAGATTCTGCCAGCCTGCCACCCGAGACTAGTTTCTGACCTCCTAGGGTGAGAGCCTTTTGCTCTCAGGAGGTCAGGAACAAAAGCCTGTCCGAGAAGAGGGTGTAAACCCCCCCCCCCCCTCCCCCCACACACACACAGAATGACCTGCTGATTAGCCTCCTGGGGCTGGCGAGCTTTAAAGGAGCCGCCACCTTTGGAATGCAAATCTGGCTCTCCTCACAGAAAATCAGCTAGTCAGTTAGGCGTGTCACCTCCAGGCTAGTACCACCCCTAAGGTGAGATACCTGTGAGGTGGACACACATTTTCAGAAATAGCCATCTTTGTGATGGCATACCTAGGGATTCTGGGACAAGGTTTGGTCCACTTCCCACAGGAAGTGGTCATATAGGGTGCATAGTGACCCCAAGGGTCAGTAATCTATTGGCTACTACTCTACACTCCCCTAACACACCTAAATTCAGTATTTAGGGGAGCCCCTGGCACCAGAGAAGCAGATCCTGATGACCTAAGAAGAAAGAAGACCCCAAAGAGCCACAAAAGCAGAGAAGACTGAAGAAAGCACCTGACGTGGCCCCAGCCCCGCCAATCTGGAACTCTGGGCAATTCCAAGTTTAGGTTGAGAGCAACTCCTTTATATGGAGCACCACCGACTCTCTGAATCTGCGCACCTCAAATGTCTGCTTCTTTAGCCGAGTTTTTATGTTTAAAACGTTTTTATTGAAACAAAACAAACCATGGGGGAGGGGGATAGGAGGTTAGGGTACATATAATACAATCAAAGAACAAGGGGGCAACTCAAGAGGGTTGGCGATGGATAGCTCGATGGGCCAGGGGAAAAGCACAATAAATGAAAGGCTAGAAATGCAATCTATGGAATCCCTGCGTGCATATCCAACACCCCAAATCTGAGCAATGAAAGCCAGCATCAACTCAACGAGGCACAATCCACCCCCCCCCATCCCCCATCCCCCAGCCTCCCAGTAAAGAGAGGAAGAAAGAAAAAAAACAATATCCCACCCCCCCCCGTCCTATGGTCCCGCGCCAGATTAGTCCTCACCAAGAAGCCCCGCACCCCCCCCCCCCCCCCCCCCCCCCCCGAGGGCCCCGTCTCACATGTGATCTAGTCCGCCGGGATCACCGGCGGCGTCAACCTGAGAAGCCTAAGATACCTCGGGCAGGTGAGCTCCCGGAATTCGGTGGACAGCAGCGCTAGAAAGGGTTGCCACAGCTCTTCAAATTGGTCTATCTCCCCCGCCACCGTAAGCGACAGCTTCTCCATTCCCAGCACATGCCAAAGCCTATGCAACCAGCCCGTGATGGAGGGGACAGTGGTGGTGCGCCAGTGGATAAGGATGTTCTGGACCGCAGACCCCAGCGCAATCGCGATCTGCCTGCCCCTGCGGGACTTCAGTGGGTACATTAGGTCATTGGGGAGGCCCAGCAGGACATACGCCGGGAAGCGCGGCAGCTCTATCCCAAAGTGCTTATCCACCTCGTCCAAAACTTCCTTCCAGTAAGCGGTCAGCACGGGGCAATCCCAAAGAATGTGTGAGAGGGTACCCTCCTGCCCGCAGCCCCGCCAGCACCCCTTGTCAGTGTGTTTATGCATTTCATGCAGTCTCTCCGGGGTGTAGTACCAATAAGTGGACACCTTGGTAAAGGTCTCCGTAAGGCCCGTGTGATACGCAGAGTGCCGCGCCCGATACGCAATTTTGTCCCATTCCTTGTGGCTGAGTGTCCTACCCAATTCCCTGTGCCAGCGCTCCCTCCCCGGGTTGTAATAGTGAAACGGCGGGGGTTGTAGGTACTTGTACAGATCGGTAATTAGCTTAGCGTCGGAGGTCCGGGTGGCCAGCCACCTCTCATACGGTGTAATTTGACGAGCAGCGGTGTCACGCACTTGGGGCTGGAGGGCCCAATGCCGAACCTGCATGTAGCGCAATCTGTCCAGCTCCGTCAGGCCGAACTCCTGGCGGAGTTGCTGAAAAGGAATCACTCCCTCCGGGCCATAGACCTGGAAGAGCGCCCTGCAGCCCGCCTGCACCCAATGGGAGAAAACTCCATCCCTGGGGAAAAGTCCGGGTTGCCCACTATGGGTGTGAACGGCGAAGGGAAGGTGGTGAGGCCCCGAGCCTCACAGACTGCATCCCACACCCGCAGGGGGACCCGCGTAACGAAAGAAGCGTATAGGTTAGGGGGGCGATGCGCGCGGCGCAAGAATGGAACCTCTTGTAAGGTGCGGCCCGCCACTGCCTGGTCTTGAAAGAGCCAGTGTTTGTCGGACTCCCACCTGCTCCACTCCACCAGATAACGCAGCTGTGCCGCCTGAAAGTACTTACGGAGGTCCGGAATACCGAGACCCCCCGCCTCCGGAGCAAGCGTGGAGAGGACCCTCTTCATTCGTGGCTTGCGGCCCTGCCACACAAAGCGGGAGATGTCAGCCTGCATTTGTCGTATCCAGCCCACCGGGGGCTGGAGAGGAAGGGCCCGGAAAAGATACAGTATCTGGGGCAACACCGTCATCTTAACCGCCGCGATTCGCCCCAACCAGGACAGTAGGCCCTTGCTCCAGCGACCAAGCTCCTCCTTGATCTTCCTGCTGAGGGAGGCATAATTGGCCGTTACCATCTCCGGCAATGTGGGCGCCAGCAGAATCCCCAGGTATGGCACCGTGGACGAGGACCACTGCATGGGGAAGAGTCGCTGAAGGTCCCTCCTGGTGTCCGCAGCCAGGGACACGTCTAACGCCACTGACTTGCTCATATTCATTTTGAAGCCGGCCGCACAGGCAAAGGCGTCCAGTTCCCAGAGGCAAGCAGGCAGCGACCTCCTAGGGTCGTCCAAGGTCAACAGGACATCGTCCGCGTAGAGACTGACAGTGTGGACATACTGGCCCATCCGGACCCCAATAGCGTCCGGGTTATCGCGAATCCTCTGAGCAAACGGCTCCATGTAGAGGGCAAACAAGAGCGGCGAGAGGGGGCAGCCCTGCCTCGTGCCGCGTTCGATGGCAAATCCGCCGGAGCTACACCCGTTGACCCGTACCGACGCTGAAGGATGCTTATAACAGTTGAATACCATGGTGCGGAACTTATCCCCGATTCCCAATTTCTTGAGAACCAGCTCGAGATACGGCCAGTGAACTCTGTCGAAGGCCTTCTCCGCATCAACGGACAGCAACATCCGCTCCCCCGGGATCCGCGAGGCCTTCTCCAGAACATGCGTCACCCGCTTGGTATTGTCAACCGTCTGTCTGCCGGGTACAAAGCCAGCCTGGTCCGCCTCCACCAATCCGGGGAGGTGCGGACCCAGCCGGGACGCTAGAATCCCTGTATACAACTTGAGGTCGACATTTAAAAGCGAGATGGGTCGATACGAACCGCAGAGGGCCCGGTCCTTCCCAGGTTTCGGGATTACCGCGACCGTTGCCCTCAGGAGATCCGGTGGGATGGCTCCCGGTTCGGAAAAGGAATTAAATAGCCGAGTAAGGACAGGGGCCACCGCCGTGCAAAAAGTCTTGTAAAACAAAGACGTGTACCCGTCCGGGCCCGGGGCCTTACCATGCTTCAGCCGCGCGATAGCGGAAATCACTTCCTCAACATGGATATCCCGCTCCAGGTGGTCTGCCTGAACCGGATCCAGCACCGGAAGGGTCACCGACTCCAAGTAGCCTGTGGCATCCCGTGGCGAGGAGGGCTCCTCAGCATACAACGCCTCGTAGAAGCCGCGGAAAGATTCCGCTACCTCTGCGTCCCCGGAGACGGCCACCCCGTCCGTGCCCACCAGTTCCTTCACGACGCCACGCTGCTGCGTGACCCGGAGCCGGTGTGCTAGGAGCTTGCCACATTTGTCCCCCCCAGTGTAGAAGGCATGTTTCAAGCGTAGGGCGGCATACTCCGCCCTATCAAGATCCAGTGCCGACAGGAGCTTCCTCGCAGCCTTCAACTGCCTCCACACCCTTGGCGCCCCCGTGCGGCGGTGGACCTGCTCAAGCTCCCGGACCTGAACGGTCAGCTCGTCCCTCTTCCGTTGCCGCTCCCTATTTTCGGCTGCGGAGATAGAGATACATTCCCCCCGGAGGACTGCCTTCAATGCCGCCCACTGTGTCGCCTGCGAAGTGTCGGTGTTGCTATTGTGAGTTAGGTAGTCCTGTATGACCTCTCCAATGCGCTGCACTACAGACTTTTTGTGTAAAAGGGTATCCCGGAGGCGCCACACCCCCCGAGAGGGGGAGGCCGCCGGCCACTGGAAAACGCCGGTGACTGGTGAATGGTCAGACAGGGTCAGGACCCCGATGTCCGCCGCCGTGGCAGCGGCACGCATCGGTCCACTCACCAGAAGGTAGTCCAGCCGTGAGTAGGTGCGGTGTGCGTGTGAAAAGTAAGAGTAGTCCCTATCCGTGGGGTGCATGGAGCGCCAAAGGTCGTGTAAATCCATTTCCGCAATCCGGGCCTTCACAGCCTGGGACAGTTCCCCCGTCTGCGGGAAGCGCTGCGCCGATCTGTCCATCACAGAATCGAACACAATATTAAGGTCTCCCCCCAAAATGACGTGGCGGTCGGGAGAAGCAGTGACATCCACCAACACGGAGTCTAGGAAGCGTTCTTGATGGTCGTTTGGGCTATAAACGGAGCCGACCGTAAACGCTATGCCTCCTAAGCGCATGCGATACGCCAGAAGCCTCCCCTTCTGTTCAGCACACTTATACAAGACCTCCCCCCTAAAGGAGCTCGCTAGAAGAATGGCTACCCCCGCCGTCTTGTTCGCTGCCGAGGAGAAGAACTGGGTAGGGAACTTAGCAGAGCGCAGCCTATGGCAATCCCGGGACAATAAGTGGGTCTCCTGCAAAAGGCAAATGTCCGCCTGCGTCCCCTCCAGCAAAGATAAGATCGCTCTGCACTTCACGGGGTTATTCAGACCCTGAACATTAAGGGTCACTACCTTTAGGGCCGACATTCCTCTCGGGGATCAGGAACGCCGTGCAATGGGCAGGGGATCAGCGGGTAGGGCGCGCGGGGCAGCCGCGCGGGACAAGCCAAAACAGACCAAGCGTGGGCATGGACAACATCGGACGGGACCTCCCCAACCCCAGAACAACCCCTACACCCACCCAAAACACAACCCTGGCAACTAGCCAAACGCAAACTCAAACACCCCATTGTCCCAGACAAGCCCCAAAACGGGCAAGTCCGTAGAAAAGAACGAAGTGGACGTCCAGCCACTCACCTCCATCTGCTCCCCCCCGACCCCCCCGCCCCGTACCCAGCAGTTAAAGAAGCTAAAGGCATCTCCCCCCGGAGTGAGTGTTAGGCCGTCAAGGCCACGCCGGTGGAGCCGGCCGAGTCCCTGGCCGCCGCCCTCAAAGCGTCGACCATGTCCGCCCTGATGGTAGGGGAGTCAGGACGCCCTGCGCTGGCCGCTGATCGTCGCCTCGTCGACCTCCGCCGGCTCCGTCTCTCCGAGGGCCTCCACGACGGTGTAGCTCCTTCCTCCTCCGCCGCCGTAAACCCCAGGACTCCACAAATGTCCTGCAAGGAGCGTAGCTGGTGTAGCACCCCATTCCACCGGAAGATCAGGCGGAAGGGATGTCCCCAAGAGTACGGCGTCTCGTGTTCGCGCAAAAAGTCAGTGGCAATCCTGAAGGACCTGCGTTTCTGCAGCGTGATGGCGGAGAGGTCCTGGTAAAGCGCCACCGGCCGCTCCCGGAAAGTCAGGGGCTGTTTCCTGCGGGCCTCAGTCATGATGCGTTCCTTCAGCGGGAAGTCGGGCAGGAAGGCCAGAATGTCCGGTGGAGGTGCCGATGACTGGCGCTGCCGGCCAACCCTATGTGCCCTATCAATGCTAATGGGGAAGTCCGCAGCTTCCCCCAGTATCTCTCGGAACAGGTCCCGCAGGTAGCCCCCCAGATCGGACCCCTCGTCTGCAGTCGGCACACCACGCACTCGAATGTTGTTCCTCCGTGATCTGTTCTCAAGGTCCTCAGAGTGGGCCTGGAGCTCAACACACTGCTCCCGGAGGCGGAGAACGTCTTGTTGAAGATGGACTATCTCCTCCTCCCGGCGTTGGGCCTCCGTCTCCACCGTTTCAACGCGCTCGCCAAGGCCCTCCACTTCCCTGCGCACTTCCCGGACCTCGCTGGCCACCTCCCGCTTCAGTGTCTGGAAGTCCTCCCTGAGGGAGCTAAACAGTTCCTCCATAAAGGTCCTCGTGACGGGTGGCTCCCCCCCCCGTCACATCCGCCGAGGCCCGGGAGGACCCCGGCGAAGGCTGTGTTCTGTCCCGCAGTTGCTGGGCCCTGCCAAGCATGTCCGGCAGGGTGCGGTCTCCCTTCTTCGAGCCGCCTCTTCCAGACATCGCAAGCACTGCGGTCGGGCACAGGTCCAGCCGCCCTAGGGATGCCCAGCTGCTGGCAAGCGCTCGACGTGGGTGTCCCCCCACAAGCAGAGTCGCTGCGTCACAGGTGACAAAATGGCGGTCCAGTCCGGTCACCGCCAGCCGCGGGTGCCCATCCGAGACAGCAATGGAAGCTACAGTGGGGGGCTCCTCATTAGCACATCCCCCAGAGAGTCAGCCCGGCAGCAGCGGCGGTCACATACATCCACCAGCAAGGGCTCCAGTGAAGGCCAACACCACTGATCCCTCGGGGACAAGATGGCGGCAGGGCGGGGCAGGGCAGAACGACCAGGTCCGGCGACACCACCGGGGCCCCCAAAACGCACAGCACTCAAAGAGGTTCCGCCACCGGTTTCAGTCTGTCACACGCAAGGGCCCAGACGGGCCGACCCCAACAGAAAGTCCGCCGTACTTCGGTCAAGGGACAGGGGCCCCGCAGTGCGAAGTGTCGCCGACACAAGTCTGAGTGCCAAAGCGCCCGTCCTAAGTCTCCCGCACCGTCGGGTCCCCTCCCGCGGCTCCTTCACCCTCCGTCGAGCGACGGGCCAGATTCCCTCCAGATCGCAACTTTCAGCACCAGGCCCAGCCGAGGCGCACGGACAGCACTTCGATGCGCTCCTTCTCCCAGGCTTCCGTCGCTCCTCGAACTCGATCGGACTTTTTGGGGACTTCCCCCGAGGCGATCCGAACCAAAGCGGCAACAATGTGCGCACCAGGTGCTCCGCCACGCTCCTCTCACACGCTGAGCCTCAGCGGGGGGAGAAAAGCATAAGAAAAGGGCTCAAGCTCGGCCGGGCCGGAGGAGCTACGGGAGGAAGCGTCCGCTCACCCCGCCATCTTGGCCACGCCCCCTAGCCGAGTTTTTAAGCATAGAATTTGCTTAGTGCCATCGATGCCAAGCTAGAGATTGGCAAAGCCTTTCCTCATTTTTACAGCAAAGTCGTTAAGCATATGATTAGCAAGTGCCATTAGCACCAAGTTGAAAAATGACAAAAACCTTTTACCACTGCACTTATTTTTGTATTTTATTTTTTACTTTGTGAGGGCCCAGCAGTTCCCCAGACACAACCATCATGTCCTGTCTGTTCTGCTTGGGCTCTAAAATCATTAAACAAGAATTGTCAATGCCCATAGGTGTGACTTAAAGGGAATGTTGTATGGCAACGTCAACTATTACAACTAAATAGCACAGGAATGGATATGTATTTGTGTGAAAGCAAATAACTGTAGGATGATATTGGTGTAGATCAAAAGGTTATGTGACAATTGATCTGTCAAGCAAGACCTAAACATCCATGTAGGTTAATGACTGCCCTCTTCCCATCTGTGCCTCTGTCAAAAACATCATAAATTATCTAGTTATCTAAAACACTTTAATAGCATTACAATGCCATGCATTTTCCCCTGAAAATTCAAGCTCAGGCAGCTGGATAAATAAAGGAAATGATCACAGTTGTGTGGAGGGCAAGCACTTTTTTTTGTGGAAGCACACAGTTTCTGTCCAATCAAAACATGTACACCTGACTCCAAATGTGAGCAGAGCCAAAGCCCCTCTAGTGATTGTCACATAATTGTCGGGTGAAAGTTGTGCTGTTAAGCCGGGCCATAAAATGGCTTCCCGTGTGCATTGGGCACTGTTAGACCTGGCACCATTGGCATGGGTCTCCCTTCCATTTTTTGCTGTTGCCTCATGTGTTTTTGCTGGTGTTAGATGCTTTGGGCACTGTGCCACTGCTATTCAGTGCCACAGTGCAAGTGCTCCCTATGGTAAATTGATGTATGGATTAGTGACTCCATGATTGGCTGGTTTGGGTTACTTGTCAGACCCTAGTACAGTGCACTGAGTGTGCCCAGGGCTTGCAAACCAAATGCTGCTGGTGGGCTTGCAGCACTGGTTGTGCCTCCCACAGAAGCAGCCTGTAACGTGTGTCTCAGGTCTGCCATTCGAAATTCGAGTTTAGTATGCCTGAACTCAGAATGATAAAATAATTTTAGTAAGTTGGTTTTAACATTTTGTGTTTGAAAATACCACTTTTAGAAAGTAGGTATTTTCTTGCCTAACTATTCAAGCCTGCCTCTACTAGGTTGTGCATTCGTTGTCTGGAGTTTGAGTGACAGGGGCTGGGGGATTCCAGGAGACCGGGTGAGTCAGCACAGGGCTGAATAGAGAGATCTGCATGTAGATGGGTGGGAGGAGATGCACCTGGGACCTGAATAGGGCTGTGTTTTCCCTCCACAATTCTGGCTCCACCTCCTGTGGTTCGTCTGATGTCCCTGGCCTGCACTGTGAAAGGAAAGGAGTCTTGTCAACACAGTGCTCCAGGACTGACCAGAACTGGTTTGGACTAGGCAAAGGCCTCTCTGCCTTCAGAGAACATAGAGAATGAGTATAAAAGGGGGGACCCAGACCCCAGAACTTTGGATCACTTTGAGAAACAAGAAGAACCTTTGCTGAGGAGAGGAACCAGAGAAACTGAGGAAGAGACTATCCCTACCTGAGTGCTGGTTGGGGGATTGGCCTGCAGTGGTTGGTTGCCTGACTGCCAAAGAAAGGAGAAAGGACTTTGTGCTACTTTCAAATCAAATTGTGAAGGATCTCCAAGGGCTTGAGATAGAGCTTGCCTCCTGCTGAAGTCTCAGGGACAACAGACTTCACCCACCAGCTCCCCAAGAGTTCTTTTGATGTGCCTGCTGTTGTGTTGGACCTTCTGAGGGACTGCGTGTCACCAGGAACTGGAAGCACGACTCAGGAAGAAGAAGCGTGTCGCAGCCGCTGTCGTCACATCTCTGAAAAAGGGTGTAGCCGCTGTCGCTTCACATCTCAGAAGCGCCTCGCATCGCCGGAGAAGAGTGTCGCTGTCTCATCAGACACTGTCGCATCATCGGAGAATCGTGTCGCTGCCTCAGCTTTCGCATCACTGAAGAAGGGTGTCGCAGCTGCAGCTGTCGCATCGCATCGCCGAAGCGTCTCGCATCACCGGAGAAGAGTGTCGCCGTCGCCTCAGACGCCGTCGCCTCACCGGAGAAGTGTCGCTAGGCCTGTCGCGGCTCAGCAGAATCATTGAGTCGCCGCTCGGCCGTCTGGTTTGCACGCATCGTGTTGCATCAAGAAGAAGACTCCATTTTGTTTAATTGCACTGGATCTTCATCGCATCACAGGCTGCATCGCCACAGAAGCGCAGTAAGAAACAGACGCATCACCTCCCCACGCCAAGAAGAACCGACACATCCCCTGCGCATCAGTAGGGACCCGACGCATCGCCGTTATTGAGTGTAAGGAACCGACGCATCACCTTCCCTGCAACACTTTCATTGTATAGCGTTACGCATCCAAAGGTACATTGAACTTAAAGTGTTGCATTTACCATCTTCAGAGAACTAAGCTATTTCTCCCATTTTTAAAGTACAGTATTGTGGATTTTTGTCGTTTGTGGACTTGTGATAAGTCTATATAAAGAATACTTATTTTTGATATAAAACCTGTGTGGTAGCCATCTGTAGTGTTATCCCTGGATTACTGTATGTCTTCACAAATGCTTTACTCATTGCCTCTGAGATAAGCCTGTCTGCTCGTGCCAAGCGACCAAGGGGGTGAGCAGGGGTTATTTTAGGAGTGTTCCCCCTTACCCTGACTAGAAGCAAGGGTCTCTATTTGGTCAAAGGCACCTACCTCTGCCAACTAGAGACCCCCAGTTCTAACATTGGTGGTAAGTGGTGAGGATTCTGGACTTGCATTTGTGACTCATATACAGTGATTGGTGAACACTACTAGTGAGTGCAGACCAAACGCGACCACATACTTTTGGTAGATTGTTTTTCCTGGGATTTTCTAGTTTTTGCCAAGGACTGCTATGTTTAACCACGACGAGTAAAGCAGCATCCATAGCATCTGTTGATTTTGATTGGGAAGAGGAGAAACTGGAATGCTACAATGTGAGACAGCTAAAGCACTTCTGCAGGAAATTTAAAGTTGCAATGACCGGTCTCACCAAGAAGGATGAGTTCCAAAAGGCGCTGAGGGCCTGGGTCGAAGCAAGGAATACCCCTGAGAATGAGGTGGATGCTGAGGAGCCGCTGGAGGGGCCATTGGGTCCAGGGGAGGAGAGAACCTCCCCAGTAGTTAGCAGTGTTTCTGCCAAAGGCCTGTCCCCAGAGGAGTTGGGGGGACAGGAAGGAGTGTAGGATGCATGAGATGGAGCTGACCAAGCTCAAGTAAAGTGGGCAGTTAGAATTTGAATTGCAAACTAGGAAATTGGCCCTAGAGGAAAAGAGGATGCAACTGGAGCATGAGAAAAGTTTGAGGGAGATGCAATTGAAAGCAAGGAGCTCGGAAATTACTCCCTCTGGTGGCAGCACACCATCCATTCCTATGGAAGCTAGGGTGTATTCCTAAAGATGTGGTGAAATAGTTTTATAAGAATGACGATATTGGGCAGTGGCAGTGGTTCAAAGCCTATGAGGTAGTCATGTCTTCCCACCGGGTCCCTGAGAAGGATTGGGGAGCGGGGTTGTGGGGGCGGTTCCTTAGTGAGGGGCGGGATACACTGTTAGACTTGCCCTCTGAAGTCCATAATACGAATAGCCACATGAAAGATGCATTGATGTCCAGGTATGGGTTGACCCCTGAATTGTATAGACAGAGGTTTAGAAGTTGCAAGAAGATGGAGTCAAGCAAATGGATAGAATATGTAACTTTCTTTTGCAGAGCATTGGATGGTTGGGTGAAGGGTAGCAAGGTGAATGATTTTGAGGGGCTCTTAGATTTCATTGCATGGGAGCACGTGTCAAGTAATTGTTTTCCAGAGCTACGCCAACACCTGATTGATAGCAGGCTGACTAACCCTAGGAAGCTTGCTGAGGGGGCTGACCCCTGGGTGAGCACCTGGGTCCACAAGGGTCATGTGGGAGACTCCGCCAAGAGTGGGCAGTGTCCCCAGCAGAAGAGTGGGGTGGAAAAGGGTAAACAGAGGGAGGTCCAGAAAGGACCCCAAAGTAATTCCCAAGGGAAAGGTTCCCAGCCTCCCCCTGAGAAGAAGCACGGGCCCGACAGGTAGACCTGTTTCCAGGGGACCCCTGAGGTGCTTCACATGTGGTGAAGTGGGCCATAAGTCTGTTGATCCCCACAGTTTGGAAAAACAGCACCCACTGGTGCTCCACCCCGGCAGATGGCGAGTGTATCCCTGGTGGAGGTGATGGGTGCCCAATGTGGGTGAGGTCCCCCAGAGATGTCTCTTGTCTCTTTAGGAGACTGTGAGGTGGTCCCCAGGACCCAACTGCCTGATAACACTAAAAAGTACTGGCATTGGGTGACCATCAATTACACTAGAGTGACAAAGGAGCCAGTGTGACAGCTGTCAAGTGTCACCTGGTGTCTGAAGAGCAGATTGTCCCCAATGCATTTGGCTCTTCGAGACACAGGAGCCAGTGTGACAGCTGTCAAGTGTCACCTGGGGTCTGAAGAGCAGGTTGTCCCCAATGCATTTTACCCAGTTGTTGCTGCTGACAACAAAGAGAGCCACTGCAAGGTGGCTCGGGTTCCCTTTGAGTGGGGGGGGGGGGGGGGGGGTCTCTGGTACTCTACAAGTAGCTGTGAGGCCAGCCATGCCTGTTGAGTGTTTGTACGATTTGGAGAGCTCACCCTGGGCGAAGGTGGTGCGAAGTGCTGATTTGAAGATGTTGGGTCTGCCTGACTGGGCTGTGTGACCACATGGTCCATGGCAGCCAGTAAGGGTGCTCAAAAGGACCTGGAGCCTGAGAGGGAGGCCCGGGTGCCTGACTTAAAGAGAAGAGGCTGGGGTCGCGGGAAACCGGCCCCCGAAGTTCCCACGGTCCAGGAGGAGGCAGACCACGAGGGGGATGCCCTAGAGCCTACAGGGGAACAGGTAGCTGAACTGGGGGACCTGCCTGAGCTGACCCATTGCCAGCAGGAAGGAGGACCCTCCAGGGAAGAAGAGTTCTGCGAGGAGCAGAAGAAGTGCCCTTCTCTTGTGGGTTTGCGGCAGCCAGCTGCAAACCAGGCAGCAGGTGATCAGTCTGGATCACATTAGATTTACTGGGAGAACGGTGTCCTGTATAGTGAGCCTAAGATTGCTGAGCCTGGGTCAGCCCGTGTGCTGGTGATACCCCAGCGCTTCAGAGCCTTCCTACTGGGGCTGACTCATGATGTGCCTTTAGCAGGACATTTGGGGCAGGACAATACCTTTGAGAGGCTTGGCACCCACTTTTATTGGCCCCAAATGCGCAAGAGTTCCGACACTCGTTGCAGGACCTGTCAGCCTTGCCAGGCAAATGGAAAGAGTGGGAGGAAGCAAAAGGCTCCTCTCCAGCCATTCCCTGTGGTCAGCACTCCTTTTGAACGGGTGGGTATTGACATTGTGGGGCCACAGGACCCCAAGACAGCCATGGGCAACAGGTTCTTCCTACTCTTGGTGGACCATGCCACCCGGAAGCCATAAATCTGAGGACAGTGACGGCCCCCATGGTGGGATGGGCACTGATGGGAATTTTCACCCGCGTGGGGTTCCCAAGAGAGATAGTGTCTAACCGAGTTACAAACTTCATTTCCAAGTATATGAAGCCCCTGTGGCAGGAGTGCGGGGTAACCTACAAGTTTACCACTCCTTACCACCTCCATGGAAATGGGTTGGTTGAGAGATTCAAATGAACCCTAAAAGGCATGATTATGGGTCTTGAGGAACCTTTGAGGCATAAGTGAGATGTCCTCTTACCATGCCTGCTCTTTGCATACCGTGAGGTGCCACAGAAATCTCTAGGGTTCAGCCCCTTTAAGCTTCTCTATGGTCACCCAGTGAGAGGACCTCTGAGTCTGGTCAAGGAAGGCTGGGAGCAATCTCCCAGAAAACCTCCCCAGGATGTATAGCTACATGCTGGCCTTCAGGAACCGACTAGGCGTTTCAGGCAACTCGCTGAGGCGAATCTGGAAGCCAGCCAGGAGGAGATGAAGCGGTGGTACGACCAGAATGCCACTGTGGGGGAGCTTCAGTCTGGTCAGAAAGTGTTGGTCATGGCCCCAGTGGAGCCCTGCGTGCTCCAGGATAAGTGGACCGGACCATTTGAGGTGGCAGAGTGCGAAAGTACTGTTATCTACTTGGTGTACTTGCGGTCTTCCAGGAACCCCTTGGGGGTCCTGCATGTCAACCGCCTGAAGCCCCACTTGGAGAGGGCTGTGGGCATGCTCTTAGCGACAGATGCTGGAATGGAGGAGGCGACTGAGCCTCTTCATGACCTCCTGTCGGCAACAGAGCGAGATGGGTAAGTGGATGGTGTAAACCTCTCTTCCGCCCTGACCCCTGAGCAACAGAATAACTGTCACCAGTTTCTGGGACAGTTTTCTGATCTGTTCTCCCTGATTCCCAGTGTCACTGATTGGTGCGGCCATGATGTGGACACTGGAGATAGTCCTCCTGTGGGACGCTCAAAACTTACAGGGTTGCTGACAGGGTGAGAGCGTGCATCAAGGAGGAGGCCTCCAATATGCTTGCGTTTGGGGTGATTGAGTCCTCTAACAGTCCTTGGGCTAGCCCAGTGGTCTTGGTCCCAAAGGCTGCCGCACCGGGTGCCACGCCAGAACTCCTGTTCTGTGTGGACTACCGAGGGCTCAATTCAGTCACGAGGACGGACGTGCACCCCGTCCCCAGAGCTGATTAACTCATCGATAGGTTTGGGGCTGCCCGGTACCGCAGCACTTTTGACTTGGTGTCTGGGTACTGGCAGATCGCCTTGACTGATGGGGCAAGAGAGAGGTCAGCATTCTCCACACCAGATGGGCACTACCAATTCCGGGTTATGCCCTTTGGGATGAAGAATGCCCCTGCCACCTTTCAGAGGTTGGTCAACCAGGTGTTGGCTGGAGTGGAAGAGTTCAGTGCTGCCTACCTGGATGACATTGCAGTGTTCAGTGCCAGTTGGGAAGAACACCTGCTCCACCTCTGGGAAGTGTTGATGGCGCTGCGGAGGGCAGGCCTCACAATCAAGGCGAGTAAGTGCCAGATCAGGCAGGGTTCCGTGGTGTACTTGGGACACCAGGTTGGGAGCGGCCAGGTGGCGCCCCTACAGCCCAAGATTGAGACCATCTTGGCTGGGGAACCCCCCAAATCCCAGACAGAGGTGAGAGCCTTTTTAGGACTCACTGGGTATTACAGGAGGTTTGTCAAGGGGTATGGCAGCATCGTTGCCCCCTTGACACAGCTGACTTCCAGGAAGCAGCCCAAGAGAGTGATTTGGACTGACACTTGTCAGAAAGCTTTTGAGGCCCTGAAAACTGCCATGTGCACGGCGCCCGTGCTCCTGGCACCCAAATTCTCAAAAGAGTTTATCGTTCAAACAGACGCTTCAGAGCATGGTGTGGGGGCTGTTTTGTCACAGATAAATGAGGAGGGTCTAGATCAACCTGTAGCCTTCATCCGTAGGAGGTTACTTTCACGGGAACAGAGGTGGAGTGCTATTGAGCGTGAGGCATTTTCTGTGGTCTGGGCACTGAAGAAGTTGAGGCCATACCTGTTTGGAATTCACTTCTGGGTTCAGACAGACCTCAGGCCCCTCAGATGGTTGATGCAGATAAGGGATGAGAATCCAAAGCTGTTGAGGTGGTCCATTTGCCTACAGGGGATGGAGTTCACGGTGGAACACCGACTGGTACAGAACACGCCAGCGCTGCTGGTCTGTCCAGATATTTCCGCCTTAGTGATGAGATCTCCCAGGAGGAAGGGTAGTTCTCCCCACATTTCAGCTGGAGGGGACACGTGTTAGACTTGGCACCATTGGCGTGGGTCTCCCTTCCATTTTTTGCTGTTGCCTCATGTGTTTTTGCTGGTGTTAGATGCTTTGGGCACTGTGCCACTGCTATTCAGTGCCACAGTGCAAGTGCTCCCTATGGTAAATTGATGTATGGATTAGTGACTCCACGATTGGCTGCTTTGGTTTACTTGTCAGACCCTAGTACAGTGCACTGAGTGTGCCCAGGGCTTGTAAACCAAATGCTGCTGGTGGACTTGCAGCACTGGTTGTGCCACCCACAGAAGCAGCCTGTAAAGTGTGTCTCAGATCTGCCATTGCAGAGCCTGTGTGCAGTCTAGTACTGCCATGCTGACTGGGCAAGTGCACCCACTTGCCAGTCCCTAAACCTTCCCTTTTCTGCATATTAGTTACCCCTATGGTAGGCCCAAGGGCAGGGTGCATTGTAGGTAAAAGGTAGGACATGCCCTAATGTGTGTGGCATGTCCTACTAGTGAATTACAGCCATTTACGTTTTTCACTATTGCAAAGCTACCTGTTCCCCATAGGCCAGAATGGGCAGTTTGATTATTACATCTTATAATCCTAACTGACTCAGGGAACTAGGTAGAAATTCGAGTTTAGTATGCCTGAACTCAGAATGATAAAATACATCTTTTAGTGAAGTCGGTTTTAACATTTTGTGTTTGAAAATACCACTTTTAGAAAGTAGGTATTTTCTTGCCCAACTATCCAAACCTGCCTCTGCTAGGTTGTGTATTCGTTGTCTGGAGTTTCAGTGACAGGGGCTGGGGGATTCCAGGAGACCAGGTGAGTCAGCACAGGGCTTAATAGAGAGATCTGCATGTAGATGGGTGGGAGGGGTTGCATCTGGGCCCTGATTAGGGCTGTGCCTTCCCTCCACAATGCTGGATCCACTTCCTGTGGTGCGTCTAATGTCCCTGGCCTGCACTGTGAAAGGAAAGGAGGAGTTGTGACAACAAAGTGCTCCAGGGCTGACCAGAACTGGTTTGGACTAGGCAAAGGCCTCTCTGCCTTCAGAGAACAAAGAGAATGAGTATAAAAGGGGGTACCCAGACCCTAGAACTTTAGATCACTTTGGGAAACAAGAAGAACCTTTGCTGAGGAGAGGAACCAGAGAAACTGAGGAAAAGACTATCCCTAGCTGAGTGCTGTTTGGGGGATTGGCCTGCAGTGGTTGCCTGACTGCCAAAGAAAGGGGAAAGGACTTTGTGCTACTTTCAAATCAACTTGTGAAGGATCTCCAAGGGCTTTAGATGGAGCTTGCCTCCTGCTGAAGTCTCGGGGACAACAGACTTCACCCACCAGCTCCCCAAGAGTTCTTTTGAAGTGCCTGCAGTTGTGTTGGGCCTTCTGAGGGACTGTGTGTCGCCAGGATCTGGAAGCGCGACTCACGAAGAAGCATGTCGCTGCTGCTGTCGTCGCATCACTGGTAAAGGGTGTCGCCACTGTCGCTTCGCATCGTAGAAGCGCCTCGCATCGCCGGAGAAGAGTGTCGCCGTCGCATCATCGGAGAAGCATGTCGCCGCCACAGCTGCTGTTCTCGCATCACTGAAGAAGGGTGTCGCCGTTGCAGCTGTCGCATCGCATTGCCGAAGCGTCTCGCATCACCGGAGGAGAAGAGTGTCGCCGTCGCCTCAGATGTCGTCGCATCACCGGAGAAGCGTGTCACAGGGCATGTCGTGACTCAGAAGAATCGTCGAGTCACCGTCGGGCGTGCACGCATCATGTCGCATCAAGAAGAAGACGCCATTTTGTTTCATTGCACCGGATCTTCATCGCATCCCTTCGTTGTGGGCCGCATCGCCACGGAAGCGCAGTAAGAAACAGACACATCACCTCCCCACGCCGAGATGAACCAACGCATTCCCTACGCATCAGTAGGGACCCGACGCATCACCGTTCTGGCGTGTAAGGAACCGACGCATCACCTTCCCTGCAACACTCGTTGTATAGCGTTAGGCATCCAAAGGTACATTGAACTTAGAGTTGCATTTACCATCTTAAGAGAACTAAGCTATTTTTACCATTTTTAAAGTACAGTATTGTGGATTTTTGTCGTTTGTGGGCTTGTGATAAGTCTATATAAAGAATACTTATTTTTTATATAAAACCTGTGTGGTGTCCATCTGTAGTGTTGTCCCTGGATTACTGTATGTGTTCACAAATGCTTTACACACTGCCTCTGAGATAAGCCTGTCTGCTTGTGCCAAGCTACCAAGGGGGTGAGCAGGGATTATTTTAGGAGTGTACCCCTTTACCCTGACTAGAAGCAAGGGTCCCTATTTGGTCAAAGGTACCTACCTCTGCCAACTAGAGACCCCCAGTTCTAACAGGCACATTATTGAATAGACAAAATTCATATATGGCTGATTGTGCATGCAAACATGGAGGAGGCCCTTACTCAATGGTTTCTTTGTAAAACTTTATTACAAAAACATTTGTTTCACAGTGGCTTTGCATTTGCGTGCACCTTTGGGTGGTATTTTTTTAAATGTTTTTTGCAATACATTTTTACAAAAAATAATTCAAAACAAAAATTGGCAATGCCGAAAGGGCTGCACTATTGGCTTTGCCATTGCTTGCATTGGTTTATTGTAAATCTGTGGAGTATTTTTTGAGAGATTGCAAAAAAAAGGTAATTCATGATTGAAACAGTTAATTTAGGTTAACGATGAAATGTAAAATGCACTATTTGGCCCTATTTTATAAAATAAACCTTGGAGGGGAATAAACCCTGACCTGCTTGCTCACAGGGTAAGTTTGAGGTAGGCATTTATACACCACCTATTTAATAGTTCATCCGCAAATTACAAACTATAGTTAAAGTAAGAAAGTCGGTCCGGTGTCCATGTGACAAAAAAAATGTTGTGGTAGTTATGAATTGAACTGTAGTAAATAATGAAAATGAGGTGGTTCAGGAAGAGAGCGAGGGTGACTAAGGTGAGACGACAAGACCAACAGAGTGCAAAGCAGTAACATGAAAAATGTTGTCACTGCACTCAATAAGTATGTATCTTTGGCCAAACAGACTGGCCTTTCCTTGGGTGTCATTATCATCATCAGCACAAATGAAGACCCACCCTTTGAGAGTCGGTGGGATTCCGATTCGGCTGATAACAGGAATCCCGGCAACATGACATTCCGAGCTGCAGGGTAATTCCGTGCCCGCCGGTTTTTCTTGGGACATACTTTGCTGTGCCGCAGCAGGCAGAATAGTGTCCGGATTTGGGGGGAAACATGTGGACTCGATGCTGAAACTCTAATCCCCGCCTCATTCCCCTTTCCTATTGGCCAAACATGTACTAGAGCAGTGAATCTGTATCTATGGGGTAATTCCCCCTGCCGCTCCTTATGAAGATCTGTGTAATCAAACATACGTGAGGAATAGTCTGGGAAAGACATTAAGTAGGGAGAACGAAACTTTGAAAATATGGACTGCTTCAGGCGGTCCCAGCCACTCTCAGTGAGTGATGCATGCGTAGAACTGGTGGAGGCGTCCATCTTAGTGACAACAATACAAGCATTGAACTCTTGCCTCGGCCTATGGAGTACATGGAAACAATTTCTCACAGTGCATTAAAAGGTTAAGACCTTTTTATTTCCCCCTTTGACTCCTTCGTTTCCTCTGCACAGTTCGCACGCTAGCCCAAGCCATAACTCGATTTTAGCTCAAGGGTGGAAGAAAAAAAAAAAAGGACGAAAATTCCTTGGCTGAAAAGTTGCACATTCCTGTCAGTCACAGGGGAATGGGGGCCCCCATCTGCATACCTACAGAGAACTGTTTGCTATTCCTATTTGTTAACTTTGTGTCTTAATTAGAAATCAGAAAGAACAATTGAAATGTATGTGCAAATGCAAGGATCGAACACTTCTTCGCAGATTTCATGGGTGTATAGTGGGGCAAAAAAAAAAGATGATAGCAACTGTAAAACTAATAATAATGCATTTTTGAAATGTGAATCTATTTTACTTCCACATGCTGTACCTTATTCCATCTTCTAGTGGCAGGGCTTGAAAAAGCAGCCTATTGAAATCAATGGAAATGTATGCATGTAGGGATAGCCAGTGTGAGTCTTGATGACGATGAACCAGAGCCTACAATTCCCCACTATTTGTCCGCCACCTTCGGGTTGAGGCACTTACTGATGGTGGTATTGCCAAATGTAGTGGCGTTCAGTCTATTGACCTTTGAAACATGAAAAGATAAAACATGGTCACCTACATGTCTGCCTGGTCTGGTGGCTTAGTGTACTAATGCATCCACTGTAGGGGCAAGTGTTCGACCTCATGGTCACAGGTTCAAATTTCCAGTGGGTTCACTAAGCCTATCATCCTTCTGAGGTCGATAAAAAGAGTACCTTTGAGTTGGGTAACAATAAACATCTGTTATTCAGTGCCAAGAGGCCTACGGGTGAATGTGCGCTTTACAAATACACGTTATGTTATGTTGTAGCAGGTCTCGGCAGTGAGTGCTCAACTCACTGACCCATAGAATCAGTAAATAGCAATGATGTACAGTATAGGCTTTGATGTTAAAAACTGTCTCCTGAAAACTTTTTCTGAATTTGTAGCATTGACTACTGATAGACTCCTCATCCGAAAGGTCTTAATCACTTCTGGGGAGCGGGGCTGGTAAAAGTGCGAGTTTGTGTCTGGCATGTGGTTCTTTGATCTTGGGTATTCTCTAAACTCTCCACAACAGTCCTTGGTTGATTATGGAAGGAATAGAGACCAGTAGCATCCCTCCTTCCCATTACAACGTACTGAGTCCTCAGCAAGTATAATGTAGGAGGACTCAGCCAATGAGTAGAGATCTGGAGAGCCAACAAATTAACAGGGAGAGCCGAGGCAAGGGTCTGGCTTGGATCTTGGAGCCTGCGCACGAGCCGAGCCCTGAAAATGTTTGCTATGTAAATCAAACAAAAAACAACACTTAAAAAATGATAAAGTCTCTTCAAAATTCACACAAGTGTATTTCTTTATTTAACATATGAAAGCTTTGACATTAATAGGTCACATTGTAGCACTGAACTTAGAAGTGATAGTTTTTAAATATGAACCATTAGAGAACTAAGGCAAGACAATTGTCGTGTACCCTATGTAAGAAAGTGGCTCTGTATATACTGCTCCCAACTAGGTACAGTGTGCACAGAGTCCACAGTCCCCAGAGGTTTGGCAGAGGCTAAAGTTAGATATAACCTTACTCTCTAAAGTGGTAGCTTGGTCGAGCAGTAAGGCAGTATCAGAGGACAGTGTAAAGCATTTGTTGTACACACTCAGTCAGCAAATGGTCTCGCATACTCAAGAACTGAACTCTAGGCCAATGGTTTGTATATAAATGTATATGGTTGTTTTATTTTAGAACCAACAATAGGTATCAAAATATACTTTCTCAGAATGAGATGCTTTAGATAAATACTTTTCAATAGGCAATAGAGTTTTGAATGCAATAGTTACAGTTGTTGCAATAGGCAACACAATTTCAAACACAATATAACATTGAGCTCAATGGGAATTTCTAGTTAAATGCAATTGATTACTTTTTGGATTACTTTTCTTAGAACAGGACAGGATCCTAGATTCAGTCCTGGGACATCTCCTGTAAACAGTTGAGTAAAAACGTTTTGGTTACAGTTGTGATTTTTTTTTTTTTTTTTTTAAACCTTTATTACACAGTTCAATAGATATACAAGTATGGGCCTACAACCTTAAGGCCGGCCGCTAGTAAACAGTGAGACCATAAAACACATTTCTAGACACAAGCGGCAAGCAGTAAGAGTCCCACAGATCAAAGATATCACATGCGGCTACATTGCCCAATCATCGCAATTGGCGGTTTCATTTTAAATGAAAAACGATTTTTAAGGAATATAGGGGCATATGCATCAACATTAGCATTTGCGATTCCTTATTAGCGAAAAATAAGGAATCGCTAATAAGGAATAGCAAAAGGCTATGCATGTAGGAATCGCTATTCAAATAGCGATTCCTTAACATTCCTTATTACCGAATCGGTAATACCGAATCGGTAATAAGGAATACCTACCCATTCATTCCTATGGGCTTGGAGGCCCATAGGAATGAATATAAAGCCATTCTGTATTAGCGATTCGGTATTACCGAATCGCTAATAGCTGGAGCACTTTCAAGGGTGCCAGGGTGTCAAAAGGACACCCTGTTGCACCCCTGAAAATGATATGTGCACATATGTTGCACACACACATGCTCTAAGGGCATGTGTGTGCGCAACATGAAACTTTGAAAAATGCACAAAAGTGCATTTTTCAAAGTTTTTGCAAATTACCATGCAGTTCATCTTCATGGTAATTTGCTCCCCTTATTAGCGAAATCGCTAATTTTTTAACTTTGATGCATTGCATTTAAGGAATCTCACTTTGGGATTCCTTAAATGCAATCGCTATTTAAGGAATCGGTATTTAAGGAATCCCTATTTAAAGAATCGCTATTTAAGGATTCCTTACATACCGATTTCTGCTTTTGGGTTGATGCATTGGGATTGGGTATTTTTTACTTAATACCGGGAGCTAATAAGGATTCGGTATTTTACCGACTGGATTTTGGCTTGATGCATAAGGGTGATAATTGTATTTTAAAAGTTGACAAACTTTTTCACATAGAATCACCAATTTTATCCTATGGGAGGAAATTCACTTAGCAGGTAAGTGGGGTTTTTGTTACTTTTTCTAACTCCGTGTTGGATCCTGGATCCAGCACTGGGATATCTCCTGTAAACAGTTGAAAGAATGTGTTTTTGTTATGCGGGCGATTTTTAACGAATATTTGTAAATTTGCAAAATCGACACTTAGAAGAATTTCTGGTGAAAACCAGGCAATGTTATCCTATGGAGGAAAATCAAATTATAAGTGAATACGGTTGTAATTACTTTTCAGGGTCAGTGCTGTGCACCAACATCCAGCACTGAGATCTCCCCTGATAACAGGTGAGTAAATTTGTTTTCGTAATTCGGCTGATTTTAGATGAATATTTTAAAGTTTCAAAACTCGACACTTAAAAGAATTTCCAAGTGAAACCAGTCAATGTTACCCTATGGAAGAAACGTGAGTTATCGGCTTTTGTGTAAGTACTCAACTGGCAGAGTTAAGGTTCTGGGTGTGTGAGACCATTTGCTGACTGAGTGTGTACAACAAATGCTTTACACTGTCCTCTGATACTGCCTTACTGCTCGACCAAGCTACCACTTTAGAGAGTAAGGTTATATCTAACTTTAGCCTCTGCCAAACCTCTAGGGACTGTGGACTCTGTGCACACTGTACCTATTTGGGAACAGTATATACAGAGCCTCTTTCTTACATTGGCGGCAGCAGTGGGATGAAGATTCTTCAGGTGCGGCCACCATTTCGAGAGGTAAGTTGGGTAGTTGGAGGATAGGTAGGCACCCAGGAGTTGGGCACAGGGGCCGGCAGGGCGCCGAGTGCAGGGGTGCCTTTTGGCGTCGGGAAATCTTACCCTCTGTTGGTCGCGGTTGGAGGGGTCCCTGGTTCTGAGGCTGCAGGCGTCGTCCGGAGTGTTGAGGGGGGTCCTTGGGTGCTGGATTCAGGGTTACAGTCGCCGGGGGGACGTCCTCATGGTCTTTGTTAACTCCAACACAGGCCAGGCTTGGCGGGTGCAGGGTGCGCAGGAGTCGCGGTTCCTTGCTGATGCCAGGGGCTTGTTACTTGCTTTGAGCAGTACCACTGCTCGTGGGAGTCCCAGTTTGTTAGAGTCACAAGGCAGTCAGGTCCTCCGGAGTTTTTGAGGTTGCAGACCACTGGAGACACCGGGGTTTAGCAGGAGCAGGTTCGAGAGTCGACAGGCCAGTAGGGCCGGGGCCAAATTAGTCGGTGTCTTCCTCTTGTTAGCAGCTGCACGGCAGGTCTTCTTGATCTTCTTGCATGTTTTGGAATCTGGATCTGACGAAGGAAGGTTCAGGGTGCCAGTAAATACAGAATTTAGGGGCGTTACAGATAGGCAAAGGGCAGGGACCAATGGGTCCCCTCCCTGGGGTGGGTACACCCCCTATCCTGCCACCCTCCTGTGGGAGGGGGGCAGTAGCCTAGTCCTGATTGGGCAGGGCTTCCCATCTTCAAGATGGTGAGAGCCCGGAGATGTGCTTCACCTCGCCTCCCCCACCTGAGGGGTGGGGTTGGCAGAGGCTGGCACACCCCCTTTCCTTCCTTGGGGTTTTCCGCCAGGCTGGGGGTCAGAACCGGTAGGGGCCAGTTGCGGAGTATAGCAAGTGGCCTGGAGAAGCTCACAAAGGCGGCATGCCTTTGAAGCTTCCCCTGCCCATCCTCGGGGAGTAGACTTAGCACCTCGCCCAGGATGTGCATTGTTGCAGGCCCAGGAGAGCAGATGGCCCTCTACCCAGGGGTCCAGCAACATGTCTGCTGTGTGGCAGCCTAGGCAGCCCCTCAGACAAGATGTGTATTGTAGGTTAGGTTCAGGGGGCATCTCTAAGATGCCCTCTGTCATGCATTATACATTAAATCCCACACTGGCATCAGTGCGGGTTTAATGTGGTGAGAAGTTTGATACCAAACTTCTCAGTTTTCAGTGTAGCCATCCTGGTGCTGTGGAGTTCGTGTTGACGATCTCCCAGCACCATATACATGGCAGCACTGCACTTACTGTGCCCAGGAATGGACCTGGGTACTGTAGGGGCACAGGGCTTATGCACCTGTACCCACACCACTGGCATAGGGCACCCAGCTAGAGGGGTGGCTGATGTATGCCAGGGCAGTGTGTGTTGTGGTCATGGCACACAGGGATATGTGCCATGTCTACACTGTTTTGTTCTGCACCCAGACACTCAGCCTGCAGGGTGTGTGTGTGTGTCTGTCTGTCTGTCTGTCTGTCTGTCTGTCTGTCTGTCTGTCTGTCTGTCTGTCTTTCAAGGGTGGCACAATAAGTGCTGCAGCCTTTAGGGGGCTTCTCTGGTCAAAAGGCCCTGGGTACCTAGTGTACCATTTACCAGAGGCTGACAGGTTGCCAGAGATGCCAATTGGGTTTAGGCGTCAACACAGTTTTAGGGTAGGAACATAGGCCCTGGGTACCCGATTGGCAGGAGCCCAGGGCACACTCAGCCAAAGTACATTAGCAATTCAGCAAAAAGTGGGGGCATTCCATGCAAGAAAGATGGCACTTTCTCACACCCTATACATGGCCCAGATTATTATACAATAACATTATAGTCTATTAAATCAAACATAGGTTTTTCTAGAACTGGTTTTCTGAACTCAAATGTTTGAAAGGGCTTTCATACGCGATAGTGAAGAAAAAGAGTTTTAGTGAAATAAACTATTTTCTAAGATCACACAATTTAGGAGGGGAAAGCGCAATTTATCCAGGTGTTCTGGTTTCACTTTGTACAAATCAGCCGGTAAATCAATATCGGTTTGCTTTTTCCTTTGGTTAAAGTCTTGTTTATGCCACTCGTGCATTTTGTCTACAGTTTTTATATAGGTTGAACTCGACCAGCAAGAATACAACAGACCGACATCTTCGTAGCATGCAGAAAGCACATTCTGGCATGGACTGTGTTACAGAGGTCACTATTTTTTGTTTATAGGAATGGGCAGATTATGTGATTTTCCCAGAATCCCTGGATATTGAGCCGGTAGAAACTCTAACCTGGTTCCCCAGGTCCGAATTCGGCAGCCATGACTGTAAAGCCACATCCAGGTAACAGGGAGGCAGGCATGCAGAAGCCACATGAAAGCTCGGCTCGTTATGGGCTCGAGATTCCAACAGGACCAAGAGCTGAGCCAGAGCGAAGCTTCAAGCTCGAGCCTTCAGTGACTCGCCCACCTCTACCATTGTGGTTGGTTGCGCTGCCAGTCAAGCAAATCTGGCCTGGCCTGGGCTGGTTGACAGCCGAGGTTCTTGTGGATCTGAAGGAAGGAAGCCGTCCAGAATAGTGTTCAGCAGCCGGATGATGGAACACCATGAGTTACAAAGCAGCAGGCCTTGTTTCACTCATTGGCCCGAGGAGCCTGTTCATTAATTATTTAGTTAGCTTTTGGATAGTGTGGTTTTGGCCCTTAGTATGTCTGGCAGAGCCTCAAGTACTGACAGTGCTTGAAATGGAAAAATAGAAGTCTGAGAAGTTCCTGTACTCTCCAATTAGAAGGATTATGTCTCTCTTGAGAAGGGCCGGTACTCTCCCTTTCAAAATAAAACAAGCATTTGCAATGCAATAGGTCTAGCATTATTAAAAGTTGGTTTCACTCCAAAAGTATGGTGCAGCATCTGTGACTACTAGGTACAGGGGCTCTGCAATACAGAAGGTCACAGAACAGGGCCTGCAGCAGGAGTATCCAGAGAGGGGGAGAGGACGGGTGTCCCAGCAGTACAGCAGTAGAAAGTGGCCTGGAAATGCCTCCTCTCGCTTGACACCCAGTGCAAGCCCCCTCACATTGCCCCCATTCGGCCACTTTAGCGTTTACTTTTGTTCATAATTTGTCTTCGCTAAATGCTGCTCGTCGTTTCTCCTCGTGTCGCCGTGCAAATAATGGCTGTGAGATTAGCTAATTAGGGGGCATTAATCACTGATAGATAAGCAATGCATCAAAGCCTTCTTATACATTTCAAACTCGGCGGCGTAGCGGGGCACGGCGACTATCGGAGGCAGATAGGCGCTGTTTAAAATAGCGGGCGGCTGAGTAAATGCAAGCCTGCTCCAGGTTACAACATGAATGCTCCGGTACTACTACCGACCTCTGCATGCAAGAGGTAGTGTCTGGCCGGAATGCGAGGGAACAGAAATGTATGAGCACGAAAACAATTCTACCCCAAGCAACCTGTAACCGCTGACTTGAATAGCCATCTATCAATGGACAGGACATTGCATTTTCCAGTCAGCGGTGTATTTTAATTTTTACTCTCACTGAAAGGCGCGTTCGTCCAACTCTTGTTTTCTTGTACTTCATTGTATAAAACACAACACTAAAATTAATATCGCGGCCCAAGCAAACACAAACAATACGCACCCTGCCCTGCACCCAGTGGGGAGCTGTGTTCGAATAAGGAGGCACGTCCTCTGGAAGAAAACCGTTAACGCTTGCGCTATGACTGAGTCACTGCTCCAACTACTGCAGGAGTTATGGTGCGCGCGCCACAGCCAAGCATGTGATTTCAATTATAGCGTCCGTGTCTGGGCACGATAATTGAAACTTCGTGACGGCCTATTGGTGTCTATTACGCGCATCAAGCGTGTAATACACCAATAGGCCGTGGGCGGAGCGATACGCCCGCCTTTGGCCAATAGCATGCAGTCTTTCATTAAAAGACGCACGCTAAGGCCAATGGGGTAGCTGAAAAGGAAACGCACATGCACAAGCGTGTGCGATTCCAAAGTCAGCTTAGATTCCCTGTTTTTCACCTACAAAATGCCTCGCGCCTGCGCGAGCACTGCTGCGCAGTGCAACGCTTGCGCAAGACCTAAAAAGTGCCGGTACTCAGTACCGGCCCATTTAAAGCACTGGGTACTGATGAAAACATGTTTATCAGATCGATAAAATTTACAGAAACAAGAAAATATGTCATTCAAAGCAGGCTTTAAATGCTCTTATAGAGAGTTCTGTCAGGTAAGAAACCCAGAATTGTCTTATCTCAGTACTGGATATATGTGTTACCAACAACGACATACGTGCTTGTTGTTATGGTTTGGTGTGTATCTGTTTCACACTCTTTTTTTGAGAGAGTTGTAATTAAAATCGATGATCTGTCCTTAAAGCAGTACATGCACGTGAACATTTAGCTGTAAAGTGCCCCTTTCGCCCGCTTAACTATGGAAAAAGTCACACCAAATAGACTCTTGGCCTCAAGGAAGGGTGCTTGGTTGCTTTTCAAGTTCGCAGTTCAAATTCAAGGCAGGTTTTCACGGCGCACCTCTTTTACAGTTCACCAGCTGCCTCTAATTTTCAGCAGGTGGCTTATGTAATGTCTTGTACGTGGCACAGGCTTGTAGAGGTAACCTATCTAGTTCGCTGATGCCAGGACTAGGGTGTGAAACGCTGTATGAATTAAATAAGTATACATTACACTGATCACGTTTCCTTACTCTGGTCTCAGCCAACAGCCGACCGAAGGATTGGTTTCTACAACTCCCCAAACTCATAGGGCGTAATGATGGCGAGCTGGCGGGGAATCCTGGGTGGTGGGAGGGTTGCTTCTGCTTCGCACAGGTCACGCTTGGGTATTGGCAGAGCTATACACACACGAGAGAAATCGTTATCGGTTTTCTTCGAGGTGCTTCCGCCATCTAGTGGCTGAAACGTGAGTTTGCTTCTAATATTTAGACCCAGTAGAAGCTAATTAGGGAAGGCGCTGCTTCATTCTCTGTGGAGTCTACAACGCGGTCTACAAAGTGTAGGGTGACCAGAGGTCCCGGACAGTTCCGGGTTTCAGAGGACTGCCCCAACACTTTTGGTAATGTAAATACATGTCCCGGTCTTCAGGATAAAGGTAAAGTCTTGCTGCATAGCAGAATTTATTAGTATGTTCTCCTTTCAGGCGCCTCAGAAGTCTGAAATAATGTATTGGTTTCTGCCAGGCATCAAAGGAGCAGGGGTGCAAAGTGGAGGTCCTAAGATTGCTAAGGCTATGTAAACATAGCCTTGTAAGTTTGTGTGTGCGTATACACACATTTACGAGATTTACAGGACTAGCACAAATAAATTTTTATATTTTATATAAAATATATATATATATATATATATATATATATATATATATATATATATATATATATATATATATATATATATATATATATATATATATTTTATTTTTTTAAGCTATGCAAAAAACGGTACAAGACTAAAGGGTTTAGTCCTACTTTTATGTCTGACCAGTCCCGGTTTCTGATTATCAAATTCTGGTCATCCCAGTGCTTTAAATGGGCCGGTACTCACCGGCACTTCTTAAATTCATCACTCTGAGTACCGGCACTTCTCTACTTCCCAGGAGAGTACCGGTACTCACGAAAAGGTAGGCTCAAAGGCTGAGACTGCTAATGAGCAGAAGTGGAGCGTGTCTGGCAGCGAAGGCGCCGCTTTTGTATCCCCGATCTGAGCCCCAGCTGAGCTAGTCAGCAGGGCTCATTTGAATATTGTCCAGGTGCTCACCATCACGCTGTGCTTGACAGAGCAGGGTCCATTCAGGCCCTGTGCTGTCAACCACATTCACACTATCCTCTGCATTTGCGCAAACACAGGAATCATGGCAGTCCCCTTGCAGTGGCAATTAAAAAAGCCAAGGTGAAGAGTATAACATGGCTTTTAACATACTGGAGGCTTTTGTGTGTCTGCTTATGTTTGTGTGTTTGCCTGCATTTGTATGCCTGTTTTTTGTAAGAAAAAAGCGAGAGAGAGAATCAAGACACTCTCAGGAGGTATTTTAAAGAAAATGGGTGGCACTTGTTGTGTACGTTTGCTCGGTGACACAGGTTCATAAATAACATAGTAGGGAGGGTTGGTTGGTGGGTGGGTGAGTGAGTGAGTGGATGGATGAGTGAGCAAGGGTGGATGTATAGATGGATGAATGTATGGATGAGTGGATGGATGGATGAGTGAATGGATGGGTGAAAGAGTGGATGATTGGATAATAGGGTGGATGATGGGTGGATATGTGAAAGATTGGATGGATGGATGAATGAATGAATGGGAGGGAGGATGGATGAAAAGGTGGATGATGGATGAGTGAAAGGAGGGATTGAGTGAAAGGGTGGATGGAATGAAGGGTGGATGGTATAAAGGAGTGAAAGGGTTGACGGATAGATGGGCAAAAGGATTGATGGATGAGTGAAAGGGAGGATAAAGAGATGGATGAGTGAAAGGATGAATGGATAGGTTTAAAGATGGACAGATGGATATGTTTGAATATGAAGGGTGGACAGACGGAACGGTGAAAAACTGAATGATGGATGAAAAACTGAATAGACAACAGAATGCAAATGGTAAATGGTGGACATTAGCAGGTAAATGGTAGGATGAAAGGGTGAATGGATAGATTGATGGAAGAGACAAGAGACATCTTCTTGGGAGGGTCATGATGATTTGCTTCATTTGCTTGGTGCCATAAGAGCTTTGGTTCGAAGTGGGGGTATTTTCAGTCTCTTCCTACTCACATGCTCAAAAATATATAGTATTGTGCCAAACAACAGCAATTAACAGTATGGCATTAAGAAGGTGCAACTATTGCAAATAAAGGAAATGTTACCATATTTTCGCATTTCTCTTTCATTTTGTGTAATGAGTTAACCTGCTTTGTTTATATAAACACATTTATCATGTGTTTTGGTGTGCGCTGCAACTATTAAAGAAGTCGTTAAGTATCATCATTTCTTGCCCTTAGCCCCGCCCACTCACTACACCTCTAGCTCATTTTAATGAGTACCTGCACTTATTTTTTCCCATTTAAAGCACTGGGTCATCCTAGCCAAGTGGCGTAACAAATCTTGAGGGGCCCCCCTGCAAAGTATATGACGGGGGGGCATGCTCCTGACCCAGGCAGCTCCCCCCCCCCCACCAGCTGCATACCTGTGAATCCAGGGTCGTAATGCGGGCTCATGCAAGGGGATAGACAGATAAACAAGAAACGAGGCTTCTTGCAGGGTGCCTGCTTGAATGATAGAAATTGAAATATGCGCAACTGGTCAGTCTCCAAATGTAAAGTGTGCTTGGAAGCCAGCATTGGCTTTAATTGATGGAATCACTTAAAGCTTCCTCATGACAGATTTATTCTTTTTAATTGGTAGTGTAAGAGAGGTACCAGCCTAACTGTGAAGTGCTTGCTTTAAGGGACAGTTATTACAAAAATAGTGCACTACGTACAGTCTGGGTATTACCGAAATGTATATTTTGAAAGCGCCATTTTATCTTAAACTTTTTTGCACATTTTGTAGCAGTTCATCTTACAGTCTGTGTAGTGCAAGTTTAAAATAATGATATATTCACAGTGCTTTCTGTCATAGGCTGGTACCCCATAGCCCCAAAAAATACACGTCTCTATTCTCCACTGTACCAACCAAGATTACATTCTGTGGCTCTCTGGTTACACACACACACGCATACAGACCTCTGCAGTGTTGCAACTAATGGAAATTTCATATCGTACTATAGTGCATTTCGCACTGATTAACCGAACTTGTATTAATTTTATCATTTAAGCTGCACATTATTTTAAATGTAGTTACCTGAAGGTGAAAGGCCACAAAAACGTAAAGTATATTTTAGTGTTTTTAGCAACTCATTTGACCACACTCTCTGACTCCACCCCCATTGCATGCCGCATCAGAGCTCCCATACTTATTATAATGCACTTCAAGTGCTGTGTCGAAGCCACTATCTAATAATACTGCTGCACCGTTCAGTGCTGGAGCGTTATATAAAGCGTGTACAGGTATTTCAGTGGCGCCCAGAGCCGTTTTCCATGTACACGAACAAGGCTTGTCTGACTCTTCAAGATCCCTATTTTACGTCAGGCAAGATTTGGCAGCCTCCATTTTGAATTTTCAATAAGAGGGAGTTTTACGTTGCCAGGCAGCATAATCTCTCCCAAGAAGGGTTCACTTGGCACCACAAAAGAAAACAAGGAAACCAAACTCCCTTGTTGGTGTTGGGCCATCTGTGTCTCATACATTTCCTTATTCTTTGAAGCACAGTGTTAAAACTATGATAAAGGGTCTGTGCTTAGCATAAGACATGTGTAGTGTGGTTTGCTGATTTTTTTGATTGGCCATTAAATCATCATGGTTATGAAAACCTTCCACGTCCTGCTTGGACCCGCTCTAGATATTTACCTTCATCCTTCGAGACACAGCTATAAGTGGTGAGCAGACTCTTCCTTGTTGGCGTATGGGATGTAGACCGGATGCTTGATGGAAGGACTGTCTCACTTTTTTCATGTCAACCAGGAAGTAAGCCGAACAGAAACCAAGACTCAAAGGCTGGGCGGGAGGGACCGCTTGAAGGACCTTTTGACTTTGTCAATGCTTGGTTTAGTTTGCCATAGTTTTTATTGTTGTTGAACCTGACAATCCCTAGCCAATGCTTACATTTTTTTGAACGGAGTAAAAATATATTTTTGGGGGCTAAATAAAGCACATTGCCAAACAATGAAGGAAAACTACTTTGTGTGAGGATGTGCTCCTTGTGAACAGGCAGCATTCTAACACTAGCAACACAAAAATGCACTGCTGGGTCCTAAAATGAAAATGGAGTGCAGGGGAGTCCCTTTTAAAGGACGGTTTCCCTCGCATACCCATAGGTGGCATGCTTCATTGGGTAACCTCCTCACATTGCAAAACTAGTCGCAGTGTGGGCTACAACCCCCTCACTGAGAGGAGCTCAGGGATGTTTTGTGATATGGCCAAGAGGTATTCTAAAACCTTGCGATGAGCCAGGCATGGGGGGGAGTGAAAAGGTGGGGTGAAAGTGAGTTAAAACTAACTCCCTAGTATGTCAAAACAAACTTTAATAGGACATCCAGAGGTCAGGATTAAAAGAAATGGGCTATGGCAGGAGAATTCAACCTGTCATACACTCTTGCTGGTCCAACACTCACAGTGATGTTAGCCAGTGACTGAAGTAAGCTAACCTAATCCATCATGCTGTATGTTGTAACAGACCAGTGGATGAAGAGGTCTGTCTGAAATCCCCTGTGTAAATAAGTATATAATATAATTTTACTAAAATCAAAATGTTTTGGCTAAAGCCAGACCTCAAAAACAAGTTTCTTTTGCCACATTGGATATGTTGGATGTGATAGAGAAAGTTTACATGGTGCTGACATTTGTCACCATGAAAGAGAAGCTGCAGAGGCCACATTGCTGCGTGGATTACACTTGCTCGCACAAGTGAAATAGAGCATCTTAAGGCGCTACCAAAAATAGAGAAGTGGAAGTCCTCTTCTTATGGCTACATCCGAAGGTAGGGTTGAAACCACGTACCTGGCTTCCCTTCCTGGAAGCCTGAATGAGCATCACAGACCTCTGCGGGTGGTAGGTAGGTGTTCGATTTGGGGGTCTCTAGTTGGCACAGGTATGTACTTGTGACAAACGGGGACCCTTGCCTCTAGTCAGGGTAAGGGGGTACCCTCCTAAAATAACCCCTGCTCACCCCCTTGGTAGCTTGGCAAGAGAAGACAGGCTTATCTCAGAGGCAGTGTGTAAAGCATTTGTGAACACATACAGTAACCAAGTGACAACACTACAGATGGACACCACACAGTTGTATATTAAAAATAAGTCTTTTTTTATATAGATTTAACACAAGAACATAAACGACAAAAATCCACAATACTGTTACTTAAAAATGGTAGAATTGGCTTAGTTCTCTTTAGATCTTAAATGCAACACTTTGAGTCAATGTACCTTAAGATGCGACAAGCAGGGCAATGAAAGTGTTGCAAAGATGGTGAGGCGTTGAAATTTTGGTGCAAAGAAATAAAGATGTCTAATTCTTCATGAGGCACGCTTTTCCGATGTTGGGAGAAGTCTCGACTCGATGCATCAGCTGCAGCGGCAACACCCTTGTTCCGTGATGCGACAACAGCGGCTTTGGCGGCGACACTCTTCTCCAACGATGCGAGACGCTCGCGCTCGATTCGACAGCTGCAGCGGCGACACCCTTGTTCAGTGATGTGACAACAGCGACTCAGACAGTGGCACGCTTCTCGGTGGATGCGAGGCGCTTCTGCGGTGCAATGCGACAGCTACAGCGGCGACACCCTTGTTCCGGGATGCAGCGGCTGCGACATGCTTCTTCGTTGCGGGACGCTTCTCATGATGCGGTGCAATGCGACAGCTACAGCGGCGACATCCGTGATGCGACGGTGACACGCTTCTTCTTCTTCTTGAGTCCCGCTTCCAGCTCCTTGCGAAACGCAGTCCCTCAGAAGACCCTAATACAGCTACAGGCACTACCAAGGAACTCTTGGGGAGCTGGTGGTTGAAGTCTGTTGTCCCTTAGACTTCAGTAGGAGGCAAGATCTTTTCCAAGCCCTTGAAGATCCTTCACAAGTTGAATGAAAATGCACACAAAGTCCTTTCTCCTTTCTTTGGCAGTCAGGCAACCACTGCAGGCCAATCCCCCAAGCAGCACTTCAACTTAGGGATAGTCTCTCCTCAGTTTCTTCTGGTTCCTCTCCTCAGCAAAGGTTTCTTCTTGTTCCCAAAGTGATCTAAAGTTCTTGGGTTTGGGTCCCAATATTTATACCAAGTTTCTCTTTGTTCTCTGAAGGCAGAGAGGCCATTGCATAGTCCAAACCAGTTCTGGTCAGTCCTGGAGCACTTTGTTTACATGCCTCCTTCTTTCCTTTCAGAGAGCAGGGCAGAGACATCAGACACACCACAGGAGGTGGAGCCAGCATTGTGGAGGGAAGGCACAGCCCTATTCAGGTCCCAGGTGCAACTGCCCCCCCCCCCCCCCATCTAGATGCAGATCTCTCTATTAACCACTGGGCTGATTCACCCTGTCTCCTGGAATCCCCCAGCCCTATCACCCAAACTCCAGACAAGGAATACACAGCCTAGCAGAGGCAGGTTTGAATGGTTAGACAAGAAAATACCTACTTTCTAAAAGTGGTATTTTCAAACCCAGAATGTTAAAACCAACTTCACTAAAAGATGTATTTTATCATTCTGAGTTCAGGCATACTAAATTCGAATTTCTACCATGTTCCCTGAGTCAGTTAGGATTATCAGATGTAATAATCAAACTGCCCAGTCTGGCCTATGGGGAACAGGTAGCCTTGCAATAGTGAGAAACGAAAATGGCTGTAATTCACTATTAGAACATGCCACACACACCCGGGCATGTCCTACCTTATACTTACAATGCACCCTGACCTTGGGTCTACCATATGGGTGTCTGATATGAAGAAAAGAGAAGGTTTAGGGACTGGCAAGTGGGTGCACTTGCCCAGTCAGCATGACAGTACCAGACTGCACGCAGGCTCTGCAATGGCAGGCCTTAGACACACTTTTACAGGCTGCTTCTGTGGGTGGCACAACCAGTGCTGCAAGCCCACCAGCAGCATTTGGATTACCAGCCCTGGGCACTCCCGGTACACTGAACTAGGCTCTGACAGGTAAACCAAACCAGCCAATCATGGAATCACTAATTTATACATCAATTTACAGTAGGGAGAACATATGCACTTTAGCACTGATCAGCAGTGGTAAAGTGCCCAGAGTCATAAAACCAACAACAGGTCAGAAAACAATATAGGAGGAAGGCAAAAAGTTCAGGGATGACCCTGCAAAAAGGGCCCAGTCCAACAGTAGGACACAAGCAAGGGTTAGCCTCAGACTGTATCTCAGTATACATCACTTTGCTCAATGCTATTTTTCCTTTAAGTTTGACCAGAAAGTTCAGTCTTGTTTATTGCGTGTAGGATCAGTTAAATCATTTAGTATTCTAACATGTTCATCACTTGAGAAGTTGACCTCGAAGCTAGAGAACCAGGTTCGAGTATCGGCAGGGACGCTCAACATCCTGTGATTCTGGGCAAATCACGAAATCTTCCGGTGCCTAACAAAATGAATGTGTCCGTCTGTAACACAACTGGAGGTAAAGTGCTTTGATACCTCTGGGGCGAGATTGCGCTATTAAAAAAAAAAAACTACTCCAACTCTTGAAGGGTTTCTGGTCATTTTTCACATTTCTCTTCTTGTCACATGCTACTGTGTCAGACAAGATAGAACGGGTGGATACACTAGTGACTGACATATAGGCTAATGTGGTGGTGGGGGGTTATTTCTGTCAGTGGAAAAGTTCCCACAACCTCCATCTCCTGAGCCAATAACAGTATATTATATCCATTTCTGTCTGCTGCCAGGTTGTCCTTGTATTTGTTATTCTAAGAAATTCCAGCATCCTCTTTGAATGCCTGTTTTTCCTTTTGTTTATTTTTGAGAAATACTTTTTTGTTTAGACTATCTGTGATGTTTACAATTTAGCCACTGGTGTATTCATAGGCTGTGCAATCTGGAATTCTAAAGACAGGGACTGCTCAGAAAATTAATGATGTCCTGGTTTGAGGGATGAAGAAGCATACTTAAGCTTGAGGAGTTGTACTGAAAAGCAGTAAACATGAATAATAAATTACAGAAATTGAGCTTTCAGAAACAAACCAGTGTGATGATGTACACGTATTTGTGCCCCTCTAATAAGGGAAACTGGTTGTGTCATTTCACTATTTTAAAATCCACTGCCCAGAAGGACCTGGCCACCTTCACTTTACCAGATTAAAAATTATAAGTTGGGGCTAGATGGTGAGTTATTAAAGTACCTGGTCAATACCAATACCCTGAGGTTTAGAAATACCACGGGTCCTATTCACAAATCTATTTTTCTCTGTAAAAATATGTTTATGGGAGAAAACATCTCCATTTACAGGGTTCCCAGCAGGCATAAATAGATGTACTACTGCATATTTCCTCAAGTGCAGTGACATCTGCAGTCCTAAATCCCAGTCAAGAATTGGGAAGGGTGCATGTCAAGGCATTGTTTATCTTGTAAGTTCAGGAACGTCCACAAATATGTACATTTATGGGCATTCCCAAACTGATCTTTTTCTACACTGGAAATTATTGTGTGGCTACTCCCTTCCGGAACTGGAAGGGGATCGGAACACCCTCAGATTTGCTGTGGGTATATAAGAACTTTCTCATCTCATTGGTATTTTCAACCATCATGTCTTCCAGTGCCTGCATTCTTCCCTCCAAACATCCAGTTTTCTGTTCCCCTGTCAATACGAAGGCCCCTCAACTGATACTCCCTATTTTGAATGAAAGTTAATACAGTACCAATTTCCTCCAGCAGTTCTGTTTTGAGGTCCGAGATTGAGATCAACAACAGACATTTGCCCCTCATGAGCTCCTCACCATAGTCATTGGACCTTGTCTCCATTGTCTTGTTATTGGGTACAGCCTTGCGTGTGTTAAACAAATCCTTTTTACTTTTTTCTTCACTTCTATGCACATCCCTGCCAATAAACACTACCCTCAACCGATGAGAAAGCTTCATGTGGATGGGATGCCACATGTTTTTGCTTAACCTGACAGGTCTCAATAGGGATACAGATATTCAGCCTTCTTCGGTTTACACTTATCCTGGAAGAATCCATCTTAAAGAACCTTGGGTGATATCACTATTCAGCCTCCTCCTCTTCTCTGTGTACACTTGCCCATAAGGAAACACTTGGAAATCTCTAAACCCTCATGAAGTACCTTCTCGGGATGAAACACGTTGACTGAGCTGCAGTTTGATGTTGTGAAGAGTAAAGAAAATCCTTTTGGGAATATCATATGGCTCCTGCGTTATATTGGATCTATAAGAAGAGTTCATATGTTTGAACAAAATATATTAATATGCTGTTAAGTGAACTTTCAGCAAAAACACTGTACTTCATAAACACTCGCATTTTGTATATTGTTACCCACCCTCAACCTTCCCTGATTCCACTGGTCTCTGACAGAATGTCCCTACTGTGTGTAGATCATCCAGGCCACAGAACGCCACTGTTCTAAAGGTGTCTGGCCCAGTGCAGCACTGATGGCGGCACACCTCTTTGACGGCTTTGTCCTCATGAATGACATCACCTCTCAGACACAGCCAGTGGCAACACTTTAGGTCTCAGTTTCTGCCTCCCCTATCCCACTCTAGTAACATTGCTACTCCTGCTGCCCATGACTTCTCACCCCTCGGGCAGGCCATCATAGGGTTTACCACAACTGACGATGCTCATCTCTCCATGTTCAGCAGCACAGCCTCCTGATCAGTCTCTGAGGGTTCTGAGATGGCCGCCTGGATTACAGCAGGAATCACAGCTGAAATTCAACCCCTTTAGTATGACTTCTCACACACCTCTTTTCCTCAACCCTTGGGCATCATAACATAACATGTGTATTTGTAAAGCACACTTTCACCCAAGGGTATCTTGGTGCTGAATAACAAATTTTTATTGTTACCCAACTCGATGGTACTCAGTTTAGCGGCCTCAGAAGGATAAAAGGATGAGTGAATCTGCCGGTATTTGAACCTGTGACCATGAGGTCGAATGCAGGCTCCTACAGTGGATGCATTTGTCCCCTCCCACCCTCCTCTGGAGCTGCGACTGACAGAAAAGATGAGGACTCCTCTGGGAGCACCAAGCATCAGCAGCCATCTTGGGAACTGGCCTCCCCCGTCCTCCTTTGAAAATGTTAGTATGTTTAATCTGCCGAAATCTGACATGGGAAAGTTGTGGAGGGCAGAGGTGGATGTGGTATTATTGCATTACTTGAAATTCTAATCCCGGTTCAGAGTCCTGCTTACGCACGATCGAAATGTACCCCCTACCTCTCAATCAGGCCTTAATTATCATGAATAATTGTTTACAGAGACTGGCAGCAAGGGCCTGAAAGGTAGGGGTGTAAGCCACATGTGGACATTACAGATGTTTCAAGCTGTGTGTGAGCAACAGGCATGGATTGATGAATGATGAACTCCAGAAAGCCTTTGCAAATACAGTGCAGAAGCTAACCCTCTGTTGTCCTTCATCCACAAAGAGACTAACTTATGACTGTTTTTTCTGCACCAAAAGTATTTTTCTGTGTAACAAGTGGACCATAATCACATGAGATTCTGCGCTTTCAGTGAAGTGCTGTTCTTTATTTGGGTGAACCATTTTTCTGTCTTTCTCCACAGACCAAAGTTCACAAAGTTTAGTTTTCGCGAAATCTAGTTTGTCTTGTAGCTCATTTCCTTGTGTGCCTACTCTCATTTCCTCCTCCTGGGGGATTTAGTGGACTTCACTGTGTCCTTAGTCTTCATACTGAGTATATAACATAGGGGAATGATTCAATTTAGGAGACCAAAAGCCGGAATCAATATACTGGCAAATGCATTATCAAAATACCTCTGGCACCATTAATCACAGTGTTCTTTTAGCCACACTAGTCTTTTTAATTGGCTTTGGGCATCAACTCATAATTTTAAGTTATTCATCAAATCTTTTTTTCTTGTGACATTTCCTTCATCGAGTATATTTACGTATCTCCTACATTTATGACAACATGTAAAACATTTATATACAAAACAAATACACTTTTATATTGTTCTTAAACACACTCTTGACTAGTTAGGCAAAAAGACATATCATACATTTTTTGACATTACACACAATATATACACATTTTCAGCTGATATTGAAAAGGGGTTTAACTCCCTTTCTGTCCTACTGTTTTGATAACATAATGTTTTCGGGACCATATAGCCCTTGATCCTCAAAATGTTTAAATTTTAAAGGTCCTGAATAGGGTCGGAGAGTATTTCCAAAAGCTAGTGTAAAGGGGCGAAATTGAAACCGCTGAGCAGTCCAAAATGGATCGTTCTCTTCTTTTTCTAGTTGGCTCCGAACCGCTATGTAATTAGTGCCAACGCGTTTCGACCTTAAAGGTTAGGACCAAAGAAACTCTGTTCTCATTAAGGTCTTCTTCAGGGCTAGGCATTTTTTTGGTAGGACATCTTTTCACCTAAAAAGATGACATATGGTGATTTTTAGTGTGTATTCTTACAACAAATGGACAAACGAACCGCTGCGTTATATTTACTCACGTACTGAATTTTATCCTACTTCATGCAGGTGCAGTAACTTCCTGCCTGTTTAGATAGAATTCGAGATGACTTAATTAGATTGGAGCTCCTTATCTTATATAGATATTTCCAATAGTTATAATGGAATTCATGCACCTACCCGATTGTTGTGTATAGAGTCCTTCCAATGTGGTGTTTCTGAGGCTCTATTCTACGTTTCCTGGTGGATTAAGCAAATGATACCGTAATCAGTTCCTGACCTCTTTTTTGGGAAATTCATTACTTCTACTGTGTTTTCTGTGTTCCATACATGCTGCCGTTTTTGTATCGATTACCGTCTGTATGCAGATCTTAAGCGTCTTTTATAATAGACTATGAACTAAAACTTCTTTTCTCGTCTGCTTAGTTGTCTACATGAGTGGTATAAAAGGAGGTGCTTATATACATGTTCGCTCCTGCCTTGACTTCAAATGCTGGTTACTTCAATTACGTAGCGTGTTCACGTACTCCCACTTTTCATGCAGTATCGCTCTGAGTAGTATGGGAAAGCGGTATTTGTGTTCGCACCCGCTCGTACCTTTACTTCAAAGACTCGTTGCTTCAGGCATGTAACATCTTCGTATGGTTGCACTCTTCATCTGATTCTTTCACCTCCCGTTTCCGCGTTTGGTGTGGATGGCGTAGTCCGTTCTCTAACGTCCTTGGATGTTTTATTCGTTGTCGTGACGATGCCTGACGTTCCGACATCGATTGTTCTCAATGGTTGGTTACGACCCAGCGTCACTAGTTGATGTGACGTATTATGTCTGTGCTTTTTTTTTAAAGAAAATGTCTTTGTGTATTAAGCATGTTTTACTAAGATGCATATATCTCCCATGGTTTCTCGTATTTGTTAAATACACATTTGGCAATTTTTAGAAATTTCACATGCATACTTGACAAAATTGCATATTCCTCCCATACTTTCGCATCATAGTTGGATGCATGGACATTTTTGGGGTCTTATTTCGATCCTGCATTTCCATAAAGCTTCCATAGGACTTTCAGTGCTTATTACACCGTTGTGTATGTTGTTGTTCGCTATATCAGCACGTTGCGCTCTGTCTTAGGCTCGTCTAATTGGACAGCACGTATTAGCGGCGCTGTCTGCTTTTAGTATATTTCTTACTGAGTGTCTATAAAAGCTTTATTGTTTTGGGTATACTCAAAGGCGGTGCTGTGGGGCGCCTATTCTACTTTGTTAAGGTCAACCTTTTTATTAATTGCAAGGATTCGCCTTTTGGTTGTGTACGGGTGTGGTTTATCATAACTTGCATGGTTCTAAAATGTAATTGTTGGGAGATCAGTCAAGTATATACTGTGTTACACATTTGTTGGCAAGTCTGGTGGAATTTATTTAACTCGCCCAAATTGCTTAACCGCAATTGATCAATTCCGACATTTCGTTTAAACCATTTTCAGTTGTACCCAAAAATGTAATAGTTTTTGCCTCAACTTTGGAGAGAACATTGTCAATATTGCTTCCAGTTATATAACGTAGCACAGTCCACCTCATATTGTTTGGGCCATGTCCATTTTCTATACAGTGAGCCACCATGGGTGCATTAGGGGTCTTGCATCTGATGCGAGAACGATGTTGTGAAATGCGTTTTTTTACAGGCTGGCTTATTTTTCCAATATACACTTTAGCGCATGGACAGATAACACAGTAGATGACATTGTGGGTATTGCAATTCGTGAAATCCTCATGTTTGATGTATTTCTTGCCATATATGAATTTTGTTCCTTCTATAGTGCTATCGCAGGATATACAGTTGCCACATTTTCTGTGGCCTTTAATTGGTGGTAGGGCCAGCATTGTTCTTAAGGAGTTGTCTTGTTTTTTAATAGTAGTGTTGGCTCTTACAAGTTTGTCTTTTATGCTGCTGTTCTTCTTTAATGCAAAAATTGGTGTCTATGAAAGGTGTGAGACCTTTTACTGTGTTCCAATTTTTTCGACAGCGGTGAGGGGTAGGTTGCCCGGCTCCCTTTTTTTTTTTTTTTTTTTTTTAAACCGTTTATTACAAGACTCAAAAATATACAAATATGGGCCTACAACCTTCCGGCCGGCCGCTAGCAGTGAAAGGAGCATACGATATACATTTATAAAACACATGGTGCTGCGGCCGAGCATGCACAGGAGGTAACATCGTTGCGAGCCACACTGTCCTGACCCCACTATACGGTTCCATTTTAAACTTAAAGAACAACAACTACAAACAAACCCACAAGGCAATCCTCAATTGGAAATAGCAGCACGTGCTCCACTGGAGGGGGGATCCTAGCCATCCATAGGAATCTCACGAGGGGGGAGAGATCAGAACTAGGGCTGGGTACACCCAATGCCCAGGTACCGGGGGGATGAGTTGGCTAAGGGGACGGGGCCGGCGACGGATCGGGCAATAACGGTGGAGCACAGATTCCCCCGCGGTAGGCGTTCCAGGGGCCCCACACTTTCACCCATGTCGCAGGCTTACCTCTCGCCACATACACCACCTTTTCCCGAAACATGCACCAATCCATATGTTCCTTCCAGGCCGAGACAGTCGGGGGCCTCTGGGACCCCCACAGCTGGGCAATATCACGCTTGGCAACCATATACCCCAGAGTCGCCCACCACGTCTGCGGCACCGAGTAATCGGTAGGCTCCCACACATTCAACAGGCATCTCCTCGCTTCGGGCAACAGCGCCACATGCGTGACCACTCGCAGCACCTCATGCACACCACGCCAGAACCCCGCCACCTCCGGGCACTCCCACAAGATATGCAGAAAAGTCCCCAGCGCACCACACCCGCGCTTACACAAACCGTCCTCAGCGTAGCCCATACGCAGGAGCTTTGGCCCCGTCATGTAGACCCTGTGGAGTATCTTGAGCTGGACGAAGCGAAGGCGAGCCGGTATGGCCACCTCTTTCGGGGAGGCCACCGCGGAGATCCAGTCCTCGTCGTCCAGCTCCAGCCCATCGGCTACCCAAGCCTCACGAAGGGCAATCAACAAGTCTGAGCGGTCGTTGATCAGTTTTTTGTAGATCAGTGAGATCGTGCTGTCAGGGACGTGTCCGTCCAGCACTCTATCCTCCAGGGGGGAACACTCCGGGATGGAGGCAACGTCCGGAAAGACGGAGCCCAGCGCATGTCGGACCTGCAAATACCGAAAGTATTCGCTGCCCTGCAACTGAAATTCCGTCTGCAGCATTTCAAACGTTTTAAATCCTCCCCTCGTCCAGAGATCCCCCACTTTGCTAATGCCTATTAAGTCCCACTGCTCAAGGCCCTTCGAGGTCCACAAGGAGCCCAACCGCTCAGACGCATACGCCCGGGTCAGACGGTCCTTTCACCCCATAGCTGCATTGGCCGCGTGCCACACTCGCACCATGACACGCGTGGGCCCCGTTAGGCGAGCGGCGGGCGCGCTAGAATAGAGCGCTCGATAATGGTCACCACCTGGAAGTAGCATCCTATCCATTTCAAACGCCGGGTTTAAGGCTGGCCCATATAGGCCCTGATTAATCGCAGCTAGCTGGGAGGCCCAATAATACTGTTTAATATCCGGGAGGGCTATCACCCCATCATACCATGGGAGCGTCAGCTTAGCCAGGGCAATACGTGGCCTCCCGTCCCAGAACAGACGGCGCTGCAAACTCTCCACTTCGCGGAAGTAGCGCGCCGGGACGAGGTCCATAGTGTTCTGCAACGCGTACAGGAAACGCGGCAGCGACATCATTTTAAACAATGCCGCCCGGCCGAGCGGCGAAAGCGGCAAACGCCACCAGCGCGCGACATCCTCTTTCAGACGCTGGAGGGGGGGAAGCAAGTTCCGATCATACCGAGCCTCCGGGTCCAGAGTGATGAAGACACCCAGGTACCTAAATCCCTGCGGGGCGACCTGGATCGGACAGCCCCGCGGGAGGATAAGAGCCTCCCCGGAGAGAACATACACACACGATTTAGCCCAGTTGATGACCAGACCGGAGTTACGACCGAATGAATGCAAAACATCAACCAGTACTATGAGTGATTTACGTGGGGAAGCTAGGTACAAGAGGATGTCATCAGCGTATAGGGATACGCGGTCCTCATACTCAGGGGTCCAGCGGAGACCACGGATGGAAGGCTCCCACCGCAGCCACTCCGCCAGGGGCTCCAAGGCAAGTGCAAAGAGGAGCGGCGATAAGGAGCAGCCCTGCCGCGTGCCCCGGCCCAGCTCGAACGGAGCTGACACTCTTCCGTTCACCACCACCTGCGCCAATGGGCCCGAATACAGCAATTTGACCCAACTGATGAACCCTGGGCCGAATCCAAACTTCGCAAGCATCGCCCAGATATATGGCCACTCAAGCGTGTCAAACGCCTTGGTGGCGTCTAAGGACACCAAAACGGGGCACGTGCGAGCACACCGTGCAAACGCCGCAGATTAAGGGCTGTGTTGCGATGGGGAATAAAGCCCGATTGGTCCTGATGAACCAAATCGCCCACCACACCGACCAGCCGATTGGCCAGTAACTTGGCGAGAATCTTGGGCTCCGCGTTCAGTAGCGAAATGGGCCGATAGGATGTAACCCGGTCCCGAGGTCTCCCTTCCTTGTGGATGACCACGATTGTAGCCAGACGCTGGTCCAGTGGGAGGGAGCCCACCGAGTGTGCCGCCAGGAACATAGCCCGGAGGTGGGGTGCCAGCGTATCCGGTCGCAACTTGTACAACTCGATAGGGAGACCATTCGGACCCATGGCCTTGCCGGAAGCGACCGAGCGTATGGCGAGGGCGATCTCGTTGGAGGTGGGAGCGGCGTCCAACGACACCCTGTCATCCCCGGAAAGGGACGGCAGCGCAATATCACTGAGCAGGGCACGGGAATCCTCTTCCGAGCAGGGAGACACCGGGGAATACACCCCACGGAAATAATCCGCGAAGCAGGAGACAATTTCTTCTGGCTCAGTTACACACACACACCATCCGTTTTCTCAATCAGCGGGACCACACGATTCGCTCTCTCTTTTTTGTCCAACCACGCTATAAGTTTACCAGCCTTATCACCCACATCATACAGTCGCCCCTGTTGCTCTCTACTGAGGCCCCTGGCCGCCTCCGTGACGAGGGCCCTATAGGTCGCTTGCTTGAGTTGGAGGACATGCAATGCGGCATCCGTTACCCCACCTTCTAAATTACCCTCCAACTCGGCTATTTCAGCCTCCATCCGGGTCACCTCCTCCCGCTCGCGCCTCCGGGCGTGGGAAATAAGGGATAGGGCCTCCCCTCGGAGTACTGTCTTGAAGGCCTCCCATAGCGGTACAGCCGAAGGCACAGACCCCACATTCTCATCAAAATATCGCTGAAGGGATTTAATCAATTCAGCGCGAATGATGGGGTCGCGCAGGTACCAAGGATTGATTGGGACCACCCTACCCTCACCCCTCGGAAAGACATCAAAGTGCAGTAGGAGCGGGGAGTGGTCTGAAATACCCCGTGGCAAATGGCGCACCTCCCCCACCCTCCCAACATAAGCCGCCGGGACAAGGACATAGTCTAGTCGTGAGAGACTACCATGGGCTCCCGAGTGGAAAGTGTACTGCAGCTGCGTGGGGTGTTTTAAACGCCAGCAGTCCACTAATCCAAATGTATCCAAGAGGCCGGGTAGCCACGCCTGTGCCCGGGGGAGGTCCCTAGGGGGGTGACGATCCACAGTCCCAGATACCACCGCTTTAAAATCCCCCCCCACAACTAAAAGCCCCCCCGGAAGGCCAAGGAGAAGGCGCCCAAGGTCCGCAAAGGTGGTCGACTGCAGCCCCGGTGGGATGTATACTGACACAAAGACAATCACTTTGCCCTCCAATCTTCCCACCAAGACCGTGTAACGTCCCCTGTCATCGTGGAGCACCTCCTCAAGCTCCAACGGGAGCGAGTTCTTCACCATGATGCCCACACCCCTTGAGCCGGACGTGAAGCCCGAGTGAGCCACTAGGCGATAGCCACGCCGATTCATGGCGCAGAAGGAGTTGCCAATAAGGTGTGTCTCCTGCAGAAAGACCACATCAGGCGAGATGCGCTTCAAAAACTGCAGGACCACACCCCGTTTGATCCTGTCCCCCAGTCCATTCACATTCCAAGACAACAAAGTTAGTTCTCTACCCCCCATCATGTACAGAAGCCATCATTCGTCCCCCGGAGAGCACTTTAGAACTAACACAAAAATACGTTTGCCTTGTGATAAAAACGAACAACACCCCATCACCACCCACCCACCGCAACAGAACTCCCCCCTCCCTGCACCCCTGCATGAGCCCAAACAGCCCCCCCAACGTGCAGTGTGCCTGTCGCCCCATATATAGTTAGACTAACTAAACCCCCTAGAGGAGGAGGGAGAACCCCCAATAGACCCAACACAACCTCCATAGGAGGGGAACTTACAAAAACTGACGCAGAATCAAAAGTGGCAACATTTTCGTCCAGAGTGAGGCCCAATATTAGATCCTCAGTCCCGATCCAGCGTGCCGTCTCCCCCCGCCGCCCGCCCCCCCCCGATCACGATCCCCGGGCAGAGTATCCAGCCAGTCCCCGGCCGCTTCAGGACGATCAAAGAAGTGAGTGCGACCATCCACCTCCACACGCAGCTTGGCTGGGAAAAGCATGGCGTATTTGAGGTTTAGGTCCCGAAGACGGCGTTTGACGTCTAGAAAGCTCAGTCTTTGCTTCTGGACCGCTGGGGTGAAATCAGGATAAAAATTAACCTCCATATTGTCGAGCTTGACCGGTCCGTGCAGTCTGGAGGCTTGCAGGATAGCGTCTCTGTCCCGAAAATTGAAAATCCGGGCGATGAGAGGTCTCGGAGGGGCTCCGACCTTCGGCCTTCCCCCGGGAACCCTGTGGGCCCTTTCCACAGCGAAGAATTTGCTCAGCCCCCGTGGCTGGAGATGGGTAGCAATCAGGTCCTCCACAAAGAGATCCGCCGCCGCCTCCTCGCGTCCCTCGAGCACCCCAATAATGCGGACGTTGTTCCTCCGTGCCCGACTCTCGGAGTCCTCCAGGCGTCGATCCATCAGCGCACTCGCCTGACTAAGCTGGCGCACCTCTGTTTGCAAGGCTGCCACATCTGTCGTTAGGCCCGATGCGGTGTGGGCCAAAGAATCTACTCGGTCGTTGGTTTTGGAAAGATCGGCCCTCACCAGGCCAACATCCACAAGGACCGAGTCAATCTTCTGCGCCAGTGTATCAAACCGCTGGCCCACCGAGGCCTTCATCTCGGCAATGGCGCCCATGACATCTCGCAGAGTTAGATCTGCGGGCAGGTCTGGGGCATCAGGAGGGCTCTCAGGGGACTTGCGCGGTCCATCGGGAGATCCCTTCTGGAGGGTATAGCGGTCCATACTGTTGGCCTGATGGACGGCGCCACGCCGGGTCGATTTGGTCTTTGCCCGGTCTCCATCTTGTTTCGTGGCCATGGCCACCAGTCTCCCAGTCGCACCAGCCACGTCGTGTAGGGCAGGAAAGCAGGGCCACGAGCTCCGGGGGGGCCCCCTCAGAGCAGTGGGGTGGATTCCAGCCGGCAGGCAGGCAGAATCTCCCAGCAAGGCCACACCACACCAACACCAAGGGCTCCGCGACCCAACCTCGCAGAAACGACAAGGTGGTGCGAAAGCGAAAGTGCGGGGCACGCGAGTCGCCAGGCCCTGCCTGCCGCTGTTGTTCACTTTGTCACTGGATCACCCCACAGCGCAAATCCGGGGTCTGGCGAGGGGAAGGCCGCAAACCTCAATCGGTGCTCACTCCGGTGTCCGAGGTCCAATTCGGAAGCGGAAAACGGGTGCCACCTCAGCTCGGGTTCACCAACATTGTCCCCTCATCCAGGACAGGATAATTTCAGGATAATCGTAGGAGGTTGCGGAGGTCCTCGGGAGCCTCGCACCTACGCGGCCATCTTGGTTGCGCGCTAGGCTCCTCCTCCGCCCGGCTCCCTTTTGAGGCTTCATGGACACAATACTCTGTCTCATCAACCCGCGGGACACTGTTGAGGCGATACTTTGATTATCTTTAGGTCGTCCTTTGATGCTGTGGGTACCTTCCTCGCAGCACTGACACGTGGTAGGTAGGTTTCCCACCTTCCACGGTGTGTAGATTGATATTCACTAGGTCCTGATGAATTGCCACTGATCCTCCAGACTATTTGGCATGAACCATGTTGACCCCCACAAGAGTAGAGCGCAGTTACCCTGAACCATTACTTCAGATAGGCGCCACTCTTCCCCCCTTTTATTCAGGTGGAGAACCAATTTGAATAAAAATTGTTTTTGGACTACCCAACCTGTTTTAATCACTTCTCACTACATCTACACTTTTTAGGTCCCTTACCCCCACTGCACCAAACGGCAAGGAAAAAAAGATCTCTGCCGAAGAGCCCCTCTATGGGTGCCCGTCGGGTATTGGAGTGACGACCCAATGAGGAGCAGGCCCATATGGTGAAGCATGACATCTAGCTGACTGCGGACTTTCGTAGGATAACCACTCCCCTTTGTGACAACCTGACATATCTCCCTCCTCCTCTCTTGACCCACCTTAGGAACTGCATACTCTCTTCTTTATCATATCCCTTGCTCGCTGTGCCACTGGATTCTAGCTAGTCTGGCTGAAGAAGGGTTGATACTCCAAAACCCGGCCCAGGAAGCTTTTTTTCTGGTCCAGGGAGGACCTGACCTGGCAGGCTGGGCTGTTCCCATGGGGAGTAGCGTCAAGACTGATTCGCATATGGCTGGGTCCAAACTGGGGTGGCATGGAGAGCAAAAGAATGATTGATTTAACCCAGATCTCTTGACTGGGGATAAGTGTTTTAAAAGTTTCAGCACTGCATCCATCATCTTGTGTTTGCTATGAGTGAGAGCCCCTTATGACTCCTGGAGGCCATGATATATGTTCTGAATTTCTTTTACCTACATCTTTCACCCTGCTAAATAGCACTTACTGCCCATAGCTAAATGTTTGAAAATCCAATGCTTTGACTTTGACTCGTTTGTAGATGACCTAAAATCTGTCAAATTGTGTCGCAATTCAACGTTAGACAAATTGTCAAATGTTTTGTATTTTTGTGGCTACAGTTGAAGGTAGTTCAACGCCAACACTTGTCTCCCAATCACACGTTTGGTAACATTACATTGTTGAGAAGGCAGATTTAGGTGTTTGGCTGTGTTAATTTTCATTATATAGTGGTGTGCTGTATCACTGTTATTAGAAAGTCACTATTTTGCCCTGTTCACCACCATTTTTTGCTGACAGAAACTGGTGGTAACTGACTCTGACTGTACCCTGGGCTTTGCTAACCAGACCCAGGGTCAGGGCTATGTTTAAAAAGGTACATGTAATAGGGTACACTTAAAGTTGGCAATGACAGACCCTATACGTCGGTAGTATATAATGGGGCTAGCGGGTTCAAACTGCCTAAAAGTCTCTAGTATATAAAAGGGCATGAAGATTTAGGGGCCCAGCAGATTTCCTGCAATTGCATGTGTGCACTACTGTGTGCCTGCTGTGCAATTAAAGGTAGTCCTGCCTTGCTGACTGGCTTTAAAAGTAAATTCTCATAATTCACATTGACAGTCCATATAAGTCCCTAGTATATGATAGGGCTTGAGGGTTCAAACTACCTATAAGTCCCTAGTATATAATAGGGCATGGATGTTTAGAGACCCAGCAAATTTACTGCACTTGCATGTGTGCACTGCTGAGTGCCTGCTGTCATTTTAAAGGCAGCCTAGCTTCGCAGACTGTCTTTAAAAGTAAATGGTGTGCAAATTCGACTTTGGTGGTATGGGCATTTTAAAAGTGATAATCTAGCTTATGTTTATATATTAGGCACCCCAAGGTCTCTAGGTGTCCCAGGGGGTGGTGGGCATGTAACTACAAGCAGGGACCTTATAAAATATGTTTTATATGCCCTGGTGAGGGAAACACTGCCCATTTCATTTTTCCACATTGTACATACTTAGCTCCATATGCCAACATATCAATATTTTATTTAGATACAACTATTGCTAGGAAAGGACTAAAATGTCTCAAATATCATTCAAGGACTTAAAAGATTGGTATTGATAAAGTCAACAACTTGTCACTGTTGGATTTATCATAATTAGTACAGAGGAGAAGTTATAGAATGTTCTCTTCTGTAAGCCAAAATCCAGCTGTCTAGTGGTCTCTGCTGATTGGTCAGCCTTAACAGGCTTAGCCAGGCTGCTTTGATTAGCTGATAATTGGACTGGACGGAATAGAGGCTATCTGTTGGAGAGAGTTCCGAAGCTGAGGGAGCTGGGTAAATCAAACTGAGCTCAAAGAGAGTAGATCAGTAAGGAATGGCAGCGTACCTATCCCCCCCCTCCCCGCATCTTGTGTCCCAGCCAGATGGCAGGCTTAGATCAAGAATTTACAGCAGTCCGGTGGGGGGGGAGAGCTAAGGGAATTGAGCCACATGTTGGAAGTGCAGTGCTTTGTGGGACCAGAAGATGCCACACTTTAGAGGCAGTTGTCTTGCTTTTGGGTGGCACTCAGCACTTCATTGGACTGAGGTGCCCCCCCCCACTGCTTGTCGCCCCAGAACACTGTAGAAACATGTGAGAGCTGCATAGTCTCTTAGATCTGCTGCCTGAAACTTTAAGGAGAAGGACTGCCCTTCTGGAATCTGGATCTGCACTCAAAGGCCTGCACCCTTAGTTCCCTGCACCTGCTGCACAATCTGGTACTTCAGCACTGAGGACTGTGCCTTCCTTCAAGAAGGATTAAGGAGTGTTCTCCCTGCAAGCTACAGGTTAACAGAGCCCACCTGCATCATCTCCACCAAGAGCACCCATCCTGGAGTGCGTCGAGTGGACTTTTAAGGATTTGGCCAGGTGCATTGTGGGGGCTGACTTGGTTTGTGGAGCCTTTCCAGTCTTTAGAGTTTCATTGAGACACTTGGCAGCCCTGCAAACCAAAAAAAAACTTTTTAGCGCAGAGCTTGTGTCCAAGTTGAAAGGCTGTGATTTGCAGTTTACGTATGTTAAGATATTCCTCGGTTTCTAAGCCTCACTGTTTTGTTGCTTGTTCATCTTCCCTATGGTGTTTTATTTGCTTATGAATGATTTAAAAAATTTCTAATCGATTGTGCTTCTTACAGGGAAGGACGATCCAATGCTCACATTAAAGGAGATTACCAAAAAATCGGTGATGTCATGCTGAAGAACATTCAAAGCATGAAGGTAGGTGAGATGGTCTGAGAAGTGCACATTTTGCTATGGTTAGAGGGTGAGCTGCTTTGGGAACAGATTTCTCCCCCTTTGGCTTCACATATGGTATTGACGGGCGTAATTCTCCTTCCTTACCACATCTGAGTTTTAATCATTTCTTGGAGGTGGAGCATCGACTGTAACTAGTAGGCAGGTAGGCTTAAATCCGCACATGACCCAAAAACTGATCTCGCTAGATAAAGGCGTTGACAACCATACATCATTTAGTGGATGATACCCTGAAGGACTGAGTGTTACAAATCAATGGAAATATATATATAATATTGTCAGAGGAGGGGGATGCTAGGCAGATGGACATTTTCTTTTAACATCACACATGTGATGGGATTTTGAAGAAATTTGGTATTCAATGTTTTTGTAAAGATTGACATAATTTGTAATTGTTTAATAATTCAATTTGTAGTCCTAAATAACTGTTCTAGCAAGATTCATAGCAGTGTGGTTGGATCCTTTCATATGTCCGGCCTGGTGAAATGCTTAATAATATGTTTAAGTCCTTAAAGCCCATTCCTGGCTAGCCATGTGGCTGATAGTTCTTTAAAAGATTGAAAAGCTGGTACCACCCAGACGAGTCCTGCACCACCATACCATCTGAACGGAGTTTCAGCAATGACATGTAGTTCGATTTGAACCAAATGAATGGACCAGCTGTACCTCATCCTTTCTTCCTGTGCGAATAGCCCAAATCCAGATTTGCATGGTCCAGGCAAGCCTCTTAAATTCATGCTGCAGTATAAAAGCAACTCCTCTAAAGTCCTCACTTACTACTTGGCAACTTTTTTTTTTATTTAACCTTTTCACGTTCCTTATAGAAGACAGGTGAGTTTCAAGGACTTTGTTCTTCAACCTTTGCCCGGGTCACTCCTTGTGATCACTTGCCCTTTCAGAATTATGTCGATGGACACACAGCTCATTTCTGACATGATGGTAGATCTGGTTTCTCTGAAAGAATTAATGGACTATATATATATATATTCTTTATGATGTACAACATCCTCTTTCTGAACATAAAACATATACTTTTGGTTACCTTTGATCTAGCAGCATCGTTTTGTTCACAAGCCATGTTTCATGGGTTAGGACCTTTTCCCTGTGTTTAGAGTTGCATTGTCTGGATGCCGGTTTGACAAGGAGTTCTCATGCATCTCTCAGGTGAACTCTTTGGTAAAGGAAATCCTATTTCAGATAAAAATATTCAGAAAGGTATTCCCACTGCTCCAAAGCAATTACCAGGTAGAGTTCATTAGTTCACTGATCCGTACACCCTTAAGACTATAAAGATCCAGTACATGCGATAGCCCAAAATACAGATCCAAAAACTAGTGAGAATTGTATTTTGTTGTATTTATATAGTGCTTACCACCCTGACAAGGCTGTAAAGCCACACTGAAATGTGTGCCCCAAACATAACAAATGAAGCCTATAGCACATGCTTTAAATTCACTCCACTGACTTAAGTGGATTCAGTTCAAATCCTGGTGTCAAAAGAATAAGACCCTCATGACAGGGCTCTAGCTGCATAAATTTGCCCCTCAACACACTCCACCAGGAGCTTGAGATGCAGACGCATCCTTGCGGCCTGTCACACCAGGTTGAAACAGGAGAATGAGGTGGAAGGACTCCAAAGGAACAGAACAATCTCCTGGAATAACCTTGAAGACCCTCCACTCTCACTAACTGAAAAGTGTATGCGTGCACTCTTTGTATAGTACAGAGCTAGCCGAAAGGCTTTGCGGAGACCTTACTCTGGCCGTTACAACATCACTGCAAGGACCATGCACTTAAGCTTTACCAGACTCCTTCAGCTAACTGTACCAACCTATCTTGTGGCTTATCATGATGTTTAACATTTCCATCAAGACCACCACCAAAAATAGGGATCTAGACCGTGCTACCAGGTTGGGGCTTTTTTCCAAGGTAAACCCCTGGGTGATTCTTCAAATTTGTGTGCCACGGAGTCCAGTCATTGGCTCTTATACCTACGTACCAACGCATTTACAAGAGCCTGTATTTACTTTTATGTGACATGTTAGCAATTATGCAAAAATCCCTCATAGGAACATTAAAACCCTCTTGTAGAATAAAAGGGGAAACAGGAAACCCCCACAGGAAAAAAACCCTTAGCAATCACGTTTGATTCCCTACCTTTCTCACACCTGCTTCCTCATACACATTGTCTTGCACTCTTCTTCCAGTTTTTGAGGTTCAAAGAAGTTAAGCCTTGAAAGCAGGTGGAGAATCCCTGTCTCCACCAGTTTGAACATTGGCCTTTGTCTGGTTGCTTACTGTCAGATGCCATTTTGCAGTCTTAAGTATTTCAGCAGTGGTGGTGTGGGCAAAAACAGTAAATACATTAATAAAAAAACAGAGTGGTTCAAAGAATGAGGAAGAGCAGTAGTAGTTGAGTAGAAAGAGGAACATTAAGCTCTGAGCAGTGTCACATCTGGATGAGGTTGAATACAAATTGGACTGGTTGGTGTTGAGGTGATTGATCCCTGTTATCGTTATTTGACTGCGTTCATGATTCTTTGAGTTATTTTCACTCTTTTACTTTATCATATGATGTCAGAAGCTCTATATTTGTATTACACACCTTTGTACTTTATTTTTAGCTCTTTCTAACAATTGATTATGGGCTATTTGTGAGACTACAACCCTCTTGATAAAGACTGCATGTGCACAGGGTTTTAATAGTCTCCACTTGAAACTGCTTGGTGTCTTAGAAATGTTTAGAGTTATAAAGTTGTGTACAAATACGTGAATACAGTTTATAATAAGGTCATTAACAATGGATTCTAAATCTTTGTGGAATCAATAGTTTTTGCATTCTTGCCTTGTTTCATTGTACGCTGCTGGAACTGGTGTCTGAGCTATGATAGTTTAATCGCCTGCAGAGGTACATACTATGGTATGGCTACAAAGATGATGTAGGTTTGTGAAATACCTTATAATCAGGCATTTACTGAGATCTAGCAGAGGTTCTGTGCTCAGTCATATTTCTTTCCTTCTTTACATTTGTCCGCTATCCTTTCCGTGCAGCAATTGACGCTTCACCTACAGAAGCACAATGAGGTTATTGTGGAGCTGGAAAGAGGAATTCGCAATTCTCGCAAACTGGAGACTCTTTGCCGAGACTTTGAGTTGCAGAAGGTCTGCTACCTACCTCTCAACACCTTCTTCCTGCGCCCACTTCACCGACTAATGCACTACAAGCAGATTATGGAGCGGCTCTGCAAGCACTATTCGCCCAACCATGTCGACTTCAGGGACTCCAGAGGTAAGAGCAAGCAGACGAGCAGGTGCCGCAAGGAAACAATGCACAGTGACAGGATCTTATTTAAAAAAAATATATATATTTCTCTCTTCCTGGGAGTTAGGTTTTCTTTCATAATTGAAACAAGGAAGTTAAACATTGCTTGTTCCTCTTGGATGGACTAATGGTATGCATCTTTTTAGGGGGGAAAGCTGTTCCTACAATAATTGATTCCATATGAACAACCGGCCGGGTTGGAATTATCACCGGCTTATAGGTCCCAGTTACTGTGCTATCATATCAGCCCTGAAGAAGTCCAGAGATATTTCCCTTTGGACGAAACACGTGTTGGCTGGACCAGTTGTTCAAATAAAATCAAGAAGAATCATTACACAAATTCTCATGTGCTTCCTCAAGTTTACTCTCTTGTAATGATATTTAACACTGTAGCGTGTGCATAGGCTTTGTTTGTACTTTTGGGACCTTGGTCCACTGGTCAGAGGGCTTTTGTGGTTTTCCCTCACCTTGTGCACCGCTTAGATAGTTGCACAATTACAGGACGATACTCAGCGTGCGCCACCACCTCCTGCGTTTTACAAACTACCATCTTGGATATAACGTTGTACAGTACATTAAGGCATATGTTACACACACAATTACTTTGATACTTAATATAGTACATTTAGATAAATAGACTGCTTTAGATATAATACGCTGCCTTCAAAACTATAAATATAAGCAATTTTTGTATAACATTACAAATAATCTCCTAAATTGTATCTAATAGAAAACAAATCTATAAAACGTTCATCTAAACAAAGAAATACAAAAAATATTGAATTTTCAAAATCTCTACTTTGTATATTTGTTTAAAGGAAATTGGTACAGATTCCTTTCAGGGCATAAATAGACAATTTCTTTCCCAAAATGTTATTTGATGTGACTCCAGTACAAGAAATGTTACCATCATTCCAGTTACAGCAAAATAGACAAAGCCCCAGATTTAGAAAAGTTCACTATACAATTTTAAAGGAATATTTGAGAAATGTTAGTTGCCGTGCTAATCAAAGGACATGCAGAAATTATACAAAATGGTAATAAACCAAATTTAATGGGCTCTGTTCTGAAAGTGTTAATTGCAAAGATAGGTGGGGATATTAATGATGTCAAAAACTATAGACCCTTTTCCCTTAACACAGGCTTCAAAATTCTAACATGACTGCATAATAAGGATGGGAAAATATTACTTGAACTGATAAACCACTCACAAGTGTGCTTTTGTTTCATGGTGTTATTGTAATTGCAACAATGAATCTCTAAATGATGGAATAGAGTGTACTTGAGTAGTGACGTACCCAAGACCACCATTATTTTTAATTGGGGAAAAACATTTGATAAGGTTATCTGACTTTTTTTTACCTAAAGCATTTGAAAATTATGGTTTTCTCCCAACTTTTATTTCACGGATCCCTTCATTTTATGCTGACACTTATGCGCTTTTCTTAGCTTATCAGATGATATTGACCTGGTTTATGTCGCAAAGAGGTTGAGACTTTCCTCTATCTTCTGCCATCGTTGACATAGCAGTTGAACTATTAATATCTGCAGTCAGAGGTGCCCCGGTCATTGAAGACCTCACCCATTTAAATGAGGAGTATAAAACTCTCACACATGCAGATGACATGCGTCTGTTACCTTCTTATCCGGAATCATCAATGTCTCCTGTATTACAGGCTATAATTTGCAGCTTATTGGGGCTTAAATGGATATTCAAGTCTACGTAAAAATGTTGATTTAATATTACTACGGATACATGCTAATATATAATCATAGTGATACGTCTACAGGGGCTGTGGCAAAGCAAGTGGTGAAATTGTCACATTAGAGGGGCTCCCCACACCCCGTCTATAATTGGCCAAAATCCTGACCACCTTCTCATGAAAATTTCAAGTGCTTGCTATGGTGGCTAAAATGAAGCGATGCAAAGCTGAATGGTATAGCTTCTGCTGGATAGACTCCCTGGACAATGGTTTGCACCTTGGTGAAAGACAAGCCTACTTCATGTAAGTTGATAGCATGGGGAGGCAGATCCGAAAGGCAGAAAGCCTCTCAAGTGTGACTGAGGAGCAGCAGAAATGCATGTTGCGACTGGGGCTGGCTGCCAATGCCGCCTGGCAGAGGAGAATGGAATAAGGCTGCTGGCGGTGAGATGAGACAAGAAGGCTAGAAGAAAGAAAAAAATGGCAGCAGGAGGTCAGCATAGACTGCACGCTACAGTCGGTAGTGCTGCTGAGCACAACCGATGCGCTTACGAAAGGAGGGCATAGGCCACGGTGGCGGCGCGGACAGCGGTTACTTGAACTCTGTGGTCTCCCCTAGGATATAGAAAGGCAGAGATTAGGTACCGGCAGATGCCGTCGGAACAAGTGAGAGCATAGTAGGGAGCAGACCCTCGCCGTGTGGTATCGCCCTCCATCTAAAGAGTATGCCTGTCACCTAGGATCTGCTAACTTGAACTGAAGCCTGAACTAACTGGCATACATCCTGTAGAGTTATGTTTTGCTGTTAGTTGGGTGTGTACATTGACGATCTTAACATAGATGGCTGGAAGGGAGCCACCCCTGCACATTTGAATCTGGTTTACATGTAGAGTTGGATTAAGACGACCCACTGAGTTGGGGAGAGGGAAGTTGTAGGGAAGAGCGTTACAGAGCCATTTACGGGACATGAAGAATTTGTTGAAGTAACATAGGAAAGTTCTATTATTTAGTGGACTGCACATCAAGATACTTGTTAGAAGTGGCTGTCCAGATTGGGGAAATACAGGAAGGGAACTGGTTCTCGTTTTAGATTAAATATAATCTGAGTGGCCGGCACACTGTTGGAAGTCCAAGCCAAGTGGATATTAGGGGTCATAAATCATATATTACACTTTGCAGGTGATAGGTCGTCCCGAATCATGAAAATGCTGAAGACGCAACGGGAAGTGCAATTAATATTGTAACATCGGCAGCCTGAGGACAACCCAACAAAGGCCAGGGTACTCTGATATCTGAAGGAATCAGGGCAGGAATAGCATTTAACTGCATGCAAAGTGGGGGAGCTACGCAAGAGATGGAGAGGACGGACATACTCCGCAGTGTACTCAGAATATGCGAAAGGAAGGACAAAATGGGAGGCATTGGGAGCTCTGCTTCCCGCAAACCAGGAAGCGATAGATACAGAGGAGGAGGATGCGTCTGATTCCTGGGCTCATGAATGGAGCAGGAATGTCTTGTCCATGGATGTGCACTGAACACTGATGATTAGCAATTAATTCAAAAGATTAAAGCTGTCATGCCTTGTATAAATGTAAAGACCGAGTTACGCCTAGAATGGCCACGGCTCTGAAAATGCAGAGGAGCAGCTTGAGACCGTTGGACATTGGAGAGTTTAGCGCTCTCCCACAAAAAGCCTCCATGTTACTCATCTACGCAGAATACGGACAGCATGTTGGGTTATATATTAGTCATGTGGGGGCATCAGTTCAGGTAAGGGGGATGCCTAATATAGTAGCTTCTGTCCGACCATTCTCGGTATCATCGTTCCTTGACGATATATATTTATTGTTCAGTTAAGAATAGTAAATTTATATTATATATACTTGTATTCATAATAGTGTGGTAGTAAATGTGCTGGACACAATATGTTTGGCAGAACAATATTTAAACTCATGTCTGTGATAGATCATCCTGAATCACTGCATTGGAATGTTCTCAATGTTGAAAATGAAGGATGCTGGATATGAGACTATGGATAGAGCAACTTTTGTATCCGTTGTCACTCTTCAGAATGTCTGGATTTACGTTGTTTCAATTCAATAGTCATTGCATGAACCCAGTTTACAAATTGAAAATTACTTTGTGATTACTGAAGGATGCGTCATGCTGCATTACCGTCAAAGGCTTTGGCCGTCGTTCTAATATTACCCTGTGGCATGTGCTGACGGTGACAGGCCTTGCCTTTTCCCAGAGCCACCTTCACAGCATTATAGGCCCCTGGACAAAGCAGTGCACTGGGCCATGCCTACACAACCACTCGCAGGAAAAAAAATGTTTTAACAGAAAATTTGTGTTAAATTCTGGTCTGCATGGTGAACATACGTCTAGTCCAGCTAATGTGGTAATTACTGATAAATGAGGGAACTTTATCAATGATATAGCAGATAAAATACCACATTGTGCGCATTATAAGGCTACAGAAGACACTGAGTTCTGTGGTGAAGCAGTGGAATGAGGCAGAGCCCCGAATTCCTTTGTAAGGTTTTGAATCTGAGGTGATTTTAAATATCCAGACAGCCTTAAATAGCTGGTATTGTATTCCATATAATTTATGAGCACACCTTCAGCCTTCCTCTAAAATGCTGTTACATGCTTGACACTGTGCTTCTTATTAAAGATTTAGCATGGTTGCTGATATGAAATAGAAATGTGGAATGTGTACTGTGAAAGAAATATTATGATTTTTTTGATAATTTCAATTTGACTTACAGCACTTTTGAATGTGACTTCAGTGTGTGTGGTAATATGCACATAGATTCTTGCTTTTTTAATTGAACCCTCGTGTGGCAAATCTAAACATATTGCCAGAAGTGACTTGCAGTCTAATGACTAGTAAAATAGTTCAGAAGAACGGACTGAAAGGCGATCTCATAATTCTTTGAAACATTTGTAATCTGAAACGGTTTTTGCAGTCTTTCATAAAGTATATGCAGAATGAAATACCAGCCGCAGTACATTATAATGATATGAGCCAATCAAGAGATCGTGAAAGGAGATAAAGAAATGAGATCAAAGACAGAGTTACTTCATAAAGTCACAGAACTCCAGGGTGACTTGCAGCATCTTTATAATTATAGTAAGGGGGTATTTTATTCCGTATAATTGATTACTTCAGCATTACTCTCGCCATCTCACCCCCTGTTAACTTATTAGTTTTACAAATACATTCTACATATATATTTGCTTCATACAAGTCTCTTAAAGAAGGGACTGTTCAGAATCTGTGGCAACGTGCAAATTCTTGCTTTCCTCTGATTTCCTGCAATGCAGTAAATACACATACTGCGCTAAATGTGTCTTTATCAGGATATGACTGCGAATTTTTAGGGGATATAATGTTAGGAAATAATGAAACTGAAAGTCGTGCTCTCTTTGATTGCCTTAGTGTGGTTACGGCATTTTCTTCTTATAGGTGACTAGTAATGCCATAACAGTACTCGAACATAACAAGCATTTACAATGCAATAGGTCTCGCATTTACGCGAGTTTGAGCTATTCACATTGCAAATAACAATGCTTTTTATTTGTGTTTTCGTTTTTCAAACATAAATAAAAGGCATCGTCATTTACAATGCCAATAGCTTAAACTCGCGTAAAATATGGGGGGGTGTTGTTTAGAAGCGGAGCAGTAGGTAAGGAGGCAAGGCCCTGCGTACTGGTGGAAAGTAAGTGGTGGCCCCGTGGTGGGTAGAGTTTTAGGAGTTACGCTTAATGTGCAGCCGAGCCGTTTTTCTTGTGCTTGCGGAAGTGGTGTTGCTGAGGGTTGGATACACTTGTACTTTTGGTTAGTGCGGCAACTTGGACTGCATAAGTAACTTGCAAAGTAGCAAGAGTTTGCCGGCAGATGGGAGGCCGGTGAAGGAATCAGCTAGGCTACCGCTGTTTGAGAGTGGGTGTGTACGTCTTGCGGCAAAGGTTCACAGCAATTTGCTAGGGGCAGGGCAGTTAACAGTGATACAGAGCATCTTGCAGCCTATGAGGCAGAAGTGTGGCGGACCGGAGTCGGGTAAATATTGTAAGTAAAGATGTACGTATGGTAATGCTTATTGGCAACATATTTAGTGCTTATGGCGCTTTGCATAGGTAGGTGTGAGGTAAAAGTATGCAATTATATGGGTGCAGGGTAGAGTGGGAGAAGGGGGATGGGGGATAAGGGCAAACAGTGAGAAACTTTCATAAACAAGACAAGCCCGGTGGAGCGTGGCGCGCGCGCGCTTGCGGGCGGGGGAGCGCATTCCAGGCGGGGGAGCGGACCCTTTGAAGTGCTCCCAAAAGGCGGATTGCATGGCGGCACGATGCGCGTGCTAGCCATGCAATCCGCTTTTTGGGAGCACTTTTCAAACCCGCTTTCTATAGTCTCGCTTAGCGATCGCTTACGCGATAGCAAGGTCGAGACCTAAAAATTAGGGACAGGTATTATACTGTTGGTGTTCGTTTTTATGTATTAATTAAATAGTAGTAATGCTGCCGAGATGAATGAGTGCCGCAGTGTAAAACTAAACAAAATGCACTTACCACAAAAGAGAACATGTTGCCCTTTTACACATCAGGTTGTTCATAAACACACTTGCAATATCTCTGTAGTTAAACACACTTGCAATGTCTCTGTATGAAACAACATTCCCCGAAGCCATGGGCAGTTTGGTTTATTTGAACCCTGCGTCTCTCCTGTCCGCTATTTAAGCTCGTTTAACTTCTAGCTATAAACGTAAATGATGGCGTTTTCTCTGCTGTGCGTGCGCGCTGTTAACGATTTCTCTTTCCATCCATCCCACATGGACTGTCAGTTTCTTTTAAGTACCATCGCCTGTGTTCCATCAGAAAAAGTAAATCCATACTTCAGCGAGACTTTCGTGGGATTGATTGCTTTTGAAAGACAACAAACGCACCACGACTTACCTTTGTCTGTATGGGTTATTAGTTATAAACCATAGCACGGCGCTCTGCTGCCACCTACTGCTGGAAATCAGATTTTCAAGGGAATAGTCTGGTTTGACAGCAAAGCTGTTTGTTGCCTTATAAAATAAAATGATCGACTTAGAGAGGGGCTTTGTTTGGCTCATTCTGCATGTTGATTTCCTTAACTACCGCATTTGTTTGGACAGAAGGTGGGTTTTTTCACTGAGTGAGTGTTTGTATAGCACTTTGTCTTACTGAACAGTTTATGTTGCATACAGTAGTCTTGAATTGGTATGGCGACAAGTCAGTGATGCCATCTGTCAGCTGCCGTAGGTCGGATCAGTTAATATGAAAAGTTATGGCAAAGGCAATAGGCTTGATTTATTTATTGTGAAAAGCATATGTTAAAGTCAGTTGGTCTTTACACAGTGTGGTAAAGCCTCTCCTTGCATATGTCATTACATGGAGTCTCACAGATTACCAAAGTAGGCAAGGATTTGGTGCTGAGCACCCTCTCTGGTAAACCCTTTTGATGCAAGATCACTGTGAGAATTACTGTTAGGCCCACTTAGGAGGGAAGATTATTGTTTTGCTCTAAGTTTGTACATATTTGTAACTCTGACTGCAAATGGCTGCCTTTTGGGAAGGCCTCTATTCCATACAGTTGAAGTCAGGCCAGTGACCAAGGCTATAGGCCTGATTGGTTCATTGGGAAACGTTATGTCCGATGCCATGAGTGTTATGTTTAAGAAAGCTGATCACAAAAGCAGTTGACCTAACTTATTTTTTTGTGAAAAGCATGTGTTAAAGTCAGCAGGTATTTTAGGGTGGATTGTTATTATGCTGTGGTAAAACCTCTACACTGGTATTTTTTTATATATGCAATTTCACAGATTACCACTAGAAGTAGAATTCGGTGTTGGTCACCCTGTCAAACTCATGGTAGAAGATTTGCAGGGTGAGAAGATTTGTTAGACCTGCTAAGGGTAGGTTGCATATTGTTTTGCCAGCGGTAATGCTTTACATATTTGTAAAGTTACACATTTGCCTTGTTGTTGCTTTGTGGAAACCGTTATGCTAAATACAGCAGGGCATGTCGCTTATGGTGACAAGCCAATTATAAAATGTGCATTTGAAGATCCTTGTTAGGCCTCTTAAAGGGGGTTGCATATTGTTTTGTGAACTGGACATTTATATAGAATTGTAATTGTATGTTTAGAACTTAGTAAATATCTTTTTAGATCGGGCCTTGCAGCTTCAGCTATTTCCAAGGCTCTTGTAATCGAATACATTCTTATACATACATAGAGGGACATTGGATCAGCCTACGTTAGCCACTGGTCTGTTTGAGTTTCATTCACATTTTGTTTCTACCCATACCAACATATATAGCATAGTGGGTGCGATTCGGTACATTGCTGCAGGGCCGCACGTTTACTGCTCATTTTATGTGCAATGCATCCCGCTTGGCTACTAGGCCATCTTGAAGGATAGTGTCCATAGTATTTTCCGTTCCAAGATGGCTATCAGATTTAGTAGCAATGTGTCCGTCATCTCGGTTTAGTACAGCCATTAAACACTATGCACAATACCCTTCAAGATGGGCGCTAACTGCTATGTTTAATTTTTTTAATTTCTTCTTAATTGCAGGCACGTCTGCTATGTTTATATGGTAGCAATTGTCTTCTGTGATTTATTCTTTTGATTTATATTGAATATGCTTCATTAGTTTGTGTATGTGATTTATTGTGAATGGGTGAGTGCATGAATGGAAGAATGAATCACTGAGTGAATAGATATGTGAGTGCATGGATGAGTGGCAGTATGTGTGTTTGATAAGGTATTGAGTTCCAAAAGAGCCATTTTCAGTTGTAAGTCATACTATTGGCATTGCTATTACCTGTTTTAGGTCTGGCTTGACAGCTCAGCAGTCATTTTGTTTTCGTGATGTAATCTCCTGAGGTCTTCTGTACATCTAACAGGAGATCCAGGGCGGCATCAGTTGCTTTTGAGAGCCAGGCCCCTTAGGGAGTCGTCTGCAAGGCAACCATGTAGACTATGCAGCATGCTTGAAGTAATCATGATTAAACCCCATGACTGTCGCCTCACGAGATGAAGCTTTGTTTGTAAACTGTTTAACTTCCCTGGCCTGGCCATGATGCATAAATGGGAACCCTGTCCTGTATAAAATCCGTTTCTGGTATTCTCACAAGTGTGAAGAAGGTTGTGGAACAGGAAGTATGGACTATCTGTTGTCCCTAGTATCTTTCTCCGCTTCTCCCAGACAACCTACCAACAATCCCACTTTATTTGATGGGATAAAGACCGCTATGTGGAACTGTGAGTTCCTAATGCAGTGGAGCGTGCAAATTGCATGCACCTAGCTCTCTAAACTTCAGCTGTTGCTGTGCAAGCTATGGTCCGATACTACATTTTGCAACTCTGATACCAGACTTTGCAATTCTTGCTGTGCAAGCTATAGTCACATACCACACCCTGCAACTCTTGCTGTGCAAGCAATGGTCTGATACCAAACTTTGCAATTCTTGCTGTGCAAGCTATAGTCACATGCCACACCCTGCAACTCTTGCTGTGCAAGCAATGGTCTGATACCAAACTTTGCAACTGTTGCTGTGCAAGCTATAGTCACATGCCACACCCTGCAACTGTTGCTGTGCAAGCAATGGTCTGATACCACACTTTGCAACTGTTGCTGTACAAGCTATAGTCACATACCACACCCTGCGACTCTTGCTGTGCAAGCAATGGTCTGATACCACACTTTGCAACTGTTGCTGTACAAGCTATAGTCACATACCACACCCTGCAACTCTTGCTGTGCAAGCAAAGGTCTGATACCACACTTTGCAACTGTTGCTGTGCAAGCTATAGTCACATACCACACCCTGCGACTCTTGCTGTGCAAGCAAAGGTCTGATACCACACTTTGCAACTGTTGCTGTGCAAGCTATAGTCACATGCCACACCCTGCAACTGTTGCTGTGCAAGCAATGGTCTGATACCACACTTTGCAACTGTTACTGTACAAGCTATAGTCACATACCACACCCTGCAACTCTTGCTGTGCAAGCAATGGTCTGATACCACACTTTGCAGCTGTTGCTGTGCAAGCTATAGTCACATGCCACACTCTTCACCTCTTGCTGGGTAACATAGTCCGATACTGCGCTCTGCAACTCAGGCCTTATGAATCTGAGAATGATGGAACTTCTAACATCAATACCAGAGCCTCTTCACTACATGGAGTAATTTGCAGTTATTGCTCAAAGAATTGCATTTGTTTGTGGATGATAGTCTCTTTGTTGCTTATACAAAAATATCTTTTATAATTTTTTTCCAAATGACGAGTGGTATGCAGGAGTAGTTTTGATTTGTTTTTAAATGTTGAATGGTTTTCAGAACTGGTCTTTATAAAAGACAAATGAGAAATTAAAATTAAGCATAACAACAACTTTTATTTCAGTACTGCTTGGCAAGCATTCTGATGCCCGTAAGGCCTGATTTGCCTTTACGATCAATTAAATAGTAGATCTCTTTGTTCAGGAAAATAGGCTGAATGTTTGAGAGAGAGAGACCATGAAAGCAGCAATCTAAGACCACGCTTACCGTGCATATTGGCATTCAAGTGCAGTGTATTATCATGCGACTGTTCTCCCTTTGGACCCATTTCAGCCCACTTCAACCCCATGATTGAAAGGGGGGGGGGGGCGGTCCTGGTAAAAGAGTGCGAAAGTAAAGAGGTAAAATATTGGCACAGAGAGGGTGTGACCGTGTCAGATGTTCAAGGGCTGATGGCGATCAGCTCTGTAGTGAACTAGCTATTCTGAGTGCCCAGACACACAGAGCTATATCAAAACAATTTATAAGTAAGACAATAAATCAAAGGGTGACACAATGGTACTTAAATCCCAACATGCATTCATAATATCCGCAAAAAGGGGAAAGTGGCATATTTCACCCTGCATTCTGGAAAAAAACACAGTAAATTTGTTCTTTCTGAGGTTTCTTAAACCAGAAACTGAAAACCAAGTCTGATGCCCGTCCTCTGGGAGTTCCATTCTCGTCCCCTCCTTTATTTAAATCTTTTTATGGCATGAATCAAAAGAAAGGTACATGTCCTTATAATTAAACGTGATAGTTATCCATGAGTATTCTTCCAGGAAGCATCAGTCTCATTGTAATCTGCAATATTACCCAATATCCTTTAGAATACAAGTCTGTTCTCTTTGCATTCCTCCCTCCGGTTGAGTCCAGACCTAGAGAGGTTTGGAAGGGGCTCAAGAGAGGAGTAAGGCTGGTGAAAATCATTTAGATTTTAATGAGAACTCTTGAACAACTAAAATACCAAAAATCTCTCATTGTTAAAATGATTGATTGATTGAAAAATACTTTATGTAGACATTCAAGTCCATTAAAGTTAGTTCTGTTGGAGTCGGTGGTGAGAGATGTCCATTTCACCAAATGTTAAAAACCAAGATGAGCCTCAATGCACGTACACGTGTAAAATGCAGTTAACTTTTACCTTAGACATCAATATCATGGCTTAAATTCGATGTAAAAGATTTTTAAACAATGTAGCTGTTTTGGTCTAGACTTTTTAGGGCTAAAATAAAAATTATTTAATTATATCTAGCTGCATGTCTAGGATAAAAGACCAATCAGTCAAGACTTGAGATTATGGCAGATATACAAAATAGTAAAGCGTCAGACTCTGAGAAGTTAAAGTGTTAGAACCAAAGTGGAGTGGCTAAAATGGGAGTAAAGTGCTATGATCTTAAAAAATAAAGTGCTAAGCCTAGTGCAAACCTGACAATGGGAGTGTGCATTTCAGAAGTGAGTTTACTAAAAACGAGTTAGAGGTTAAACCTTAAACTATCTCTAAACTTTGTACTCCTGAAGCGACAGATGGGTGAGGTTTTGTCAAGAATAGTGAGTGCCCGACAATAGTCTAAAAACCGACCATATACGAACGACAACCTTGACCTAGCAGCCTGACCACTTTGTACGTACATGGATCTTAGTTCTGTACGTAATATCAACACGGGGAAACAATAAATATCTGCTCTGATGATGTTGAGGGACACAATACTCTATCACACTGCTTCTGACTTGCTTAGGTAACATGAGACTAAAGGTCATGCTTTTTGTTCTTCAGGTAATGTCCACACAAAGAAAGGCTAGATATCTGAGAGAGTGGAGGATGGGACTGTATTTCTAACAGCTGCCTGGATCGATCGTGTCCCTTGGTTGATCAGGAAACCTGCATTCTTCTATTAAAGAGGGACAGATGCAAAGAAGATGTGACCGCATCTCCTGGATTGAGCCGCATAAACGGCATTTATTAGTGGCAGGTTGAATCACCCAGGGAGGCAGATGATCTAATGGTGACAAGCTTCCCATTAGTAGCTGACAGAAGTTAATTTTGTGAAACACCTAGAATGATTCAGTGATGTGCTCTTGGACCCCTCTTTGAGCATAACTGTTGATGACAAAGTCAGCATGCTTTCTTCTTAAAACGTTCAGGTGATCAGTCATGAAAGAGGATATCTGAACCTCTGTGTTTAGAGGTGCTTTGAACTGTTGGTGAAGCCAGTGTAGGTTCCACAAAGTGGCAGTGCCTTTTAGCTCCAAGGCTTCTGTAAATGCTTCTGACCAAAGATTGTGAGGCATCAGGCTACTTGCGAATGCTACTTACAGCCAGATTAGATTCTTTAGAGAACCTTCTTTAGCTGCTGGTGCGGATTCTTTATACTTCAAAAACCTGGCTTTCTGTATGAGATGTTGATCGTTCAGTGTGAATTCCAAGCTGATCTGGACTGGTGGGATGTTGAATGGAAGTTTAAACAAGGACCTGAAGTTTCTGCTCTGTGCTTTGTTCAGAAAGGCATGTAGTTTCCCTGGAAATGCCTCTGTACCAAATGCCAACGTCTGTATAGTTGTGGCATTAATTATTTTCAGCAATGGTTTCAGAGTGGACTGTTTTATGGTTTTAAATATGGGTTGAAAAGCAAATTGTAGCGAAGCCGAGTTTGGCTTTAATGAATTAAGATGTGTTAGTTGGCTTCCTCTATCGTCCAACTAACATCTGAAATATTTATATTTATTTGATTTGATCAAACAACGGTTATTCAGAAACCAAGTGCCATATTTTTTCCTCTTTCTGCAGAATATTAAAATTTTTGTTTTTCCAAAGTTTATTGTTAATCCGTTTGAACCACTGTGTTTATCTAGCGTATTGATGAATCTTTGTTGTTTCATCGCCTTTTGGCTTAGAAGGACTACATCCTCTGCATACAGAAGTGTACTTCTAGATTGATTCACGAATTTTGACGCATGGCTGACGGACTCTGGTGGCTGCCGGGGGACAGGGAGTCGAGCTGTGATCCCGGACGCCCTGCCCGAGCGAATACTGCAGCGGAAGCCCGCCTCCATAGCTGCCGGAGGTGGGCGGGCACGTTTACTGTGGTCCGGGGTTGACCAGGCCGGAAGAGTATCAAAGCGCCGCAGTCTCCAGGCTGAGCAATAAACGCAAGTCGGAGGAGGACGGTGCCGCTGGCACTGTCATGCGCTGGGGATGAAACATTGATCGCTGCCTGTCCGACTGTAAGAGCCACGAGCGCGACTGCATACTTCTGGCCGGGGTAGTGGAGACCCGGACGACGCAGACGCCATTTTGCGTGCACCGTGGGAGTTGAGATGGCGGCTGGCTGCGGTGGTGCTCCGACCGAGCTGGACTAGAGGCGAACCCACGCTGGAGCGAACATACTGCGGAGAGCGTCGGTGACAACTGGAGGTGAGCTCGTGAGGGTGGTTGCTGCCGGGGGGGCCGCCGCGCGCGATCTGCAGCCCGCGGACGGTTGAGGGGAGAGAGTTGCGTGGATGCGGCTCGCCCCCCTTGGCTGGCGGCTGACCCTGCGACGCGGCGCGGATGTGGGTGAGACTACGAGGCGCCCAGTGACTGCGACGCCCATATTAAGCGCTCCTGGTGGCTGTCGGAACTGTGCACTGCAAACAATAGCTGTGCTGATGGTGCTCTACTGAGGCTCGCGCCAGCTGCGCAATTGGTGTACCACACGACCCTGGTGCCGGCTCTATGTGGACTTGGGACTGAACCTTTTGGGCGCCCGACTTGGGCTTGGATGGAGCGGTGACACTCCTGGCCCCATCCTGAGTGCGGAGGCTCGAGCGCGTGGATCGTTGGCTGCGCTGTACGGAATCCCGTAGCTGGCCGCGTGGGGCGTGACGGACACATCTACAGGCTGCCGGCTGCCAGGCTGAGGACACCACTGTGAGTTGCAGCACCGGGGAGCGGCTGCGCTGGGGCGGCGATACCTATGGGGAGGTTGACAGGCGGGGGTGCGGCAGCATTGTGCCTGATTCCACGTGCTTGCAGGGGTGTGGAGGCCGAGAGAAGGTGGCTCCACACGTAACCGACCCTAAGACACTCAGCGTTGGGGCGTCTGCTGCGGCCCCGCTGGCGATTGGGACCTGCTTGCGTAAGAACTTCGCTGCTGCAATACCCTCATAGCTGGCTCCGGTGACGCCTGTGGCTCCACGCTGTGCCCCTGGTGGCCTGGTGACGACTGGGCGGTGACCGTGAGAAGTGAGAGTTGGGCCCCTGGGGTCCCAGCCGCTGCCTTTGGCACCACCGGCTGGATAAGAAAATTCCTGGCGTTACTGCGTGGCTGTGCTTGAGGCGACCTCCCCATACGTGAACGAGCCTGGGCCATCGGCATGGGGGGGAAAAATGATGCGAAACAGTCTAGGCTCACTTTCGACCACAAGCGCCAGGCTAAACACCAAGCGGCGGACCTGGAGTCGGCAGAGTCTTCCTCGCAGGGGGCAGGGTCGGATGGCGATTACCGGGCACTGATGATGGAGGTTCGATCGAGCCTCAAGAGCATTGATGCCAAGCTTGACGCCATGTCCTCACAGCTGGAGTCTGTCAAACAGCAAGTGGACTCGCACGAAACCAGGCTGGATTGCCTAGAGACCAAGCATACCGAATGCTGCGAGTTCCGGCAAGACACCAAGAAACAACTTACGTCTGTGGAAAAAGAACTGGAGTTCCTCCGGGCCAAAACAGATGATTTGGAAGCACGGTCCCGAAGATCCAACATTCGCATTACGGGCATCCCGGAGACGACGAACACTGGCAGAATGGAAGTGTACGTGTCTGAACTGCTCCACGAACTCTTTGACCCGGCGCTCTCCCCGGTGTTTGCTGTTGAAAGGGCGCACAGATCGCTTGGGAAAAAGCCGCCGGTGGGGGCGGCGCCGCGCCCCATTCTAGTTAAGATCCTGGATTTCCAAGACAGAGACATCATCTTACGCCTGGCTCGTGAAAAGGGTAAAATCACGCACAAAGGTAATAACATCTCCTTTTACCCTGACTTCACTCCCTGGGTGCAGGCCGCCCGGAAGGAATTTCTACCTGCTAAAAAACTGCTACTTCAGGCTAACGTCCAATATGCATTGTTATATCCAGCGAAGCTGAGGGTGACGCACGAGGGTACCACACATCACTTCATGGATGCCAAGGCGGCGTTGAAGTTTGCTAAACATCTTGGTGGTGCTGTGGCGAGACGGACGTCGCCACGTGTGGAGGTGGAAGACGGACGTCTGAGTGACAATGACTGACCCAGTTGAGAGTGTGCGGCATGTCCTATCCTCAAAGGGCATCTTCCACTGTTAGTTCATTACCAGCCTCTTCCCACCCACAGTTGCTCTTGCGGCCCTGTTTTTAGTTTATGGGAGGGCGCGGGGTACCTGCCCCTGGCATTTGCGCTTTGTTGCTGGGATGATCTTACATCGCACTGTCCCTCCGGGGTGCGGGCTGCGGACTGAGTGAGGTGATCGACGCTGGTGTTGTGAAGGGACTGCTATAGTGCAGCCACCCTGTGCAAACAGGGGGGTACGCTTGGAGCACCACGCCCCATGGGGTGTCTCCCATTGTTTTTGGGTTTAAGTTGCCAACACGTTTTGCGTGTCTATGGTGGGGATTTGTCACAACCTGATTGGGGGGTTGGTGAGGGCGGGGGGGTGGTGGGGGGAGTTGAGTCGTTTAATGTTATTTATGTTTTGGTACGATGGATGTGTTCTCTCACAGATCAACAGGAAACTGCGCTATTCATTGCACAGGATGTACACTAGGGAGGCTATACATTATGCGACACAGCGGCAGGGTGGATACGACGCGGAACGGACAGCGGGATGGTAGGCGTTAGGTTATTAACGTGGAACATTAGAGGACTCGGGGACTACAAAAAGGCTCGGCTAATGCATGGGTATCTCTCTCGACATAGGGTGGATATATGCTTTCTGCAGGAGACGCACGTGCACTCCACTCCTTCACCCAGACTGAAGCACTCGCGTTGGGCACGGGTGTATTCCGCCATTTATTCTAATTACGCTAGAGGGGTGGCGATCCTCATACGCAATGGGCTGGACTGGAAGGAACACCACACTCTATTAGACAAAGAGGGGCGATACGTTATTACACATGGCGTGCTTCAGGGGAGGGAGCTGGTGTTAGGGGCCGTTTACGGACCTAACGTGGATGACCCCGACTTCTTCAGAGCGCTATGGGCACAGATCATGTTAATGGATTGTTCCACAATCATCCTGGGTGGAGATTTTAATGTTGTACTTGCTGATGCGTTGGATCGTAGAGGTGCAGGAGGGCCCACACACACTAGAGCTCGTCAGGCCGTCTTAGATATCATGGAGGAGGGGTTGCTATCAGATGTATGGAGATCAAGGCACCCAACTGATACCGTGGGGACGTGCATAACGAGTCAGCATGCGGCTTGGTCCCGCCTGGATTACTGATTGGTCTCGCCAGATGTGGCATCCTGGGTGGTGGAGGTGGACATTCAGGCCAGGTCGCTCTCCGATCATGCCCCTTGCCTGTTGGTGGCAAAGGTACCGAATGCCCCTGCTCGTGCGTTCTCCTGGCGTTTGCCCCCGCATGCGCTTACCGACTCTGCTTTCACTGAGGAAATTAGAGCGGACATCGTGAAATATTTCGACAACAACACGGGGTCAGTGACTACTGAGGCCGTCCTCTGGGACGCATTTAAGGCGGTGATCCGCGGCCAGTGCATCTCTAGACAGGCAGGTGTCCTAAAAGCAATCCGTGGCATTCTCCGCAAGTTGGAGGGGGAATTAAGGGAGTTGGACGTGCGGTTCTGCAGTGACCCTTCACCCGAGCTGGCGGTACAGATGAAGGCTAAGTTGCTGGAGTTCAGCGAGGAGGCGCAGCGAGAGGTGAAATTCCTGGGCAAGCAAGCGGAGGCCCGTAGATATGGAGAGGGGGATAGACCTAGTAGAACCCTAGCGCGGCTCATATCTCCGAGCGCACAGTCCAACTTTATACCTTCTATAAAAAATAGTGAGGGGACGCTCCTGCTGGGGCACGAAGCAGTTCTTACTACTTTTGCAAAGTTTTATTCGACCCTCTATACCTCCAGACAGACTACTGCTCCGGCATCCCTGGACGCCTTCCTAGATTCGATCGCCATCGTCTGATTCAATGACCACCACCGTCGGTATATGGATGTCCCATTCACTGCCCGGGATATCGCGCAGGTGATAAAAAGCATGCCCGCGCACAAGGCCCCTGGCCCAGATGGGCTGTCGACAAGCTTTTACAAGACCTATGTCAGAGAACTGGCCCCTAGACTCCACTCTGTCTTTGCTGAGGCCCTGGAGACTGGCTCCCTGCCCGACTCGATGCGCGAGGCACTAATAATTACGCTGCTAAAGCCGGACAAAGATTGCCAGCTGCTGGATTCGTACCGTCCACTATCCCTCATTAACGTAGATGTTAAAATCTACGCTAAACTAATCGCAGACAGGCTTCAGCCCTTGTTGCCGATGGTGGCGCTACCCGATCAATCGGGGTTTATTTCTGGCCGAGCCACATCGCACAACCTAAGAACGATCTTTTCAGTATTACACTATTTACACCCTTCCATACAGGCGGCGGTCATTTTCTTGGACGCCACGAAAGCGTTTGATTCGCTGGAATGGCCCTACCTGTTTAGGATTCTTGGCAGGATGGGGTTTAGCCCCCTCTTTATAAACTTGATAAGGCTACTATATGCCGCTCCCAGGGCGCGAGTGCGGGTGAATGGGCTGATTTCCCAGCCATTCGACATCTCCCGCGGGACCAGACAGGGGTGCCCGTTGTCCCCACTGCTATTTGCTATTGCCATGGAGCCTCTTGCGGCTCGGGTCCGGCAGCACCACACAGCAAGGGGCATTGGCTTCAGCTCTCGCAGTCTGCTGATTTCCCTGTACGCGGATGATGTCACACTGTATGTAACTAACCCCGCTGAGAACTTGAACCCACTGCTGAGGGAGTTCGTCCGCTTCGAGGGCCTGGCAGGGGTGTCTATCAACTGGTCCAAGTCTGTCGCGTACCCTTTGACGGATGCCACATCTGAGGTGATGTCGGACTATCCCCTACGCTGGGAAACTGACTCAGTCAAGTACCTGGGGGTCTGGATCAGCCGTAACCTGAGCGACTTGTGGACTCTGAATTATGGTAGGGCGGTGGACTGGCTGGAAGGTAAGATCGAAATTTGGAACAAGCTCCCCCTGTCTTTGGTTGCAAGGATAGCCCTAGCAAAAATGGTGGTCCTTCCAAAATTTTTATACCTATTCGTAAATCTCCCGTTGCCCCTGACTGCACATTTCCACGCTCGGGTACGGTCACTGCTGTTGTCGCTGGTTTGGGCTGGGGGCCAGGCGAGATCATCCTGGGCGCTGCTTACAGTCCCGTTGAGGCAGGGAGGACTGGGGGCCCCGGATATGGCACTATACTCGCTGTGTGCGCAAGCACAATTTCTGCACTTCTGGGTTTTTCCCACTCCTTATCAGCCGCATGTTGCGTTGGAGTTGGCGGTTGCGGCTCCCTTGCCCCTAAGCGTGGCGTTGTTCGGGAATTCGCCTCGTCCCTCTAAAGATGTGGACACGGTGGCCCTGCTCAGATGGATGTGGCGGGAATTGCAGAGGAGGGCAAAACTCCCTCTCCTGTATGCGCCAGCCATTCCCCTGCGGGGCAATCCATTGTTGCCCTGCCTGCAGGACAGAGGAGGGGACGTCGTGATTAGAGGGAAACCCCTGCATACTTTCGCCGACATTTACCCCAATGGCACCTTCAGGGCTCCAGCGGTTGGAGAGGTTGACCCACCTGAGTCCTTCGCTGACCTTTTTATTCTCCATAAGATTAAAGAATCCTGTAAAGCACTGTGGCCTCAGTTTCCGGACGAGCCCCCACAACTCCAGGCATTACAAAATTTACTCTCGAAAGCATCTCCCAAAAAACTTGTGTCCCGGTTATACAACTGTATGCAGGAACAATCCCCTGTTGTTGTGCCTTCCTCCCTGCGTGCATGGAATGAGGAGTTGGAGGCCCCTCTGACTGAAGAACAGTGGGCCTTCTGCTGTGGGCAACTGAAGGAACTATCGCCTAATTATAGGTTGCGCCTGGTGCATTTCAAGTTCTTACACAGGTACTATCGTACACCACGATCGCTACACCGCATGGGTCTCAGGGAGGATGAGACATGCTGGAAATGTGGGGCCGAAAATGCTTCTTTTATGCACGTGGCGTGGAGCTGCCCGCGGCTAGAGGAATACTGGTTAAACATCTTCACTGCTATTAATCAAATTCTACTTAGAGCCGATACGCCGTCTCCACACCGAGGGCTACTAGGTTATGTTAAAGATACCCCACCAAAGACTAGGAAATTGCATGCGCTATTGCTCCTTTATGCTAAGAGACAGGTGGCGGTGCGCTGGGGTTGCAGATCCCTGCCCAAATTTACGGAGTGGGTGAAGGATGTAACATATGGTAACACACAACTTGAACGCTATTGGGAAACAATGCCAGTTGCTTCCCGGCCCAGGGACATCTGGGAGCCCTTTCTGCAGTGGGCCCGGGAGAGAGCTGGCTCCCCCAGCTCTACGCGTTCGATGTCTGGAGAGGTCTCTGACGATATGGGTTGACACTGTTGATTGAGGGGAGGTGCTCGCCCGTGCTGCTGAACTCTGGGCAATTTTGCAGTTTGATGCAGCCGGCTGTGGGTGGTGGTATTGAGGCAGGGCCCCGTCGTTTAAGGGGTGGCATGCCGCGAATAGCTAGTCCCGGAGTCCATATACTACAGGGTGGAAGCCCGCGCCTATTACGCTGTGTCGTGGTCCGATCTATAAGTGTGATTTCTGCTGCTGTATATAACTACTGCATATGTGATGCTTCCTTTGGAGGTTTTGCTCCTCAATTGCTAGAGTACTATGTTTTATCTCTGCTGCTTTCCGTTTGTACCATTGGTTGTTTTGGTTATGGTTACGTAAAAGTGGATTTGGGGGTAAAGGAAAAACGATAATTGTTTACATGCGGATTTACAGTGACTGATAGGTTCAGAACTTGCCTGCTTTTGCTGAGGCTCTATAAATCCATAACTGTAATGTCATTGATTTGCTAACCTGAATAAACAGATTTATAAAAAAAAAAAAGAGCTGGGGCTAATGCACACTGTTGTTTGACACCTTGTTCGGTTTTTATCTTGATAGGAGCTACTGTTTTGTTCCCCAGTTTTACTCTGGCCCATGTGTCAGTTGTTAAATTTAAGTATACCCTTTTCCTCACACACTCCAACTCATTCATGCAAAAAGCATGCATGCCTGCAGACCGATGGTATAAGTCCTGGATTGTATTGCTCCAGAAGTAAAACAGACCTTTCCCACCTCTCTTTCTTGAAAACCACTATGTTTTCAGTCAGGAGAGCATCGCATCTTTTTACTTTCTGCTTCTTCATCCTCATACATAGCCTTCAGGAGCATTCACCACCTAGGCATCCTTTTTCATAGTCACTGAGTGAATCTTTCACTTTGCTTCCTTGCTGTTGACACATACTTCTTGGTTTTCTTAACTTGTATTCAGAACCTCTATTGTTTGCTGTTCTTTTTGTCTGATGCAGTGGCTATAGAGGCGTAGTGGAAGTTCTTTAGGGCTGCTGTTCTCAGATTCTTGATAGAATGTGGTCACACTTTCTTAACCTTTGGAGTTCTGTGGACTCCCACTGAAAGAGAACTCAAAGCTGGAGACACAACCCTAAACAATTTCTACGATTTGGAACGCAAAACAATACACAAAAATACAGAAAAACATATACAACAAAACTACACAAATCCGGGGAGTTTCTCTCTACGGGTACTATATAAATCAGTATAGAATTCAGTAAAGATATGCAGAATATCCAGGCTGTCTCTGTCGCACGCCGGCCGCGTCCCAAATTTCGAGAACATAGTTGGAGAACCTGGGTAGTCTGATGTCTTGCGCTAATGCTCTGCCCGGGCGCTCGCCCTCGCCATATCTGCGTGTTGTGTAATACTTCCCCCTAAAGCGGGCCTCCCGGTCAGGCGTTTGTTTGTAGTCTGAGAGTTTATCTCTGAATGTAGCTAGGCGTTGCCCAGAGGCATCGCTCCAAAGGTCACTCTCCAGTGTTTTAAGTTCGCCTTCAAGTGTTTGTAAGGTGCGACGGAGGTCTGGCAGGACTCCGAAACTTTTAGCAATGCAAGATCCCCGGATTGTAATTTTAAAGGCCTCCCAGACCGTACCCACCTGCGCAACAGAGTCTGTTACGCTGGAAAAATTCTGTGATTTCTGTACCCAGCTCAGTCCGGAAAACTGTATCAAGTAAGGCTTCTGGCATTAATCTCCAGAATCTGAGGGAAGCGATCGAATTGGGCGAGGCAACCGTTATGAGCACTGGGGCATGATCAGAGTAAGTCCTGGCGAGATGGACGGCTTGAGTGACCCACGGGACAGCCCCCCGGGAAACCACCCAGTAGTCTAGACAAGCCCAGAATGAATGCACTGCTGTATAATGGGTTCCTTCCCTACCATCTGGATGCATATGTCGCCACGCATCCGTGAGCCCATGAGCACAGAATATGCCCATCAGTGTTTCCTGTGCCTTAGTGTAATGTGAGGGTAGGCGATTAGACCAGTCCAGGGCGGGATGGAGTGCGGCATAAAATCTCCCCCCCCAGATGACATGAGTGGAGCCTATTTGAAGTATACACTCCCATAATGTTGTGTAAAAGCCTTGGTCCTCAATGTTGTGCCCATAGCAGCACATCAACGTGACCGATTGGGTACCTAATGTGCCCCACATCATACAACTCCCCCCTAGAGAGTCTTGTTGTGTGCCACCCAATATGAAACGAGTATTCTTTTTTACAAGTATCACGGTACCTCTGGAGTAAGTAGAATACGAGGAGAATAAACGCTCGGTGGCCCATTTGCTGGCGAAGGTGGGAGTGTGAGTTGGATCTAAGTGAGTCTCCTGTAACATTGCAATGTGAACATGATGCCTAACAAGGTATGCAAGTACTTGTCTGCATTTCCGGGGATCTCGCAGACCCCTGACATTCCAAGTGAGGAGATTTATTTGTAGTGCCTCAGTGTGTGCAGACACAGCAGAGTAATATGATAATGTCGCTGCATGCTCTGCGAGAATAGGAAGAAAGTGTGCCTCTGAATATGAATCCTAAGTCTACCTGCTGGATGAAGAGTGTGATGAAAAAACATTGCAGATGAGTCCCAACCCACCCACAACAGCACCCCAAATGTGCCGGTATCGTTGTCCCTCCCCAAACCCGAACTAAACTTTAACAGTACAAAAATTGAAACAATCATACAGTAAGTACTGGGGGAACACCTGTGTGGGGAACGCTGGTGTGCAACGATAACCTCCCCTCTATCATAGGTATAGAGCCAATTCCCCAACGACAGGGGGAAGATGGGATGGAGGGGGGGGGGGGGGGGGGTGCTTGGCATAGTTCAGTTTGTTAGCCAAAAGGAGCATCAAGGGAAAGTACCCACTGCCCCAAAAAAAGAATAGATGACGAGCATAAGTTTCATATTACTTATCTGCCGGTGCGTAGTAGTCCGCCAAAATCAGATTTCTGTGATGTAGTGGGATGAGGTATCAAACGAGTACCAACGAGGGGAAGCAACGCTCTGTCAGTCGCCCGGGTCTCACCCAGATGCAGAACATCTGGACCGGAAGGAAGTCCGCGGGTGTCAACAACACATCATAGTGGGAGTGAAGAACAATGAAAGGTGTGATGCTGGTTATCAGTCAGAGCCAAGTGACGGGGATCTGGAGAGACGTTCCTGGGATTCTCTGGGTGGTGAGTTCTTTCTGACAGTGCGAAGGAAATCATCAACGTGCTGCCCGTTGTTAAAGAAGTGTTGCCTGCCTAGGTGTGTGACCCGCAGTCGAGCTGGATATAATAAGGCATATTCAATTTGCGCCCTTCAAAGTTTCTGCCTAGCAGGTATTTTGTGATTTTCTTGCGGCTGTGTTTGTGATAAGACACCTTGTTAGTCGAGCCAGGTTAGCTCTGCATTGGCAATGCATGTAAAAGTAACAGGCTCAGCTCAGGTTGAAATTTTCTCTGCTGTCTAAAGAGCATTTATCAAGATAGGGAAATGATATATAATATTTTTAAACATGATTTTTTTTAACTGCTTACTCTTAACGTTTTTTTCTTGCAAAATTTCACAAAAAGTACGCAAAATTAATTTTCATTGAGAAATATGGTTTTCTCGTACCTTGCATGATTTTGTTACATGAAGGTATACTTTGCGTGGGGAAAAAAGTACCCGTTTTACCAATGGGAGGAAAGTTTGAGCACCAAATGTCTTTTCACAAGACATTTTCTTCACAGACACTTCTCGTTACACAAATTTGCTCAACTCAAAATCCTGAGAAATTTTGCACAACGCAAAATCAGGAATTTCACAAATTCTCCTGCAAAATTTACGTGATGCACCAGCCTACTCTCCCTTATCCTACTTTTAAATCCATTGTGAAAAATGCAAATTGCCAAGTACCTGTCATTACATCATGAAAGGCCTTAAGCGTTGGGATTTCCATAGATAACCTTGAGGCTGTCAATTTAACCAGGAAAGAGAGTTACTGTACAAAAATAGCAACCTGCAAAAAAGAACAAGGAATTTCCATGTTCTTACAGTGACTTCTAGCTGCAGACGACTCACCTTTTGAATGTTACCTAGGCCTCAGACTGGATCCGAAAACATTTTTTGTAATACCTCAGCATGTTGGAAGGTGGCGCTGTGCGGTTCCTAAAGTGACGTGCAGGACATATAAAGGCGCCACTCTTGCGCGCTGACGTCCATTCCTTTTTTTTTTTTTTTTTTGCACCTCTAGATGTGGATCTAGAGCCTCTCTCGTCTCTCAGAAACTGCTTTTTGCCTGATAATTTTTGTCAAATTTTCAACAGTGTGCAAGGGATGTCACTCCTTAAGACGACAGGTTTCAAGCTCTATAGGGACTGTTGAAAACTGATGTCTGTGACAGATCCCCGCCAGGTTTGACTGTGTTGTTCTGGGTTGAGCCCCAACTCCAAGACCTGTGAAGACTTAATGCAGATGAACACGAAGGCCATCCAGGAATGTGAGGCGAAACTCTATGCCACCAAGCACAAGAAGACATAATGTCGGGACCACTCCAAGGCAAATGCTTGTTCCTGGTCCCGTTCCTGCAATCGCTCTTGAAGCTGGTCTTTGTCACTCTCCAAATCCTCAGGTAAGCACAGGAAACATAAGAATTGTAGTTCCACTCCTTCATGTCATTCTCACTCCCCTGATAAAGTGTGTGGGTTGTGCCACGGCCCCGCTTCTGAAGTCGGCAGACTTTGGAGCTGGTTCCGGCACAACCGGAGTTTTTGGGGTCTTGAGCCACATCGCGCCAAATCGAAGAGCTTTGCTCATCTATTCTTCGGCTCTCTACTGACTCTCTCTGGTGCTCCTTTGGGCCCCATGGAACTGAGGTCTACCACCTGGATTACTGCCAGCGGGGTTCACCCTCTGCACCAGCTAGACCCTCGGAGGTGCTTCCTCCCTTGGCTCCAGTACAGACTCTGACTCCAGTGCCCATACCCAATCCAGGCCCAAGTACTTTGATGCCAATGCTGACTTCGCTGCTCGAAGAGGCTGCTCCTATTGTCCTTTCTGACATCAACACGACGCCGGCCGGATTTTGAACAACCTCCCAAGGGAATCCAACCAAGGTTTCTGCACTCACCTTACCACCAAGCAGGCAACACTCTTTACATACTCTTTTTGGTACAGACTCTGACAACGATCTTGATCAGGGTGATGAGTTCACTCAGCCGAATGACAACTGGTATGAGGACTTGCAAGACGGTAGTAGACTGGACACCTTCCCAAAGTCACCCCTTTTCTCCCCTCCTGGCCTGCCACGGATGAATCTGCTTCCCACGCCATGGTTATGCACAGGGCAGTCGAAGTCCTTGACATTCAGTTCCCTATAATGGAGGTGAAAACCAACATTCTGGCAAAGTCCTGCAACCTGAACAGACTCCTTTTGAGCCTCACCTACCGTGTAACGAGGCCTTGACTGATAGTCTACTAGGCGCCTTGGCTAAGCCTTGTACCAGCCCTCTGGCTAACCGCAAATTGCCAGACGCTATCCCCCTGCTCCAGGCAACCCGACCTTCTTGTCTCAGCACCCTCCTCCCAAGAGCCTTGTGGTGCAGGCGTTCACCAGCTGGACCAACCCCAACAATTTTCCTACCACTCACCCTTATCACAGGCCACTCAGGATGGTCGTGATGCATCAAGTTGACAATTCATTGTGGCTTGGACACACCAACTCTGTCAGACGGGATGTGGGCACCGGTGTTGTCATTTGTCACTTCTCGTGGCTACATTTATCTGGGTTCTTGAGCAGTGTCTACTCTTCCCTGATGGACATGTCATTCAATGGGCTTTGCCTGTTTGGGAGCAAAGCCGATTCTGCTCTTGAACGCTTCAAGGAGAGTAGGGCTACTGCTCGCTCCTGGATTTTTTTTACCCAGCCTCACCAGCCACACTTTCAGCTATTGTGGTTTTAGGTGAGGTGTTCCTTACTGCCAGCCTGTTCCTCCCCACCAGGGAACCCCATGGTTTAGCGGGAGAGGCCATGGGGCCCACTGTGGCCAAGATCCGCGTGCCACTTAGTCCGCCAGCAGCTCCCCCTCCAAGCTTCTTTAGTGTACCCTTACAGGATCTTAACCACCCAGTGGGAGACAAAATCCATAGATTCTATCCGGGTTGGCTGATCACATTCAACAGGTGGGCACTGCAAATTGTCCAAAAGATTATACCCTACCCCTCCTTTCTAACCTGCCACACATCCCATGGTCACACCAGCAACTGACCATCTCCATTTTGTGCGAGGAAGCCCTTTTGGCCACAGAGGGTGTAGAGAGGGAGCCTGTGCAAGAATTAAGGAGTTGTTGCTATTCCCTCTACTTTCTCTTGGCCAAGAAGGACGGTGATCTTCAGCCTATCCTAGATCTTCGCCCTCTGAATGCCTTCCTCCAGAGGGAGGCTTCAAAATAATCACCCTGATTCAGGGCTTGTCTGCTTTCAACTCTGGAGTCTGGATGGTGGTGTTGGATCTGGAAGGTGCCTATTTCTTGCCAGCCCATCGACGCTACTTGTGGTGGATGAGGAGCATTTTTAGTTCACTGTGCACCCCATTGGTCTCGCCAGTGCCCCACGGGTGTTCACGAAAGTGATGTCAGTGGTGGCAGCACACCTTCAGAGGTTCCAGTCTTCGCCTTCCTCAATGGCTGGCTGTTGAAGGCAGGCTTGCCCTAGCCAGTCGCCTACCACCTTCAGACTAAAGCGAATCACTTGTCATCCTGGTGGTTCACTATCAGCCTGCTGAAGTCACACCAGATTCCTTCTCAGATGCATCCCTTCAACTGACCCATTCTGGACACAATTCAGTTTCATGCCTTTCCCCCGGGAAAGAGAGTCCATTCATTCTTGGTTCTTGATTTTGGTGAGGTCGACTCTGAGACTGCTGGGACTGATGGCCTTCTGCAGTCTGTGGTCGAGCACACCAACTAGCATAACAAGGCTATGCGGTCCTAGTGAGCTTAGCATCAAGGGGGGACCTCTCCGACAATGTTCAGATTTCAGAGTAGACTGCAAAGGATCCGCAGTGGTGGTTGCTGAACCGCGATTAGGTCAGCTGCTGACCCCTTTCCCTTCCCAACTCAGAGCTGACTGTAATGACCAATGCATCGCTTATGGGATGGTGCGGCCATCTGTGAGAGGTGGAGGTCAGAGATCTCTGGTGGAGTCTCAGCTCCATATTATCTTTCTGAAGTTGAGGGCCATTCTCTTAACACTGAAAGCCTTCGAGCTGTCCATAAAGGAGAGACTAATGCAGGTGAATTTGGCCAATGTCACCGCCATTGTGCATAGCAACAAACAGGGCTGGGTGAGGTCACGGACCCTGTCCCAGGATGCCGTGCACCTCTGGAAATGGCTGGACCATCAAGGAATCTTCCTGGTGGTGAACCACCTGGCAGGATAGATGAATGCCAGGGTGGATGAGCTCAGCTGAGTGTCAGTTACACCTGGAGGTGGCGAAGTTCTCTTCCGCCACCACTGAGAATGCACAATGTCAGCACTTCTTTGCGTTGGAGTTTCCAAGGCGTCTCTCGTTCAGAGACACGTTACGCCTCTAGTGGAATTCTGGACTTCTGTATGCCTTCCCACCTTCAACTCTTGCAGCAAGTTCTCAAGAAGATCAGGGCAAATGGGCCCAAGTCATCCTAGTGGCTCCAAATTACGCACAGAGAGTTTGGTATCCAAAACTACTGGGCTTGAACATATTTCCTTCTATCAGGTTGCCCTTCCGGAGAACTCGTGGCAGCAACAGGGCAGGGTTCTGCTCCCAGGCCTTCGCAATCTCCTTAATGCATGGAGATTGAGCAGCAATAGCTGAACACATTTGACTTTCCCCAGAAGGTGATTAATGTCATCTTGGCAGCTAGGTGTCCCTCCACGAAAACTGTGTATGTGTGAACAGCAAGAGGTGGAAAAGGTCTTGGCAGTTCAGTGATTTATGGACTAAGCACAAATGATACTAATAAAAAAAAATATGGAAAGAAAAACTCAGTGTGAAAAAGATCTTTAGACCTTTTAGTCTGGATAAAGTTGTGGTTTGGTGTGGCACTCGCCAGGCTGAACCTCTCCAGGCCAAACAGTCTGTTTTATGATTTATGTCTCTAGCCCGGCAAGGACTTGCTCTCGACAGTTAAAGGTTATCCTTGGCCCTCTCGAGCTTCTTATGATTGCCTGATCGACCATCCTTGTTTAAATCACCTGTTTTGATGTGATTCCTGAAAGTGCTTTAGCACATTTCCCCATTCTCCCTTTGTCATGCCCCGATGGGACCTCAGTCTGTATGTACTTAATGTGTTTGAGCTGCCCCACAGCTGTTCTTTGTGGCTTCTAACCATCAATACTGTGTTGCTGATTGCCATCACCTCTGCACAGCATGTGAGTGAGCTTCAGGCTCTGTGTGTTCATCCACCATACACTACCTTCTGTATGTTCATCCTCCTTACACCACCATCTTGCCTGATATGCTGGTTCTGTGAAATAGTCTACATTCTACTGAAAGTTGTAACACGGCTCTACGTCAAACCATCTCCGGCGTTCTATGCTCCGCCTAACCCCCCTAAGGAGAAGAAAAGACTCCCATTGGTTGGACCCCAAAAGTGGACTCAGTTTCTACATTGATCGTACCAAAGACCACTGGGTGGGCAGTCAATTCTTTGTAGGGTTCGGTAGAGGGTAAAAGGGCAGGGCTATGCAGATGTGTACCATCTTGTGCTATGAATTAAGATCTGCTATGCATTCGTGAAGAAGCAGCCTCCAGAAGGCATGCACACCCACTCTACCAGGCCCGAAGCTGCTACCAATGTGTTTGCATGCGGAGTCCCTGGCCTAGACATCTGCCAGGCAGCTACGTGGGATTCCCTCCATGTGTTCACGAAGCACTATTGTATAGACAGTCAAGTTCGCCGAGGGGGTATTCTGCTGACTCGGTCCAGCTGAACTTTTTGGTTCGAGTCCATTCACAGACACACTGCCAAATAGGTACTGCTTTGGTATCCACTCAAAAGATGAGGAATCTGCAGCTAGAAGTCTCTATCAGAAGAACAAGTTTCTTACGTCCTGTAACGCTTCCGATAATTCTGCCATCTTTTTACTATAAATTGTATTTTGAACATAAAATGTCTCCAATTAAAGGTTTACTGACATCACAGTAACATACAGGGATAATTATTTTCAGAGTGTAGTAAAAATTAAATACTCATGACCGCCAGAGGATTACAATTGGATGCTTGTCATTAACGGCCTTGTTTAAAGTCGTTGGGAAAGGTCGCTTATTACGTTCGCTGCCGCAGGACATTTGATGAACAGCAGGAGATGGAAAAGGGCCTTGCGGTTCAGTGAATCATTAACGATTAAACACAAATTATATTAATTTTGAAAAAGGTGGGAAGAAAAATTGTTCTGACGCATAAACAAACACATCTATACAGTTACCTGAGAGATGCTGTATTTTTTTTTGTAATACACATGAAATGTAGATAATGAAAGAACTTCCTTTTAAAAATTGTTCTCTTTGGTGCCAAGAGTTGGAAAACTGAACCACTTATCAACCAAGCTGTACTGTGCATTGTCCACACCGCAGACCCACTGGCTAATTTGCACACACTCCAACGACAATTAAGACAACAGAGGCTATATATTAATTGCATTTTACCGGTGGGTAAACCAGTGTCCCCCATTTTGCCTCACGTGTGGTACAGAATGTGGCAAATAGGTTCGCCTCAGTTTTGACTTTATGCAAATCGTTGCACCAAAGAAGAAATGAGGGAAAATAATTGTGTAATCACTTGAAACAAATGTATTCTTTATAAATGAATTTAAATGAGTGGTAGAGATTTTAAGATAAAAATACCGCCCATGAATAATACTTTGGAAAAAAGTAAGCAAATTAATTTTGAACTTCTTTTTATACTAGAGTGATATAAAAAATCGAATCGGATTGTCCTGAAAGTTGGCTCCAAATTTTAACACTAGCAGATGTGCAGCATTTAAGTGTGACTTATAACAAATTATTTAAAAGTTGAGCCTGTGTGTTTTTTCCACTTATCGATTTGCAATCACAGTTAAATCGTGGAAAATTCATGTATGCCATTATGCAATGCTGCGGATACAGTTTGATACCTTTCCTATTACACAGCAGCAAAAATAGTGCAGATGGCAACATATAGTTCAAACATCCTGCGTTCAAGTTATCCCACGAAGCGCTTGGTCAGTGATGCTCCTTTCTGAACCACCATCTTCAATTTTTAAGCAAATTCTTGCGCCTCCTGCATATTCAACTTGTCTCTGGCATCTCATTTACATTGAGCCACTCTATACAGAACTACGCCAACCACCGCTAGTTGAAGAGGGGTGGAGTTTTTCACAAAACCCTATTGGTGGGCGATCGATTTCCACCATGTGTCACTTATGTTTTTGTTTTCATACCTCTGAGTCAGTCAGGTTCAGCCTGAACTGTCTCTTCTCGCTTTTCTGAGAAAGATAATTGCTTTTATTCTAATATCGCTGTTGCATTCTTCTACCCGTAGCAAACTTTGTAAGAATTTATCGTTTTTACACGACTGAGCAGCAATGTGCGTTTCTGAAAATATAATCTAAATAAAGTAATGACATTTGCTTATACGCGAAAAAATAGATTACGACCAGAATGGGGAGGTCCTTAAGCGTATCAGAATGTGGTATCAGACCTGACAAACTTGAATGACGCCTATCTTGTCCAACAAGGCTTAGAGGCCTTGGCTTGCTGGACAGAGAGTAGTTGTAACATATTAATGAGGTCCCATGAATGATTGAAGGGGTGGGGGGGCGGTGTGTATGAGTGATCCGCTCCGACTAGAGCTTAGCAACGGGTGTGAGTATGCAGTGAATGAATGAAAAGGGAGGTTACCATACGTTCCTGGTGGGCATCCTCATCTCAAGTTTTTGTAACAAGACAAATTCAATAAAAAGTATTAAAACTTAAAAATAAAGTTCCAATAAAAATAAAACAACCTGTTCTTATTTCATGGTCTCCTGCATTCATCTTATATCCTGGCACCAGTACACCTTCAAGCGCCAGGAACAGGAGCCAAAGAACACTGAGAGCCGTGCAAATAACTTCTACTGGTCTTTGTTTTTGTTTTGTTTCTGTTAGCTGCTCTGGCTGAAATTTCTGAACTAGTAGCCCAGTTGCACGGGACGATGATCAAGATGGAGAATTTTCAGAAGCTGCAGGAACTCAAGAAAGACCTGATAGGCATTGACAACCTTGTAATCCCAGGACGGGTGAGTGGTAGTATGTAATGCACTGAACAATATGTGGTAGACTATGGTACAAATCTGCTGATGTGTTCACTTGCAATTTAACTCGTGCTTGATGTCTTTCTGGTGATCATCAACTAGTAAGTTCCTAATTAAGTACCAGAAACGTTCATTGCTCCTGTTGTACCCTCTTCCCAGTCTTTCCTATTGCGGTGGAAGCCACGTCTGCGCCAGGAAGTCCAACACGAAATGCTGTGAATGACTGCCTTACCCATCCCAACTGTGCCACCATTCCAAGCATATCTTGTGCATCATAGAAGGCTGAATAGACCAGTGTTGGTGGGTGGCTATCGTTATGATAGGGATGTGGAAGTACAGGACTAACAGCAATGAAGGTTACCATTAAATAATTCCTTTTTTGCCTCCCTCAACCCAGTCACTGCTTTTGACGCTTACCAGACAGCTATCACTGTAGTAAAACAGTAGTAAGCCACTAATTCTGCAACACCGCGTGATCACACTTTTACCAAATGAAGAGCACACACAAGTGAAAACAGAATGGAAGACACTGTAATCAAAGATAGTACATTTGCTTGGGCGCTCTGGGCCTAATGCAGCATGGGAAATGGGTCTCTGACCTCCTTTGGGTACTAAGACTTCCATAAGGAGTAGCAGCGGCCCATCACACCCCTGGGCACTGATGCTGTAGCACCTACTGCACTAGTGAGAATGATGTACCTGGCCAACGTTCACTCCATCCTTATTCAGCCTCTCAAACTAGAATGATAGACTGAGCACGGGGGGGCCGAGGCGTTGGCCCCTTAAATCTCTGTAAGAGAATTATCCCCAGATTCCATCAAAGAGATAGAGGCGGGAACATTTTTAAATAATCTACTTGTTCATGGGACTAAATGCAACAGAAATCTACATGTCCTGTGAGACACTCAACTTGTCCCACCAATTCCCAAATCAATTTTGTGTGCTGTCTCAGAAACATTAATATATTTTTGTTTTAATAAAACCGACCAACGATATCAATGATTTGCAAAAATGTTACATTAGAACTTGATTTTATTGCTGAGAAAACTGATATTCTCCTTAAGTACTGAGACACAACAATAAATTAACTTGAATGACTGACTTCAGGCACAGTAGTTTGGACAAACCAGACCAGAAAGCAAGCGGCAGCACATTTGCACATCCATCCGTGTTGGTTGTATGTGGAAATATCTACTACAGAAGCACCACGCTGCCAAAATGCAGAGGACCAAAATATAGAGTCTGGAGTTAAGAAGAGTAAATCAGTCCTTACCAATTACCTTCTCAATATTTCGCTCCTCAGTATTTTGTTTACAATAATCCGCTATTACGATCTTCTGAGGTGACTAGAAGGTGGAGTATCTCAATGTTGCAGTAAAAAAAGAAATGGATCCGGAATTCTGTGCAGTTGGGGAGGTGCTGTCTGTCACTAGACGCCTGGCCTGTTCCATCCCACTTGGTTCTTTGCCCTTCATCTTGCCTTACTGACGTACTCATCACTGCACATAACCCAACTGCCATGATACACACTCCCGGAACAGACAAACACACCTACTGCGCACTTAAGCCCATTGTACAGACACAAAACTACAGTGCCGGTGCACACAGCCCTGCATAGACTGATACATCACTTACTGTAGAGACGCCCAACCCCATGCAGGCACACATCCTTGGAGACATACTCCTACCATGCCCCACACTCAGACAGAAGCACACCCACTCTAGATAGACCCATGCACTCTGTTAGCAGATATAACCCAGCCCTCCCAGAGTAGACCGAGACAAACTCTTGTGCAGACACACCCCCTCTGTACAGACACCCCCCCTCTGTACAGACACACACCCACTGCAGACATCCATACCGCACACAGACACACATACATGTCTTGCAGAGATACACCATGCACAGACACAGACCTCCTATAGACAGAGAGCCCATCCACTGTAAAGTGACACAGAGAGTCATTCCAAGCACAGATACTTCCTACACATAAACATGCTTGCTCACTCTGCAGAGACTCGCATGCCCTTCAAACACAGTAGCAATTACCTGCACCAGGTTTACCCTCACGCAAACCAACTTCACATACACTTCCCAAAGCGTAGAGGTTGTTGCTGGATTTAGGGGATGGCATGTCGCAGTTGCACGAAGTGCTGTTACACGGGTGGGCTGGCCTAGCGAAATGTGGATGAAGATATAAGAAAAAAGGATGGGTCAGTCATAGTCCCTCTCTGCTAGTGGTGGACTGAACAATAACTCAAATCAGCTAATGCGGGATGGAGCAGGCTGCACCAAAGGTTTTGGACCAGTACTATGCTGGCTGATGGTTGGCCCTCTGCTAGTGGAGGTTTGCGGCAATCTGCGTTCACGTTCCTCCTTTTTAGCATCTCTAAAAATAAAACAAATGTGCTTCTGAAGCTGCATTGAGCAATACATTTTCTGTGATTCAGCTCCTCTCCCATATACCATGTAAACAAACACAGCCCCGTCACAGGCACCTCTGCCCAGTTCCTGTAGAAAGCGTGCCGTGTTGCAGGGAACATCTTTCCTGCCTAATGCATTACAGTCTGCTCTGGCCAGTTCCTGAGGCTATTTTATACCAAAGTTCTCAGAGAGGACTGTGCTCATAGAAGAGCCACAAAGCTTACTGACAGGCTGTTGCCCTTGATGTACTCGGCAGTATGAGCAAAGTAATTTATGCACCAGGCAGTGCCTAACAGGAAAGGTTTGCATAACATGTGCCTAACTTATGCATGACTTTAGTAGAGATAGTACCCGCAAAGAAATCCACGGATTTCCAAAAAGACTGGAAGAAGCCACTCATTTTCTATTCTAAGGAGGGACATTCTACAAATGTATAAGAAATATAAATGTACATTGCAACAGGAGAAGGGTTTCAAGGAAGTTTTTGATTTTGGCTGAGATGCCCAGCGTAGGTCCATGAGGGCAAATCACAATCCATGGCTAGACTTTCAGATTTACCACTGGCTATCCAAATGAGTTCCAATGAGATTAAATGAACATTTGTTTATTTTATGTGATAATCCTGTAACTCTACCATGGGTTTGGCCCTCCTTGGCCATCCCTAGCCTCTTTAGCTGTTTATGGCTCTCTGTTCTTGTACACGTGATGCTCTACAATTCCAATGCCCACCAAGCAAGGATTAATCAACATAATTGAAGTTTATGAGATTGCTTGCTTTAAATTTTGAAAAGACTGCATTTTTAATGCTGACACTTTCTCGTCCAGGAGTGGAACCTGGCTCCAGCAGACAGGGCCTCAGTCCCCTCTGTGCCTCCTTCAGTGCTGTTGTGGGGAGATTGTACAGCGATGAAGCCTTCGAGGTGCTATGAAGCACACTGGCAGTCTTGGAACATGCACTGGTCATAGTGCAGGACCAAAGAGAGAACTTGAAACTGTATAGGTGCAACATATTGTGGGACACACTCTGAATACTAAATGAAGCACAAAGATCCTTATCTGTTAGCATTGATTGGCTAATGGGGGCACAACTGGTGTCACCGTAAACAGGTGCATTACCATAGTCGTAACAGCACCAGCTCTATATCAATACAATTTAGGAAAATACACAACTGAAGACAAACACAACTGTCAGTAGGTATATACCCATACACATGTACTCCTAGAAAGCTGCAGCTAGTTCAAGCAGTTAAAGATCGAAGTGTTCACATTCACAATTACTTTGTGACACTGGGTGGGGGAGGAGTGGAACCACATCGCTCCCCCGGGGGGGGGGGGGGGGGGGGGAAGAGGGGGTTTGAGCTTGGCAATGTTTGATCGCCGAGTTGCAGAAATGTCAGGATGTTTCCCAGAACCATCGTTCTGGATAGCCTGTTTTTCACCGAAAGAGTGACAAGTGCAGTGAAGCCCTGGCAGCTTGCACCAGTGTAAACAGTTGCAGGATCATTGGCAGTGCAGCAGAATTAGAGTTTTAAAGTAACAGGTCAAAACGCTCTGAAGGTATAGTCCAACTTTACTCTCCCGACTGATCATTAAAGGCTTTAGTCAGTCTCCAGCAAGTTGATGGCCCTCCACTCAGTATGTGAGCATTATCAACCCTCTAAAGGGCACAAAATGTGTATCCAAAGGAGATCTTTTTTGTACCTCAGCATCTCCCTCTCATTTATCTCGTAAACAAACTTGTGCCCCTGCCAGACTCTCAAACACTGTAATGCATCGTAAATAAATGATCCTGGCCTATTAAGGCCCGGAATTCATTCAAACTCATCCTGTGGGCGAAGATAAAATGAGAGCAGGGGCCTGAAGGGTTCAATGAAATCTTCGACTTGCACATTTTCCCATGCCAAGCCTTCTTCATTGGCTGAGATCGAAAGTGCTGCAACTTTGTCCATGTTTACTTTGATTTAATGTCAAGTTGTCCGTCGGACAAAATAGACATTAAATCTTCTTGCTCCTGACAGAAATCAACATGTCTCGGCATCTAGTGATATACATCTCCTACCCCTGAAGAGAACGACAAACCCCAATGGGTTGGTTTATGTACCCAAAGGAAATGGAATATCTGTCGATGAACAGGCAAGACCTGTTGGTGAGATAATTCCCCCAACTGAGGCTACACTGCTGGCTGATTTGTCCCGATCTGTCATACCAATAAAATACCAATAGGTCGTCAGATGGCCCATACCCCTGAGATGTGCCCCAAAAAAACCACAAGAGTTCTCAACCTTCAGTGTATGCCGTGCCGGTTCCTCCCCAGATTTGACACTGGTTACTCAGAGATTTGCATCCTTAAACAAATGGCATGATCTCCATGGAGTAGCATCATGTCAGGTAAAACAATCAAGGAGGGCTTCCAGCAGAGAAGGAGACATAGCTCCACCAGTACTGCTAGTTCATATCACAACCAAGGCGTCCATTTTTATTGTCAAACCACTCAGTCCTCCACCTCAGAGGACTTAGATGATCCTCCACTTCTCTGAGGACAAGTGAGATATCGCATGGAGGAGACAGCGGCCTTATCAAATGACTTGACAAGGAGAAACTTTGTAGAGATGTGGCCTAACGCCTAGAATGATTTACCTCAGAGCTGGGGAACCGGGTTCGAGTCCTGGCAGAGACACTCGTCATCCTGTGATTTGGGCCAAATCACTTAATGTCCCCATAAATGTGTTGGTCTGTAACACAACTGGTGCTCATGTAAAGCGCTCCGATACCTTTGTGTCTGATTCACACTATAAAAGTAAGTTGCTACCAGCAACCCCTGCAAAGCCATCCTAAGGCTCCTAAGAAGGCGTTAGAATCTGCCTTTTAAACCTAAAATGGAAAACCGTACAACAGCATATCTGAGGAACAGAACAGCCTAATATCAAAGGAGAGATATCTTAAGAACCCACACCGCTCTTAATAAAAATGCTCAATGTAAAGAATGAGGTTGAAGAATAGAAGGGCACCAGAATTGTGATAGACCACAGGCAAGGGAAGCCGGCAACCCTATGTGCCTAATACTCTCCCTCACATTTTCCAAGGAGACAAGGAGCCTACAAGTGCCAGAGCAGTAACTTAAGAGGAGAGAGTACTCATGACAAGTCCAAACTCAGTAAATCAACCAGACATGAAAGATAGCGACCAAGACCTGCATGGTCGAAAGGGACTACCAAGAAGATGGTACCTCACAGAAGCCTCCAGAGATTTGGATTGAGACCTCCCTTGCCAGTTCTCTTAACTTAGAGCTGTTACACTGTCTGGCTGAACATCAGGCAGAGCAGGTTTCAATCATTAAAGCCCCGCAAAGAGCACTCGCTGTAACTATTTTTGCAAACGGGCACGGACTCCTCGGAGTCTGGAGTCCCAGGTTTGCGAGAGGCCAATCCCCAGGACGAATGAAGATGAATCAGAAGAGGATGTGTAGGAAGCTCGCCTGTGGGATTTGAATGCTTATGCCACAATAAGGCCCTACATCCTAAATCATGCTGTTGTTGGAGCCTTCTTTTCCCCCACGAGCTTACAAAATCTTGCCATTGGCTACAGTGGTCTTTTTTCCATAGTCGTATATTCTTACACCTTAGCTCTAGAATGATGATTCATGATGAGGCTCTAACGGTGAAGATGCACAATGAAATGTGGCTAATCCTTGCAGCAATTCAGATTTGCATCGGAGTGACATACATATATATATTACATATATATATTACAATTACTACATGTGACTCTCACAAGCCTATGCAGAACTGCTTACTTTAAGCAAATGTTCAATGACACTACCTCCCCAGAACATCCAGGCATGTCCATCTGCAACCAGAATGGTCATTCCTAAAAAAAGCAAATTGATATTGCTCATTCTGCCATCATCCCGCTTCATAGTCCACAGTTCTTGTTCTATTAGAACAGGTTCTACTCAAATATTTATGTGGCTTTGTTCAGGATGTATGCTTGCCTTTCGAGCATTTATCTCTACCAGATGAAATTGCCAAACCCCTGATCTATGCTGTGGCCCCTTCCTCATCATTTCCAGTGCAATTCTGCATTTGACCAGTATCTCGGGGAGCACAACTAGCTTGGGATGGGTTTGTAGTTCCATATCTCTTATTGGAAGTAATCTCCTTTATTACCTGGTATCAGAAATCCACAATGACCGACGAGCCACCTCCACCCAGATGACCAAAGACTACATCCATGCAGAGAGAATTCAGACATTTAGGTGTGTTCTCTGCACTGAACCCCCCCCCCCCCTCTCTCTCTCTCTCTCTCTCACTGTGGGTGTTAGTGTGTAAGTTAAAAGGGGGGTAACTTCTTTTAAGGTACTTATATTGCCCATGCCTCCCCTTTTATTCTCCTTTTAAGACCGGCTGTCCTCCTGGTTTTAGCTATAGTGCGACTCATCCATTTAGTGACTTTTGTTGCCGTAAATACCGGATATCTCCACACACTTACCAAAAAAATGAACTTATAACTGTACTGAGATTATTGTGCGCCTTTGCTCAGGGAGGTGGGAAGCAAAAAGGGACTGTCTACTGCTTTAGTCCAGGTTGCCATTTTATTTTCGAGAAAATAACAGCACTTGGAAAAGAAAATCCCAATGGCATTTTGAGCGAACACTAATATTTACCAAGTGTCTGCACATTCTGTCCAACCCTGCTTGTCCTGGGCAATTTGACACCTGCCTTTTCTCTTGCTTTCTCCCAAGGAGTTCATTAGGCTGGGCAGCCTCAGCAAGCTCTCTGGGAAAGGCTTACAACAGCGCATGTTTTTCCTGGTAAGTGGGGGGAACTGTTTGTTCTGTGACTAATTGGGTGTCTTATTGAGGCTGACATTCAGACTCCGAGCATGCATAAAGGACATGAGTGTGAAAGATGTGCAGTCAACAGCTCCTGTGACATTAAATGACATTTATAACAGCTTGCAGAATATTGCTGGGCACCAGGCCTCGAAACTTCATTGATTTCTATGGCAGTTTTTGATGTGTTTCTTTCAAATGGCTGCTATAAGTTTACATGAATAGTTTTAGTCATGATAATGTATGTGGTTGTGTGCAATTTGCTTAATCTGCTTTGATGTAATTGCTTGAAATTTCAGAGAAATTATTTAAAATGCAAACTAGCATTTAGTGTTCTATAGTAGAATGAAATGCACTCTCGTATCCGTTTAGGACACAAAGATACATTTAGCGCTTTAAAATGTTCAAAAAACACAAGTGCCACAAACAGTTGAGCGGGTTCTCATCTTTCATGTTGTTCCTGTGCACTTACACTAATTTTTCACGGTGAATGGCCTTTAATTACGCAATATGGTCTAATAGCATAATTTCTGGAATTGTGTGTAAACGAGCATAACATAAAGTTATGCGAGATTGCGCCCCCCTAACAAGTTTCACCCAGGCCTAATATTCTCAAACGGCCAGGTGTGTATCAACCAGCGCTCAGTTGATCTTGAAGGACGAAACCCTTAGTTGACTTTGCGCCAATTCAAATCTTTGGCCTACTGCTTGCAGACTCTTTTCCACAACATATGCTTAAATCTGCATATCTATCTCAGCCAGTGCTTAATTTGAGCTGGTGGTTTCCGGTGCTCGGCACCGGCACTTAATTGACAACACCAGCACTTATGACAGATTGCCTTATGGCGACGCTGTTTGTCTAAATTAGAGATGAACACAACACTTCTGTTTTTTAATTCAGTATACATTAGAAATGACTAACGCCTGCTGCAGAAGACACTCTTATAGCTTTGGGGACCCAGAATAATCTGAACTGTCACAGTTGTAGGTTGTGATTCTTAGAAGTTGTGTTGGTTATGGCATTGGCGGTTCTAACCGGGGCAGTGGGTCATGCAAGCTGCAGTGTCCTCCTGCTGAGGGCCTGGCACTTACTTTCTTAAACATTAAGCACTGATCCCCGCAGCTACTAGATGCTACCACATTTTTTATTCGTGTTTAACTCCATAGATACCATTGCACTGTAGTGTGCATCAAAAAAGCTACCTTTAAACAATCTGTAATACACATGCCAATGCCGCCAGATATCGGATATATTAAAACAGTGACACTTTGATGGATGAGCAGTTGTATTTAAGTTTCGAATAACCGCACACTGCTGATCGAATGTCACGGATGATGTGACAGCACATCATGCGATCGATTAAAATCAGTTCATAGGAGTATTTTGTGATGACCGATCCCAGATTTAGGAGCATCAAAATGTCACACACGGGCTGTGTGAAAGAGAAGGTCCATCTCGTTCGTACTCTGATAATCACAGTGTGAACAGCTTTAAGATGTTGATTCAAGTTCTACATTGGTCACATTTTCTGACTGGAAGGTACCTGCTGCTATCGTACTTTAAGAATGGACCTTAGCATGGGAAATCTAAAAATACACCCTTTTTATGCTTTTTGTAGTCCCAAAACCCAGATGCTTATTTCCAGTCAACAATTAGGTAATGGGGGAGGAGCCTAGCGCGCAACCAAGATGGCCGCGTAGGTGCGAGGCTCCCGAGGACCTCCGCGACCTCCTGAATTAATCCTGGCGATATCCTGTCCTTGTTGAGGGGACTGTGTTGGGGAACCGGAGCTGAGGCGCCACCCGTTTTTTGGGCTCGAATCGGACCCCGAACGCCGGTGGGAGCATCGATCGAAGGTTGCGGCCTTCTCCTCGCCGGCCCCCCGGATTGGAGTAGTGGGGCGATCCGGGGACAAAGTGAATAACAGCGGCGAGCGGGGCTGGGCGACTGGCGTACCCCGCACTTTCACTTTCGCTTTTGCGCCCTCCTAGCTCTCAAGCCGGGTCGGGCTGCGGAGCGGGGTGCGGTGGCCTTGTCCGGGAGCCCGGCTGACCCGCCGGCGGTGGGTTGACCCGCGGTTCGGTGGTCGCCCCTGCCCCCCCCCCTGGCACCCGTGACTTGGTATAGCGGCCCGTTTGGGGAGCTTGGCACGACGGTGGAAGAGCCAGCATGTCCACCAAACAAGATGGCGACCGGGCGAAGGTGAAGACGACCCGCCGTGGCACGGCGCACCAGGCCAACAGTATGGACCGCTACACGCTTCAGAAGGGTTCTCCGGAGACATCGCGTGCATCCCCGGTGGGCCCGACGGAGGCATCTGCTCATCCGGTGGATCTGACCCTCCGGGACGTCATGGGCGCCATCGCAGAGATGAAGGCCTCGGTGGACCAGCGTTTCGACACCTTAGCGCAAAAAATAGACTCGGTCCTTGTGGATGTGAGCCTTGTGAGGGCAGACTTGTCCAAAACAAACGACCGAGTCGACTCCCTGGCCCACACCACAACGAGCCTCACGACAGACGTGGTGGCCCTCCAGAAGGAGGTGCGCCGGCTTGGCCAGGCGAGCGCCCTGATGGACCGGCGATTGGAGGACTCCGAGGGTCGGGCCCGGAGGAATAATGTCCGTATTGTGGGGGTCCCGGAGGGACGAGAGGCGGAGGCGGCGGATCTTTTCGTGGAAGATTTGATCCTGACCCATCTCCAGCCCCGGGGGCTGAGTAAGCTTTTTGCGGTGGAGCGTGCTCACCGGGTCCCCGGGGGCAGACCTAAGACTGGTGCCCCGCCGCGGCCGCTCATCGCCCGGATTTTTAATTTTCGGGACAGAGATGCTATCCTCCAGACCTCCAGGCAACAGGGACCGGTCAAGCTTGACAACATGGAGATACATTTCTACCCAGACTTTACTCCGGCGGTCCAGAAGCAGCGACAGAGCTTTCTTGGGGTTAAACGTCGCCTAAGGGACCTGAACCTCAAGTACTCAATGCTCTTTCCAGCTAAGCTGAGGGTAGAGGTGGATGGTCGCACGCACTTCTTCGACCGGCCCGAGGCGGCTGGGGACTGGCTGGACACTCTGCCTGGAGATCGGGGCCGGGGGGGCGGGGGGGGCGCGGCTGGCGAGGAGGGCCCGCCGGATCAGAATTGAGGGGTGACTGAATAGGCCTTGCTCTGGACGTTGTTCCTTCACCATTTATTGTTTGCGTATGTTCCCCTCCTATGGAGGTTGCGTGGGGTCTGTTGGGGGCTTCCCTCCTCCTCTGGGGGACTAGTTAGTATTTTAGCTATGGGGCGACAGGCACACTGCACTTTGGGGGGGCTGTCTGGGCTCATGCAGGGGTGCAGGGAGGGGGGAGTTCTGTTGGGACCGGGGGGTGGGGGGGGTGTGTTGTTTGTTAGCACCGCAGGGCAAACCCGCTACTATGTTGTTGTTATTAGGATGCTCGATGGGGGACGACCGATTGATTCGACGTATGATGGGGGGTAGGGACTTGACTGTGTTGTCATGGAATGTTAACGGCCTGGGGGATAGGATTAAGCGTGGTGTGGTCCTGCAGTACTTAAAACGTATTTCACCAGATGTTGTCTTCCTGCAGGAGACGCACCTTATAGGTAACTCCTTTCATGCAATGAATCGGCGGGGATACCGTTTGGTGGCACATTCCGGCTTCACCTCGGGCTCGCGGGGGGTGGGTATTATGATCAAGAACTCGCTCCCGTTGGAGATTGATGAGGTGCGCCATGATGAGAGGGGACGCTACACGGTTCTGGTGGGAAGAATGGAGGGTAGAGTGTTTATCTTTATATCAGTGTACGTCCCGCCTGGGTTACAAGCCACCACATTCGCGGACCTGGGGCGCCTCCTTCTGGACCTTCCGAGTGGCCTGCTGGTGGTTGGAGGGGACTTTAATGCGGTAGCCTCTGGGTCTATGGATCGCCATCCCCCTAGGGACCTCCCCCGGGCACAGGCGTGGCTGCCCGGCCTTCTGGACACGCTGGGCCTGGTGGATTGCTGGCGATTAAAGCATCCCGCATTGCGACAGTACACCTTCCACTCGGGTGCCCATGGTAGCCTCTCGCGGCTTGATTACATCCTTGTCCCGGTGGCCCATGCAGGGAGGGTGGGGGAGGTGCGCCATCTAGCGCGGGGTATCTCAGACCACTCCCCATTGTTGTTGCATTTCGATGTCTTCCCGAGGGGGGATGGCAGGGTGGCCCCAATCAACGCATGGTATTTGCGCAACCCCACCATTCGTGCCGACTTGATCAAATCCTTACAGCGATATTTTGACGAGAATGTGGGGTCGGTCTCCTCCGCCATCTCCCTGTGGGAGGCTTTCAAGGTAGTCCTTAGAGGGGAGGCCCTCTCCTTTATCTCCCATGCCCGGCGGCTCGAGCGGGAGGATGTGACCCGGGTAGAGGCCGAGATTGCAGAACTGGAGGGTGACCTGGGGAGCGGGGTAACAGACGCCAAGTTGCATGTTCTACACCTAAAGCAGGCGGCCTATCGGGCCCTCGTCACGGAGGCGGCCAGGGGCCTCAGTAGAGAGCAGCAGGGGCGATTGTATGATGTGGGTGATAAGGCTGGCAAATTGATTGCGTGGTTGGATAAGAGGGAGAGAGCGAGCCGCGTGGTGCCTTTGATTGAGAGTGTTGATGGTGCGTGTGTCACCGAGCCGGAAGCCATTGTCTCCTGCTTCGCGGATTATTTCCGCGAAGTCTACTCCCCGGTTTCCCCCTGCTCGGAGGAAGATTCCCATGCCCTGCTTCGGGACATCGCACTGCCCTCCCTAACGGTGGAGGACAGGGATTCGCTGGACGCCCCTCCCACCTCGGACGAAATTGCCTTGGCTATTCGCTCGGTTGCATCCGGCAAGGCCATGGGCCCCAATGGTATTCCCATCGAGCTCTACAAGCTACGCCCGGATGTGTTGGCGCCCCACCTGCGCGCGATGTTCCTGGCGGCCCACTCGCAGGGTTCCCTCCCGCCGGACCAGCGCCTGGCCACAATTGTGGTGATCCACAAGGAGGGGAAGCCCCGTGAACGGGTCACATCCTATAGGCCGATTTCGCTTTTGAACGCGGAGCCCAAAATCCTGGCCAAGGTGTTGGCCAACCGGTTGGTTGGCGTGGTGGGCGACCTGGTCCACCAAGACCAATCTGGCTTTATACCGCACCGCAACACGGCGCTCAATCTGCGGCGCTTGCACGGGGTGCTCGCGCGTGTCCCGTTTGTGCGGGAGCCGGCCATCTTGGCGTCCTTGGACGCCACCATGGCGTTTGATACGCTTGAATGGCCATACATCTGGGCGATGCTGGCGAAATTCGGGTTCGGCCCGGGTTTCATTAGCTGGGTCAAATTGCTATATTCGGGCCCATTGGCGCAGGTGGTAGTGAATGGGCGAGTCTCGGCCCCATTCGCGCTGGGGAGGGGTACGCGACAGGGTTGCCCCCTGTCGCCTCTCCTGTTTGCCCTGGCCCTGGAGCCCCTGGCGGAGTGGCTGCGGTGGCACCCTTCTATCCGTGGTCTCCGCTGGACCCCCGAGCATGAGGACCGTGTGTCCCTCTACGCTGACGACATCCTTCTGTATATCGCCTCCCCGCGTAACTCACTGATCGTCCTGGTTGATGTTTTGCGCTCATTCGGTCGCAACTCAGGCCTGGTCATCAACTGGGCGAAATCCTGTGTCTATGTGCTTTCCGGGGAGGCTCCGGCCCTACCACGGGACTGTCCGATCCAGATTGCCTCCCAAGGTTTTCGGTACCTGGGTATCTATATCACACTTGACCCGGAGGCCCGCTATGAGCGGAATTTGCTGCCCCCCCTCCAGCGCTTGAGGGAGGACGTGGTGCGCTGGCGGCGTCTGCCGCTCTCGCCGCTCGGCCGAGCGGCTTTGTTCAAAATGATGTCCCTGCCGCGATTCCTCTACGCCCTCCAGAATACTATGGACTTGGTCCCGGCACGCTATTTCCGTGAGGTGGAGGGCCTCCAGCGGCGCCTGTTCTGGGACGGGAGGCCGCGCATTGCTCTGGCTAAATTGACGCTCCCGTGGTACGATGGGGGGGTCGCCCTCCCGGACATTAAACGGTATTACTGGGCCTCCCAACTAGCTGCAATTAATCATGGCCTTTATGGGCCCGCCTTGAACCCGGCATTTGAGATGGATAAAATGCTCCTACCCGGTGGCGATTACAATCGCGCGCTCTACTCTGGCGCGCCCGACTCTCGTTTGACGGGACCGACGCGTGTTATGGTGCGTGTCTGGCACGCGGCTAATGCAGCTATGGGGTGGAAGGACCGTTTGACCCGGGCGTCACCGCTGTATGCGTCTGAGAGGTTGGGCTCCCTATGGACGTCGAAGGGCTTCGAGAAGTGGGACACGATCGGAATCAGCACGGTGGGAGATCTCTGGACGAGGGGGGATTCAAAACTTTTGAGACGCTGCAGGCGGAGTTTCAGCTGCAGGGCAGTGAGTACTTTCGGTACCTACAAGTCCGCCATGCGCTGGGCTCCGTCTTCCCGGACGTCGCATCCATTCCGGAGTCTTCCCCCCTGGGGGACAGAGTGCTGGACGGCCATGTACCGGACAGCACGATCTCCCTCATATACAAAAAACTGATCAACGATAGATCGTGCCTGCTGACTAGTCTCCGCGAGGCCTGGGTTGCCGACGGGCTGGAGCTGGACGACGAGGATTGGATCTCCGCGGTGGCCTCTCCGAAAGAGGTGGCCATCCCGGCTCGCCTTCGTTTCGTCCAGCTCAAGATCCTTCACCGGGTTTACGTGACGGGGCCAAGGCTTCTGCGTATGGGTTTTGCTGGTGACGGACTGTGTAAGCGTGGCTGTGGTGCGCTGGCGACTTTCATGCATATACTGTGGGAGTGCCCGAAGGTGGAGCGATTCTGGCGTGGTGTGCATGAGGTCCTGCGTGTGGTTACGCGTGTCGCGCTGCTGCCTGAAGCGAGGAGATGTTTGCTGAATGTATGGGAACCGCATGACTATTCGGTCCCGCAGACGCGGTGGGTGACTCTGGGATACATGATAGCTAAGCGTGACATTGCTCAATTGTGGGGATCCCAGAGGCCCCCTGCGGTGTCGGCCTGGAAAGAGCATATGGATTGGTGTATGTTTCGTGAAAAGGTGGTGTATGTGGCGAGGGGTAAGCCTGGGGCGTGGGTGAAACTCTGGGGCCCCTGGAACGCCTACCGCGGGGGTATTTGTGAGCCACCACTGCTACCGGCTGCCTCGCCTGCTCCGTCTCCCTAGACGGCCCCCCTCCCTCGGCCGCGGGCGCGTGGTCCCCCAGTCCCTGGCCTACTCCCATTCCCCTCCTCAGAGTTCTGCTGCTGGTTTGGATCCCCCACTTATGGAGCACGTGCTGTTACTTTGGATCGCGGGTTGCCTTGCGGGTGTGGTTTTTTGGTGTTGTCTTGTTTCAAGAAAAGGGAACCGTACTGTGGGCTTGGAGCTGTGTGGCCTGCACCATTGATTACTCCTGTTTCACTGCTCTGCCGAGAGACTTTTGCTGTATGTATGCAATATGCTTTTGTCATTCTAGCGGCCGGCCGGGTGGTTGTAGGCCCATACCTGTAACTTTTACAACCTGCAATAAACGGTTTAAAAAAAAAAAAAAAAAAAAAAAAACAATTAGGTAATGATCCTTGAGCTGTGTGTTACTATTTAATCGCCTCCAGATTGGCCTTTTTTCACTTTTTCAGCACATTTTGCTTTTCCCCAAAACTAATTTCAAATTGCTATTCTGGTCAGTAAGAGCCCAACTGAAATAGACCACGCCAATTCCTCTCAGTTTTTGATAGTTAATTGTATTCTGGGGAAATTGACTGCAATTGATGAGTAATACACTCAGAAATATACTTTATTTAGACTGGCTGACCTGGGTTCTATCAAACTCAATATCCTCCTGTTTGCAAATTCATCCGCTGCTCTAAGTGCACACCAAGTTAACAAATATTCCCTTGTGCAGGTTCTGTCTCAGTGCTGGTGCAAGTGTTCTAAATAAATTGCCTGCACAGATCTGCAAATCACAGTGCTTTATTGGGCAATTCTTCAGGAAGAGGATACCCATGCTGTTCCAAAGATGATCTGTCAGTATCCCAAACGGCTTCCCATTCTGCTCCTATCCCTTTGGATCAGAGTGTCAAAGGAGACCCACCCTCTGGTCGACTACCTCAGCTTGGTGTACATTCCAAATTCTGATGTTACCACAAAGCCTTCAGGTAAACTAGAATATCCCTAAACACAGTTGTGCGGTCCATGTTATTTCTTGGTCAAATCCATTTTAGAACTCTTTAGATAGGCCATTCCTGCAACAATTTAATCCTGATTAGGAGTGTGCTCCTTTTACTCTTTCCGACTAGGTCGAGACATTCCTATTAGGATGGTGGAGAGGCGGGTAACAGTGATAAGGAATTCAGTTTCTGTTGGGAAAAAGATGTCTATCATGTTGTAGGAGCTTGACTCCACCAAGACGGCACCATCTCTGTGCTCTGATGACCAATTAGCTCAGATCCCTTAACAAACATCCCTAGACCAAGCAACAGGCCACATCTACACTGAGGTCTCCTAAGTATTTTAAAGCAATATTCAGAACCTCCTTGCATTAGGCAGTTTGGTGCTTCGTGCATTTTCCTGGATCCCGAGTGGGGGTTATTGACCCTCCTCTCGTCTGTGCTCTTCCAAACAGACTAAGACATTAGGTACATATGGTAAGAGTTTCCTAGTGCAGTGGCCTTATGGCGCAATAGCAGATGTGGTGACTTTGCTTTTCAACTGTGACATCCATTTGTTGAGTGGCATGTCAAGCCTATGGAGTTTGCCCCTTGGTAACCCAGAGAGAAATTGCAATTTTTAGAGCACAAAGAAAGAGAGTCTGCTATAAATGGCTGTGGTTATTGTTTGATGTGCCAGATGCAGTGCATATGGCTGCCATATGTGTCCTTTTTAAGACACTTTTTAAATTGTGTGATTCAACCTTTCATAGAAACAAAGGAGGGAAGAAAAAAACATGTTATGTTGCATCCGTGCATCAGCATTTACATAGTCTTCAATCATCGGTAATTCCTAAACAAAACAGTAATAATGTTGTGGTGTTACAGGCGGGGGTCCAATCAATCAATCAAATCAGTATGGATTTGCAAAGCACGCTAATCACTCAACAGGGTATCCAGGCGCTTTCAGTTCCTGGAGGCTTATTCAAAGAGCCAGGTCTTGATAGGAAAGCAAGGAGAAAGGAGTGAAAAGGATGAGAAGGCACTCAAAAACAGAGGACAAAGCAAGGAGAAGGAGTGGAAATGAGGGAAAGGCAAGGAGAAGGCTTCTAATAAATTCAGCAGCTGGTGTCCTTGCTCATGGTGGATAGTCAACATGAAGGTAAAGTAATGCTTTTAGAAAGAGCTTCCAATCTGTTAAATCTTTGTTTTGCGTATACTAATTTCTGGTAGATACTCTACCTGCAAATTCTCCCCTTCTAGCCCAGGCACCAGCCTGGATATAAAAACCTTTCCAGTAGCTTTTCTGTGCCGGTAGGTGGCACTTGTTCAGTGTCAGCACCAAAAACACATTGGTAACGCTGGGCCCGTACAGTGCCCATTTCAGCCCCCCTACAACAGTTCCCTTTCTTTCCATGCCTACAAGGCTGTTCTGGAGCGCGCCCTTCTGAGATTTCCTTGCACAGCAAATTCAAAGATTTTTAGTGCAGTGCAAGGATTTATCCTCCAAAGCACTCTAGGTTCTAAGACTGTAAAGAATGTAAGGGTCAAATGTCCATTACACACAGCATGTTATTTGTCTGTGGTGTTTGAGGTCTGACCAGGGCACAAAGCCGTATCAATATTGCCTTGGAATGAACCCCAGAGCCATCAAGGAGAGGAAGGTGAAGTTATTCATGCCCAAAGCCCAGGACAATCATAGAGGCAGGTCTACATTTCACCCTCATTCAATGTCACCCGAATCCCCTTCTTCCAGATCCTCCAATGAAAAGTGCTCAGTTTCAGTTTATTGACAATTTGATATCATGCCTAAAAAGGCAATACATACAATTCATATACACACATTATAGAGGGGAACACAAATAGTTCATAAAAGCTTATACTTTTAATATAAAAAATTTGATCTGAGGCCTCAGGGACATAACAGGTTTCCAACAACCTTACATCTGCACCTGGACTCTGCCATCTGTGAGTCTACCCTACAAATTGGTGCCACCCCAGGACTGGACCCTTGGAAGTGGGCTTAAGGTGCTCTGCCAGCCTCTGTGGATCCAGCAGAGCCGACTTGTCCTCTGCTGCTTGGCGCTAACCCGAGCAGAACTGATGCATCGCCACTGCTACGTGGCTTGGACCCATTGCTTTGCATCGCAGCTCTCTGGAACTGTTGAATCAGCCTGACTGCGCGATGCATCCTTGGCGCAGGTTCTTGCATCCCTTATTGACGACAGCCTCAATGACGAAGCCCGACCCCGCGTCGCAGCCTTTCAGCTCTTTGGAAGAGGCACATAACCTGACTGCGCATCGCATCCTCGACGCCAACTTTCCATCGCAAGCCCTGTCAACGGCATTCTCAATGACGACACAGGCCTTCTCCGAACCAACACATCTGTTCGGCTGCGCAATGCATCTTTGAAGCAGATCAACGCAACGACCTACCTACCAGGACTTAAGGTACTTTGTCAGTGGGCCTAACTGGGTCCATGTAGCTGGCCCATGCTCCTTCGTAGATAGCCTGAATTTGTGATTTTGCCCCGGTCCAGCGAAACCATATAGCCACAGTTGGCCCTTTGCGCTTCTTGGCGCTATTTTTACCTAAAACTTTCATATTTAATATCTCCAATTCTACTAATTGGATTTTTGTCCTTTTGGTCTTGATTTCTTTTTTATTAAAGAAAGTTCTGTTTTTCTAACGAGGTGTGGGATCCTTTTTGTCTGGTGTTTTCATTGTTTTACTGTTTGAAGTGTTGCACACATACTTTGCACATTGCCTCTGAGTTAAGCCTGACTGCTGTATGCCAAGATACGAGGGAGTTGATCACAGGTTAATTTGGGGTTGATTGTGCCTAACCTTCACCAGGATTGTTGTTGCTGCTTGACCAGGGTTCCACCCCAGTCAACCAATAAACCCAATTCCCTACACTTTGTATCTTCGTTCACTAGAAGAAATCCAGGTGAGTTTTGCATCCATCGTTGTAACTAGATTCCAAATTTGGTATCTTGGGTTAGAAGGTGCCCCAAGCTCATGTCGTACGTTGTTTACCACAAGCTAGTATCTCAGTTTTTTTTTTAGGTAATAAGTTTGCATCCAATAGTCTGTAGCTAAGATGCATTGGCCGGTGGCACAGGAATATTACTTGAATGAGCATTAAAGTTTCAGTATAATTGGGATTTCTTCCATGTAGTTGTTGTGGTTGAATTTGAATGACGAGATCGCGGTGTGAGATATAGGGTAAAGAAGAAGAGGGCATTGTTGTATTCTTGAGGGATTCGTGTGTTCAAGGCAAAAGGGTCAAGAGAGGGAAAAACAGATTTAAAGACTGTTAGTAAAGAATCAGTTCAGTGGAGGACGGTGCCTTGATTCACTATTGATTTTCGAATTCACCAGTAGATAGAGGGTTGCCGACTCCACATAGTGTTGAGGCTTAGATTCAGCAGCTGAGGCACTGTGGGTCTAGCTTAAGGTCTTTCTTTATTTTCTCCTCAAATTTTTTTTCGAGGTTTTTGGGTTTGAAGATGAAGTGACCATCGAAGGAGTCGCCTAGTTCTTATGTGCATGAAGCGTTTTTGGGTCAGAGATTTAGAGCCGGTTATACAAAGAATAGGAATAGCGATTTCCAAATGGTGATTTCATCCAAATCGCTATTTGGAAATTGCTGTTCTTTATGTATGAAACTTTTTATTTCATACTTGCGATTCCTAGTGGATCGCAAATCCAACTACCTCATGAATATTAATGGGGTCGTTCGCAGTTTGCGCCCATTAGAAATCGCAGCCATCACATTAAGTGTGGCCTTCTGAGGTCAGCAGACCACCATGTCTGTGATTGCCTTTGAATAAAGGTTTATTTTTTGTTGAAATGCAACCCGTTTTCCTGAGAGGAAAACAGGATGCATTTCAACAATAAAAAAATGTTTTCCCAACATTCACAAAGGGGGAGGACACCTCCCAATTTGCGAATGCATTACCACCAACTTTGAGTTGGAGGTAAAGTGTTTTACGATCGCTTTTCGGTCACAAAACATTCGTACATACCAATGCAATTTGGTATATGGAAAACGCCCCAAACGCGTCCCTTCCAAATGCCGAATCACAAAGCCCAAATTGTGGGCTTTGTACATTCCAAAAAGCATTTTTCCAGTCGCAAACGGGCCGATTCTGCGATTCGGCCTGTTTGAGACTGGAAAAATGCTTTGTACATATGGCCCCAAGTGATTATCTTGTTAAGTTCCTTGGTTGCACATGTTGCTGCATAAATCTGCCTAGTGTAGTGGAATTTTTTCACATTCCGGACTGCAACTTTGTAGATTCTAGAATGCCTTTGCAACATTGGGGTTGCTTGTCTTTTTACAGTGTCTTTTCAGATCTATTTTGTTTGATTTGAGGGATTTCTTTGGAGTCATCCATGCAGCTTTCCCACGACCAGTGCTTAATTTGAGCCAATGATTACAAGTGGAGCCCATGTCAATCACTTTTTGGCACCATCTGACGTACCCATAGCAAGAGAAAAAAAACACGAAAGGAGAAAGGAAAGAAGGCGAACAATGGAAAAAAACAGTGACAAAGGGAGAAATAAGGGATGAAAAACCCTGCAAGAATGAGATAGAGGCACAGAGTGGTGGTTGTGAATTGAAGAGGCACGAGGTGGAATCAAGACTGAGCAGCCTTGGTGTTCAGCACTCACGATATTCTTAATGCCGGCCACGGGCTTCTGAGCAAAACCTTGGGCCCGGCACTTATTCGTTGACAAATTAAGCACTGTCCATGATAGCAGGTGCAAGTGGTAGTCCTTGACAAGGTGATATTTTTGTGGATCAGTGCCAGGCAGAGATAAAAATGATAAACTTGAGATTGAGTAAATCGGCAATGAGCAGTTGATTAAGCACTGAAAGTGGCACGGTCGGGTTGCCCCATGAGCTAATAGATGTCTGAGCGGTTTAGCAGTATATCTGGTAGATTGACATTAAACTGAATTTAGGCATGTGTCCAAGACATGTGGTGTTTGCCAGTATCTATGATGAGGTTTTGTGCCAAATAAATTGCAGAGCTTCTGTGTGGAATAAATTGCATTCAGGGTACGTCCAACAGTGCTAGTAGGGCTTGTAACCTTTTGAACTAGGAACTAGATTGCATATTTGGATGCATATAAGATAAGGCAGGCCAGGATTGTTGGTCCAGGTATTGAATTACCCCAAGTATGCAAAGATTGTGGTGAACTATCAGTTCAAGGAGTCAAATAAACAGGTGCTCCACGTCTGTAAGCTTTTATTTATAGCTGAGCAATGCCTGATGGTTTATTTTCCTTCTGCCTTCACCACTAGAAAGACACATTGCAATGAACATTTGTGCTTTTTCACTTCAGTTTAATGATGTGTTGCTGTACACAAGCAGAGGGCTCACCGCCTCCAACCAGTTTAAAGTGCACGGACAGCTCCCTCTCTACAGCATGTCGGTGAGTAACCTTTTTGTCTTCTTTCATGGCCTCCGTTGGAGCGGGTCTTTTTTGCATCTCATCCTCAACACACATCTTAAATTTTATTATCATTGCCATTGCTACGTTCTTTTGTAAAGTTTGCTTTTTGCATGGGTGCCAACTTTGGTAGGGACGGATGCTGCAAAGACAAGGTATAAGCCATTCATACTGTATGCTTGTTGATGCCCTGGTGGCACTCGCTTAGGATGTGACGACATATGGGCAGTAATGGACTTCAGAAGCCGTTTTGGTTCATAGCATTACATGCTTAATGTATGCATACATTATACATTTTTAAGTGCCCCAGTGTTCAATCTGTGTGGATAAAATCAAGGATTGCAGTTTGCAAGAGTTCAGCCCTGACCTGGTATGTACGGGGGATTGGGTTTTGACCACAATAAAGATCAACATTTAGAAGAAGTTAAACTGTTCCTTTGATATGAACTGTGCATCACTGTTGGAGTTTAATTGATAAACAGCATCTTTTTTTATAAGGATTATTCCTCTGCGTTGGGAATAGAGCGCGTGATCAGAAATATATAACTGATACAGGATTCATATTTTAACCACCTACAAACTGAACTGGATCCCTTAAAGGCTGCTAGGGGCACTAGTGAAAGATTCTTGTTTACCCACTCAGGATCCTGGGTGGATGAGCAACCTCAGTTATAGAACGCAAGCGATCCAAAATGGTGTGTTGTGTTTGGACCCCTTGTGCTCCACCTCATTCCCTGCAGCACTTCACCCCTGCATGGCCTGGGTCTGTTGGTCTACCTCCTGTCTCATCAACTTATATAACTGCTAATTGCCTACTGGTGCTGGGGATTTGCCAGATGCATACACAGTTGCCTGTAAAAATACACTACTGCTTCCTAGCCTGGAGACATTACTAAAATCAGTGGTAGCAACGTATTGCTGCCGCTCACCAGTGCTGCTTTAAAATGCCGCATGCATTAGTCTTCGCGTTATTTGCACATTGTTTGCCACTGATGTGTGCAGGGACGCAGTTTCGGGGGGATCTTTGGTTGGGGTGTCTCTCTAATCTCTCCCTCCCCAGGTATTTTCGGGTAAATAGTGGGGTACAGGTCCTTTCAGTCGGGTATTGGGAGATGTCTGTCGGATTGCAAAAGTTATTTTTACATAAACAAAAACACACACACAACCTCTCTGCTTTGAAAGTCTTAAAAACTGTTGGTTATTTTACAAAATATTGTGTTTCCTCTCTTGATACTCTTAATAATCTGCATTTGTCTCACTCTCCGCTGACTCTTAAGCCCCTCTTGTGCGCCCTGTTTGTTGTATAATGTATTTTAACATTATATGCCAGTCTGATTGTTGGCAAATCTGAACCTCACACCCCCACCACAATTTTACTAACCAAGCTACGCCTCAATGTGTGCAGTGCTGAAGCAGCACAGAGCATAATCAGAATAGACTTCTGCATGTCTTTGACCATGTCCTTACTTTATCCTAGATTGTGGCGTACATGGTGCTATAGACACAAGACGAGCGAGCCATGATTTTGTGGTTTTGTGTATGCTAATCTAACAATGGAGCAGAACTTTCTCGGAATTTCAGGAAATCTTAACAATCTCTTTCCAGCTCCCAAAATTAAAAAGATACCAGCTTTGCAATTTTCCATGTTTCCTGTTTTCTTACTTTAACCTGCTGCTTTATTTGCTTGGTAAAAGAGGTGCGCGGCATTCGTGTATGCTAGTTTGCTTTCCTTGTGAGCTTCTGCTTCCTGCCACTGGTCTTTGGACTGGGAAGAAGGTGAGAGTCGCCCAGCACTGTATTGAGCTGCAAGCGTGTTCATGGTAGATGTCTTTTAAAATCTTCCTGGTTCATTCCTTCTTAAAGACCACGCGTTGTCTTCCGTTACCTGTACAGAGATGACATCAGGAGCTCCTTTTGTGTACCAGGCACTGGTAGAAATGGACTATAGAATTCAGTTTTAGTCCATAACCCATCTGTGCGGCTTCCATCTTAGAAGAGGTAACATCTGACTCTCTGAGAAAAATCTGTACTCCTATAAACATGCACAGTTGTAGCACATCCTGTCATGATGATGCAACATCAGAAACTTTCAACAATAATAACATCCAACAAGAATTGATGGACCCACCAGAAAGACAATCTAACCCATTTTAGCTGTTTCCAACAGTTTCCTCAAATCTGTCTAAAATGTGTGTTCGAGGTATATGAGCTGCAGATTACACACTTTTGCATAGATCGCCATCTGGTGTTGGGCCCGGATGTTTGCAGATTGTTTTTCCTCTTGAAAAGTCTTTGGAAGTCACGAGGTTGGTGACTCCTCCCTTGGTTTGTATTGCGCATGGGCTTCGGCTCCATCCTCAGATTGTTTTTTTCCGCCATCGGGCTCGGATGTAATACTTCGCGCTCCGGTTCCGAACATTCCAGTTCGACGATCGAAGCGGAATCCTCGCTCTCCGCGGTATTGTTCAAATCCTGATCTCCTCAATCACCTTCTTCTTCGACGCACCTTCGATTCCAGTCATCGACGGCGGCCTTCGGGCCTATCCAGGCTCCGGTCCCGGCTGATGGAAAGAACTCCATTCAAGAAGTGCCCTCGATGTGGGTCCAAATTCCCCCACACCGATCTTCATGAGGTATGCAACCTCTGCCTCTCCCCTGAACACGAGGCTCGAGACTGTCCCGCCTGCAAGTCTTTTAGATCCAAAAAGACTATTCGAGATCGAAGAGCCAGACGAAAAATGGCGCACTCCTCGACTTCCGTTCCAGTCGACATCTTCGGGGATGACGTCGAAGCTCCGGAACAGCAGCACACCGAAGAGGACCTAGTCAGTGCTTCCGAAGCCGACGACTCGCATGTGGAGGACATCACCCTGGCGTGAGTAAAATACCCCCTCCCACGCCGACACCCAAAAAGGCTTCGGTCACGCCTTCGCCTCCGGGCCTAGGCAAGACCAAAGACACTGCTTCGAACACCCCACATTCGGGCCCGGTGAAGAAGCTTAATAAGCCTTCCGGCGGCTCGGGCTCGAGCCAGCCTGCCAGCGGTGCCGATAAAAACACTTCGGCACCGAAAAAAAGATCGGCCTCTACCTCGACACCGAGCTCCGCACCAAAGCCCTCGGTGTCGAAACCCAGCCTCTCGGTGCCTACCAAACATCATAAGACCCTCGGCACCGACACTCCCGCGCCGAAGCCTGTCTCGGCACCGACCAAAAAATCAGAGGTTCCAAAAAAGCACGGCACCGACAAGCCTAAAAAGCCATCGGCCCCGAAAACTTCGGCGCCGACCGAACAGCCAGTGTCGCAAGATCTATTTACACCGGATCCTTTGCAAAAGACACTTACCAAGGATCCAAAAACTGGACATTTGGCAATGTCTTCTAAAAAGAGACATTTGGACAAACCACCTCCACCTCCAAAGAGGAAAGACTGTGCCACCTCCCCTTTCAGAGTGCCTTCCCCACCTCCACCCTCTCCACCTCCGCCCCCTCCTCCACCCCTGCCTCATCGCTCTCCGACCCCGACTCCAGACCATGATGATCAGGGGGACCCATACTACGACCCAGCAGATGTGCCACAAGACCCCACCCCTACAGGATCCCCAGACCCATGGGATGATAATAATAATCCAGACATTCCAGATGTCCCACAAGATGACCTGTATCCATCCAGGCCATCTCCACCAGAAGACTCATTAGGTTTTCACCACCTACTTCAGAGGGCGGCACATTACCACGGGGTAGAGCTACACACTGACCCAGTAGAGGAAGATTTCCTCCTAGACACCTTTGACACTGCACATAGGTCTACTTCTATACTACCTATGCTCAAAGGGGTAATAAAACATGCGCCAGAGGTTTTTAAAGACCCAGTCAGGGCTAGGGTCCTCAACCCATACATAGAGAAGAAGTATAAAGCTGCCCCCACAGATCCTGCCTACATCAAGGGGCCAGCGCCACTGGATTCCCTAGTGGTATCCACTGCACGGAAAAGGTCAAATTCCCAGGCGTCAGGCGAAGCACCACCACCTGACAAAGAGTCAAATCTCCTGGACGCGTCAGGAAAACTCACTGCGTCACAGGCAGCCAATATATGGCGTATCGCCAACACTCAAGCGCTATTGGCCAGATACGACAGAGCGCATTATGATGAACTAGAAACCATCATGCACCATCTCCCAGAAAAATACGAAAATAGGGCCAATGAATTAATTCAAGAGGGTAAGACCATAACTAACACCTCTATACGCTGTGCCTTAGACGCAGCAGACACAGCCTCCAGGGCTATTAACACTAGTGTCCTCCTCCGTCGCCACGCTTGGCTGAGAGTTTCAGGCTTTAAACCTGAGGTACAAGCCTACATATTAAACCATCCATTTGATCAAGAACATTTATTCGATCCAAAGGTAGATGAGGCCCTCGAGAAAATGAAGAAAGACACAGATACGGTGAAATCTATGGGAGCCCTACAGTCACACCCTCCTAGGCGCTCCTTTCGCTGCTCTTCCTTTCGGGGCACGGGCAGCGGCTACTCCTCAGATAGCGCGTCCACGTCCTACAAATCCCCTCCTCAGTCCACCTTCACAAGTGGTTATCAAAGAGGCGGCTATAGCGGCAATAACAATAAAGGCAGAGGCAAAACAAATACCGCCCGCTCTGCCACACCGCCTACCCAATGACTTTCCCCTGCTCCCTCCAGACCATCCCACTCCGGTCGGGGGCAGACTACAAAATTTCCTTCACGTCTGGGAGTCCATCACATCAGACAAATGGGTGACCCAAAATATTCGTTCAGGGTACTGCCTAGAACTCACATCTACCTCCCCCAACATTCCACCCAGGCAACGCCCAAAGTCACAAGAACATTCCACTTTACTAAAACAGGAGGTAATCTCCCTCCTACAAAAACAGGCGATAGAACAGGTCCCCCCCAATCAGTAAAATGTAGGGGTCTACTCCCTATATTTTCTGATACCAAAAAGAGACGAGACTCTACGACCTATCTTAGATCTCCGGCCTCTAAACACATACATACATTCGCACCATTTTCACATGGTAACACTTCAGCAGGTACTTCCGCTCCTCTCCCAGAACAACTTTCTCACCACATTGGACTTGAAAGACTCATACTTTCACATTCCGGTACACCATGCCCACAGAAAGTACCTCAGATTTGTAGTGGACGGGCAACACTACCAGTTCAAGGTGCTCCCATTCGGGGTCACAACAGCACCAAGGGTATTCATAAAGTGCCTAGCGGTAGTGGCGGCACATCTCAGAAGACAGCACATTCACGTCTTCCCATATTTGGACGACATGGCTGATAAAAGCCGCGTCCTACAACCAATGTGTACACCACACCGCCACTACAATCCAACTACTTCACCAACTAGGCTTCACGGTGAACCACCAAAAGTCCCAGCTAACACCATCCCACATAAAGCGATACCTTGGTGCCACCATAGACACCTCAAAAGCCTTAGCCTACCCCAATCCGGCCAGGATTGCAAGCATTCAGGCTTTGCGTCAGAAATTCATACTTCAACACTCCCTCCCAGCAAGAGTGTTTATGCAACTGATAGGGATGATGGCCTCTTGCATTTTCATAGTGCCTCATGCAAGACTCCAGATGCGTCCACTCCAAGAGTGCTTAGCGCGCCAATGGAACCAGGCCCAGGGGCAACTGACAGATCTGGTGTTGGTAGACGGTCGCACCCATCGCTCTCTGCAGTGGTGGAACACCACAAATCTTTCCAGAGGTCGACCGTTCCTGGACCCAGTTCCACAAATAATCCTGACAACTAACGCATCGCTCTCCGGCTGGGGAGCTCATCTACTACACCTCACAGTGCAGGGCACCTGGACGCCGCAACAAAAGTTACTCCACATCAACCATCTGGAGTTACTAGCAATCTTTCTAGCCCTAAAATCCTTTTACACACAGATTTTAGGCAAGGCAGTCCTTATTCGCACAGACATGACCGCCATGTACTACATTCAAAAACAAGGCGGCACACACTCTCCACAGCTCTCTCGACTAGCACAGAGCATATGGAGATGGGCAATTCCACACAAAATCTTTCTCCTAGCCCAGCATGTTCCAGGAGTCCAAAACACCATGGCAGATCTGCTCAGCAGACAGACGCAGCAGATCCACGAGTGGGAACTTCACCCGCAGGTTCTTCACCCGTTCTTTCAGATGTGGGGGCATCCACAGATAGACCTATTCGCCACCCACGAAAACAAAAAATGCCCAAGCTTCGCCGCCAGATACCCACACCCCTTGTCCAAAGGCAATGCGATATGGATGAACTGGTCAGGCAGATTTGCATACGCCTTTCCACCTCTCCCACTAATTCCATTAGTGGTGCGAAAGCTACAACAGCACTCCCTCACACTGATTCTAGTAGCTCCAACATGGGCCAGACAACCGTGGTACACCACGCTGCTGGAACTCTCGGTAGTGCCACACCAAAAATTGCACCTCTCACCATGCCTCCTAACCCAGAACCATGGAGAGATCAGACACCCGGACCCAGCTCAGCTCAACCTTTCGATCTGGCTCCTGAGATCCTAGAATTCGGATACCTTAACCTTCCCCCTGACTGTATGAACGTCATCAGAGAAGCTAGACGCCCTACCACTAGAGCCTGCTACGCTGCCAAGTGGAAAAGATTTGTTGTTTATTGCCATAACAACACAATCAACCCTCTAGACGCATCCATACAGCATATCATATGCTACTTACTCCATCTACAAAGATGTAACCTAGCATATACATCCATTCGGCTACACCTCGCAGCAATTGCCGCTTACCTACAGAACTGACAGCACCTATCACTTTTCAGAGTGCCTGCCATTAAAGCCTTCATGGAAGGCCTAAAACGAATAATTGCCCCCAGAGTGCCACCCTCACCTGTGTGGAACTTAAATATAGTTCTCACAAGGCTAATGGGACCGCCTTTCGAACCTCTGCATAAATGCGAACTGCAATTCCTCACATGGAAAACAGCTTTCCTTGTAGCCATCATCTCCCTTAGAAGGGTCAGTGAGATACAAGCACTTACTATACAAGAACCTTTTCTCCAAATGCACCCGAACAAGGTTGTCCTCCGTACCAACCCAAAATTCCTACCCAAAGTCATCTCACCCTTTCATCTAAACCAATCGGTAGAATTACAGGTTTTCTTCTCGCAACCTCAAACTGTTGCAGAAAGGGCTTTACACACACTGGATGTTAAAAGGGCCTTGCTTTACTATATCCAGAGAACATAACCTTTCAGAAAGACAAAGCAACTGTTTGTCTCTTTCTCTCCACCTCATAAAGGCAACCCCATCTCTAAATCAGGAATAGCTAGGTGGATTGTAAAATGCATACAGATTTGCTACCACAAAGGAAAACGCACGCTATCTGTTCCCCCTAAAGCCCACTCTACACGATAGATAGGGGCTTCTATGGCTTTTCTAGGGAACATCCCATTAGATGATATCTGCAAAGCAGCTACATGGTCAACACCGCACACTTTCACTAAACATTACTGTGTAAATGTAAATGTAAATGTGTTTGTACTTGTATAGCGCACTGCCACCCCCAACGGGGGCATCCTGGCGCTTTTACTCATACCGCTGTGGAACCCTTCCTGGCTTTCCATGTGAGGTGTCCACTCCTGGGCACCCCCATGGTGAGGCCAGGCATCCCAGCGCTGTTGGGGCCGTTGTGGAGATTAAGCAAGCTATTGCCCAGAGTTGCAGCGTGGGACCCATGATTAGAATAGGCACTGAGGCGAGAATATCCGGTCCGCGGAATTTATAGCCCGAGACCCTGCCGTGACGGGAATCGAACCCTGGTCCCGGACCAGTGCTCTGCATCGAGGTCTGCCACTCTAACCATTGAGCCACACTTCTAGATGTGCAAACCAAGCAACAAGCTAGTGTGGGCCAGGCTGTACTAAAAACACTATTTCAAACCACTGCAACAGATGCCGGTGGTCGCCGCTAAGGTTGGGAACTGCTATAAAGTCTATGCAAAAGTGTGTAATCTGCAGCTCATATGCCTCGAACGGAATATGCTACTTACCTGTATGCATCTGTTCTTGGCATGTAGAGCTGCAGATCTACACACGCCCACCCGCCTCCCCGGCTACCTGTATCTGTTCCAGTCTATCTTATTTAGATACAACACACATGGTTTTCTTCACTATTATTACTACGCTCCATCTTTCCCTGTTGGCGAAAAACAATCTGAGGATGGAGCCGAAGCCCATGCGCAATACGAACCAAGGGAGGAGTCACCAACCTCGTGACTTCCAAAGACTTTCCAAGAGGAAAAACAAACTGCAAACATCCGGGCCCAACACCAGATGGCGATCTATGCAAAAGTGTGTAGATCTGCAGCTCTACATGCCAAGAACAGATGCATACTGGTAAGTAGCATATTCCTTTTTTCACAGAAGGCACATTTATAATAAATAACACATTGCCTATTTTAATTTTTATGAACCACTCTTCAGTGCCGGATGTTGGTTCTGCTACATTAGGCTGCCTTCTTATATACATTCTGTGCAACCTTGTTTGGCACTGTTGAGTTATCTTGTAAGAAGAATAAGCATCTGTTGTAGTCAGCACGGACTACGTTTTTAAATATTCTACAAAAAAACTGTAGTTGTTTCAAAAGAAAGCCGTAAAGATGTGCTCTGTGTATGTCCGGTCAGTAAACTAATGTAAAAGTAGATTCCCTGAAAGAGGAATGGGTATAACTTGTGCCATGATGGACTGCAAAGAGGAACATACAAAATGGTCTTCTGCACATGTGCTCCATTACTTGCCTCCATAACTACCACGTTACTGCTCAGATCTTGTCTTGGTGGGGAGGTATACCTTGTGTTTGAAGTGGCTGACTTTTACTGTAATTTACTGAATTGTACTCTCTTATTCAGTATATTGTGATGTTTAATGAATGTCTTCATAGTTGTTGTAAGCTATCACGACAGGGTAACCAATGGAGTCCTTGTGTATCACTAACCACTTAATATTGTGTTTTTTAGGTGGAAGAGAGTGAAGAGGAGTGGGCTGTTCCACATTGTTTCACACTACGGGGTCATCGCCAGGCCGTTGTTGTTGCTGCAAGGTACCTTTGTCGGTTCATTCAAACCAGCATGCCATTGTTGAAAATAAATCATCATTTTGTCCAGGTGCCATTTTGAGTCACTTGTGGTTCTTTATATTTTGTCGCAGCTCCCACGATGAGATGGTGAAGTGGATGGAGGACATACAGCTGGCAATAGATCTGGCAGACAAAAGCAGCGGGCCGGTACCAGAACTACTAGCTAGCAGCCCACCTGACAGCAGTAAGTGCCCCTGTCTGGGTTTGTGAACCCTTAATAACGCTTCTTTCAGGAAGAGCATCAGGAACTTGAACCCTTCACCTGTGCGTGTAGTATTGAAATTTAATCAATTTGCCCTGCCTGGTCCCATTGAGGTTTCTGCTGCATGACCCTGCTGTTGAAGGTTTGATTTGGCTGCACGTGAAGCTCGGCTGCAATAGACGGGCAGACATGCATGATGGTTTTCACGGTTTGCCTTATTTCCATTTTGTTGACACGTCATCATAACTGCCATACAGCGGGTTTAATATCCGCAAAGAAAATATTTTGTTCAGTTTCTATCTTTGGTGGTGAACGTGCACGTTTTTGAACAAGTGATAAATACATTTATGTTTTGATTACAAGACAAAATGTTTCTGTGGTTCAGCCCAGGTTTTAATTGAGTCTTTACCAATTATTAATAACTGTTTGGTCTTCTAAGAGGCCTGCTGATTCATTCAGCAATGAGTTCCTGAAAACTGTAAACTTGATAGGTTAAACGCGTTGAAACCATTTTTGAAAACTCACTGTGAAAGGCGTATCTTCTTTTTGCTTTCATCTTTGTGTTTTTCGTTATTGGCGTACATCAAAAATAATAACACGATGTGTGTTGATGAAATATATTGTACAAGCAGCACTTTTAACAAAAATTGGAAACGGCCCAATTTAAGCAATACTATCTGTTAAGACTAAGGCATATTTAAATATAAAGTAGTGATTTCATTAAACTGCTTACAGGTAGCGGCTGAATTATTGGTACTGAGATGCAGAAAGTAAAGTATTGGAAAGAGGTACTATTAAGTAACAAAAATCACTAACACAGATCCAAGAATATATATGTACTTGAGAATATGGCTGAAAGAGGAAATCAGTCGGGGAGCAAATAAAATTATACAAATCAATTAGGCATTTTTTTTTTTATTTAAACGCTTTCTGCCATGCTGGGAATCTGATAACGTAGTTAGATCCGCCAAAATGGCTGCAGTGGGGATGTATCCCCTCTGAAACTTGATCAAAAGTTCAAATTGCCTACTAACAAAAGAACAAACATTAAGGCATGGTCTGTGGTGGAAATGCCTAAATAATGTATTTTACCGTTTGCAAAGGTTGACGTTTTATTGTGTGTGTGCTATGTCCCATTTAACAGAAACTGCTATAGTAAAAGCTGGCAAAAATACAAAGTGCAAAAAAATTATGCTGCATTCTTGTCCCGACTAGTTTCACAATTCCTAACCCTGCAGGAGACACGATTGTGACCAATACCGAGATTGAGATTTAGAAATAGTTGTTCCATATATTGAAAAGCTCAAACATCGGTCATTTATGCCTAGCTCGGGACACTTCAGGAGGTGGATAACGTACCTGTTGGTCAAATGCTGGAAACCAAGAAATGTCATTGGAACGACCCGGGGTGAGATAGTTATTAAGCTAGTAGGAAATGTGTTGTAAAACTGTAGAGAGACGAGTTTTTCTTAATCCTCAACATTTACACGTAGCTAGATAGACGGAAGAAGATTTTGTTTGTGCTTACATTTTGTTCTAGAGTCAAGATTTAGTTGAGAGGCAGTTGACTGAAATAGTCACCTGAATACCTAGCTGTTTGTATTTGCTGCCATTCAAGTGAGTAATTGTGTTGGCTTGAACCTTAATAAGGTGGCAGGGTGGTGTTAATAGCCAGTTCTAAGCCTTACATATAAGTCAGATGTTTGACAGGACAATGAGATTTGTCTGTCTTGACTTGAGAACATCTCAGTGTATTACTGTACAGAATGTCTTCTTGTTTCTTTGTACAAAGGGTGTTCTTTGTGTTCAAGGTGGTCCAGATTTGTCTTAGGCATGTAGGTTTATGGACCAGCATGGAGAGCTAGCAATCAAAATTTGCACTTGGTGAAACATTTTTGCTTCTCAGATTTTACTTGATTTATTTTGTCTTAATTAGTCTCTGCTTTTTTTGGTGGTCGGATATGACTGTGAAGTAAATCAGTTTGTGAATAGAGCTGTCCAGGCCTTATTTCACTCCTCTTTCTATTCAAAGTATTAACTACAAACATTTGGATGCAGCTCTTTGAAAGTACACTGAAAATGTATGACTCGATTACTTGATAGGTTTTATCTGTTGAAGCACCATGTATTGCCCTGGGTCCTTAATTTGGTTTTAGAAAATAGCCTTGGTCGATTCCTCTCGGTTTACTTATTTTGGTGTGAAAAATTAGATAACCTTCAAGATTGCATTTCTGTTGGCTGTCATTTCTGTACTGGGGTTAGGGCGAATCCTGTTGTCAACTTTAGCTTTAATATTGTGTCAGGATTGACAATGCAACAGACTGTCTAATTCAGGATTTCTACCCCTATTCCAGTGCCCACTTTAGTACTTCTACGACACTAGTCAAATTGACAGGATGCTGTATAAAGAACAGTGCCTACAACGTGCTTATTGCATTGTTTTTATAGCGACAAATGTCGTAATGTCTGAATTTAATTTAATGTAACCATAATTCAAATAGACTCATCCACTGTTAACGTTTGTTCCATAATTGGTATCTATCATTAGAACAACCAACCAGGATATCTATCTGAGCTACCAGATTATGGTTAAACCCACACTTAATGTTTTTTAGCTTTGCATTTAAACATTTTGAATTGGAGGCGGTTGCAGGATATTGAAAGAAAAACAGGAAAAAAGATAAACTGTGAAAACGTTGCCTCACGCTGAAAAATTCAAACAAAAAATTTGCACCACTATCTGTGTAAATATATGAAAAGATTAGGAAACGGTTGACTGGTGAAAAATGAAATTGTTTCCCAATTGCCATCAGCAATCTAGGTACAAAATCATATGTTACCAAAAGTTTTTAAAAGTAATTCTTGGCAACAGTAGTCACGCTTTTTCTGGGAAAATGCTAAATTACAACTTTGTGATAGCTGAAATAAAATCTGACTGTATTCATTTATAAAAAACATTTCTGGAGATTTAGAAAAGTAGAGTGTATTTGATGAATGCAGATGTATTACATTTTGACATCCAGATACATCTAATTTAGTTTAAAGCAAGAAAAAGCAGCAACTTGTTCACGGGTATGACACCATGTTTTCGCTTGGTTTGTGAATGTGATTCACAAAAATTCCAAAATCTCAAAATACCAATGTCTCTTTTATTTTGTGTGTCCCTTTCCACAGCAGTTGTAGGTATCATGATTTTTCTTGAAAGAGAGATTTAGTAGAGGCATTTCAGAAGCAAATAATTTATCAACCGAATGCCTGGGACGTCGAAATGTGAGAACCTGAGAAATAAAAAGCCTGAGAAATGTTCTTGATGATTTAGGGAGCAAATGTTAGGGAATATGTGTGTCATTATTAAATCGCAAAGTATTTTCTTATGAATTTAACAAGATTGTTGTGTTTTATTTTGCCTGGGACGGAAGCAGCTTTTATCACCTCTTCTAGCAAAGATATCCAGATTTAAGAATCATTGTTTGTTCTTGAACAAAGGTTTTTGTCTGATAAAGGTGGTAGCATCAGGACATTAATCGTGAATTTATTGTATTTTACTGGCTGACCATCATCTTAACATGCATGTTTCCAATACTGAGAAAAAGATCAAAAAAGAGATGCTTTTTTCCTGATTAGAGTCTCCGGACGAAACAACGATAGACCAGGAATCTGAGGACGACTTGAGTGCATCGCGCAGTTCACTGGAACGGCAGTCCCCTCACCGTGGCAACACTACAGTGCATGTTTGCTGGCACAGAAACACCAGTGTGTCAATGATCGACTTTAGTATTGCTGTGGAGGTAGCTGCCTCAGTCGCACAACACACACATACCTGCATCTCAAGCGAGAGAGACCATATGTCTTTGATGGTTTGAGTTTGCTCTTCCAGTACTATTTGATGCTTAAAAAGGTGGCATATTGAATTTGAACTTTGAAATTGACACAAAGCAAACATATATAAAGCTTTATTTGTCCTATATGGTACCGTGATGTTTCTGAAATATCCAATATAAGTAACTTACCACAAGCGCCAATATTTGCATCGAATTGGAATTGTGCTAAATCTTGCTAGTTGGCAAATTTGTTACTGTGCATAATTCTGTTTTACACTGCACAATTGTTATTACTTTCATTTTTTCAACATGCTTTATGCCACAAGCGTCTTTAGTTTTCCAATAGAGGCACAGCTATCACCATCAAAAATATTGTCTCTTGACATACGAGATTGCAGTCATGTGTGGTTATCCTTTTGTCGTTAAACATAATTCACTTTCTTTACCGCAGGCCTCCTCTGCTTAGGGTCTCACAGCTCTCCATCTTGTCTGCCTATTTCTCTCTCTTTTCCAAATCACGTATTAAAATTACAACAGGTTGGTAAAACAAGTAGAAAGTCAAGGAGCTAAACCAGTTTTATGTGGAATATTAAGACAACATTTGTCCTTGGTTCAGATCACTGTTGTGTACATGAAACTACTCGTAAACTGATCATACTTGCGATTTTTACAAAAGGTTTGGAACCATAGCACAAGTTTGCCATATTATTATTGGCTTTACCTCAGTGATTGGTAAATTGGTTTAGCTCCTCTTCTAGGGTGTCTCTTGAAGGTGTGCATCAGTGGAGAGTGTCTCTAGGTTGCGTAGTGCTGAAGTCTTTTCTCCTCTTGGCGTTCTTGTTGGAGCATGGCACATGGATAAAAATGCACTATAGGTTTTCCTATGTGCAGTTTATTCAAGCTGAGGTTATAAGTTTTTTAAATCAAAATAGATTTAATTTATGTTCTAAAATGTCACTTTCTGAATGATATATTAACCGGGCCACTTCCTTATTCTGCTCTTAAGGTCACAAACAAAGACTCCACTGAAAGTCTTAAGAGTTGCAGATTGTGATGACTATGCTTACACGTGTCATGGTAATCGTCTCAAGCGCATTTTTTAGAAAATGTTGTGAGATATTTTGTTTATTCAAGAACCCCAGAATTCTTACCGGTTTCCTAGTGCAGTGAGAAGTAAATTTCCCAGAAGTGACTTCATGCATGCATGGTCATGATGGTGTGCGCCCTGGATACAGAGTCCCAAGCTAGCCAAGACAATCGCAAAATGTCTCCCCCAAAGAATTAAACGTAGGCATAATGTATTTATAGTTACTTTTTGTAGGAAAATGTGTGGTATTTGTCAACTCCATAACTAATCACTGTTTAAAATGTATATTGTGATTAGTTATGAAAATGGCCACTATCATCCCTAGAGCCCCTCAAAATGGAACCAAATGTACGATTGGGCACAAGAATACCATTTCTCGATTTTGTTTAACCTCATGTGAAATAGGCATGAACATCCTTATATTTACTTTTTCCCTTTACCGTCTGTATATGTTTTCCAGTTTTTAGTTATTCCTAAAATATGATCCTCTTTTCCTTCTGAGGTATTCCTTTCCAGCGTCGCATAACTCTTCCCCTTCTCTTTATGGAGTTTCCTTTTCAATTTAGGGCAGAATTCTGGAATAAAATGTGTGAAGATGCATATCAAGGGCATGCACCAGCGACTGGATGGATTTATGGATATTTTGGGGGCTCACAAAACCCCATTGGAGTCCCATATCAATCTCATCCGGGTATCTCCTGTGGAATTTCGCAATATACCTTTCTCCGCAGAATTTTTTTTTTTTCGGGTGATGTAACAACCTCTCCTTGTACCCTCATTTGATAACAGGATGGAAAGGGTTTGTCCTTACCTTCACCCACAAAAAGACAATCCTTCTTTTTATAAACTATTTTTGTATTGGCAGTTTGTAAAGAAACAAAACAATACAAGTTTTTAGACCGTTATAAAGCTTAGTGTGTGGGCAAAAGCCCATGCAATCAAGCAATCTATCACTATCACCATCACAGACGGGGGTGACTTCATACATTTGAAAACAAATTGTAATCCCGGCACAAGTGCGCTATCAGACACACTTGAACATCTACACATTGGGTAAAACTGGCACCTAACCCCTTTAATTTTTCCACAGGCTCTATCCCTTTTCAAATTTATGTGGGCAGCCAGGCCCCTCATATACATATCTTTTGGTGCCCGTACACCAGACCATGGCTTTTGGTCTGTTTCGAATGATGGGCGTGTGGCCGACCCACATAGTTGTGCTGATTAACGTCGGGCCACCACCGTGTCCACCATGCAAAATATTTATATCTAGTACTCTCCTAATCTCAATATTCTTAGGATACACGGTTACTGAAAAAGGCAGTGAAAATATCGCAATAGTGTTCAGGCATCCCATCACCTCAGTCCAATAGTCTTTGATTTCCTGGCTGCCCCTTTTGTGTTTATAAATGTGCCCTCCGGACCACAGCCTCGGAGGTATTCCTGGGTATGGGCATGCCCAATCTTTATCATCAGTTATTTTCTTATATATACTGTATGGAGTATGTTGAATTACATTAATATAAGCCCTGCCCTGATCGCGAGATCCCTAGGGCCCTGCAGTTCGTTACTCCAGTCTTCTTCTGTTAAATCCTCAATATACCATTCCTGTGCTTCTTTCATTCCCTACATTGCCTCTGGCAGGCGAATTATTGTTAACCTATTTCAGCCACTATTCGGATTTCTAGTGGGTTACAGGAAAATAGTTTTTGACTCTTATTTAAGTTTCTTTGTGGCTGTTTTCAAGAATGTTTGTGAACACCCAGACATATATAAGATTGTGGCTGTTCACGTTCTTTTTGTTAGGCAAAAGCTCGAAGATGCTCTTCAAGAGACGAGATGCTAAATGATTGAATTTTCCGTAGGATTGAATCTTATTTAGGGGCAGAAGCGGCCACTGATCGGACTCAATGATTATGAATCAGGGATTCATTCATATTCGCTCTCTCTCTCTCTCCCCCCCCCCCCCCTCCTCTCCCTCTTTATCTCCCCCCTCACCTCCTTGCTGATCAGTTGTGCACAGACAGATTCCTCTTACGTTTGCCCAACAACTTGATGAATCCAGTCCTTGGTCTGAATCTCTCACTTTCGTTAATTACCAGGATTCTCGTTTCCTCTTTTGTTAATTTCCCCTCATCTTTTTTTGATAGTGTTCCTTTTCCCTTTGCGTCTTTTCGCCATTTTTAAAAATATTTGATTTTGTAGCAACTTTTTTACTCCTGTTGTCGACTTAGTGTACTTATTCCTGTTTTCTTAAGATGCTGTTTTAGCTCTATAGTTTGTTTCTTTTGCCTAATCTTTTGTGATGGATTTACCTCTTTTCTAGCTTTGACCTTCACAAGTTTATTCATTTTGGCTGTTTATTTCTATTTTATCCTCATTACCTCTTGGCCTCGACTGGTATGTTTGCAGCACTTATGAAGTGTAGATTCACATTCAGTGCACTCTTCTGCATGTATCCTTCGATTGGTTTATCAATTCCGTAAGCTTTCTTTTCGCCACTTCTCTTTGGTATTTTCTTCATTTTCTTTTTGAATGACCATTGCTTATCGTCCACTGACCCAAATTGTTTGTGGCAGTTTTTTTCCCTCGCTGACTCTGTTTGGTTTACACTTTCGTTTTCAATCTATCTGGTTAACTCCCTGCTCACTTTCGGTTGGGAGTTGCAGGTCCCCAACATTTTCTGTCTTGTTAGAGACAAGGTCAGTTTCAGTACCAGCCAGGGTACTGTGGTGCACGTATCCCCACTCATACCAACGGGATGTAATAATTGGATAAAAACAGACTGGTTAGGGACATCTAACATAAGTACGTGAAACGCACCTTTTATTCCCGCATGCAAACTCAAATTACTTAACTTGTCATTTCAAACTTTCCTTAAGCACTTTAAGCACACAGAGGTAGACATTTTGATGTAAATTTTCATACAGAAGAACTTTACCACAGACAGCAGTGTCCTGAACAGTATTTATTTGGGCTGGGTCTGTGTGAGTAAGATGAATAAGGAAATCGAAAAATGTATGGCCACGACATGTCGTTTTTCCATCCATCCGTAATTGAAGGTGCCATGGTTGTGTCCTAAGAGACATTTTCATGACCAAGAGGTTGTGCTGAGTTCTTTGATAACTCTAGCCGCAGTGTGTGGTAACATAAGTCACTCTAGTGTCTTTTTGTCAATGCACTATCCGGATGCTCCTATTTCAATGAACTTACATCTTCCCTTCGATGTAGCTGTGTATTCAACAAGCCACCTGGAGGCACCTTCCAAAGAGGCATGACCTTCTTTTAGTGTTCTAGTTCCTGCAGATAGGCTGATGTCATTGTGCTCTCATCACTCTGTGTATGTGTAGCTTTCACTCCACCACTGCAGTTTATTCTCTGTTTCTTGTGTCTTTCGTCCCTTTTCTGTCTTTTGTGTGGTAGAAGATTCTCTCACTGTCAGTGACTGTACCTCGCTGCCTGCTGGACTGATCAGTTGTCAGCGGCCTGTTACCATTTCACATGTCTGCTGGTACCGAATGCAGAGCCTGTCCTTTCATGATATCACCAAGAGTTATGAGGTAAATCAATGTATGCCTGCAGCTTATCTCCACTTCACCAGGCTCCAGAAGAACTTGTAGACTAACCCAAGCATCTCCAAGATGGACGCATCGAAGGAAATGTCGAGGGAGGTTACAAAAAAAGGGAATCATTTTGAGATTTATTCTTAAAAACAAATTATCCAGAGCTGTGTCGTGCCTGGGGCGAGTGCTGTGCCACTTTGCGAGTGTGAGTGCTTCGGGCTGGACTGTTACCATTGGAGCAGGGTCAAGACTGATTTGCATATGGCTGGGTCCAAACTGAGGTATCATGACGTTCAAAATAATGATGTACTGGGATGCGGCCCTGAATAATTACCAATGGCTGAGATTGATTCAAGTATTCCATCCATCACTTTTTTATTACACCATTCCCTTAACTCGCCCTTTCTACTTTCTACTTTGCAAGTGTCAAGAATCAACTTTTGCCAGGACAAAAAAGCACTTGATCCAGTGACACTGGCTCAGAGAAGGGAGAAATATTCAGCATATTTCCTCTCAATCTTGTGCCTGCTTGACTCCTTTTCTGCACTGTCCCCAAGAAAAAACTTGGAGCTTGGCGATGCACATCACATATAACTGTTCTACTGGTAAAACCAAGAACTGACTCCACTTCCTTCCTATGTACAGGAAGGCGGATTTGTTTTAGCAGTCGATTCAGCTGCCCGTGGATTTAGGTACTAATCGAGCGTTGCTGTTTTAATTCTCCTCATTCCAGCCCGAAGGAGATCACCATTCCATCAAAGCTAGGGTGACCAGGTTTTGAGAGGCAAAAACGGGACAGGTCTGACATAAAAGAAGGACTAAAGACGTTAGTCTCACTTTTATATCTGGAGATATATACACAGATTTGCAAGACTACATATACATAGCATTAGTTATGGCTTGACCTCCACCCTGAACCCCCCTACCATGGCTCTCTGCTGGGAGCAGACAGCGGAAAGGCAGGCAGAAACAGAAAAATTACTTCAATTATTTCAGGCTTTGTAGGTGACTGTGAAAGGAGAGCAAACCTTTCACTGATGCCTGGCTAGAAGATCTGACCCTTGTCCCAAAAGCGGGACCTTTATTTAAAATCAAAAAAAGGGTCGGGACACCGGAACAATCCTCTGAAAACTGGGACTGTCCGGGGAAATCCGGGACGTCTGGTTACCCTAATCAAAGCCTTGCATGCCCTTAATCTTGCTTATTCGTTTGGGCTGCAGCACCTGCATGCTTTGGCTGTTTGTGCCTTTTAGAGCAGAGACGTTTTACAATATATGTGGTCTTTGCCAAACCCTTTCTTAAAGGTCGCTCTTGGCCCTCTTTGAGTAGAGGACCAGGTCATTTGTCATCAGCACGACTTGGCTACACGCCCAGTCATATCATTCTCAGGCTAGCGCGTGGTTGCTCCGTTCTAGGCATGCTCAATAAATGAGAGATTGTAGATGAAGTGACCTTGTCATTTCAGTAGGACAATGACTCATGAATTTGCCTCCTCACAGCACATATCTCACATCAGTGACTACATCTGCAGCTGTCTGGTGAAATCTAAGTCTAAAGTTCATTTTCTTGTAGAGTCTGCTTAGGCAGAAGGCCAATTCTTGTGATTGATCCATCATATCTTATTTGGAAGAGCAGTGAACTACAGCAACACTCAGTCTAGTAAAAGAGTTCCACAGGGCCAAATGATTTACTGCTGACAACCACCACCAATGACACTGCTCCTAACAGTTCACCTCCTTTTAAGACTATTCATTTTTATACCCAGTAGACCTGAAACCCCTTTGCATGTCGCATGGTTGTGCACAGTTGTGCAAATCTGAACTTGGTGATGGCTGACATCGCTCTTGAAAGTTTTGAGGCACATTTATGAAGTCAGTCTTCACAGTGAATGATCAATGCTGGCACGCAGATAAATCAAAACGATGCCTTGCCGGAATTGTGCTAAAATGCTACGATACCCGATAAGAACCAAAGTGAATTACAACCTCTTCTCATGATATGAGCACTTTAGAAATGTAAAGCCTGGTAGACAACTTGGCAGGTGTTTCAATGTGGCTCCCAGTTTCCTTCACTTTGAAATTTTACAATGTGCCCTGAGAAAGGTACCGATAGATGTGTTGCACTGACACCGATGTACAGAAGACACACAGATGTGTGTACATTTGTGATCACTAAATTGAGCAAGCACAGATTCACTTCCTGATACAAAACCCACCAACCGGTAGCTGTACGCGGGCAGAGTTTTCATTGTTGGGTGAAAGCCACAGGAGAAGACCGTGCAAGGAATGGTGGTCAACTTGGGTAGCTGCAGAACCAAGCAACATCCTAGTTGTGCACCTTTTGGCTGTAGTTAGCTGGAACTCCTCCTGTTTAAGTGCAGGATACTTGGCCTAATCAATTGTTTTACCAGAAATAATGCAGAATTAGATGGAAAGTACTTGGAATATGTTGTATTAGAATAGTTTGCATCCAAATAGACTCCCAACTTATTTACTTTACACACCAAAGGGATGAAAAATTGTTCACCTGGATTTGAGAGACGTATAATTCAGACAAAGTAAAAAATATCTGCCAATAGGAGCAGCCCCGCTTTACATAATTTAGGCATAGCCAGTTAGTTCTCATCCATACCTAATCAGTACCTGCACTTCACTATAGTTATTCTTGTGTGAAATGTGGCTTTTTGTGCGTCCAGTGTAACATTTCAAACCAAAAATCTTCAGAAGCGTCATTCTCAGGGTTTTTAAGGTTGTTCCAGCCATGCATGTAAAGGAATGTGAATGCAGAAATTGCTGTTGACTCAGCATCTGAGAAAATATTAAAGTTTTTTTGCAACTGAGGATAAATCCTATGAGTGTTTACTGTTTGCGGCTCTGTTAACTTTCATGTTTGCGGTGAATTGTGGATTTTCGTTTCTGGCCTCGTTGGGTGAGCTATAAACATAGATTATTGTTGGCACTGAGGGTGAACCATGGACATGGGTGTATGATGTTACTTTGGATTGACCATGGATATATGGGAATGATGTTACATTGGGTGTTTCATGGACTCGGGTGAATGATGGTATAGTGGATGAACCATGGCCGTAGGTGAACAATGGCGCATTGGATGAACAGTGGGCATACGAGAAAGACGGAGTACGACCAAGAACTGTAAAGGACATCCTTGGACTTGATTTGACCTTCCTCCGTTGAGATAAAAGGGGAAATGACTTAAAATGTATGACTCCCTTAGGCATGTTGGACTTGGCAGAGAGAAGTGTGCATGTATGTGTGGTGTGAATGTGTTTCAAAAGGGTGGGGGAGATTTAACAGCTCTAGTTTGTTTTTCTAAGAACAAATATCAATGCTCTTACTGCAGCGTTAGTTTTTTTTCTTATGCCCGGTTTAATCAGCGAAAGCCTCAGTCAAAAGCCTGCTCCTATTGGGCTGTGACTTTTCCCTCTTTCATCAATGAAAGTTACATTATTTAGACAGTGCTTTAGTTGTCTGAAACTCATTAAATTGTTTTTCCATTGATAAGAGATATGGTGAGATTGAGTCCTTTCCTGGGATATTTGGCCATTTTCTAATGTTCTCTCCTGCATGCTCCCCTCTTTAGTTAGAAGATCCTGTATGTCCCGTTTCTTCTCCAGCTTCCCAAAACACCAGGGACATTAGTGCCCTGTTTTTGGTGAAATGGGAACTTTATTGGGAATGCCTCAGCGACACTTCATTTTCTCTAAGAACTAAGTAGATTGCACTGAGTGGCAACAGGTTGCCACCAATTCTATCTGGTGCAGACACAGAGAAGAAGCACTGGCGCATACCTAATGAGCAACCTTTTGATGATGGCAATATGCTCATGTAATTGTCATCCACTGAAAAAGTAAGACCAGTAGGATTCTCATTGAAGATTAATAACTTAAAAGCCGAAAGCAATTAAATCTGACAGAAAGGTTACTGCATCTCAAAGGTATCAGCAGACTGTTGTACGCGTGAAGGTGGAGATGAGGGAAGCTTCTTTATACAGATGAGGTTGGGGCTGTCTGCTCACTGGGAAGGCTTAAGGTGAAGGGCTTTCTTGGCTTTAGGGGGAAACCAAGGACACTGCCAAGGCTCTCTTGCTGAGGCTTGCCTTCTTTCCTCCTGTTGTGTATGCTGTGTGGTACATCTGTGAGGATTTTGACACAACTTTATTTTCTCTTGTTTACAGAACCAATTATCGGGGAACTTGTTGAGAAAGTTTAAAAACAGTAATGGTTGGCAGAAGCTGTGGGTGGTATTTACCAACTTCTGCCTGTATTTCTACAAGTCTCACCAGGTAAGAGCTTACAAGTTGGTTTGGTAGCAGCCATGTTGAAATTGACAGGTATGTAGGATGTTGTTTGTGGTACAACAAGCTATTATCTCCAAATATAGAATATCCTTATACTCCTTTACAAATTGCTCTAATTTACATTTGAACAGGACATTCGGTTACACAGTATAGAGAGCAATGGTGTAAAACGCTCGCAGAACCACCGGCTCAGCATAGCCAGCAGCAGTGCCGGACACACATCGCGTTCCCCCTCACTCAGAGGAAGGCAACTCTTCTAGCTTTCATCTCATACTCAAAGCAGACACCCCAAATGCCAGCTTTCATCACTTATAAGACAGGCAGCTGCAGTGTAAATTTCCCCCAGAGAGAAAGCAAGCAGAGTCGTATCACTGTTACTCTACACACATGCACAGCATGCTGCACACATGGGCAGCAGCGGTGCAAGCTTCCCTCACGCATATGGGCAAACAGAGTGACCATGCCTGAGCAATGACGACAATTCCCTTTGTGACATGTCACTCTTAATAAAGGGGGTACTAATTGGGTAGTCCCTAGGCTAGTGCTCAGTTTTCCCATGGCCTAGGACATCACTTTGGGTTCCCCGTGGATCTGCGTTGGCCTTTTTTTTTTATGCCAGCGTTTTGACAACGCAGCTATCAAATCGTCCTATTTCTAACAATATAAATAGAGAGGGTTTTGGATCCGCCCCTTTCTACCTTTGGCATTTATCAGCCAGCCATTCACTTGACCTTGGCTTTCTTTGACTAGTCTCTTTCAGCGATTGACTTGTGACTTTGTCAATCACATATTGACTCAGCCATTGGAATATTCATCTCTCACTTAATGCGATTGGCTGCTTGAGTGTATGCTTCTGCCCACCTCACTCACAAGATTTTGCCATTCTCAACTGCTTGTAAGTGTTTCAGACGTGAATGAGTATATTTCTCTTTATGGTTCTTAATGAAATAAAAACAATGTAATCACTTTTCTCGGTCCACATCTGGTCCCACTTCTTGGCTTGCTAATAAGGTTATGGATATGGGCTGCATTTTTAATAGGGATGCCAATCAAAAATCCCAGTTAGACTATAGTTTACCAGTGCAAGTTCCACTACAATTTGTTAAAGAACATTACCTCCCACTTAGAGATGGAGACAGAATTTCCTCATGACAGGTATAATTCTTCTTGCATTAGATTATACCAATGCAATTCTGGTGGGAGTCACAGCCATAATAACATACATACCTCGAAAATTTCAGAGTAATGCAGTAAACCTAGCACTTTATCACAGTCCTGTCTAGTCACCATCATAGGCCACAAAAAGAAATCCAGACAACACTGATTATTGTGCAACCTCCTGGCACCAACATCAGCAACCTAAGGTCAAAGCACAAAGTCCTGAGCCTTTCTCTCGCAGTGTGTGAGTGTGGGGGGAGGGGGAATAAAAGAATGGAACATGCAGTTAGAAGCATGGTTATCCTTATAAGGCCACAACCAAAAGGTGAAATATGTTTTCCAGCCAAGAGTCGTGGAGGAAAACATCTCCGAATTCACTAACCTGCCCTAATTTAAAAAATAAGCGAACTCTCTCAAGGGACTTTATTGTTGCTCCAGCCACTGATAATTAGCTTGCACTGCAATGGACAGGGAGTCCATTTAATCAAAATGTTAGGCGTTATTGTGGAAAATTCTGCCTCATCAGTCCTTGCCATGATGTTATCCAGAACAGCACTCCACAGCGCCTCTGTGCTGTGATCTGAAACCAGGCGACTTTTATAAGAACATTTCTTCTTAAGGAGATATAAGCCTCTGCCTTTCTAATCACCTCCGTTATTTGTATTGGCGCTTGTAGAATGCAAACCAATGCAAACAAAATGACGTAGCCAAGTAAAAGACCACTGATGAGCATACAGTCAGTGAATTTAGGGAACTTGGTGTAGCAGCATGTAGTCGTGATGAGCCGATACATTCATTTTAATAGTTACTTAAAGAGTAAGATTGAGGGCTCAAATGACCACGAGTGTGCAGACCACTTCATAAAACCTAACAATTTTGACTTGTTGCCCAGCTTGCATTCTAGTTACTAGATTACTCTATCTCACTGGAACACCAGGATCCCAAACCTGGGATTTCAGGTACCCAATCAGTTTATTCTGGAAGTGTGATCTAAAAGGTGTGCCTCCTTACAAGGCCTCACCTCGTAATCCTCTCCAAGAAAGATCATGAGGTGAGAAGATGTCCTGCTGATGCATTGGATACGTGAGTGGTAAAGCCACTGAGTTGGATGATGAAGCTTCCCATGGGATCAGACAATCTCATCTCAAGGGAGAGACTTCAGTAATAATACATGGGAATAGGTCTTCACGCAGACGCTTTAAATTAATTTCAGAAAGATTTTCTGGGGCAAAGAAGAACCTATAAATATGCCTGAAAACGTTTGAGGCCAATATATTAGTTCAAAGATAGCCTTCTCCTAAGCTTTGTGATAGAGACCAAGAGACATCCGGTAATTCGTAATTTAAATGCCACGATTCATGCACAGATTTTTAAGGCCTCCTTATTTAGACTGTGACTTTCAGGTAAGTTGTCTCTACGCCGAGTAGATTTCAATCTGCAGTACTCTATGACTTGTCTATCAAATTCAGTTGCGTATTGCAGACTGACTTTTTTTTTATCTTTTCCTTATAGGACAATCATCCATTAGCCAGCTTGCCTTTGCTCGGCTATTCCCTCACCATTCCCTCAGAATCTGAAAATATTCACAAGGACTATGTTTTCAAGCTGCATTTCAAATCCCACGTGTACTTCTTCCGGGCAGAAAGTGAATATACATTTGAAAGGTATGTTAACGGAAGACCATTTAACATTGCAGTATAACGTACAAATGCATGCTGTCAAGTATTTGCACCTAAAGATTTGACTGACAAGAATATGTTGGTGTGTTTTTTTTGTGTTCTTTTTGGGAGTCTGTAGCAATTTACTATCAATTTCTAGATGAGACACCCGTGAGGCCTGTTCCAGCCAGCGTCTCATGTTGGCACATTTGCATTCATTATTAGCGTCATGATGCCTTGTGGGCGTTGTGATGCGTTAGAGGTAAATGGCACGTTTCCTCATATCTCCTGTTGCATTTTAGAATAATGTGCTTCAACCTCTAATGGAAGCCCTACATAAAACTTATGGTTTTAGATGCTGACCCAGTACTTCACCACACTCTTCTGAAGCTTTAAAGTTTAAATCGGATTAATATAGTGATGCTCTTTGGTCTGAAAAGTTTCAATAAAAGTACATTTGAACGTACTTAGTTATTGCTTTACAAATAATTAAGTGACGTGTAAGTAAATCTTTTATGTAGGTTTGGATTGCAAATGTCCATCCCTGGAAATACGATATAGCTGTAAAGAAATTCTTAATTCTTCATGGCCAAGCTCCGGAGGTGATATGCGACTCTGGAGTAATTTACATAACGCGTTTAAGGTATACTGTTAGTGTCTGCCTCTTTCATTTGGTTGTATTGTTCGTTGCAGCACATCAACTTTACCATGCCATGTTATGTGAAGAAATATAGAGGCTTTTGAATTAAGGCCCTTTGGCAGCAATTTTGGCATGAGGTCCGAGTGTATACGTGGCTGGGGGTGAGCGGGCAAACCACCAGTTGTGAAACATATTAGACACTTGAGGAAAAATCCTATCTTTAACCTCCGGTTGTTATGATTCTGCACCACCCCTCCAGCTACATCCATTGTTTATGAACACACTGTGTCCACTATCAATCTGAGGAGAGGCTAGGACATTACCAATATCCACACACTCCAGCCCTGTTTGGGTATTGGCTTCTGTTATGGGGCGGCTCTTCCATGAGAGCAGAGGAGCTTCGCCCCACTTAAATGCCCCACAAACCCCAGAGATGAAAAATAAAATGGTAATTAATTACAATTTTGTCCTGAACCGGGTGTCAGGATGGAGCGGGAGCTGCTGAGTGGCAGAAGGGAGGAGTGATGGGCAGAGGGTTGACTGTGCATTAGTTTAAAATGTGCATGTCTCTTTGGCCAGACGTCTTGCGACGGCCAGCCAGACATGCGCACTTTAAACCTTTCAACCCAGCTGTCTTAGACAGATGGGTTGAGAGCAGGCCTCCAGTGCGCTGGGGAGCGCCGAGAGAGGCTGCACCTTCCAATCAGGACGCTGTCAGCAGCGGCAGGATTGGTCAAGAGTTAGCTGGTGCACGCTGTGCAGTCAGCGGAAGAAGAGGTCCGAGGTCCGGAGCGAGGAGCACGTGTAAGGTAAGCGTTTTTTTATTTATTTTTAATTAATGATTAATGATGCCAGCTGCCACTGCTTTTATTTCTTATGTATGTCACTGAGCAGCGAAAAGAAGATTTGCATCCGACTCTCTCGTAAGAGGACAGAATAAGCAGCCTGGGAAAACAGTCCAATATCCAATGCTAGCTTCAAAATATTTGATTACCTAGATACAATGGCCCGATTCACAGAGATTTTGCTATCCGTATATGTGAATTCCTTCTGTAGTACTCCTGACTAACTCTTAAATTGTAGTAGTAAGTCAGGAGCACTACTTTCTTACTCCAAGCTTATTCCTGGAATTCCCTTGTCAGCCAGAGGTGCTACAAAACTAAGGCAGAGCAGAACCTTTGTGAATCAGCTTGTATATATTCTTCCACATGTATAAGTAATGCACATCCACTCCACAGTTCTAATTTCACTGAGGGTTGCAGTTCTCAGCATATGTTCAATCTGCATTAGTAACACATCCCAACATAGTAATTGGTTTCATGAACAATACATTACTCTCAGTAGGCACTCCACTCATTTCCCTTCTCTGCTTGGCAGGCGGGTACATACTTGAGCTTCCAGTTCAGAATGTGAAAAGGATGGACCCAGTGAATGCACCTTTGACTGTAGATACTGTGAGAATGTCATGCAATTACATTTCCATTAAAGACCTAGTCTATCATGAACCCTCTTTACTTGAACTGCCATGTATTTTGCACTCAAAATTACAGTGCCTCCAGTAATGAATGTGTCACATTCCTAAGAACAAACTTCAGAGCAGCGAACCTATTATCAGAGTATGCTCCTGAAAGGTGCAGTTAAATCTATGAATTACTTTGTGCTTGAGAGAAATGTATTTTACTGCGACAACGGGGTTTGTGGCTGGCCGCAAGCCATACAATGAGCAGGACTGCTTGGGTGTAACCTGCCTAGTATAAATGCACTCAGACTCCAATGCGTTTGTATTAAATCTCTTGTTGAGATTATTACACAAACGAATTATTTGATAACCTGATTTTGCCTTAAAGGTCAAGCTTGTGGTCTTAAACTCAAAAATGTCTGGCACCTCTTCATCCTTGGGCACATTATACAAGGCTATGACCCTTTAACACTTCCTAATGAGTTACTGTCATTTTCAGTAAATTAAGAACAAGGATATGTATAGTTCAGTTTCCCTCAAATCGACTCTTTTCCTTTGTTGAAGTGGACGTGGGACTCAACTGATTAATCAACATCTGGGAATATGTTTGCACGCATCTTGTATCCCCCTGGGGATGGTTGCTGAGGCTTTTATTGGACTATTTCAATAGATGATGTAGATGTTAAATTATTTATTTTGTGTAAATAATTTGCACTATTTTGAATGTTTCTAATAAATTAATGCCTTTTGTGAAATGTGCAAAATAAGCCAGCTGATTGTCTGACTCACCAGACCCTCCTCACAATCTTTCAAAGCCTTCCCAAAACATTCACAGTAGCAGCTATTACCCTCCTCCAGTATCTGTGGGCCTTTGCACTCTGCCACTGAGAAGACGACACCGCATTGCAAACCACCAACTTGACATGCCCCTGGCCCATCTGTCTACCTGCACCAGTCTTCAGTTTAACTTTCAGTCCAATTTACACAACCTGGGTGACATGATAGCAACAAGTCACTCTCCCCCTTAACTGAAAACTCTAACATTGGGGTGATTCATGCCCTTCAAATATGTCCTGATGCACAGCTTCGGCCCCTGACATGGCTGTTACCTATGCAGGACACCCTGAAGCCCAGTTCTTGTAGGATGACTACATGTTTTTCAGTTTGTATGGCAAACAAATGCCATGCACCCGGTTACAGCATCTAGGGCTCTGGGGATAGCACTCGCATTTTCAGACACACTTGTCTGACGGCCAGGGCCGCACCCTTATCTGTTTCATCCTGTGATGCAGGGGAGGCACCTCATCCTGCATGGTGCACGTCCGACTCTACAGGCACAAACTGCTCAGGTGTGAAGATAAAGGTATTCCTAAGAGAGCAGTTGCGGCCTGTGCTGGTAAGAGCGGTGGGGGAGGAGGGGGGGAGAGATAGTCGACAGACGACAGAATAGGGAAAAGAAAAAAAGAAAACCACTTGCGCGTGCCAACTCGGTGATGCGGCGAGCGCAAGGCAAGGTGAGGGGTTGTATTTATTTATTTAATTAATTTTCCCTATTCTATCTACCTGCCCTCTGCCCCACCGCTCCTACCTGCACTGGCCACGACTGCAAGAGAGGTGTAGGTGCCTTATAGTTTCTGTGGTAAAGAGAAAGACACTTGGGGAAGGGGGCGCGAAGTGGAGGCTCTGAGTAGAAATCTCGCCATGAATGCTTCCGCAGGGTTACACGTCTGGTGAGATATTTTTACTCATCTCGTTGTCATGCTCACACCTTTTTGGTATACAGTTTTGATGGGTAGTGGTCTGCTCTTTTCTTCTGGACTGATCAATGAAGTGCTTATAAAACTTATCACCTGCCCCAGCTAGTCGCCAGCTCATAAACTGCTTTAAAGGGAGTGGGTCTTTTAGCAGGACACTGAACACCACCGTCTGTTTTCCTCAATCTCTTTCACTTGATCGAGGAAAAAGTTTAGTCTCCTAAAGGAAGTGATTCTCTCAAAGAAAAGGGCGGATTCTCCTCCCTTCATAAATTTAGTGCTTACCTTTCAACCATCTGGACCTATCAGATAACAACTTTGGTGCCCTTCAAGGAGCTAGGAAGAGCTTAACTTGGTCACGCTAAAAAAGCAGATGATCATGCTTCCTGTTGTGCCCAAATATTATTCCCCCCCCCCCCCCCAGTGATACGCAAGCCTTAATTGCCTCTTGCAGTAATGGGCATCAGTTGCCCGAGGCACTGCAGGGAATGGTGAGTGTTCATTTCAGGAGGTAGTACGGAGTCTGAATGAGCATCAGTGCCCTTTGGCACTAAACAGGCACTAAACATGCACCTGTGGATAAGGGTGTGGCACTCCGCCACTGCCCGGCACCGGGCAACCCCAGCTTTCTCACACAACACCCGACGCCTCAGAGTCTGGTTGTCCACGCCTCTGCCTTGCCGAGCGCATTCCCTTCTGCCCCTCCGGACAAGGAATCTAAGAAACTGGAGCAGTTTGGGGAAAAAGATTTTCACTTCTGCCAGTTCAGGGTTGCGGGCGGTGAATACTGCGTGCCTGTTGGGTCGCTATTCACATTCTGTGTGGGACACGATGGCACAGGTACTGCCTCAGTGCCCTGTGGAAGCTCGGGCGGTGCTCTCCCAGGCCATTACCGAGGGGAGAGATGCTGCTAAATTCACTATGCGTTGTGGACTTGACACGGCCGATTCACTCGTCAGGGCACTTTCCTCAACGGTGGTGCTCCGCTGTTACGCTTGGCTCAGAACAACTGGCTTCTCCGGGGATGTTCAGAACACTTTGTTGGACATACCCTTCGATGGCACACGCCTCTTTGGTGACCAGGCAGATAGCACCCTGGAACGCTTTAAGGACTCTAGCGCTATGGCCCAGTCCTTGGGTCTCGCCACCACGCGCACTCCCTCGGGGTCCTTTTGAGGTCAGGGTCGAGGCGACCAATCGCATTCCTTTCAGACCCGCAGGCCTGCGCAGCTGCAGTCTCAACGCAGCCGCGGACGTGGGACCAGACGTGGTTGGTCCCGAGGACAGCAAGCAGGTCAATCCACCGCCGCTCCTGCCACAACCGCCTCAAAACCTTCCTAGTCCAGTGTTTCAGACCCACCAGGATTCGCCATCACCTCCCCACTGGCGCACCATCACTTCAGACAGGTGGGTTCAGCAAATAGTTCGAAGGGGCTACTCCCTCCCCTTCGAGTCTACCCCTCCAGCCATGCCACCTCAGTACCACCGCATGTCGGGGGAACACTTAGCACTTCTCCCGCAGGAAGTTGCGGCCCTCTTGGCCAAGGGGGCCATCGAGCGCTTTCCAACGCCAGAAGTAGGTCGTGGTTGTTACTCCCGCTACTTCCTGGTTCCAAAGAGGGGCAAAGGTCTGCGTCCTATCTTTAGACCTCCGAACGTCAATCGCTTCCTCCGGAAGGAGAAGATCAAGATGCTCACGCTTGCCCAGGTCTTGTCTGCCCTAGACCCGCAAGACTGTCTGGTAGCGTTGGACTTGCAGGATGCTTATTTTCATATCCCCATCATGCCAGCCCACCGGCGTTATGTACGTTTCACGGTGGGCCATGAGCACTTTCAGTTCACCGTGCTCCCTTTCGGCCTCAGTGTTCACGAAAGTGATGGCGGTGGTCGCAGCTCATCTGCGCAGATCAGGGGTTTCAGTCTTCCCCCTATCTCGACAACTGGCTGTTGAAGGCGGGTCCGCCCCAGGCAGTCGTCTCCCACCTCCAGACTACAGCCGACCTCCTGCATTTGCTGGGGTTTTCCATCAACGTGCCAAAGTCGCACCTGATTCCCTCTCAGAAGCTCCTCTTCATTGGAGCAGTTCTGGATACGGCACAGTTTCGGGTTTATCCTCCCGAACAGCGAGTCCGGGACATTCAGGCTATGATTCCGATCTTTCGGCCCTGGTACTGGGTTTCGGTCAGGAAGACCCTTAGGCTGTTGGGCCTCATGGCCTCCTGCATCCTGCTGATCTATCATGCCAGATGGCATATGCGGGCTCTGCAGTGGGACCTGAAGTTCCAGTGGACGCAGCATCGGGGAAACCTCTCCGACTATGTCCAGATCTCGGAGGGCACTGCACAGGACTTGCAGTGGTGGCTCATGAACCAGTTTTGGGTCAGCGGCAGATACCTCTCCCTTCCCCAACAGGAGCACACAGTAGTGATGGACGCGTCCCTCCTGGGAGAGGCCTCTGGTCTCCGGCGAAGTTCAAGCTCCATATCAACCTTTTGGAGCTCAGGGCAATCCTTCTTGCACTGAAAGCATTCCTTCCCTCTGTCAAAGGGAGAGTAGTGCAGGTGTTCACGGACAACACCACCGCCATGTGGTACTGCAACAAGCAGGGCGGGGTGGGCTTGTGGACCCTATGTCAGGAGGCTCTACATCTCTGGATGTGGCTGGAACGTCAAGGCATTTCCTTGGTGGTTCAGCACCTGGCAAGTACCCTGAACGCCAGGGCGGACGAACTCAGCCGAAGGGTGCATGTTGGATCACGAATGGCGTCTTCACTCGGAGGCGGCACAAGGTCTCTTTCAGCACTGGGGAGAACCTTGGTTAGATCTTTTCGCCACCGAAGAGAACGTGCAATATCAGCAGTTCTGCGCGTTGGAATTTCCAAGGCGGCACTCGCTCGGAGATGCTTTTCGACGCGAGTGGAGTTGCGGTCTGCTGTACGCCTTTCCGCCTATACCACTTCTGCCCAGAGTGCTGAAGAAGATCAGACGCGAACGGGCCCTAGTCATTCTTTTGGCACCGGACTGGGCTGGAAGAGTTTGTTATCCCGAGCTACTCTGTATGAGCGTGGATCCCCCGATCCGACTGCCTCTTCAGGAGGATCTCCTGTCGCAGCAACAGGGGACGGTCCTCCACCCGAACCTTTCCAGCCTCCATCTCCTTGTGTGGCGGTGACTTGCCTCCTGAAGTCTGTAATGTGATTCTGACAGCCAGGCGTCCCTCTACTAAGGCGATATACGCCTGTCGGTGGAAAAAATTTGGGGCATGGTGCACAGCGAAAGCTGTAGATCCTCTTTCTGATGTCCTATTGTTCCTTCTCTCTTTGGCCCAGCAGGGCTCTGCTCTGGGCACTCTCAAGGGCTACCTTTCTGCTCTTTCAGCCTTTCTTAGGCTGCCTGATCAGCCCTCTCTTTTCAAGTCCCCAGTTGTCAATAGATTTCTCAAAGGCATTACTCACCTTTTCCCCCCTATTCCTTTTGTGATGCCTCAATGGGACTTGAACCTGGTTCTCACATACTTGATGTGCGCTCCCTTTGAGCCTTTTCATAACTGTCCTTTGCGGTTATTAGCTTTGAAAACTGTCTTCCTGGTGGCCATCACCTCCATTCGGCGGGTGAGTGAGCTCCAGGCTCTTTCCCTGCAACATCCTTTCCTGGTGATTCATCCGGATAAGGTTGTGCTTCGACTGCATCCCTCCTTTCTACCAAAAGTAGTCTCTGCCTTTCATCTTCGGCAAACTGTCACTCTGCCCACTTTCTTTCTGCCTCCGCACCCTTGAAGAGAAGAGGAGAGGCTCCACCGCCTGGACCCAAAATGTGCACGTTTGTTCTATCTCAACTGCACACAACAGTTCCGGGTGGATGACCAGCTCTTTGTTGGCTACGTAGACGCCAACAAAGGCCGGGCTGTGCACAAGCCAACTATCTCCCGATGGGTTGTCTTGTGCATTAAAGCCTGTTACTCTCTGGCTAAAAAGGAACCGCCAGTTTGGCTGCGCGCCCATTCTACCAGGGCGACAGCAGCTACTACAGCCTTGGGGCGTGGTGTCCCCGTGCAAGACATCTGTCAGGCGGCCACTTGTGCCTCGTTGCATACTTTCACTAAGCACTATTGCCTTTACAGTCGGGTCCGGAGAGACGGCTTATTTGGGCGTTCGGTACTTTGTGACTTTCTGGTGTAATCTCACTTTGCAGACCCACCACTGGGGTTGGTGTTGCTTGGGTATGTATTCTAAGGTAAGGAATCTATCACTAACGTGTCTCTTTCAGATGCACAGGTTACTTACTTGTGTAACAATACATCTGTAAGAGACATTAGTTATTGATGGATTCCTTAACGCCCGCCCATCCGCCCCGTTATGCAAACTGTTCTCTAGGGTTCAGGTCATCCCTTTCAGGGCCCTAGTTCTATTGCACCAGTAGTCGGTTCCTAGCGCGGAAAAGTCGTGTACAGAACTGACGTCCGCACGCATGGGCGCGCCAACGTAGCTCTGACGACGTCATCTCGGCGACTACAACGCCAGCGACGTACATGGCGCCGCACGACGACACCTACCGATGCGCAAGGGTTCTGCTGATGAAAACGTTCCGGATCCAGTCTGATGCCTGGGAATATTTCTAAGGTAAGGAATCTATCACTAACTAATGTCTGTTACAGATGTATCGTTACACAAGTAAGTAATTTGTGTTTTAACACACTGTATATACTTGGCTTACATTCTAGGCAGAAGAAAATTCAGTTATAAATTTGTAGCCCTTTAGTTAATGCCAGCAAAGCAGCGCTAATGAGACATAGACTGCAAGGCGCCTTCCTAGACTTGATGAAGAGCGATGCAAAAGAATGGCTAAGGTCAGTGGCGATCTGTATGAAGCTGGTCAGGAGAGATGAGATTTGCCATATGATTTGCAAGAATGGCGGGGAATATTAAATAGTGTTTTGGGAGCTAATAATGATCTAGATCCCTCACACATCACAGAAAACTAGAAATATTATCTTTACCTTGAAAAGACTCCTGTTGAAGCTTACAACAATATACAGTTGCTTGCACATAATGGCACCATAAATGTTATTTGAGATGTCTGCCCTGTCCCAATATGTGGTTATGTTATGGAGAAGAACAAATCAATACACGAACCACAGGCATTCGCTCGGGTGTGCCCAGACATGGATTCCGCGCTCACTTTGTCCCTGGAACCAAGCTATACCCGACTAGCAAGCCCTAATAAGGGTGAAACCAGACATGGAATGTTTGTATTGTGGTTCATGGAGATCTTGGACTGGCAGTTCGGGCTGGACTGTTGCTATTGTGGCAGGGTCAAGACTGACTTGCATATGGCCGGGTCTAAACTTAGATGGGCAAAAGAATGATTGTTTGAATGCTACCCCGAGTGATTGTCAGTGGTCAGACAAATTACAAGCATTCCTCCCATCACCTTTTGTGTGTTTGCTAAATCTGCATGTGTCAGGGATGTGTATTTGAAATACTGAATCTCTTACAAAGCTAATTCTGCAATCCAATTAAAAGAAAAATATATCAATTTGCATTCAAAATAATATTTCCCGTTGGGTATAAAGAAAAATGGCACATTTCACATTGTTGTAGAAAGATTTCCAATACCAGTTTGGATAGTGCTAAACGATATATTGGCGAAATGTGGTGATCATTATTTCAAAGTTCAACGTTTTTGTTTTCCTGATTGTGGGCATTACAGGGCTGACAATTCCGTAATTAACAATAAATAGACTAGTCCCCTGTCTCCATAACCCAACTGCTGGCATATGAGTACATACTTACTGGCCAAGGCTAGAATGGCCATTAAATAAGAGCTTTACCTAAGTCCCTAGTTAATAATGGTCCTGCGTCTCTTGCTCGACTGCGCACCCGGTGGGAGGCTGGAGTGCCCTTATGGCACCCAAAACCCTGACAACCTCCTCCAAACTTCGTCTTACCCAACTTTATTTCCTACATATGGCTTACCTCACGCCGGTGCGGTTGTATAAAGCTAATCTGCGGTCCTCCTCTGCTTGCACGCGCTGCTCCCACACCGCTGCAGACTTCTTTCATGTGGTCTGGCAGTGCCCTGCTATTGAATCGTTCTGGAGGGAAGTGGAAAGGGAGCTCACGGGCGCCCTGGGTTGGGTGGTTCCCCATGATCCACTGCGCCTGCTGCTCGGGGTGTTGGAGGGCCTGGATGGATCCAGAACAGATAAACACCTACTGGGAATGGCGGTGGCGAAATGGGACATTTCCGCCTTGTGGTCCCAGGCCAAGCCACCCACTGTTGGGCGCTGGAGGCGGGGATTGGATTGGTGTGGAGCCCAGGAGGAGCCCCTTTTTGCGGCCAGAGGCTGTCCTGAGATGTTGGGCCGAATATGGGGTAAATGGTTCAATCTCCTTCCCCCGTGAGTGTTTTAGTGCGTGGGAGATAACGTTCGTCCTCGTACAACGGTATATCTATTCCCTTTGATGTGCATCACTCTGAAACTTGTGTAAACCTGTACCAAACTAATGTGTGGCTTTGCTACCGATGTAAGTTTGTGTTAAATCTAAATGCAATAAAGTTTGCTATAAAAAAAAAGAGCTTTACCTAAAATCATATGGTAACCTGCGTTCTATTCAAGAAAAAACTTGGTAGCAAACTCCTGTTCCTTGGTTACTGCGAAGATTAATTTTTCAATTAAGATGCACATTTTTTTTTGCAACTAATTCTCTGTAGAGTTGTCTTTCGCAACATATGCATTTTCTTGGTACCCAATCTTGAGAATAGTGCTTTTTCTCCCAAGAACCATGAATCACTGTGAAAGGAATTCAGCACATGATGTTCAAAGGATTTTAGCCTTCGCAAACCCTCTGATTCAGTAAATATGAGGGTTTGGTAACACAAAAACTCTTTTTTTTAAATGTACTGAACCCATTTAACAATTTGGAAAAGGTCTTTGAAATCGTCAAACAGGAGTAGGAAACATTAAGGAAATGTTATTTGGAAGGGGTATTTCAAGGGGTTCCTTCCAAATACCGATTCCTCAAGATATGTATTAATGTTTTGTGACCGTAATCCTGTTTCAAAACATTAATATTTTACCGCCAAATCAAAGGAGGTGGTAACCCATTCGCAAATGGGAAGGGTTTCCCAAACGAACCCTTTCCCTTTGTAAATGGTAGAATTTTTTTCTTAAGAGTGGACCACTGCCTACTCTTTAAAAAAAAAAAAAAAACGTTTTGGCAAATTTTCCTTTTCTTTTTTTGAAATGCATCCCATTTTCCTTTTCAGAAAATGGGCTGCATTTATAAAGAAATAGGATTGCTTTATTTTCAAGCAATCACAAACATGGTGGTCTTCGGATCCCCTGCAGGGCACCATGCCTGCTGCGATTGTAGCAGGTCGCAATTTGCAACCTCCCTCAGTAGTATTTATGAGGTAGGTTGAATTGTGACCCACTACGATTCTGTATTTTATGAACCAACCTATTAATATATAGGTCGGCTTACAAAATAAGATACATTTAGGAAAAGTCGATGTGCAAATTGCAACCCCATTTACCTAATGCATTCTTCGTACATGAGGCTTTTAGTCTTTTATTATCCATTATATATTGCTCTACCACTCTTTCTGGGGTTTACTCCACGCTTTATAAAATTAAAATTGATAAATAGATAAACGAAATGACTTTTGTTGCTTCATGTTTGCCTTTTTGAAAATTTACGACATCATACCTAAAACTTTCCAAGTGCACCAAAACTTCTGTGGTGTTTGGTTTTCAAATTACCTCATGGAGCAACATTTTTTCTGGTAACTAATATGTTATTACATTTTTCTCCTAGTTGTGAAAACCAGGATCATTTCTGATTTTTGCCGGTTTTCTAAGAAAATGTATTAACGCCTCTTGTTTTTTTCTTCTCAGATGGATGGAGGTGATCCGAAGTGCGACAAGCCCAGCTCTGCGCGGCCCACTCCCAAGTCACAAGGAGTCTCGCATGTACTGAGGTCTCCTCGTGAGCCAAAACCGAACTTTTCCAGCTGCTTTTTCTAGGGGAAATTTGGTGTCATTCCTTTCCTACGATTGATGTTTATACAATCTAGAAGTACAGTAGTTCCAATTAAAAATAATCCCCAAGCTGCTTCTGCAGCAACTTGTAAGGGTTCATTAAAAACAAAAATGCTCCCCTCTTGAACTTTTTGAGCGACACCCTTCTTGTCTAAAATATTCTCTCCTGTTCGTTACGTTGGCAGCAGGAAGTGAGTCCTGTTGTGTCTGTTTTGTCCTTCTTTTGTGCCATTGAACTGGAGCTCGTGCCAAAACTAAAGAATTAACCTCCTGCGGAGTGCCAAATGAAATGGCATGAAATGCCCCTTCAAGGATTGTTCCTTAAAACATGGTACCAGCACACGTGCTGTTTAGCCGTCGGAACGAAGTCTGTGCGGTTTATTTTTATAATTGTTAAATGTGATCTTGTAATGGCAATCTGTAAACTGCAGTTTTTTTTTTTTTTTTTTATCGAAATAAGCCTTTTCCATGAAATGCATTTTACATTATGTAGTCTTTTTAACAGAGTTTGAAAAATAACTTATTACTTGTATATTTCTGTGCATCACTTGTGGAATTACTGTTCATTGTGTACAAAAAAAGCTGTTTACAACAAACCAGGCTTATAACATTTTTTCCACCATCAGTGAAATTTTGTTAAAACACAGCATTTGTTATTCATTTTTCCCACATTTTCTTTTCTGCGTTCACAACCTGAAAGTTTATTTGCAAGATGAAAAAAGCCGTGCAATAGTAGTGAGCGATAGGAATGTAGTGTGAATGTTGTGCAAGGTATGAAGGACCATCGGTATGTTATTGGTTGTGGCTATTTAGCCAACTGCCAGGTAAATAGTGAAGTTTATCTGCTAATTAGCGAACATCAGAAAGGCTGTGCTTCATAATGGCAGAATGAATAGGCTGTTCCTATGTTTTGTTCTCTGACTTAAGTTTGTCCCTTATTATGTTCTTTAACGACCATTTATCATGCATGGAAAATGGCTGCATCAAAGTGGACTTTGAAGGACTTACAAAAAATGGTTTCGACTTTTCTGTTTATTTTAGGTGTAGTAGGGCAGGGGTCCACACCTCCCACTTCCTGAAAATGTTTTTGTTTATTTAAAAAAAAAAAAAATGCATTTGTGACCGGCACATTAACTGCATTTCCACCATTTTCTTTTAAAGCGTTTTTAATGTGCCCCATATCTGTTCGAATTCAGCTGATCGCCTGTTCTCATCTCACATTGTTAGTGTGATTTTTTTTTTATATGTCATTTTCATGCAATATTTCATTAACATGACTCAGTTTTTATGAACTACACCAGGTACTACACCTGAAATACAACTACATGATCGTCTTGCTATTAAAATATTTTGAATGTTTTTAAATATTCATCAGATTCAGTCATCATTTCCAAAATAGGATTGCAGTAGATATGCAAACTACAGTATGACTGAGGCTGTGGTTTTGCGTTTCCTGCTGTTTTGGGGTGTTGGTGTAGATGTCCTGTTTCAGAATACTATAAGTTATCCTTATTGTTTGTTGTTGTCCTTGGAATTGAGATAGATTCACACTGTCGCTTTGAAATCGTTGCATATGATGCTTAGTTTGTGGCTGAAGTTCAGTTTTTTGGGTGGCAGCGGTGTATTTGTTAAAACCCAAAGTGAGTTACTTTGGAAAAGTAATGAGGAGGATTGCATAGCAATTTATTGCAATCAATCTAATTATGCACATTTTGTTAATTCATTTAACAGTTACTTTCCTGGCCTTGTGATGATAAATTATTCAAAATCTAATCCTATAATGTACTGTAGACCCATTAAACCTCTTAAAAACTATGATTTTATCATAGAAAAAAAATGGTTTATTTTCAACGTCTCTTCCAATCAACTTCATCAGGAGCACAGCTCAGTGGTGTCATGCATTCACCTGGTGGCAACCGTGGAGATGACACTGGAGCCAATGCTGGACCTTCTTATCCCTCCAGAGGGCAGCAAATGCCTAGGAATCAAATACCTTCGAACACATACTGTCCCCAAGGGAGGGAGGGTTGGGATAAAATAAGAAGAGAGAGACTTGCAGTATTGGATCTGCTCTGAGACTGTGTGACACTACGTATCAGGATCTGTCACTTCCGTGACCTTCAATGTTAGCGAGACAGATGTGCCCGGGACCAGAACCTCTGTTTTTGCAGTGACGCAATGCACTGGAAATAACAAGAGAGGGCAGTTACCATCAGTACACTAACAAGTTACTGCATGCAATGTACATGCATTAAATTCAGTGACACGACCTTACAGGTTTCATCAGCAGCTTGGCATGGGAGCAGAATAACCAAAATCACAGACTGGAGTGTGGCACTCCTAGGAATCAACTTGAGATACAGATTTGGGTACAAAGTCCATACATATGTATATCAAAGATTCTGAAGTGCTTCATCTAGGCACACCTGTTCTACAGAGAAACACAGAGCTCAAGTCTTTAACACTTGCGCGATACAGTTATAGTGCCAAGGTTGTTGGAATGGTCCGGAGTACAAACACACAAGAAGCGCTGGAGTAATTCACAGAAAAGAAACAGAGGGAAAGTCTATAGTATTTGAAGACGGGGATACTCTGTCCTGTTTACTACTGTAGGAGGCTTAGTTTGCACTAACCTGATATCAAGTATTTAGCCTAGGTCAAGGGTCTGCAACCTTTTCTGTAATGAGAGCTACTTCTGATCACTGAAAATCGTTATGAACTACTGAAGGCCAAGTAACCCGTGCGTTGTTACCAGACATCCAACTACCTAACTTCATTGACTTTAAACCTAATGTCCATGGAGCCCGATACTATGGTTTGATCAAAATACTGTGACTACTATGATAGGGCTGCCATGTTCGTCAGTGAGTGCATGGTCTCTGGGGATGTATGAACATGTGTGTGAATGAATGGGATATATGTGTTTGGTTGACTGAGAGCCTGTGTTGTGGGTACTTGTGGCACAAACACACTACCTTTTTTTTTTTTTAAAAATGGGAGTAATTTAAAGTGCAGAAAAATGTTCCTTATTACGAAAATATTTGAAGAACATTTTTCTGCACTTGATGGAACATTTTTCTGCGCTTTAAATTTCTCCGATTTAAAAAAAAAAATGGCTGTATTTTTCAATTATAAATATGGCATCGTGTCTACCAGCCACTGGCAGAAAGATTCCTGCTGTGTGTAAATGCAACACTTTGAAATGGGGGAAATTAACTGAACAGTTAACTTTATTTATACGCATCAAATAAAACTTAACATTTTAATTTTATCCAATATCAAAGTTTCTTCACAAACAGGAGGCATTTTACTCCCAGTGGGCTATAGAAATAGTGACATATTTATAACAGGAAAATAGTCATTAGTTTAAATGTGAGGAATTTAAAGTGAAGAAACATAATTCATAAAACATTAGGACTTAATTGGCTTAATTTAAAGTAGAGAACATTATTAAGATAATGTTCCATAGAAATTTGTTTCTTCACTTTAAATTTCTCCCATTTAATAGAAAATCACTGTATTTTTCAGTTATAAATATGGCACTGTGTTTACCGGCAAGATGCGTGCTGTATGTAAATGTGACACTTTGAAATGGGAGAAAATTAAAATGAAGAGTTAACTTAATCATTAAGTTATCTCTTCATTTTAATTTTCTTTCATTTAAAAGGATTCAGAAATATCATTTTGTTCTCATGCTCCAATATCGAGTTGAGAATGACTTTTATTTAAGAGTTATACCTCAGTGCTTCGGTTCTGAACCTCTGTGCCCGACATGCGTCTTAAATCTGAATGGAGCACTGCTCATTATCAGGATCTGCTATTTGCAGCCTGATAATACAAAAAAAAATTGCCATTTCCTCAACTTTAAAAGGAAAACGTAACACATATGGAGTTCTTAGTTAATAAAAATTAACCCATGGCTGGGGGCTACTCTGAAGGTTTCTGCGAGGTACTGGTAGCTCGCCATTGACTGGTTGGAGACTCCTGGCCTAGTTCTTCAACTTGCCTGAAGTTCGATGAAGATCTCGAAGCCTTGACTCGGGGAGTCGTGGGGGTCCGGAGTAGCTGTGCAGGAGGGAGCGAGGGAGCAGACATCGAGGGAGCTGGTGCTGCGGAAACCACTGGTTCAGATGGACTTGAAGGAGACTGGAGCACTTCTTGGTTCTGTCAAGATTCTTCAGGTGAGTGGCAAGGGTGAAGCTTGTTCAGCAGAGAGCGAGGCCAAGCCACAATTCGGGTTTGGGCGGGGTTTATATACCCTCTTGAAGGCTCGATGGATGTAGCTACATCACGTGGGGCACATGGCTGTCTGGTAGGTTCTCGAACCTTGGGAAAGACACGTTAGTACACTCTTTGACCTTACAGAACGGGCAGGTGCAACTTGCTGATCGGAACCAAATAACAGTAAACACATGTATTGTTTTTGCTTTAGTATGTATAGTGGAAAACAACACCAAGACCCCAGTAACAGTGAGAGCAAGGCTTGCCATTGACTCTCAGGAGGACGCTTGCAGGGATTTAATGGAAAAACACACCAAGGCCCTAGCAAGAGCAGGTAATCCATTGGTTCATAGCATGTGGGATAGCTTGCAGGGATGCAAGCACAATGGAATTACGGGTGCTAGGGAAGTATCAGTCATGCGGGTGCTAGGGGAACATCAATCATGGTATAGCACGCCATAAAGCGCCAAAGGGGTAAAGCAACATGAGTCCTGTGCGCTACACACAGGGCGCATGAGGGGGTCGTGACAAGTTGTAGCTGTGGGAGAAGCAAGATTACATATATGTTGCGAAAAAGGAAGTTCCTCATAGCACATAGTTGTGCATCTTTTATACTTCCAGCATTTTCTTGAGGGCCATTCATCTTAAACATTATTTATTGATATTGTAAATGTGTAGACTTTGGAAATTCATGGTACATAAGTGTAGCACTAAACTATCCAAAATATTTGCATAGGTGTGAGAGTAAATTCATATTATCTTTACTTTTTATTTGTGCTATATCATGTCCACAGTAATAACACCTAGTGTCAATTTGTATTTTAGAATGTTGACACACTGTACTGTCTGCTATAGGTTTGCCCAGCTTTATGTTCAGTGCAACCCCTTTCAAAAATACAAACCAGTCAGTACATCATCATAAGTAAATATTTCAACGAAACAAATGAACCCCTTCCACAGGCACAGGCAACTTACTAAATAACATTTTAATGAATTTAGATTCCATCTGGAGAAATTTCAAATAACAAGTCCCTCTGAGAGGCTATTCACCAATTTTATAATTGCCCACATACCTCAGTAAATTGTGACAAGTGTTTTTCATGATTTCTTTTTATGCACAGCAGACGTTGGTATTATCACATTACTCTTATCTAGAACATATGTTAGTACTTCTAAAGGAGGGATTGTAGCACTGTGTTTCTGAATTATACAATGGGGAAAATGTTAAAACTTCTACCCTTTCTTCCAGCGTTAGTGTAATAAGCAGATTTCGAACACATATAAATCAGTCCTCCTATCTAAGCCTATTGTAGTCTGCAGGTAGCTTGTGGAACTCTCTACCTCTGGCACTTAAGAAGGAAAGCAATCGCCTGGCGTTTCTCAAACTTATACCTTGCTTTTCAACAATTAGCCCGAGCTCACCAATCCAGCCGTCCCACTTCTGGGTAGCCTCCTTTGCAGATCCGCCGTGCCTAGACACCCTTGGGTATTAGTGCGCATTACAAATTAAAATTACATTTCATTTCATCAACAGTGTAGGCCAAGAAATCGTTCATGTCATATAAGGACTGGAATAAATCTTAGTCGGCATGTCCGAAATGTTGATAATAAAAAATGAAACAAATTTGGCACCATTGTACTTCCTCACACTTCCCTATACAACATGTGAGACCGGCCTCGTGGCGTGGGCCCTCCCGACCAGCAAGTTACACTACAACCACGCCGAACTTCGTGGGCACGGCCTCCCGGCTTCCGTGGACCAACATCCCGAGGGCCGACCAGATCCCCAACGCGCATGCCCGGCCGGGGGAGAACGAAACCCCCCCCCCCCCCAAACCAGACCGAGAGGCGCCGACCCTGTCACACCTCTGGTCTCTCCCCGAGGGAGGTTTCGATCGACCACTAGGCGCCCGGTGAGCGGGCGCCTCGCCTGCTGGGTGTCTGGAGTCCCTCCCAGACCCACCTGAACAGATCAAGGGGCCGAGCGACAGGAAACGCCGACACACCGCCCCCAGGCACCAGACCCCTCTTCGCGAGGACTCCGGACTTCAAAGAGGAGGGGGAGTATGACAAGGGGTGCTGAAGGGACGAGAGGCAGAGAAGATCTGGACTGACGAGAGCCTGCGGACTTGGTCGCGGCTCGATCGCTCCCCGAACAGAAGAACGCTACCCGAACGCTGAACCATCTGAGCCCTGCTGACGCTGTCGCGGCTCCCCGAACTCTGAACCATCTGAGCCCTGCTGACGCTGTCGCGGCTCCCCGAACTCTGAACCATCTGAGCCCTGCTGACGCTGTCGCGGCTCCCCGAACTCTGAACCATCTGAGCCCTGCTGACGCTGTCGCGGCTCCCCGAACTACGAACCTCCGGTGCCTGCTGAGTGACTCGCGGCCCGCTCCTCCAAGAGAAACGGCAGAGATTGCCGAGAGAAGCAACATCCCCTCAGCTCGAGGATTGAGAGCTGTGCGCCGGATACCTCGCAGAGACACTGATTCAAAGACTGTCCCGCTACCCCTTTTCCCTCATCACGAGATCGCTGCCGCTTGCGGCCATAATTCTGCACCTGCCTTCCGGATCATAAAGATCCCTGACAACTACCGATAAAAGTCTATTGTCTTACAAACGAATTACAGTGTGGTGTCCCTCTATCCGCAGAAGAAAGAAGCGTAGTGTGTGCGATCCTAGGTGCGAGACGCTTCCAGGAAGGGCCTCCCTGCTCTTGCTCGGCCTAACTCTGGGAAAGGTGGGCCTCAGGGTGGTCAGGAACACATTCCGCAGCCTCCCCGGGGAACGCCTTCCAACATTTGGTGGCAGGCGACTGGATCCGAGCCAACACCTAGAGATCGTGCAGTAGACGACATACGCATTACCAAGAAGGATGGAAGGAGAAACTTCCCTAGGTGCCGCAGGCACCAACCCGAGCACGGCATTCCAAAAAGACCAGTTAGAATCTTATACACACCGAGAACTGAAACAATTTTGCAAACACTTTGGAATCGCTACCACCGGACTAAGCACGAAAGAGGACTTCCAGGGGGCATTAAAAACCTGGGTCGAGGCAGAAACTCCCCGGACACAAACAGAAGGCGAACCACCCAACGAACCCCGAAGCAACCCGGGGAGGAACGGCGCCCCCGAGAGGGGCCTATCCCCAGAGGAACTAGCGGACCGAGAAAGAGATCGCAACCACGAACTAGAACTAGCAAAATTAAAAATCGAAGGAGAGCTAAAGCTGGCTGAGAAAAAACTGGTGGTGGAACAGTTACGCCTACAAGGAGAACTAGAGGAAAAGAAACGACAGAGAGAACACGACGAGAAAAAACTCCAACTAGAGCACGAACGTAGCCTAAAAGAAATCGAGCTCAAGGCTAAGAAGGCGGAGGCCCGACCCTCGGAAACCCAACCCATCTCCTCCACCGTGGAACCAAAGGTCCACATCCCCAAAGATGTGTTGAAAGAATACTATAAGAACGACGATATTCAGCAATGGTTCAAGGCCTACGAAGTCGCCATGACCTCCCACCGAGTCCCGCAGAAGGACTGGGGGGCTGGGCTGTGGGGCCGGTTCCTGAGCGAGGGGAGAGATACCCTGCTGGACCTGCCCTCCAACGTGATGAACTCCTACAGTCACATGAAAGAGGCTCTAGTAGCAAGATATGGGCTCACCCCTGAAATGTACCGGCAACGGTTTAGAGACTGCAAAAAGATACCCGGTACCACTTGGGTGGAGTACGTGAACTTCTACAGCCGGGCCTTGGGCGGATGGATCAAGGGCAGCAAGGTCTCCACCTTCGAGGAGCTGTTCGACCTAATCGCATGGGAACACTTGTCCGCGAATTGCTTCGTAGAGCTGCGCCAGCACCTCCTGGACAGCAAACTTACAGACCCTCGAAAACTGGCCGTCGAGGCTGACCGATGGGTGAACACCCGGGGCCCCGTGGGGGACTACGGTCGCCACAGTCAGGGACCCCCCCGCCAGAGGGGCGGAGGGAATCAAGGACGGCAAAGGGAGCTTCCGGGGGGATCCCCGCTCAGCCCTCCCAGAGGACAGTCTCCGCCCTTTCCAGCTCCACCTCCGGCCAGCACCGGGCCACCAGGGAGGCCGGGGCCCCGAGTGAGGATCACCTGCTTCCGCTGCCAACAGACCGGACACTATGCCAGCGACCCCCAGTATCCCCTGTACCAGCGGTCCACCACGACGACCCCGCCGACTCGACAGATGGCCTCCGTAGCCCTGGGGGAAGAGATAGAAGACTCCGAAGAATGGGAACCAGCCGCCATGGCCTTGGTCTCCCTAGGGGATCGAGAGATGGTCCCTGGAACGTCCCTGCCCGCCAACACGAAGAAGTACCGACAGCAGGTGACGGTCAACGGTCACCGCATTGAGGGCCTCCGGGACATGGGGGCGAATGTCACGGCGGTTCATTGTCACCTGATCTCCGAGGACCAGATCCTGCCTGACGCCTTTTGCCCCGTCATCTCCTCAGACAACTCCGAGAGCCTCTGTCGGATGGCCCTAGTCCCCTTCGAATGGGGGGGAGTCACCGGCAAGTTAAAGGTGGCGGTCCGAACCTCCCAGCCCGTGGACTGCCTCCTGGGCAATGACCTTGAGAACTCCCCGTGGGGACAAGTGGAACGAAGAGCCCACCTCGAGATGATGGGCCTCCCCGAGTGGGTATGCGCCACCACGCGCTCAATGACTCTCCGGGCGCCTTCCTCCGAGGGGGGAGAAGCCCTGCCGCTAAACACCACCACCATCCCCGAGATCCAGAATACACCACCAGAGGCCAACGACCCCCTTCTGGACGAACCGACCGCTCCCGACGAAGGGTCAGTGCCTTCCGACCCCGAAACCCTGACCAAACTCGAGGACTTGCCAGAACTGGCCCAGTGGCCCTGCGAAGGGGGCCCCTCCCGTGAAGAATTCTGCCAAGAACAATCCACCTGCCCGTCCCTCATCGGACCCCGACAACAGGCCGAGGCCCAAGCTGCAGGCGACCAGACGGGCACCCACTGGGTATACTGGGAGGACGGCCTCCTGTACAGCGAACAGAAGTCGGCCGAGTTGGGATCGGCCCGGGTACTAGTGGTACCCCTACGCTTCCGAAGTCTCCTCCTGGGCCTGGCCCATGATGTACCCCTGGCCGGACACTTAGGCCAAGATAAGACCTACCAACGGCTCATCACCCACTTCTATTGGCCCAAGATGCGAGCAAATGTGGAGGCCCACTGCAAATCCTGCCCCACGTGCCAGGCCAGCGGAAAGAGTGGGGGCAAGCGCAAGGCTCCGCTACAGCCCTTCCCCGTCGTCAGTACCCCTTTTGAGCGGGTAGGAATCGACATTGTGGGACCGCTGGACCCCAAGACCGCCCAGGGCCACCGGTTCATCCTCGTCCTAGTGGATCATGCCACCCGTTACCCCGAGGCCATCCCTCTCCGCACCGTGACGGCCCCCGTGGTGGGCCGGGCCTTGATGGGGATCTTCTCCCGCATGGGGTTCCCCCGCGAAGTCGTGAGTGACCGGGGTACAAACTTTATCTCCCGTTATATGAAATCCCTCTGGCAGCAGTGCGGAGTATCGTACAAATTCACCACCCCGTACCACCCCCAAGGAAACGGACTAGTCGAGCGCTTTAACAAAACGCTGAAGGGAATGATCATGGGCCTCGAGGAACCCCTACGCCGGAGGTGGGACGTCCTCCTCCCATGTCTCCTGTTCGCCTACCGGGAGGTTCCCCAAAAATCCCTGGGGTTCAGCCCATTCGAACTATTATATGGACACCCCGTCCGAGGACCCCTGAGCCTGGTCAAGGAGGGGTGGGAGACAACCCCCCGGGGGACCCCTCCGGACGTGTTCCGATACATCTTGGCGCTCCGCAACCAGACCCGAAAATTCCGAGAACTCGCAGAAGCAAACCTCGAGGCCAGTCAAGAAGAAATGAAGCGCTGGAATGACCAGAATGCTACGCTGGTCGAGTTTCAGCCGGGCCAACAAGTCTGGGTCATGGCCCCGGTGAGACCCTGCGCTCTCCAAGATAAATGGACTGGGCCCTTCAAGGTGGTCGAGCGGAAGAGCCAAGTCACCTATCTCATCGATGTACAGTCCCCGCGGAACCCCCTCCGGGTTCTCCACGTGAACCGCCTCAAGCCCCACTTTGTACGGACCGAATTAAGTCTACTCCTGGCCACCGACGATGGGGCCGAAGAAGACACCGAGCCCCTTCCAGACCCCCTGGGGGCGAAGGAAACCGATGGATCCGTGGAGGGAGTGAGACTGTCGACCGCCCTCACAGCCCAACAGACCGACGACTGCCGCCAGCTACTAGGGCAGTTCGCGGATCTCTTCTCCCTGACCCCCGGGGTCACCAGCTGGTGTGTCCACGACGTGGACACCGGAGACAGCCCGCCAGTGAGACATCGGGCCTACCGGGTCCCTGATCGGGTCCGGACCTGCATCCAGACCGAGGTGGCAAAGATGTTAGACCTCGGGGTGATTGAACCCTCCGACAGCCCCAGGGCCAGCCCGGTAGTCCTGGTTCCGAAAGCGACTACCCCGGGTGTTGCCCCCGAGCTGAGGTTTTGCGTGGACTACCGAGGCCTCAATGCGGTCACCCGAGCAGACGCTCACCCTATCCCCCGTGCCGACGAACTCATTGACCGCCTTGGGGCCGCCCGCTACCTCAGCACCTTCGACCTGACCAGTGGGTACTGGCAGATTGCCCTCACCGAGGGAGCCAAGGAGCGCTCCGCCTTCTCCACCCCGGATGGGCACTACCGCTTCAGGGTGATGCCGTTCGGAATGAAAAATGCCCCGGCCACATTCCAGCGGCTGGTGAACAGGGTCCTGTCCGGACTAGAGGGGTTCAGCGCCGCATACCTCGACGACATAGCGGTCTTCAGCTCCCAATGGACCGATCGCCTCCAGCACCTCCGTCAAGTCCTGCTGGCTCTGCGCCGAGCCGGCCTCACCGTCAAAGCTAGCAAATGTCAAATTGGGCACGGATCCGTAACCTATCTGGGGCACCAGGTGGGGAGTGGGCAGGTCGCCCCCCTCCAGTCGAAGATCGACGCCATCTTGTCCTGGGAACCCCCTGCAACCCAAACGGAAGTCCGGGCCTTCCTGGGCCTCACCGGCTACTATCGGAGGTTTATTAAAAACTATGACAGCATCGCAGGCCCTCTCACAGAACTAACCTCCAAACAACACCCCAAGAAAATACACTGGACTCCCTCCTGCCAGAAGGCGTTCGATACCCTAAAGGCCGCAATGTGCGCGGCCCCAGTGCTTAAAGCACCCGACTACACCCAGGAGTTTGTGGTCCAGACGGACGCCTCGGAACACGGCATCGGGGCAGTCCTCTCACAGTATGACGACAAAGGCATAGATCAGCCCATAGCCTTCATCAGCCGAAGGTTACTGCCCCGGGAACAGCGGTGGAGCACAATTGAACGAGAGACGTTCGCAGTAGTCTGGGCCCTCAAAAAGCTACGTCCCTACCTGTTCGGAACACACTTCCGAGTACAAACCGATCATCGACCCCTGCGGTGGTTGATGCAGATGCGAGGGAAAAACCCCAAGCTGCTACGCTGGTCCATCTCTCTCCAGGGAATGGATTTCACTGTGGAACATCGCCCTGGGACTGACCACGCCAACGCGGACGGCCTGTCCCGATTCTTCCGCTTCAGCGAGGAGAACTCCCAAGTGGATGGGTAGTTCTCCCCGCCTTTCAGCTGGGGAGGGCACGTGTGAGACCGGCCTCGTGGCGTGGGCCCTCCCGACCAGCAAGTTACACTACAACCACGCCGAACCTCGTGGGCACGGCCTCCCGGCTTCCGTGGACCAACATCCCGAGGCCCGACCAGATCCCCAATGCGCATGCCCGGCCGGGGGAGAACGAAACCCCCCCCCCCCCCCCCCCCCCCCCAAACCAGACCGAGAGGCGCCGACCCTGTCACACCTCTGGTCTCTCCCCGAGGGAGGTTTCGATCGACCACTAGGCCCCCGGTGAGCAGGTGCCTCGCCTGCTGGGTGTCTGGAGTCCCTCCCAGACCCACCTGAACAGATCAAGGGGCCGAGCGACAGGAAACGCCGACACACCGCCCCCAGGTACCAGACCCCTCTCCGCGAGGACTCCGGACTTCAGAGAGGAGGGGGAGTATAACAAGGGGTGCTGAAGGGACGAGAGGCAGAGAAGATCTGGACTGACGAGAGCCTGCGGACTTGGTCGCGGCTCGATCGCTCCCCGAACAGAAGAACGCTACCCGAACGCTGAACCATCTGAGCCCTGCTGACGCTGTCGCGGCTCCCCGAACTCTGAACCATCTGAGCCCTGCTGACGCTGTCGCGGCTCCCCGAACTCTGAACCATCTGAGCCCTGCTGTCGCGGCTCCCCGAACTCTGAACCATCTGAGCCCTGATGACGCTGTCGCGGCTCCCCGAACTCTGAACCATCTGAGTCCTGCTGACGCCGTCGCGGCTCCCCGAACTACGAACCTCCGGTGCCTGCTGAGTGACTCGTGGCCCGCTCCTCCAAGAGAAACGGCAGAGATTGCCGAGAGAAGCAACATCCCCTCAGCTCGAGGATTGAGAGCTGTGCGCCGGATACCTCGCAGAGACACTGATTCAAAGACTGTCCCGCTACCCCTTTTCCCTCATCACGAGATCGCTGCCGCTTGCGGCCATAATTCTGCACCTGCCTTCCGGATCATAAAGATCCCTGACAACTACCGATAAAAGTCTATTGTCTTACAAACAAATTACTGTGTGGTGTTCCTCTATCCGCAGAAGAAAGAAGCGTAGTGTGTGCGATCCTAGGTGCGAGACCCTTCCAGGAAGGGCCTCCCTGCTCTTGCTCGGCCTAACTCTGGGAAAGGTGGGCCTCAGGGTGGTCAGGAACACATTCCGCAGCCTCCCCGGGGAACGCCTTCCAACACAACATCAGTGATGTTGCTAAATGCATACTTTATCAACTGGAAACTGATGTTTTGTCGTGTTTACTCGTCCATGGCTGTTGCTGCCAGAAAGCTATTCATTGTCTCTAAAGATTCTCTGCCGTGTACCACTAACTGACATATCAAATGGCCAATCCAGGTTGATAATGCAGACTTGGAAAATACTTTACTTGAGTTTTAAATATTTCTCAGACTATCGAAGGTTGTCCTAGACCCAAGCCTCTGAAGACACAGGGTGTTTTCCATGCATTGTTGCAGGGATATATACAAGGCTAAATCTATTGTCTTAGTTTCTTTCAGACTGCCCAATGAGTTGGTGCAATTTGTATTTTTGAAGGCAGCCATTTTCCTCATAGAGCAAGTTCTATTAAATATAGGGTCTTCCTAATAAATAGGGAAGTACTTTCGAGACTGAATATTCGGGCCTGTGACGCCATGCAAGTTTTGGCGGCCACAGTCAGAAAAATAGCAAAAATGTCTACCGCACTGTAGGAAAATACTCCTAGCATGTTGGGGATATTTTTTGCATTGTTTTTCAGAAACAGACACTTGCTTTGGGTGTTAGTGTTTTTGTTTTCCAGAAAACAATCAACTAGCAGTTTGCTGAAAGAGCTGTTGGCCGGAAAACATTTGATGAATATTCCCCACCCAGCAGCAGGGAACCTTTAAGATCACCTCACGTGAACTCCGCCACCCAAGCAGAATGTCGGCCTGACCCCCGAACATTAAACTACCCCCCAAATTCATACAGTAAGTCTTATCCTATTCTATAAGCCTTTGCTGATTATTTTGGCTTGCCTTAAATGTCTACAACCGCTGTCAAACTAGATGTCACCTTATACAAGTGAAGCTTTGGCAACCACTGTGCTATATTCTTCAGCCAATACCTTAGAAAGTTAATTGTTTAGGTTCCCAAGACAACCATCGTCAGACAAATAATCTTTTGACAGAGCACACACTCTGAATTAAATGTAAGGTTTAGCAAACATCCACTAATTACAACTTTTTACAACATTTTCAGATAACACATGTAGGGATCATTTATCATTTTCAAGAGAGGTAAATATCATATAGTTCTTTGATTACTGTTTTTGAAAATCTAGACAATTTACAATATAAAATATTAGTCCACACAGATTTAGCATATGGCTTGATGCAAAAAAGTGTATTACTACAGTAACTTCATACAGCTAGAGGAGATGACAATTGTGCATGTTGATGAAGAGAAAGGGACATCTAGAGGACAATGGGGAAAAGAATGGGTGACTGTTATCAATATCCTTTAGTCACAACCCTTGATCTCTGCAGAGCTCAATCAAAAGCAAATATTGATATTTCGGTTTTCAGGACTTTCCATACACACTTGTGATGCGGTTCAGATCTCTGATTCAGGGGGCTTGTGCACCCTTAGGTCTGCTTTTCTGTTTCATCCTTCAGTGATTATTGGTTGATGGATACTGAGCAAAGGTTTCTACCTTCTATGATATAAAACATGATCAAGAATGTTAGTTACTTCTTGAAAATGATGATACTGCTGAATAACAGCAGCCATGCCTGTTTTTGTCATATTTGTGCAGATTGGCCGAATGGTAATTCTGTTCTTTTTCTGTCCTCTGGTTCTCACTCCCGTATATGGCCCATGCCTTGTAAAATCTCCCTGATATATGAAACAAAGGAAATAAGATGTGTGGATATGAATAAATGGAAGGAAATGTGTGTACAATACTTGCCAGATGATAAAATCCAGAGCCAAAATGGAGAGGGGTGGAGGGAACTGATAAGACCCTTCATCTGTGAAGATGGCCTTCGGAGATGGAGCAGGTATGAATTAGTTCACAGTCACAAGGTGATAATCAAAGAATATGAGGACGTAAGGGATAATGCTGACTGGGATGGGTTAAATCCTTAGTCGCCCATCAGAATAAGGTTCCACCTTGTACCCTACCATCTTCGTTGCTGATCATCTTTTTTTTTTTTTTTAATTTCAAAGTATTTTATTGATTTTTAGTTAACAGATACATTAGCATTTCTGTCGCTGGGTTAGCCAAACTTAGTATGTATTACAGGTACATGACATATATGTTTATCTGGACCCCTCTACTTGGCTTGCAGGGAAAATAGGCACAGGGTGATAGAGAGAAAGAGACAGGAAAGAAAAGGGGTGAAAGGAGGGTACGAGAAAGGCTCTGTAGCGATGAGTCTAATTGAGGTTATAGACATCTGACACCCCACTAGTTAACCTGCGGCGGGAATGGCAGACCATCAAGGCCCCCTTTCCCCCGGCGTCTCTTTGGCCTTTGGTGAGAGCATTCCAAACTCGCTCGTTCCCTCCCCCTGGGGGGGGCGGGAAGAGTCTAGGTATGTGTCGAGTGACTCCCACATCCCTCTGGTTGCTGGCCTCCAGGGTGTGTTCTGCAGAGCGATGTTATCTGCGCCTCTGAGGTACGTCACCCAGTTGAGCCAGCCTTTGTATGAGGTCTTGGCTGTGTCCTTCCAGTTAGTCAGGACCATTTTCACTGCAGCGGTGAGAAGCAGGTCAAGTAGGTCTTTGTCATGTTCTGATCTTATACCTGTGGTGATGACTGCGGTGGCGAGGGAGGAGAATTCAGCTGTTAGAGTGCAGCCCAGTACTTTATTTATGAACCCAAAGATTTTGTCCCAGAACGGTTTGAGCAATTGGCAATAGTAGATAAGATGTGCTAGATCTCCCTTTTCCTTGAAACAGTTCCAGCATAGCTCATCTTCCCTGAGGCCTAGTGTAAATAATCGTGCCAGGGTCCAGAATGCCATGTGGAGTAGCCAGAATTTTGTTTGTGATAGTACTGGGGTGATTTCATTACGTGAGGGAGAGGACCATAGTGTGGCGATTTCTTGCTCATTAAGTGAGATCCTGTCTTGCTCTAACCAATAGTTGTCTTGTCATTAAGTTTGGTGGAGTTTGGACGTAGAAGTTTATAGAGGTGTGATACCTGATGACCTAGCCTGTTGATCTTTGCCAAGTATTGTGGGATTGATGGTTGGGCAGGTGAAAGTTTGGTTTTGGATAGGGCTGTTTTGATTTTCAGAAAGTTGTAGAATTCGATGTCTGTAGGTTATGTTTAGATTTCAATACGGCAAACGTGGTGGGATATCTAGTTGGGCTGGGTGGGAGATGCCTTTCTCTATCCATGTTAGGGATTTTTCCTTGTATCTGATCTTGCTATTAGCCCAGAGCGATTCCCATTTCGAGTCTTTTATGCTGTTCTCCAATTTCTTGTGTATAATTAGAAGGGCAATTTTTGTGTTTTTAAAAATGGAGCTGGAGGAGTGAAGGTGTTTATTAGCTGTGAACAGTGCCACTGGGTTTAGATTGTTCAGTATGGCTCTCCCGACTTGTAGCCATACCGGTGTGTAACCTCGGGTAGGTGAAATCCAGTAGGCCCCTTGTTTTGCTAGGAATGCAGTTTGAAAGGTTCTAAAGTCTGCTAGATTTACCCCTCCCAGTTTTTTCACTAGTCTTAGTTTTTTGATGCTTATACATGCCTTCTTCCCCTGCCATAAGAATTTGGTAATCCGGTTATCTGCTTTACGGTGGAAGTCATCTGTGAGAAGGAGTGGAAGCATTCTGATCAGGTAGTTGATCATTGGAGTGATCATCATTTTGATCATTTCGACTCTTCCCCACCAAGTTATAAAATTCGGGGACCAGGCCTCCAAGAGTTTCTTTATTTTTACTAGCAGGATTTTCTCATTGTGGCCTAGTGTGCTCATGAGATCGTTGCCAAAGTGTATACCTAGATATTTAATAAACCCTGTTTGCCAGGCCTGAACCCCCTAGGGTTTCTCTAGTGCAGTGGATGTTCAGGGGTTTACATTCTGATTTGTCCCTATTGAGCTTATATCCGGAGTATATCTCTATGGTGTCTATTGAGGTCTTTGGTTGCTCCGTTACAATTAGAATGTCATCTGCATATGCGGCTAGTTTTATTTCAACGTCCTTAATATTGACCCCTTGTCTAGTGCCCCGTTGTAGCGTAAATGGTTCGGAGAGTGCCCCATTAACGACAATGCGTGCGCTTGGGTCTCCGTACAGCGCCATCGCCATCCGTATATAACCTTCCCCTAAGTTGAAGGATTTCATGCACAGCTCCAGGAAGGTCCATGAGACTCTATCGAAGGCCTTCTCAGCATCTAGAGTGATAGCTACTGCTGCCTCTGTTTTCTTTGCAGTGTGCTCTAGTATGTGACAGAGGAGTCTGGTATTGTCGTTGGACATATGGGTTCTCAGGAAACCTACTTGAGAGTTGCTTATTAAGTTAGGAAGGACGGGATTTAGTCTAGTTGCTAAGATTTTTGCATATATTTTGCAGTCCACATTAATTAGGGATATGGGCCTATAGTTCTTGGGTAGCAGCTGATCTTTACCCTCCTTTGGGATTACTATTATGTTGGCTTTGGCCATGGATTGTGATACCAACCCATTCTCCGAACAGTGATTGAACACCTTCTTCATGGTAGGTTTTAGTTGCTCTAGGAAAGACTTGTAAAAGGTTGCTGTGTACCCATCCGGGCCTGGTTCTTTGTTATCCTTCATAGATTTGACCGCCATTTCAATCTCTGCGGTGCTAATTTCTCGCGCTAATCTCTGCACTTCTACACTGGTTAACTGTGGAAGGCCAAGTCTGTTGAGGTACTCCTTGCACACCTCTAGAGCCATGATCTGGTCGTTTTTATAGAGTTCCTGGTAAAACTCTTGGAAGGTCTTGAGGATGTCCTTGTGTGGGTTTTGTTGTGTTGGTCTGTAACGGATGAGATGGTGAATTGGTTACGCTTATGTTTCAGGTAGGAGACTTGTAGTTTCCCCGCTTTATTTGCTTCGCAGAGGTTAATGGCTTTGTATTTGTTAAACCACAGTCCAGCTCTCTCACCCAGGATCTTATTATATTCGTACTTTTTTCTAGTTAGGTCCGTTAGGAGTTTATCATGAGTGGCCCTGGTATGAGCTGCTTCTAGGCTTTTGATGTCCTGCTCGAGCTGAGTTAGTTGTAAGTTTGCGTTTTTGTTTATTTTGCCTTTAACTTCAATTATTGTGCCCCTGATGGTAGCCTTCAGTGCGTCCCATAGTGTGGTGGTGCTAACTCCCGGTGAATCATTGTGTCTAAGGTATTCTCTTATTGCCTCTTCAATTGTTTTTTTGTTCGCGGGTCGGCTAGGACATCGGTGTTAATCCGCCACCTCCGGGGGATGTCTTCGTTGTGGCATCCACTCAGCTTTATGCTTATACAGGAGTGATTTGACACTAACCTAGGGGCTATGTCAGAATGTTCTATTAGGTGTGTGTGAGGGCCTGTGATTAATATGTAATCTATCCTGCTGTATGAGTTGTGTGGGTTAGAGTAGAATGTGAAGTCTCTAGTGTCCGGCTGCTGGAACCGCCATGGGTCCTTGAGGTTGAATTTGGAGCATATATTCTTTAGTATAGTGTGTGCATTTGTGGGGTAATGTGGGGTAATATGGGCATGGTGACTGTCTATCCAATATATGATCTAGAGGCATATTAAAGTCTCCCGCCACCTCCGTGAGGTCGCTCTGCGGGAGGCTATCGAGCCTGTGCAACACCCCCTCCCAGAAGGTGGGGTCATCTGTGTTTGGGCCGTATATGTTAACTATGTGTATTAGTCCCTCCCCCTTCTCAGGTGTGTTATCAAGAGTCTCCCTGCTCCGTCGTGGTACTGTGATTCTAGGGTTAGGTTAGACCTTTTAGATACAAGTATGATTACCCCCCCGCTTCTTCCCCTCTGCCGGTGCGCACGCTACCTTTGAGATCCAGTTACTTTTCACTAGCCTGACCTCTCCCAGGGATAGCTTGGTTTCTTGTAGCAGGACCACGTCTCCTTTAGTTTTAGCCAGGTAATCTAATATCTTCTTGCGTTTAATAGGGTGGTTGAGCCCTTTGACATTGAGGGATACTATTTTTAGGTCAGCAGCCAGATTGAGATTATTGGTGGGGGCCATTATCTAGGGTGTGTCGTGCCTGGTAAGCCTAGTCTGCGTCCCCAGCTCTCGATTGTAGGTGTGCCTCCACCCCCCCAATGCGCCATGATCTCCTGTTGGAGGGCGGGTGTCTGCCCTGTGTTATCCACAGGGTTAGGACTCACTCTACTAGCGTTTATGGGTGTCTGGTCGAGCCTTCTCGTTGAGAGACATGATAGTAAAGACGCGAGAATAGAAAGGAAGACAGAGGAAAAAAGTAAGCAAAAGGTTACATGACCCCCCCCCACATCCCCCTCCCCTCCCTTCAGGGAAACATTGTATGCTGAGCGTGCGACGACAGGGTCGCCGATCCGTCTCACTGGGAGATGTTGGTTATTAGCTCTGTGTTTCTATGACCCCAAAATAATCTGCATTTACGGTTTCTTAAACGTGTAAAGTCTGTGCTAGTGTCGTCCCCCCCCCCCCCCCCCCTGCCATTTTCCGTTGCCCTTGTGTCTTTATAGTAAAAAAAGGATATGGTGATTGTCCTGGTTTCAGTGCCTGGCTTCAGGTATGCGGACTGTGCCGACTGCCCTCCTGCATTTCATTCTCTGGTGTAGAGTCCGCGGAAGATTGCAGATGTCTCCCCCTGAGGTGGCTGGTTCTGATGTAGTAGGGCTTTGAAAATATCAAGGACCCCCTGTGAAATATTTAGGTCAATTCCTAGGACAGGGCAACAAAGACAAACTCAAAAATACAAATCAATAATTCTTAAAAAATGAAATGCGGCAGTAGATCGTCTTCGACGCGCGTTTCGGCGCACTAGCGCCTTCGTCAGGAAATTAGGTCTAATGATAAAAGACCTTCATGGAGAAAGGACGCGCCTCACCGTGCTCTTCTATTCTACGAAATGGTTTCCTCGATATGCTAATTTGAAAAGAAGAAAAAAAGCTTCTTTATCAGTTCAAGAAGTAATAAGAAACAATAAGAATACAAATCTATATTCTATCCAATTATAATTAGACACTATTGGTCTCTCTTGCTGCCTCATCGGTGCCTCTTTATAAAGTCGCGTATGCCGAAGATGATCGGTTTATAATAGTACTAACCACAAGTGAATATCCAACTAAATTTCCAATATCAGTCCTTGCAAATCATTTTTTACCTTATCTATTATTACGAGAAAATTGTGTGGCTTTCCTGACGAAGGCGCTAGTGCGCCGAAACGCGCGTCGAAGACGATCTACTGCCGCATTTCATTTTTTATGAATTATTGATTTGTATTTTTGTGTTTGCATTTGTCTTTTACTTATTTTATTTAATTTTTGGTTATTATATTTGAATTATACAATGTATAATTTTTATAACTCATGAAACATTTTGGAAAAAACGTGTTTCTTTTTAAATGTTCTATTGTGTATTAGTCATATGACCTTTAAAAAAAATACTATCTTCTTTTTACAATAAAGAAAAAAAGTTTAACTTCAATTGTTATATGGTACACTGGTTCTTATTAAAAGTAATCTTGTCTTTTTGGTTCTATATCAATACATTTAGTGTGACATTTGTATCAATGTGATTGCCTAGGAAATTATTATTCATTGTCTGATGTAGTAGGGCGTCAGCGTAGGTCCTTGCGCCGGGCCATGTCAGGGTCAAGGCAGGGGATGAGGCTTTGTTCTCCTTGGCCAGGTAGCGCCCTTCTCTTTGTTGGCTTGGGGGCCGGAACCCCCCTCAGTTGTTGGTTGTCGAAGGCCGAGGTGGTGGTCCGGTTGTGCCCGGTTATGCGTAGCCTACAGGGCTTTCGTTGGGGTTACATGATTATTTTGTGGTTACTTGTGATGTCTTTAGGCATCTTTAGGCATCTCTGAGGTAGTTGGAGCGTGTTTGTTGAAGTTGAGGTAGATAGGTAGTTAGTGAGGTAAGGTGATTCACATTATTACAGTATTTCTTTACGAGTCTCTGCGTGTCTATGCAGGCTTTGCTTCAGTAGAGAATGATTGTTGAAACTGCGATGGCTAGTGAGGTAGATCAAGTTGTTGTAGTAGTTCCTTACAAGGCTATGTGCAGGCTCTGCTTCATTCCCTCCCCAGCTCTGGTGAGGCTCTCCTTTTGCTGGTGCCTGCTTGAGAAATTTCCATTTCTTGGGCTGATGGGCCGTCCAGGTAGCTGGCCAGCTCTTTTGAGTCGTCGAAGAGTTGGGAGCGCCCTCTGTCATCCTGAATTTTGCTGTTCCAACAAATGAGAACTGAATGAAGGATAAGAAGCCCTTTCTAGTGTCCACCGTTGGCTTGGAGTAGTCCTGCGTGAAGATATTCTTCTGGTCATTCCATGTGATCTGCTGGTTTTTCCATGCAAAATTGAAGATGGCCTCCGTATGTTGCTTTCTCAGGGGTTTGCAGATTATTGGGCGAGGTGCACTCCTTGTTGTGGATCTGAAGGTGGGGACTCTGTAAGCTCTGTCAAGCACGAACTGATGGTCAAATTTTAGGCTTGTAATTTTTGATACCATATCCTCTAGGAAGGCCAAGCATGATCCTGCTTTGTCTTCTGCTCCCTCCGGGACTCCTAGGATTCTTATGTACCCCCGCCTGTTGCGGTCTTCCAATTCCGCAGTTTGTTTCTGGAGGGTCTCTGTGATTTTAGTTAAGGTTTTCAGTTCTTTGTTAACTTTTAGGTCCGCATCTTCGATATCACTTATCCTTTGTTCCGCTGTAGTTAGCCTATTGTTAGGTGTGTGCATGTCCGCTCTGACCGCTGCCAGCTCCAGCTGTATCGCATCTGTGGTCTGTTTTGTGGTCTTGGCCAAATCATGAACATCCGCCAGTTATTTTAGGATCATGTCCAGGGTGCCGTTGATGTCTGGTTTCTGCTTGATTGGTGAGTCGGATATTGCAGGCTCGCCCTTGGTTTTTAGCTGCTGCTGGAGTCTTGCCTCACATGTTCGCTAGTCGCCTCTTCTCCTGGTGTAGTTCAAATCTCCCCCTACTTCTTGTACACCCCCGCACCTGGACCCCTGTGGGATATTCTCTCGTATGACTGCTGTGGTTCTTTGGGCTCCACTGTTTGGCTTTCTGTGTGGCTTTCATGTGGTCCCTTATGGTCCTTTACGGTGTTAGGCTCTCCTTGTGGCTACTTGTTGCCTCCGGGGGAGTGACTGTGTCCGTGTCTGTGCCTTTTATACCTTCCCAAGTGTGTCTGTGCTGGTTGTGACTTCGCGGTGGGCGTTTTTCTTAGCCCGGTATCGGTTTCTTCTGCACTTTGGATTTTTCAAGTGCGGCTCTGTCAGGCCTCTGGCTCAGGCAGTGCTCCAGTGGTCCTCTGAGATCTTCTGAGGTGACAGTCTGACAGTGGGGGGGGCGCAAATGTGACCCGAACAGGGTGTTATGCAGCGCTTATCACCTTCTGCGGGGGGTTTTGTTTGGCTGCAGATCGGCATTTCCCACCGCACTGAGCCTTTGTGTGTTGCTCTGATCGCTCCTTGAGCGCACTCAAGACCCCGCTCAATTTCCCTTGCACCCCCTCGCATTCTTTGTGTGCCTTTTTTGAGGATTGTCGTGCTGTGCTGTGGTACGGTGTCGTAGTATGCCGCTTCTCGCTCTCTCCTCTATGCCTCCTACCACTGCGCACGTACGAATTTCGGTAAACCACAGGCTTCTGTGCCCCTTTCTCCGCTCTAGGTTGCTAGGCAGGTTTGTCAGTCTTTTCGGCACCCCCTCTATGCTTCTTTTTGTGGGCGCCTCTCCCCCGCTCCTCTTGAGTCAGGATTCTCACCGCCACTCCTTTCAAGCCCCCGGCAATATGGCCTCACTCTGTCTGCCCCCTAAAGTTTAGGTATGGCTGCTTACCGATTGCGCGTTTTTCCTGGGGGGGCCTTTATGCAGTTGCCGTCACACTCCTTCACACCCCCACTGCGGTGAGGCAGCGCGTCTGCAGCGTCTCCCAGTCACCTTCAGGCTCCTGTTGGCAAGCACTGGGTCGCCGCTTCCCCTCTCCGCTCGCCCGTCTGGTTTCTGATCACTATGCAACTGGTCCTGACCTTGATGGTCAAAATGGTGGCGGCTGCAGTTGTTGGTGCTCTTGTGTGCAGTTTCACTTTCACTTTCACTCTGTGGACACCATCTTCTCTTTGTTGGTGCAGAGCTATATGTGGTTGCGTCTTGCTGGGGTCTCAACACAGCCCTTTTTTCACCAAAAAACACAATTACTGTTTTGCCCCCTCCGCTCGTGCCCCCGCTACCTGCCTGTAGTTCCATGGCGGCAGTGGTGGCGGTGGCAGTAGCTTTGCAGCTCTGACCTCCTGTGCCCGTTTTGTGTCTCCCCCCTCCACATTCGCAGGTAGCTGGCCTCTCTTCAATACTCTCTAGGTATGTCTCGTCTTGCTGGCGATCATACACACATCCTCTCAATCTTCTTGTTTGCTCGCGATTATTTTCAGCCGACCGGGTCAGCGCCTCCTATGTCGCCCAGGCTCATTGCTCGTCCACTCACCTCCATATGCTCCCCACTCAGCGTGAGATCTTACTGTTTTCTGACACCGACTGATGGTTGGGGAGTGGTAGCTGTGCCGGTAGTGGCGTCGGTGGGGCAAACGGGTTGGGTAGGCAGCTGGGACATTGAGCAAGTGGCAGCAGGGCTCACAATGCAGGTTTCGATTCGGTCACCATTACTCCTTTCTCCTCGCTCCGAATCCCGGGCACCTACTCCATTTCCTATGCTTTTTCAGGGTCCATATGGGCCGGCGTTGTTACCCTTGTATGCAGCTAATATTCCGCTGCCCCTTGGTGCCTTAATTCACCATATCAGGTTGGTGAGTCTCTCGGGATCATCGATATCTGTCCCGTTTCAACAGAGCGGCGTACTCAGGCAAGCTTCCTCCTTGCCGTCCAAGCCACGCCCCCGTTCCCGATCATCTTCAACCTCTCCATGGAGCTCCTTTCCACAAGGATCATTAGTTTTATCTCTGCCGCATCACAGACTCCCGCAGTGATCTCCGAAATATCTTCTATTCTAGTCCGAGTAGCTGTGCGCTATACTAAATTCCATCATTCATTCATTCATTCATTCATAACATTCGCCCTAAACCTCCAAGTTAACTTTTTTTTAAAATAGTAGTTAGTGCATAGATGCTGTAGTGTTGTTTGCGTTTGTATCTCTGGCTTAGAAAATTCGAGACCCCTAAATTTCATTACCTATCTTCATTATATATGAATTTTATATGCAGTATATTTTTGCACTGTGTATTAAGTTAGTTTATTTTCTGAAGTAAAGCACTCAGTGCCTCATTCATGAGGTTTTGCCGTAGGGCAGCGCCGCAGGCCCTCCTGCAGCGCTGCCCTACGGCAAAAGAAAAGGGCAGGAATGCTCCGTATCTATGAGATACGGTGCATTCCTGTCCGTTTCCACCTGCGCCGGCACACAATGGGCTGCCGTGTGCCAACACAAGCATCTTTGCACCATGGTGCAAGGGTGCCTACATTACAGGAATGATTATTTTTTAGCAGAAAGGGAAACCTTCCGGCACAAAGATAATCACAAGAGCATTTTTCCTCTTTCAGAATGCAGCACACACATAAAAAGGAAAATCGAAGAGAGAGAAAGATATTTCTCCTCGTTGTGCCTCCCTTATGCCTCCCCTGGGGAGGTGTTTGTTTTTGGCACTTCCTCAGATTTATGATTTCTTGTAAGTCTGGGGCACTGTCAAAAAGCCATGGATGTTGCTGGGAACGCCCCCAGCAACACCCATTGCGTGCCCCTTTAAAGCAGAAAACTGTGTTAAAGGGAACAATATTTACGAAGGCAGCATTAAGCCAAACAAAAGTGGCTTACTGCTACCTTGCAACAATGGAGCAGGATCCTGGGCCGCGGAACATCACAAAACGTGACATTCCGGCAGCCCAAGAGGCCTCATAAATGGTGACTTTAATGAACAATCAATTATTAATAGTTTTCTCAATGTTTAATCTCGCATCACCTCCTTCAGCCTCAGCTGCTCTGCTCACCCGTTACCTTGAGGGAGTTAAGTGCTAAAAAGGAATCCTTGGTCATTAAGTTTGGGTTCAACATTATTGTGTCCCAAGGACCCTGTTGGCAAATGGCACCCATTGTCAAGTTGGTGGCCAGTAGCCCTGGACTGACCTGGTTCCCGGGGAAAGGTTCTCATAGGACTTTCATGAAACAGTCCTATTCTGGATCTGTGCAAATCTTGAGCTAAGCTTGACTTGCTGACTCAATTACAGGACCAGCACCCCTGCTAGAAAAGAGTGTAAACACTGTTTTTTTCTGTTCTACTTTGTGCACCCCATCGTGTCCCAAACCTGTGGCCTGCACATATTGGGATATTAGGCTCCATGGTCTGACTCTGAGACCATGGAAAAGCCAATGCTGGGGAACCTGAAACTAAGCCTGCTTCCCACCAACCTCTGAAACAAAATAGCAAGGCCTACTGTGGCCCAGATATAGTGCAGGGGTAGTGATGCTTTATGGTGGGGCCTGGTGTTGGGCCCTGGTTGCCAGATCGTGCAAGGGCATCGGAGGATGCCCTCACTCCGGAGGTAACAGTGAGCCGTCTTACTGGAGTTGTTGGCATCTCCTAAGATGGGGGGGTCAGGTTTCGTCCTGTGGGGGGTACCCTAGTCTGCCTCTGTGTACTTCGGCCACCACAGCCACCCGACCGAGGCTCACAGAACCCCCTGGAGCGACAAGATGCGCGTTACCAGACCTCATGATTTTTTGGGTAAGATCTTTTTATTAACTTTGCTCACAGTCACCAACAGAATACAGCCAGTGTTACAATGCATAGTGACTAATTCCCGTGCATGGAACCCATACAAGTCTACATAATAAACCAAGGACATGCTCATAATTGACCCCCCTCAGTCCCCCCCCCTTAACACCCCGAAACCTCTTCCATGGTCCCCACACCCTTTGCCCCTGGCCTTATATATGGTTTCTTCAGCCCTCTGACACCAATCCAAGTCCCTGAGCCATTGATCCCACTGCGGCGGCTCCTGCGCCCACCAGCAACTGGCAATGTTACGTTTTGCTACGCCGGCCGCCAGCGCAAGCCAAATTTCGTGATATCTGGACCAGTCTGTGGGGCCTTTAATCATGAGAAGAAGCCATTCGGGCTCCACCGGGACCTGCAAACCCACCACGTCCGAGATCGTCCGAGCTACCTTCGTCCAAAAGGTTACTATGTTCGGGCAGTCCCAGAGGATATGATAAAATGACCCCTCCTCCTGACATCCCCGCGCGCATAAAGGGGACAAGCTACTACCCCATGCGAAAAGGTGAGTACGCGGGTAATACACCCGATGCAGGATTTTAAGCTGCACGAGGCGGAATCTTACCCGAATGGCCACCTCGCGCGGGCTTTGCAGAGCATCCTGCCAGTCATCATTCTCGAGGCGACCAATGTCTACCTCCCACCTCTCCCGCAGGGACTCCAACGGATCAGGCATATTGTTTGAGTTTACGATAAATAGCCGTAGGCCTGCCTAAGATGGGATCTAACAAAAGCCTGTCCTCCATGGGAGAATACTCTGGGATGGAGGCGTCCGGGCTCACATGGGACCGCAGGGCATGCATAAGGCGAAGGTAATGAAACCGCTGAGACTCGTGCATTTGGAATTCTCATTGGAGGTACTCAAAGGATCTGGGGACCTCTCCTTTCCAGACATCCCCTAGATACTCTATTCCAATCAACCTCCAGCCCTTAAAGCCCACGAGTCCCTTAACCTCTGGCAAGTGATCCCCCACCCACAGAGGGGTCCTCCCGGTCAGAGCACCAGCCCACCCCAGGAAACGATTCGCCTCCCGCCAGCACTGCAGTACCACCCCTGTATGCGAAGGCAGGGCACCACGCCAGCGGTGCGAGTAGAGGAGTGGCTCGCAGGAGCCTCCCGGCATAACATACCTGTCGACCCGATAGGCAGGTTCTGAGCCCAGCGCATACACCCAATCATTGACCAGACCTCATGATTGATTGCTATGATTAACAGAGGCCAGGCAGGGCAAGCTTCTGTGTGGTATTTACCTGTACCTGGAGAGTACGTGACAGCCGTGCCACATGGGTTACAGAGAGCAGAGTGGATGAGGTCACAAAAAGCTGGGGCTTCCTCCTCCTGCATACTAGGAGAGAGTGGGAGAATGGTCGTGGAGGGTTCCAAAGGGTCTTGCATTCTACCCCCCACCCTCCACCGATCACAAGGTAAGACCATTGGATATGAAGGAAGTTAACCCCTTAAAATAAAAAAAACTCAAAAGGTGTTTGTTCGTCCACATCATATCTATGTTTGGTGCAAAACATCACAAAATGAACAGGGGACACAGCAGAACATTCACACCAGCTTTTAATCTCATATTTTGAACTGTGGTATTTCCTTTTGAAAGTGCATCTTTTCAACATGGCTACTGCACAGGGCTGCTTACAAGATATTGCCACAAACAAGACAAAAGTGCACAGGTGTAACCTGGATATCAGATGGATGGCTCTTTATTACAACATTGTTGTACAGTTGTGCACAGAAAACCATATTCTTTAAGTAAATCGTCTCATGGTCTGTGGTAAAATGGAGGTGACTGCTTAGTCAATTATCAATGCAGCTTCTTTGAACATTTTGCTTCCTATAGAGTTTGAATATAAACGATGCTTTGTAATTTTTAGTTATTATTTGGCTTTCATAACAGAGTCCTTCTAATAAGTCACGCTGTGAAGGCCTAACATTTCAAGTATAACCACGACATTGATCAACACATCTTTGTCAAAGGCTTGGCAACAAAAAGCTAACAGTTCTACAAGGAGCGTACTTTGTCATCAATTCATTAAAAAATTCAAACCAGTGTTTTAATAATGGGTCCCTAAATATGGAGTTAAAAAACATCAATTTAAAACTTACACAACACAAAGCCATAAAATAAAATTTTAAGAAAGAAGGCAGAAAAGTATGCCCTTTTATTTAAAGACTTGGTTGTTTAGGTAAGCAATTTCAAGCGTTTTAGGGTTATTGCATGACCATAACTGCACTTTAGCTGTGTTTTCTTAGTGGGATTTTGTAAACATACGTTATGGCATTAAAAATAGGAGAAACCAGAACTTCCCTTTAACAATATTTATTTCAGTTTTGTTTAATGATATACTACATTCATCTTTCTTACTTTGGCTAGTCCCTGCATCCAACCCTCTGCCAGGGGCATTCAAACCTCAAAGAGGTTAGCTACAAGACTTTGTTTTCTCATAACAAATGTTATTGGGTTTTTGCCAACAAAAGGACCAGGGTGGCCCCTAAACATATACAGGACTCCGTAGGATGAAACCCTGCAAACACGAACACATGCACAGTATATCCCTAGCACCCCCACCCCCCAAATAATTGACAGTAATTCTAGTCAATTGCAGCCCCAGATCCCGTCTCGGTCCCCTGCATATCATGGCCATATTGTCTGATCTCAGCATCCAGTTGAAGCTTGGCGGTGCGAATAGGCATCAATAACAAGCCTCTATAATCCCCCACCTCTACCAAATCCTCAGATATTTCTGGGGGCATCCCTTAGCCTGGAATACTGCTTTTTCCAGCCCCAGGCAGTAGTCCTTCCCTCTCTTCCATGCCTCCAGGGATGGCAGCACACTTGCTTTCCAATATCGGGCAATATCTCTTCTCGCTAGTGTGAGCCCAAGAAATAGTAAATGAGGCTTATAGCGGTTCCCACCTATCCCTTCAGTGCTCTGGAGAAGTAGTAGTTTTGGCAAAAAAAGAACATCCCATGTAAGAACTTCACTCAGGCAGGACAGCACCCCTCTCCAAAAGAGTGTCAGTGCAGTACAGCTCCACACAGTATGAATTAACGTGTCTTCCTCTGCCTCGCAGCGGAAACACACAGTAGATCCTACGAAACCCCTGCACCATAGGCAACTTCTCATATAATACAACCTATGCAAGTATTTTAATGGGGTCAATCGGAGACAGGACTATCACGACTCCTTGGGGGGCTTCAAGGGTGTCTCCTGTCATCCTCCTCTATTGACTGGGGGTGAATGTTTTGATTTGTTCTGCATTCCGTCCATCTATTGTGTGTCTTTTGCTTTCTCGCCCTAAGTGCACCAGGTATGCTCAGACATGAGTCCTAGGCTCACTGTGCCACTGGAATCAAGCTATCCTGGCTGAAGAAGGGTGAAACCTCGAAACCGGTCCTAGGATGCTTGTTTCCGGTCCAGGGAGGACCTGGCTTGGCAGTTCAGGCTGGACTGTTCCCATGAGGCACAGGGTCAAGACTGATTTGCATATAGCCAGGTCTAAACTGGGGTGGCATGGTGAGCAAAAGAATGATGGATTTAACCCAGTTCTCTTGACTGGGGGTGAATCTTTTGATTTGTTCTGCATTCCGTCCATCAATTGTGTGTCTTTTGCATCCTCCTCTATGTTGTCAATGTCTGTTTGTCAAGCAGCCCGGAGGGCGGGCAGTGGTAGTGGAGCTGGTGGTGACTAGGGATTGATAGCTTTTGGAGATTTTATTAGTATCTAAATTGCCCATTAATAACTTGCCTTCTAGCAGGCTGAATTCGGTAAGATCTGGAAGTTCGCATACATATGGGGAGACACTGTGGCGCAATTGCAGATATTTATAAAACTGGCTATGATGCATCTGATATTTAGTTTGAAGCTCCTGGAACGATTTAAGTATTATGCCATGCATAACGTCTCCAAGTGTAGAGATGCCACCCTTGAAAATCTTTATGCTGGGCTACCATTACTCTAGTTGCTGGGAGGAGGGAACACATATCTTTCTTACTATAAAGCTGGTCAAGCAAATAGGAGTTAACCATCGCCCACCTCTCTGTAGCATAAGCCGGGTCTGACCCGTCTTGCGGGCCATACCACCAGTCATTGATGATCTGCAGGTGGGAGGCTGCATAGTATGGCTGAACATCTGTAGCGGCATTTCCTCAGCAGAAAGTAGACTGGAAACACGTTCGAAGTGCTATGTGGGAGGCACTGCTGCCCCACAAGAATTGACCTAGGGGTGCACTGATCTGTCTGGACCATGATGGAGAGAGAGTATAGTGATAATTCTGGAGTTGGTATAAACGGGGTAGTGAGACCATCTTATAAATTGCCTATCTGCCAAGTAGAGATAAAGGCAACTGGGACCAGGACTTCACCACCTTCTTTGAAATGCAGGAGCAGTGGGGCCATTTTGTGGATCCATGAAACGATAGGAGCGGGCGAGAGGAACACTTAGAGATATTTAAACCCACCAACCGCCAGTGTCAGTCCTGATGCCCATAACATCTCACTCAATGACCCACCCAATGAGAACAGCACAGACTTGCCAACGTTCATATACAACAAGACTTTGTGGCCGATTCACAGAACTAATCTGAGATAAAATCCTAAACTTATTACTTTTGGTATTCACAGAAGGCATTTAATAGTAGTAAAGTTAGGACTCCTAACTTTACTACTACTAAATGCCTTTTGTGTATACCAAAAGTCGTAAAGTTAGGATTTTGGCTCAGTTTAGTAGTAGTAAAGGTAGGAGTCCTAACTTTACTACCACTAAATGCCTTCTGTTAATACCAAAAGTAGTAAGTTTAGGATTTTATCACAGATTAGTTCTGTGATGCGGCCCCTTTGTTTTCAACTAGGCCCTGCACTCAACCAGCTGCAGGCAGTACACAACTACTGCGCATGGCCTAGGCTATGGTCTGGTATGGCACCCAACTCTATGCAGGTGGCCAACCCCCTGTGATGGCGGTCAACCCACAAAGAGGTTAGCTACAGGATTTGGTCTTCAACTCGGCCATACTCCTGACCCCCTGCAGGTGGTATACCCCTACTATGCATTGCCTAGGTTATGCTCAGTTATGACACTTAACCCTTCATAGGTGGCCAAACGCCAAAGTGCACCGACTCTGGTGGTACGCAGTGGGGGCGGTCTGCAGGTCCTGTCACTTTTTTGTCAAGACCCGAGCTTCAGTGCCTGCCATCTTGTAATGGCCACCACCACAATAATTCTCCGTTGGTGTTAGTCTGGCAGATTGCTGAGATTCTCAATACCTGTGAAGAGCCACAAATCCTTCACTGAAAAAAGGGAAAAAATGTTCCCTCTTAAAATGAATTTTTGTATGTTTCAAATGTATTATCCTCCAAGGATCTGATAATTAAAGGTAACAAAATCTCTATAGTTAACCGTTTGAAGCCCAATTAACATCTTTTTGAAACACTAATTTCAAATTTAGCAAAACGCTGTCTAGATTTCACCAAACCAAGCAAAAGCATACCACTGGATAAAGTTACAGTTTCATGCAGTTCCATTAAGCATTTTTGCCGTAGCAGACAGCAAAGTTTCCTGTGGCAATTAATACTAAAAAGGCTACATTTGGGACCCCTGGCCCTCCTCCGACGGATGGATCACCATATACCAAGGTTTGCCAAACACTTGGAAATGAGATATATTGTCTGGAAATGTATATGCACCTTCATTCAATGGAACAAACGTTATAGGCAAACTAAAAACAGGGGTTTCCTGTGGGAGAAAATCCTAACCAGAACTATAAAGAGGCTATGAAGTAATATATAGTTTATGCCATGCTGGTGAAAATAAATATGGCTCAATAACATATAACTGGAAAATGTGCATAGCTAAACACAGATTCACACATTTATCACAGTCCAAAGGTGTTATTGCCAGGGAAGAGCCTAACCGACTTGAGAAAACACTGAATAATGTCGCACAGATGCCATATTAAAATCCCTCTACAGAACAAAACACTTGGGGTCACACTCACAAAACCTACTTATTGTACTTTGTATCTCCCTGAACAGATTTAACCCTTATATTTTGGGGATGGGTAAACCTTTGTCTATAATTACTGCACATGAAAAATCAGCATGGCATCAACCATACATACATGCAGGCTTGCTGAATGCTGTTTATTTCTATTGTTGAGGGAGTGGGGGGATATCATGACCTATTTGAGGCTCTGCCTCTCATAAATCATGGCCCCTTCCAATATTCAACAATAGTATAGATAGCACATTACACTCTGCACATCAAGCATATATCAAGCAACCGAGTTTAAGACTGGCGGTCAATATATTTGTGTAGTTTTTATATTGCAGAACAGAGTGTAATCAAATCTGTATAGCAGAGATGTGGCGACTTTGATATGGTGTTTGGGCTGGCTAGAGAAGAACATTGGTATACTGGCCTCTCTAGATTAGTTCCCACAGCAAGGTTGCACATTGTGGTGTTTTGTTTGTAGGGAGAACCCACTGATGGGTTGCGAGCCGGTTTTTGGTGAGTCAGTAAAGTCTTGGCAATAAACAAAGATGTCTTTCGATTCTGGGGCATATTTACTTTTTTGGACACACCGGCGGCTTAGTATGGCACTCGTGCCTTGTAAATACGGCCCCTTTTCGCACAGCACTTTACGTGAAAGGGGCGTGCTATGGGTGTTGCTGTGGGTGTTCCCATTCACCACCCATGGATTCTGCCGTACTCCCAGATTTACAACATTTCGTAAACCTGGGAATGCATCTGAATCATTCACCTCCCCAGGGGAGGCGAAAGGAGGTGCAACGAGGAGAAATACTTATATTTCTCCTAGTTTTTTCCTCTTTCAATGCGTGCTGCATTCTGCAGCAAACATAGAAAGATGAAACCACCTCACGTGATTGTTTTGTGCAGGAAGGGACACCTTCCTGCACAAAAACAATCTCCCCTAAAACCAGATACCCTTGTACCATAGCGCAAGGGTGCCTCACTGGCGCATGGCAGCCAATTGTTCACCAGGGCAGGGGAAAGCACAGGGATGCAATACATTGTTGTAAATATGATGCATCACTGTGCTTTGAAAGTGACGCAGCGCGTTGCAGCCAAATGGCTTGCGGTGCCGCGCTGCATCACTTTCTTGTAAATATTCTCCTCTGTGTTTATAGTGTCACATTTGCCAGTGCTTCAAGGACAGCAGTCAAATATCAGGCTATGTCTTCTGACAAATTGCTCCTTATTTTTTTTAATTGGTATTGGTGTTTACTTTTTTTCGTCTGACAGTAAAGTGAGAGGAGTTTTTAAAGTGAATTATGTGACAATCTTGCTGGAGTATAGGGAGTGTGAAAGGGAAGGCTGTAGGATGTTGTTTTTTGCTACACACAGCAAAATCTAAATACCCGTAAATGAACTGTATGGATTCAGCAGTTAGGAAAGCAAAAACGAAGCACTCCTTTGTTATTCTCAAGTGTGCTGGAAACAGATTTTAATAGGATCAAAACAAATCAAGACACTTTATATGGTGATGCACAAATAATAAATATTCACAGAAACCCGATTTCCACACATAATTTGTGTGGTATATAATTTTAGCAGTAAAACTGTACGTCTGAGCAAATTTTGTGCCCATTTTAATGGAAAATGTGCTGTCTTTAAATGACAATGCAGTACCACACAATGCTTTAGTTACATTAAAAATTCGCCTGACTCTTGTCCATTAAAGGTAGTGAGTTGTGAAAGTTTGTTCTTAAAATTGAGTTGTGGTTCTAAATCGTTTGGGAAGCACTGGTCTGGGTTTGATTAATTTACAGTGCTGTGAATAAGTGTTTTATGTATGGCTTTATAGAGAGTCAGTTCTGTAAATACCGGATTTGGTTCACAGCTACTATGTCACAGCAGTAGTAACAAAAGCTTTTTTCCACTGACGTGATGTCATAGGGGGAAGTGGTCCCCTGCTTCGCTCTGATCATCAAAGCATCAAAGACCCGATCAGAAAAATGGCATAGTGGTTGGTGATCCCACCCGCCTTCACCCCCCTTCTCTCCCTCTGTTGGGGTTCAGCAGACCTGAGGCAGGTGAGAGAATGCAGACAGTGCTCTGCCTCCGACAAGATTCACATGCCCCTGCTCACAGGAATGCAAGGCTGGGTTGAAATGACTCTTGTAGAGGTGGCAGGAGGTCGGGTATTTTCTTTTTATTATATTTGGGAGGTGGTTTAGCAATTTAGAGAGGATGGTCTAGAAGACACCATAGTTTTAAATGGGTGGTGGAGATGGAGGTGGTAGAACTTATTGGGGGCTAGGTAATGGAAAGGGTGGTTTGGAAGTGTGGCAGGATATCCTATTTAAAAAAAAATCTTTGTTGGGGAGAGGATTAGATCAAATGCAGGCCCCTACATAGCATAAGTCTATATGGAGTAATTGTGACATTATGGACAAATTTAGTTTCACTCTTGATATCTATTCTAGGTCACTCCGAAACCCTTGATGAAAGGCATCCCTTTATTTAGTTACACATCTATAATGTCTAAAGGATTTGTCTGCATGTATTGCTGATGTATTTGCCATAACACGTGCAAAGCTTATTCTTATGTTATGCCCTGGCATTTCGGAACGTGTCTGGATTAATATAGCTATATGGACTTTTATACCCCACCCGGTGAAATGTCAGGTGTGGTAGGCTACCTCCCGTCTACGGAGACTGAAGGCTAACATTCCACCTTGCCCCTACCATCTCCCCTCCTCTATACATTTTCTTCAACAATTGTCTATTTGTTTTTAGGGGACAAATATTTCATGTAAAGTATACTTAGTCTGCGTGGATATTAGCAAATTAGAAAATAATTAAAATGCTAAACTATTTTATGGTAAACCTTTGTTTCAGCAACACTGTATTCTGATTACTCTGTTATATACTGAATATGTTTGAAAATGAATGTCTTTAAACTCTGTATTATGGACCAATGCCAAGCCAAAAGGGAAGAAAGGTATCTATGAGCAGCAACATAGAGCATAATGGCTACATGGAAAAACTTTCACCTCAAACATATTGGTAATGCAGGCGGTTTTAAAAAAAAGTGTTTCTTTAGGATGTAGAACTATCCCCTGCAGGTGGCCTTTTGCAAGGCAGTTATATGAAGAAGAGATATGTTATGGTAAAACAGCCAAGGGTAGTAGACTACATCAATATATAAAAAAGGTTTGCCTTGTTTTGGAGGTTAGCAGATCTTCAAGTTACACTAGGTGCCAAATCTCCCTGGCACAAACAGCTTTTGTGATGGATTCTCTCAACTCTATTTAGAATTTACAGTTAGAAATTAGGGACACAAGCTTTTCTGGACCAATTTGTGTACCATTTTTGTGCTCTAAGCAATGTAGTGCTATTTGCAATCACCTTGTTTGATCCACAGTGGTAAAAACAGGCACAAAAAGTATATCACCTGGGTTGCAGCACTGCACTCTGGTCTAAATTAGTCACTATTAGTGTCATAATGGTCTTGGTGGTTACCACTTGCGTAGATATATTTGCGGCTAGCAGCCTGCGGCAAAAGTAGTCTGTGTTGGATTCTTACCCTTTTGTTATGGGGCTCATGCTCCTCTTACCCCAACCCAGATCCTTCCCATATAAAGGCCTCCAGTTGCAGTAGACTCCTTGGCACTATGTGGTCACAGATGGCTCATGAATATTAATGAGTCAGTGGGTATGTACTGCAGAAGTCAGTTTTGCCATAGGCAAAGCTAGGTGCACACAAACCTGATCAGCACCAGGATACCCTCCCAGGTGGTACTGCGCTTTATAAATGCACATAACATCCCTTGCAATCAAGTAGCTACATCCAACGCATTGAAAAGCAAGTCTTTTAACACTACAACACACTATTACAGTGTCAATGAACAGGTCGCAGAAGTTAAAGTGACTCATAGTTCTTAGTGCCCAGAGAAATGTTATAGGCCTAGACTCCATGCTTGTATCAAGATGAACTATCCACTTTATGTTGCTAGACCAATCACAGTTTGACAACAGTATTAAAACGTTTGCTTGAGCACCCTTTCTCAGGTGACTAGCATGTGCCTGTACTATGGTCAAACAGTGCGGTGGGGGTTTTGTTTTGGACAACATGTTCGCATAGCAGCGTCAGTGTATTTAAAACACACATGGTTATTTAAACCACCATGGTCCAGATTTACTAACCTTAACACAGTAGAGAGCTATGTCAAAAATTGCAGCACTGCATCAAGTGAAGGACAAAAAAAAATAGCACATCTGATTTACCATGTGTCCCCCACAACATCACTAGTGGTGGTACTTGCACATAAAATGGCTGTTCTACATGATGCTCAGCGTTGTGCTATTGTGCAAAGGCGAGTTGGCAGGATGTAGCTTAGGATTTGTACTCCAGGTACTCCACCCAGTGCAAATTCCTACATGTAGACAACTACACAGGTGCCAGGTGTGTGCTTTACTGTAGAACATGCATGCTACATATAAGGATATCGGGTGATATACCACTTGACCCCTTGCTTGTGCTTGGTTTAACTTTGCATTAGGATTTGGGGCAAAGGCAGATTCAAATATTTTAGTGCATCGAGCATTGTGCCCAGACCTGTGGGTGCTGGCAATGTTCTGCTCCAGACATGCAGCTCTAGCTTAAATTATTGTGGCACAAAGAGATTTTGGCACCGCACAAAGGTCAACGTTCAGTGCAAAAACAGTTTTTGAGTGCAAAGGTTGATCATCACTGCAATTGGCAATGCGCCAGCACAAACCTTTAATAAATCTTGGCCCAGATGCTCTGTCAATATCGAGGGGCACACCAATAGGTGTATTACAGCATATAAATAGTCATTATTTTATAGGTACAATTTTAAGGTACATTCTTCTTGACAAGTAACTGTCTTGGGTGCCTTCAAAACTCCAACTTCTGAGAACAGTGATCCAGGTAAGAGGATTTGAAATTGTGTTTTCAAATTTTTAATCTATGGGCAACACGGAGTTGTGAAATTGTATCACTTTCAAACATTACTGGCTCTGCTCTCGCTCCCCTTCTACACTATACCGTGAGTTTCAGCAGTAAAATCGGTATACTTAAAAACAAGATAGACACTCAGTGGATTGAGGACATTTGAAGAGATCCAGTGAATATGAGTTGGGTAACTCTTATCATTTGATTGGCAAGAAGCAGGAATTTGAGGGTGGTGACCAGTACCAATGGTAATATTCAAGGAAGAGACTGTATTAAAGAAAAAGATACTGGATGAAACAAACGGCAAATCTAAATTTGTTTTCTAAATGACTTAAATGTCCGATGCTGTGATCTGTAAACCACCAGTTTGTTTCCCGGCAAGGTTTAAGCAGCCTTCCTTTAGGCAGAGTTCTGAAAATTGAATATCATTAAATTGGGTAATCGTAACAGCTGTTATCAATAGCACTTCAAAATGGCAGAATAATTGTACTAATCCCAATATAAAAATAGGATTAATTTTACATTTGTATTGCAGTGGAGCCACTGTGGCTAAAGACACAGCTTATAAAAGCCACAGACTTAGTTGGAATTGGCAGATCTTCTCCATTGCCATTAATATAAAAATTACTACTGCAGGAAGTCGCTTTTAAAAAACAAACAAAAATGTTACGTTTTATATAGCGCAAACCCGGCCCGAAGGTATCGGGGTGCTTTACATGAGCACCAGTTGCTTTGCAGACGGACACATTTATTTTGGTAGGTGCAGGGAGATTTGTCCAGAATCACAGGATGTTGAGCGTCCCTTCCAAGACGCGAACCCGGTACCCCAGCTTCGAGGTCGACCGCTCTAGTTGTTAGGTTAACACAAGTGAAAGTTGAACCTTAACTGCGCTGGTTGGTAGAAGAATAAACAACTGAAGTTCAAGTGTGCTATGAAGACTGTGCCTTGGCTAGCTGGTTGGGCTACACTATCTCTAAACGCTGGCAATGCAAAGGACCCAGATACAATAGCATCAGCGGAGCTTGGAAATTTAAGCCACAAAGTTTTCCCCAATAAAAGATTACAATCACTCTCAATTGGCATTATTTTTTAGGCGACAAAACAATTTTTTACCAACAGGATCCTTTAAATTAGGAGACATAAATTTCTGCGTAATCATAGACTTTAAAACTCTGGTACTTTTCCATTTTCTTGTAAGTTCAACACTGACATATAGCTGAATGTACTTTGAAATACATAAAACATATTAGTCACAAAATGTTCTCCTTTGGAGAAATCATTCAGAACAAAGTTTTCTTTTTTATATACATCACATTTCTGTCTTAATCAACTGTATGGGCTCAGAAGAGAGTGGACACCATTTCAGACATAACAGTAAATGCTAATAAATTTACACCCGTAACAAGTATAGCATCTGATGGACAGGAGACACTAACATACGTGACTCAGAGAACTAGTAATAAAGGAATACAAATTAAAGTAAATATAATAAAGTTTTCATGGGAGTATCAAAATGTGATAGAGTATAAAGGGTGACCACAAATAAAAAAAAACAGAACTTTGAATACAGTGACATGATCAGCAATGATTCATTTTAGCATGTAAACAGGGTAGCTTTGAGCATTCTGGTAAATTCTATTTTCCAATGGCAACTCCTGCAGGTACAAAATACAAATTATTGTTGCACAATATAAAAATAACCAAATAAAAATTGAATAAAAGGCAAGATTCATTTATGGCCACTAAAGCGTTATCCTTATCAGCTCTGCCTACTGGAGTACCCGAACGCTCTTTACACAGTGATTCCCTATTTACTTTTTAATGGGCCTTTGTCTGAGGTTATAAAAATTAATCTATTTACATATCTGTATTGAAATCCAGCAGGATAGTTTCGCGTCTCTCCTTAGAGTTAGCAAGTTAAAGCAAGATTCCTGAGGTTTCCAAATAGTTTCGGTTTCTTCATCACAGCTCTCGGATTATATTTCAATATTTTTTTTAACAACGCCACCAGCTAATCTGTGCACTATGGTTGAGTTTAACATCAAAAATAACAATTTTCATCAAAAAATGAAACATAAAGTCGCACAGAACTGCATATCCACCATTTGTGAGAGTTCTCATTTCTGCGGTTCCATTTTCTGGAATTTTCTATCACCGTCAGTGAAGGACAGCATGGCGGTGTCTTAGAGTCTTTCCAGTGTAGACACTGCAAGGTCCCTTTAACATCCACCACCACAACTCACAGGAGAAAACCAAGCACAATTAAATCTTCAGTGGGATGAGGAACTTGCTCCACCTAATGAAAATCTGAAAAAGCGTAAACGACACATCATTAATCTTGGTGTTCTAATTTTGCATTTGTACTTTCTCAATAAAAACTGCAACAAAAAAAAAAGAATGACAAAGCGCAACATACCATTAGTTACACAGGGAGCTAACCTTACGAATAGGTGAAACTTCCGGGAACATGTGAAACGGGCATATTCTGCCCAGTACAGTAATCCAATGGCCAGATGTGAATCAATTTAGTAGTGAACTTCATTTCCAATCCACTGGAGGGCCATCCTTCCGTCCCAGTCTACCCACAAAGGTTCTAAACAGCACAGCCGGTACAAGTAGGCATCTGGGGCTTCCGGCATTCTGACACCAATAAGATTAGCTAAAACTTCAAAGTGTTGCAGACATTCTCATTGGCTGTCCTACTAAAGCGTAAAACACTACATGGCTGGTTAGCAGCCCAGGAAGGCTGTGTATGAGTGGTTGCAGGACACCGAGCAGCAATCGGAAATTAGAAAAGGATTAGCATGTATGTGATGCCGCCGACTGGCGAAGAGCTTGAGTAGGGAGCTCCGAGGCTAGGGATTGCAATACCGCAAAAGTCCCTTGTTAGTCCCAACATCAATTGAAACACTGTAACATCGGAATATCAACAGTTAAGTGAACACTGAGGACCTTGGAAGAGCTTGGGAATAACTACATTACCATAATGCTGAAGGAGATGATCTGGGTCTAGATCAGAAATGGCTGAATGATCGCGGATAGGATCAGTCCAGATGTCATCACCCGGATTGGATCCCACAGTCGAGGCTGCAGAGGGATATGGAGAGGCAAATTCTCTGAGTTCCAGTAGGGCAGCCAAGGTCACGTTGTTGACTAGGAGGGTTCTGATCCTGACCAGATCCCTCACCGAGTCTGCAGCGGGATAGGAAAGGCTGGTGTGCAGAGTTACAGATGGGCAGACGATGTCGCATTACCAGTTCTGAGAGTCTTGGTCGTTTCGCAGCCAAATCAGAGGAGCTGCAGTGACTCACCGGGCTCTTCTCCATGATCTGAGATGCAACCTTGATCGACTGCACCGGAGGGAGGTCGGCAGTCCGCCCTACCAGCTAGTCCTCGCGCTAGGTGGTGAAGGGAGACCCCCTCATTGGTCTAGAGGAGACACAGCTTCCACCCCACCCCTCCACCCAATCAACTATGGGGATAGTGTGCTGTTGACCCCCGAGCGGGATGTCTGAGACGGCAGATGCATTCCCACGGAGAATCTTGCCATCCTGGGGCTCAACTGCATGAGGAGAGAGTGACAGGATCTTGCATGGGAGTCAGCCCCCTCGCAGGTATGCTTTTTCCGTTGGCATACTCTTGACGTGCCCTGTGCTTGAGGGCCTTTGTTGATAATTGCTTATCTTTAATTTTATTGCCCTGGGCATCTTCTTCTCTCCTTTGTGACTCGCGGACAAAATGGCAGATGCCCAAGTACAATGGAGAAAGGACCAATATGTCTTCTTGAACATGGAACTAAACAAAGGACTGCGTCATTGAGCTGAGCATTATTCTGCCAATAGGAAGCCATCTTGGGAAGGCTATACCTGTGTATTGATTTCACCAAACTGTGTCATGGCTATGGACTAATCTATAGGCAAGTGTACAAGAATTACTTATATTGTATATCTTATATACATCTTATGTATTGTATTATATATATTACCTACTGGCGGTCGCCAGTAGGTAGTTATAGTTAGGACCCTGTTTCCATAGGAAATCCGCAACATTCTATTTTGAATAACTTTGGCGCCGGTCGACGAATCCTCGCGAATTTCTCAAAATAGGTGGGGCGCTACGCTCCGCTCCTACCCTGAAAGTCTCGGGGGGATTCGTCAAGCGGGGGCTGAGATAAAAGGGGGGTCCCAAAACGCGTTTTTCCCATGCATTTTTCCATAGGACCTTTAGACAGGGCTACAGCCCGAACGGCTGAACAGAATTACTAGAAATTTGGCAGAGAGGTAGTCCTCAGGTCAAGGAAGTGCCTTTTGTAGGTTTGGTGTAAATCTGTTCAGTAGATTCTGAGAAAATAGCCTTTAAATCAATATATATATCTGAGCCAGCTTACGGTACGCTTACCGTAAGCTTACCGTACGCGTACGGTGGCGTGCGCGAGCGCGATTCTGATTGGCTGTTACATCTAAGTAAACATTCGAATCGGTCAAAACCAGGAAGCGGCGGCCGCCATTTTCTCTCTCGCACTCTGAGGGGGGGGCTGTAAACAAAGGCAAAAAACATATAAAGGGGCTGTTTAGACAGCGCCCATGCACATAGCCATGTTAGTTGAGTCCTCAAAGATCCCCCAAGGCCAAAAACGGTAAATTTTTATTTTTTGAAAATTTCGCCGATTACGCTTACCGTACGCGTACGGTGCACTTACGCTAAAAATTTTAATTAAAAAAAAAAAACACTCTCTGTGCATGGCATATTATTGTCATCACTTACAAATTAAATTTAACAGATTACCTATCACAAGGAAGCGCATAATATGTCCTCCATGTGCGCACGGTGCGTAACGTGGGCACGCGGTGCGCATAGCGCACTGCGTGCCCACCTTGCGTGTACGGCACTAACTGCGTAAAGTGGGCGCGCGGTGCGCGAAGCGCACCGCGTGCTCACTGTGCGCGCACGGTGCGCGAAGCGCACCGTGCGTGCACGGAACGAACTGCGTTAAGTGGGCGTGCACGCCACGAATGGCGTAAAGTAACTTAGCATTTAAAAAAACGTACAAATTCACTGAAAAAACCATAGGTTTCACACACGTTATAGTTAGGAATTAGCATTTAAAAAACCTTGCAAATTCACTGAAAAAACCATAGGTTTCAGACATGTTATAGTTAGCGGAAATTTTACTGATAAAAAACCAATGAAATTCCCCCGTTATAGTTAGTGCAGGCAACTATAACTCACGCGACCGCAATCTTCTGCTGATGACATATGTGTCTTTATGAAAAAAAAATATTTGTAATGTATGTATAGCTAAAAATTTATGGAAGAAGACATGGGCAAATAAGTGTCTAAATACAGTATTAGCATCAGCAGAGGATTGCAGTCGCGTGAGTTATAGTTGCCTGCACTAACTATAACGGGGGAATTTCATTGGTTTTTTATCAGTAAAATTTCCTCTAACTATAACATGTCTGAAACCTATGGTTTTTTCAGTGAATATATAATATATGTATTGTGTGTATATGATGTACATGTTTTGTATATTATGTGTGTGTGTGTGTATATATATATATATATATTACTCTCTAGCTAATTACTTAGTTAGTTTTACCTTGGGAATGTACCTATGTTAATGATGTTTTATTGAACCATTTTCAGCAGAATCTGATGACCTTTAATGAACCTCAGTTGATAAGCACGCATGATAGGTTTCTCTCCAGCCTCACTACTCCTACCCGGTTGCGTTTTACTTTTACTTTCGCGCCTGCCTGGGCGTGTCCCCAGTGTTTCTTCTCTCCTCAACTCTCTTCAATCCCCCCGGCCTTCCCTCCTCCGATCATTACTTTCCCTTCTACTATTTTCAAAAGCAATTGTTCCCAACTCCATCCCGGCCTGCATTAAGTACACCCCTTAGCTCGTCTCCAACTCGTGGCCTCATATTTTTACCAGATCCCCCCGCACCTCTTTCCCCCACCTATCTTCACCTTGCCTCCCACATTCTATACTAGATATGGTTCTCCAAATAAGCATTGACCCCAATATTGAGTCGTCAGGACAACATACCTATACCATTAAGGACCCACCAAACTTGACAAAAAAAGCAGCCAAATGTTTTAAACATAAACTTCTCAAATCACACCCTGAGACCCTGGTCTCGGATCCTTACTTCTCCATGAACAAAGGAGCTTTAACCAGTGACATTATCTTTTACACAATGGAGGAAAACCTTCTTCTCTTTGCTCTCGATCTCCACTTCTAGAAAAACATTACACGGTCTCAGGATTTCAATCGCCCCCTCAGCAGCAGCAACAATCACCATATTCCACAATGGGATCATCCTCGTACAGTCATCAGACCGCAATTTGGAAATATTTGACAATATTTTTCCTCTTATCAAGGAAAAGGTTATGAGATCTGATTCCCCCACCCAAGGCCCTCTAAACTCGATAATCCCTTCTAATACGACACCAGAATCCCCCACTAGACAGCCACTTGTTACCCCCCAACCTCAATACACGCCCTGTTCAGCTCTGTCAGAATCTCGTGGCTTTGAAAGTCAACCTCCCTCCAGCAGTGCTCTGCCAACATCCCATCCCCCATTACTTAACGCAAATTCTAAATTGGTCCTGCTAACTCTGACCAACACCATAGCTCCAGCCCCCCAACACACCCATACGGTACTCCCCTCACCTTCTCCCTCTATCCCATCCCCTTTCTCCCCCCTATAACCACCCCTTCTACCGGCTGCCCTACATAGGCCCAGGGTATTGCGACCCCTTAAGCCCCACTCCTAGCCCACCCACTCGCACCCTGCTCCCAGACCAAGTAGTAAGTATCGCCCAATGATATCCTTTCTCTCCTATGATCTGCCGCAATACGTCACGCCCTGATAACACAAATAGTCATACCCATATCCAATCCACCCCCCCCCCCCCCAATCCACACAGAGTTCCAAGACCAAACCATAGAGGAATAAATAAACACAACCTTATGCGATTCACCCTCACACAGGACTCCCTAGCTCCTGCCAAACCCCATCTCAAATGTATACTTCTAAATTGTCGATCGGCTTCAAAACCTGCGGCAGACATAGCTGCTCTCATACACGTTCATGAACCTGACCTTCTAGTCCTGATCGAAAGCTGGTTAAATGACTCGCCCACCCCATCCTCGATATTCTGGTCCCTCCAAACCATGATATCACTAGATTAAACAGAACTGATAGACCTGGGGGTGGCATTGGCTGCATGTATCGGAATAGCCTTACTGTGAAACAATCTCACTAGCCAGTATTATCCTTGTGTGAATACCTTTGTATTGCTAACTCATGTAACAGCAGACCAGTCTGCACCTTGCACACATTCTACCACCCTCACTTTCCTCAAACAATTTATGGATATCGTGACTACAAACACAGGCAAACAAGGCACCCGAATCTTCCTCGGAGATCTCAATCTACATTGGAACGACCTAAATGACTCTGCTGTAAACAGCTTCAAAGCATTCCTTACGGACCTGGACCTTAATCAAATCTGCAACAGCCCCACACAGGATAAGGGTGCAATCTTAGATCTTGTCATTGCCAACGCTGATTCCGTTCAACTTGAATCAATCCTCCCTTGTGATTGGTCGGACCACCACTTCATTATATTCTTCATTAATGAAGCTGTGATACTAAACTCAGCCCAAACTAGGAAACATAAAATATGTAAAAGGAGCCTAAATAACGCTAACATCAATCTACTAATATCTCTTAGTGGCAACCTCTTGCCTCCCCCTGATGACTTATCAGATGTACAAGGTCTTACAAACCACTACTTCAGTTCCATGACTACGCTACTAGATTCAGTTGCACTGCTACAACTGAAAAGACTTTCTACCAAAGACTTCAAACCATGGTACTATGGCAGCCTCAATTCGGATAGAGCTACCTTAAGACTAACTGAACGTCAATGGAGAGCCTCCCCGTCCCTTGACCACCTTAAGCTACCAGGAACTCCTACTAAATATCAGAAGGTCTAAAGCAAACTTTTTTAGGAACCAGTTAGACCAAGCTAAAAACCGACCCAAAAAACTATTTGAGTTAGTTAAAGCACAGTCAAATGACCTACCAACCCTCCCCCCGCCCCCAAAGCTGGACCAAGCTCATTACCTATTTGCGATTAATTTGCCTCCTTCAGTGGGAAGACTGAAAACATGAAGATTGACCTGCAGATGGCTTTAGAGCATCATTCTTTCATTCCCATCGACACCCTTTGCCCCTCTCTGGCAACCTTTACCATTTGCCCATCAAGACTCACCCTCAAAAACAATGCCGCATGGTCCTCCTTCAAAACTTTCAATGAAGGCGCAATCTTAAAAATTCTCACAACATTGAATCCCTCTAACCGCTTTGTCGGTCCTCTAACTTCTTAAATGAGATCAAATCTTTGATACTGTCACTATGACCAAGATAATAAATGCCTCTCTGCTTCAAGGCATTATACCAGAAAACCTTAAATCGGGCAGGTGTCCCCCATCCTTAAATATATTTCTGCAGACTACACTGACTTAAACAATTGACGCCTGATCTCTGACATTCCAACTCTGGTTAAACTCCTGGAAAAATGTGTACACATCCAACTTTGCATCCACATTGAACCATTCGACCTGCTGGACCAGTGCCAATCTGGTTTCCGCACAGGCACACATAGTGAATGATGCGCTAAAAATCCTAGACCAAAACGAAGCTTGCCTTTTAATCCTGCTCGACTTATCTTCGGCATGCGACACCATTAAACACGACAATCTTCTAGACCTCCCGAGACATAGAATGGGCCTATCAGGATCCGTCCTAAATTTCTCCAAAACAGATCCCAAAGATTCAAGGTCAATCAATCTCTATCTAAGTCCAACCCAGTCACGTTAGGTGTCCCACAGTGCTCCACCCTTTCACCCACTCTTTTTAACCTGCTCATGAAACCTCTTACCGAAATTCTTAGTTCCTCCAACATTCATTATCACATGTACGTGGACAATACACAATTGTACATAAAGGTCTCTTCTCTGGAGGACATCAGATTCTTAACTTAACTCTACAAAAAAACGCAGATTTGGCTTGCTGAAAACCATCTTAAACTAAACACCCTCAAGATGGAATTCCTCCTAATCAAACATCCATCATAGAGGAATGGCTTAAACAACTTACAGCGCTCAACTGCCAGCCTCAAGTTATTGACTCTGCGAGATCTCTTGGAATAACACTCAACAGGAATCTAAACATGCATAAACATATCAGTGCCGCAACAAAAGGAGCAAACATACAGATGATCATTTTGAGAAAATTAAAACCCTTCCTTCACTCTATTGACTTCAAATTGGCACTACAAGCTCTAGTAATCCCCATACTAGATTATGGGAGTGCAACTCTTTGCGGACTTCCCAGGTCTACAACGGCCCTTCTAAGAGCCTCCCTCAATTCGTCTCTCAGGCTCATCGTAGGTTCTAAAAGAAACTGCCACATTTTCCCTGACCATAGAGCTCTCAATTGGCTCCCACTTGAAGCAAGAATTCAACTAAGAATCGCTTGCATGACTCACAAAGTTTTTCACCACAAGACCCCGAGATATCTGGTCCAGAAATTGGTGCTCTCGGGTGGTGGTAGATCCTCCAGGAGCTCCAGCACTCTTCTTCTGAAACCACAAAGATTTTCCCAAAAGAAAACATACAATCGAGCCTTCTCTGGAATCGCCCCATGGATCTGAAATGCATTGCCCCCAGAAACCAGACTGAATCCCTCTACTGCTTCTTTCAAGAAAGAAGAAAAGTCTCTACTCATGAGTAAACTTACATGAACAGTGACGTGACCCGCATAACGGATGTTGGCCATCACTGTTTTTGATGTTTTTGTATTTTCTGTCTTTATGCATACACTTTTGTAACTATCTATATCAGGAGAAAATAATAGTATACATCGTACTTTGTCCTATGTTTCCCCCTGTAAAGCGCTCTGATACTCGCATGGGTCATGTTGAGATTATGCACCCATGTATACAAGATAGACTTTCCACAAATTGATTTTAGGTCTGTCCCTCTCAAACCCCCACCACCCCACGGAACACCTCTAAGACTGTAATAAACCCCATTTCATGCGCCCTCCTACTTTCAATTTAGAAAGGGTTGGAAAATGTGCAAGCATGCAAACACTTTTCATCTTGTAAAAGGGCTTTACCTTGTAAAAAAGCTCTTTTATTTCCACAAACCATTTCAATCATAGGGTTTGATATCACAAAAGGATTTTATAATGGGCATGTGGCCCTAGTTCTTCTGTCACAAATTCACATTTGACATCCAACTTAACCGTATAGTAAAGGCCAAGGATGAGACCCAGAAACCAGTTATTTGGATTATATCATGTAGGGACACACCCCAAAACTGCTAATTTTACTGTAACACAACATGACTTCGGACAGTAGCATCCCTCCTACCCAAAGCATCTCTAGCAGGACGTCTTGCTGTCTCCAGCGTGCAGCTTACCAGAGTGTAATGCCATCAAAAGATTGGTTTTAAAATAGTTATAATTCGGTTAATACATGTGGCACATCTGGAAGAATCCTGCAAAGTATCTGCCACTGAAATAAACGTACCTCTTCACAACTTTTACATCCCTAATTCACTGAGGCCCAACAACTGTAAGAAGGTGCACTACCCTTAAGGGACTGTGTCATGATCATTAGAGTAGAAATGAATCTCAAATGCTTTTCTGCCTTAGCTATGCCAGCCTTCTCAAAAATTCGAACCACCAAAGACCCATTGAACATGGGTATTTCACCACCTCAGTAATCATTGGTGTCTCAAGATATGAAATTGTTCGGGGCCTTACATAAAAAGGGGCAGCCCTGCTCCCTTCGCCTGGTTTATAGCAGCCTTCTGTTCTCTGATAATGGTGTCTGGAGAAGGTTTAGATTATTTCCTTTTTTCAATACTTTTCTCCATATTTCTCTTTCGACTGCTGTTGTGAAGAACGGGTTCTTCGAATCTCCCACGGTGTGGCCTTTCTTGAAGATCATTGTCTAATCCTAATATCTCCCTGTCATCCGTAAAGGACTACTCTTGGAGAAGTTAGTTAATCAAAGATGATCCAGAGTGGGTGGTCCTACCTATCAGTTGGGATGTATCTGGGCTCTCAGGAAATCAGTCATTGGGCAGAATGACCTCTGCTTCTGGTGAATCCCAAATGAAAGGCCATGGTAGCAATCTGAAACCATGGCAGCTATGCACGCTAACAACCACTATGTGTGACATTTTCATAAATTCAGTGCGATTATGAGTGACATTCAACAACTATGAGTGACACTTTCTCGTGAGCAAAAATCAAGCAATGAAGATGAGAGAGGCACATAAATATCAGAAATTACACCTATTTGAGCAACCAGAAACTCTAAAATCTTAAACCGCTGCAAAGCACCAGTGCTGTTGGGAAATTCCATCTGTAACTAGCTTTGCATGAGACCCTGATTACACAGAAGCAGCACACCTACCTACTCCCACCCACTCCTCTAGTGGTCTCAGATGGGTAGAATATAACATAAAATGGTAGTGGTCAGAAACAAAAGACAATTACAGCTTGTATGATAGCGGCTATAGTTAGTGGAGCTCCGTAATGCTCTGCGGACCAAATTTCCAGGACTTCTTAAATTGACTGCAAAGTGCCCAGTTGCATTTTAGCTTGCAGCACAGCGCTATAAAAAGTTTGCAAATAAAATAAATACAGTCAACAAAAGTGTACCATAATCTTTTCGGGAATTATTGGTCCCAAATAAAACCTTAATGTGAGGACGGGCAATACGAGAAGTGCAAAGTTCAGGCAAAAAGCAAACAAACAGCAACTGGTGGTGCTGTGGTTTGTGTTTACGCGGCTTACGCCCCCACCCCTTTCCCAGTGACAGCCCCGAAGCCCGAAGAGGGAACAGAATATGCCCACAAACCCTTGAAAAAGTGAAGGATTTAAAAATAATAAAAATATTAGTATAGAAACAGACAGACAATAAGTAGCACACACAAATGGAGAATAGGGCTGTCAGGGAATATACATGTCTTGCATGGGGGAAAGTCAATCCAAGCGGAGATCTCAAACACTGTACAGTAGGAATGAAACCTCAGTGTAGGGTTTACTTAAATCATAATAAATAAACCCACACCTTTCTTTTTGTGGGATATCATTTGATATCTCGAGTATATGCAAGGAACTGACTATAAGCAATGACTTTTTGAAAACTCTGCTTTGCTATGTAGCATGCAAGAAAACGCTGCTACAATGTGTTGTCAGTACAATCGGGAAATGAGCCAGCAGCTAGAACTGTGAGCCCCACGGTACTTCCACGCTCACCTCCCGGGGTCAGTGGCCCTTACCTTGCCATGTTGGGGCACTTCAACTTCAGTGCTCCCAGGCCCCACGCAGCTCCAGCGCGCTCATCAGGCGGTTAGGCCTATTTCTTAGTGCATTTTCACTCAGCACATTGTGATTCCCCCTCAGCCCTACAGGCCTGTCTGCTACCCCATTGTGTCTGTGGTTGCAGGTGTGGGGGCATTGCAACCAGGTAGGGAGCCAACCAAGCTCTGGTGGCGTTGGCGTAAGGAGGACGCACCCCGGCTAAGCGGGCACGACGCAGCCCCAGAAAGTGTTTCAGGCTGTTGTGGTTCCCGAGTGGCACCCTCTAGCAGTTTTAGTTAGTGCAGGCCTAGGGCAGTGAGGGAATAGTGCAGCCCGCCGGTCGTCTCAGGTCGCATCCTCTGGGTGTTTTGGAGGACTCAGCTCTCAATGCAGTGCGGGCGTGCCAGAAGTCTCGCTCATGCGCCTGGCCCTTCCTCACCTTTGAATGCGGGTGCCGCTTCTACTGGCTCTCTCCACTCCCACCATTGTTCACTAGGTTACCTTGAGCCTCCTCTCAGTGCAGCCCTCTTGGGGCCACGCAATGGTATGCCCAGTCGCTCACTGCTGTTGCCGGTAACTCACCGGAGTGCAGCAGTCGTCTCGGGCTTGATATGTTCTAAGACCAAATCAACGTTTAACTTGTTGCTTCGCCGTGCACATTTCAATTCTGAAATTCCTGCGCATGTAGAGCTGCCAGTCAAAACACATAACTAGGAGTAACGTCACAGCCTGCTGCATTAGTCCCGGGGGTGGGGAGATTCGCATGTGCCAGCCTTTAGGGACGACGGGGGGCAGTAGAAATGCAGTCATGCGCAATAAGGTTTCTTCCATTACCAAGAAATTAGATGGGGAGGGAAAACTTAATTTTCTGCCGGAAGGCATTCCAGCTAGTTTCAGTCAGCATAGAAGTGCTATGGCTTGACAGCTGAGGCAATCGATATGCCTAGAATGTGTGACTTTCCATTTCTGTGCGGTGATGCGGATCACCACCCTGACATGCGTTAGTCTAACACCTGATGCGTGGCCTTTAGCAGGGCTGGGCTTCCAGAAAAAGACGAGGAAGAATGTGAAAATACAACAATTGGCTCAGTTCACAACGTCACATTGGTTATACTGAGCTGTAGCTCATTTGAACAATTTTTGTATAATTATTTGAAAGCTGAGGAGGGTCAAGGGTCACCTTTCTTACTCTAGTCACCTCCAAAACATTCATCATTCTTGCAACTCTTTTCCAACTTTATACGATTTTATTGTTAAGATCTTTTATATTTGAACGCATTTCCACTTTCCCCTTACTTTTCTTTTTCACTCGGTCTTTCTTCCCATTTCTTTTTTTTAAGGTATAACTTCCGCATTTTGTTTTATGAATGGCGAATTTCTACATATGAGCTCTGTTATGCAGCTATCTAACTTGAAAACTTTAATAAAAATCGTTAAAAAAAGAAATAAAACAAACACTATTGAAAACCTGCATCGAGAGCATGTCAATAAGGGTGCTTTACAACAGGTGCCAGCACTCCGCTTCTGTTACCGCCCCAAATTAGGGGTGTATTTGTGGCAGCCCTCCAACACTCCAAACTCCCCCGAGGCCGAGACCTTGAGACAAGAAACTGGTTCTGATCTCATCCTATGCCTGCCTCTCACTCAGGCACTTAACAAATACCCGTATGGACTGTGTCCCCATTTACCAGAATTTTCCGAAATTACACAGTGAAACTCTTCCAAATATATCATTTTGTAGACTGCTTGAATGATGAAAGACACAATTTTCTTAAAATATCTATTAAACTTTGTATAGCACTTCGCTGTTTTTTATAGGCTCGGGCTATATAAATACCACATGCAAAAATATATATTTAACCTCAATGTTCATATATATGTGTATTGATTTTACCTCTGAAGCCTTTGTACAAGATGCGATACCATTATATCTGAGATGCCTGGCCACGCTTCTTCTGCTAAGTACACAGCCTCTCTGAGTTCTTCTATTGACCCCGCGTTGCCATCACAGTCCCGACTTTTTTCTTTCAACTGAAAACAAAATGTAAGAAATTAATCAATTGTCTTTGCTTACACGATTTTCAGACATCACAAACCCATAACCCTGCACCTAACTCCTGCCCAAGATTTACATAATGCATACTATTGACTTGTCTATTAGAACATTGGAATGTTGAGCGCTCCAATGAAGACAATGGAGTGCTCTGGGCTTCTAAAGCCCGGTAGAAGCCCGGAGAGCATCAACATTCCAATGTTTGTTTCACAGCTGTTGCTTTGAACAAAGCTCTCACAGAGCCCAAGGGGATTTACAACCGTGAGGCCTTTGTTTTTACAAATTAGAACACTCTGCCCTCTAGGGGTGAATTGTTCTAATTGCCTTAGAGCCCTCCACTGAGGGCTTAACGGCCATTAAAGGCCCGCTCCAGCATAAAAACCCGAGCCGAACGGAGCGGGCCTTTAATGGCCGGTAGAGCCCGCTACAGTGGGCTCTAAGGCTATATTCTACAATGAGCCCAAGACTACAGGGATTCCCGTTGCCTTAGGCAGCAATTAAGGAATGCAACATTTGGGCCCAAATCATAACTGTGATCAGGCCAACCTACAGCAAGTCCTCATTTTTCAGTCAAGGGCACTAAGCATGCTTGGACTTTTTGGGTCATACAAATAACAGAAACACTACAAGTCCCGTGAGGCTTTGTCCTATTAGCTGAAGCGACAGAGGTGGCTGATGATAATAACATGAGGCCAATTGGCAGCTATGTTAAAACACGAGGAAGGCCTATACCACAAGCCTCTTAATCTGCCACCAACCGCTAGCTGTCATAGCCTAGACATGGGGGCAGTAGTCACCCATGTGGAACTGAGGTTCACTTTGGAGAGTCCTATCTCCAGCAACACTTGAGTGCAGTGTGCAAACTGGTCCAAAACAGGTAGTGCATCTAGCAAAGAATTCTGAACATGAGTCTCCGGTGCAGCCAAACATACCGGCTCAGTCTGAAATGTTGAAATGAGGAGCTATGACTCCTCTCTTTTCCATGTCGGCAGACACAAGAAGTTAAAGGATGACCATAGATGAACAACAGTATTACACTAGCACTGTGAATGCCATGGAGAAGCTTGGTGGAACACTAACTAGTTGTCTAAAGGATTTTGTCAAACTATAACACTTTATTAGGAGAGAGTTTTAAAATCACAACTGAAGCATCAAAAGCAATTACAATTCAAATTGAAGGAGAACAGAATTTTATTTAGTTGAATATTAGAAAAATATTTAATTAGTACAATACACTTCCGGTACGTACCATTTTCCCTAGCTTGCTTCTTCTGGACTAGCAATTTTCCCCCCCTTTTGGACAATTCCTTGTCATCTCTGACAGGCATGCACTACTCTAATCAAGGACATTACAAGTTTTGCTATATTTACATTGTGAGCCACTACAGAACAAGGGCTATTACTTTCCAGTTACGTAAATTTAAGTATTAAAATTTAAAAAACTGTTTTTACACACACACACACAAAATACGGATAGCTTTAAAAAAAGAGTAAATGTAAATTATTTAAAATAGATGAAGTAAAAATTGAAATTAATAAATACAATATTCAAGCTCAAATAAAAAAAATCTAGTAATCAAGTAAAAGTGTATTAAAATAAGGTAAAAAATAAAAAGGAATATGGAAAAGGGAACAGGCTTTAAAAAACAACACAAACTCACATATAGATGTACCATTTTAATAGAAAGTACAACCTAACCATAACTACAAAGATGCTATCACCATCTCTAAAAAGAATTATATCACCGCTGTGTAGGTATGGTTCAGTTGCACTTCCACTGAACAGGCACTTTTTATTTGCCTGTAGTTTAGGTACATGTTCAGCACCACATTTTGTACTCTCCTTACAGTATGCCGATAGGCATGACAAGTTTCATGCAGTTAGTTGTTTGCAGGGAAAAAATGTAATGTTGGAAGTGAAAAAATATGTTTTTTCCCGTTATATCGCCCTTAAAAAATGTTGCTCACCACAACAAGAAAAGTGCTGAAAGGATTTATGCCAAACTTGCCTTGAATTTAGAACTCAGAAATCTGTTTTAAGATATTAGCAATTGTAAAAGGTGCCAAATGGGCTTCAAATGGTTAATACTTTTGTATATATTGACAGCTGAAAGGGCATGTGCAGCTTAGGATGAGTACATCGTAGGTGAATGTAGAACATCATTTGAAAATACCGAAATTCACTGCAAAAAAAACAGTTAAAGATTATTTTTAGTTAAGCGAACACAAGCACGAAGAAACCCTAAAGTTTGCCACAAACAGAGGGCGGCATAGGCATTGTGCTTAATGGGGACAAAAGAAATAATTTTAGGCATTTTTTTTGAACTGACAATTTTATTAAATACAATTTTTGACAGTGTATGAGGGCCACTTGTCATTTTAATGATGAATTTTAACCCTAATTCCACACTGCATGGTTTTTTAATAACCTTACAATAAAGATATGAAATGGATTGCTTCTATTAAGGACCAAATGAAAAGCTACAGAATTCAATTCAAATGGAAGCTAAGCAGAATGAACAAACCTCACTCCCCAGAGCCTAAGTAACAATTGAAAATACACTCTCTCTTAAAATCAAAAACATCTGGGCAAATCAAAGGCAAATGAAATAACTCATTGGGGAGCCTAGATTCACCGTTGCATAAAGCACTCACACAATTCCTTATTTTCTATCAACACTGTTTCTTGAAATGTGCCCATGTGTAGCAAAATACATCTAACAGTAGGAGCAAGAGAGGGGAAAATTTGCCACAATATCAATTTAATTTTTGAAATGAGTTAAATGTACATGCGAAGATATTTCTTTTCTATAATCTATGGGCCTCATTTATGGTGTTTTTGCCGTAGGGCAGCGCAGCAGGCCTTGCTGCTGCGCTGCCGTATGGCAAAAGAAATTAGATACGGCACATTCCTGTCCTTTTCCCCTGCGCTGGCGCACAGTGGGCTGCCGTGCGCCAACACAGGCACCTTTGCACCACGGTGCAAGGGTGCCTGCGTTGCGGGGATGATTATTTTTGTGCAGGAAAGGAAACTTTCCTTCAAAAAAACAATAACAAGAGGCTTTTTCCTCTTTCTATGTGTGCTGTAGAATCTGCGGCAGCGTCAAAAAGCTATGGATGTTGCTGAGAACGCCCCCAGTAACACCCATGGAACGCCCCTTTCACACAGTTTTCCGCGAGAATGGTGCACATATTTATAAGGTCATGAAAAGCCACGTAATGTGGCTTTACGTGGCCTTATAAATATGTCAGTGACACATTACGCCACCGGAACATTAAAAAAAATGAAGTTCCAGCAGTGCGATAGTGCCGATAGGGGTCTTTCTTGCGCAACAATTCCAGGACATTTCCCTAAATGATGCTCTATGGACTTTAATATTTGAAGAACCTTCCACAACTATATCCGATTGTGCTTGTAAGTCTGGAAGGCGTCAATTCCAGCCGGACAATAGTAACTATTATTAATAACAACTAAAACCTGGAACTTCCTCTCTCACATATACAAGGAAAAATAGACTGGGCCACCTTCAGGCCTTCAAGCAATACATTGGTGTACTTCTGTAGCCTATGGCTCTAAACAGCCATGTCTCCTGGACTCTTTTTCAAAGTCTGCTTTCCTATCTAAACCTTCTGACCAGGCTCTGTTACCCATGTTCTCCTCAGTCAAGCAGTTCTAGCACAGTTTACAGGCAAGACAGAGGCTATGGGTTAGACAGAAACATGTATTAGTCATTCATCCATAGGGTCTGGTGAAAGCAAACTTTCTTGCTAAAACATTTGAAGTTCATTGCACTCAGATTACCCTGCTGGACTCTACATGATATTATTACATTTAATGCACTTGAATGGAAA